>NC_091059.1:87447677-88942677 GCF_000393655.2 Nicotiana sylvestris | reverse complement strand
CAAACATATGATTTTCTTTCTTTAACTTTCATAACTAAAATTCTCCATTTTTAGTCCAAAACACGTCATATGACGTCCGTTTTTAGCCAAACTTTACAGATAATGCTTAACACATATTTAAGACCTGTACCGGGCGTCAGAACCTAAATACGAGCCCGATACCTATATTTTCTAACTCCTTTTCACTTCAAATTTTCATATCAAATTTTAGAAATACAATTTCTTTCAAAAATTCATTTCTCGGGCTTGGGACCTCAGAATTTGATTCCGGGCACACGCCCAAGTCCCATATTTTTCTAAAGACCCTCCGGGACCGTCGAATCACAGGTCCAGGTCCGTTTACCCAAAATATTGACCGAAGTCAATATTATGCATATTAATATCGAAATTCATCAAATTTTTCACATAATTCACATAAAAACTTTCCGGCTACGCGCCCGAATTGCGCACGCCAATCGACGCAACTAAAAGCGAGGTTTTCAAGGCCTCGAAAGCGCAGAACAAGGAAGAACTACGGTGGTGACCCTTCAGGTTGTCACAGTATGTCACGTCATATTATAACGTCATATAATAGCTATTACTTGATAGACTACAAATTGCTGTAGTTTGATTTATATCGCTTCATAATTAGAATTTTCAGAAACCAACCCATGAAAAATCAAACTTATTATGCATTGTTTGATGGCGTATGATATAATTTATTGTACACATTCGGGTTTAAAATACTAGAGAAAATACTTGTATTTGATATAGCTGGAGCATTATATACAGGAATTAAAATTACACAAACAAATGAATATTAGAAAAAATAAGTATAATTCTTTAAAATTATGATGTCCAACTTATTATCCAAAATGTAATTATTAGTTTAACACAACTCCCAACGTATAATATAATTTGTGACTTAAAATGCATAAAAGACTGCATCCAATAGTCATGAAGTGCTGACGAAATGATTTAATATTATAGGCAGCTATACTAGAGTGACTTGTATCATACGCCATCAAAAAGCTATAATACAAGTCACGTCCAGTATTAAATAATGAACATATTCGTTTAAAAATATATACCTCCAGTGTAATACACAGGAAACAAAATACTAGCGTATATGCCTTGATATGTAGCATTTTCATCATATTTTATGGGGAGTAAATAAAATTGGACGAATTTAGGATATAATATTCTGGATTATTCACGTACAGGAAATAAAATATTAAATTATTTAATTAAAGTAAATTATTCTACATACCAACTTTTCAATATTAAATAAAGGATATCATGTCTTAACAACATATAACTCGAGTGTAGTATACATGAAAATTTAATTATTTACTTCCAAAAAATTGTACTAGATATCAAGTTTTCACTATCTTCCACTTCTCTATTATAATATACTGGCTTATATGCTTTCATATGTAACATTTCCAGCATATTTTATAGGGTGTAACCAAAATTGGACGAATTTAGGATAAACAAATCTGGATTATTCAATTCCAGTATAAATTACAGCTTATCATGTTTTAAGAACGTATAACTCCAGTGTAATATACAGGAAACAAAATATTTAATTATTTAATTACAGTAAATTGTACTAGATACCAAGTTTCTACTATTTTCCACTTCGCCATTATAATATACTGGCTTATATGCCTTCATAAGTAGCATTTCCAGCATATTTTATAGGGAGTAACCAAAATTGGAGGAATTTAGAATAAAAGAATCTGGATTATTCAAGTCCAGTATGAAATACAGAATATCATGTTTTAATAAACTATAACTCTAGTGTAATATACAGGAAACAAAATATTTAATTATTTAATTCCAGTAAATTGTTGTAGATATCAAGTTTCCAATATTTTCAAATTCTCCATTATAATGTACTGGCTTATATCCCTTCATAAGTAGTATTTCCAACATATTTTATAGGCAGTAACCAAAATTAGAAGAATTTAGGACAAAAGAATCTGGACTATTCAAGTCCAGTATTAAATACAATATTTCATGTTTTAACAACATATAACTCCTGTGTAATATACAGGAAACAAAATATTTAATTATTTAATTCCAGTAAATTGTACTAGATACCAAGTTTCCAATATTTTCTGATTCTCCATTATAATGTAATGGCTTATATCCCTTCATAAGTAGCATTTGCAGCATATTTAATAGGGAGTAACTAAAATTGGACGAATTTAGGATAAAAAAATCTGGATTATTCAAGTCCAGTATAAAATACAGGATATCATGTTTTAGGAACGTATAACTCCAGTGTAATATGCAGGAAATAAAATATTTAATTATTTAATTCCAGTAAATTGTACTAGATACCAAGTTTCCAATATTTTCCGATTCTCCATTATAATGTAATGGCTTATATCCCTTCATAAGTAGCATTTCCAGCATATTTAATAGGGATTAACCAAAATTGGACGAATTTAGGATAAAAAAATCTGGATTATTCAAGTCTAGTATGAAATACAGGATATCATGTTTTATTAAACTATAACTACAGTGTAATATACAGGAAATAAGATATTTAATTATTTAATTCCAGTAAATTGTTCTAGATATCAAGTTTCCAATATTTTTCGATTCTCCATTATAATGTACTGGCTTATATCCCTTTATAAGTAGCATTTCCAGCATATGTTATAGGGTGTAACCAAAATTGGACGAATTTTGGATAAAAGTATCTGGATTATTCAAGTCCAGTATGAAATACAGGATATCATATTTTAATAACTATAACTCCAGTGTAATATACAAAAAACAAAATATTTAATTATTTAATTCTAGTAAATTGTTCTAGATATCAAGTTTCCAATATTTTTCGATTCTCCATTATAATGTACTGGCTTATATCCCTTTATAAGTAGCATTTCCAGCATATGTTATAGGGTGTAACCAAAATTGGACGACTTTTGGATAAAAGTATCTGGATTATTCAAGTCCAATATGAAATACAGGATATCATGTTTTAATAAACTATAACTCCAGTGTAATATACAAAAAACAAAATATTTAATTATTTAATTCCAGAAAATTGTTCTAGATATCAAGTTTCCAATATTTTCCGATTCTCCATTGTACTGGCTTATATCCCTTCATAAGTAGCATTTCCATCATATTTTATAGGGAGTAACCAAAATTGGACGAATTTAAGATAAAAGTATCTGGATTATTCAAGTCTAGCATGAATACAAGATATCATGTTTTAATAAACTATAACTCCAGTGTAATATACAGGAAATAAAATATTTAATTATTTAATTTCAGTAAATTGTTCTAGCTATAAAGTTTTCAATATTTTCTGATTCTCCATTATAATGTACTGGCTTAAAATATAAAATATTCTGGACAACTTATTATCCAAAATGTAATTATTAATTTAACACAACTCCCAACATATAATATAATTTGTGGCTTAAAAAGCATAAAATACTTCATCCAATAGTCATGAAGCACTGACGAAATGATTTAATATTATAGGCAGCTATACTAAAGTGACTTGTATCATACGCCATCCAAAAGCTATAATACAAGTCACGTCCAGTATTAAATAATGGACATTTTCGTTTAAAAATATATACTTCCAGTGTAATATACAGGAAACAAAATACTGGCATATATGCCTTGATATGTAGCATTTTCAGCATATTTTATGGGGAGTAAATAAAATTGGACGAATTTAGGATATAATATTCTGGATTATTTACGTACAGGAAACAAAATATTAAATTATTTAATTCCAGTAAATTATTCTACATACCAACTTTCCAATATTTTCAACTTCTCCATTATAAAATACTGGATTATATACCTTCATAAGTAGCATTTCCATCATAATATACAGGAAATAGATTTAAAAAAACAAATGAAAATTAGATTGCAGTATGCTTAATAAGTATAATCCTGTAAAATTATAATATCCAATTTATTATCCAAAATCTAATTATTAGTTTACCACAACTCCTAACGTACAATATAATTTGTGCCTAAAAATGCATAAAAGACTGCACCAAATCGTCATAAGTACTGAACAAATTATTAAATATTATTGGCAGCTATACTAGAGTGACTTGTATCATACGCCATAACAATATCTAAGCAGAGTTACGAAAATTGGTCATAAGTAGAATTTGCAACATAATTTAATGGGAGTAACCAAAATTAAAAGAATTTAGGATAAATAATTCTGGATTATTGACGTCCATTATTAAATACTGGGTATTATGGTTTAACAAGATATACCACTAGTATAATATACGGGAAACAAAATATTATATTATTTTATTCCAATAAATTATTCTAGATACCACGTTTCAAGGCCAGTAATAAATACGGGATATCATGTTTTAACAATATATAACGCCAGTGTAATATACATGAAAAAAATATTTAATTATTTAATTCAAGTAAATTGTTCAATAATATACTGGTTTATATACCTTCATAAGTAGCATTTCCACTATATTTTATTAGAGGTAACCAAAATTGGCCAATCATAATATATTGGACTATATGGCTTAATAAGTATTTTTTCCAGCATTGTGTTCATCTTTTGTAGGAACATTATGGTTTTGCAATATATATATCCAGTAAAATATACAGAAAATAAAATTTTAAATTATTTAATTCCACTAACTTATTCTTGATACCAATTTTGCACTGTTGTAGACTTCTCTCCATTATAATATAGTGGGATATATAGCTGCTAATACTATATGTGCAATTTAAAGAGATCAAAAGTAAGAAAGATAAAGACATTAACAAAAAGATATTACGTTAATATAAACCAAAATTACATTGCCACTATTTAGATTCGAAATACTTCCACAAAAACACACACAAAAAAAAACATAAAAATAAAAATAAAAATAAAAACTAATCATCTCCCATATCATCAGAGTCAAACGAACTATCATCGATACTCCCATTTCAGACAATGCTCTCTAGCCTATCTAGCTTGTCCTTGAGTCTTCTTAATTCCCTTTCATACTTGTCCGTGAACTCATCAAACTTCATCTCAAAGGCTTTGATGATATCTTCTTTCATTTGATCAACTATTGTTTTGATTGCTGCATCCATTTTACATTCTTTTTTCTATTTTGTCTAATAAAATTAGATGAGTTTGTGTGAATAAATCTGTAAACGATATGCTACTTATATAGTGAATTTTTTTTTAAAACTGTATATGAAAAGACATGTAACGACCCGATCGGTCGTTTTGAGCTCCGACACGTCATTCAGCAATTTGAGGCCATGAGCAGCTTCATCTCAGGTATATTGACTTGAGTGTATGGTCAGAATTAATATTCAGGAAGTAGTCAAATCTAAATGGAAATTCTCATTTTGAAAGCTTAAAATTGAAGAAATGAACTAGGATTGGAATTTTGAGTAAAGGACCTCGAAATTGGGATCCGAAGGTTCCAACAGGTTCGTATGATGATTTCGTACTTGGGCGTATGCCCGGATCGGGTTTTGGATAACCCGGGAGCGTTTTGGCGCCTATTGTGGAAGATAGCATTTTAGAAGAAATTGCATCAGTTTGGCTTAAAATGCATTTCAGTGTTATTGATGTCCGTTTGGAATTCCGAGACTGGGAGTAGCTCCGTATGGTGATTCTGGATTTGGGAGCGCAATCGGAAGTGAATTCGGAGGTCCGTAGGTCATTTTGGAGTCGTTTGGCTAAATATAGAAATTTGAAGGTTTTTGAGAAAATTCGACCGGAAGTGGAAAGTTTGATATCAGGGTCGGAATGCGATTCCGAAAGTTGGGGCAAGTCCGTAATGTCGAATGTGACTTGTGTGCAAAATTTGAAGTCATTCCTGAATGATTTTGGTAAGGTTTGAGACACTTAATCTCTTTTAAGGAAGCTTAAGTTGGAAAAGTCAACCGGATATTGACTTATGTGTTAGAGCGCTCGAAATGCGAATTTTATGGTTCGGATAACTTTGTTAGGTGATTTGGGACTTAGGAGTGTGTCCGGAATATTTTTGTGATGACCGGTGTAGAATTAAGCTTGAATCGGCAAAGTAAGTATTTTGACGAATTCCGGTTGATAGGTAAGATTTTGATCCGAGGCTCGGAATGGAATTCCGAGAGTTGTTGTAGCTTCGTTATGTCATTTTGGACTTGTCTGCAAAATTTGAGATCATTCGGACTAGTTTTGACGTGTTTCGACATCGGATGTGAAAATTTGAAGTTTTAAAGTTCATAGGCTTGAATCCGTGGTGAATTTAGTATTTTTGCGTTGTTTTTGGTGATTCGAAGGAACAACTAAGTTTGTTTCATATTATGGGACTTGTTAGTATACTTTGTTGGGATCCCATGAGGCTCGGACAAATTTTGGAAGAGTTTTTGGAAGATTTTTTGCCGTTCTGAGCATAAATGTAATGATCTAAAGGTTCATTTTTAGTTCTAGAGATCCAAATTTGATTCCGAGACTTCCAAAATTTTGATAATGAATTATAGGACTGATCTGAAAATTTTGGTCTAATTTCATCAAGCCGCGATTAGGTTTTTGACGCGAAACATGAGTAATTGTTTAGCGAGCGAAATTGATATCGCACTGGGCAAATGAGCTTCGAATTGAGTTTCGATTGAAGGTTTATGTTCGTATTATTATTTGTGACTCATAGGAACAAGAATCGTCTAATTCCGAGTTCGTATGATGGAGTTAGAGCCATTTTAGTGAAAAATTGCTGTGCTGCAATTTAAATTGGCTGCTAGTGCATTTTTTTTAGCAGCAGTGAACAGTAACCCGCGCGTGAACAGTACCGCGCGGGTGAACAGTAATTGCGAAAAATCTGGGCAGTGAGTTTATATCCGATTTGGGTCATTTTTCCAACATTTTCAGTCATTTTGAGAGCTTTTGGACGGGGATTGAAGGGAGTTTCAACTGAGATCGATTGGAGGTAAGTTTTACGAGTTAAATACATGATTTTATTGAAGAATCATCCTTGAATTCCATGAAAACATAGCCAAATTATAAGAAATTAGGGCTTGAGATTGAAATTCTAAAATGAAGATTTGAGGGGTCATTTGAACTCTGATTTTGGTAAATTTTATATGTACGGACTCGTGGCGAGACGAGGAATCCGGTGATGTGACTTTCATAATTTTTCGAGATGTGGGCCCGGGGCTCGAGTTTTGCAAATTTCGTGATTTTTGATATTTTTCGAGTCTTTTCGATTGAGTTATATTCCCTTAGCCTATTGTAATATATTCCTTGTGGTTTTGGCTAGATTCAATGCGCGAGGAGGTCAATTCGAAAGGAATGGGCATCGCGGAGTAGACTTTTGGCCGTCTTGAGGTGAGTAATAGATGTAAATGTTGTTCTGAGGGTTTGAAACCCCGTACTTTCACATCATAATGCTATATTGAGGCGTGACACGCACTCCATGGTGAGTGCGGGGTCGGATACTATTGGGGATTGTGACTTGGTCCATCCCGTGTGATGTTTATACTATACTGGTGATTGATACACATACTTCATTGATATTACGTGGCTTGATGCCATGTTTGGGGCCTTGTGCCGATTTGTAAAATCCTTCGAGGATTGATATTACTGCTTAGCATGATTTGCATATCATTTAATTTCAGTCCAAGGTTTTAAATGCTGTTTTGCAAACTCAGCCATAATTCTAAGTGTTGAAAACTTAAATGATATTTTTAAATGTATTCCGGGCTGGGAACTTCTGTTTTGTAAATGCCCAAGGGGCTTATTATATTATTTTCTGGACTGATTATAAAGTGACTTGAAACAGTGGTAACAATGACACTGTGTGATATACTTGAAACAGTGGTAACAATGACACTGTGTGATATACTTGAAATAGTGGTAACAATGACACTGGATGATATACTTGAACAGTGGTAACAATGGCACTGTATGATATAAATTGGTCAGGTAACAATGGCTGACCGGTCAGGTAACAATGACTGACCAAGATATTGCGCTTGGGCTGTAGGAGCCCCTCCGGAGTCTGTACACACCCCCAGTGAGCGCCGTCGACGATAAATAAATATGGATGGCTCGGGCTGCACGCCGCAGTGGGTACTGGAATGTACCATCATATGCATTGCATTGCATTCATGTATTTCTATTTATACTGTTGTTTAGCTGCTCAGTTCCATATGTTGCTGTATATTTGAATTTTAGCTTACTTTGTGTATTTACTGGATTTTCTTATCTTCGGACTGCAGTTACTTTTATTACTCACTGTGTCGGAGTACTCACTTTACTCCCTACACCTTGTGTGCAAATCCAGGGCAGTCTCAGGCTCAGTAGATCCAGTTGATCAGCAAATCCAGCTTCTAGGAGTATCGAGGTAGCTGCACGACGTTCGCAGCCATTGATCTTCTCCCTCCTATCCTATCTCTTTATTTCTTCATTATCAGACTTTGGATATACCATGTATTAGGATGATATTCTGTATTCTAGAGGCTCAGATTCGTGACACCGGGTCCAAGTGAGATTATATTGTGTATTTTGTTAAAATCTTCAGTACTTTAATCTTGCTTAATTGATATTTCTTTCTACTATTTTTGATAAATTGGGTTAAGTGTTGAATAATGGTCGGGCTTGCCTAGTAGTGTGCTGGGCGCCATCACGACCAGGATTTGGGTCGCGACAAGTTGGTATCAGAGCCTAGGTTACTTGGTCTCGCGAGTCATAAGCCAGTTTAGTAGAGTCTCGCGGATCAGTACGGAGACGTCTGTACTTATCCTCGAGAGGCTGCCGAACCTTTAGGAAAACTTCACATTCTTGAATTCTTATCGTGCGTCCTTGATTCAGTTTGAAAAGAAACTTTTGAAATTCCTTCCGCGTGATCGTATGCACCAACGGGCGCTCAGTATCAGATGTGTCTCGATGGCTTTTGATTCCCCGATCGAGGGGCGAGGTGTAATCTCTGTGAGTTTGAAGTTAGACCAGTCTGGAGGACTTGAGGCCAAATCTTTGCCAATGGCTTGAGCACCGAGGTGCTGATTTTGTGAGCAAGTGTTTTGAACTCATATGTTCATTATTGTCCTTGTTAGCCGGAATGGCGGTTGGATATCCACGTGATGAGTATGTTAGTGTTGCGAGGTGTATTTGTACGACTTGGTAGTGGCGAAGAAGCCTACTGGATAGTAGATGAACTGTTAAGTGATTCGTTTCTTATTGTGATTTGTTGAGTAGCCCGAGTTATGGGCGCGTGAAGAATATTTTTCGTGTCTCCTAGTTAGATAAGTCTGGGAGCTGAGATCGCTTCCGTAAATGTATTATGACGAAATCGTTGAGTCAAGGAGACCACCTTGAAGGTCGAAAATATTAAAGAAAGAATATGTTCCTACTTGGTTGAATAGCCCAATAATGGAGGGTTGAAGGGTATTTTCTATGTGTTATGATTCAAATAGGTGCAACGCATGTCCATGTATCAATTTAGATTTATGTAATTGATATGCATTGTGATGCTTTGTCAAGTTGTGGATGTGTTGTTAGGATGGTTTTGGTGATTCTCTGGCAGGTGGATAGGACCAATTACAAAGGAGGCTCTGCCGAAATTTTTGAAAAATTTAGGACTTAAAAAAAAAAAAATTGGTCCCCTAGAGAGTGGGCTTAACTGTTGTGTGAGTAAATGCAAGAATTGCAGAAGAGTTAAAATTCCAGATGATTCGTGTTTCCACGAGCTTATGATGGAGTGAGTTTAATCTCACCATGATATTACGACATCAATAGAGTATATGTGTTGTGATCTATGGCTTCGAGCCAAGTTGGGGAGCTTGCTGTTGATTAGCTGATTGCACGGTTTATTACCTGCGTGAATTCTGGTTATTGGCGTATTGGTGGGTTATTGCAGCTACGGAAAAGGACCATGAGTGGTAATTTGAGTAAATGAATTGTTGGATGCATGCTATGGTTAGCCTTATTGGCTCATATTTAGACTTGAGGGAAGATTCATGATTTATGCCTCGTATAGGTGCAGGCTTCGAGGGAAGTGATTCCGTTGGGTGCTTTATCGAGATGGTATTCATATGTTATAAAATTCAGTAGAGTTGGTTGCATTCGGGGCCAAGTCAGAGCTGGGTGGCTCTCAATAGCGGTCCTAGTTAATTCAAGAGGTAAATTGTGGTGCCTAATGATTTTGAGTCTATAAGTACGGTTAAGAGTCAAGCTTTTGAAGCAACTTATGAAGAAAGGCACAGAATGTTCTATGATGTTTTGACTTGCGGTGTAGCATTTGAGAGACATGAAATGGTCATGGTATTTGAGACAGCATGGTCTCGTGATTTAAGGTCACTCGGGGTGAGTTTGGTTGAAATAAGTTAGGTGTTAAAGGGAGATATTATTATTTCTAAGGCAATCAAGGATAAATTGGAAGGAAGTAGATTGATTAGCCATAGTTGAGTTGGTATACTGGTGTCAGTGATCGGTTCGTTCAGCGTGATCGAGTTATGCATGTGAGGCTTGTCGGCCGCAGTGATTGATGTTATTCTGAAGCATTCTTTTGTTAGGGCCTATTATGAGTAGGCGGATCCCAGAAAGTGTTATGGTGGCTTGGACAACTACTTAGAGATTGGCATATTCGACGATTATGAGGATTCGCCTGTATGCTGCTATAGTTCTCCTGAAGTGAGTTAAATGGAAAGTCTTATGTGATGAAGTATTAGCCTATCGGCGGTTCCAGAGTTGTGATGGAAATCGCGTCTATCGTATATTGGCACGTGAGGTGCAGTGAGTGGTATGGAATTTGAAGTAAGGACCAAGGTTGCAGTTTGGTCAATGACTGTGATGTCACGATCTCGGATGAGCAGTATATGAGTTTCAGTGTTTTGAGTAAGATGGGTATTGACGTCAGTATCACCTGAGGTCGGTGTTCTGTGAGAAAGGCTTTGCATCCTGGTTAGGGATTCCTGATCGCTTTTCAGTGTTAGTGCAACCGGTGGTTTGAATGTGCAGGCCCGTTAATTATTTCGGAAGATGGTGGGAGCTTGTCCCACAGGAATATTGTATAAGTGTGACATGTAGTCACTTGATTAATTAGAAATTTAAACCAAGTATGAGGATTTTGGTAATATCATCCATTTGAGAATTTATGCCTGGAGGGCACTCTGTTTATTGGGTTATGGACCTGTGAAAGATTATTGGCCTAGCTTGGCACGATCAGGATCGACTTGAGGTCGGTGGATAGATTTAAATGTGGAAGTGAGCCTTACGTCAGGCCAGTTGTGTTTATTTCAGCAATGCGCTCTTTATGGAAGGATAGTCGCGGTCTTATTTCGTGGTCAGTTAATTCATGTAAAGATATATTGCACCGTATGAGTTGTGAGACGGCTTGGTAAATTCCTTATGTGTTGAGGTTCCGCTCAGCGGTGATGTTATATGAGCAGGATGAGACTTAGATCATGTATCGCACCTCAGTTGTGCTTGAGTTTGTAGCCTATAGCGCTATATGTTTCCTTGGGAATGATATTATGCACCTTAGTGTGTTTATGACCGATATTCGGTATTTTGATGTGATGAGCTATTCAGCTCGACGTATATCTCCTTATGTGAGTTCTATATGTGGATCGGGTGGCACACCGCCATGGGTATGTTGTTTGGATCGGGTTGCACGCCGCAACAGTGTGATGTTCAGTTCATTGCCCATATTTGCTTTTATGTGTTCTGTTTCCCTATTTTCTAAGGAAGTCCATGTTAGTGTGCGAGTTGAGTAGTTCCTCCCAGAGTTCGCCTTCCTCTTGTATCGCGTTCGAATTGGTAGCCCACTGGCACATTGTGGCGTCTTGTGGGATTTTTGATTATGTCCGAGGTGACTTATTGCCTGAGCAGTTCGTACTGGGTGAGACGAGGTTACTAGATTTGGGGTCAGTGCAAACTGATTATATGAAGTATATTATAGAGCAAAGATCATTCTTTGGTTTGAGACAAGGTAATGGAACTTGTCAGGAGTATAGATCCAATGAATTGTTGATTCAACAGTTGATTATGAATTTCGGCACATCTCTTCAGTCGTATCGGTGTTGTAAAAACTAGAGCAAGACCTATGTAGGTCATGAGATGCAATGGGAGCATCAGATTTGTGGAATTTCGACTATTATGTTTAAAGAATGTTATTGTGGTCCTATGAGTAAAGTGATGCAAAGTGTGAATTCAGCAAAGTTATGCAGCCATGTTGGGTACAGCGTGTGGAGATTGATATGGTGGTCGTATGATGGAAACAGGCTTGGCAGGAAATTCAGGATGTTGGAATTGGACCTAATGGCTTATTTGCTTGAATAAGGGAGTATACCTACAGAGTTGTCGAGCTAATGTGCTCAACTGAGTGGTGGTAGCACGGGAAAGTGCATGAGGTGTTAAACAAGTGATTTCAGACTACTTTAGTGTAGTTCTCAGCACGTTGGAGGACGAACGTATGTTTAAGTGGGGGAGATTGTAACGACCTGATCGGTTGTTTTGAGCTCCGGCGCGTCATTCAGCAGTTTGAGTCCATGAGAAGCTTCATCTCAGGTATATTGACTTGATTGTATTCAGAATTAAAATTCAGGAAGTTTGGAGTCAAATCTAAATGGAAATTCTCATTTTGAAAGCTTAAAATTGAAGAAATGAACTAGGATTGGAATTTTGAGTAAAAGACCTCGGAATTGGGATCCGAAGGTTCCAACA
Source organism: Nicotiana sylvestris (assembly GCF_000393655.2). Taxonomy (NCBI): domain Eukaryota; kingdom Viridiplantae; phylum Streptophyta; class Magnoliopsida; order Solanales; family Solanaceae; genus Nicotiana; species Nicotiana sylvestris. The sequence continues at coordinate 88,930,025 of NC_091059.1, read as the reverse complement.
GGTTCGTATGATGATTTCATACTTGGGCATATGCCCGGATCGGGTTTTGGATAACCTGGGAGCGTTTTGGCGCCTATTGTGGAAGATAGCATTTTAGAAGAAATTGCATCAGTTTGGCTTAAAATGCATTTCAGTGTTATTGATGTCCGTTTGGAATTCCGAGACTAGGAGTAGCTCCGTATGGTGATTCTGGATTTGGGAGCGCGATCGAAAGTGAATTCGGAGGTCCGTAGGTCATTTTGGAGCCGTTTGGCTAAATATAGAAATTTGAAGGTTTTTGAGAAAATTCGACCGGAAGTGGAAATTTTGATATCGGGATCGGAATGCGATTCCGAAAGTTGGGGCAAGTCCATAATGTCGAATGTGACTTGTGTGCAAAATTTGAAGTCATTCCTGAATGATTTTGGTAAGGTTTGAGACACTTAGTCTCTTTTAAGGAAGCTTAAGTTGGAAAAGTCAACCGGATATTGACTTATGTGTTAGAGCACTCGAAATGCGAATTTTATGGTTCGGATAGCTTTGTTAGGTGATTTGGGACTTAGGAGTGTGTCCGGAATATTTTTGTGATGACCGGTGTAGAATTAAGCTTGAATCGGCAAAGTTAGTATTTTGGCGAATTCCGGTTGATAGGTAAGATTTTGATCCGAGGCTCGGAATGGAATTCCGAGAGTTGCTGTAGCTTCGTTATGTCATTTTGGACTTGTCTGCAAAATCTGAGATCATTCGGACTAGTTTTGACGTGTTTCGACATCGGATGTGAAAATTTGAAGTTTCAAAGTTCATAGGCTTGAATCCGTGGTGAATTTAGTATTTTTGCGTTGTTTTTGGTTATTGGAAGGAACAACTAACTTTGTGTCATATTATGGGACTTTTTAGTATACTTTGTTGGGATCCCATGAGGATCGGACAAATTTTGGAAGAGTTTTTGGAAGATTTTTTGCCGTTTTGAACATAAATGTAATGATCTAAAGGTTCATTTTTAGTTCTAGAGATCCAAATTTGATTCCGAAACTTCCAGAATTTTGATAATGAATTATAGGACTGATTTGGAAATTTTGGTCTAATTTCATCAAGTCGTGATTAGGTTTTTGACGCGAAACATGAGTAATTGTTTAACGAGCGAAATGGATATCGCACTGGGCAAACGAGCTCCGAATTGAGTTTCGATTGAAGGGTTGTGTTCGTATTACTATTTGTGACTCATAGGAACAAGAATCGTGTAATTCCGAGTTTGTATGATGGAGTTAGAGCCATTTTAGTGAAAAATGGCTGTGCTGCAATTTAAATTGGCTGCTGGTGCATTTTTTTAGCAGCAGTGAACAGTAACCCGCGCGTGAACAGTACCGCACGGATGAACAGTAATTGCGAAAAATCTGGGCAATGAGTTTATATCCGATTTTGGGTCATTTTTCCACCATTTTCAGTCATTTTGAGAGTTTTTGGACGGGGATTGAAGGGAGTTTCAACTGAGATCGATTGGAGGTAAGTTTTATGAGTTAAATACATGATTTTATTGAAGAATCATCCTTGAAATCCATGAAAACATAGCCAAATTATAAGAAATTAGGGTTTGAGATTGAAATTCTAAAATGAAGATTTGAGGGGTCATTTGAACTCCGATTTTGGTAAATTTTATATGTACGGACTCGTGGCGAGACGAGGAATCCGGTGATGTGATTTTCGTAATTTTTCGAGAAGTGGGCCCGGGGCTCGGGTTTTGCAAATTCGTGATTTTTGATATTTTTCGAGTCTTTTCGATTGAGTTATATTCCCTTAGCCTATTGTAATATATTCCTTGTGGTTTTTGGCTAGATTCGACGCGCGAGGAGGTCAATTCGAAAGGAAAGGGCATCGCGGAGTAGACTTTTGGCCGTCTTTAGGTGAGTAATAGATGTAAATGCTGTTATGAGGGTTTGAAACCCCGGACTTTCACATCGTAACGCTATATTGAGGCGTGACACGCACTCCATGGCGAGTGCGAGGTCGGATACTATTGGGGATTATGACTTGGTCCATCCCGTATGATGTTTATACTATACTGGTGATTGATACACATACTTCATTGATATTACGGGGCTTGATGCCATGTTTGGGGCCTTGTGCCGATTTGTAAAATCCTTCGAGGATTGATATTACTGCTTAGCATGATTTGCATATCATTTAATTTCAGTCCAAGGTTTTAAATGATGTTTTGCAAACTCAGCCATAATTCTAAGTGTTGAAAACTTAAATGATATTTTTAAATGTATTCCGGGCTGGGAACTTCTGTTTTGTAAATGCCCAAGGGGCTTATTATATTATTTTCTGGACTGATTATAAAGTGACTTGAAATAGTGGTAACAATGACACTGTGTGATATACTTGAAACAGTGGTAACAATGACACTGTGTGATATACTTGAAATAGTGGTAACAATGACACTGGATGATATACTTGAACAGTGGTAACAATGGCACTGTATGATATAAATTGGTCAGGTAACAATGGCTGACCGGTCAGGTAACAATGACTGACCAAGATATTGCGCTTGGGCTGTAGGAGCCCCTCCGGAGTCTGTACACACCCCCAGTGAGCGCCGTCGACGATAAATAAATATCTGAAGGGAAAATACATCATGTTTGTCTGATACAAGATAAACAAACAAAAAAAACATGGAAAGGGACTTCGGCCTGCGAACGCCAGCTAGGCTACCTCGAGATTCCCTGGACTAGAGATAGCTCCCAGAAGTCCTACTGCTGCGGTCCGTAAGCTGCTCCCCGATTTGTGCACCAAAAATGCACAGAGTGTAGTATCAGCACAACCGACCCCATGTGCTGGTAAGTGCCTGGCCTAACCCCGGCGAAGTAGTGACGAGGCTAGATAGTACCTACCACAATTAACCTGTACAGATATATATACAACAAGTGCAAGAAAACAATAACAAGATAATACAAAGTAAAACTGGGAGGGGACATGCTATCGGGGAGTAACAGATAAAAATGAAATATCTAAAATAAACAGAAGAAACTCCGGTTTCCATGATATACATATATATATATATATATATATATATATATATATATATATATATATATATATATATATATATATATATATATATATATATATACATAGTGGACGACATGCCACACGATCCCATAATATCATATATAAGTGGACGGCATGCCACACGATCCCATAATATCATATATAAGTGGACGGCGTGCCACACGATCCCATAATATCATATATAAGAGGACGGCATGCCACACGATCCCATAATATCATATATAAGTGGACGGCGTGCCACACGATCCCATAATATCATATATAAGTGGACGGCATGCCACGCGATCCCATGATATCATATATAAGTGGACGGCGTGCCACACGATCCCATAATATCATATATAAGTGTACGGCATGCCACACGATCCCATAATATAGTTCATAATATCTGACTTCATATAGTAGACCCCTTCAGGGGAGAATAACAACTCAATACCTTTAACCCGGCAAGGGTACAACTAACAGCCCAAAATATCCCGACAAGGGAGAATATATATATCAGTCTACACATCCCGACAAGGGAGTATTCACAACACATTCTCCTTTTAAATCATTCTTCCTCAACCGTTCACATTATATGAAACTTATCAAATAAACAAGGAGCTTGTGTCACATTATTCGAATTAAAAGCAATCAAGACTCACGGTCATGCTAGACTCCGGTGCATAGATAACCGTCACCATGCCTATACACCGTACTCCACATTAGCAAGTAGCAAATATCATCCTAATCCTATTCCCTCAAGCCAAAGTTAGAACAAACACTTACCTCGAATGCTCCAAACTCAACTCACGCTTCTAGTATAGCTTTACCTCTTGATTCCACCACCAATCCGCTCGAATCTAGTCATAAGTTACTTAATCACATTAATAATTACTAAATGAATCATCCCCAATGCATGAAAATAGATTTTTCAAGGTTTTTCCCAAAAAGGTCAAAAATACCCCCGGACCCACGTGGTCGAAACTCGAGGTTCGGACCAAAACCCGGTTACCCATTCCCCCATGAATCCAAATATATGATTTGTTTTTAAATCGGACCCCAAATTGAGGTCCAACTTCTCAATTTGTAGAAAACCTAGGTTCTACCCAAAACACCCAATTTTCCCCATGAAAATCTTTGATTTGAAGTTGAAATTATGTTAAAAGATGTTAAGGAATAAAGAAATTAAGTTAGAAATCACTTACCAATCGTTTTGGAGAAGAAAAGTTGTTTGGAAAATCGCCTCTTAGGTTTTGGGTTTTTGAAAAGTGAAAAATGACTGAGATTTTCCGAACTTGTATACCTTTCTGAGGACCTGGCGCGGACCGCACAAAAATGTGTTGCGGCCGCGCCGAGTGGGAGAAAAATTGGGGCTTCTCTGGACCCTTCCAGTGCGGACCGCACTGTTTTGGTGCGCGGTCGCGCTGGTTGACCTGAAACCCTAGCCCTCAGACTCAGCCACGCGGACCGCACAGAAATGCATCGCGGCCGCGCGGCTCCAGCGCGGACCGTGCGGAAATGACCGCAGCCGCGCTGGTGTCTGCAATACCTGAACCTGCATTTTCTTAAGTCCAAGACCTCCCGGGCCCCATTCAAAACTCACCCGAGCCCTCGGGGCTCCAAACCAAACATGCACACAACCTTAAAAACATCTTACGGACTTACTCGTGCGATCAAATCGCCAAAATAACATCATATACATAGGATCAAGCCTCAAACACATGATTTTCTTTCTTCAACTTTCATAACTCAAATTCTCCATTTTTAGTCCGAAACACGTCATATGACGTCCGTTTTTAGCCAAACTTTACAGATAGTGCTTAACACATATTTAAGACCTGTACCGGGCGTCAGAACCAAAATACGAGCCCGATACTTATATTTTCTAACCCCTTTTTCATTTCAAATTTTCATATCAAATTTCAGAAAAACAATTTCTTTCAAAAATTCATTTCTCGGGCTTGGGACTTCAGAATTTGATTCCGGGCACACGCCCAAGTCCCATATTTTTCTGCGGACCCTCAGGGACCGTCGAATCACAGGTCCAGGTCCGTTTACCCAAAATGTTGACCGAAGTCAACATTATGCATATTAATACCAAAATTAATCAAATGTTTCACATAATTCACATATTCTAACATAAAAACTTTCCGGCTACGCGCCCGAACTACGCACGCCAATCGAGGCAACTAAAAGCGAGGTTTTTAGGGCCTCGAAAGCGCGGAACAAGGAAGAACTCCGGTGATGACCCTTCGGGTCGTCACATTCTCCACCTCTAAAACAACCGTTCATCCTCGAACGGACAAAAGAAAGAAGTACCTGAGTCGGGAAATAAATGAGGATAACGGCTCCGCCTATCGGACTCGGACTCCCAGGTCGATGCCTCAGGAGGCTGACCTCTCCACTGAACACGCACCGAAGGAAAACTCTTCGACCTCAACTGTCGAACCTGCCGGTCTAGAATAGCCACCGGCTCCTCCTCATATGACAGATCCTTGTCCAATTGGACAGTGCTGAAATCTAACACGTGCGATGGATCTCCGCGATACTTCCGGAGCATAGATACATGAAACACGGGATGCACAACTGACAAGCTAGGTGGCAAGGCAAGTCTATAAGCCACCTCTCCCACACGATCAAGAATCTCAAATGGACCGATGAACCTAGGGCTGAGCTTGCCCTTCTTCCCAAATCTCATCACGCCCTTCATAGGCGATACACGGAGCAATACCCGCTCACCAACCATGAAAGCAACATCTCTGACCTTGCGGTCTGCATAACTCTTCTGTCTGGACTGAGCTGTACGAAGTCTATCCTGAATAATCCTGACCTTGTCCAAGGCCTCCTGGACCAGATCTGTACCCAATAATCGAGCCTCTCCCGGCTCTAACCATCCAACTGGAGACCGACATCTCCTACCATACAACGCCTCATACGGAGCCATCTGAATGCTGGACTGGTAGCTGTTGTTGTAGGCGAACTCTGCTAAAGGCAAAAACTGGTCCCACGAGCCTCCAAAATCAATGACACAGGCTCGGAGCATGTCCTCAAGAATCTGAATAGTCCTCTCGGACTGACCGTCCGTCTGGGGATGAAATGTTGTACTCAACTCAACCTGGGTGCCCAACTCTCGCTGAACCGCTCTCCAGAAATGCGAGGTAAACTGCGTACCCCGATCCGAAATGATAGATAGCGGCACCCCATGAAGGCGAACAATCTCCCTGATATAAATCTCGGCTAACCTTTCGGACGAATAGGTGGCTGCAACAGGAACAAAATGCGCTGACTTGGTCAGCCTATCAACAATGACCCAAACTGCATCAAACTTTTTCCGAGTCATCGGGAGTCCAGTAACGAAATCCATCGTAATCCTCTCCCACTTCCACTCGGGAAGTGCAATCCTCTGAAATAGACCATCGGGTCTTTGATGCTCGTACTTAACCTGCTGACAATTCAAACACCGAGCCATGTGCGCAACGATGTCTTTCTTCATCTTACGCCACCAATAGTGCTGCCTGAGATCCTGATACATCTTCACGGCGCTCGGGTGAATAGAATACCGAGAACTGTGGGCCTCCGCTAAGATCAACGCTCGAATCCCATCAACATTGGGCACACAAACTCGCCCCTGCAATCTCAATACACCATCATCATCTAAGGTTACTTTCTTGGCACCTCCATGCTGCACCGTGTCTCTCAAGCCAGACAAATGGGGATCCTCAAACTGCCGCTCGCGGATACGCTCTAATAGTGAGGAACGAGCAACCGTGCAAGCTAACACTCTGCTAGGCTCAAAAATATCCAACCTCACAAGACGATTAGCCAAGGCCTGAACATCCAAAGCAAGCGATCTCTGGCTGACTGGAATATAAGCAAGACTACCCATGTTGGCAGACTTCCTGCTCAATGCATCGGCCACCACATTGGCCTTCCTCGAGTGGTATAAGATAGTAACATCATAATCCTTTTAGCAACTCTAACCACCTCATCTGCCTCAAATTCAACTCTTTCTGCTTGAACAGATACTGAAGACTCTTGTGATCAGTGTAAACCTCACACGTCACGCCATATAAGTAATGCCTCCAGATCTTCAGGGCATAAACAATGGCTGCCAACTCGAGATCATGAACCGGATAATTCTTCTCGTGGATCTTCAACTGCCTCAAAGCATAAGCAATGACCTTGCCTTCCTGCATCAACAGTGCACCAAGCCCAATACAAGACGCATCACAATAGACCGTATATGGCCCTAAACCTGTGGGCAGAAGCAATACCGGTGCCGTAGTTAGAGCCGTCTTGAGCTTTTGGAAGCTCGCCTCACACTCATCCGACCATCTGAACTGGGCACCCTTCTAGGTCAATCTGGTCATAGGGGCTGCAATGGATGAAAACCCCTCCACGAACCGACGGTAGTAACCTGCTAACCCCAGGAAACTCCGAATATCCGTAGCTAAAGTTGGTCGAGGCCAGTTCTTAACTGCCTCTATCTTCTTCGGGTCTACCTGAATACCTGCTGCTGATACGACATGACCCAGGAATGCGACCGAGCTCAACCAAAACTCGCACTTTGAGAACTTAGCATACAACTAACTATCCTTTAGGGTCTGAAGGACCACTCTGAGGTGCTGCTCATGCTCCTCCTGACTGCGGGAGTATATAAGAATATCGTCAATGAAGACTATCATGAACAAGTCCAAATAAGGTCTGAACACTCGGTTCATCAACTCCATGAACGCTGCTGGGGCATTACTCAATCCAAATGACATGACCAAAAACTCATAGTGCCCATACCGAGTGCGAAATGCTGTCTTAGGGACATCAGACGCCCTAATCCTCAGCTGGTGGTAGCCAGATCTCAAATCTATCTTTGAAAACACCCTCTCACCCTGAAGCTGGTCGAATAAATCGTCGATCCTCGACAGTGGATACTTATTCTTAATTGTAACCTTGTTCAATTGCCGGTAATCGGTGCACATTCTCATCGAACCATCCTTTTTTTTAACAAACAACACCGGCGCACCCCAAGGCAAAACATTGGGTCTAATGAAACCTTTCTCAAGTAAATCCTGCAGTTGTTCCTTTAACTCTTTCAACTCTGGCGGGGCCATACGATATGGCGAGATAGAAATGGGCTGAGTGCCCGGAGCCAAATCAATACAAAAGTCGATATCCCTGTCGGGCGGCATACCCGGCAAGTCTGAAGGGAAAACCTCAGGAAACTCCCAAACAACAGGCGCAGAATCAATATAAGGGGCCTCCGCGTTAGAATTGCGAACATACGCCAAGTAGGCCAAACATCCCTTCTCGACCATACACCGAGCTTTCACATACGCGATAACACTGTGGGTACAATGACCAGAAGTCCCCCTCCACTCTAAATGGGGTATATCCGATAAGGCTAAGGTTACGGTCTTGGCATGGCAATCCAAGATCGCATGATACGGGGATAACCAATCCATCCCCAATATAACATCGAAGTCAACCATGTCCAAAAGCAACAAATCAACACGGGTCTCAAGACCCCCAAACACTATGATACAAGAACGATGAACTTGATCGACCACAATAGAATCACCCACCGGTGTTGACACATAAACAGGAATACTCAACGAGTCACTAGGCATAACCGAATAGGGTGGAAAATAGGACGACACATATGAATACGTAGATCCGGGATCAAATAGCACAGAAGCATCCCTATCACCGACCAGAATGGTACCTGTAATCACAGCATCTGATGACTCAGCCTCTAGCCTGGCTGGCAAAGCATAACAACGGGGTTGGGACCCACCTCCCGGAATCATATCCCTGGGACGATCTGCTACTGGCTGACCCCTACCTCTAGCGGTCTGAGCTCCACCTCTAAGACCTCTACCTCCACCTCTATGTCCTCTACCCCTGCCTCTAGCTGGCTGGGCAGGCTGTGGGGCAACTGGTGCCTGGATCATCGGGCGAGGACCCTGCTGCTGTGAGCTACTGGAAGCTCGAGGGCAATATATGGCAATGTGACTCATATCGCCGCAAGTATAACAAGCCCTCGGCTGCTGAGAATAACGAAGTGGTGGTGCACTAATAGGTGCTGATGGTGAACTGAAGAGCTGTTGGTCAGAATACTACGGCTGAGAACCACAACCACCTGGTGTACCATGAGAAGCCTGGAGAGCTGACTGAAAGGGCCTCGAAGGATAACCTCTACCATAAGAATCCCTACCTCCAAACGAGGTACCACTGATTCTACCAGAATGACGGGGCCTCTTATCAGACCCATGACCACCTCCCTGAGCAAGTGCCATCTCTATCCGGCGGGCACCATCTGCCGCCTCTTGAAATGAAATCTCACTACCGGCACTCATGGCCATCTGAACACGGATCGGCTGAATCAAACCATCAACAAACCTCCGCACCCTCTCTCTCTCGGTGGGGAGTATCACAATGGCATGACGAGCGAGATCAATGAACCGGGTCTCATACTGGGTAACCGTCATAGGACCCTGCTGGAGACGCTCAAACTGCCTGCGAAGAGCATTTCGCTGAGTAACTGGAAGGAACTTCCCCAGAAATAACTCTGAAAACTGATCCCAGGTCAATGATGGTGACCCTGCTGGCCTGGCTAAACAGAAATCCCTCCACCAAGTCTTGGCAGATCCTGCCAGGCGAAAAGTGGCGAAGTCGACCCCATTGGTCTCTACAATGCCCATAGTCCGTAGAACCTCATGAGAGCTGAATATGAAATCCTGAGCATCCTTTGAGGGAGTGCCACTATATGTAATAGTGAAGAGCTTGGTGAAACGATCAAGCCTCCACAAAGCATCCACGGACATAGCCGCACCATCACTGGACTGAGCCGTAATACCTGGCTGGGCTGCCACAGCTGGCTGAACTGCTGGAACCTGAGCCTGAGGAGCTACCGGCTCTGGAGTACGAGTATCGGGAGTCTGAACTCCTCCCCCAGCCTGAGATGTGGCTGGAGCTACGGGAAGCAAACCCGCTCTAGAAATGCCCTCCATAAAGCCTACCAGTCGGACCAAAGCGTCCTGAAGCACTGGAGTGGCAATGAAACCTTCTGGGACCTGAGCTGGGCCCACTGGAACAGCTGGGGCCGGAACCTCCTCCTCAAAATCGACCTGAGGCTCCGTCGCTGGAAATGCTGCTCGGGGCTGAGCTCTGCCCCGGCCTCGCCCTCTGCCCCTAATAGGGGCTGCTGCTGGGGGCTCAGGCTATTGCGCGGTAGAAGAGGAAGCATGTGTCCTCGCCATCTGCAAAAGAACAGAGTGGAAAGACAATCAGTACTTGAGAAACAGAATCGCACGACAAGAATGAACAAGGTGAAGTTTTCCTAACTCAGTAGCCTCTGCGGGATAAATATAGACGTCTCCGTACCGATCCCTCAGACTCTACTGAGCTTGTCTGTGAGTTGTGAGACCTAAGTAACCTAGGGCTCTGATACCAACTTGTCATGACCCGGATTTCCCACCATCGGGTGTCGAGATGGCGCCTACTATCGGAGCTAGGCAAGCCAAATATTTAAAACACCTTTCCTGCTTTCTTTCAAACAATATAATAAACGAGACAAAATCTAAGCGGAAGATTTTAAATCTAAAGCAACTGAGAACCAAAAGTGCGGAAGTTTGAACCAAAATGCTACCCAGAGTCTGGTGTCACTAGCTCACAGACTACTACAGAATACTACAATCAATGTCTGAAGGGAAAATACATCATGTTTGTCTGATACAAGATAAACAAACAAAAAAGAAACATGGAAAGGGACTTCGGCCTGCGAACGCCAGCTAGGCTACCTCAAGAGTCCCTGGACTGAAGATAACTCCCAGAAATCCTACTGCTGCAGTCCGTAAGCTGCTCCCTGATCTGTGCACCAAAAATGCATAGAGTGTAGCATCAGCACAACCGACCCCATGTGCTGGTAAGTGCCTGGCCTAACCCCGGCGAAGTAGTGACGAGGCTAGACAGTACCTACCACAATTAACCTGTACAGATATATATACAACAAGTGCAAGAAAACAATAACAAGATAATACAAAGTAAAACTGGGAGGGGACATGCTATCGGGGAGTAACAGATAAAAATGAAATATCGGAAATAAACAGAAGAAACTCCGGTTTCCATGATATACATATATATATATATATATATATATATATATATATACACATAGTGGACGACGTGCCACACGATCCCATAATATCATATATAAGTGGATGGCATGCCACACGATTCCAAAATATCATATATAAGTGGACGACGTGCCACACGATAGCATAATATCATATATAAGTGGACGGCGTGCCACACAATCCCATAATATCATATATAAGTGGACGGCATGCCACACGATCCCATAATATCATATATAAGTGGACGGCATGCCACACGATCCCATAATATCATATATAAGTGGACGGCGTGCCACACGATCCCATAATATCATATATAAGTGGACGGCATGCCACACGATCCCATGATATCATATATAAGTGGACGACGTGCTACACGATCCCATAATATCATATATAAGTGTACGGCGTGCCACACGATCCCATAATATAGTTCATAATATCTGACTTCATATAGTAGACCCCTTCAGGGGAGAATAACAACTCAATACCTTTAACCCGGCAAGGGTACAACTAACAGCCCAAAATATCCCGACAAGGGAGAATATATATATCAGTCTACACATCCCGGCAAGGGAGTATTCACAACACATTCTCCTTTTAAATCATTCTTCCTCAACCGTTCACATTATATGAAACTTATCAAATAAACAAGGAGCTTGTGTCACATTATTCGAATTAAAAGCAATCAAGACTCACGGTCATGCTAGACTCCGGTGCATAGATAACCGTCACCATGCCTATACACCGTACTCCACATTAGCAAGTAGCAAATATCATCCTAATCCTATTCCCTCAAGCCAAAGTTAGAACAAACACTTACCTCGAATGCTCCAAACTCAACTCACGCTTCTAGTATAGCTTTACCTCTTGATTCCACCACCAATCCGCTCGAATCTAGTCATAAGTTACTTAATCACATTAATAATTACTAAATGAATCATCCCCAATGCATGAAAATAGATTTTTCAAGGTTTTTCCCAAAAAGGTCAAAAATACCCCCGGACCCACGTGGTCGAAACTCGAGGTTCGGACCAAAACCCGGTTACCCATTCCCCCATGAATCCAAATATATGATTTGTTTTTAAATCGGACCCCAAATTGAGGTCCAACTTCTCAATTTGTAGAAAACCTAGGTTCTACCCAAAACACCCAATTTTCCCCATGAAAATCTTTGATTTGAAGTTGAAATTATGTTAAAAGATGTTAAGGGATAAAGAAATTAAGTTAGAAATCACTTACCAAACGTTTTGGAGAAGAAAAGTTGTTTGGAAAATTGCCTCTTAGGTTTTGGGTTTTTGAAAAGTGAAAAATGACTGAGATTTTCCGAACTTGTATACCTTCCAACGTGGACCGCACTGTTTTGGTGCGCGGCCGCGCTGGTTGACCTGAAACCCTAGCCCTCAGACTCAGCCACACGGACCGCACAGAAATGCATCGCGGCCGCGCGGCTCCAGCGCGGACCGCGCAGAAATGACCGCGGCCGCGCTGGTGTCTGCAACACCTGAACCTGCATTTTCTTAAGTCCAAGACCTCCCGGGCCCCATTCAAAACTCACCCGAGTCCTCGGGCTCCAAACCAAACATGCACACAACCTTAAAAACATCTTACGGACTTACTAGTGCGATCAAATCACCAAAATAACATCATATACATAGGATCAAGCCTCAAACACTTGATTTTTCCTTTCTTCAACTTTCATAACTCAAATTCTCCATTTTTAGTCTGAAACACGTCATATGACGTCCGCTTTTAGCCAAACTTTACAGATAGTGCTTAACACATATTTAAGACCTGTACCGGGCGTCGAAACCAAAATACGAGCCCGATACCTATATTTTCTAACCCCTTTTTCATTTCAAATTTTCATATCAAATTTCAGAAAAACAATTTCTTTCAAAAATTCATTTCTCGGGCTTGGGACCTCAGAATTTGATTCCGGGCACACGCCCAAGTCCCATATTTTTCTACGGACCCTCCGGGACCGTCGAATCACAGGTCCGGGTCCGTTTACCCAAAATGTTGACCGAAGTCAACATTATGCATATTAATACCAAAATTCATCAAATGTTTCACATAATTCACATATTCTAACATAAAAACTTTCCGGCTACGCGCCCGAACTGCGCACGCCAATCGAGGCGCGGAACAAGGAAGAACTACGGTGATGACCCTTCGGGTCGTCACATTCTCCACTTGAAACAGTGGTAACAATGACACTGATTATAAAGTGACTTGAAATAGTGGTAACAATGACACTGTGTGATATACTTGAAACAGTGGTAACAATGACACTGTGTGATATACTTGAAATAGTGGTAACAATGACACTGGATGATATACTTGAACAGTGGTAACAATGGCACTGTATGATATAAATTGGTCAGGTAACAATGGCTGACCGGTCAGGTAACAATGACTGACCAAGATATTGCGCTTGGGCTGTAGGAGCCCCTCCGGAGTCTGTACACACCCCCAGTGAGCGCCGTCGACGATAAATAAATATGGATGGCTCGGGCTGCACGCCGCAGTGGGTACTGGAATGTACCATCATATGCATTGCATTGCATTCATGTATTTGTATTTATACTGTTGTTTAGCTGCTCAGTTCCATATGTTGCTGTATATTTGGATTTTAGCTTACTTTGTGTATTTACTGGATTTTCTTATCTTCGGACTGTAGTTACTTTTATTACTCACTGGGTCGGAGTACTCACTTTACTCCCTGCACCTTGTGTGCAGATCCAGGGCAGTCTCAAGCTCAGTAGATCCAGTTGATCAGCAAATCTAGCTTTTAGGAGTATCGAGGTAGCTGCACGGCGTTCGCAGCCATTGATCTTCTCCCTCCTATCCTATCTCTTTATTTCCGCATTATCAGACTTTGGATATACCATGTATTAGGATGATATTCTGTATTCTAGAGGCTCAGATTCGTGACACCGGGTCCTAGTGAGATTATATTGTGTATTTTGTTAAAATCTTCAGTACTTTAATCTTGCTTAATTGATATTTCTTTCCGCTATTTTTGATAAATTGGGTTAAGTGTTGAATAATGATCGGGCTTGCCTAGTAGTGTGTTGGGCGCCATCACGACCGGGATTTGGGTCGCGACAAGACAGAAGGCAAATTGAACGTCAGGGGTAAAAACCAAGATTCTGGAATCTCAATTTAATGAAAATAGTGTAAATGTAATTATTAGTTTAACACAACTCCCAATGTGAAATATAAATTAATGTATATTCCAGTAAATTGTTCTAGATACCAAGTTTTCACTATTTTTCACTATTTTTCATTATAATATACTGGTTTATATCCCTTCATAAGGAGCGTTTCCAGCATATTTTAAAGGGAATAACCAAAATTGGACGAATTTAGGGTAAAAAAATTTGAATTATTCACGTCCAGTATTAAATACAGGACATTATGTTTTTAACTAGATATACCTCCAGTATAATAAACAGGATACAAAATATTAAATTATTTAATTCCAGTAAATTGTTCTAGATAACAACTGTCAAATAGTTTCAACTTCTCCATTATAATATACTGGCTTATATCCCTTCATAAGTAACATTTCCAGCATATTTTATAGGGAGTTAGCAAAATTGGTCAAATATAGCGTAAAAATTCAGGATTTTTTAAGTACAGTATTAAGTACGGGACATACTGTTTTAAAAATAAATTACTCCAGTGTAATATACAGGAAACAAAATATTAATTTATGTAATTCCAGTTAATTGTTCTAGATACTAAATTTCCACTATTTTTCAATTCTCCATCATAATATACTGACTTATATCTTTTCATAAGTAGTGTTTCCAGAATATTTAATAGGGAGTAACCAAAATTGGACGACTTTAGGGTAAAAAAATTTGAATTATTTACGTCCAGTATTAAATACAGTACATTATGTTTTATAACTACATATATATATCCAGTGTAATATACAGGGAATAAAATATTAAATTATTTAATTCCAGTTAATTGTTCTAATTAACAAGTTTTCACTATTTTCCACTTCTCCATTATAATATATTGGCTTATATCCCTTAATGAGTAGCATTTTCAACATAATTTATAGGGAGTAACCAAAATTAGACGAATTTACGATAAAAAATCTGCATTATTCACGTCCAGTATTAAATACGGGATACTGTGGTTTAACAATTTATAACTTCAGTGTAATATACAAGAAACAAAATGTTTAATTATTTACTTCCAGTAAATTGTACTAGATACCAAGTTTCCACTATTTTCCACTTCTCCATTATAATTTACAGGCTTATATCCCTTAATGAGTAGCATTTTCAACATAATTTATAGGGAGTAACCAAAATTAGACGAATTTACGATAAAAAATCTGCATTATTCACGTCCAGTATTAAATACGGGATACTGTGGTTTAACAATTTATAACTTCAGTGTAATATACAGGAAACAAAATGTTTAATTATTTACTTCCAGTAAATTGTACTAGATACCAAGTTTCCACTATTTTCCACTTCTCCATTATAATTTACAGGCTTATATGCCTTCATAAGTAACATTTCCAGCATATTTTATAGGGAGTAACTAAAATTGGACGAATTTAGGAAAAAAGAATCTGGATTATTCAAGTCCAGTATGAAATACAGGATATAATCTTTTAATAAACTATAAGTCCAGTGTAATATACAAGAAACAAAATATTTAATTATTTAATTCTAGTAAATTGTTATAGATATCAAGTTTCCAATATTTTCCGATTCTTTATTATAATGTACTGGCTTATATCCCTTCATAAGTAGCATTTCCAGCATATTTTATGGGGAGTAACCAAAATTGGATGAATTTAAGATAAAAGTATCTCGATTATTCAAGTCTAGTATGAAATACAAGATATCATATTTTAATAAACTATAACTCCAGTGTAATATATAGGAAATAGAATATTTAATTATTTAATTTCAGTAAATTATTCTAGATATCAAGTTTCCAATATTTTCCGATTCTCCATTATAATGTACTGGCTTAAAATCCAAAATGTTCTAGACAACTTATTATCCAAAATGTAATTATTATTTAATTCCAGTTAATTGTTCTAGATATCAAGTTTTCACTATTTTTCACTTCTACATTATAATATACTGGCTTATATCCCTTCATGAGTAGCATTTTCAGCATAATTTACAGGGAGTAATCAAAATTTAACGAATTTAGCATAAACAAATCTGCATTATTCAAGTCCAGTCTTAAATACGGGACATAGTTGTTTAACAACCTATAACTCCAGTGGAATATACAGGAAATAAAATATTAAATTATTTAATTCCAGTAAATTGTTCTAGATACCAATTTTGCACTATTTTCCACTTCTCCATCATAATATAGTGGCTTATATCCCTTCATAAGTAGCGTTACCAGTATAATTTATAGGGAGCAATACTTGATAATACGATATAGTCTTTAATTCTAGCATAATATACAACATATTAACCTGCATTTCAATCAAAAATATGTAGTCAAATGACAGAAAAGAAGAAAAAACTATTTCTTGGTCTTTATCATGCGCCTTTTTGAAACAGAAGGTTTATCTATTCTTCTTGTGGCCTCATCTTCACTAACAAGATATTTCAGCTGCTTCTTCTTACCATAATTATATAATAATGTTGCATATCTGAATCGAAGACGTGTAGGATCAAAGATGTTCTTGTCAACGTGTAGGTACCAGTTGACTTTTCTACTCTTTCTTCATCACAAGGAATTTTCTCTGAATTTCCATCATCTGCTGCTTGTTCATTAGTAGTCTCTTTATCACAACAAATTTTTACTAAACCTCCAACAACTACTGCAGCTTCATCTATGACTGATTCAACATCCAAGGCTGATGGAATTATTGATCCAGTTGTGGTATTTTGCAAAATATTTTGACTGGACTGTGGCGACCATGTGTCATATGTCACATCATTTATTTTTCTAATTAAAGAATCAATATCACTACCAGCTGTAAGATCAGTCTCATCTAGACCACTATTTGCTCTTTCTTCATTACAAACAGGACCTTTCGTTACATCTGCACCACTTGGTCCACCTTGATCACTGCATTTCTTATTTTGTGCATCGTGGAGTGATTCAATATCCATGGCTGGTAGCATTGATGACACAACTCCACTATTTTCCCTATTATCTTGACTGCACTGTGGCGTTGAAAGTTGATATGTCCCATCAGCTATTTTTTGAAAGATAGCACCAACATCGGTACCAGTTGACTTTTCTACTCTTTCTTCATCACAAGGAATTTTCTCTGAATTTCCATCATCTGTTGCTCGTTCATTAGTAGTCTCTTTATCACAATAAATTTTCACTAAACCTTCAACAACTACTGTAGCTTCATCTATGACTGATTCAACATCCAAGGCTGATGGAATTATCGATCGAGCTGTGGTATTTTGCAAAATATTTTTACTGTGATGTGTTGTAGAAAGCTCTTGTTTCCCATCAGCTATTTTAACCACCAAAGCTTCTGTACCTTCTGTCAGACTGGTTCAATTGCATTACATTCTGGTCTTATTTTATCACAAGGACCTTCCAATAAAATTCCACTGGTTGCTACAACTTCTTGAGTAACTTGTGCTCCATGAACTGAGTCAATATCCATCACTAATGGTAATGAATCAAAATGTGCTCGACCTTCATTATCACTCTTTTTATTTGCCTCTTCAGGGAATGACTCAATATCCATAATTGGTGCCATTGAAATAGAAGGTCCTGCATCCTCAAACTCCTTATTGCACTGTTCATCCTGTTTCGGTAACTCAACATCTTCCTCTTGTTCATCCTGTTTATCACCCGACAAATTTAAAAAATCTCTATCAGAATAATTCTCTCCATCATTATAATTTCCTTGTTCATCACTTTCGGTATTTCGATGTTCACTGCTTTTGACATGCTTTTCATTGCTTTCATCTTCATCACTCGACAAACCATCATGTTTTTTAAATTTTTTAATAAAGTTTAGAACAACATCAAGCTTGTCATTAATAACCTGCAACAATGAATAGAATATATTATTGTACGAACAAAATCAACAGTAAAATAAATTGCCAAACTAGTTAAATTACCTTAACAGAGTTTTTAACATATCTCTTCATCTTTTTTCTATTATCTTTAATATTTTTCTTCATCTTTATTTTAAATCTAACATGATCTGCATGTACAATGTCTTCAACTTTGGCAGATACCCTCTGAAAAGAAAAGAAAAATGGTAAGAATTAGATCATCATAACACATAAACATTCTTATTAAGTGTAAATAGAATTCAACAAGGGAAGAATATAATTTTGTAGAGTAAATTATTAGAACTAAAAAACATAATGAAATGAAATATATTATACTTATCCAGTATATTATACTAGACAAAATAGCCTACAACTGGCAGTCTTCCAGTATAATATACTGGATAAAATGAATTAGAAGGTGTAACACACAACAGAATTTCTGTAAAATATATTGTAATAAACAACTCAGCAATAATCCCAGTATTACATACCGGAAGACAAACATTGAGAGGAAAGACTTCCACTATGTAAACTTAATGAAAAGCAAGTTATTAGAACATAAATCTAGTATATGATAATAGAAATTAATGAAAAGCAAGACTAAATAATATACTGGCAGTTTTCCTGTATAATATACTGGATGAAATGAATTAGAAGGTGTAATACACACCAGACTCCCTGTAAAATATACAGGAATAAACAACTCAACAATTATCTCAGTATTACATACTGGAAGACAAATATTGAGAGGACACACTTCCAGTATTACATACTGGAAGACAATCATTCACAGAATAAAGTTAATGAAAAGCAAGTTATTAGAACATAAATCTAGTATATGATAGTAGAAATTAATGAAAAGCAAGACTAAATAATATACAAGCAGTCTTCCAGTATAATATACTGGATGAAATGAATTAGAAGGTGTAACACACACCAGACTCCCTGTAAAATATACAGGAATAAACAACTCAACAATTATCCCAGTATTACATACTGGAAGACAAACTTTGAGAGGACACACTTCCAGTATTCCATACTGGAAGACAATCATTCTCAGAATAAACTTAATGAAAAGCAAGTTATTAGAACAAAAATCTAGTATATGATAGTAGAAATTAATGAAAAGGAAGACTAAATAATATACTGGCAGTCTTCCAGTATAATATACTGGATGAAATGAATTAGAAGGTGTAACACACACCAGACTCCTTGTAAAATATACAGGAATAAACAACTCAACAATTATCTCAGTATTACATACTGGAAGACAATCATTCACAGAATAAACTTAATGAAAAGCAAGTTATTAGAACAAAAATCTAGTATATGATAGTAGAAATTGATGAAAAGCAAGACTAAATAATATACTGGCAGTCTTCCAGTATAATATACTGGATGAAATGAATTAGAAGGTGTAACACACACCAGACTCCCTGTAAAATATACAGGAATAAACAACTCAACAATTATCTCAGTATTACATACTGGAAGACAAACATTGAGAGGACACACTTCCAGTATTACATAATGGAAGACAATCATTCACAGAATAAACTTAATGAAAAGCAAGTTATTAGAACATAAATCTAGTATATGATAGTAGAAATTAATGAAAAGCAAGACTAAATAATATACTGGCAGTCTTCCTGTATAATATACTGGATGAAATGAATTAGAAGGTGTAACACTCACCAGACTCCCTGTAAAATATACAGGAATAAAAAACTCAACAATTATCCCAGTATTACATACTGGAAGACAAATATTGAGAGGACACACTTCCAGTATTACATACTGGAAGACAATCATTCACAGAATAAACTTAATGAAAAGCAAGTTATTAGAAAATAAATCTAGTATATGATAGTAGAAATTAATGAAAAGCAAGACTAAATAATATACTGGCAGTCTTCCTGTATAATATACTGGATGAAATGAATTAGAAGGTGTAATACACACCAGACTCCCTGTAAAATATACAAGAATAAACAACTCAACAATATCTCAGTATTACATACTGGAAGACAAACATTGAGAGGACATACTTCCAGTATTACATACTGGAAGACAATCATTCACAGAATAAACTTAATGAAAAGCAAGTTATTAGAACAAAAATCTAGTATATGATAGTAGAAATTAATGAAAAGCAAGACTAAATAATATACTGGCAGTCTTCCAGTATAATATACTGGATGAAATAAATTAGAAGGTGTAACACACACCAGACTCCCTGTAAAATATACAGGAATAAACAACTCAACAATTATCTCAATATTACATACTGGAAGACAAACACTGAGAGGACACACTTCCAGTATTACATACTGGAAGACAATCATTCACAGAATAAACTTAATGAAAAGCAAGTTATTAGAACATAAATCTAGTATATGATAGTAGAAATTAATGAAAAGCACGACTAAATAATATAGTGGCAGTCTTCGAGTATAATATACTGGATGAAATGAATTAGAAGGTAATACACACCAGACTTCCTGTAAGATATACTGGAATAAACAACTCAACAATAATCCCAGTATTACATAGTGGAAGACAAATATTGAGAGGACACACTTCCAGTATTACATACTGGAAGAAAATCATTCACAGAATAAACTTAATGAAAAACAAGTTATTAGAATATAAATCTAGTATACGATAGTAGAAATTAATGAAAGGCAAGACTAAATAAAATTTAAGAAACAACTACTTACATTGACAATGTCGCTAAGATTAACTTTTGATGAAGCTTGGAGAAGATATGATTGATTCACCCTAAAAACCTTGAAGTTCTATTAATCAAACAGAAATATAAATAGTTAGACAAAAAAAAAATATACGAGCACAAGTATATATTAAAAATTCACATACTATTAACTTACACTTGTTTTCTTAAAGAATTCATCGCAAAATGTGTCATATTTTGGACATCCAATGCTGGAGTAAGACAACATCCTAATTGGCCCCCGATCCTCATATATTGAATATTGACGGAAATCAGTAAACACTTCCATTATCCATACATTAAACAAAAATGGGAATCCAAGTGACGTATAAGATGGAAGCCTGCCAACTGATTTCTTTTTCACTGACTTAGTTGATAGAAGATGAGACAAATTATCAATCAACTCTTCAAAGCAGAAACTGCCCCATGGAAAAGAAGCACAAAGTTCTGCGTCGTCTATGATTTTCATATTACGTTCACTTATATTTCTTTTAATGTCTTTACCCAAAATAACAGCTTCTAATATATAAATCTCAGCAAGCTTGACTGCATCTTCATCGCAGACCTCGACGTCATCACATACATCATCAGCTGCACCATCACGGAGTTGAGAACGCTTTTTTATAAACTGATATAAATCATCTACCTTCAAACCTTTTTTCACATTAGAGAAATACCGTTCCTTCAAACGGTTCTCTCTATCATCAACGAAACAATAATCAGATGCGTCAATCTTCAGCCCGGTAATAGAATGGAAACCATCTTCTGTAAATGCTACATCGTTGTCAAAAACTCTAAAAACCATTTTGGTTTTATCCTTGTAAAAAACTTGAGAAAGCAACATACAATGAGTCAACTTCCCACAGTGACCCACGTCATTCAACTCTAAAAATTTCCCAAATACACCATTCTTTAGTTGATCCATTTGAGTTCCACACATAAACGACGAAATTGTTTTCTTAAATTTTCGATTGCCTTTCCAATAACAATCAGCAGGAAACCACTCATCCAAATCATAAGATCTATCTCCCTCCTAAACTCAAAATACAACACACATAAACAACATTTCATACAATTTTAAGATAAAAACTTCAACATTTTAGAAATACGTACCTTCAATATCCTACTTGAAGATTCAATTTCTATAAAATCATTAAAAAAAACGTATTACAAATTAGATAAATAAACACAATCAGAATCCAGTATATATATGAGAAATAAATCACAATCACAACAAAGTCTACAAAAAGTAATGACAAATAAAACATAATTTTAGTCTAAACAGAACTCATCCAGTATAATATACTGGAGAAAAAGCTTACAAACAGCAAAAGTCCCGTAAAATATACTGGAATGAAATAAAACTCAAACTATATTATAATATCCATCCAGTATAACATAGTGGAAGACAAACATTCACATGACAGACTTCCAGTATAATATACTAGACAAAATTTTACTTAATTTAATAAACAAAAAAATAATAAAAAACAACACAGTATAAAAAAACTGGGATACAAGCCTTCAGAAGACAGATTTCCGTATAAAGATGGCACACTTCATTTAAAAAAATGCTGAAATCAAACAAAACTCATGTATTATATACTGGATCAAAGAGCATAATTAAAAAAAAGAAGACAAATAATCATTTAAAAAAGTAATGACAAATAAAACATAATTTTAGTCTAAACAGAATCCAGTATAGTATATTGGAGAAAAAGCTTACACACAACAGAAGTCCCGTAAAATATACTGGAATGAAATAAAACTCAAACTATATTATAATATTCATCCAGTATAACATACTGGTATACAAACATTCACATGACAGACTTCCAGTATAATATACTGGATAAAATTTTACTAAATTTAATAAACAAAAAACATAATCAAAACCCACACACTAGACGTCAACTATTCACACATACCAGACGTCCCGTAAAATATACTGCAATGAAACAAAACTTAACTATATTATAATATTCATCCAGTATAACATACTGGAAGATAAACATTCAAGTGACAGACTTCCAGTATAATATAATGGACAAAATTTTACTAAATTTAATAAACAAAAAATATAATCAAAACTCACACACTAGACGTCAACTATTCACACACAGCAGACGTCCCGTAAAATATACTGCAATGAAACAAAACTAAACTATATTATAATATTCTTCCAGTATGTTATACTGGAAGATAAACATTCACATGACAGACTTCCAATATAATATACTGGACAAAAACATAATCAAAATTTGACAAGAACTGGAGAAATCTAAAATGCAGATGAAACAAGAAAATACTTGAAAATTAACTCTAATATACGGAGACTAGAAAAAATTCGAAAAACTTATAAAAATAAATTACACAACGATTACAACATTATAATATAAAACTAATAACAGAGTGACAAAATTACAAGTAAGACAAACTAATGAACAAAGAAAAAATCGTAAAAGTTAAAATACAACAAATATTTAAACCCTAACGGTACGAAAATCAAAATTAAACCTAAAGAACCATTAATAACAACGAAAATTCAAACACATTATCGTAAAAAACAAAACTCACCCATAATTTTGAAGAAAATTGGACCTAACCAAGACAAGATTCGAAGAAAAGTGCTCTCTCAAGAAGCGAAATCCGTACAACTGCTGTAAATACAAAGAGAAAGGCGATAAAAAGTAACTAAACTGTATGTTAAAAAGGTCAAGGGCAATTTTGTCATTTACCAATATATTTTAAGTTAAATTGGCTAGAAATCGATTACATTCAGATCGATGGCTATTTTTCGATAGCCAACCGTAAATCTGGCTACGCCGTACAATTTTGACCTTAACACCTGATCCCACATCGGTACTATTCCACTAATAACCGTTTTTGGAGATCTATATAAGCAGGGGCGGACCTAAATTATAGAATACGGGTTCCGAGAACCCAATAATTTTTGCGTAGACCCTGTATTTATATTAGGAAATTTACTAAATATTTATAAATATCTAACTGTGAACTCAGTTATTATTACATATTAATCTAAAATTATGGTAAGAACCCATCAAATCCTGAATCCGCCTCTATATATAAGCCATGTGCTCGTAATGATTTCTTGAGTATCCATCAGTGGTACTATTAAGCATCTTCAAGCCTGTTTGAGAGCATCTTAGCCAGGTACTTTTTCTTGCATTTTTTTTTAAAATTTTGTCACTTTTATTTTTTCTCTTTTTCTTTTGTAGGCCAAGAAAAGAAAAGTCGTTGAGTGCCAAGTTGACGGGCAACTCCATGACATCTCATAGAAGGATAAATTCATCACGGCATATAGATGATCAAATCCTCAACAACATATAAGAGGATAAATCCCTCGCAACATATAGACGGCCAAATACAAATTATTATATAGACGGATAAATCCATATCAACATATAGACGGATAAATCTATATCAACATATAGAATATTAACCCCATGACAACATATAGAAGAACAAATTCTCAACAACATATAGAAGGATCAACCCGCAATAGCACATAGGAGTACAAATCCATGGCAACCTATAGAAGGACAAATCCTCAACATCATATAAAAGGATAAAATCCGTGATGAGACCATCTTAAGGTGCAAAGGGACTTAAACATCCGCCTTAAGATTGGAAAATCATAGTTTCTTTAAGAACAAATCCGTGAAGAGGCCAACTGAAGGTGCAAAGGGATTTAAGCGTCCACCTTAAGATTGGAAAATTAAAGTTTCTTTTAAGGACAAACTCGTAAAGAGAACAACTTAAGGTGCAAAGGGACTTAAACGTCCATCTTAAAATTAGAAAATTAGAAAGCCCCAACTTAAAGACTTGGTGGATTTGTAGACTTTAACTTGAGGACCGACAAACTTAATGATTTGATGAATTTGAAGATTTGGCGAACTTTGATGCGTTAATTTAAGAGCGGTGGGCTTTAAACTTCTTGAAGAATTAGCAGACTTGAAGATTTCAACTTAAAGACTTGAAGGACTTAAGCAACTCAACTTGAATTCTAGCAAACTTAAGGACTTCAACTTGAAGACCGACGGACTTGGAGGGCTTGAATACTTCAACTTAAAGACTGTTGGACTTGCAAACTTCAACATGAAGAGCGGTGGACTTGAAAACTTCAACTTGAAGAACTGGCAGATCTAAAAATTTTAGCTAGAAGACCGGTCCACTTAAAGACTTGGAGGACTTCAACTTGAAGACCAAAAACTTGAAGGTTTGGCAAACTCGAAGGCGTAATGAATCTCTAGGCTTCATTGCAAATACTTGGTAGCTTCCTAAAAGACTATAGTTATTCCATTGAAGACACCAATTTACCATAGAAGCTTGCCCCTTTAAATCAAATGGGATCCAAAGTTCAACAGAAGAATGGTATTTCAGCCCAATTTTCAAGTGCTGACTAAATGGATTATATTCCATCATACTTCATTTGGACAATCTTTTGAAATTTTGCGACTGACCTTAGAATAAAAATTTAAGTTGACTACGTAACTCGATGAAGAGGATTAAGTCATACTGTAGTTTAGAATGGATGAGTTTTTATTATGTCCTAACTTTTGTCTAGGCCGCCTCTTTCGAGGTTTTCAACCTAGCGGGCCTTTTTTGGTGGGTCGTACACAATTTAGACTCATGCGGGCCAAGAGTGCAGCGACTTGCAATTTAAGCTCGTAGTTTGAGGAGCTTTATAACTTGAAGATTTTGCTCAAATTTAAAGAGCTCATGACATGTAGTTTAGGCTCGTGCGTCCAGGAGCATTGTAATTTGAAGATTTAGCTTACAATTTAATATGCTTCGAAACTTGAATACTTGATCAACTTTAAAGTACTTTGCAACTAAAAGTTTAGCTCAAATTTGAAGAGTTTCGTGACTTGAAGATTTAGCTCAAAGTTGAAGAGCATTGCAACTTTACGTTTGCCTCGAATTTGAAGAGCTTTGTGACTTGAAGATTTAGATCGACTTTGAAGAGCTTTCGACTTGAGTCTTTGCGAATTTGAAGATCTTTGCGACTTGAATACTTTGCTCGAATTTGAAGAGATTTACAACTTGAAAACTTGCTTTGAAGAGATTTACATATTAAGATTTAGTTCAAATTTGGAGAGTTTCGTGACGTACAGTATATGATCATATGCCAAGAGGCATTATAACATGCAGTTTAGGCTCGTGCGTTGAGGAACATTATAACTTGCGTTGAGGAGCATTATAACTTGCAGTTTAGGCTCATGCATTGAGGATCATTATAACTTGAAGTATACGCTCGTGCGTTGAGGAGCATAGTGACATGCATAGACTCTTCAGTTTCATTCTCGTACGACAACTTGCCCTCATCCTCATCTTCTTGTTCTCCTTCTTCATCGTAAGTCTCAAAGACAGGTAGCCCTTGGTCTACACTTGGGGCCATACTTAGTTCCATATCATGAGCACGAGTTTCTAGTTCTTCAAATGTTTAGGCTTTATTCCTTGTAAGATATAGCGAAGAACCCAATGCATGCCTTGAATGCACATTTCGATCTAGAAGTTTCGCTAATGCGATCTTTGCAGTTGAGGCTTAAGCTCCTCCAGCGGTTGATAAAGTCAATAACTGGCTCATCCTTTTGTTGATGAGCATTTGTAAGTTCGATCATGCTTACTATGCGTCTTGTGCTAGAGAAACAATTGAGAAACTCATGCTCTAACTGCTCCCAACTATCGATTGAACCAGATTCGAGATCTGTGTACCAATCGAATTCATTACCTTTGAGAGATCGAACAAATTGTTTGATAAGATAATCATTGTACATTCTAGCATTATTGCACAACAAAGAGCGCTACATGTTGTTTCAGATTTCCTCTACCGTCGAATTGTTGTAACTTAGGAGGTTGATAACCAACGTGCATCTTCAAGTTATAAATTCTTTGTGTATACGGCTTTGAATATGTGAGAGATATTTTGTCACGACCCAATTCCTGAACCTGGTCGTGATGACGCCTCACATGAAGACAAGGCCAGCCATTCAACCCAATTCATCCTTTTAAGACAATTCATTAACACAATTATAGTATAAACATGGTTTAATAATATCCAATAGCGGAAAGTATAGATAAAATACAGAAATCCAACCCAACTCAGCCCTAACCGGGGTGTCACAAGTCATGAGCTACTACAGAGTTTACTAAAATTCTACAAAGTATGGAATTAGGAACAAAGTCTGAAGATATCATAAATAACAGAAGATAAGGGAGAAAACGGGTCTGCGAACGCCATGCAGCTACCTCGATAACTCCGATGAAAACTGAACAGCAGAAAACTCGCTCTATGCCTCAGGAATACCTGTACCTGCACACATGGTGCAGGGAGTAATGTGAGTACTCCGACCCAGTGAGTAATAAATATAAATAATGACTGAAGGTAAGAAAACACGTTAAGGCACACAACATTCTATACAGAAGCAGTGAAATCATTTAAAATACAATTCAGTGAAACATCATGTGAAATTTCTTTTAAACCAGTAAAATAGGCAATTTGGCAGTAAAATGACGAGTAGAAATATACCCCTCGGGCTCAATATCAAAACAACAAGTAGAAATCTGCCCCTCGGGCTTAGTATCAAAATAACAAGTAGAAATATGCCCCTCAGGCTCAGTATCCAAATAATAATTAGAAATCTGCCCCTCGGGCTCAGTATCAAAATAATAAGTAGAAATCTACCCCTCGGGCTCAGTATCAAAATAATAATTAGAAATTTTCCCCTCGGGCTCAGTATCAAAATAATAAGTAGAAATCTGCCCTCGGGCTCAGTATCGCAGAACAGTATCAGCCCCTCAGGCTCAGAACAGTAGAAGCGGTGTCAATGAAATAAGAGCACATAATTATTATGGCAGATAATGTAGATAAATAATAAATGCATGAGTGCAATGCAATGCATATGACGGTACCCTCTAGTACCCACTGTGGCGTGCATCCCGAGCCATCCATATTTATTTATCATCGACGACGCTCACTGGGGGTGTGTACAGACTCCGGAGGGGATCCAACAGCCCAAGCGCAATATCAAGCCATCTCGTGGCAT
Organism: Nicotiana sylvestris; assembly: GCF_000393655.2. Classification (NCBI taxonomy): domain Eukaryota; kingdom Viridiplantae; phylum Streptophyta; class Magnoliopsida; order Solanales; family Solanaceae; genus Nicotiana; species Nicotiana sylvestris. The sequence goes on along the minus strand of NC_091059.1, from coordinate 88,902,025 downwards.
CAAATCTAGGCCCTCGGCCTCATATCAATATCAGTATAATCACCCAGGCTCTCGGCCTCAATATCAATGTAACACTATTGCGGCGCGCAGCCTGATCCATGCTCAGTCCAGAAATCATCATAAGCCCCTTGGGCATTCGTAAAACAATAGTTCTGAGCCCGAAATATCATTTAGAAATATCATTTAAGTTTTCAAATCTTATAAAGATGGCTGAGTTTGCAAAACAGTATTTAAACCTTGGACTGAGATCAAATGATATGAAAATATGTGAAAACAGTGATATCAATCCCTGAAGGATTCAAATAATTGTCAAGAAGCCCAAATGTCACAATCAAATCTAAGTAACGATGATTCTCAATTTAGTTCAATTAGAAAACACGGTAAAAACATCTCTCGGGACGGACCAAGTCACAATCCCCAATGGTGCTCTACCCCACGCCCGTTATCCGGCGTGCAAGTCACCTCAATATAGCGTTACGATATGAAATTCCGGGGTTTCAAACCCTCAGGACATCATTTACATCAATTACTCACCTCAAGACGGCCAAAAGTCTAGCTCGCTATGCCCTTGCCTCTCGAATTGGCCTCTTCGTGCGTCGAATCTATCCAAAATTAGAACGAATATGTCACATTATGCTGTAGGAACAATACCCAATCGAAAATAACTGAAAAACATCAAAATCCCGAAATTTGGCAAAACCCGAGCCCCGGACCCACTTCTCGAAATTCAGAAAAATTAACATCAACGGATTCCCTATCTCGCCACGAGTCTATACATATAAAATTTACCAAAATCGGACATCAACTTGACCCTCGAATCTTCAAATCTTATTTTCAAATCCCTAGGCCTAAATCCCCAATTTACTCCTCAAAAACATGTAATCTATTCGGATTATTCGATGATAATTCAATATTATAGAGTAGAAATGATCACAAGTGACTTACCTCAAGATTTCCCATGATTTCTTGCTCAAAAATCGCCCCAAGCCGTGTTCTTTCACAAGAAAAACGTGAAAATGAGCTGAAAAAAAAGAACAGCACTAATAAAGCCCATTCTGGTCGCTAAAAGACCTTTCCGGTCGCTAAAGGTGCCAAATCTGGTCGCTAAAGGTGCACACCAGAACCTTCTGCACCAACAATATTTATTTTCACTAAAAAGGCTCTAACTCCACCATACGAACCCTGAATTCGATGATTCTTGTTCCTATGAGTCACAAATAATGATAGGAACATAGTCCTTTAATCGAAACTCAATTCAGAGCTCGTTTGCTCAGTGCGATATCCATTTCGCTCGTTAAATAATTAACAGATGTTTCGCGTCAAAAACCCAATCGCGACTTGATGAAATTAGACCAAACTTTCCAGATCAGTCCTATAATTCATTATCAAAATTCCGGAAGTCTCAAAATCAAATTTCAATCTCTAGAACTAAAAATGGACCTTTGGATCATTACGTGCTTATGCTCAAAACGGCAAAAATCTTCCAAAAACTCTTCCAAAACTTATCCGAGCCTCATGTGACCCCGACCAAACATGCCAACAAACCCCATAACATCATTCAAACTTTTTCCAATCAATAAAACACCTCAAACAACATCAAAACCATCAAAACCATCAATTCACATCGAATTCAAGCCTAAGTTTTCCAAAAACTTCTGAAACACGCATTTGATCAAAAACCCGACCAAATCACCTCCGAATGACATGAAATTTTGCACACACATCCCAAATCACATAATGAAGCTACAGAAACTCTCGGAATTCCATTCCAACCCTTAGATCAAAATTTCACCTATCAACCGGAAATCGCTAAAATACTACTTTCGCCAATTCAAGCCAAATTCCACACCGGACCTCCAAAACCAATTACGATCGCGCTCCTAAGTCATAAGTCACCTAATGGAGCTAGACAAATCATAAAAATTCCGATCCGAGATCATTTACACATAAGTCAACTCTTGGTCAAACCTTTCAAATTCAAAGCTTTCAACTGAGACTATTCTTTCAAATTCATTCCGATTTCTTTTTCCTGAAAACCAAAACCAACGATCTACATCAGTCATAATACATAACACGGGGCAAGTCATGCCCGAGAACTGACGATCAAAGCGCAAAAGCTCAGAACGACCGGTCGGGTCGTTACATTCTCCCCCACTTAAACACACGTTCGTCCTCGAACGTTCCAGAGTTGTTCTAGAAGCTAACCAATTGCTGAATAACCTTACCAAACACATACCCGGGGGTGATCCCACATCACCCTATCTCATATAGTTCCGATAGCACTATATAACTGAAATTTCACAACACAATCTAGCCCATAACCTTAGAACCACATTTCCATTTCCGAAATCATACACAAGGTCAGAATCTCACATCTATATTCAGAATAAGCCCGAACCAGCTGTAATAACCGATACTTGCAACCTCAGGTGCAATTACATGATAGACCACATAACTCAAATGCTTGTAGTGATAACTTCTAATCACAACAGTTGCACACAACACCCGAATACCGATAGAAAACTCTTATCAACTAAAGTGTTATCTCAACACTTTTACATACTGCCAATGCTAACTAAATCACACGGTAAGCCATAACCATTTTCCATATCAACCATTCATGAAGTCACTTCTCCTTTGGCAAATGCTACATCAAATTTTTGAGCCGAAGCTCGATATTATCCTTCCAACATGATGAAATCAAATCCGTTCGTATTCATTAATGATCATACTGATCTCTTCTAATCCAACACATTATTCTGGTGACATGACACATCAATACAGGCCTAAGCCACCACTCGCACAATATGCGCGCCAATAAGCAACAGTTCGAGCATACTCAATTCATGAAAATGACTCAAATGAAAGAGCTGTACCTTAAGCTCACCAGTACCACCACAACACAAGGCTGAGAACCCATATCACATCATAGAAATATAACACACGAATCTAACCCGGAAGGTCATATCTTCACATAGATTTGCTGCCATGCGCGACCCTATCCAGACACTAGTTCACATGAGACGCCCCAAGTCACTATTCTCAAAATCATTAACCAAGCACAATTTGATATCTAGTACCACCAGTGAATCACCATACCCACAAAGAAGTACATAATACAATGCCATATCGGAAAACTTCACTATTGCGCCATCCGGTTACCCCAAAAAGGGAGAATACTTTAAAGAAAAGAGCCGCTTTGCAAGTTCCACAAGTACCACCCCAACGATATGCTATGGGCTCGTCAATCACAGTGGAACCAAGATATATGAATATAATAATAATAACCGGCGCTTCTATAGCTCACATTGACATCAACCTCACGAGCAACTTAGCTGCCAATAACATAATCCACCTGGCACGGTCACAGACCTCCAGTCCAAGCATATCATATAGAAGCAATCCAACAAGTACACATGTATATGCTAACTGAAACAAGATTCTCATTCTCCTTGACTGGAATAAATAACACTCTATATCGTAGGCATGAGCAAACTGCGTTGTCATAGCTCAAATTAGCAAGTTAACACAGAATTAGTAATTACTAAGTTTGTTTTGGAATTTAGCATCTTGGAAATCTCAAGTATAGTCCAGATAGTTCTTAACAGAGTTACGAATACGAGAAACATTATACCGCAACCCAATATCCCACTCTAGGCATATCATAGCCTACGTATCTTCCGAGCATGAATATTAGCTCGGTGCTTGCACACAGGTTCAACCCTCATATATATTCTCGCTCACAACGCATAGTTATCACCATCAATTAGCTCAACTAGTGCATCCAAAGAGTTTAGATAAGACACTCACCTCAAACATGTCACAATCCCGAAATAGTATATTTTTGAGAATTCCCCGTCTCCAAATTCCTAGATTACATAAATCACCGTAACTGATCACAACCTCAGCACTCAATGACTGACACATCCCTCAAGTACGATCATTTCATGATAATTATTGTCAAAATTTTCCTACAATACATAGCAAGTTCGAAATATTGGAAGTCGATCAACCAAGTGGGTGTTGAAATACCAATAGACATTTGTTGGTTAAAATATAGTGTGCACCCTTCTAAGGTCTTACCGAGCAGTTATAACATTCATCTAAATACCTGAAACTGACTATTCTATCCAGAACTCGTGACCTTCCCTTTAAGAATGAACTCCCACGCTGCACATGAAAATATTAATCATGTACCACACACCACGCTATCATGCCATCTTGTTGCAAACACAAAATCTCATTAGAAATTTCTGGGCTATAGGAAAATTACATTTCGGCAGTTAGAAATCTTCTATTTGCTCCCATTTAGGAGGAGTTCGTAATATACAATATGTTCCGCGCACCGGTAGAAGATATCCGGCTCGAACTATGGTAAAATACATCAAGAAAACTTTCAAATCTGCTCACACATACCCAAGTTATCAAAACGGAATTCCTCTGGCTTGACCAGGCCATGTAGGTCACCAACCCAAAAATATTGCCATAAAACATCTGTAAAGCATCACAATATACGGTATATGAATCTGAAGCTGATGGCAAAACCAACACTGGAGCTGTGGTCAAAGCTGTCTTGAGCTTCTGAAAGCTCTTCTCACATTCGTCCGACCATACAAACGGTGCATCCTTCTGAGTCAACTTGGTCAAGGGTGATGCAATGGATGAAAAATCCCTCACAATTGGGATAGAATCGATACTAGTAGTCTCAGCTCCAACATCTAGCACAAACGCTAGATATGATAGACAACCCTTCCCAACTATACGCTGGGCTTTCAAGAAAGAAATTACTTTGTTAGGAACATAATCAGTCATACCACGCCACTCAATCCGCGGTACACCCGGCATAGCCAAAGTAACTGTCTTAGCATGACATTCTAGAATAACATGACACAGAAATAACCAATCCATGCCCAATATAACATCAAAGTCCACCATGCTCAATAGTAATAGATCAACTCGGGTCTCCAGACCCTCAATAATCACAACACATGACCGGTACACATGGTCCACAACAACAGTATCGCCCACCGGGGTAGATACATGAATAGGAAAAGAAGAAAACTCTCAGGGCGTACCCAAATAATGAGCAAAATATGAGGACACATAAGAATAGGTGGAACCAGGATCGAATAATACAGAGGCATCTCTGTGGCAGACTGGACAATTCCTGTAATGACAGCATCTAAAGCAATAGCATAAAAAAACAGGCTCGTCCACCGCCTGATCGACCTTAATCTCCGTAAGCAATAACCGACTCACCAACACGCCTCAAACTGGAACCAATATAGCACATAATCATGCAATAAACTTATTTAATAGCAAACTCCCCAACTTGGCTCAAAGACATAGATCAAAATGTACTCAATAAATCATAACGCACGTACTCTATTATTGTCGTAATACCATAGTGAGATTGAACTCACTCCTTCATAAGCTTGTGGAAACACAAATCATCTGAAATTTTAACTCTTCTGCAATTCTTGAATCCACTCACATAACAATTAAGCCCACTCTCTAGGCGACCAAATTTAGATTTCAACGCATATTCTTCACTTGTAAATGAGATCTTCTAATAGACAGTATAAGAATCGCACCACCTTAGAACACTCCGCAGGAGATAACCCACCTGTTTCACTTCTAATTAATATTTTTGTATACCTTCCACCGTCATTCACATTACACAATCACTTAGTCTTCCTGAGTCTAAATTCATACCGTAACATGAAATTTACTTCACTCCAAACAGAAGACATGAAAAGATTCTTCACGCGCCCATAACTCGGGGCTACACATCAGATCACAATGAAAATCAAACACTTAATAGTTCATCTATCAACCTTCCGCCCTTCCTCGTTACCTCCAAGTCATATAGATATATCTCGCAGTACTAACATACTCCTCACGTGGCTATCCAACCATCATTCCCACTAATAGGGACAATACCGGACATATAATTTCAAAACTCTTGCTCGCACAATCAGCACTTCGGTGCTCAAGCCATAGGCAAGGATCCAGCCTCAAGTCCTCCAGACTGGCCTAACATCAAACTCACAGCGATTACGTCTCGCCCTTCGACCGGGGAATTACAAGCCATCAAGGAACATCTAATATTGAGCGCTCGTTCGCGTATACGAACACGTGGATGGAATTGTAAGAGTTACTTTTTTTTTCCAGCTGAATCAAGGACGCACGATAAGAATTCAAGAATATGAAGTTTTCCTAAAGGTTCTGCAGCCTCTCGAGGATAAATACAGATGTCTCTGTACCGATCCGCGAGACTCTACTAAACCTGCTCAAGACTCGCGAGACCTAGTAACCTAGGCTCTGATACCAACTTGTCACGACCCAATTCCCGAACCTGGTCGTGATGGCGCCTCTCATGAAGACAAGGCCAGCCATTCAACCCAATTCATCCTTTTAAGACAATTAATTAACACAATTATAGTATAAACATGGTTTAATAATATCCAATAGCGGAAAGTATAGATAAAATACGGAAATCCAACCCAACTCAGCCCTAACCGGGGTGTCACAAGTCATGAGCTACTACAGAGTTTACTAAAATTCTACAAAGTATGGAATTAGGAACAAAGTCTGAAGATATCATAAATAACAGAAGATAAGGGAGAAAATGGGTCTGCGAACGCCATGAAGCTACCTCGATAACTCCGATGAAAACTGAACAGCAGAAAACTCGCTCTATGCCTCAGGAATACCTGTACCTGCACACATGGTGCAAGGAGTAATGTGGGTACTTCGACCCAGTGAGTAATAAATATAAATAATGACTTAAGGTAAGAAAATACGTTAAGGCACACAACATTATATACAGAAGCAGTGAAATCATTTAAAATACAATTCAGTGAAACATCATGTGAAATTTCTTTTAAACTAGTAAAACAGGTAATTTGGCAGTAAAATGACGAGTAGAAATCTGCCCCTCGGGCTCAATATCAAAACAACAAATAGAAATCAGCCCCTCGGGCTCAGTATCAAAATAACAAGTAGAAATCTGCCCCTCGGGCTCAGTATCAAAATAATAATTAGAAATCTGCCCCTCGGGCTCAGTATCAAAATAATAAGTAGAAATCTGCCCCTCGGGCTCATTATCAAAATAATAATTAGAAATCTTCCCCTCGGGCTCAATATCAAAATAATAAGTAGAAATCTGCCCCTCGGGCTCAGTATCAAAATAATAATTAGAAATCTTCCCCTCGGGCTCAGTATCAAAATAATAAGTAGAATCTACCCCTCAGGCTCAGTATCTCAGAACAGTATCAGCCCCTCAGGCTCAGAACAGTATGAAGCAACCAGTCAATGAAATAGGAGCACATAATTATTATGGTAGATAATGCAGATAAGGAATAAATGCATGAGTGCAATGTAATGCATATGACGGTACCCTCTAGTACCCACTGCGGCGTGCAGCCCGAGCCATCCATATTTATTTATCGTCGACGACGCTCACTGGGGGTGTGTATAGACTCCGGAGGGGCTCCTACAGCCCAAGCGCAATATCAAGCCATCTCGTGGCATCAAATCTAGGCCCTCGGCCTCATATCAATATCAATATAATCACCTAGGCTCTCGGCCTCAATATCAATGTAATCAACTAGGCTCTCAGCCTCAATATCAATGTAATCAACCAGGCTCTCGGCCTCAATATCAATGTAACACTGTTGCAGCGCACAACCCGATCCATGCTCAGTCCAGAAATCATCATAAGCCCCTTGGGCATTCGTAAAACAATAGTTCTCACCCCGAAATATCATTTAAGTTTTCAAATCTTAGAAAGATGGCTGAGTTTGCAAAACAGTATTTAAAACCTTGGACTGAGATCAAATGATATAAAAATATGCGAAAATAGTGATATCAATCCCTGAAGGATTCAAATAATTGGCAAGAAGCCCAAATGTAACAATCAAATCTAAGTAAGGATGATTCTCAATTTAGTTCAAGTAGAAAACACGGTAAAAACATCTCTCGGGACGGACCAAGTCACAATCCCCAAGGTGCTCTACCCCACGCCCGTTATCCGGCGTGCAAGTCACCTCAATATAGCGTATGATGTGAAATTACGGGGTTTCAAACCCTCAGGACATCATTTACATCAATTACTCACCTCAAGACGGCCAAAAGTCTAGCTCGCTATGCCCTTGCCTATCGAATTGGCCTCTTCGTGCGTCAAATCTATTCAAAATCAGAACGAATATGTCACATTATGCTGTAGGAACAATACCCAATCGAAAATAACTGAAAAACATCAAAATCCCGAAATTTGGCAAAACCCGAGCCCCGGGCCCACTTCTCGAAATTCAAAAAAATAACATCAACGAATTCCTTATCTCGCCACGAGTCTATACATATAAAATTTACCAAAATTGGACATCAACTCGACCCTCAAATCTTCAAATCTTATTTTCAAATTCCTAGGCCTAAATCCCCAATTTACTCCTCAAAAATATGTAATCTAGTCGGATTATTCGATGATAATTCAATATTATGGAGCAGAAATGATCACAAGTGACTTACCTCAAGATTTCCCATGATTTCTTGCTCAAAAATCGCCCCAAGCCGTGTTCTTTCACAAGAAAAACGTGAAAATGAGCTAAAAAAACAGAACAACACTAATAAAGCCCATTCTGGTCGCTAAAAGACCTTTCTGGTCGCTAAAGGTGCCAAATCTGGTCGCTAAAGGAGCACACCAGAACCTTCTGCACCAACAATATTTATTTTCACTAAAAAGGCTCTAACTCCACCATATGAACTCTGAATTCGATGATTCTTGTTCCTATGAGTCACAAATAATGATACAAACATATTCCTTCAATTGAAACTCAATTTGGGGCTCGTTTGCTCAGTGCGATATCCATTTCGCTCGTTAAAAAATTAATAGATGTTTCGCGTCAAAAACCCAATCGCGACTTGATGAAATTAGACCAAACTTTCCAGATCAGTCCTATAATTCATTATCAAAATTCCAGAAGTCTCGAAATCAAATTTCAATCTCTAGAACTAAAAATGGACCTTTGGATCATTATGTGCTTATGCTCAAAACGGCAAAGATTTTCCAAAAACTCTTCCAAAACTTACCCGAGCCTCATGTGACCTCGACCAAACATGCAAACACACCCTATAACATCATTCAAACTTTTTCCAATCAACAAAACACCTCAAACAACATCAAAACCATCAATTCACATCGAATTCAAGCCTAAGTTTTCCAAAAACTTCCGAAACACGCATTTGATCAAAAACCCGACCAAATCACCTCCGAATGACATGAAATTTTGCACACACATCCCAAATCACATAATGAAGCTACAGAAACTCTCGGAATTCCATTCCGACCCTTGGATCAAAATCTCACCTATCAACCGGAAATCGCTAAAATACTACTTTCGCCAATTCAAGCCAAATTCCACACCGGACCTCCAAAACCAATTACGATCGCGCTCCTAAGTCATAAATCACCTAATGGAGCTAGACAAATAATAAAAATTCCGATCCGAGATCATTTACACATAAGTCAACTCTTGGTCAAACCTTTCAAATTCAAAGCTTTCAACTGAGACTATTCTTTCAAATTCATTCCGATTTTTTTCCTGAAAACCAAAACCAACGATCTACATCAGTCATAATACATAACACGGGGCAAGTCATACCCGAGAACTGGCGATCAAAGCGCAAAAGCTTAAAACGACCGGTCGGGTCGTTACATATTTTGGGTGATGACTCAGCTTTATCTTTGATAGCCTTTATGATGAAGTCCTTTAATTTCTCAACGGGAATCAGACCTTTAGCGGAGACTTGGATCTCATTGGTTGTTGTTGCTTGCTCTTCGGAGGAGTCTTTTTTCTATTATGATCTTCGAAGATTTAAAGGTGTTTGTGTGGATTCTCCCTCTACTATACTATCCAATGTATTAGTTAACTTGGAAAGTTAGCATCTTGATCTTGCACGCGCTTTGATAAGCTTTCAATTCCTTTCGTCAAATTTGCAAGTTGTTCTTCTATAGTAGAAGATTTGTTAGAAACTATGTGTCCACCAGACTATATAGAGAAACGGGTTCTCTATGTGTTTCCTCTGAAAATACTGATGAAACAAACTGTATAGGGATTTGGTCCTATATCAGTTTAGTACAGTGCTAAGTCTGTGTGAGTCCACCAAATAGTAGAGTACTTGGTCCTTTGTGAGGTTCTGCTATGAATGCTAGTAAAGTTGAATGTAAATAAGGCAGAGGATTTTTACATGGAAAAATCCCACACAAAGGGATCAAAAAATCACGACCTACACCTGTAGGCTTTTAACTTCACTAACTTGCAATCTCCCTATTACAAGCCACTTTACAATAACCCTATTGCAACGACTTCAACTAACTTGTGATGCTCTCATCACAAGCCACTCTATAACTATCCTAGTTACAAAGAATTTGACTAACTTGTGGTATTTCCACCACAATCCACTTTGTCACACTACGGTTACAAAGGCTTTGACTAACTTGTGATGTTTCCACCACAAGCCACTTTGTAATTCTACAATTACAAAGGCTTTTTCTTATGACTTAACCTAATCAATGCTTCTTAGAAAGCCGGATAGGAGTTACAATGAAGAATAAATAACAAAGACTCAACAACCCTAAGGACTTAAGATATCATCAATCACGGATCAGGTCCTTGAGGTTGCAACAGCTTTGTTCTTGAGAGAAGTTCTTGAGCACTTGAGAGAATTTTTGTTTTCTTTGTTTGCAAGTGTTAGAACCTGAAACTTTTGCCTTACATAAGGTTTATGCTACACAAGACATCCTTAGTGATGTCCAATCTTAATGGGAAGTGACTGCTGCACTATCTGCTGCACCGTTGCAGGCAGTCACTTTCTGCAATTTCTTTCCAACTCTAGTTGACTTGTACTTCTGTCAGAGAACCATAAGGGACCAGGTCCCTGTTGTGTTCCTCTTTGATTAGTTGCGATCAGTCACTCAGTTGTGTTCCAGCTGTATAGTTGACTTGGACTTCTGTCAATGAAGTACCAAGGGATCAGGTTCCTGATCTGGTTCTTGTGCACACCGCCCAGTTTGTCTTGAGTTGAGTAACTTGAATGATGCTTTGTATAGACTCATTGTAGTTACACCTTGATCACATCACTTGAAGTGATGTGAGCACTTTAGTTGGTCAGAGAATGAGTGGGCGCTGAAAACAGTACAGTGCGGCAGAATCTTCGTTTCCAGCTGTGTCCAATTGACTTTGTACTACCGTGAGGAACCCACAAGAGTATCAGGTCCTTGTTTGGGTTCCTACCTCCTGAAGCTGTAGCAAGTTTACATTTGGCTGGAATCCGTTAGATGTAGTGTAATACAAGTGAGCCAGGTTCCCTATCTGGTTCTTGACATTAAGTTTGTTAGATCATCAAAACACAAGGCAAAGATATTGAAAACTTATGAATCCTATCAATTTCTCCCGTTTTGATGATGACAAACTTAGCATTGAAAACAATGAGTTAGAGTACAGACAACCAGATTGAATAACAGGAGACCATAGGTTCCCCCTGACTTTATGCCCTTACTCACACATGTTTCCCCATATGTTCCCCTAACTTTTTATTATCATTCTTGGTCTTTTATCTGGTTCCATACAAAAAGTTTGTTAGATTATCAAAACATAGATTAAAAGACCTTAAGCCTATCAATTTCTCCCTTTTTGATGATGACAAACTTTGAACATTGATGACTATTTAACTTAACCAGATAAGGTACCAGCAACTGCATATGTTCCCCCTTAATCTATTCTTCCCCCTGACATATGTCTGCATATGTTCCCCCTGACCCTATTCTTCCCCCTTTTGGCATCAACAAAAAGACACAGTCAGACAAAAAGTCATAAAGAAGTCCAACTAAGCTAACTCATGCCACATATGTGCACACAATCATGATAAAAAAGAGAAGCAAAAGGGAAAACAAGCATTGTACAGGCAAAAGAAGAGCTATTTTATTGACACAAAATTTGACTGTTTCAACAGGAGCAACAACGGTGAAATCCAACATGCCATTACAAAAAGACAAACAAAAAAACAACAGCCACAAAATCATCAGAGCAAAAGATAACTGGCCACTGAGAGGATCCTAGGGGGCACTAGAAGAGGGAGACTTGGAAGAGGAGGCACCAATGGTTTTGAGAGCTAGGTCCATGCAGGTAGTTGCAGACAACTGTTACTCAAGCAGTTTCTCCTGCAGGTTCTCCACTAGTTGCCTAAGTCCAGAACTTGTCTCATACCTTCCATCTCCTAGATTGTCGGGCAAGCGTGCGACCCCACAAGACTTTTTCTGAGTTAACTCTCCTGCCCAAGTCCATTGTCACTTAGAATGGTTTTCATTGAACCAGGTCCTCCCACAGTTTCCCACTTTTGTTTTCTAGATATTTCAATAAACTTCTCATTCCTACTTGCAACATCCACAATGTCACCCTCAAACAAATCTTTCTCAGCCACACCCTTTTGTATATCTTTTCACTAAGGAACTAGGTTCCTCCACAACATCTTTATCAACCTCAACCACTGGAATGTTTTTATCAGCCACAACTTCCCCTATTTCATCAACCTGTTCTTCTTTTTTTTTCTTAATACTCTGCTTACTCTTCTACAAGGCAGACTTAAAAGCCTCTTTCTTCTACAACCACCTAGTTTACTTTAGCTAAAAGAGAATTGGGTTCTTCAACAGATTCTTCTATGACGGTGTTATGAACCAAAGACTCAAAAAGCACTAGAGTTCTTTCATCCCCTAAGAATGGAGTTTCTTTCCCCTGAGATTCAGGAACAGAGGAGAAGTAGGGTTTGTAACACATGGAAGTGAAACTGGAGATGAAATGACTAGAGAAGAGGAGGAAATCGGTATGGGTACAGTAGTATTAGGTATATTAAAGAAGTGGGTTTCTGGTGATGATGATAAGGGAGGAGGAGATGTGGGAGTGATGTTGATGGCAATAGAAAAAGTCGATTATTCATTGGCCAAGGTGAGAGAGGTGGTAAAAGGTGCAAAGGGAGACAATGGTTTAGAACTGCTGGTCTGAAAATTTAGATGATGTGGCAGTTGAATTAATTTTGCTATCTTTTTCTTTGAACAAGCATGCGAAAAATACATTACTACTAACTTGTGGTGTAGGAACCAGGTTCTTGACCTATTTTTGTAAAAGGGTTTTATACAGCTCTCCTCCGAAGTTCAACACTGTTCCTTTAGCTTCTATGATCATCATGCATTTTTACCTGCAACGGTATAGATGTGAATTAGACCTAGTCAGAAGACACTTTAGCCAATTTTACCTTAGTGTGACTATCATAGTCATGTCAGCAGAACCAGGTTCTCAATTAGGTTCAAGTGATCCCAATGCCATCTTGTTTCTCAAAGTGTTCCCTGCTCAGAGCTTTGGTGAAGATATTTGCAATTTGATCTTCCGTGCAACAAAATCTTATACAAATAAGACCCCTTTCCACATAGTCCCTGAGAAAATGGTGTCTAATATCAATGTGCTTGGTTTTCTTGTATAGAACCGGGTTCTTTGCCATGTTGAGAGAACTAGTGTTGACACATAGAAGCGGTACACAATCAATATATACACCAAAATATTCTAAATTTTTGCTTGATCCATATTGAATGAGCACATCACGAGGCAGCTGCATCATCCTCTTCTTCAGCTTTTAAGAGAGCTACTGAGTTTTGTTTCCTAGTACCCCATGAGATAAAACATGTTTCAAGGAAATGAGCCATTCCAGATGTGCTTTTCCTGTCTACCAGATAACCTATATAATCAGTGTCAACATAACTAATAAGGTTGAAAGTTACCTGAAGTATATTACAGAACCAGGTTCTGTGTGCCCTTAAAATATCTCAGAATTCTCTTAGCAGCATTCAGATGAGATTTCTCAGGATTTGATTGGAACCTTGCCTGTAATACCACACTGAATACAATGTCTGGCCTACTGGCAGTCAGGTAGAGTAGAGATCCAATGATTCCAATGCTTCCATGTCAAACCTTTTCAAGAGTTCTTTGATACATATTTTGACTGATACACGTTCCCTTTATGGACTGCTTCTTTTGAAGACCCAAGAAGACATTCAGTTCCCCCATCGTACTCATTTCAAACCCACTTCCCATGAGTTTAGCAAATTTTTCACACAATGAGTTAGCTATAGCTCCAAATATGATGTCATCCACATAAAACTGATCAATGAGCAGGTTCTTTTCCAGGTTCTAAAGGCATGCTTCAATACGTATAGTGCCTTATCCAATTTGAATACATGTTCAGGATGTACATGACGTTCAAAAACCTGGAGGTAGCTTGATATAGACTTCTTCCTTGAGAAAACCATTCAGAAAGGCACTCTTCACATCCATTTGGAATAAGGTGAATTCCATATGTGAAGCAAAGGCAATGTGGATCCTAATAGCTTCCATGTGAGCTACTGGGCCAAAAATCTCATCATAATCGATCCCTTCCTCCTGATTGAATCCTTGGACAACAAGCCTTGCTTTATTCCTTGTAGCATTTCCATGTTCATCCAGCTCATTCCTGAATACCCACCTGGTCACTATGATGGTTCTGTCTGAAGGTCTAGGTACCAGGTGCCATACCTTGTTTCTTTCAAGTTGATGCAGTTTCTCTTGCATTTCAAAAATCCAGTCTGTATCCTACAAGGCTTCCTTGATATTTTTAGGTTCTATTTGGGATAGAAATGCTGATAAGGCTAGGGAATTTCTGGTTTTTAATCTTGTCTGAACTCCAGAATCAATGGGGTGATTATATTATCAAGTGAATGGGAGCCTTTGTGTTTCCAATTTGGGACTGAGGTTTGATTTGTAGAGAAAATGGGTAAGCTAAATGGATTTCCTTGCACTCCTTGTTCTTTTACTTTGGGAGTGCCTTGCACTTCATCTCCAACTCTTTCTTCTGCTTTAGGGGTAATGATGGAAGTACCAGGTTCCTCTTGAGAAGTAGAAGAGGATGTTGTATTGTTTCTCACCTGTCTCCTTCATCTTAATCATCAAATCAGCCTTCCAATTTGAAACTCCATATATTTCTTAGGGACCAAAAGTGGTTCATTATCTTAATCATCACTGTTTCCTCCTTTTTAGAGTAGGATGTCTCATTGAATAGCACATGGACACTTCCTTCCACACAGTGTGCCATTTTATTGTAGACTTTGTGGGCTTTGCTTTGAGGGGAGTATCCCAGAAGGATTCCTTCATCACTTTTTCCATCAAACTTCCCAAGCTGGTCCTTCCCGTTGTTGAGAACATAACATTTTCATCCAAAGGTTCTCAGATGAGTTATCTTTGGTTTTCTTCCATTGAGCAACTCATAGGGGGTTTTGTCTAGGAGAGGTCTGATCATGCACCTCTTTTCACTCCTGCTCAGTATTCCCATAGGAATTGCATGCTCCGTGTTCTTTGAACTTTGAATTTGACAGACCATCCATGTCCTTCTTTATCGATATATCCAGATGTGAGAAACTTGTATCCCCCCAATCCTTTATGCCATGTCTTCGAATTATTATCAACTGCATTCAAGTAGCTCATATCACCAACTTAGACAAGAACTTCTACCTTGTTTTCTTTCCCATACCTAGAATGTACCCTTTCTTTCCATTTTCCAAAGGGTACATCCCTTCCTTGTAGGGCTTTCAGTGCGAGAAAATCCATGGTATTTCCAGTCATGTGCTTTGAGCATCTACTGTCCATGATCCATTGCAGTCCGCTTCCTTCCACTGTTCCCTGCACATCTAAATTATGAGTTAGATTTAGGAACTCAAACTAGTTTGGGTCCCTTGTTATTATAGAATGGATGGATAAGGGATTTTCTAGTCCATGCAAGCAACATTGGTTTCTTGCGAGCAGTACCTAGTTCCCTGTTAGTAGTCACTTTGTCAGCAAACACTTTGTTTTTCTAAACAGATTGAGCCCTGCCCTGGCAATTTTCTTTGAAGTGCCCATTGTTCCCACAGTGGGTACACAACCAGTTATCAGGAACTGTGATACCACAATATAAGGAACAAAGTAAGAGACTCCAAGAAAGCAAACTAAATCATAGATACGAAAGTTTCCCTACAAAGGGGCTGACTTCAACAACCCATAAGGGACGGCTTGCCAAGCTACACAAACAGTTAATTTGTTTATAGTCGCAAAATTTTTCCTATAAAGGGGATGGCTTCAACAACCCATAAGGGACAGTTTGCCAAGCTACACAACTCAGAAAACTTTTGTACTATAACCAACGTTAGCTGTTTATAACTCAGAAAACTTTCGTACTACAATAAGCTAACTTTCAAAGAGTATTCTTACTTTATTTTCATACATGGACCGGCCTTTCCATCCATTCGAAAGAAAGAACAAGAGGGAAATTTAGAAAGCACTCATATGTAATATATCACATTAGATTTACAAAGGTTACAAGATGATCTTCCAACTACTACAAGGCCTCCTTTATATAGGACTAGGAGGTTATTATAAGACAAACTTACATAATAAAATAAACCTATCTTACACGGCAAACTTATCTACATATGGGTCCTTCTTGGCATGTGAAGGACTTTAGGCAAAACAACTAAAAGCTCCTAAAAACATGTGAAAGTGGTGGAATATACCTGGTGTAGCATGTGAAAGTATGAGGGAGCATGTGACTAGGGTGCTGCATGTGATGAAGCATGTGAAAACAAGTGGAAGTGGGGCCCGGATAGTATGGAAAGACATGGGAATTTGTCTTGGCATGGGTAGGATATTTTTGAGGGTTTTTTGGTAGGTAATGTAGGATTATGGTGGGATTAGTAGGGATTTAGATAATTATCCTTCATTGATTCTAGGGTTGTCTTCTAGGCATCTTTTCAAAGACCTTGTGTAGTAATGCCTGGAATTTGACGGTCCTTCCTTGCTGTGTTCTTTCTCCTTTGGATTGAGAGATGTAATTCGCAACTTTAATTTGGAAATGTCATGAGTAATCTTTTCTCGGATGACTTCGTATGGGGTTTGATATTCTTTTGCTGCTTCCCGAACTCTTTCCCAGTGAGGATGAGTGTTGGTATAATTCTAGCTTGCCCAATCTTTTGGCCATATCTCTCTCGGGATGCACCTATCTTGCTGGAAAAGGATTCTTTGTGCCTCGCTATATTCTTCCTCCATTGATAAAATGGACATGGGAAATTTCCACCAGAATGATACCTCTTCTTGCGCCTGGACTATTCCATTAATGATCTTCACTGGCCTATAGAACATGAATATCTTTGCTGCGTAGGAATCGCTAAAACATTTCATCCAATATCTTCTAGGCTTGAACCATAGTAAAAATACTTTAAGAGCTAGTGCAATGTTATCAAAATCCTTGAAGACATTGCATTTGAATTCCATGAAAATATAATATTGATGGCACAGGTACCAGAAAAACCATAATAGTTCTTGTGGAAAATCCTTGGCTTGAGCTATGAATATATGGCAGAACGGATATTCTGGATTGACCCCATATGGCTTGAGAATGGATCCTCCATGTTGCCGGAAAACTTGGAGCTCATAATGAGTTCTTCTTTCCATAATAATTTACGGATCAAAGGGATCCATGAGGTTGAACAACTCCGGTGGATGGTCTGTTGGCTTTGATGAACTTGTTCTTGGTATACTTTGGAGCATGAAGATGTGGATGATCAGCTTTTGCTTTGACTTCAATTTTGCTGGAGAAAATCTCTTTGAGAATTCTTCCGGTCGAGATAGAAAATCTGCGAGAATATTATCTTTTCCTTCCAGGTGCCTGACTTGAAATTTGTACGGAGAGAACCATTGAGCCCACCTGAGAATCTGAGGATTGGGAATTATTTTTGCATTAACCTGAATCATCTTTGGGAAGGCCTTCATATCCATCTCTGTTAGAAATTCTGTATGAATAAGGAAGAAATTAAATTTCTTGATTCCATTCTTTACTGCAAGAATTTCCTTGAAAGTGGAGTGATAATGTTGCTCGGCATCTTTGAACTTTCCACGGGCGTATCCGCATATTTTCCTCTGGCCATCTTTTTCTTCAAATAGGACAACACTCCAATATTCATTGCTGGCATCAGTTTGCAATATCTTCTTACCATCTGAAGGGATATAGATGGACTTGATATTTTTAGAAATCTCCTTTATTTCCTTGACTGCTTCATCTTGTTTCTTTCCCCATGGTGGAGCATTTTTCTTGAGCATCTCTGTGAGTGGAGAAATGTATGCAGAGATATTTGGGATGAAATCTCTCACATAATTTACTATGCCCAAGAATTGTTGGATCTGCTTTGTTGTGAGGTTGGTATCTGGAAATTTGAGTAATTCTTGACATATATGTGGTCCTTGACTGTATTCACCTTGGACAAAATGCATTCCAAGAAAATCAATCTCGTTTTGAGCAAGAACCATCTTTTTTGCTGAAAGCATGATTCCGTACTGTGTTACCAATGCCTCAAATTGACAAAGCAAATTGACATGTTCTTCAAATGTATCACTAAATAACAGGATGTCATCAATGTAAACTAAGGAGGTATGAAGGATGGGTTGGAAGATTTTTATCATGGCTTTTTGGAACAAGGAGGGTGCAGTTTTCAACCCGAAGGGCATGACTTTCCATTGGAAGTGATGATCGGGGATGCAAAATCCCGTTTTGGGTCTTTCTTCAGGGTGGATTCCCAATTGCCAAAATCTGGATTTTAAATCAAACTTGGAAAAATATTTGGCCTTGGCTAAGTGGGAGAAAATAGTGAGTTTATTTGGGATAGGAAACTTATCATCATGGAGGAAATGGTTAAGTGGTTGGTAGTTGATGACTAACCTGAGTTTTCCTCTTGTCTGTTCAACTCTTTTGTTGACATAAAATGCTTTGCATGCCCATTGTGAATCTAATGGCTCTATCAGATCAAATTCCAAAAGTTCTTCACATTCTTTTCTTGCAAGCTGAAGATGGTATGGATTCATCCCTGAATGGATGGCTTTTGTTGGATTGATATTTTCATTCTTTTTGAAAGGGAGCTTGATAAAAAACTCTTTGTTTTTCCATAACGGGTGTTTCCCTTTCTTCATGAAATCCTTGTGGGATTCAGCATATGAATATTCAATGAGATTTTGCTCATTCTCTTTGATTTATTTGTCGTCGATGATTTGGAATGGCCTTGGAATATTAGAATAAGGTCTGAACTGCTTTTTAAAAGCTATCCCGTTAGCCTTGATCTAGAGTTGATCTCTAAGTTGTTTGTAAATGTCGAACCCAATAATAAGATCCTTTCCTGGTACATCATATCCTAGCAGCTTGGTTCTGTACTTCAATCCTGGAAAGAACTCAATTGTGATAGGGTGCTTTGTAACGACAGCTATGGTCAAGATTGCATTTGATGCAGTGTTGAAATCCTTAAAATGTGGCACCTATTGATCTTCAGGGAGAACAACAGGATTTATGAGTGAAGAAGCAGCTATTGTGCCGATGAAAGCAATAACTCGAGTTGGTTTATCCCATTTGGATAAATAGACTCTGAGTTTTACTTGAGGAACGACTGCGAGAGCGTTGATCTCCTCTCGGGCTTCAATCACTGGTTCTAAAATTTGGTATTGATCATTGCCTTGATCTTCATAGATATCAAGAGAGAATAAAGTTTCTTCATTAGGTTCATCATCCACAGAGAATATAGATTCAAGGTCTTCCTTTTTCCAAGATGTATGCCAGTGTAATCTTCAATCTCTTCAAGGAGTTTGACAGATCTTCTTGATTGAGGATATTTTTTTGCGAAATGTCCAATCTTATGCCAAATAAAGCATCTGTTCTTCTTGTGAAAATTTCCTGGCCTTCTGTGTCTGAAATATTTTGTGCGTCTCTTGGACCTTGATTTCCCGTCTAGAATTCTTGGCCATCTGAACCTCTTGAATTCTCTTCTTCGCCTAGATGTGTGGCAGGAACATCCCGATGCGGTAATTAGATCAGATTTGCGGCCTGCTTTGTCAAGCGCTAGATTGTGTTGGATAATTTGTTTTAGGATAGAGCGCTTCGTACAAATGTCATCCAATGCGACAAATAGCTTGCCTGATGTAACCAATTTGTGGCATTGTTATACACGGAAACATTTCTTCAATGATGGTCATGGTTCGGCTTGCCAACAACTTTGGAAGGGAAGAGACAAAGGCTTGCTTCATATTGATGTCTTCGCCGATTTCAAAGTATATTTTCGCTATTTTTTGAAAATGCCGGTCAATGTCATTTCTATCGAATAACACGCACTTCATCTCAAAGAGTTGTCTTCGCTTTTTCCCCTGTCTTTGGCCAGTATCTCCGCAGAAAACTTCATGTAGGATTCTGATGTTGAAGGCAAAATCTTGGGAAGTAAGAAAAGTATTTTTGTCTTGAATTCCAAGTGAGTTCCACCAATCTCTGAGGATTTATGAGAACCATGAAGTGAGTCTAATAAGATGATATACTTTTCTCGTTCCACCAGTTTTTTGGTCACCATCCAAGTATAGAAGTCTTGGATCCTTTGAGGCCATCTTGAAACCTTGACATCATCTAAGGTGAAAGTGTGGAAACCAGTTCCAACGGGTTTTGACGCCATGGGCTCATATCTTCTTTCTGGGATTGGCTCATCTGTCATGCCTTCTTGTTACTCATCTATTTCAGATACTTCTGGGTCTTTTGGCTGGTTTACAAATATTAGGGGATCGGAAGAGTTTGTTGTGGATTCAGTGCTTGATTGAGAGCTATCTTCCATTGTTTTATCGTCTGATGAATTTAGATATTCCGACCATGGAGTATCTTCTTCTGATATGTATCTTGGCTGGGAGACATAGAGGTCTGGAGCTTTCTGGATAGAAATCATCAGCGGGGTTGGACCCCTTTGAACTTTCTCCTTGGTCTTGCCTTTTCTTGGTTTGTTTCTGTGCTGCAAGGGCATCTTTCCTTTCCCAAACCATTTTTGTGATATCAAAATCATGTTCTTCTTATAAGGGTTGGGTGAAAGAGATTAGATTTTGTGAGGTAGATGGAAAAGAAGAAAAGGTGTAGTCTAATTTAGGTGGGGAATATGCTAGTGGAGACATAGGGAAGAAGGTAGGGTTTGATAGGAAAACTGGGGTTTTTTGTGGCTCAAAGTGGTCATTTCTCAGAAGTTGAATTTGTTCTTTGATGGAAATCGTCTCCTTTTGTTGTTGTTGGAAGAACTGGAAAAGTGAAGTTCCTGGCGGACAAATCTCATATTGTAAATTTGCCAATCTTAGTTCCAAGGCTTTGATTAGTCCGGCATGGTGAGACGATGTCTGCTCCATCTTTTTCTCAATTGTTTCCACTTTGCTCATCATTTTGTTTTGTGTATGGGCCACATTCTTTATGGTGTTGCCTATGTTGTTCAACACCTTGATTTGGCAGATGGAGTTTGTTGATTGCCAGTTCATTGTTGCTTCGATGTCATTTGTTGGGGGTTTTTCTCCAATAGGTAGCACTATATTTTTCTTGGGAATTTTTGGAGCATGGCTTATACCCTTTTTTCAAAAGGCTGAAGTGAAGGAAAATCTTGGGTATGACTGGAGCTTGAAGGGATTAACATGAATGTATGTGGTTATGTGGGATTTATGGTTTTTTGAGTCGGTGAAGTTTTAGGTTCAGGTGGCTTTTTGGATTCTGGGGTATGAGCTAATGGCGATTTGGGTTTTAGTATGGTTTCACTATCCTCCCAACTTGGAGTAAATTTTTCTGGTAATTTTAGTCATTCATGGGGTTTGTAACTGACAAGAAATTCATATTTACCTGGACGGCTTAATGAGCCAATTGAAGGATCTTTATTTTCATATTTGGCTCGAAATTGTTTTTCAGTGGTTTTCCCCTTTTTCTTGGATTTGGTTTGATTTTGTTGAGGCCGAATCTTTCCCAATGACGCTGGTGGTGTTCATCATATTCTCCAACTGGATCTTCCAAATAGTCTGGGCAGTCTCAATCAAGATCCCAAGGGTAGTGTCCCGTAAAGGGGCATTTGAACCACCAAGCCCTTTTTCCTTATTTGTCAAAATTTTGACACCAGTCATGTTCATCCATGATGCTTTGTATATTCCAAAAGAATTCTCCATCAGGTTCAGGGTATGTATCTATTGTATCTTTGGGTTGAATCATATGGCAAGAGAAGATGGTTTTATTGAGTTTTTTGAGATGGTAATGGTGAAAGCATATGCAGACGGTTTTGTCATTTCTTTTGGTAAAAGTTGGTTCACCAGATTGTAGAGACTCTCTGGTTCTCATAACTTTTCATAATTTGTGATCCAGGAATCAGGAAGAATTTTGACAATTTCATCTTTAGAAATTTGTCTGGGTATTTGGGTGCACATGGTGTTTCCTTTGGTAGCATCAATATTTAGGAGTAAAGTATTTTCTCCTCTGGGAAGGCAAAGATCCATGGCGTGATTTTGGACTCTCCATGCCAATTGGTGATGAAGAGTGGCTTGGATGGATTCTTTGGCTTGAGGGGATCCTTGGATTTGGACTTGGATTTTTTCAGCTTCGGTTAAGTATGGATCATAAAGGGACATGTTGAATTGGAAAGATAGTTATGAAGATAGTCCTAGAATTCAGGATAACTTCTGCAGTATCCAAAGTTGCATGTTGGTACTCTAAGTATCTTGTATCTAGAAGAGAAAGTCGAGCTACAACAGGTTGACCTTTTCTTCCGTGATATGTTAAAGCGATTCGGATGGATGGAAGATCATCTTGTAACCTTTGTAAATCTTTTGTGATATATTACATATGAGTCCTTTCTAAATTTCCCTCTTGTTACTTCTTTTGAATGGATAGAAAGGCCAGTCCATGTATGAAAATAAAGTAAGAATACTCTTTAAAAGTTAGCTTATTGTAGTACGAAAGTTTTCTGAGTTATAAACAACTAACTTTGGTTATAGTACAAAAGTTTTCTGAGTTGTGTAGCTTGGCAAACTGTCCCTTATGGGTTGTTGAAGCCAGCCCCTTTGTAGGGAAACTTTCGTATCTATGATTTAGTTTGCTTTCTTGGAGTCTTTACTTTGTTCTTAATATTGTGGTATCAGAGCCAGCCCATCCTTTCGGAGGGAGGAACAGTTTACTAAATATGTCTGAGTCATTTCCATCATCCTCTTTCCTTGCAAAAATGAATATGTCTCCTACTCTATATAAAACCTTGTCCAAAAAATATGATTACCTCTATGAAGTAGATATCCTGCCTGATGAACAAAAAGTATCCTCCACTGAACTACCCCTCATAAACCCCTACTCAACTTTCGCCAAAAAATCATTTGCACCCTGGACCCAAATTCGTTCCTTAGTCCAACACAGACCAAAAGGAGTCAAAGAATATGTTGTTGCCTCAAAACTTGACCAGCATCCTATTCTTGCCACTCGAGAGGAACAATTTATCACTCTTCAAATCCCATATGATTTTCCCAGACAATGGAGAGATCATGATTTTACACATATCCATTTTGGTGCTATCCGAATCGCTTTAACATATCACGGAAGAAAAGGTCAACCTGTTGTAGCTCGACTTTCTCTTCTAGATACAAGATACTTGGAGTACCAATGTGCAAATTTAGGTACTGCAGAAGTTACCCTGAATGTTGGGACTGTCTTCATAACTATCTTTCCAAATTTCAACATGTCCCTTTATGATCCATACTTAACCAAAGCTCTAAAAATCCAAGTCCAAATCCAAGGAGCCCCTCAAGCCAAAGATTCCATCCAAGCCACTCATCATCACCAAATGGCATGGCGAGTCCAAAATCATGCCATGGATCTTTGCCTTCCTAGAAGAGAAAATGCTTTAGTCCTAAATATTGATGCTACCAAAGGAAACACCATGTGCACCAAAATACCCAGAAAAATTTCCAGAGATGAACTTGTCAAAATTCTTCCTATTTCCTGGATCACAAATTATGAAAAGTTAAGAGAACCAGAGGAATCTGTACAATCTGGTGAACCAACTTTTACCAAAAGAAATGACAAAACCATCTGCATAAGCTTTGACCATTCCCATCTCAAAAAACCCAACAAAACCATCTTCTCTTGCCAAATGATTCAACCCAAAGGTACAATAGATACATACCCTGAACCTGATGAAGAATTCTTTTGGAATATACAAAGCATTATGGAAGAACATGATTGGTGTCAAAATTTTGACAAAGAATGAAAAAGGGCTTGGTGGTTCAAATGCCCCTTTACGGGACACTGCCCTTGGGATCTTGATTGCGACTGCCCAAACTGTTTGGAAGATCCAATTGGAGAATATGATGAACACCACCAGCGTCATTGGGAAAGATTCGGCCTCAACAAAACCAAACTAAAATCCAAGAAAAAGGGGAAACCCACTGAAAAACAATTTCGAGCCAAATCTGAAAATAAAGATCCTTCAATTGGCTCATTAAGCCGTCCAGGTAAATATGAATTTCTTGTCAGTTACAAACCCCAGGAATGGCCAAAATTACCAGAAAAATTTACTCCAAGTTGGGAGGATAGTGAAACCACACTCAAACCCAAATCACCATCAGCTCATACCCCAGAATCCAAAAAGCCACCTGAACCTAAAACTTCACCGACTCAAAAAACCATAAATCCCACACAACCACAGATATTCATGCTAAGCCCTTCAAGCTCCAGTCATACCTAAGATTTTCCTTCACTTCAACCTTTTGAAAAAGAGGGTATAATCCATGCTCCAAAAATTCCCAAGAAAAACATAGTGCTACCTACGGGAGAAAAACCCCCAACAAGTGACATCGAAGCAACAACTAACTGGCAATCAGAAAACTCCATCTGCCAAAACAAGGTGTTGAACAACATAGGAAACACCATAAAGAATGTGGCCCACACACAAAACAAAATGATGAGCGACGTGGAAACAATTGAGAAAAAAGATGGAGCAGACATCGTCTCACCATGTCGGACTAATCAAAGCCTTGGAACTAAGATTGGTAAATTTACAACATGAGATTTGTCCGCCAGGAACTTCACTTTTCCAGTTCTTCCAACAACAACAAAAGGAGACAATTTCAATCAAAGAACAAATTCAACTTCTGAGAAATGATCACTTTCAACCACAAAAACCCCCAGTTTTCCCCTCAAAACCTACTTTCTTCCCTATGTCTCCACAAGCATATTCCTCACCTAAATTAGACTACACATTTTCTTCTTTTCCATCTACCTCAAAAAATCCAATCTCTTTCACCCAACCCTTAAAAGAAGAACATGATTTTGATATCGCAAAAATGGTTTGGGAAAGGAAAGATGCCCTTGCAGCACAGAAACAAACCAAGAAAAGGCGAGACCAAGGAGAAAGTTCAAAAGGGTCCAACCCCGAAAATCTGATGATTTCTGACCAGAAGGCTCCAGACCACTATGTCTCCCAGCCAAGATACATATCAGAAGAAGATACTCCATGGTCGGAATCTCTAAATTCATCAGACGATGAAACAATAGAAGATAGCTCTCAATCAAGCAATGAATCCACAACAAACTCTTTCGAAGATGACAACCCCCAATATTTGTAAACCAGCCAAGAGACCCAGAAGTATCTGAAATAGATGAGGAACAAGAAGACATGATAGATGAGCCAATACCTGAAAGACGATATGAGCCCATGGCGTCAAAACCCGTTGGAACTAGTTTCCACACTTTCACCTTAGATGACGTCAAAGTTTCAAAATGGCCTAAAAAGGATCCAAGACTTCTATACTTGGATGGTGACCAAAAATTTGGTGAAACGAGAAAAGCATATCATCCTGTCAGAACTCACTTCACGGTTCTCAGGAATCCTCAGAGATTGATGGAACTCACTTGGAATTCAAGACAAAAATACTTTTCTTACTTCCCAAGATTTTGCCTTCAACATCAGAATCCTACATGAAGTTTTCTACGGAGATACTGGCCAAAGACAGGAGAAAAGGCGAAGACAACTCTTCGAGATGAAGTGTGTGTCATTCGACAGAAATGACATTGACGGGAATTTTCAAAAAATGGCAAAAATATACTTTGAAATCGGCGGAGACACCAATCTGAAGCAAGCCTTTGTCTCTTCCCTTCCAAAGTTGTTGGCAAGACGAACCATGACCATCATTGAAGAAAAGTTTCAGTGTATAACAATGCCACAAATTGGTTACATCAGGCAAGCTATTTTTGTCGCATTGGATGACATTTGTATGAAGCGCTCTGGCCTAAAACAAATTATCCAACACAATCCAGTGCTTGACAAAGCATGCCGCAAATCTGATCTAATCACCGGATCAGGATGTTCCTGCCACATATCCAGGCGAAGGAGAGAGTTCAGGAGGTTAAGATGGCCAAGAATTCCAGACGAGAAATCAAGGTCCAAGAGACGCACAAAATATTTCAGACGCAGAAGGCCAAGAAATTTTCACAAGAAGAACAAATGCTTTATTTGCCATAAGATTGGACATTTCGCAAAAAAATGTCCTCAATCAAGAAGATCTTTCAAACTCCTTGAAGATATTGAAGATTACACTAGCATATGTCACACCTCCTTTTTACACACCCGAAGGTAGTACAAGCGAGTTTTTCCAATTTAAGTGATATTATTCGAAAGGGGATTATATATTTGATTCAGAGTCGCCACTTGGGATAATTTATGGTGTCCCAAGTCACCGGTTCAAATCCCGAATTGAGGAAAGGATTGACTCTGTATTATAGTCCGCGAACCAGAAATTCTGAATAAGGAATTCTGTTAACCTGAGGGAAGGTGTTAGGCACCCACGGATTCCGTGGTTCTAGCACGGTCGCTTAAATCATTATAATTGGCCAATTATCTGATTTTAATACATGTTCAAATCTATGGTGCCATTTTAAACCTTTAACCGCTTTTATTCACTTTTAGAGAAAATTGCAACGTTATTAAAACACGTCTTGAACCATGTCATATAAATGCACCCGCGATCTTCGACATATTTTAACATTGTTGAGATTTGGATTTGAGTCACATAAATGCGCACCCTAACTTAGGAAGGTAAATTATTAAAATAACGCGCCTAAAGCATCTACGTGTCTTTAACTTCGCGAGGGCCGTGGAAATTTGCTAAATGGCATGCCTCGGGTTCTAAGAATTTTAACAGATATAATTAAATGAGGGCCACGCATTTGAGATTTTATTTGGCGCGGCGCACCTCAATTCCAATTCTAAAGGAAAGTTCGAGCTAAATGTTTGAGGGTCATAAACTATTTATGTTGTTCAATATGGCGCACCTCAACTAATCTATTATTAAAAAAATCAAATTAATCAAATGAAGGAAATTTGCAAGATTTTTGCTTACTTAGACAAAATCACAGTACTATAACCAGCAATCAACAAATTAGAGGACCATAAATATTCATTCAGCCGGCATGGCAAGGAAACTAAACACAGTCGATGTGAGCATTGGGGAATTGGGCCAATATTAAAACAAAATTATTCTGGCCCAACCATCAACGAAGAAACTTGTTCTGGAGCAAAGAAAGCCTATGCAATAGGGCCTACCCCTTTTCATTTTTCATTGATGTTAAAACTCTGAGCCCAAGTTGAGCCCAAGCAAAAAGCTTCAGAACCAACACCCATCAGACTTGACATCAAGTCTGTATCGCGCTCCAGTGATGGCTGAGCAATGAACTTTCAAGATGAATCCAAATAGCTAGTTACAAAATTACCATATGAATAACATACAAACCATACCATGATTTTGAAGGGGGAACAATTAAAGATCCATTTCTTGAAGAATTATATGGCATACGACTTTAAAACTCCTAAATCCTTAAGTTAACTTGAAACATTGAAGTTTAAACTCTAATTGAACCCCTCCTAACAAACTTGCAGGATTTAAAACATACTCATACCAAACACGTTATAAATAAGCACTGAATCATTTTTAACATAATCATGCTAAATTAACTTTGCTTTACAATGACAATTCCCGGTAGGTTAAATTCTAACATTCTCACAAGTTTCAAAGAATCATATCAAGGAATATCCAAAGTGCATTTAGGAGCAAATACCAAAGCAGAACATGCTTGGAAAACTAATATTACCTACTGTCAAGCATACATACCCCACTACTCCTACTTATGACTACTGAATATACACAGCCTTAATTGTATAGAGGAATAACTTAAACAACCGGTAAGACTGCATATCTACTACAAAACAACTGAAATAACAGGAGGATCAAAAGAAATCAGCTCAAAGCAGCCTGTATTCAATCTCTCAGTTCACATGTTTCAACAATCCCTTTCTATTCAGGGTTAAGAAAGTACCGATTCAAACTCGAACTTGACTGACCTTCCAATTTAAACCGCGAGATAATGTCAATCATCTGTTCTTTGTGAAGAATAGGCAAATAACATTATTTCGCGATAAAATTGGCCATAAAGCTCATAAGACTGGACCATTGACCTTGCATGTGTAGTTTCGATTTTAGGCTTTTAGGGCTTGACTCTTTGATTCAATATTTGAGCAGTTCAGGGGGGATTTGAGGGTAAAGGGCTATAGATTTGGAAAGAGGTAAGAGAGGAGGTCATATGGTGTAAATTTGGTGGTGGTTGGTGGTGGCGCCGCCACTGGAGAATGTTAGGGCAACGTTAGGGTTTCTCCTTTGAACTGAAATTCGAGAGATTCTGGGTAAGTTTGAGGGAAAATGAATGGAGATCTGGGATAGGGAAGTGGAGAGGAGTTCATGGTGTAATTTTGGTGGGGAAAGGGGGTGGCGCTGCCGGTGAAGGCGGTGGGAATTTTTGGGCGGCGGCTAGGGTTCTTGTTGGGTGTTCTCTGAAGGGTGTGAGAGAGATGAGAGATGGGGGGGGGTACAGGGTCTTGTTCGAACATATATATGTCAAATGACCCCAGCTTCCCAACCGTTGGATGAACAAACCTCGACGGTTCAGATTTGGTTTAAATTAAAACGGGGTTGTTTGTGTAATGGGGAAAGACGGACTGGGTCAGGGTGGTTTTGGGCCGGGTATGTGGCAATTTGGACGGGTATTTTGTGGATTTGACCCAAAGTTGGGTCTTTTATTAAAAACTCCATTTTTCTTTTCATTTTCAGATTTTTGTTAAATACAAATTAAAATAAAAAGACCTGATTTAATTCCAAAACTAAACTAATTGTTTTCTCAAAAATTAATTAAGTCCTAAATTAAAAGGAAACTATAATAAATTCGAAAATTAAAAAGTCAAAAATGCAAAATGAACTATTTTTGTTATTTTCTTTCATTTTTGTATAATTAATTAACTAATTAACCTAAGAATATAAAATAGGGCCCTAAATGCAAATGCAACATATTTTTGTATTTTTATATGCATTAAATAAATTAAACATGCACACAAAAATGCAAACAAACACAAAATCATGCAATAATTCCTAAAGAATCAAATAATTAAAAGAAAAATCCTAATTTTGGGAATTCCGTAAGAGTAATTCACGCGAGGCAAAAATCACGTGCTCACAACATACATCTTGGAAAAGGGGAGGACCTTGAATCCATATTCTTTATGGATGATGAACCTAATGAAGAAACTTTATTCTCTCTTGATATCTACGAAGATCAAGGCAATGATCAATACCAAATTTCAGAACCAGTGATCGAATCCCGAGAGGAGATCGACGCTCTCGCAGTCGTTCCTCAAGTAGAACTCAAAGTCTATTCATCCAAATGGGATATACCAACTCGAGTTATTGCTTTCATCGACACCGGAGCTACTTCTTCACTCATAAATCATGTTGTTCTCCCTGAAGATCAATGGGTGCCACATTTTAAGGATTTCAACACTGCATCAAATGCAATCTTGATCACAACTGTCGTTACAAAGCACCCGGTCACAATTGAGTTCTTTCTAGGATTGAAGTACAGAACCAAGCTGCTAGGATTTGATGTACCAGGAAAGGATCTTATTATTGGGTTCGACATTTACAGACAACTTAGAGATCAACTCCAGATCAAGGCTAACGGGATAGCTTTTAAAAAGCAGTTCAGACCTTATTCTGAGATTCCAAGGCTATTCAAAATCACCAACGACGAACAAATCAAAGAGATTGAGCAAAATCTCATTGAACATTCATGTGTTGAATCCCACAAGGATTTCATAAAGAAAGGGAAACATCCGTTATGGAAAAACGAAGAGTTTTTTATCAAGCTCCCTTTTAAGAAGAATGAAAATATCAATCCAACAAAAGCTAGCCATTCAGGGATGAATCCAGACCATCTTCAGCTTGCAAAGAAAGAATGTGAAGAACTTTTGGAATTCGATCAGATAGAGCCATCAGATTCATAATGGGCATGAAAAGCATTTTATGTCAACAAAAGAGCTGAACATACAAGAGGAAAACTCAGGTTAGTCATCAACTACCAGCCACTTAACCATTTCCTCTAAGATGATAAGTTTCCTATTCCGAATAAACTCACCCTTTTCTCCCACTTAGCCAAGGCCAAATATTCTTCCAAGTTTGATTTAAAATCCGGATTTTGGAATTGGGAATCCACCCTGAAGAAAGACCCAAAACAGAATTTTGCATCCCTGATCATCACTTCCAATGGAAAGTCATGCCCTTTGGGTTAAAAACTGCACCCTCCTTGTTCCAAAAAGCCATGATAAAAATCTTCCAACCCATCCTTCATACCTCATTAGTTTACATTGATGACATCATGTTATTTAGTGATACATTGGAAGAACATGTCCATTTGCTTCGTCAATTTGAGGCATTGGTAACACAGTATGGAATCATGCTTTCAGCAAAAAAGATGGTTCTTGCTCAAAACGAGATTGATTTTCTTGGAATGCATTTTGTCCAAGGTGAATACAGTCCAGGACCACATATATGTCAAGAATTACTCAAATTTATGGATACCAACCTCACAACAAAGTAGATCCAACAATTCTTGGGTATAGTAAATTATGTGAGAGATTTCATCCCAAATATCTCTGCATACATTTCTCCACTTACAGAGATGCTCAAGAAAAATGCTCCACCATGGGGAAAGAAGCAAGATGAAGTAGTCTAGGAAATAAAGGAGATTTCTGAAAATGTCAAGTCCCTCTATGTCCCTTCAGATGGTAAGAAGATATTGCAAACTGATGCCAGCAATGAATATTGGAGTGTTGTCCTATTTGAAGAAAAATATGGCCAGAGGAAAATATGTGTATGCGCCAGTGGAAAGTTCAAAGATGCCGAGCAACATTATCACTCCACTTTCAAGGAAATTCTTGCATTAAAGAATGGAATCAAGAAATTTAATTTCTTCCTTATTCATACAGGATTTCTAATAGAGATGGATATGAAGGCGTTCCCAAAGATGATTCAGCTAAATGCAAAAAGTATTCCCAATCCTCAGATTCTCAGGTGGGCTCAATGGTTCTCTCCATACAAATTTCAAGTCAGTCACCTAAAAGGAAAGGATAATATTCTCGCAGATTTTCTATCTCGACCGGAAGAATTCTCAAAGAAATTTTCCCCAGCAAAACTGAAGTCATAGCAAAAGCTGATCATCCACATCTTCATGCTCCCAAGTATACCAGGAACAAGTTCATCAAAGCCAACAGACCATCTACCAGAGTTGTTCAACCTCATGGATCCCTTTGATCCGTCAATTATTATGGAAAGAAGAACTCATTATGATCTCCAAGTTTTCCGGCAACATGGAGGATCCATTCTCAAGACATATAGGGTCAATCCAGAATATCCGTTCTGCCATATATTCATAGCTCAAGCCAAGGATTTTCCACAAGAACTATTATGGTTTTTCTGGTACTTATGCCATCAGTATTATATTTTCGTGGAATTCAAATGCAATGTCTTCAAGGATTTTGATAACATTGCACTAGCTCTTAAAGTATTTTTACTATGGTTCAAGCCTAGAAGATATTGGATGAAATGTTTCAGCGATTCCTATGCAACAAAGATATTCATGTTCCATAGGCCAGTGAAGATCATTAATGGAAAAGTCCAGACGCAAGTAGAGGCATCATTCTGGTGGAAATTTCCCGTGTCCATTTTATCAATGGAGGAAGAATATAGCGAGGCACAAAGAATCCTTTTCCAGCAAAATAGGTGCATCCCGAGAGAGATATGGCCAAAAGATTGGGCAAGCTAGAATTATACCAACACTCATCCTCACTGGAAAAGAGTCCGGGAAGCAGCAAAAGAATATCAAACCCCATACGAAGTCATTCGAGAAAAGATCACTCTTGACATTTCCAGATTAAAGTTGCGGATTACATCTCTCAATCCAAAGGAGAAAGAACACAGCGGGGAAGGACTGTCAAATTCCAGGCATTACTACACAAGGTCTTTGAAAAGATTCCTAGAAGACAACCCTAGAATCAATGGTGTTGCCTATGTTTTTCAACACCTTGTTTTGGCAGATGGAGTTTTCTGATTGCCAGTTCATTGTTGCTTCGATGTCACTTGTTGGGGGGGTTTTCTCCAGTAGGTAGCACTATGTTTTTCTTGGGAATTTTTGGAGCATGGCTTATACCCTCTTTTTCAAAAGGTTGAAGTGAAGGAAAATCTTAGCTTGAAGGGCTTAGCATGAATATCTGTGGTTGTGTGGGATTTATGGTTTTTTGAGTCGGTAAAGTTTCAGGTTCAGGTGGCTTTTTAGATTCTGGGGTATGAGTTGATGATCATTTGGGTTTGTGTGTGGTTTCACTATCCTCCCAACTTGGAGTAAATTTTTCTGGTAATTTTGGCCATTCCTGGGGTTTGTAACTGACAAAAAATTCATATTTACCTAGACGGCTTAATAAGCCAATTGAAGGATCTTTATTTTCATATTTGGCTCGAAATTGTTTTTCAGTGGTTTTCCCCTTTTTCTTGGATTTTGGTTTGGTTTTGTTGAGGCCGAATCTTTTCTAATGACACTGGTGGTGTTCATCATATTCTCCAATTGGATCTTTCAAACAATCTGGGCAGTCGCAATCAAGATCCCAAGGGCAGTGTCCCGTAAAGCGGCATTTAAACCACCAAGCCCTTTCTCTTTCTTTGTTAAAATTTTGACACCAGTCATGTTCTTCCATGATTCTTTGTATATTCCAAAAGAATTCTCCATCAGGTTCAGGGTATGTATCTATTGTATCTTTGGGTTGAATCATTTGGCAAGAGAAGATGGTTTTATTGGGTTTTTTGAGATGGGAATGGTCAAAGCTTATGCAGATGGTTTTGTCATTTCTTTTGGTAAAGGTTGGTTCACCAGATTGTAGAGATTCCTCCGGTTCTCTTAACTTTTCATAATTTGTGATCCAGGAATCAGGAAGAATTTTGACAAGTTCATCTCTGGAAATTTGTTTGGGTATTTGGGTGCACATGGTGTTTCCTTTGGTAGCATCAATATTTAGGAGTAAAGCATTTTCTCCTCCGGGAAGGCAAAGATCCATGGCATGATTTTGGACTCGCCATGCCATTTGGTAATGAAGAGTGGATTGAATGGAATCTTTTGCTTGAGGGGCTCCTTGGATTTAGACTTGGATTTTTAGAGCTTCGGTTAAGTATGGATCATAAAGGGACATGTTGAAATTTAGAAAGATAGTTATGAAGACAGTCCCAGCATTCAGGGTAACTTCTGCAGTACCCAAATTTGCATGTTGGTACTCCAATTATCTTGTATCTAGAAGAGAAAGTCGAGCCACAACAGGTTGACCTTTTCTTCCGTGATATGTTAAAGTGATTCGGATAGCACCAAAATGGATATGTGTAAAACCATGATCTCTCCATTGTCTGGGAAAATCATCTGGGATTTGAAGAGTGATAAATTGTTCCTCTCGAGTGGAAATAATAGGATGCTGGTCAAGTTTTGAGGCAACAACATATTCTTTGACTCCTTTTGGTCTGTGTTGGACTAAGGAACGAATTTGGGTCCAGGGTGCAAATGATTTTTTGACAAAAGCTGAGTAGGGGTTTATGAGGGGTAGTTCAGTGGAGGTTACTTTTTGTTCATCGGGCAGGATATCTACTTCATAGAGGTAATCATATTTTTTTGGACAAGGTTTTATATAGAGTAGGAGACATATTCATTTTTGCAAGGGAAAAGGATGATGGAAATAACTCAAACATATTTAGTAAACTGTTCCTTCCTCCGAAAGGATGGGCTGGCTCTGATACCACAATATAAGGAACATAGTAAGAGACTCCTAGAAAGCAAACTAAATCATAGATACGAAAGTTTCCCTACAAAGGGGCTGGTTTCAACAACCCATAAGGTACGGCTCGCCAAGCTACTCGATTCCCTAACTGTTTCCACTATTGTTGAAGTACATGGCAGTGACAGCATCTAAGGACCAGGACCACTTGAGAGATTTCTCAAGATCCCTTTTTACTTTCTTCAATTCAGCTTGAAGCTGCCTATTTTTCTTGAGTTCACCACATATCCTAGTTCTAGCAGCTTTCAACTCATTTTCAAGCCTAATGTGTTCCTCACTGGCTCTCTCCTTTCTTTTCCAGAATTTTCAGGTTTTGACTTAATCTCGAGTTTCACTATTGTTTCCTTAGGTCTGTAATTTCGGCCAAAAGATCATTCTTTTCTTTTCTGAAAATTTCAATGGTTTTCTTATGGTCAGTAACTACAACCACTAAGTCGTCTTTAGTTTGTTCAGATTCTGCTAACTCTAAGGTCAAAGAATCCCTATCCTCCCCAAAACTATGAAAGGCATTGATTAATACATTAGCTAAAGACATGAGTTTTCTTGGAGAATAGGATTTCAGATTTCTCTGAACATCCCTGAAATTTACCTCTTTGTTGTCATCGTCTTCATCATCATCTGGTTGTGCCATCAATGCAAAGGTTGAGTCATATTTATTTTCCTCTCCTTCACTTGCCATCATGGAGCTATCACCAGCATCAGTTTCATCTTTAGACTTACCAAATGCAAAATCCTATTTCACCATATTGTTAGCTGATCTTTTTCTCTTGAAGTTCTTGGAGAATTCTTGCTTCAAGAGAGGACAATTTTCATGAAGTGTCCAGTCTTTCCACACTTATAACAAAGATCATTGTTCTTTGATCTGCTAGAGTTGTCCCTTTTCAGTAATTCTCCATTTCTTCTAACCATCTTTTGAAACCTTTTGGTTAGGTAAGCCATATCACTGTCTTCCTCACTCGAATCATTGTTATCAGCTTTGAGTACCCGGTACTTTTCCTTCTTTGGTTTTCTCCTTTCAAGAGTTGGTGGGGCAGCCATGAAGATCCTTCCTAGGTGTTAGCCTGATAGGAAGAACCTGCTATAATACCACTTGTTAGAAATTGTGCGTCCACTAGACTGTATAGAGAAATGGGTTCTCTATGTGTTTCCTCTGAAAATACTGATGAACCACATTGTATAGGGATCCGGTCCTATATCGGTTTGGTACAGTGCTAAGTGTGTGTGAGTCCACCAAATAGTAGAGTACCTGGTCCTTTGTGAGGTTCTGCTGTGAATGCTAATAAAGCTGAATGTAAATAAGTCAGAGGATTTTTACGTGGAAAAATCCCACACAAGGGGATCAAAAAACCACGACCTACACCTATAGGCTTTTAACTTCACTAACTTGCAATCTCCCTATTACAAGCCACTTTACATTAACCCTATTGCAAAGACTTCAACTAACTTGTGATGCTCTCATCACAAGCCACTCTATAACTATCCTAGTTACAAAGAATTTGACTAACTTGTGGTATTTCCACCACAAGCCACTTTGTCACACTACGGTTACAAAGGCTTTGACTAACTTGTGATGTTTCCACCACAAGCCACTTTGTAATTCTACAATTACAAAGGCTTTTGCTTATGACTCAACCTAATCAATGCTTCTTAGAAAGCCGGATAGGAGTTACAATGAAGAACAAATAACAAAGACTCAACAACCCTAAGGACTTAAGATATCATCAATCACGGATCAGGTCCTTGAGGTTGCAACAGCTTTGTTCTTGAGAGAAGTTCTTGAGCACTTGAGAGAATTTTTGTTTTCTATGTTTGCAAGTGTTAGAACCTGAAACTTGTGCCTTGCATAAGGTTTATACTACACAAGACATCCTTAGTGATGTCCAATCTCAATGGGAAGTGACTGCTGCACTGTCTGTTGCACTATTGCAGGCAGTCACTTTCTGCAATTGATTTCCAACTGTAGTTGACTTGTACTTCTGTCAAAGAACCCTAAGGGACCAGGTCCCTATCGTGTTCCTCTTTGTATAGTTGCGATCAGTCACTTAGTTGCATTCCAGCTGTATAGTTGACTTGGACTTCTATCAGAGAAGTACCAAGGGATCAGGTTCCTGATCTGTTTCTTGTGCACACCACCCAGATTGTCTTGAGTTGAGTAACTTGAATGATGCTTTGTATAGACTCATTGTAGGTACACCTTGATCACATCACTTGAAGTGATGTGAGTACTTTAGTTGGTCAGAGAATGAGTGGGCGCTGGAAACAGTGTAGTGCAGCAGAATCTTCTTTTCTAGCTGTGTCCAATTGACTTTGTACTGCCGTAAGGAACCCACAAGAGTATCAGTTACTTGTTTGGATTCCTTCCTTCTGAAGCTATAGAAAGTTCACATTTGGTTGGAATCCATTAGATGTAGTGTAATCTAAGTGAGTCAGGTTCCCTATCTGGTTCTTGACATTAAGTTTGTTAGATCATCAAAACACAAGGCAAAGATATTGAAAACCTTTCAATCCTATAAAGCTTCAATAACCATTGCTTGCATGATCATCGTAGAGGATGAAGAATAATATGCATCATTGTTAGGATAGAGCTTAGAGGTCGCATTAATGGAGACTAGAGGGGATCTTACGCTCAAGTCATCATCATGGGCTTGTATGAAAGGTTTCTTGGACTTAGATAAACTAAGTTGAGCAAGAACCTTTTTGATCCTTTTGGCAACATTATTCCCTTTTTCGGTCGCGCGTGTAGAGGATCTTGCTCCTTTTGAGGATGAAGATCTAAAAATATGGGTTGATGCAGATAACACTTGGAGTGTTTGTTGTCCTAAAGAGTTTGCTTTGCTCCTTGTAATGGTCCCAAAGCTTCCAAAGGTAATATCAAAGATTCTTTCCACATCAACATAGAACTTGGAATTAGTAGTCTTATTTGAAGTTGATCTAGAGTTGATTTTCTGTGAAGCCATTTCGATGTTCTTGAACTTTGGTGATTGAAGAGTTGAGATGAGAGGTAGAGATTGTCCCACTGGGCATGCCTGAATTTGTAGACAATAAATTTGCGTCAAGAAAATAAAATCGAGACCAAAAAATATTGCAACAATTGTAGTATTTGGTTTCAAATGATATGAGTGTACAATCTCTATGAATCCTCTGATTCTTTTTTCCAATAGAAAATAAATTCAAGGGCCTTCTAGCTTGATCTGGAATCTATATTGTTGCCACGAACGATGATCTTGAACTAAACTAGCACGAACTTTGATTTGAACTTGTACTCCTTGGACTTTGATTTGTTCTTCATTCTTAATCTTGAACTTGATTGCTTGAAGCTTTTAACTTGTAGAGAAATTTGCAGCTTTTGATCCACGAGCTCTCTCTTGCTTCTTGTTATAATTTCTGGTCTCCTTCTGAGTTATGAAGACCCCTATTTATAGTTGTAGAAGGGAAGAGTTGCGATGAGAATAAACTTTTTCCGACCAATTAGATTGAAGCGTGCTATAGCCGCATTTGATTGGCCGAAACATGTCACTTGCACATGTGGCGCAGTTTTATTGGCCTTTTAATTTGACTTGGCGTGCCTTATCATATTGACATGTAGAATGATCCTGTTAGCTCTTTCATTTCACTTGGCGTGCCATGTCATTTAACATGTGGTACCAAACTGGGCCTCTAGGAAGATGGAATATTGAGCCTAATGAAGTGGGCTTTTCATTTGCAGCCCAACTAAATGGGTTAGCTCAATGAATTAAGACTTATTTATTTAATCCATATATATTGGATTTATATAATTGATCCAATTATATTAGCCCGTAACATTTATTTGGACCAAAATATATTTAATTTAAGATTAAATATAAATTTCTTATAGATTTAAATCTAACAAAATTTTTACTGCCTTCAGGCCGCATGAGAGAAATTACTGTGGCTATTTGTTTGTTGCGAAGAGAAATGAAAGAGCAAATAGTTTTGATTGACCAAAGAGGCGAGGCATGGATGGTGTTAGTTTATATGAGTCTACCAAACTGTAGAGTACCTACTCGTCTATGAGATAATGCTGAGAATGCTAATAAAACTGAAAGTAAAGAAGACAAAGGATTTTTACGTGAAAAAATCCCACAGAAGGGGATCAAAAAACCACGACCTACACTTGTAGGCTTTTAACTTTACTAACTTGCAATCTCACTATTACAAGCCACTTTGCAATAACCCTATTACAAAGACTTCAACTAACTTGTGATGCTCTCACCACAAGCCACTTTATAACTCTCCTAGTTACAAAGACTTTAAATTCATGACTAATCCTAATCACAACATAAACTCGGAAGTTTACGAATTTTTGGTTTTCCTAAGACAAAGCTTCTAAGAAAGAAAGATAGGAGATACAATGAAGAACAAATAACAAGATTACAACTCAACTACGGATGTACATAAACTCATTAAGAAATTGATCCTTAGTGGAGTTGTCTTCTTATTCTTGACACACCAGTGACTTCAATGCCGGATAAACACTGTTATGCTTGAGAGAATATACTAAATGCACAAGAAAGTTGTTGAGCCCTGCACCAGGTTGTTATATCGCAAAAAACATTACAATGGATAGTGATGTCAATTCTTGGTACACGCTTCTTCCCAATAAGAAGTGACTGTTGCACTGTTTGCTGCACAGTCACTTCTGTGTAGTTGTGTTCCAGCTGTATAGTTGACTTGTACTTCTGTCAGAGAACACTAAAGGACCAGGTCCCAATTGTGTTCCTCTTTTGTAACAGGTGCAAGACAGTCACTTTCTGCTGTTACGTTCCAGCTGTTTAGTTGACATGTACTCCTATCAGAGAACCCTAAGGGACTAGGTCCCTATTGTGTTCGTCTTTTGAATAATTGCAGACAATCACTGACTTGAACTTCTGTCGGAGAACCCTAAGGGACCAGGTGACCAGGTCCCTATTGTGTTCCTCCTTGTGGTTGTTCATTCATTTTCTGGAGACCAGATTGGACATTATTCATTTGAAATGGATACCATGTGGTCAGGTTATCTATCTAGTTCTTTAATAAGTTTGTTAGATCATCAAAACATTAGAAGCATAAGGCAAAGACATTGAAAACCCATCAATTTCCCCTTTTTTGATGATGACAAACTTAGGCATTGATAGGATTTTGTTTAGAACGGAAATAGACAGATAGGGTTTCAGAAATTCCAGAAACCTTTTGCTTTTGATTCCCCCTTAATCAGATCCTCATATTGGAAACAAGTTTCTACATAAGTTCCCTGACCTTTTCTACACAGTTCCCCCTGTCTCCCTGACCCTTTTTCTTTTGATTCCCCCTTAATCAGATCCCTCATATTGGCAACAAGCAACAAGTTTCTACACAAGTTCCATGACCCTTTCTACACAGTTCCCCCTGTCTCCCAGACCTTTTCCCCCTTTTGGCATCATTAAAAAGAAACACAAGCAGGTAATCAGCATAAAGAAGTTTAACACAGCTAACTCATGCCACATATGTGCACACAGCATGACAGAAAAGGGAAACCAGAGGAAAACAACATGTACATGCAAAAAGAGAAGTTGTGCCATTAATCTTAACACTAGACTGAGCAAACACAGGAGCAGTAGTGGTGAAATCCAGCATGCCTATCACAAAAACAAGGCACACAAAAGAGAAACAATAGCCACAAAACATTAGAGCCAAAAATTAGCTGGTCACTGAGAGGATCCTAGGGGACACTAAGAGGGGCAGACTTGGAAGAGTAGGCAACAATAGTTTTGAGAACCAAGTCCAGTTGAGCATTTGCAGCCAGTTGTTCTTCAAGTAATTGTGCCCAAAGTTTATCATTTTCCTTTGTCAATCGGGCAACTTCTTCATTAACAGAATCAGGTACTTTAACTGCTTGACTGAGCTGAGTTTCCAATATGGCATTTTGAGCCCTCAACCTTCTGATCTCTTCAGAAGCTACATTTTGAGCATTGATCAGCTGAGAAATGGTCGATATGCTTCCACCAACTCTTTCTACACATTCACATTCTTCTAAAGTGGTCTTAGAGAAGGTTTGCTTGTGTGTGCCCACTCTAGGATTCCCCAAGGGGACCTTGTAGAATCTGAACACCTGAGTGAGGAGAAAGCCATATGGTAGCCCATGATTCCCACCTTTAAAGTTTGCCACCTTTTGCATATGATCTATCATGATTGCGGGTAGATTGATTGGGACAAACTCATCAATCGCTTCCATTAAGACCATATCCAATTTTGCAGTAATAAATTGCCTCTTAGAACGAGGTAAGAGCACCTTATTGACCAGTTTAAAGAGAAGCTGATACTCAGGAAGCAATACCTTCTTATGTACTTGTTCCCCTTGCTGAATAGCTTGCTCTTTCATGATGACTCTCCTAAAGTTTACACCATAGACATCCTTGAATGAGGACATCCCTTCACATGGAATTCTAAGAACCTTTCCCAATGCTGAAGCGTCAAGTACAATATCTACTCCATTTACTAGCACAAAAATGTGATCCCTCTCAACAGTGAAGAGAGATGTGTAAAACGTTTGTACCGCATCTTCGTACACCAGAGGCATGCTCCCTTCAAACAAGTGTTCCCATTGTTGAGATTCCACAACCTCCAAAATTTGTCTCATACCGGCCATCTCTGAAATTGCTAGGTCAAATGTACGGCCCCACAAGACTTTTTGAGTTTTTAATCATTGCTGCCAAAGACCACTATCACTGGGCATGGTCCTAAGAGCACCCGGTTCTCTAACAGTTTCCCATTTTCGTTTGCTAGATCCTTCAACAGACTTTCTATTTCAGCTTACTAACCCCACAGTATCATCTTCAGACATGACTTGCTCAACTTGACTTTTGTCTTGCTCAACTTGACTTTTTTTAGACTCTTCACGGATGCACCATTTTGTTTCTCAATAGTTTTATCGGAAGCTTTATCCACAGACTTTTGAACTTTCATAGATTGTTATACTAAGGAACCAGCTTCGAAGCATTTTTGTCAATCCTACTTACTGGAACACTCTTGTCAATAACAAATTCCCTTTGATTCATCATCCTCTTTTTCCTTGTCTTGACATTTCTCCTACTTTTCTGCAATGTAGACTCAAAACTCTCTTGCTGTTGTGACCTGATAATGGGTGACTTGGAGGAGGACTCTAAGAGCTTAAAATGATAGGAGGTGCAAGAGTGGGCTTGCATGGAAGAGAATCAGATTCTTTAGAAGGTTTTTCTAAGAACGTCTCATGAGCCAACGACTCGAGGAGTACTGTTGTTCTTACATCTCCTAGAAATGGAGTTTCTTCCCCTTGATACTCAGATGAGAGATAAGCTCCTTCATTCATCAGACTCTCAACAGCGATAGCCATTATGTTATGCACTGCTTCCTTTTTTGGTGACTTTAAGAGGGTCACTAAGTCCAGAATTAAGGAGTTCAAATATTGGTCAGGATCATCCTTAGAGACTTCTGATACTTGAGAGGTAAAACCTCCTGAGTGTTCTTTGATGAGATCAGAGGAATGGCGAGACATAGGGTTTTCAAAATATGGAGGGAAACAGGGTTTGTCAGAAAAGGGAAAACTGTAGGAAAGGACTACTAACCTGGGGTACAAGAACCTGATGCCAGAACAGTTTCTTTGAAAAAGGTTTTAGCAGCTCCTCTTTCGCAGTTCATAATTGTACCTTTAGGTTCTATGATCATCATGCGTGTTTACCTGCAACAGTATCGATATGAGTTAGGCTTGGCCAGAAAATACTTTAACTAATTTTTCCTGAAGGTGTTTTTCATATTCATCTGATGGAGAATCGGGTTCTTCATTAAATTTCAATAACTCCAGCTTCACCTTGTTTCTTCCAAAATGTTCCCTCGTCAAGGCTTTGGTAAGGATATCTGGAATTAGGTCTACTTATGTTGCATGACTTTCCACAAATCAACTCTTTCTCCACATTGATCCTCAGAAGACAATGCTTCAGTTGTTGACGAAGCTATTGAGTGTTGCTTCTTTGTGCCCCAAGAGATGAATTATGATCATGGCAAGTGAGCCATTCCAGAAGTGCTTTTTTGTACACAAGATAACCTGCATCGTTAACATCAGCATACCTAATAAGATAAGAACTGTCATCTGAGGGGTAATGCAGGACCAGGTCCTGAGTTCTTTTAAGGTATCTCAAACTTCTTTTGGCGGCCATCAAGTAGGATTCCTGAGGACTTGACTTTGGATTCTATTCTGGAGTGGAGATACAAAAGGGACCAATTTTATTTTATTTTTTTGAATTTTCAATACTTGTCTAACTCTTAGAAAAAAAGTAATTAGGTTTTCAGATAGATGGGAGCTTTTGTGTTTCCAGTTTGGGACTGAGGCTTGATTGGTAGGGGAACTTGGGATGTTAATTTGA
Source organism: Nicotiana sylvestris (assembly GCF_000393655.2). Lineage (NCBI taxonomy): Eukaryota > Viridiplantae > Streptophyta > Magnoliopsida > Solanales > Solanaceae > Nicotiana > Nicotiana sylvestris. Next base: position 88,859,497 of record NC_091059.1, on the reverse strand, counting down.
TTTCTCTACACTCTTTATTCTGTTAAATTTTGGAGCACCATGATTTGCATCTCTACTTTTTATTCAGCTTCAGTGGTAATAAGTGAGGTACCAGGTTCCTGATGTTGCATTGTCTTTCACATGTCTCCTTCATCTTACTCATCATATCAGCCTCCCTATTTGAAACCTCAGATATTTCCCAGGGATTAGAGATGGTTCATTATATTGATCATCAACGTTTCTTCCTTGGTTAGAGGAAGGTGTCTTTTTGAATACCCCATGAGCACTTCCTTCCACTTAGTGTGCCCTTTGTTGTAGACTTTGTGACTTTTGCTTTGTGGAGAGTATCCTAGAAGGATTTCTTCATTGCCTTTTGAATTAAACTTCCCAAGATGGTCCTTCCTTTTGTGGAGAATATGGCATTTTCAGTCAAGAAGGTTCTCAGATGAGTTGTCTTTGGTTTTCTTCCATTTGGTAGCTCATAGTGGGTTTTGATTCAGGAGGGACCTGATCATACACCTGTTCACCAAGTAGAAAGCAGTATTTACTGTTTTTGCCCAGACACTCTTGGCGATTCCATTGTCGATGAGCATTGTCCATACCATGTCTTCAAGTTCTGGTTTTTCTTTCGGCAATACCATTTAGCTATGGAGTCCTTGGTGCTGAGAAGTTGTGTGTGATTCCAAGTTTTTGTTACAAGCTCATCCAATTTGGCGTTGTCGCATTCTGTCCCGTGGTCAGATATGGTGCATACTACCTTCAATTTTATCTTCACTTGAATCTTCTTGACAAAGGCCTTAAACACTTTGAAACTCTCATCATTTGTTCTAGGAACCAGTGTCTAGGTGAATTTTGACAGACCACGAATGTTACACCCTATGTTTTCGTATGTTAGAGTATCCGTAAGTCAATTGATGTAAGCTCAGAAATGAGATCAACTTTGAAAGTATGTAAAGTAAGTTAATCCTTTTATAATGGAGGTTACAAATCTTTATGATCATGAATAACGAGTACCAAAAGGGTTGGAAAGCTTAGGCGCTAAATGAATTAAAGAAAATAAGTTTCGTCGAATGTCGACAAGTTTGGAATGTTATAACCTATACTTTTGGGGTGAGACAAGGGTGATTAACATGATGATGAGGTTATGTTATGAGTTAGTTTAGTCTTATGATAGTTGTGTGTTATGTTTTTAAGTCAGGCAAGTTGTGGAACAAAAGTTGGAAAAGGTCATCACAAGTTACATTCAAAAATGAGTTGAAACTTAGGTTAAATGTAGCTGAGCTTTCCTCCCAACATACTTTGAATAAAGGGATGATCTACATATGAAGTTTAAGTTCTATGAGTCTAGTTTTCAACTCATTAAACCGTTTATCAATACGATCTCTGAGTATAGAGATATTCGCATTCTCGCGAGACCGCGCTGCTAGTAGGTGACAAGTAGGTGCATCACCTACTTGCCAAAAAGAGAGGCCTCAACTAAGTCGGTCAAGAGGGGAATTTTAAGGGATTATAAACTCAGTTATTTCACCTATCTTTCAGACCAAGAAAACCTAATTGAACCCCTGCAACTCCTCCCCAAAAATACCACATAAACCCTAGGGTATTCCGGGTGTTACGACGCGATTCTAGTGCTGAAAAGTCCGGACAGCTTGCTAGTTTCTCTTTCTCCTTCTTGTATCCGTGTTGAGGAACTTATTTTTGATGAAAAAGGACCAGGTTTCGTGGGTTATACTCAGTACAAGGTAAGTTTATGCTTCTCCTTCCATTATCTATGCGTTTGCGAGTTGTAACTCGATCGTAAAGAATAGACCTAGCTAGTTTCGAAAGAATGGTATGTTGTTTGTTCTTGTGTAATGGTTGGCTGGTTGTAAACTTATTTTTAAGTTGAATTCATGGCTGGTTTATTGGATAAGAGGTATAATGATGTACTTTTGGTTGTATTTCCCAATTTGAAAGAAAAGACAAGTCGAAACGTGTTTAAGTAAACTGAAAAATTATTTTTGAGTTGATGAACTTGTGGGAATATTTTTGGGCTGTTTCGTGTTGGTATTGGGTTGTCTCTTTTACTACTATTTTTATGGAGTTGAGAGGAGGAAGGTTGTGGAGAAACACCACATAATGGCAAGGTTGTTTGTTGGTCGTTCGTCGTAACATTTTCGGGTTGGTTGACACTATTATGGTTGTCGTGTTGTGTATGAAGTGATAGGGGTATGTTGGGCTGTTTGTGATTGTTTTGACTAGTGTGAAGTCATATATATAGGGGAGGTTCTGTCCGTTTCATTGTAAAATAGGTTGTGGTCGATACATAATAGTTACGACGCTTAAACGATAACGAGAGTGTCATTTCTCTTATTGTAGACTAAGGAGCCGTGAAATTGCATAGCTTGAGGTTGGGAAGAATATACAAGGTATGTTAAGGCACTTACTTCTTTCTTTTGGCATGATCTAAAGTGACATGAACATAAACGGTACGCTAATTCATAACGGATCTACTCCTAGAAACTAAGGTTGTCCATGTTGTTCTTTCCTTATAAAGTTATTCTAAACAAGTGTGTATGATCCTTAAATCCCACTAAGGTTCATATTGATGGTAGGGATGTCCATAATGTTAATCGAAGGTGCAATGACCTTACATCACTCCGAAAGGGTTAGAACGTGATTCCATGAGTCGAGCATGCATTATATATATGTATCTATTTTACTCTACCGAGCCGCGCTATAGTCGGCCGGGTATGGCACCTATTGTGCAACCACTGATTAGTTGGGTTTACCGAACTCCATGTGGCCGGGTACGATTCTACCGAGCCTTATGATGGTCGGATACGTTTTTACCGAGTCCTCTTTAAGGCCGGGTACGATATGATGATGATGATGCCCATAGAGGCGAATGTTTTTAAAAAGTTCATGTATATATATGTATTATGCATTTCATGTCAGTAGCCCCCAGAGGCACTCAGATGTTACAGGTTATATCTCTTCTATCTCTCTTTACATTACTGTTCTTGTTTATGCTTTCCTGCCTAACATACTCGGTACTTTATTCGTACTGACATCCCTTTTGTCTGGGGATGCTGCGTGTCATGCCCGCAGGTCCCGATTGATAGGTTGACAGTCCTCCTAGTAGGCTATCAGCTCAGCGAAGGTGTTGGTGCACTCCACTTGCTCCGGAGTTGCCTAGTTGGTCAGTATGCTTTGGATATGTATTGATTGGTATGGAGGGCCCTGTCCCGATCTTTATGATTTTATGTACTCTTAGAGGCTTGTAGACAGATATCAGGTGTATGGATACTTGTATGGCCTTGTCGGCCTATGTTTCGAGTTTACTAATGGTCATGTCGGCCTTATAGGCCCGTATGTCACATATATAAGTTTGTATATCATGTTGGGTCTTCATATGTTGAGTATTCCCTTATGTTTTATTCTTGTTATCTCATGACGGGTTTTCTGGCTCATTTACTCATGATAATATGATAAGAAAGATATGTTGCGTTGGTACTCAGTTGAGTAAGGCACCGGGTGCCTGTCGCGGCCCTTCGGTTTGGGTCGTGACAACGAATCAGGTCCTTCTCAAGCATCCCATATCACCAACTTGTTAAAGATTCAAAGTTAGCAGCGTAGATGTTCTTGTTTCTTTTGACTCCTGAGACCACTTTGCCAGTCACCAGATTGGTAACTGTGCACTCTTTTGACAAGAACTCTACTTTGTTCCCTTTAATGCAGATTTTGAGAGACACTCAGGAGACTGTACTTTAGGCCATCCGTATAGTACACGTTCTCAATTAAGTGACATAGAGATTTTCAACTTTTCCAGCATTGAGAATGTACCCTTTCCCTTTTTCAATGGATACATTCCTTTCTTGCAGGGCTTTCAGTGAGAAGAAATCTATGGTGCTTCCATCCACGTGCTTGAGCATCCACTGTCCTTGGTTCATTGACGTCTGCTTCCTCTCACTGTTCCCTGCACATGCAAATCATGGGTTAGATTTAGGAACCCAAACCAGTTTGGGTCCCTTGTTATGATAAAAGGGATAGATAAGGGCTTTTCTAGTCCATGCATGAAATATTCGTTTCTTGCGACCGGTACCTGGTCCCTTGTTAGTAGTCACTTTCTCAGTAAAAACTTTATTTTTCTGAACAGATTGAACCCTGGCCTAACAATTTTCTTTTAAGTGCTCATTGTTCCCACAGTGGGTAAACAGCCAATTATCAGGAACAATGACGTACTTGCTGTGAGGGTTGTAAGGAGTTTTCTCCCTTTGGAACCCAATTCTCTGCCTGTTTCCACTATTATTCAAGTACTTGGCAGTCACAACATCTGAGGACCAGGTCCACTTTAGAGATTTCTCAATATCACTTTTGACTTTCTCTAATTCAGCTTGAAGTTACCGATTTTTCTCAAGTTCACCATATAGACTGGTTTTCACATCGTTTAATTCATGTTCAAGCTTGATGTGTGTCTCACTGGCTACTTCTTTCCCTTTCCCAAGACTCACAGTCCTATGTTCTCTATTGAGTCCCTCAATGGTTTCCTCTAGGTTAGTGATTATCACTAAAAAATCATCCCTCTCTTGCTCAGTAGCTAAAAAAATTCCTTTTATAGTGTGTTTCTTATTGCTGAGACCTTCCACTGTTTCCTTCAGGTCAACCACCACTACCATCAGGTCATCTATCTCATTTTCTACACTAGTTTTATCATTTAGAGCTTCCTTTTCTTTTTTCAAGATTAGCTATGGTCTCATTTAGGTCCACTATACAACAACCAGATCATCTCTAGATTGTTCAGCTTCTTCTAGTTCTAAGGTCAGGATCTCCTTATCATTATCAAGGCTATAATAAGCATCAATTAAAACATTGGCTAATGACCTTAACTTCTTAGAAGAGTAGGATTTCAGATTTCTCTGAACATCCCTGAAATTTACCTCATCATCTTCATCTTCTTCATCCTTATCAAACTGAGCCATCAGCGCGAACAGTGAGTCATACTTCGTTGCTTCAGTTTTCACTACTATCATGGAATTGTTTTCTGCATCTGGTTCCCTTTCTGATTTATTGGAGGAGTCTCCCCAAGCAGCAAGTGCCTGCTTCACAATATTGTCAGCTGCACTTTTTCGAATGGAACCAGGTTCTTTTTTGCTGCTTTGTCAGGATTTTGTTTGTATTGCTCCTGTTTCGTGAGTGGGCAATCTTTGATGAAATGCACTGGATTTCTGCACCTGTGACAGAGATCATTGTTCCTTGCTTTACTTGAACTGCCCCTCTTTGCTATACCACCATTTCTTCGAACCATCTTTTGAAATCTTTTAGTAAGATAGGCCATGTCACTATTTTCATCACTTGAGTCACTGCTTTCAGCTTTGAGTACCAGGTTCTTTTCCTTCTTAGGCTCTCTCCTTTCACTGTCTTTCTTTATTTTCATCTCGTATGTCTTCAGATTACCAATCAACTCATCCATGGTTAGAGTTTGTAGATCTTTAGCTTCAGTGATGACATTTACCTTACTTTCCCAAGAACCAGGTAGAACACTGAGGATTTTCCTTACAAGCTTGTTTCTGGGAATGACATCTCCAAGTGAATGAAGTTCATTTATGATGGAGGTGAATCTGGTGTGCATATCTTGTATAGACTCATCATCCTTCATCCTAAAGAGCTCATACTCTATGGTGAGCATGTCAATCTTAGACTGTTTAACCTGAGTAGTTCCTTCGTATGCGGTTTGCAATGCCTCCCATATTTCTTTTGAAGTATCACACGCTGAGACTCTATTGTACTCATCAGGTCCTATGCCACATACTAAGATTTTCTTGGCACGATAGTTCTTTTCTATGGCTTTTCTATCAATGTCGCTGTACTCTTTTCTATCTTTCGGCACCATTGGTATAGTTTCTTCAAGCTTCTTCATAGGAACATATGGACCATCACAAATAATGTCCCATAGTTCTGAATCTTCGGCCATTATAAAGTCATGTATGTGAGTCTTCCACCAGTCATAGTATTGACCGTTGAATTTAGGAGGTCTGTAGGTTGATTGTTCTTTCTCAAAGTTGGGTGGAGCAGCCATTGAGATCCTTTCTAGGTGTTAACCTTTTAGAAAGAACCCGCTCTGATATCAATTGTTAGTTTGTATGAGTCCATCAAACTGTAGAGCACCTGGTTCTCTATGAGATAATGTTGAGAATGCTAATAAAACTGAAAGCAAAGAAGACAAGGGATTTTTACGTGGAAAAATCCCATACAAGGGGATCAAAAAACCACGACCTACATTTGTAGGCTTTTAACTTAAATAACTTGCAATCTCACTATTACAAGCCACTTTGCAATAACCCTATTACAAAGACTTCAACTAACTTATGATGCTCTCACCACAAGCCACTTTATAACTCTCCTAGTTACAAAGACTTTAAACTTATGACTAATCCTAGTCACCATATAAACTCGAAAGTTTATAGATTTTTGGTTTTCCTAAGACAAAGCTTCTAAGAAAGCAAGATAGGAGATACAATAAAGAATAAATAACAAGATTACAACTCAACTACGGATTTACATAAACTCATTAAGAAACTGATCCTTAGTGGAGTTGTCTTCTTAATCTTGACACACCAGTGACTTAAATGCCAAATAAACATTGTTATGCTTGAGAGAGTATCACTAAATGCACAAGTAAGCTATTGTGCCTTGCACCAGGTTGTTATATCGCAAAAGGCATCACAATGGATAGTGATGTCAATTCTTGGTACACGCTTCTTCCCAATGAGAAGTGACTGCTACACTATCTGCTGAACAGTCACTTCTGTGCAGTTGCGTTCAAACTGTACAGTTGACTTGTACTTCTATCAGAGAACACTAAGGGACCAGGTCCCAATTGTGTTCCTCTTTTGTAACAGTTGCAAGACAGTCACTTTCTGCTATTACGTTCCAGCTATTCAATTGACATGTATTTCTGTCAGAGAACCCTAAGGGACTAGGTCCCTATTGTGTTCCTCTTTAGAATAATTGCGGACAGTCACTGACTTGTACTTCTGTCAGAGAACCCTAAGGGACTAGGTGACCAGGTCCCTGTTGTGTTCTTCCTTGTGGTTGTTCATTCATTTGCTGGAGACCAGACTGGACATTATTCATTTAAAATGTATACCACATGGTCAGGTTATCTATCTGGTTCTTCAATAAGTTTGTTAGATCATCAAAACATAAGAAGCGTAAGGCAAAAACATTGAAAACTCATCAGATGGTGAGTTGAGAGACGTAGTAGTGGATAGTGGGAACGAGTAATCATAGTGATCAAGAGTCTTTTGCATCTTTGTCACGGAATTTTAAGAAAGAATATCTTTCATTGGATCAGGCATGGAGACGTGTCCTCTTTGATATGGAAAATTAGCAAAACCACATAGAATGATGGTTCTTAATCGTGGCATTTTATGGAGTAACGGTTCTTAAAAATCACATCTTATAGAAATGGAGTATATGAAAACCAGAAATTTGTTGTCTTGGTTTTCTTAAAATTAAATACTATCTCGAATTTTACATGCATGATACGTTATGCTATTTTGATGATTTGTCAAACAGTCTCGACGAACCAGATAGGAACCAGTTGTGATCAATTTCTTTGGCCTTAATATAATATGTTACTTCATGTTTTAATGTTGGTCAAAGTTTTCGAGGAACCAGATAGGGACCAGATATGATCAGTTCCCTTGGTTGTCGTACAGTCAACTCTACAACTATAAAAGTTGTTGTATAGTACTGACTGACAGTAGTGTAGCAACATAGTTGTAGCTTGATAAGGCCAAACTAAAAGACCATATCTTCTCACATGTTCAGTGATATATATAGAATATGATACAAGGTTTAACCTAACACTTTCAAAGTTAAAAATCGTACTCTCAAGTGCTAGCCGCCACAACCTTCAATGCTCTCTCAAGAACAAAGTTGCTATAACCTTAAGGACCAAATCAGAGATTGAAGATATCTTAAGTCCTTAGGTTTATTGAGCCTTTGTCATTTTTTTCTTCACTTGTAATCCTACACTACTTTCAAGAAGTGTCTTTGTGGGACAGATTCAACCATTGTTGGTTTGGTTTCTTGACTAGAGTTAGTCAAGGTTTGTTGCTTTGTAATAGAGTTATTGCAAATGGTTTACAATAGAGTTATTGTAAGGGGTAATGGATTAAGAGTTTAATTCCTAGATCACAATAGGTTGTAATCTGAAGTTTGCTCTATTTAGTAGAGGTGAAATCCTACTAGGGTAGGTCGTGATTTTTAATCCCTTGAGCAAGGAGTTTTTCACGTAAATATCATCTGTCTTTTACTGTCTACTTATTTACTGTGGGAACAGATAGAGAACCTATTTCCCTATACTGTTTGGTTTTACTTTTTACTTATATACTATGGGAACAGATAGAGAACCCGATTCCCTATACTATTTGGTGGACTCCTAGTTTTTATTAATTGGTATCGGAGTAGGTTCTTTCTAAAAGGTTAACACCTAGAAAGGATCTTCATCATTGCTGCTCCACCAAACTTTGAGGAAGGACAATCGACTTATAGACCCCCAAGATTTAGCGGCCAATACTATGGTTGGTGAAAAATAAAAATGCATAACTTCATCATGGCTGAGGACTCAAAGCTGTGGCACATGATCTGTGATGGTCCTTTTGTTCCCATGAAAATAGTTGGTGAGAGAACAGTTACAGTCCTAAAGATAAGAAAGGAGTACAATGATGCTGATAGAAAGGCTATTGATAAGAACTTCAGGGCAAAGAAGATTCTTGTTTGTGGCATTGGACTAGATGAATGCAACCGCAGCTCAGCTTATCAGTATACTAAGAAGATCTAGGAAGCTCTTCAAATTGCCCATAAGGGAACCACTCAGATTAATCAGTCTAAATTTGATATGCTTACTATAGAGTATGAGCTTTTCAAGATAAAAGAGGATGAGTCCATTCAGGATATGCATACACGATTCACCTTTAGAGCTTCACTCCCTTGGAGAAGTCATCCCAAGAAACAAGCTGGTCTAGAAAATACTCAATGTTCTACCAGGTTCCTAGGAGATCAAGGTTAATGCGATCACTAAAGCCAAAGACCTGTAGAATCTGACTATTCATGAGTTTATTGAAAATCTCAAAACCTACGAGATGAAGAGAAAGAAAGATCATGAAAGAAAAGAGCCCAAGAAGGAAAAGAATCTGGTTCTCAAGGCTGCCAACAATGACTCAAGTAATGATGAATTCGACATGGTGTATCTCACTCGAAGATTCCAAAAAATGATTCAAAGAAATGGTGGGATTCCAAAGAAAGGAAGCTCCAGCAGGAATTTCAAAGGAAATGATTATTGTCATAAGTATAGAAAGTCTGGACACTCCATTAAATATTGTCCTCTTCATAAGCAGAATCACTACAAAACCAACATTGATAAGGCAGTTAAGAGTAACCAGGTCTCTAACAGGAAGTTCAAAAAAGAGATGATGCTAATAACATGGTGAAGCAATCTTTGGCTGCCTGGGGAGATTCTTCCAGTGAATCTGAAGGTGAGGATGAGCAAGGAGATACATCTATCATGGTTGCTAACAATGAATCTTCAGAATATGAGTCAATCTTTGTACTCATGGCTAAATCTGATGATGAGGAGGACAAGGAGGAAGGTAAGGTAAGTTTTCTTGATGTTCAAAGAAATTTGAAAACTCACTCTAAGAAAAAATTGATGTCCTTAGCAAATGTGTTAATTGATGCCTATCATAGCCTCATTAATGAGAAAAATGCTTTAATTAGAGAAATTAGTGACGTAGAACAAGAGAGTTATGATATAATAATTTCTATTGTAGGCTTGAAGGAATATGTGGAAGAAGTAACTAGAGAAAATACCTTGTTGAAAAATCACATGAAAAAATGGATGAAAGGAGAAGAAGTGGCTAGTGAGGCTTAACTTGAGCTTGAGAATGAGCTTAAGAAAGTTAAAACAAGTCTTGCTGCTGAGCTTGAAAAGAATAGACAACTTTAGGAGGATCTAAAAAAGGGTTAAAAATGATCTTGATAAGTCACTCAAATAGACCTGGTCCTATGATATAATAACGTCTATGTACAAGAGTAATAGCAGAAACATACAAGGAATCAGTTTCCAAAAGGCTAAAGCCTCGTATAATCCCCATAGCAAGTATGTAACTGTGGCTGATAATTGGTTGTGTACTCACTGTGATCAAACTGGTCATTACAAGGATTTTTATAACAACAACAACAACATACCCAGTATTATCCCACACAGTGGAGTCTGGGGAGGGTAGTGTATACGCAAAACTTACCCATACCTTGTGAGGATACAGTGGTTGTTTCCAATAAATCTAAATTCAGTCTCTACAAAAAAAATTAAGTTTTTATTGAAAAGAAGTATACTGTTAAGGAACCTAGTTCTCTAAGAAGAAAATATGTATTGCCTGTATGGGCAAAAAGAAGTTTGATCCGCTTGTTCTATCATTATAAGAGAACCAAGCAGGCTTGGGTTCCTAAGTCTAATTAGTGATTTTGTGTGCATGTTGGACTTAGAGAAAGCAATCAAAAATGGTACATAGATAGTAGCTGCTCGAATCATATGAGTGAAAGAATGGATGACTTCTCTCACTCAAGGCCTTCCAAGGTGGGAGTGTGTCCTTTAGAAATGACAAGAATGGCTATATTCTTGGTGTTGGCAAAATAGTATCCCATGCAATTGAGAATGTGTACTATGTGAATGGCTTGAAATATAGCTTGTTGAGTGTGTCTCAAATATGTGACAAAGAAAATAAAGTGAAGTTCTTGTCTCAATCTTGCACTATTACCAATCTCAAATCTGGTGAAGTAATGTTGATAGCCAAAAGATTCAAGAACATATATGTTGTGGACTTTGATTCACTGAATGATGGTGATTTAACATGCCTAAGTGTCATTGATGATATTGATTTATGGCATAAACGATTGGGGCATACAAGTTTTTCTTTGCTGAACAAGTTAGTTACGAAGGATCTTGTTCGTGAGATGAAGCAGTCAATATTGCCTGCTACTTGATTAATATGTGCATGATCATGTCCCGTTAGTTAATTCTCATCTCGTGAGGTAGAAGTGTTAAAATTCAATTAAAGAAAAAAAAAAGGAGATAAGAACTTACTTTAAAATCCGATGCAAGCACATGTATCAATTCAGATATTCTTCCTATGCCTTTTCATTTTTTTCGAAAACTAAGGCTTTTAATTTTTTGAAAACAGTAGCATCTAAAATATAAAAACTGTTCATTTGATGTGCAATTTCAAGGATAATTTTAGTTGAAATCAGAGTCGACTCGTAACGGATCATTTTGGTCAATTCTTCTTCATTTCCCCGACATATGCGAGGGAGATTAAGGACCAAATCGGCTTACAATATAACATGAAGGTCTAAAGTGGATATGTTCCGAAGGTGTGGGCTAGAGCTGTCATTTACTCTAAGATAAAACTAATCTGAAAGAGAGACGAAAATTAGAAATCGGGAGAGAGAGAAATGAACGGCAGAGACGAAGAAAAGGGTTTGGTATGGAAGCTACCGATAGTTAAGTCGAAGCAATTTGGGAAGATTGGACCTGCTTTTGGACTTGGCATAGGCTGTGGTTTTGGTCTCGGAATCGGCCTTATCGGAGGTTCAATTAATTCTTCCCTTTTCCTGACTTTTCATTTTTGAGTAATTAACTCAGAGCTAGTATTTCTTTCTTTCGTTAAGGCACTGGCTTTGGTCCGGGGCTTCCTGGGTTGGAACTGGGTTTTGGGTTCGGTGCTGGGTGTGGAATTGGTCTTGGTTTTGGCTATGCTGTTGGAAGAGGAATTGCTTATGACGACAACCGTAAATACTCTAATGTTGGAAAGCTCTTCAACAGCCATGCCAATTTCCCTAATCAGTAAGTTTTGCCTGCTCAATTTATGTTATTCGTGACCGATGGGAATTCCATTATTTTTATAGTATTTAGTTCCTTCTGAAGTTTCAGGGCCATTTGATAATTAACAGGGTTAAAAGAAGCATAAAGAACAGTCCTTCCTTTTCCCATTGTAGTATCAGTAAAATAATATGTAGCTGTCATATCAAGTGCAACAGCCAACGCGGTAGAACTAGAGTTCGATAAAATAAAATACTCAACTACTTATCTTCTAAGCTTAGATAAATATTTTAGATTACTTCTTACTCTCCCACTGTACCTCAATGAGATGTTTTAACCAACATTCTTGTTTTTATGTGGCCTATAAGGACTTTCAGTGTAGTGTTGGGCTTATCTTCCTGGATTCTAATCTTGCATGTTGCTCTGCAATTCTAGACTTGACCTAATGTTGACCTTGTCATCAAGTGGAATGTTTCTGTTGGCTATACAAGTTGATCACTGGGGAAAATTTCCTTTTAATTCTGCATAGAAAGCAGAACGTGTTCATCGTGATGCGCCTGCAATATTTTCAGTGAGGCAGAAGTTGCGCAATTCCAAACAAAAGAAGGCTGAGAAGAGGGACACAAACAAACTGGTCTCCTCCTACACTTAGTGTCTTTTTTATTGTTAGCATTCAACAGCCAAATTTCTCTCGTTAAATACGAACTGTTGGAACTATCCTTGATGGGTGTCTCTCTTGGCTCTAGCTAATTGTGTCCTCTTTGGAATTGAGTTTGGAACCAGGGGATCAAATTGAGGGTGGTTTACCAATATACATAACATGATATGTGCTTTGTTTCTAACCATTAAGGTGTATTTCCTAATGCCATATTCGTAATATTGTCAGGGATGAGGTAGGGGAACTCATCGATGAGCTTGTTGTGAACACCAAAAAGCTAATCAAAGCAACTACACAAGAGTTGGACAAGTGGAGAAGGTCCTAATTTGTGCCGTTCCCTTTTGTACACAGCTCACTCCTTGTAATGTACATGCTAATTCTTAAGTAGCTTAGCTCCTTGGAGCGAAGGTGTCCCTGGTCTAGAAGTATATTATGTAAATCTTGGGGTTTGCTCCCTTTCAAGGTCTCAAGTTCGAAACCCATTGGGTGCAAACAATTTCTGAGGGCCATCGGACTGGGTAAAACCTGAATTAACCGTGGTGCACTTGCGAGAAACTCTTTGCCTAGGGCCTGTGTACCCCTGGGATTAGTCGGGGCTCTTAGAGACTCGGACACCCGGTGCAAATCAAAAAAAAAAAAAATTAGCTAGTTTCTAGCCGAAGGTTTAGATGCTTTGTCTAAGTGGATATAAATAAGCATTATGTTTTTGATATTTCATGTTTGATGTTATTGGTGTCGAGATGTCCTTTCCTTTAATGTTCTCATAATTTAGTAAAGCCTTTTGAGAGGCACGCAAATGAGTCGTGACAAGAAGAAGAATCAGCTTCACTAATAAAAATTGCTGCAGCAATACCAGTAGTTATCTGTAAATAAGCAATTATATTGGCTTAACTTAATCTAACAAAATGGTAATATGTACGCATAAGTTTCTACTGAATACAACAACAAACCCAATAGTTTTTCATAAGTGGGGTCTGAGGAGGGTAAGATGTACGCAGTCTTGCTCCTGCCCCTAGAAGGGCAGAGAGGATGATAATACCCCTAATATATACACAAGGAACAGGCTATATATACACAAGGAACAAGCTAAGGATCAGTGCACAAAAATTGTGAATTGAGATTGTTTAATGGCCAAAAGTCAATTTACTTCTGTTGACAAGGTGTGCTGCCATTGGTAGTGATGGGTGAGACCATAACAAACAGGTCGAGTTCGGCCATAACTTTTCACATTTTAAGTGCTCCAAATTAAACATATATGGTCATTACCATCAATATTAATGAAAACCAAATTCAACATTTGAAAGTTACCTCGGACATGAGGCTGAAACCTAGTATTGTAATGGTCAAATTAATAAAAGCACAAAATCTTAAACTAAGTAGCCTTTTAAGTGTATAAAAAATATCAAACCACGTCCCTTAAATTTTGAAGTACTATTATGTGTTGTAGAGTATAATGCACACTGATTGCTTTGACAAGTGAACAAATTAACAACTGAGGCAGAGTAAAGGAGACTGACTTCAGTTTAGATTTACTTCATGAACAAAGTAAAATAGCAGTTCTCATGGAGCGCTTGAATCTGCTAAAATTGTTGTATGCTGAAATTGGCCGGCACTGTTCCTATTTTACCCTGATTCTCCTGCTATTTTGTCACGTTACGGTAGGCGTCTATCACTCCATACTTTTTCATGCAGATATAATAAGTGTTAAGAAAGGATTAGGCTTAGGCCGGCACCTTTTATTCTGTTTCATTTCCTTGTTTCCTTCATCTTTTTGTCCTCAAACTGCTGACCTCTACTATGCACTCTTCCTTGTATAAAGCTTATCTGTACCTCCAATGGAATCCGGAGAGGTCAAACAAGAAGTTGGAAGTAAACGAAAGCTGCAATGAAACGAAATATATCCATGTCTCTTCAGCGTTTGCTCATAATTCTGATGATGATCAGCTTCTTATTTACTTCTCTTCTTGTACCTTCCGTCTCTGCTACAAATCTCAATACCATTTCCACCTGTTTGATCAATTACAAAGTCAGTAACTTCTCTGTTTATCCAACAAGGAATCATGCTGGTAATAGGTACTATAACTTGCTTGATTTCTCCATTCAGAATCTCCGATTCGCAGCGTCCTCTAAACCAAAACCAACGGTCATTATCGTACCAGAGAGCAAGGAGCAGCTGGTGAGCAGCGTTCTGTGTTGCAGACAAGGTTCTTATGAAATCAGAGTAAGGTGCGGAGGACACAGTTATGAAGGGACTTCTTACGTTTCCTTTGATGGTTCCCCATTTGTGGTCATTGATTTGATGAAATTAGATGATGTTTCGGTAGATTTGGATTCCGAAACCGCGTGGGTACAAGGTGGCGCTACACTTGGCCAGACTTATTATGCCATTTCCCGGGCCAGTGACGTTCATGGATTTTCAGCTGGTTCTTGCCCAACAGTTGGGGTTGGGGGCCACATTTCCGGGGGTGGCTTTGGATTTTTATCAAGAAAATATGGACTTGCTGCTGATAACGTGGTGGATGCTCTTCTTGTTGATGCGGAAGGACGGCTATTAGACCGCAAAGCCATGGGAGAAGAAGTGTTTTGGGCCATCAGAGGTGGTGGTGGAGGAATTTGGGGAATCATTTACGCCTGGAAAATCCGATTGCTCAAAGTGCCCAAGACTGTGACTAGTTTCATAGTCCCTAGCCCTGGCTCCAAACGATATGTGTCCCAACTAGTTCACAAATGGCAACTTGTTGCACCAAAGTTAGACGATGACTTTTATCTATCGATCTCCATGAGCTCTGCTAGTAAAGGAAACATTCCTATTGAAATAAATGCCCAATTCAGCGGATTTTACCTAGGTACAAAAACCGAAGCCATTTCCATCTTGAATGAGGCCTTTCCGGAGTTGGGAGTTGTGGAAAGTGACTGCAAAGAAATGAGTTGGATTGAATCAACACTTTTCTTCTCCGAATTAGATAACGTTGCGAACACCTCCGATGTCTCTCGTTTGAAAGAGCGTTACTTTGAAAACAAATCATACTTCAAAGCCAAATCAGACCATGTGAAGACCCCAATTTCAGTGGGAGGGATTATGACAGCTCTTGATGTTCTTGAGAAAGAACCAAATGGATATGTCATCTTTGACCCTTATGGTGCAGCCATGCAGAGAATTAGCGAGGAAGCTATTGCTTTCCCTCATAGAAAGGGTAACCTATTCAGAATTCAATATCTAGTAGTGTGGAAAGAAAAGGACAATAATAATATTGCCAAGAGCAATGGGTACATAGAGTGGATAAGAGAGTTTTACAATACAATGGCACCCCATGTTTCTAGTTCACCTAGGGCAGCTTATGTCAACTATATGGATCTGGACCTTGGAGTGATGGACGACTACTTAATGCTAAATACTAGTATTACTGCCTCTGCTGATCATGCCGTGGAGAGAGCAAGGGTCTGGGGTGAAAAGTATTTCTTGAATAACTATGATAGATTGGTCAAAGCTAAGACAAAAATTGACCCACTAAACGTTTTTCGACATCAACAGGGCATCCCTCCTATGTTCGCCTCAATGCCAGAGCATACCTATAGTAGTAAATGAGATATAGTAACAAATATATGTACTAGCTTGTACTGTGGTGTTCCTTTTCTTTTTTTCCTTTTAAAACATTGTTAGTTGTCCTATTACTTTATTTTGCCTCCTGGGATCATGTAGCATTTTTTTTTTTTTTAAAAAAAAGGGAATAGCTCTTCCAATATTTAATCATGGAAAAAGGTAATAAGCGACCATACGTTTTTATTAAGCTGAGAATGAAAAACAATAGAGACTCACAACAGTTGTAGTGGGTAGATAATATCCCTAAATACTTAACTAGAAGTTCCAAGCTTCGATTTCGTGCTTGGAAATGAAAAAAAATTCTGGTGGGGAGTATTTTTCTTTTAATGAGTCTTATACGACGCAAACCTGGATTAATCGAAGCTCCAATATTGTGGTTATTGAACATGGGTTGGAATTTATTTTATTTTTTTTAAAAAAAAAAGAGCAATGGATAAAAAATATGATAAAAACCAAAATAATTATGAAGAGACAGGTTTGTTGCTAAGCAATTGAGGTTTATAACAGCAAAGAACAATAAAAAGTAATGATATTTGAAATATGTGCTTTTAAGAATCTAAAGTAAACCACAGCGAATTAAATAAATCTTGCATATACAAATTGAACAAAGAGATGATTCTGTCGTTTTCCCTCTGATTTGGTTGGTAGCAATTCAAAGGTTTACCGTTGCGGGCAGAGGCGGATCCAAAATTTTAAGCTTGTGGGCTCCTACAGAAATCTTAAATTAATGGAAGAAATTCAAAAATAGCCAGATTTACAATTGGTTGTTCAAAAATAGCTCAGTTTCAAAAGTAATCGAAATTTAGCCACTTTTCATGTAAAGATAAATCTGAGCGAAAACACTATTCAAAACTCGAAAAATACGCTAGTATATTATGCTGGAGTTCCAGCATATTATATTTGAACTCCAGCATATTATACTGGAGTTCCAGGATAAGTATGCTGGAACTCCACCATAATATGATGGAGTTCCAGCATAAGTACACTAGAACTCCAGTGTAATATACTGGAGTTCCAGCAAGTACACCGGTCCAGCATAATATGCTGGAGTTTGGAGCACCGGTGCTCCAGTCTCCAGTATATTATACTGGAGCTAGCAAAGTATACCGGTCCAGCATAATATGCTGGAGTTCATACACAGGTGCCCTGAACTCCAGTATATTATGCTGGACCGGTCTTTGTTGCAGCAAAATAGTGGCTATTTTTCATTGATTTGGTAAATGCTAGCTATTTTTGAATGACCAGTCCGAAAACTGGCTATACCGTGCTATTTTTACTAAATTAATATATAATAATAACTGGATTAACGTATTGGGCTCCAAGCCAAATATTCTTTTGTACTTGATGAATTTTTCAATACAAATACCGAATCCTGACAAAAATTATTGGGTTCACGGGAACCCATAACTAATTCACTGGATCTGCCCCTAATGACGGGTTCTAATAAGTCGGTGGATAAAAAAAAAGGCAAAGAACAAAACTAGCTAGTCAGATAAGCCTAATGGTCATCCGCCATTTCTGTTTACTGTAAAAATTGTAATAACAATTAAATTTTATTTTGTGGTTCTAAAAATACGTGATCTATTTTTATGCTAGTTGTTAGACAATGGATGCTAAGTAAAAGATTAGAAAGCAAGATTATAGCTTAGAAACGATGTGATAATCGAACCAAACGGCTGGGGATCGGGGCCTCGAGCTGTCGTATATGAGGCCTCGAGGTCGAGTTGGATGGCCGGTTTAGAGCGATGAAGGAGGACTAACAGTTATGAGAGCTACGATGATGGCTCTTTATGAACAATGATAAGCAATAAATGATGAACAATAAATAGAACACAATGAATATAAGCAATAAATGGAAGTAATGAGATCAAGAGAATATGTTAGAGAGTAGAGATAATGTTCTTGTATATTTAATATTGAGTATCAGATGTTTACAAAATAACAAGGAATCTCAACATAGTACAAATGCATTTATTGAAAAGATATGGGGATGGTATAACCATTTAATGCCTTGATCCGGGTTTGAACTAGCTCACTAGGCTTTGCCAATTCTAGCTACGCGCTTTTGGAACTTCCCACTTTTTCGCCATAACCATCAATCTGAATTACCCCGGGGTCGGGCGTTGACAGCCCTTCGGGTGTTAATCTCGAGCCTATAGAAACGTGCTTATGAAGCACCGTAGTGACCGAAAATTGGACCCTCCGATTTTACCGTATATAGATAGTCCCCGCGTTTCTTGGAGTGAAACGATAAGAAACAACTTCGATATCTATCTCCTCGACCTTACTGCGATGATGTCATACTCATAACGTAAGCCTTTGTGATAACTGAGGCATCTCGTCGACTCACCTTTCCATAATCGTTCGATGTACCACCAATTTATATTCTCCAAAGTGATAATATCGCCGCCGGTCTAGTTCCCAAAAATGCATTGATTGCGCCTGCCGTTACGTCTTTCAAAGACATTGATTGTGCCATCGGTTATGCTCCCACCCTTCCTATAAATGGAAGCCTTCTTAAATCAAACTTCATTCAAATGTTTTTCGACAGCCCTTTACCCCTTCCTTCTCTTTATCTTCATCTATTGTTATTTCCCATTTTGAGGCCCGTGGCCTTAAGGTTACATGGCAGCGTCCTCATCAGTTGCGCCATGACCTCTTTCCAGAGCTTTCCCTTCCCAAGCGGAATTGTACTGGTTTGTTGTTATTGTTGTTGTTATTGGCCCGAGGTAATGAGAGAGAAATCTCAAATTACCCTCGCATTAAAGGATATATGCACCACGGACTTCTACTTATCCTTCCTAATTGCCTAGTGTGGCGCCTCGTTCCTTTTGCTTTCCGTGGAGTGAAGTGGTGTCATCTACTAACTGTTGCATCCCGCACCGGTGCAATGTCTCGAGAAGTGACTTCTCAATAGTAGTGCTGGCGGGACCCATACTCGCCAGATTTTTCACCTAGCCACTTCTTCATCTTTTTCTTCTTCTTCGTCATCGTTTTTTGCTTCTTCTTTATCTTGAAGATACCGTTTGAAAGATCGAGAGGAGGGCCCGAGGAACGGTTCTTGAAGACACTACCCTTGAGGATGTACCCCGAAAAACGGATTAGGCTCGTAGCTATTATATGCATTTTTCCTTTTTCTTTGGCTTCTCTGTTTTTGTGTAAGGACCCTTCGTGGACTTTTGTAATCATGTGTAAGGACCCCCTCGTGGGCTTTTATAATTGTCGTTTATTAATGAACTATTAGGAACGGCCCGTGCTGAGCCCATGCCCAAACTTGATAAAAATAGCAGCTTTTATTAATTTATAAAGAAAATAAATAACCTTTTATAGGGAGCAACTTGCATTATGATAAATTATGTACTGAGATATGTGAGTTGATTTGTTAAACATTATGGTCTCTGCGACGAAGTGCGTCGTGGTCACTTTAAATGATCCTTTGGATAGCAGTATGTTTCTTTCGATTTAGTCTTAAAAACTTGGATATATAGTAGAGCGAAGAAAACAAATTCAAGCCAAAAAAAGAGGTCATATTTAGTGCTAGTCTTTCAACCCACTATTTACATTAGTTACAGGACCAATATGTTTACCGGCTAACAAAAATATAAATGTACATGCCAGTAAGTCACACAAAGTGACCTGCATTGTCCATATCTTCTGCAATATTAGAAACAAAAGGACGTCAGTAACGACAAATAGCAACGTATCTGGTAGCTTAAAAAAATAGCAGTTGTTCTTTGCATTACCTGTCAAACACAAGCTAGCGACCTTCAAACACGTATGTACATAGCATGAGAAAACGTACATACAGGCATTTTACAGAGTTATAACACTCTGCGAACAAATCAGATGTAAGATCTATAATGATACCTTTTTTCGTCAACCAAAATTTTTTATCAGTGAACCACAATTTATATTGAAAAACATATTGCATAATCTTAGTCAGTTATACCAATACAAGGGAAATAAAAGTGCAAGGTAGTAAGTATAAATCAATTCAGACAAAAGAATGTCTTAAAAAACCTGTACTGATAAATAGTACTACTTTATAAGTAATTGTTTATCAGGAATAAAAAGTGTAACAATAGTAAATTGAACAAAATAAGTCAATCAATATAGCAGTTATGCAATATATTATCATAGGAACTTAGAGAATTCTTTTGTAGGCATGAACACTGGAACATTACTGATGTTTAATGAAAGGTAGTGCACTAGAAATTTAGCTAACAATGGGTTGTCAACATTATCAACACAATAATGTTTGCCAATCACCAGGCAGATTAGCAGTTGCATGAAACTATTAATTTGTCTGTCTTTTCTTTTTGGATTGGCTGCAGGAAGGCGTTCTTTGAAGAGGATAAATGTGAGTGAATTAGAGCTTATGAATGAATATAGAATGGAATGGAATATTCAGTAGTTTTTTTTTAATTTAAAGTTTCCTTTGAGTTGTTTGTGATTCAACTATAATCTGCTACTCCTACATAAGAAATCAAAGAATTTATTCTTGAACATGAATAACAAGCTCCTAAAAGTTTATCATCTTTAAGTATGGAAAAAAGTAATGAAAAAGTAGAGATAAAGTTTATTAACCTTTATTTTTTCTTCGGGGGGGGGGGGGGGGTCTCCAGTTCAGTTTGTTGCCTCTTGGTAGAAGAGACACCTTCTGTAGTTAACTCGGTCTTCAGCTCTTCTATGGGTGTAACTTGTTCCACATTCAACTGACTACTGCCTTCATTTTCTATCTCTTTCTTCAGCTCAACATTTTCCAATTTAGTGTTACTGCTCTCTCCAATTTCATCAGAAGCTACTGGTGCGGGCAATTGAAACAAATCTTCCTTCACATAGTAGGACACAATGAACAACCGCGTATCAGAAGTTCTAGAAAATATTTTTCACAGTTATATCTTGAAGAGTTTATAAGGAAGACGTTGTCGAACGTGTTCAAGAGGTAATGGTTGGTCCTGCAGGAGAGAAAAAGATGAATTAACACATCAAGATAGTGCTCAAAAGTAATATACTCTGAATTAATTGATGTTTTAAGCCTATAATGTACTTGGGATGCAGAGGCTAGAAGCTTCTATAGCCTTTAATTATCTTTTCATTAATGATGAATTTAAGAAGCCCATTGTAATATTTAAGCGACCTAAAGGATATGTTTTAGTTTTCGACAGGCATGTGAAAATGGAGGTATAAGCAGACATAATCAGTACTTTAGTAAGAAAATTGTTGACAACCTCTGTGCATTGGTAGTAACTAACATTGCTAAGCAGTACAAGTCAGATGATGAACTAACAAAGCAACATTGAATAGTCAAGTAATAACTTAGGGTTAACTAACATTTCACTTTATTGTTTCTGTTGAGCTTTTACTTTTTGATGTTCTTTTTACCTCTATGTATGGTTCTGTCTATCTAGAAAAGCTTATCCACTAGATCATTTAAGGTCTATGTGAAACTACTTTAGTTGTAATTCTTAAATTGAAATATAAACAAAATATCAAATAACTTTCTTTAAGATTTTTTTCTAACATATTTAATTAGTGGTTATGTTTTAATTAGTAGGTGAAAAAAAAGGAAGGATAAAAATTTTAGATGTTACAAAATGACAAAAATTCTTGGGAGATAATACAATATATGATTCCTACAATGAACTTTTTTGATTAATGCGAGAAAAAGAAAATTTCACTCCACCAACTTATGTTTAGTGGTGAAAAGAAAAATTATGTTAAGTTCTGTTTGAATTACATTTATGTTCAATTAAAAACATAATTGAAAAAATTAAGAGTAAACTTGTTTTCACGATATCATAGTTTTAAAAAAGTTTCTCCTGTTGCCTTCAACAACGTACCTTAACTGAGATTTCACAGGTATCTGCGGCAGTCATATCAAGAAATTTCTCTCCTAATTCGCCTATTAATGTTGCAACAGTTGATCCACTGCCATCTGTCATTACAACCTCAAAGCGTGCTCTAATAACAACAAAAAAAAAAGAAGCACAATTTACACTAAGAACCCCACAAGAAAAATAATTGTTTGTAACAATTGACTTGCCTGGTTTCTTAGAAAAGAATGAAAATGCTCTCCATAAACCCAAAAGAGTGAAGTTTTAGAAACATGAAACTGTTCAATTCTCCCTTTTTCTGTTCTGGAGTGTAACAAATCTTCAAGGGAATAAAGTTTCTTTAACATGAAAGAGCAAATCAACCATATTGAGTTTTACAGGCAGAAGCATTCATAAACTAAATGTTTCATGATGTACTACCAAAGCTAGAATATATATATATATATATATATATATATATATATATATATATATATATATATATATATATATATATAAGAGAAAATGATTTAAGCATCAAGTAAATTAATTAATCTCTTTGATTTACGTTAGCAATTAATTTGCATTATTTGATTTTCACAAAAGAAAAATTTGGACTGGGAGTTCATCTTCCTCCTAAAGAAAGCAAAAAAGAAAAAACCTAGAAAAAAAACCCTAAGGGACCATCTTCTTCCGCAAAAAACCAAAAACCCTAACGGACCCGTCAGCCACTCCCCCCCCCTCGTCGGAGCTCCAGCTCCGCCAGTCCGGCAGCTGCCTCAACCGTCGCCCTAGCTCCCTCACGTCCAAACCCACCAGCTCCCCGCCACCACCAAACACCACCACCAAACAGACCCCGCCACCACCAAACAGGCCCCTCGACCCTACTGTCCGAACCACCAGCCCACGACCACTCCTCCTCCTCCTAGCTCCATCAAACCAGTCGTAAAACCAGCTCCAGCTACACGAAAATGGTGGCTCAAACCCCGTCGCGCTTCATCTTTCTCACGTGAACCAGTCCGACGATCCTCCATTAAATCCGACGACCACTGTTGTTTCACCATCGTTCCCAGCTTCTCATCGCAGCTGCTTCCGCCTCCTGCTTCACCCGTCACTGCCCGTCGACCCTACGTCCAAACGCCAAAACCATCGTCATCACCTTCTTCGTCGTTCAGCCCCGTCGACCCTACTGTTGCTCGTCGTTCGGGTTGTTGCATTGCTGCGTTGCTGAGCAGCTGTCGCTGCACTTCTTCGCCTTCGTCGCTAATGACCCCTTTCGCTTCATATTCACGTACCAGTGCTGCGTCAAAAAAGAAAAAAAACAGCAGCAACCAACCCCTCGGGTCGTTGACAGTCTTGGTCCGAACTTTGTGTTTTCCGTTGAGGTCGTCTTTGGTTCGTCGAGGTCCGGTACGTCGAGGTTGTTGTCCGAGGCTTCGTCTCAATTCCAACTCAGCAGACGTTAATCACAAGAATTCTCGGAGTATTGGAGACAAGTTGGGCGCACGAGCACTGGCAAAGGAGAGCAACCTGGGCGAGTGTCAGCAAGGGTGGTAGGAAGTGGGCAGGAGCGTACAACTATATCGAGCGCATCAAATCAGCCACAGGTTTTGTTATCGGGAGTTGGTACCTCCTGTTTTACTGTTTCCCTTTTGGTGTTAGCTAAATTACTATTACTTTACTTCGCTATAGTTAAACCTTTCAACTAGGATACTAGTTACCACGCGTTTCCTTCTAGTTTGATTTGTGTACGTTGTGCACTAGCGAATCTTCTCTAGATTATTGTAGGTGTAGTGGCTGCAGTCTCGGATGATAGAATAAGGGCATGTCCTCGGGTGGGGCAGAGGGTGGGGTGGGGTTCAGGGGGTAGGTCGGGTAGCAGGGGAGGTAGAGGGGGCAAGGGAGCCTATAGGTTGAGAATCGGGTCATGGAACATAGGTTCACTAACGAGTAAATCCATAGAGTTGGCGAAAATCCTGCAGAAGAGGAAGATTAATATAGCGTGTGTCCAGGAGACTAGGTGGGTCGGATCGAGGGCAAAAAACGTGGATGGGTATAAGTTGTGGTACTCTGGTGTCCTGAGGGGTAAGAATGGAGTGGGTATACTGGTAGATAGCCATCTTAGGGAGTCCGTGGTAGAGGTCAGGCGGGTGAATGATAGGCTAATGACTATAAAGTTGGTGGTGGGTGAGGGTACTTTAAATGTCGTTAGCGCGTACGCACCACAAGCAGGCTTGGATGAGGATATTAAAAGGCAATTTTGGGAGGGGTTGGATGAGATTGTTCGTAGTATACCGCCTTCTGAGAGGTTATTCATAGGAGGAGATTTCAATGGTCATATTGGGTTATCTGCAGGTGGGTACACTGAGGTGCATGGCAGATTTGGTTTCGGAGAGCGGAACGGAGGGGGCATTGCGCTGTTGGACTTTGCCAAGGCTTTCGATCTAGTCATTGCAAACTCGAGTTTTACGAAGCGGGATGAACATTTGTTTACTTACCAAAGTTCGGTGGCGAAGACTCAGATTGACTATCTCCTCCTCAGAAGAGGCGACAGAAGGTTGTGCGAGGACTGCAAGGTTATCCCAGGTGAGACCCTCTCAACGCAGCATAGGCTTTTGGTGATGGACATTTGTATTAGGATAAGGAGGAAGCAGAGGTCAGTACAAGGATGCCCCAGGATTAGGTGGGGTGCCTTAACTAAGGATAAAGCTAAATAGTTGGAAGGAAGGTTATCGGCAATGGGAGCTTGGAGAAGTAGTGGGGACGCAAACACAATGTGGTCGACGATGACGGACTGTATAAGAAAGGCGGCGTGAGAGGTGTTAGGGATATCTACGGGCCACTATGGTGGACACAAAGGAGATTGGTGGTGGAATGCAGTTGTCCAAGGTAAAGTGGAAGCAAAGAAGGCGGCTTACCTAAGGTTAGTAGGGAGCACTGACGAGGAGGAGAAGAGAGAGAACAGTCAAAGGTATAAGGTAGCTAGGAAGGAGGCGAAGATGGCAGTGACGGAGGCTAAGACGACAGCTTTTGCTCGTCTGTATGAGGAACTAAGGAACAAAGGTGGGGAGAAGAAGTTATTCCGACTCGCTAAGGCGAGAGAGAGGACAACTCGGGATCTGGACCAAGTGAGGTGCATAAAAGATGATGACGGCAAAGTTTTGATGGGAGATGACCAGATTAAGAGGAGGTGGCAGACCTACTTTCATAAACTTCTAAGTGAAGAAGGGGAGCAGGATATTATACTTGGGGAATCGAGGAATGCCGACAGTCACCATGAATTAAGTAATTGTAGGGACATTGAGATCGATGAAGTCATGGAGGCAATGCGTAAGATGAGAAGGGGCAGAGCTACCGGGCCAGACGAAATTCCGGTTGAACTGTGGAGGTGTGTGGGTAGAGCAGGCTTGGAATGGCTTACTGCATTGTTTAGTGTTATATTCAAGACTAATAGAATGCCTGAAGAGTGGAGGTGGAGTACAATGGTCCCGTTGTATAAGAACAAAGGTGATGTCCAGAGCTGTAACAACTATAGGGGCATCAAATTACTAAGTCATACCATGAAAGTTTGGGAGAGAGTGGTAGAAATGAGAGTGCGAAGGACGGTGTCTATTTCAGACAACCAGTTCGGGTTCATGCCGGGACGATCTACCACAGAAGCTATCCACCTTATTAGGAGGATGGTGGAACAGTACAGAGATAAGAAGAAGGATCTCCACATGGTGTTTATTGATCTGGAGAAAGCGTACGATAAGGTTCCTAGGAAGGTCTTATGGAGCTGCTTAGAGGATAAAGGGGTCCCGAGTAACTATATTAGGGTGATTAAAGACATGTATGATGGAGCTAAGACTCGGGTTAGGACAGTAGGAGGCGACTCTGAACACTTTCCAGTTATTACGGGGTTGCACCAAGGGTCTGCGCTCAGCCCATTCCTATTTGCCCTGGTGATGGATGCACTGACTCATCATATTCAAGGGGAGGTTCCATGGTGCATGCTATTTGCTGATGACATTATTCTAATTGACGAGACAAGAGGCGGCGTCAACGAGAGGCTAGAGATTTGGAGACATGCTCTTGAGTCTAAAGGTTTCAAGTTGAGTAGGACGAAGACGGAATACCTCGAGTGCAAATTTGGAGTTGAGCCGACGGAAGCGGGAGTTGAAGTGAGGCTTGACTCTCAAGTCATTCCCAAGAGAGGTAGTTTCAAGTACCTTGGATCGGTTATTCAGGGGATCGGGGAGATTGACGAGGATGTCACACACCGTATAGGGGTGGGGTGGATGAAGTGGAGGTTAGCGTCGGGAGTCTTGTGTGACAAGAAAGTGCCACCGTTACTAAAAGGTAAGTTTTATAGAGCAGTGGTTAGGCCTGCCATGTTGTATGGAACTGAATGTTGGCCGGTAAAGAACTCACACATCCAGAAGATGAAAGTAGCAGAGATGAGGATGTTGAGGTGGATGTGCGGGCATACAAGGATGGATAAGATTAGGAATGAAGATATTCGAGAGAAGGTGGGTGTGGCCCCCATGGAGGACAAGATGCGGGAAGTAAGACTCAGATGGTTCGGGCACATTCAGAGGAGGAGCACTGATGCACCGGTGAGGAGGTGTGAGCGACTGGCTGTAGTGGGCATGCGGAGAGGTAGAGGAAGACCTAAGAAGTATTGGGGAGAGGTGATCAGACAGGACATGGCGCGACTTAGGATTACTGAGGACATGACCCTTGATAGGGAATTATGGAGGTCGAGCATTAAGGTTGTAGGTTAGGGGAGAGTGTGAATATTTCTACAGCACAATAGAGTGAGACTATCCAGTTAGGAGTTAGACTAGGAATGTCATTGGTCGTCTATTGATGCAGGGCTTTACCTTCTAGTTGTACTATACCAGCCATCTATTTCGTATTTCGTATTTCGTATTCTGTATTTCATATTTCATATCTCTTATATATTGTTGTTATTTTTAATACGCATTTTTATGGTACTAATATATCATCTCCTATTGCTTTTTGAGCCGAGGGTCTCCTGGAAACAGCCTCTCTACCCTTCGGGGTAGGGGTAAGGTCTGCGTACATATTACCCTCCCCAGACCCCACTTGTGGGATTATACTGGGTCGTCGTTGTTGTTGTTGTTGTTATTTGATTTTCATAAAGCCAATGACTGAAGAAACCTTTTTTGTTTGAAGTTGTAGAACGGACATATTATATTAGGCTTGGATTCGAGTCACAATACCTGGGTGTTAACATCGCATGTTGTTTGCAGCTCGCACGATGAATAATTTTCGGCGAATGAGTTCTGTACTGCTGCCCGCAGTAGGAACATAGTAATTCATAAAAATCTTGGTCATCAGCCGGCAATGATAATTTACTTTCCACGTAAAAGAGTTATATCTGTGAAAGAGAGGGATTGAAGTAGATTTATTGAGTTGGGATAAAAATACTAAAGTACTCTATATGTACACCTATTAGCATGGATGAAATACGCCTACATGAGGTTGTTACTGGATATCAGTAATTGGAACAGTATCATTGTATTTTGCCGCAAGCACAAGAGACGAATCTACTGCCTGCTGACTGTATCTCATCAATCTTGGTCGGTTGTCTCTGAACCTGTGCATGAATAGAGGCATTTCAATGGCAACAAAATGTCAGGTAGATTTAAAACGACACGAAAAGGTTGTGACAAAAATTAAAAGCATAGGATAAAGTAAGAATAGGTTGTTTCAGTGACAAATTATTGCGCAGATTACACCAATAACACGAGAAATTAACAGAAAGTACCCAAAAAAAATTCTTTTAGCTGACCACAATTATAATTCATATAACATAATTTTTCAGCTGGTCACAGCTCCAATATATAGTGCATATGTGGTATGCGTACATATAGTGTAGACACTTTATAAAAATACATATAAGAAACTCTGGTTATTAGCCTCAGTGACTGCAGCAGTTCCTGTTGAAAGAATAAGCAAATTTTGCACAAATTTAGTCAACATTGAACAACGATATCACCTTATTTGTCAGATTGTAGAGTAGCTATCCCCAATAACCAACGTGCTGCAGTGCTATTTCATAGCTGATAAAAGGGATAACAGTACATATTGGGAGCTCATAGAAGTAGTGGTTGTTCTTAGCAATATTACATATACCATACCCAAATACTCATACTCACCGAATATAAAGGCAAAGTCACACATCCCCAAGAGCTATTCAGTAAATTATATCGGTGAGAAAATTTGCATATAAGCTTTAAGATTTTAAACTCATAAAGTTATACTGTAAAATGAGATGCAATGTAGTTCAAAACCATTTCAATGAAAATACATAGATACCAAGTTGGTATAAACTTGTAATTAACTGAAAGAGAAATTTCGAACTTATAGCCGCTAAGTATGTCCCATTTTTTGGGGAAGAAGGGAAACACGGTAGTACAGAAGGGAATTGCATATGTTGGACTATTTAGTTTTACCCGCATATGTTTAATTTGGCATGAACTAATTAACAAAATATAAAATTCGATTATATCAATATTTGTTCCATACCAGTTTAGAAGTCTTCCAACTTGAGGATATGGTGGATTTATCAGTATGACCGAGTTGTACCTTGTCGACAATGATAATCCTATATGACTCATTATGTTAGTAAAGAATTCACAATAGACCTCTTGGAATACCCAAAAAAAAGAGCGTAATATTTTCCATACCAGCATAGGTGGTTCGCGTAATTCGTTTTGCTACAATTACTGGATATTCAGCAACCTCTGCAGCGAGGATGCTTCATCAGCGTCGGCGAAATCTTCCCACATGGTAAGGATAGTAGGCCTCATACTACAGTAAAATAAATGGACAATAACTGATACTACCCAATAAAAAAATACAAGTCTAACAATTTCAGCAAGAGTAATAAAGATGAGGGTGTAAATATAAAAATAGCAGAGTTAATTCGGTAAGACCGTAATTCAAACAACGCTACAAGAAGTAAGTAACATGTTCGCGCAGGAGAGTGAAGGTTGGCGAAAAAGTTTTTTAAATGATGCATCTTGTGTGTCTAAGCAAACAAATGCAGCATAACCTATACGGGTTTTTTCGGTTTGGAACTAATGACTTCTGGATTATGTAGTTGTCACTATATTTTCTAAAATCTACGCAGCAAATACATCGGGAAAATATATATTTTAGGGTCCAAAAAAGAGAACAAATAAATTACCTGATAGATTGCCGAGTATAAAGATTGAGAAGAGAATTTTTCTGCCTATATAGGCACTTAAAAACTTATATAAATATTTTTTCAGATGTTAATATATTGCACTTTATGTTTCTTTGTTAAGGTTTTTTTGTCAACCAAAAATATTTCTACAAAAAATTGTAACTGACCTAGAAGAGGAAATAGGAGAGCATTTGGAGAAATGAGACACGTCTATCTAATATATTAGAGTTAGCTACACATTTAAATATTTTCCAACGGATAATCTTCTAAAATGAGTAACAAACTTTCTTAATTCGTATTATATATGAATCATGTCTTAGCTACAAAAATGACACAGACTGTAGAATACAAGGAGTTTTGATCTCCCATTGACTAATGAAGTCTTCTTCACTATGATGTATCAGATGGTAGTAGTTAATGTTTACATTAAAAAAGGCAGTAATGGACACATTAAAAAAAATAATGATAGACACATTTCAGACTTCTTTGCATTTCTTTTCTCGTGAGCAGTACTGGATTTTATCTAGGCCAATATACAGAATAAAAATTTGTTCTAAATCGTGATCACTAAAATGTTGTACTTCAAAATGTCAAGACAAAGAGACACATTTAAATATTTTCCAATGGATAATCTTCTAAAATGAGT
The DNA here is from genome assembly GCF_000393655.2 of Nicotiana sylvestris. Lineage (NCBI taxonomy): Eukaryota > Viridiplantae > Streptophyta > Magnoliopsida > Solanales > Solanaceae > Nicotiana > Nicotiana sylvestris. The sequence continues at coordinate 88,829,730 of NC_091059.1, read as the reverse complement.
AACAAACTTTCTTAAGTCGTATTATATATGAATCATGTTTTAGCTACAAAAATGACACAGACAGTAGAATATAAGGAGTTTTGATCTCCCATTGACTAATGAAGTCTTCTTCACTACGATGTATCAGATGGTAGTAGTTAATGTTTACATTAAAAAAGGCAGTAACAGACACATTAAAAAAAATAGTGATAGACACATTTCAGACTTCTTTGCATTTCTTTTCTTGTGAGTAGTACTGGATTTTACCTAGTCCAATATACAAAATAAAAATTTGTACTAAACTATGGTGATCACTAAAATGTTGTACTTCAAAATGTCAAGACAAAGAGAAAGCTGGATTATGTCTGAAATCCTATACAATTTCTTTTTGGAGATCTTATGCGTTGTTCTGTTTATAGAAAGATTAAATTTGTTGAACAAAGCAGTAACGCATATGGCATAGATCAAGCTGAAGGTGCAATAGATGAGTCTGGAGATATTTCTTCCTGTTAGCTTTAGTCGAAGAAGGTGACACCGATGAGGAGATGGTTGAGATTATAATCTCATGACATTATAACTTTTTAATTAAAGGTATCTGACAAAAGTAATCAACTAAATAAGACGACATCGTCATACAGTATCTGGCTATATATTTGTAGCCAATTTTTTTTGGAAGAAAGTTATAAAGTAAATAGAATGCCAGCAGACTTACTTGGTATCCATTACGGTGATTTCACGACATTTGCTATTGTTAGCGCCAACATACTTTATCAAGCCACAGTTCACCACAATGGCAATTATGTCTGTGTAGTGGACATTGCAAGCGACTTATAATTTAGACCAATGTACACGATCTCAGAATATAAGGATACAAATAATTTTAATTGTCAGAAGGTACTACGCGTAAAATAATGGTTACCAAATTCCGTATTTCGCCGTTGCTCGTGCAAATATGCAAAGGGTACAGTATTCAACCTCGTCGGAGGTGGGAGCGGTGGGTCTTGTATGTTATCATCTTTCACCTCTTCGATGACAATAAATTTGTTAATAACCCATTCAAAACGATTGATAGGTACTCTGTAGGGTAAAAGAACTCTCACTTTTGCAAGTAAGTGGAAAACGGGGTGAAGTTGTCTGCATACTTTTCTATGTCTTCCCCGTATAGAACAGCGGCTACTTGCTCTTCCTGCATTTTAATAGAATGATGACTTACTCAACTACCCTTGCGTAATTGTATCCATATAAACACATGGAGACATACTAATGCAACATATTGAAATATTAACATAGTAAAAAAGTGCAGTATGAGCAGCTTGAAACTCATGAAAGACAATTGATAACTAATCTATACAAGATTTGCAATTTGTAGAGAGCTACCAAAAAAGGAGCCCGAAGAAGAATATTAGTCAGTCATAAACCATAGCTAAAATTATTTCATACCATTGACCTAAAGTCAGCATGACTCTTTGAAGCAAAGAATGTGTAGTTGAACTCCCCATTCTCAAATGTAGATCTCATCCACCAAAACTAAAGAGAATCCATAGTATTGCATCACAAAATCTGGAAAATAATTATATATGTCTAAAACGTTTAAATGAGAAAAAAAGTGACTCGGGAAACTTTTTGTGACAACCCCAAGAAATCTAAATATTTTAGCCACTTCTGTTATGAGGCCAATCTGAAGTTTCCACCACTTTTAGCTACTTTTCTTATGAGGCTACCATCTCAAGATTCCACCAACTGTTTTTTATTTTCTACTTCTCAATTGGAATTTAGGGGACAAAGGAAAACTAAATGCAAAGGATCTTGACAACATGAAAATGTGGACAACATTGTGGAAGAATAATAGCATAAACAAAGTTGTTATTGTAAAACCTTGTTACTGCTCGAAACAACTTTGGATGAGATTAACGAAATTTCGTTGTTAGTGTCACCAATAGTCCAGTAGTAATGGTAAAGAAAGCAAGTTAACAATTCCGTATGGATGAAACCAAATAGACCTGTTACCAAGTGTGGTTCGTATTCCAGCGGCTAGAAAGTAAAACATTCTCTTGGTAAAAAGAAAAATTAAAATCATATATACATTAGTTAACTGACAATTGGTATTACATGAAAAATGCGTAGTGTAGCAGTCAAAAGGTTTACAGCAAGGTAGTAAATAAAATTAACTTCAAAGGATCGCAAATTAGCACGATGAATAATAAATTGAATACAATGTATGACTGCGAAAGAATATTAACGTATTAGCTACTCGTAATATTATCAGCCAACTACTTAAAATGTTTCAAGGACAACAATATGATTTCAATAATCTGTCAATTATGAAAGTGTAAGTTTACTATCTTAGAGGAAACGTCCACATTTAATCCTTCAGCTTACTAAATAAAGGTATAAATGATCAGTTAACACAAGGAAAACAATATGGTTTCAACAATCTGTAAGTTGTGGAAGGATAACTATGAAATGATACTCCTACAGTTGAAGACAAGGTCTAAACTGCTAACTTAATGAATGAAAATCGGTCGCGAAGAGGCTTTCAAATAAGAGGGCACTTTAAATTAAAAGGAAACATATTCCTATGTGTATGCCTAGGTATTTGCAACAAAATAAAGTCATATTCTTGACATAATAGTGACTAGTATTTAATTTGCATTATGTAAGTAATTTGTGAGCTGAAGTATTTTAATGAACTGTTTCTGATATTATTAGCATTGTGGGGGGTGTATTCAACAAATAGACAATCTATCAAATGTCTCGCAATTAAGAATGCTTCCATTTACTCTTTTGTTTGAAATAGTATATGCAATCTGATTTTAACGTGATTTTATGTTGTTTATTGTAATGCATAATTTGGATTTTAAAAAGGCTTCCTAAGATACAAATAGCAACTTTTTAGAACGTGACAGATCTCAAATATCATATCTCGGAAGATAAATTTTAAGCTAAAAGTAATTAGAGGTACTTAATGACAAGCTTATCATCATATCTCACCACTACATGTTCACATCTAATGAAGCAACAAACTGCAGTAATTTATGGATATTTATTTTATTAGAGTGCGGCCTTGGAGAAAGAACATTAAATGAATGAAATAATTACCATCAAATTGGTCTTGCCTTCCGAATTCTTGTTCTTTAATTTCTTAAGATGTAAGAAGTTTAAGCAAATTTCTAACACGACGACTGCAAAGTGTACCGTAAATATATCCTTCTGGACAAATAAAGGACTATACAGGCAGAAGTAAATAATCCAAAGAAGAAATTCCAAAGTTTGGTACCACAATTTTTATCTGAAGAAACACATATCAGACAGACATGAATGGTAAATGTGGAATATCTACTTTCATAGATTATCTCAAACATTTAGTTCCTCACATAGCCAATGTGAGAGAAACGATGACACTTGTGATTACCTAAGTTGATGGATCTCTTTCTTTTCTTTCAATTAAATAATAGTGTCTATTGCAATTATATTTGAACCAGTAGAATAAGAAATAATACGGTAGTTAGAAGATTACTCTTTCGTCTTGGACAACAACAATCCGGAATCGCGTCTTTCCATCTTTACTTTGCCTTGGCTGAGGTTTCTCAATGAGTTGTACCTTTGACGTCCACTATTTTGTTTGTGGAGTGATCCTATCAATGGTTAATCTATACTCCATATATTATGGAGACTCTACATTGGGGAAAAAAAGAGGACATCATCAGTATATATCAAAAGATTAAAAAATAGGTACATACAAATAATAAAATGGATGAAATTTTATATTTAATAATTTTATGCAATGATAATTAGCACACGAAGTTGACATTATTAGTTAAAAAGATTAATCTAACAAATTGTTTTTTCTCATGTAAAGTTCAGTTGCAGTAAACTCTCAAGTTTTGTAAACATTTATATTTTATAAAATATAGAGGTACATCTGTTTAAAAATATCTATGTCATCTTTTAGATTGTGAAATAATTACATATAGGAACAGTTCTCCACCAGTGTATTAAGTGATGCCATCAATTGTCCAACTATTGCCCTTTAGCTCCAGCAGTATGTACCAAATTTTCATGCAAAAATGCCTCTCCACGACCATCGTAACCAATGCCACAACCTCGTATAGATTCATCTTTGTTGGAGCAGTCATGTGCGAAAAGAGCGTCAGCTATCGTTTCATCGCTTGATCTACCAAGCTTGAAGCTCGCCTGCTTTGAGAGAGGAGAGACAGCCATTTGATGCATGACAATGGAGAAAAGTACTATATGCAAGCGAATACAAGCTGATTGTTACCGACCGGATTGCACATCATCAGTATTCTTCGTGAGTTGTTTCCCTTTTTTTAGCTAGGATACTATCTGTTCTTGTCGCAATACCCTCATAAAGTAGCTTTTTCGATGATTTCTTTGTAAACAATATTATCCGTTAGTGATCATCCTCGCTACCTGGTATAGTGGGTCGGATTAGCACTTTCACACAGTTCGAACTCTTAGCTCTAGACAAAGCCACATAAAGTTGTCCGTGCGAAAACACAGGTTCTCCAAATAAACTCCAACAAAATCTAATGTCTGACCTTGCGCTTTATTTATAGTCATTACAAAGCACAATCTTACAAGAAATTGTATCCTTTTAAATGGAATAAGCATTTTTTCATCTTTGGATGCTAATAATGGTATTCTAGGGACAAACACATGTGTATTCTTAAAGTGACCAACTGAAATATTGGCGCTATGACATGCGATTTAAAATCACAGCAAGTCAAACGTGTTCCATTACATAAACCATCATACGGATTTAAATTTCGTAATAATATAATTGGGCAGTTTTGTTTCAATGTCAATTTGTAAGGAGGCAGACCAGGTGGATTTAAACTGTGCAACAGATCCTCAAGTTGTGATTGATCATGAGGTTCAATAGTTTCATCAATACCAATAAAAGTTTTTGATTCTTCTGGGAAGCGAGCAACAAGCATGTCGTTGATATCGTCGACGAAATCATTCTTGGTTGTTAAGATAAAGCGGGAACTTATACAGGATGAGGAGGAAAATAATGTATGCACGTCTGGATAAGTTATCGCGAATAATTTATCCAAAGATTCCTTTTCTGTGTATAAGGAATGATCAAAGAAGTTGGAATTTCAATCTTGTTTGTTGAGTTTACTTTTTCTTCTTCGTTTCCTATTCGCAACAAATAATTACAAAATGAAGGGTTATATTTCGCTCTCATATTTTCGAATAACCGTAGCCTTTCAAGTTCTTCCCAAATATGAGAATATAGTAAACTTTCGTTAATGAAATCTTCCTTTTTTCCGTTCCGAACTACTGGCAATGTCTGCCTGAAGTCACCTCCAAAAACTACAACTTTTCCACTGAATAGTATCGTTGAATCCATTAAGTCCTTTAAAAGTAAATCAAGCAGTTCGATCGTTCTCTTTTTTGCCATAGACACTCCATCCCATATAATTAATTTTGCATCTTGAATCAAATAGGCAAGTGAGCTTTGTTTGCTGATGTTGAAGGTCACATTTTCATCAATATTTATAGGAATTTTAAAACGTGAATGTGCAGTTCGTCCATTAGGAAGTATAGATGCAGCTACACCGGAAGTGGCAGTTGCCAATGCTATATACCTTTTAGATCGTAAAATTGCCAACAATGCACGATATAAAAAGGTTTTCCATGTGCCTCCAGGTCCATCAATGAAGAATGCCCCTATTTTGTTTGAAAAAATTCTCTCTATAATTATATTGTATGCTTTAAGCTGATCTTTATTCAACTTTTTGTGTAATAGTATATCCTCATTAGTAACCATGATAGTCCTTTCGAAGTGTACCTCTTTTGCCGCTATAGAAGGAATGCCTTATTGTTTCAGGAATGAGTTGATATTCATTTATGTCACCACCCACAGAGTGTAATATGTCGTTAATATTGTTTAAAACTCGGTATCGAATATCATTTTTCTTAATATTGGGTACCAACGTATAATCCTTGGACATATGCTCTTCAAATTGTTCCTAGAGTTGTCTTAGATTAGTAGGATTACAGTAAATCAGTAATGTAGCAAATAAACGTCTCAAACTGTATGGCATCTGATAACTTGTTTCTTCTGACATGCATTCAAGCAAACTATTGTCACTTTGTAGCAATCCCCATTTTTCCACTGATTCTCTAAAGGTGCTACAACATTCTCCATTAATAGTTAGCAAATCCTTATATGATTTTGGTCTTCTAATAGTCATTAATAGCATTCTAAGATAATATCACTCACATTCTGTTGGCTGACATGTTACAACACGACCAATAGCATATCGTTGTTTCCGAGGTGTCCACATCCTCTCTGTTGAAGACCAAACAAAATGTTCAGGGAATTTCCGATATAATAGGTTGAGCTTCATAGTCTCTGCATTTGTTCTATTCATTTCGAAAAATTGTGTTAACATCGTCTGCTTAATCAACGGATTATTTACAAGTGTGTCTACATTTGCGCTACTTCTGAATGAAACAAATTGTTGTCCTTTGAGATGAAGTTTAAGAGAGCATACAGTCGGTGACATTTCACTAATGGAGAAACCGTACAAGCGCCACATAACTTCGGGAGGCGACACCCATCTAGCAGACTGGTATTCCTTTATTTTATCTACTTCTGTGTTTGTATCATTATTATGTACTGAAAAAGCAATCTTGTCATGACCTTTACATATATACTTATAGAGATACTTAACGACCTTAATATCAGAGCATATCTCGACATTCACATGGCAGTCAAATTTCCCCAGCAAAAAAGGATTATATGGAACAACCCATGAGTTATCCAAGTATTGTTCTCCTATTTTTACCACCAGTCCTTTATTGCGTCTTCTATAAATTAAGTAAGATTCTACTCCTTTTGATGTCCGGTCCGCAAAGCTTTTTGGATATTTGAATTTACAATAGCCTTTTTCTTCATACAAGAGTTTGTTGGGTTTAGATTACCGCATGGACCATGCATCATGTATTTAAGAACAAGCGAATATAAATTTGGTTCCGCATTTTCATCAGGTATTTCAGCACGAATAATATTATCATAAGCCTCTAGGGTAAGTAACTTGTATTCATTAGTTAATATTATAAGAAAATGAGCGTGTGGTAAACCTCATTTTTGGAACTCTACAGTATACATAAAAGCTGCTACCTTTCCAAAGATATTTCGCTTTAGTATATCGTTTTTGAATTCTTCTATTTTCTCTCTAAATACACGGCTGATCAAATCAGGCCTATTATGTGCCTCATCAGTTGAGATTAAATGTTCCTTTATTTCCATCCAAAGGGATTACATGTCATGGTTATAAATAAATCAAGTTTACCGAAATGCTGCACGAGCGCAATAGCATCCATGTACCATTGTCGCATATCCCGGGGCCCTCTAATAAAAGAGCTTGGAAGAAAATTTTGTTTCCCGATATTAGAAGCATCGCATTCACCTAATTGCAAGATGTCAAGAAGTCCTTGTAGCATAGCCATCCTGAATAAATCTTGATTGAACGCTGTAAAATCCAACCTTTGTGTTTCGAGTTTAATGTATTCATCAACTGAATACTGCTGAAATATTCTTCCGATATGCAATATTTCATCTTCATCGTCATTTCTCATTTGTAATTTGTAACAATAATACTCACAAATAGAAACTGTATCTCTTCGTCGCTGCCCTTTTTATTTCAGCTTCCATTTCAAGATATCCGTCAAGTGACGTAACATTTCTTATACTTGGTACCTTTTCGTGATGCGCAATTCGTAAGTACGCATGACAATTTGCTGGGAGCTTCTTAATGCCACAATGCCATCCACTTTGCCCTAGAGGAAATGATAGTGGATATTGCAATGCATCATAACAGCCATAATAGTAATTCACTATTTGTGTTCGATCAGTACGGGGGTAAATTTGAATATGTGGTGCATTAAAGGCAGCGCTATCATTTTCCTCGGTCCATATTGCTGCAATTTCAGATTAAGTCAGCAAATTATATACTCTCTGGTCCAAATTTAAGTCGCATATAAAGGCTATATGGAAATCTTGAAGGTTCGGTATATGTACCAAGGACCGTAAAAACACAGAGTATGGATTTATTGATAATATATCCATCAATTCTTTCACTACTGATTCGTGGATTCTGGCGGAACATGCCATCCTGTGTGCCAGCTCATTCCAGTTATCATAAAAGTACAGCTGTATATTTCTTGGTTTGTCATTTGTAGGGTGCAAATTATTTATCCAATGGTACATCTTCCCTTGAACTCTAAAGGTGTAGATACCAGAATTTCTTTTTGCTAAATCTTTGTCATACTTTACACCAAGTGATGTGAACGCAAAAAGATTATTATATGTTTTAATGTATGTTCGGAAGTGTTTGGACTCCACACTGTTTCCAAGAAATAAATTACGCAATTTGGTAGGCATTTGATGAGAAGTTAACTTTATTGTCCCACTGCCACAGCAAAATGTAGGCAGTTCAAATTGAAATCTCTTTGCTGGGCAAAATTTTCAGATTGGAACTTTCTTCAGCGGAGCATAGTTTGAACGCAATTGATCGATAATTGGAGCAGACTTTGTAGTGGGTGTACGACCTATATATTGGAAATAGACCGTTAAAATTAAGGTGAACCAGAGGAAATAATTAGTGTTTCAGCAGACAGAAAACCAAACGAACCTCTAGGCATAACTATTTTTGAGTCTCTATTACGTAATTCCCCGGGTACTGCTGACGTTGAACCTAAGACCAAGTTAGGTGGTCCTTAGATGGCACAAAATGATGGCAAGTAGTGTAAAAGTAAGCGTGGAAGCCGGCATACTCACCTTTTTCATAGGTAGAAAGTGGACGCGGTACATCTATTTCGTTACCCATAGCAGAAGGCAGAGGATGATTCTTACACGTATTAAAAGCTACATCGAAGAGAAAGCGTCGAGGAAGTTAACTATTTAAAATGAAAGATAACTCTGCGAGACAGGGTGAAAGCAATTTTGTACGGAGAATCGTATGTTCTAACCTGGATGCAGAATGTAAGAAGTGTTCGTAGAGCATTCAGGTGGATCCATTATTCCAGTCAAGCGATCCACAGTTATTTTCTCAGGAGGTGTGATTGTCTTTGATTATTGGTATTTAAGTCGACGTTGTAGCAGCAACTTCTGTTTTTTCTCTGCTGACATCGCTTTGTATTTTTCACGTCGGTTGACATTCCTATCCGTTTCTGATAGGGGGCGCTTGTTTTTTTGTGTACGATCCATCAGAACTGTAGAACCTACTCTTAAATGATATTGCGCAAACTGTCATAGCCTTTTAACATTGTATTAATTTTTATCACCGAGATGCATATCACACGGCAGGAAGTGACAAAATTGAGGCTATCTTTGACCAGATATAGTTACCCCAAGGAATAAAATATGGGAGGCAATTCATAATGTCATGGTATGTTTTCAAAAAGAAGTACGCTTTGACTATTAGTTTTTGCATAAGTGACATTGGAATCAACTGAATACCTCTGAGCTTTCTGATCAATTTTTGTACCTATAGGGAGAACAATTACGATAATATTTTAGGTTTTTTTTCTTCGTATTATAACATCCGCTCAAAGGTACTTTTCCAAAAGTAAAGCTTCACTAACTAAGCGGGAAAATCTAACCAAAACATGACCTAAAGTGAAATAAAAGAAAATGGACACCGTGAGACGACACCATAAATAAAAAAGCAAATATATCAAGCCAAACTTTTTGTTACGCACATAAATCAGTTTACAAACAAAAAATAAACAAAATAATTGTACAAAAGAAAATGATGGACAACAGCAACTACGGAAATAAGATAGTTGGTTACCTTACAGTGCTGAACTTCTTCTGCAAGTATGTTGGTTGTACTGAATGTAAGAGAAACGTCAACAATTATACAAAAATAAAAAACAATTTCAGTCATGGTCAACATACAGAACATGTTGGGCATCGAAAATACTCTTAGAAATAATTTTGTATGGAAATTGTAACGTCACTGTCTCAAATGTAATGGTACAATGAAGGAAAAAGGTTGTTGGTGTGTGCTACTGGGTTATTCCATTAATTTATGATGTGGACCGATTGACCGATCAAAGTAACATGTAATTCACCAATTTTCATCGAAGAACCTTTCAGGATTTAAAAAAAGAGAATTTCTTACAGACTGGCAGCAGTGTATTATCGAAGCAAATATTAAAAAATAATTATGGTTCAATTCATCTCCGTAGGGTGGAAGCAATTTGTTTCCCCTTTCTCTCCCTTATTTGTTTGTGTTCTAATAGATAATAATCACTAAAAATATCATTCTGGCACATTAACGGACACATAAAATAGGCTGACTTGTCTGACAAAATAAAGATTTTTTCCTAAATTCATTATCTCAGTTGATGTTATATTCATTCTCTCAAATAAAGTGCTTTCTTCTTACACTCGGAGACCTCATGATGCACTAATTTACTTTAAATTCTTTCCTGCTCTACGTTAGAAAGGCTATTTCCGTTAGAAAGGCTACTCGTCAGTACTTCATATGACTCTTCCAAGATACAATGATTCAAAAAACCAAATGTAGTTGCATACCCCCCACCCAGTATCCTCGTAATATAGATCACAAAGGCTAAATTTCCGTTGTTTATTCAGTAGATCCAAATTTAACAGGTCGACATCAAACTTTCTCCAGGAACATGCTTGGAATCTTGGAGTCATTCATTTGGAGATAAGTTATTTTTCATTTTCTTCTAACACATCATATAATACAACACCCAGATAAAAGTATCATGGTAAAATAATATAATTTTTCCAGCAAGATTTTGGTATTGTACCTTGGTTACTAATAAGGAAAAATAACTGAATTAAATCATTGTTTCAAGCAAAAATCAATCACCAAATGTTCGGAAGGAAAAATTACAAAATTTTAACAACTCATTTATCTGCATCCATCTGTAAATTTTATGCCATGTGCCAACCACTTATCTCTACGTTTCTAAAACTTATTCAAGTAAATTTAACATGAAAAGAAAGATGCAAGTTACAAAGTCTTGTTACATATTTCCATATCACTTCATATATTATAGCTTAATTATGCTAACACAACAACAACGCTTTGGAAATTTGCACAGGCATGACTAGACTCACAAAGCATACCCAACATCCATCTTTATATCCCTTCCACAGGCCAACAAAAAAGCTGGTCACTCATCCTAGACTGCAATTTAACCCAAGTGAAAACAAGGAGGGTGGGGAGACAAGCTACCAGTCACATGGTAAATAAGAATTTACTAAAATATTCTTTTAAACATTATTCCCAGATTTTCCAACAATTATTTATGGTCTAATTGGTGGGCCTTTTGTTTTAATCTTAAAGGGTATACATCATAGTGACAACAACTTGAATAGGTATCTTAGTATGAATATTGTTATCTTTTTCAAGTACAAAGTGCTAAAGCGTCATACAAGGATACAGAGAGAGAGAGGCAGATAACGCGAGAAGCACCAGAACGACCAGCTGTGTGCCTAGCTTTAAGTGAATACAAATCTCCAAAAGTTTATTGATTAAAGAATAAATTACAGCTCCTTTCTCTGAACATCGTCATAGGGAAAAAAGGCTACAAGAGATAAAGGTCGTAGCTAATAACTCTTGAGTAACATACTGCAGTACACAGAAATCTAAAGGAGGAGACAAAGAAGGAAGCAAGAAGAACTCACTTGTTTCACCGAGCAAGCAGAGACACCAAAAGGAACAGAGTAGTAAGCCATCAACCAAAAAAAAGGAAAAGAAAACCCAAACAAAACAGAAGGTATTGCAGATTTTATTGACAGTCACCCCTAATCGGATATCCATCCAAAAGCAGGTGTTACCCATCTGGAAGAACAGCTGATAGCAGCAGAAGCAAGAACATATTCGTCTTCCACGTCGATAGAGGATGAGAAAGCGCGTATTGAAGAGAGTGCGAAGGGAAAAGGCGTTGCAGAAAGCACAAAGTGAGAAGAGTAACAAAAATACCTGGCTCTTGACTGATTAACTCGATTTACTATGGACCCCTTTGTCGTTCCTTGGACCGAGCCCGAATTGGATTGATAAACTCTGGTTGTCGGGACCCCCGACTTCGAGTTGAATGAGAGTAAGGCTTCAAACTTTTAGAATGAAACTGAGCTTTTCAGACCCCGTGATAGTCCTCGAGGAGGGATTTGCTCGAATGTCTGAGAATAAAGATAGCCTGTAGGCTTTCGAAAACAGTCCCTGAGTGAGAGTTGCTCAAACTCGGGCGACCTGGAAACTTGTTTTGAATTTAGAGAGAAGATAGCCTCAAGGCATTGCAGATAGACCCCGGATGAGGGTACGCTTGGACTTGAATAGCCCCTAGGTTAAAGTAATCGAGAAAACATTTAATTTGATCCGAAGGGGAATTTGAGCGATCTGCACTTGCAATAATGGAAATTCTCGAGGTAGGGTACTACCTCGAGGTCAAACCCAGATGAGTAGGTTTTTAGAGCTTATCTTCTTCTTGGCAGAGGTCCTCGAGATCGGGTACCATCTCGAGGCTTATAACGATATAAATTGCTCCTTAGAGCATATCTTCCTCTTGGCAGAGGTCCTCGAGATCGGGTACCATCTCGAGGCTTATAACGATATAAATGGCTCCTTAGAACATATATTCTTTTTGACAGAAGTCCTCGAGATCGGGTACCATCTCGAGGCTTGTGATGATGTAAATGGCTTTCTGGAGCCTATTTTCTTTTTGACAAAAGTCCTCGAGTTCGAGTACCATCTCGAGGCTTGTGATGATGTAAATGGCTTTCTGGAGCCTATCTTCTTTTTGACAGAAGTCCTCGAGATCGGCACCATCTCGAGGCTTGTGATGATGTAAATGGATTTCTATAGCCTATCTTCTTTTTGACAGAAGTCCTCGAGATCGGTTACCATCTCGAGGCTTGTAATGATGTGGGGGTTTTTGATCCCCGAAATATCGTATGGCAGCGTTAATTGCATGACACAGTTATGAAGCGACCAAGGCAGTTCCGTTAGTACATCTTGTTGAAGCAAAAAATGGCTTAGTCAGCATTTTTAATTAGCTTTTAAGGCAGACGGATAGTCGTTGTTTTCTCCACATATAGGGTTGTATTCTTTCTTTTGAGGATTCCGCCATTCCGAGTAGTTATCCTTTTCTATAGAGCTTTCCTTTACTGTGTTAGGACCTTCACCATTTCAACTTTGAAGCCCTTGCTCGAATTCCCTAGTTTTACCATAGTTATAGCTGCCACACCAAGGTCCATTCGGCAAGGAGAGGGGAGTTCCGCCCTTGAAGGCTTTTTGAACCAAAATGCTCGGGGTCATTGGGAGTATGTCTCGAAATTTATTTCTTTAGTAGGAGATGGGCACCTTGAGTTAGTGAGGAAAGATTGTGGATGGGGGGAAAGGGGAGTACTGCAGGTACCTTCCCCGGGAGAGAGAATCATGGATCACGCTGAAGGGTTTTTGAACGTATACACGTACCCCTTCACACTGGGGCCCCCCGATAGGGTTGTGCTTGACTTCTGTCGAAAATACCAGGTTACCTTGGTGCAGGTTCACCCGTCATTTTGGAGGATAGTGTTGATGATTAGGCTCTTCGCGGAAGAAGAAGGGCTCGAATTCACTCTTAGTCATCTCATCAGGTTGTATCGGCCTTTTCACCATCGGGGTCTGTTGACCCTACGATGCCGATCCACCACGCCTTTCGTTATTGATGATGGAGAAGACGGGGATTGGGGATGGATGATCCAATTCGTCCGAGTACGAACTGTCGATGTTATCCCTATGGAGTTTCTGCCATTTCCCGAGGAATGGAATTTTATGCGTAAGTGATATACTTGTGCCTTTGTAGTTTTGCTTATGATGCAGGCAGGTTCCGCAAATGCGCCTTCCTTTCCCTTTTTACAACAATTTTATGGATGTCGTACGAGGTCCTCAACCTGACAGACTAGGATCGAGAGTTGGCGACTCGCTCGAATTATAATGAGCGTAAGTAGGGAGCTTTGTCTAAGGGCAGATGGGAGGCCAAACACCACGGTACGTGCTATGTGATTTGCTCCTTTTTTGAAGGGCACTTTCTTTTTACGCGTACTAACCCCGTCACCGTAGGCATGGGGAATCCTTTGGGACGATACTGTTCCATCTCGGAGAGGGAGAAGGATCGCCAGCTTCTGGCTACGGAGCAATAATAATAAGCAAAAAAGGCCTTCACAGAGTGACGATGCTTATAGCAAGACGAGTCCAGGCCGGGGGCTCGTAGAGGATGTGACTTCTCCCATCGAAGGTACTTCGAGGGATGTTCGAAACCAGGGGCCGCATACGCTGAGCGATCGCGCCCCCACCGGGAGCAGTTCTTCCGGGATAGACGGAGCCAGACTAGTAGATGTGCGCTCAACTTTTTGAGGAAGCTCAGTGGCTCTATTCTGAGGTGAGCTTTGCCCGTCCGTGTTGATTTTATAGTTTTATAATGTTTACTCTCTTATCAAGTTTCTCTTTCATAGGCTTTTGACAAGCTGAAGTCCGAGCTACTTCGTCGCGAGGCCATGCTGCAAAAGGTCGTGGATGAGGAGAAGTCCCTCAGGCTTCTTTGTGATGAGAGAGAAGATGAGTTGGCGTACTTGCGATGTAAGGCTAATCGAATCCTGAACTACGAAAGCTACCTCGAGGAACAGGTAATTCTTGCTCTAGATGGGGCGCATGTTCCCCTTTCTATCCCTGAGGCTGACATTTCGTTTATTTTAGTTGTAGAAGAAGATGGGGGGCTTGGAACGCCTTAGTAGCGAAGTTGGCCAAGCCAAACATGAGCGCGATGAGTTAAAGGCTTGGGCGAATGTTTATACTAAAGCAGAGAAAGGTGCTTTGACTAAAGCTTCTGCCCTCGAGGTTCAACTTTGGTTAGCTCGTGAGAACAGCTTGGTCTGAATGGATATGGTTATAAAGCTTGAGTCTGAGCTTTTGAAGATAAAAACCGAAGTTGTGGATGCCCAGGCCGAAGCCGTAATGAGCCGAACTAAGGCTGACAGGAAAGTGGCGGTTTATTTGAAGGATGCTGCCGATGCTCGAGCTAAGCTGAGAAGGGCTCTTGACCGTGAGAGTAGAAGCAAGGAATATGCTCGGTGCAAATCTCGTAGGAAGACCCTCGAGGAGATCCATGCTAGGGGCTTTGACCTCCCGGAAGAGGTGAAGCAGGCAAAGGCGGACGAACATGACGCTAGGTCCCTTCTGTCCGATGCCGAAGATAGGGAGAAAGAGGCCGACGGGCCATAGTCCCCGATGGGGACGTAGAATAGGCCTTCCCTTTCTGATTCTGTGTATAGTTGATCACGCCCAACTATGCCTTATAAAAGACAATGCGGTCGTGACAAATATAATCCGGTCTTCAAGTTCGGAGTCGAATCTTCAGGGAACTTACCTATCTATTACAACTCTTAGTTATGCTAGTACAAGCTCAAACAATTTCCGGATGCGAGATTTTTAGTAATAAATATTGGGAGTTGTTTAACGAAATTAAATTATATTAAAACTAACAATATTCTAAATCAAAGATAATTCAATGGTAAAAAGATCTAGGGTATTGATTTCCCCAATTGCTAGTTTAAGTCTTAACTTTTTTTCTATAATCTCGCCGTAATACTCTATGAGGATTATGAGCTATGGGTCACCACAATTATCTCTCGATCAACTACTATAATTTACTAGAGCATTCTTTCGAACTACTCTAGCTGATATTTTATGCAGCTCTGAATTATCCCACCAAAGTTTTGTTATCTCTAACCCCATTTTTAAATTCATGTAATAAATCTCTTAAATTACCCAAAAGCGGTGTTGTTCAACAACAATCTACCTAGTATTCTTTCTCCAGAAACACAAGGCAAGGTCTCATTCAATTAATCACCATACAAAACATAGTTGAACAATCATATAATAAACCTGGCTCGATTATAACAAAATTGAGTCAAAACTTCATCTAACAATTGGTTCCATCAACCCTAGATTAAATGTTTAGCTACTCATAGTAAAGCAAGATAAAGCCATAAAATAATTCAAGATCTCAAAATAATGATAAAAAAAAGAAGAATGAAAAACTCTAATGGTGTCTTGATCTTCTCACACTTGTTCTTGCCTCTAATTTAGTCTAAAAACAAGTTTAACCTTGACTTGGGTGAGTTTGTTGAGTTTTTATAGGGTTAGGATAAGTTTTCCACGATTTACACTTAAGTCCCTAAATTTTTGGGCAATTCCAAAGTCGACGGCAACCGCGGTAGAACGCGGCGCGACTATGGTAAAATGCATCAGTTCTGCCTCGTGTGTTTGGCCCACCATGTTCCAGCCGCGGTCTACCACGGTCGTGGTGGGATCTTGTCCAGTCATCATTTGCCTTTTTCTTGCTTATTTTCATTTGGGTTCTTCTTGATTGGCCTTATATCCACGTTATTGACCCCAAAACACTCCATAGTATCTTCCTAACTTGGATTAGTTCCTGCAAAGCATAAGAACACTAATTAGAGTAATTTTGTTATCATTTTCCATTCAAAACAACAATAAAGTATGGTTCATTTAGAGTGTAAATAGCGTCTATATAGCCTACTATCAATACCCCACACTTAAACCGTTGCTAGACTCTAGCAACAAACCACACTCTATAGGCCTAATCATCACAGGATACCTCCCCTACTCTTTATACTAATAATACTTCACACGGTAGACTACTTTAGCGCGACATCCTCGCCTCAAGAGTGGACTCTTTTCTAGCCATGCAATACCCCTAACCGGCTCTCCTACTCTCAGTCAGAGGTCCAGACTTACCTTCCCTTCATGAATCATGTGCCTACTCACTACAAAAGAGACTTATATTATTTACCAATCACACACCGAGGAACTCGAATACAACATTTCACTCACCCTCAGAAACAAATTCTTATGCCACAAACAACGCACCATAGGCTTGCCCGTAGTGTAATACTCGACTAATCGAGCTCATTCGGTCTAGAATCAAATTGGATTTTATTTGGTTGTAATGTTGGTTGTGGAATAGGTAGGATACATATGGGTATAGTAACTACACCTCCCTAAGCACTCCACTATATTGTGTACTTTTAAGCTCTTAACTTTGTCACACCTTCATTCCACCATTACATTATTGTGTTAACCCCTTATTTTTAAGCATACTTTTTCTTTTAATAGCTACCACGAATTTGAGACTTCTCTCTCTTTTTTTTCCTGGTGGCCTCTAATATTGCTTATCAACCAGTGTACCTTTTTCTTTTTATGTCTCCTTAATTTCACTTAACAGCCCAACCAACCACCCCGCACTTATATTTTTCCATATCCATTACACTTAGAGTGCTTCTAAGAGGTGATAAGGTTCAACAAGATAGGCTATTTAAACTTGGGTTAGGCTTGTAATGCGGTTGCCAATGAAAACAAGCTTACAGGCTCAACGGGGTTGACTAAGGTATATACAATTAGGTGAGAGCAAGCATACATAGAAAGGTTAAGTAAAGAAACACCTATATCACTTTCCAGACCAAACGAGACTACTATTTCACTTTTTACACACACAGGACAAGTTCTAGGCATTGAATGTTAACACAGAATACACAAAGCCTCACTCACACATGGCACATGACTCAATTCAGTTAGGATCATCAGACACTCTGCTCTAAGTACTTGAACCAAGCAAGAACACACAATCTAAGCCTTATTTGAATCAACTAAAGAGCCTAAGTGTCACACTAAAGCAGTCTTTATTCGAGGTACCATAGAGTTAAATGTCCCTATTTCCATTTTTGTATCTCGCCCAAGACATCCTAAACTAAAAAGAAAAAAACTAACTACACCCGGTTCAAATGGAAACCCTTGGAAAAGAACCGTGATTTAAAGAAAAATCAAGGGGGAGTTGATACACTACCTAACAAACGAAATCTTTTGTTTTTTTTGTTCGACTTAAGTCCCTCAAGAGACCCGTCAAAAGGTGTCCATCTTCGGGCCAAGTCAAAGTTAATTAACATCAACCAAAAATACCAAACAACAACAACACCAAACCAATTTATACAATTGTACAACAACAACCATCCCCCACCCCACACTTAAAGATTTGGCATGTCCCCATGTTAAAGAATTTAAAGTAGAGTAAGGTAAGGGGACTTTCCTGGTGCTCAGTCCTCATCAGAGACGGTGCCAGAAACGAGGTGACACGCTCGTCTTAGTGCCCAGAGCTAGGCCATAATCTTTTTCTCTGACCTAGCATTTTGAGTACCCAAATTGTCCACTCTAATACTTAGGTCAGTGACTAAAGTGCGTGAGCCAGCAATTTCTTGCTCTAGGGCTGTCATGCGGGTACTTCGGCGAGCCTGTGATGGGCCCATCTCATCAGCACTCTCCTCTGGTAGGAAGGCAGCACGCATAAGTCCCTCATCATCATCATCATCATCACATCAACCACCACAACCGGCTCTTTCCCAACTGTGATTTTGCTAGCCCTGAATAGGGCTTTCAATTGCCACTTCCCATCTACTATGGGATTTTCAGGAACTCGTACAGCATGACACAACTTGGTGAACAGGGAGGGGAAGTAGAACCCTTTGAGTACTTCTAGGGAGCAAATGAACATTTCATCCTAAAAGAGCTTGGCCACATCAAAATCCTGATGGGTCATAAAACAATAAATCACCGTTGCTCTTAGCCCATTAACATCTGTAAAGTTGTTGGAGGGCAGAAAACGACTGTTGATGATTGTGAGCCAACACTTAGCTTCCCAAGTGAGAGACTGGGAGTTCAGGGTAATTCTTTACTTTATCCATATTGGCTCGGGCCAACCACACATATTGTTTCAAGAATTGGTGCCCACCAGATAGTTAGGTGATTATAAGCAAGGTAATAATCCATCTCTCCAGTGAATACCGGTAGTCTGTACACTCGGCGGATGGCCTCAAGAGATGCATTCACCCAGGTATTTCGTACCGTGATCACCCTATCAACATGATCCGAGCAATTCGCATAAAAATCCCTTACCATCAGTACATTTTCCTCTTCCGGTTCATTAAAAAAGATGTCCATCTGACACCTCTGCAATTCGTCAAAGACACTTGGGCATTCAGTTTGCAAGGCATGCCTGTCAATGTGTACTTCAGGTAATAACTTCTTGGATGCCTTTGCGTTAAACCTATCTTGAGCTGCTTTGGAAACAAACCTAGTGCAGTCAAACTGGTCCGCACTAGCCTGACATCAAGCTCTAGATGAACCTCCTGGTCTATTAGCGGAGGAACCTGTGGCACGTCTCTTCCTTGACTAATGTATTGTACCTGACAAACAGAGGCTACTATTAGTGAGGATTTGAGTTGTGTGAACCTTGGTTGGTTACTCAGACTTCACCACCACCATGGTCACATTAGCCATTACAGCTCCATTGGGGCAATTTCACAAACATCTTGTGAGCATGGTCTATAATTTAACACACCTATCCCATGGAAGCATAAACTCTCCCCCCAAATCAACCATTCTCACTTCACAACTCCACCCCACCACAATTAACTTTACATAACAATACCAAGCTCTTCTCTACAACATTTTACACATTACCCACTAAAAAGAAGAAAAGAAAACCAAAAATTCAATTATAGATACTACAACAAGTCAAGCATTAAAATTGCAAAATAAAAAAAAATACAAGAAGAGAGATGGGAAGCTTAACATACCCGGTTCTTGTAGAAGGGGAGAGTAATGGAAGTTGGGGAAGAGAGAGTTGGAAGTGTGTGGGTGTGTATGGGAGAGAAGTGGGTGTGTGAGAGATGTGAAGAAGAAGAAGATGATGATGAAGAAAAGGGGTGTGTGTTAGGGCTGAGGATTAAGAGAAGAGTGGGGAAAGTGGAGGGGGGGGTTAGTGTTTGTAATTTTATTAGGGGGGGGGTAGAAGAGAAAAAGAAAAGAGAATAAAAAAAATAATTTTAAGTAAAACTTACCTGCGCCCGTCGCGTTTCACCGCGGTCGCGCCACGGTCCCACCGCGACTGCGGTGAAGGAGGAGAAGCAAAATAGAATAGTTGTGTTTCACAGCGGTCCCACCACGGTCGCGGTGGATCGAGCAATCCAAAGCAGAATGCTCATCATTTACCGCGGTCGTACCGCGGTCCTACCATAGTCACTATCACGGGCTCTTTTTCTTTTAATAAGAGTGTTAATTTCCTACACATCTGGTACAACATCAAACAAAAGAAAAAAGAAACAAAAGAAAACATGGTTTGCCTCCACGCAACGCCTGATTTAACGTTGCGGCGTGACGCAAGCTCATATTATCACTCTTCATTTGTGTATTGGGGTTCCTCCAACGTTATCACCATGTTGTCCCCTTTTTCTTCAGTCATTCCACGGTAATGTTTCAACCTCTGCCCATTCACTATGAATTTGTTTGTCCCATCTTCAGATTCGATCTCCACAGCTCCACTTGGGAACATTTGTACCACTCTGAACTGTCCTGATCATTGGGACTTCAACTTACCTGGAAACAACCTCAAACTTGAGTTATATAGCAGCACTAATTCTCCATGGTTGAAGTTCCGATTCAAGATGTGCTTATCATGCATCAGTTTCATCCTTTCTTTATAAAGTCTAGAACTCTCGAATGCCTGGAACCGGAATTCTTCAAGCTCATGCAACCCATCAACTCTATTGGTGCCCGATGTCTCCATGTTTAAGTTCAGATGACGTAATGCCCACAGTGCTTTGTGTTTGAGCTTAACCGGAAGGTGGCATGCCTTTCTAAATACCAACTTGTATGGTGATATACCAATTGGAGTTTTGAAGGCTGTGCGGTATGCCCATAATGCATCATCCAGCTTCATCGCCCAATTAGTTCTTGTTGCATTCACTGTTTTTGAGAGGATAGTTTTGATTTCTCTATTGGAGACTTCCACTTGCCCACTTGTTTTTGGGTGGTATGGTGAGGCTACCTTGTGGCGAACTCAATACTTCTCCAACAGGCGTGAAAATGCTCTATTGCAAAAATGAGAGCCACCATCACTGATTATGGCTTGGGGTGCCAAAACGTGTGAAGATGTTTTTCTTTAGGAAACTGGTCACCCCTTTTGCATCATTGGTTGGGAGAGCAACTGCTTCGACCCACTTGGAGACATAGTCAACAGCAACTAGTATGTACTTGTTACCGTATGAGCTGACGAAATGCCCCATGAAGTCGATCCCCCTCATGTCAAACACTTCCAGCTCTTGGATTGTGGTCATTGGCATCTCATGACGACGGGATATGTTTCCCGTTCTTTGACATTTATTACAGCTTTTGACCCAAGCATGTGCATCCTTGAACAATGTAGGCCAATACAGGCCTGATTCCAGCACCTTTGCTGCTATCCGAACTCCTCCAAAGTGTCCACCATATGGCGAAGCATGGCAAGCCTGCAAAACAGAGGGTTGATCTTGCTCGGGGATACACCGCCGGATCATGTTATCAACACATATTTTGAACAATAGAGGTTCATCCCAATAATTACCCGATAATCACAAATTTTTTTTTCTTTTGAATTGAGGAGAGATCATGAGGTACAATACCACATGCTAAGTAATTAGCAATATCATCATACCATTGTGCCTCCTCCATTGTCATAATAAGTAATTGCTCATCAGGGAATGTCTCAAGGATATCTTCAACCTCCGTTCTCTTTTCTGCCCCTTCCAACCTCGAGAGGTGGTCTGCTACTTGGTTGTCTGTCCCGTTTCGGTCACTAATTTCCAGGTCAAATTCTTGTAGCAATAGAACCCAGCGAATCAAGTGGGGCTTGGACTCCTTCTTTGCTATCAAGTACCTAATGGCTGCATGGTTAGTATAAACAATAACTTTCGAGCCAATCACGTATGACCTAAATTTGTCGAAGGCAAACACTATAGCGAGCATTTCCTTTTCCCTGATTGGGTAGTTCAATTGTGCACCACTAAGCGTCCTACTTGCATAATAAATTGGGTACATAATTTTCTCCTTGCGCTGCCCCAAAACTGCTCCTACAGCGTAATTACTGACGTCGCACATCAGCTCGAATGGTTGCTCCCAGTTGGGTGCAGCAATGATGGGTGAAATCACCAATCTCTTCTTCAACTCCTCAAATTCTAACCTGCAATCATCAGAAAACAAAAAGTGCTGGTCTTTTTCAAGCAGCTTACATAAGGGTTTAGCAATTTTTGAAAAATCCTTGATGAACCGCTTGTAGAATCCGGTGTGCCCAAGGAAACTTCTCACTGCTTTCACTGAAGTGGGTGCTGGGAACTTCTCAATCATGTCAACTTTTGCATTATCTACTTCAATCCCCTTTTTGGACACTCTATGTCCCAACACTATGCTTTCTTGTACCATAAAATGACACTTCTCCTAGTTCAGCACCAAATTTGACTCCACACATTATTTGAGCACTATCTTAAGGTTGTGAAGACAATCTTCGAATGGATCCCTTACCACGGAGAAATCATCCATAAACACCTCCATAATGTCTTTGACAATGTCGGTGAAGATGGCTAGCATACACCGCTGGAATGTGGTCGGTGCGTTGCAAAGTCCAAAAGGGCATCCTCCGAAAGGCAAAGATGTCATACAGACATGTGAAGGATGTTTTATCTTTATCTTCCGGAGCTATTGAGATTTGATTTGACCTTGAGTATCTGTCCAAGAAACAAAAATGGGATCGCCCAGCTAACCTGTCCAACATCTGGTCAATGAAGGGTAAGGGGAAATGGTCCTTTCGGGTGGCTGTGTTTAGTTTCCTATAATCCATGCAAATCCGCCACCCTGTGACTGTACGAGTTGAGATCAACTCGTTCTTTTCATTTTGTACAACTGTCATTCCACCCTTTTTCGGTACACACTAAACGAGGCTTACCCAATTGCTATCGGAGATGACAATTTTGCATTCGTGCAACACCTGCAATAATTGTTCTACCTGCACAGCTAGCAAACCAGATGATATAATAACATGCAAAGTAGAATTGGGACCCAAGAAAGCATACGTGAGGTGGGATGGATGCGGTTTCATCTCCAGCTAGGTTGGTTCCTCTATTGATGGTTTTGCAGGTGGTGTAGCTCTCTTTTCTAACACAAGGGACTCAAACTGAGGTTCCCTCTTCCAGAATCCTTGGCCTTCGAGTTCCATGACCTACTCTACCAACCCTTCACCATCCATTTCCTCTAAATTTGTCAAGCAAGCTCCCAATAGATCTTTAGCATTCAGGGTCCCTTCATCTTTATGAAGGATCACATCCACAACTTCCACTAGTGAGCAATTTGCATATTCACTGGGTCTCCTCATGGATTGTTGAACGTTGAATATAACTTCTTCATCGTTCAACCTCATTTTTAACTCCCCAATTTCACAATCAATCAATGCTCTCCCAGTGGCCAAGAATGGCCTCCCCAGAATGATGGGTATCTCTTCATCTACCTAGCAGTCCAGAATAACAAAGTCTGTAGGGAATACAAACTTTCCCACTTGTACCAGCATATCATCAAGAATCCCCGTCGGCCTTTTAACCATTCAGTCAGCCAACTGCAATGACATCGAAGTCGGTCTAGCTCTGCCAATGCCTAGTTTTTTTGTATATTGCCAAAGGCATCATGTTTATCCTGGCCCCTAAGTCAGACAATGCTTTTGCAAAAGCATAACTCTCAATAGTACATGGAATAGTGAAGCTACTTGGATCAGACATCTTTTGAGCCATGGGTTTTGTTACTACTACACTGTAAGTCTGTGTTAGAGTTACTGTGGATAGGTCCTGAAAATTAAATTTTCATGACATCAGGTCCTTCATCATCTTTGCATAGCCTGGCATTTCCCTCAAAGCATCCATCAGAGGAATATTCATTTGAATTTGATGAATCATCTCCATGAATTTCTTGTATTGATCTTCTTTCTTTTGTTTTGCTAGTCTCTGAGGGAATGGTGCAGGTATCACCCATTGTTCACTGCTTGCTGGCTTCTCTTTGTTGGGGTTTTGTGGCATAAGAGGTACCACATGTTCTGCAGCTTGTTCACTCTCTTTAGCCTTATCCTTATCAACCTGAACACAGTGAGTTCTGCTGATTTATTTATATCTAATGGAACTGGAGTGGCTGTGGTAGTCTCTCTTCTGGATTGAGCAACTTCTTACTCCCTGTCTAAATCTCTCCCATTTTGGAGACTTACTGCCATCAATTGATTGGGGTTTACTCCTTGGGGTTAATGTTCGTGTCGGCTGGCAATGTTCCATAGGGGCGGTTATTTAAGGCCATGGGCAGCTGCCCCAGTTGAGTATCAATATTCTTTATTGTTGAGTCATGCACTGCTAACTTTTCCTGCATCTTACCATTCGTTCCACTGAGTTGTTACAGCATACCCCTGATTTCTGCCATGTTGCCATCCTGTTGCTGAGGAGGTGGCTGATATGCCAGCTGTTGCTGGTGCTGCTGTTGATAGCCCTGTTGTCTCTGATATGGCACCACTTGGCCTTGGGATGCATACGTCCCGGTTGTGGCATGTTCGGTCTGTACTGTTAATTGGGTGTTGGTCTCCATTGTTGTCCTCCTTGTCTCTGACCCCCAAAATTGTTGACATAATTCATATCCTCTATTAACTCTTGGTTGTCACCTTCTCCACTCCATGAACACACATAAGACTGATTAATGCAAGGTGTACACAGTCCTCCATTTGTTGTGTCAATGATATGCACTTGCTTTGTACCCATCTCATCAACTTCTTTGTCAATATACTCATCTGAGTCATGAGTGTGACTATGTTCTCTGCATGTGAATTATTTGGGTCAAGAGGAACTGAATGCACTATTGGTGCCAGGGTCGCACCTCTCGTCATCCACCCCGAGTTTTAGGACATCTTGTCAAGAAGGATTTTACACTCTGTGAATGTCTTGCTCAAAAATGCACCCCAACTGAAGCATCTACATTGGCTTTTAAATTGTCTGCTAACCCCATGTAGAATCTCTAGCTGAGCATCTGTTCTAGAATACCATGGTGGGGACACTTCACTAGCATCCAATTGAATCTTTACCAAGTTTCCTGCAAGGTCTCAGTAAGATGTTGCTTGTACTGCAATATCTCATCAATTTGTCTTGCAGTCTTATTGGGAGGGTAGAACTTGTTCAGGAACTGCTTGACTAATTCCTCCTAAGTGACAATAGAATTTATTGGGAGCGAATTCAACCAAGTCTGAGCTTCCCCAGTCATAGAGAACGGGAATAGTAACAACTTGATGGCTTCTAGGGTCACATTTGGCTGCCTTTGGGTCACACAAATTGACATAAAAATTTTCAGCTGTTGTTGAGGGTCTTCAATGTGTGACCCGGAGAACAATCCCTTATTCTGCAGAAGATGCAACATGTTGTTGGTGATCTGGAATATCTCCGTTTGTATTGGGGGCACAACAATGGCGGTGGCCAGGTTGTCAGTTGTTGGCTGTGCCCAATAATAAAGTGCAGCTTCTGGCACAAGAGGTGCCACCACTCTGACGTTTGGGTCAACTGGATCATCCTGATGTTCCTGTTGATGTTATCTACGTCACCCATTTCAATTTCAAGTTGGTGTGTTTGTTGTGGTTGTTTGTTCTTCTTGTTGGCTTGCTTTAATGCCCTTAGTGTTTTCTCGGGGTCTGAGAATCCTTCAAACAGTTCACCAGTTCTCGAGGAATCTCTAGGCATACACCTGAATCACACAAGAGTTCAAACGTGAGAATTTCAATGAAAAATTATTTAACACCGTAGAAAATTGATCTAAACAAATAATTCTAGCACTACTTCTAAGTTGTAATAAATAACACCATTAGTTTCCCGGCAATGACGCCAAAATTTGATCACGCTCAACTATGTCTTATAAAAGACAAAGTGGTCGTCGCAAATATAATTCGGTCTTCAAGTCCGGAGTTGAATGCTCAGGGAACTAACCTATCTATTACAACTCTTAGTTATGCTAGTACAAGCTCAAACAATTTCTGGATGCAAGATTTTTATTAATAAATATTTTGATTTTTTAACTAAAGTAAAATGATATTAAAACTAACAATATTCTAAATCAAAGATAATTCAATGGTAAAAAGATCTAGGGTATTGATTTCTCCAATTGTTAGTTCAAGTCTTAACTCTTTTGCTATAATCTCGTCGTAATACTCTATGAGGATTATGAGCTATGGGTTACCGCAATTATCTCTCGATCAACTATGATAATTTACTAGAGCATTCTTTCGAACTACTCTAGCTGATAATTTATGCAGCTCTGAATTATCCCACCAAAGTTTCTTTATCTCTAATCCCACTTTTAAATTCAAGTAATTAATCTCTTCAATTACCTAAAAGTGGTGTTGTTCAACAACAATCTACCTAGTATTCTTTCTCCAGCAACACAAGGCAATTAGACATAATTAATCAAGGGCCCATTCAATTAATCACTATACAAAACATAGTTGAACAATTATATAATAAAACTGGCTCAATTATAACAAAATTGAGTCAAAACTTCATCTAACAATTGGTTCCATCAACCCTAGATTAAATGTTTATCTACTCACAGTAAAGCAAGATAAAACCATAAAATAATTCATGATCTCAAGATAATGATAAAAAGAAGAAGAATGAAAAACTCTAATGGTGTCTTGATCTTCTCATACTTGTTCTTGTCTCCAATTCAGTCTAAAAACAAGCTTAACCTTGACTTGGGCGAGTTTGTTGAGTTTTTATAGGGTTAGGATAAGTTTCCATGATCTCAAAATAATGATAAAAAGAATAAGAATGAAAAACTCTAATGGTGTCTTGATCTTCCCACACTTGTTCATTCCTCAAATTCAGTCTAAAAACAAGATTAACCTTGACTTGGGCGAGTTTGTTGAGTTTTTATAGGGTTAGGATAAGTTTCCCATGATTTTATGATAAAAAGAAGAAGAATGAAAAACTCTAATGGGGTCTTGATCTTCTCACACTTGTTCTTGCTTCCAATTCAATCTAAAAACAAGCTTAACCTTGACTTGGGCAAGTTTGTTGAGTTTTTATAGGGTTAGGATAAGTTTCCCACGATTTAAAATTTAGTCCCTAAATTTCTGGGCAATTCCAAAGTCGACCGCGGCAGAACGCGACGCGACAGCGGTGAAATGCATCAGTTCTACCTCGTGTGTTTGGCCCACCGCGTTCCAGCCGCGGTCGACCGCGGTCGCGATGGGTTCTTATCCCATCATCCTTTGCCTTTTTCTTGGTTATTTTCATTTGGGTTCTTCTTGATTGGCCTTATATCCATGTTATTGACTCCAAAACACTCCATAAGTATCTTCCTAACTTGGATTAGTTCCTGCAAAGCATAAGAACACTAATTAGAGTAATTTTGTTATCATTTTGCATTCAAAACAACAATAAAGTATGGTTCATTTAGAGTATAAATAGCGTCTATATAGCCTACTATCAATAGTATTTTCAAAGAATATTGTAAATGAAGCTTGTATTCTCTCGCATACATATATAAAAAGAAGCCTCGTGGTTTTGTTTTTCACGCATTTGCTTTTGCCTTGATATTTTTCAGTCGTTAGCCGGATGAATTGGTCTTCGGCTTAAAAGGAATCCTTAGATTCATAGTATGGCCCTGGGGCTCATTGGGCTGGCCCGTAAGCTCTTACGCGCTTTGGTCGGTACGACCTTTTAATATAAGCCGGCGTTTGAGCTCTTATGCTTTTGCCCTTGGGCATATTTAGTTAACTGTTTTGGGTTTCGTCTCCAAGTCGGGTTTTGACTCGAGCTCATTTGACCCTCAAGTTTTTGAATTTAAAGTAGGCCCTTAAGCTCTTACATGTTTTGGTCGGTACGGCCTTTTATATGGGTTAGCGACAGGGGCTCTTATGCATTGGGTCGGTACGACCTTTTGTATGGGCTAGCAATAAGGGCTCTTACGCATTGTGTTGGTACGACCTCTAGTATGGGCTGGCAACAGTGGCTCTTACGTAGTGGGTCGGTACAACCTTTAGTATGGATTGGCGACAATGGCCCTTAAGCTCTTACGCATTGTGTTAAGGACTTTTGAAATTGTGTTTGCCTGACTCTTCGACGGTTCAATGAAAACCTCGATTGTGAGTCATTATATGACGATAATCGAGCACCTCGGGAGGTTTGGCTCGGTGGCTGAGTATCTCGAAGCCTATAGTTTGGAGCTGACATGGTCGAAGCTCTTTTGCCTGATGTTGAGGGTAGCCTGTTTAACCTGTTCTTTCGAAGTATATTTAAAGTAATTGAAGGCCTGTGATTTTATAGCGACGGGCGGGCGTCCCCGAGTTGAGTTAGTTTGGCTGGTACAGCCTTGTGACCGTAGTCATTGTGTTTGGACGAAGCCTTTCAGTCCCCGAGTGAAGTAGTTTCAGCATATATATTGAGGGTATGCCTTTTTAGGGGTCTTACAAGTTCGATAAATAGCCTTAACTTTAAGATCGGGATTATGCCTTTTGTAAGGTCTTACAAATTTTACATGCCTTTGAGGTCTTATAGTTTGATTACTTGGTACAAGTATGGTTCATTCCTTTCTTGAGGTCTTACAGATTTTGATGTTGACTTATATAGGCCTTACGAGACCGAGGTTGCCCGCATGTGATCTTATGGCCTCGGATTTTGATAAGTCAATGGGGGTGGCGATTGGCGATTGTTGGTAGTCCCCGAGTTGTCGAGAGTTTCTTGGCTCGGGAGACATTACTTGTAAACTTGGTATTACCTCATTGAGGGCTTAGGATTTCGGAGTTTCCAACTCGGAGGTCATGTGGCCTTGAGTTTTCGACGCCAGTCCCCGAGTGTTTGGGACGTTTTGGCTTTGGAGCTGTTTTGTGATCTTGATGCTGCCTCATTGAGGGCTTATGAGTTTGAAGCTCCGACCCGGGGGTCGTATTATTTTGAGTTGTTGACGCCAGTCCCCGAGTCTTCGGGACGTTTTTGGTGGAGGAGCCATTTTTGCAAAAAATACCAAGCTTCTTTGAAACGCGAAATGCTTTTGGAAAGTATTCTTTGATCGCTTGGTACAAGTATACATGTCTTCGATGTTAAGGGCTCGGTGATTCTATACGGACACAGTTCGTTCGACCGTTTGGCCCGGTACATTATTTTCCTATCGAGACCCTGTTTAGGCGCATCTTGACTTCTTCGAGTAGGTGACCTTTCGGGCGGATTCCCCTGATATTCGAGGTTGATTGCAAAAATAAGCCTTAAATACTTGTTGAGTCTTCCTTCGTAGCATATAGACGTTGCCTCGTTAAAAACCTTGCCGGTAAAACCCTTCTTGGGATGAAGACTCGGTCGAAAGAAAAGAGTGCAACGTATGCTTTTGGAAGCTAAGACCTTCAAGTTGGAAAGTGCTTCGGCCGTTTCGATCGGATATCTTCATTCAGGTTAGTATAAAATGTAACTAAGAAAGGGGGATGACCATACCTCGGTGATAACGGCGGTTCGGATCTCGATGTGATTCAATCATTTGTTATGAGGACTCGGTACAGTCCTTCGTTTTGTTTAGTCCGGCGTAGTTGAGAATGTAGCTTGTTATCACTATTTTACTGTAACCTTTGGCTCTTTCGATGGTGGAGGTATTGGTGTCGGCGGTACATCATGCACTGCGAACATTGCTCTTGCCGCATGCTATTCCCCGTAGATGGTTTTTATCCCATCCCTTTTCGGGAATTTCATTATTTGATGGAGGGTGAATGGTACTGCTCTCATGCAGTGTATCATGGCCTTCCGAGCAAGGCGTTGTATCTCATGTCTCCTTCGATGATATAGAATTTGGCATTTTAGGTTGTGCCGGCCATGTTGACTGGGAGAGTGATTTCCCCTTTCATTGTTTCGCTCGCCATGTTGAATCCGTTGAGGACTCTAGAGGTGGGCACGATTTGGTCAAGCAGTTCAAGCTGCTCTACCACCCTTGACTTGATAATATTGGCCGAGCTACCTGGATCCACAAGTACACGTTTAATTTGAAATGTATTTACAAGGAAAGAGATTACCAGTGCATCATTATGAGGATGAGAGAAGGTCTCGATTTCTCTAGTGATGGATATTTTTGTTCTTCTGATCATGGGTTCTTGTGGAGCATCGATGCCTCCTAAGATCATATGGATGACATGTTGTGGCTCATTTGTTTCATTCTTCTTGGTCTCATCTCTTTCCCTGAACTAATTTTTGGCTCGGTCGCTAAGGAATTCTCGGAGGTGACCTTTGTTGAGTAGTCAGGCTACTTCTTGTCGGAGTTGATGGCAATCCTCGGTCCTGTGGCCGTGCGCGTTGTGAAATTCACACACTAAGTTATGACTCCTTTATGAAGGATCTGATTGTACAGGCCTTGGCCAACTGGTGTCTCTGATTTTACTGATGGCGAATACGATGTCTGAAACATCGACATTGAAGTTGTATTCCGACAAGCGAGGTGGCACTGTTGGCCCTGTATGCCTATCGAATCCAGCTCTACTGACAAGTCCCCGAGGGTTCTGATCTTGATCCATTCTTCAGTCATTGCGGGGTATGTTGCGCCTTGGGGAGTTTCTTCTATCTTCGGTGTATGGTTGGTATCTCTCTTTGTTTGGCTTTGATTCCTTTGCCGAAAGCCTATTAGGATATACCGAGCTCGAGGGTGATCCTAGTTGGTCATCTTTGACCCTGATCTTTGATTGATATCGGTTGTGAACATCCGACCAAGTCACAGCGAGGTATTCAACTAGATTCTGTTTTAGCTGTTTCGAAGCCACCGAGCTTCGTTCATTTAAACTTTGAGTGAAGGCCTGCACTGCCCAGTCGTTGGAGACCGGTGGTAGTTCCATTCGTTCCATTTGAAAGCAAAATACGAATTCTCGCAGCATCTCGTTCTCCCTCTACTTGATTTTGAAGACGTCGGATTTCCTTGTAGCTACTTTGATGGAACCAGCATGTGCCTTTATAAAAGAATCTACTAGCATGGCAAATGAATCTATCGAGTTTTGGGCCAGGTTGTGATACCACATCATTACCTCTTTTGAAAGTGTTTCTCCGAACTTTTTTAGTAGGACGGACTCGATCTCGTCGTCCTTTAATTAGGTCATTTCCCTTCACCTCACAAGTGTAAGTAGTGACATGATCATTGGGGTCCAAGGTTCCGTTGTACTTCGAAAGGTCGGGTATTCTGAACTTCTTTGGAATGGGTTTTGGGGCCGCTTCCTGTGGAAATGGATTTTGTACAAACTTCTTTGAATCTACACCTTTCAGAATCGGGGGTGAGCCCGGGATTTGATCGACCCTAGAGTTGTAGGTCTCTACCTTCTTGTCGTTGGCTTCTATCTTCTTTTCGCCCGACTCGATCCTCTTTGTGAGGTCCTCGAGCATCTTTATGATGGCAGGGTCAGCTGCCGACCCGTTGTTGCTTGTTCTTTCTGGTACCTGCTCGGCTCGGGAAGCCGTTTCTCGAGCTACAGTGATTGGAGTCTTTTGGTGTCTTTGCAACTGAGCAATCTCCAGCTATTGTGCTTGTAACATTTCGAAGATGACGTGAAGGCTAACCCCTTGTTCTTCTTGAGCTGGGTTTTTTTGTGCTTCTTGTTGATTTTCCTAGTGTATGCTCCTATTGGTGTGGGAGCTTATTTCGACGTGTTGAGCATTGCACGAGACCACGTCCACGAGAATTGGTTCTGGTTCATTCTTAGGGTTTCGTGGTGGCACACCAACACCTGGAACATCCACGCCATTCTCACCATGGTCTTCAAGGTTGTTGTTTTCACGTGCATTTACTGAGTTAGACATTTTGACCTGAAATCAAAAGATCTTGGACAAGAAAAGCGTGAAAGATAACTTGTGTTATGTAGTAAAACCAGCAAGAAAATAATTACTATTATTTTTTGCCCCACGGTGGGCGCCAAAATGTTTACTGTGAAAATGGTAATAACAATTAAATTTGATTTTGTGGTTCTAAAAATACATGATCTATTTTTATGCTAGTTGTTAGGCAATGGATGCTAAGTAAAAGATTAGAAAGCAAGTTTATAGCTTAGAGACGATATGATAATTGAACCAAACGGTTAGAGATCGGGGCCTCGAGCTGTCGTATATGAGGCCTCGAGGTCGAGTTGGGTGGCCGGCTTAGAGCGATCAAATGAGGACTAACAGTTATGAGAGCTACGATGATGGCTCTTTATGAACAATGATAAGCAATAAATGATGAACAATAAATAGAACACAATGAATATAAATAATAAATGGAAGTAATGAGATTAAGAGAATATGTTAGAAAGCAGAGAGAATGTTCTTGTATATTTAATATTGAGTATCAGATGTTTACAAAATGACAAGTGTTAGATATATAGTCTTGCCCCACATTAGAATAGGAGTAGTATGTCCTTGTATAGTAGAGCTATAAATAAGGACCTCTTGTATTGTATTGAATACATCATATCAATATATCATATTTTCTCCCGTGCCTTCTC
Organism: Nicotiana sylvestris; assembly: GCF_000393655.2. NCBI lineage: Eukaryota > Viridiplantae > Streptophyta > Magnoliopsida > Solanales > Solanaceae > Nicotiana > Nicotiana sylvestris. Next base: position 88,797,309 of record NC_091059.1, on the reverse strand, counting down.
ACATGGTATCAGAGCTATCGTGAGAGATTTATCGCTATGCATAAATTTCAGCGATTCCGGGAAGTAAAATCAGTCACCAGAACCCTTTTTTTCGGTAACATTTCAAAGTTGTTTTGCATCTGCTTTGTCTCGGTCAGTGTTATGCAAAAATTCCAACACTACCACAAGAGTAGTCACTGTCCGGCGACCAAACCCCAGTGAAAATCTCCGGCGGTACTGTAGCTGTCCGAAGAAAATTTTCCGGCGAAGTTCCGACATCGCATGGGCCACCTTCCGGCCATTGTTTGGCGACGACTCTTCAGGACAGATTGTTTCCCTTGCAATTTCGAGCCAACCCATCCAGGTTACACCAAATTCCGACCACTTTTATATTTTTCCGACGTGAATAGTGATTTCAAAAGTGGACTTCCGGCCATTTCTTGAAAAAGTTCCTTCAGAACAGTTGGGTCTTCTGTTAATTCTAATCCTACCCCTATTGTTTTTATTTCATTCTGACCACTTTGAATTTTTTTTCGGCAGCTATAGTAACTTTCCGGCTGCTACAGTAATATTCCGAGAGCTACAATATTTCTGGAGTGAACAATGTTCTGTTTTCCTACTGTAAAAAGTGTTTTCTCAACGATTTCTTCGGTTTTCCCAAAGGAGTTACTAATTTTCACTATTTCAAGTTAACCCTACCACTATTAATTGTAGCGACATGGGAACCGATACTTTGAATAGTCGGATGGTTTCTTTAGTGGATTATTTTGAGTTTCTTCAGTACAAAGCAGGTAAGCAGACATCTTCTGAGATAGCTTCCGTTGTTCAAACAGGTAATAGCGTGACTTGTGTCTCTCAATCTTCATCCTCTGAGTCTTGGGTCATTGATTCAGGTGCATCGGATCATATTTCTAGGAACAAATCTCTTTTCACTACTATTTCGTATTCTCAATCTCTTCCAAGAGTCACAATGTCCAATGGGTCTCAAACCATGGCAACTGCAATAGGTCAAGCAAGCCCAATTCCTTCCTTACCTTTAGATTCAGTTCTTTATGTCCCTAATAGTTCTTTTAATCTCATAGATGTTAGTCGCCTAGACTAATCACTTAAATGTGTCGTTTTATTTCTTGATGACCATGTTTTAATACAGGAACGTAGTACAAGGCGGATCATTGGTACCGGGTGTGAATCAAATGGACTTTATTACCTTATCCTTGCTAAATCACATGGACTCACATCTTGTCTTCCTTCAACAACTTGTCATGTTACTGATTCACCAGATTTATTACATAAACGGTTGGGACATCCTAGTTTGTCAAAACTTCAGAAAATGGTACCTGGTTTATCTCACTTGTCAGCTCTAGAGTGTGAGTCTTGTCAGCTCGGTAAGTATACTCACTCTCATTTTCCTCGACGTATTGATAATCGAGCAGAGTCCCCTTTTACTTTAGTCCATTCAGATGTTTGGGGTCCTAGTCGGGTCAGTTCTACCTTAGGATTCCGCTACTTTGTTAGTTTCATTGATGACTATTCTAGGTGCACTTGGATATTTTTGATAAAAAATCGATCTGAGTTGTTTTCTATTTTCCAGACCTTTCACGCTGAAATTCAAAATCAATTTGGGGTTTATATTCGCACATTTCGTAGTGATAATGCCCGAGAGTATTTGTCTTTCCCATTTCAGCAGTTTATGAAATCTCATGGGATTATTCATCAAACACCTTGTCTGTACACATCTCAACAAAATGGGGTAACTGAAAGAAAGAATAGACATCTTATTGAAACTGCTCGTACCCTACTCATACAATCCCATGCTCCATTGCATTTTTGGGGGGATACAGTTCTTACATCTTGCTATCTTATTAATCGTATGCCATCTTCAGCTATCCAGGACCAAGTTCCATTCTCTATTATGTTTCCCCACTTACCTTTGTTCTCTCTTCCACCCCGTGTATTTGGAAGCACTTATTTTGTCCATAACTTTACTCCAGGATTAGATAAGTTAGCTCCCCGTGCTCTTAAGTGCGTATTTCTTGGTTTCTCGAGAATGCAAAAGAGGTATCAATGCTACTCTGCTGACCTTCAACGGTACCTTATGTCCGTTGATGTTACCTTCTTTAAACCCCAATCATACTTCACAGGTCTAGGCAATCACTTAGATATTTCTGAGGTACTACCAGTCTCTTCTTTTGGAGATTCAGTCACTATCTCCCATCCATCTTCCTCTGCATCTCCAGCTCCACCACCTATAGCTCCCGTTCTACCATCTATAGCTCTAGTTTCACCACCTATAGGTCCAATTCCTCCACATAATCCAGTTCAACCTTCTGCAGCTCCGTCACTCTTGACTTATCATCGCCGTCCACATCCAGCATCAGGCCTAGGTGATTCACGTCCTGCATCAGATTCTACACCTACTGCGGACTTGTCTCCTCTTAGTCAACCAATTGCACTCTGCAAAGGTGTACGGTCCACACTTAATCCTAATCCCTACTATGTTGGTCTAAGTTATCGTCTGACATCACCTTATTATGCTTTTATATTTTCTTTGTCCACTGTTTCTATTCCTAAGTCTACAGGTGAGGCACTATCTCATCTTGGATAGCGACAGGCTATGATTGACGAGATGTCTGCTTTACATGCGAGTGACACTTGGTAGCTTGTTCCTCTTCCTGCAGGTAAGTCTACTGTAGGTTGTAGTTGGGTTTATCCAGTCAAAGTCGGCACGGATGGACAGGTTGATCGGCTTAAGGCTTGTCTTGTTGCAAAAGGATATACTCAGATTTTTGGGCTTGATTATAGTGATACTTTCTCTCCCATGGCTAAAGTAGCATTTGTTCGTCTTTTTTTGTCCATGGCTGTTGTACGTCATTGGCCTCTTTATCAGTTAGACATTAAGAATGTTTTTCTCCACGGTGATCTTGACGAGGAATTTTATATGGAGCAACTACCTGGTTTTGTTACTCAGGGGGAGTTTAGTGGTTGTGTATGCAGATTGCGCATGTCACTATATGGTTTGAAATAGTCCCCTCGAGCTTGGTTTGGTAAGTTCAGCACAATTATTCAGGAGTTCGGCATGACTCAAGTGAGGCTGATCACTCTGTATTTTATCAGCATTCTACTCCGAATCTGTGTATTTATCTGGTGGTTTATGTTGATGATATTGTTATTACTAGCAACGATCAGGATGGTATTACTAATCTGAAGCAACATCTCTTTCAGCACATTCAAACTAAGGATCTGGGCAGACTGAAGTATTTTCTAGGTATTGAGGTCGCTCAGTCTAGCTCAAGTATTGTTATTTCACAGTGGAAGTATGTCTTAGACATTCTTGAGGAGACTGGAATGATGGGTTGCAGACCTATTGACTCTCCTATGGATCTGAATGCTAAGCTTCTGCCTGGACAGGGGGAGCCTCTTAGAGACCCTACGAGATATAGGAGGTTGGTTGAAAAATTGAATTACCTCATAGTGACTAGACCTGACATTTCTTTTCTGGTGAGTGTTGTAAGTTAGTTTATGGATTCTCCCTGTGATAGTCACTGGGATGCAGTTGTTCGTATACTTCGGAATATAAAGTCAGCTCCAGGCAGATTACTATTCGAGGATCGAGGCCACGAGCAGATTGTTGGGTACACAGATGTTGATTGGGCAGGATCACCTTCTGATAGACGATCTACATCTAGATATTATGTTCTAGTAGGAGGTAATTTGGTCTCGTGGAAGAGCATGAAACAAAATGTAGTTGCTCGATCTAGCGCCGAAGTGGAATATCGGGCCATGACTATGGAAACGTGTGAGTTAGCTTGGGTCAAGCAGTTGCTCAAGGAGTTAAAGTTCGGAGAAATCAGCAGGATGGAACTGGTGTGTGATAACCAAGCTACTCTTCATATTGCATCAAATCCGGTGTTCCATGAGAGGACTAAACACATTGAGATCGATTGTAACTTTGTCAGAGAAAAAATACTTTCAGGAGATATTGTTACAAAGTTTGTAAAGTCAAATGATCAACTAGCAGATATTTTCACTAAGTCTCTTACTAGTTCTCGTATTAGTTACATGTGTAACAAGCTCGGTACATATGATGTGTATGCACCGGCTTGAGGGGGAGTGTTAGATATGTAGTCTTGTCCCACATTGGAATAGGAGTAGTATGTCCTTATATAGTATAGCTATAAATAAGGACCTCTTGTATTGTATTGAATACACCATATCAATATATCATATTTTCTCCCGTTCCTTCTTACAACAAGTATCCCCTTTATTTATCAGGGGAATCCCAACATAGTACAAATGCATTTATTGAAAAGATATGGGGCTGGTACAGCCATTTAATACCTTGATCCGGGTCTGAACTAGCTCACTAGGCTTTGCCAGCTCTAGCTACGCGCCTTGGGAACTTCCCACTTTTTTGCCATAACCATCGATCTGAATTGCCCCGAGGTCGGGCGTTGACAGCCCTTTGGGTGTTAATCTCGACTATAATCTCGAGCCTATAAAAATGTGCTTATGAAGCGCCGTAGTGACCGAAAATTGAACCCTCCAATTTTACCGTATACACCTTCGATAATCCGTTAGCTAGTCAGGCAAGGAATGGTAGTTGTAAACATTTTCGAACAAAAAGGAGTTAAACCAAAATTCAATTAGAGAGTCAAGCATGATGGGGCTTAATTGCAACATAATCTCAGGGAGCTTTATGTTGTGATTCTCGGATCAATATGAAGATTATTTGGGAGGAAAAACAACTCTATTTCACAAGAATAGAATTACAGAGAATTTACACCAAGAATTTCTCTCTACAAAAAAACCTCACCAAACTCTCTTTTTGTTCTCACAATCTTTTCCTGGATTGTATTTCAATCTCTCTGGATTGATTTTTCTGTGTAAAACATAAGGCTCTATTTATAGCCTTAAAGAAGGTGGTTGGTGGTTGAATTCTTCATTCAACAATGGTGGCTTCAACAATGGTGGGCTTCTAGAATTGGTAGTTGGCAGCAGCTGAACTTATCATTTCTCCCCCTTCAGCTGCATTCCAACGCAGCTACTATTTGAAAGTTATTCCAACTATGTCTCTGCACAGCTCTAACTTTTCTTGAGTGACCACCTTTGTTAACATGTCTGCTGGATTCTCCTTCGTATGGATCTTCACTAGTTTCAACAGTTGTTGATTCATCACCTCGCGTATCCAGTGATAGCGAATGTCGATGTGCTTTGTCCGAGAATGATACATTGAGTTTTTGCTTAAATCAATTGCACTTTGACTATCACAATGTATCTTATACTCTGTTTGATTTATCCCTAGTTCTTGGAGAAACCGCTTTAGCCACAACATTTCTTTTCCAGCTTCCGCTACAGCAATATACTCTGCTTCAGTTGTGGATAGTGCAACACACTTCTGCAATCTTGACTGCCATGACACAGCTCCCCCTGCAAAAGTATAAACATATCCTGAGGTTGATTTTCTTCCATCAGGATCTCCGGCCATATCTGAATCTGTATAGCCTTCCAAGACTGGATCAGCTCCCCAAAGCACAGACTTGATTTTGAAGTACCTTTAAGATACCTGAAAATCCACTTAACTGCCTCCCAATGTTTCTTTCCAGGGTTAAAAAGAAAATGACTTACCACACCTACCGCATGTGCGATATCTGGCCTCGTGCAAACCATGGCATACATAAGACTTCCAATTGCTGAAGAATATGGAATTGTAGACATCTCCTCAATATCTTTCTTGGATGAGGGGCACAAACTCTTGCTCAACTTGAAGTGATTTGCCAAAGGGACACCTACCGGTTTGGCATTACTCATATTGAACCGTTTGATCACCCGTTCAATGTAATTTTCTTGAGATAGCCATAACTTCTTGTTTCTCCTATCTCGAGTTATCTGCAATCCCAAAATATGTTGAGCTGGACCTAAGTCTTTCATTTCAAAGGACTTAGAGAGTTCTTTCTTCAACTGTCTAATTTTTGTTGCATCTTGTCCAATGATCAACATGTCGTCTACATAAAGTAGAAGTACAACAAAGAAAATCTCTGAATGTAAACATACTAATCTGCAGCAGTCCTTTTATATCCTTGACTTACCATAAATGAGTCAAACTTTTTGTACCACTGCCTCGGTGCTTGCTTTAGGCCATATAAACTTTTCGTAAGCTTATAGACGAGGTTTTCTTTTCCTGAAACCTCAAAACCTTCCGGCTGCTCCATATAGATTTCTTCATTTAGATCACCATGAAGAAATGCTGTCTTGACATCCATTTGTTCAAGCTCCAAATTCAAACTGGCTACCAATCCAAGGATGATGCGGATTGAAGTCAATTTTACAACTGGTGAAAATATTTCATCAAAGTCAATTCCCTTTTTCTGTAGGAATCCTTTGACTACTAACCGGGATTTGTGCTTCACCACCTTTCCTCTGCCATCTTTCTTGAGCTTGAATACCCATTTACTCTTCAGTACCTTCTTTCCTTGTGGAAGTTTCACAATCTCATAAGTGTTGTTTTTCTGTAAAGAGTTCATCTTTTCGGTCATTGCTTGCGGCCATTTTTCTTTATCCTTATGAGATATAGCTTCATGGAAACTCTCTGGTTCTCCATCTTCAGAAAGTAGAATATACTCGGTCTCTAGGTATCGAGTTGATGGAATCTGACCTCGTTCAGATCGACGAGGTTGTTGATTATTAGCTTCAGGATGTGTACCATCATCGTTCCCCTGTGATGGTTCTGTAGTTTCCTGAGGGGTTTGTGCCTCCCCCTGCCAAACATCCTCCTGTTCTGCTTCTGGTACTGCTTCATGCTCCCCCATGCTATTTGTGTCAAACTGCAATGGTAGTGGATCTGGACCAACTTTTTGGGCACTGGAACCTCTTTCATAAGACATTGTGGGCTTTTCAATGTCTTCAATTGTCTGGTTTTCGTGGAATACAACATCCCTACTTCTGATCACCGTCTTCTGTATTGGATCCCATAATCTATACCCAAATTCTTCATCTCCATAGCCTATGAAGATACATGGTATAGTTCTACCATCAAGCTTCTTCCTGAGCTCCTTGGATACATGTGCATGTGCTAAACAACCGAATACCCTTAAGTGAGAATATGAGGGATTCTTACCAGACCATATTTTCTCTGGAACCTCAAAATTCAACGGGGCTGATGGTGACCGGTTGATTAGGTAGCAGGCGGCGCGAACAGCTTCTCCCCAGAATGGCTTAGGCAGCTTTGCCATACTGATCATACTTCTGACTCTTTCCATAATTGTCCGGTTCATTCTCTCGGCTACTCCATTGTGTTGTGGGGTGCGTGGGACCGTCTTTTCATGTCGAATCCCTTGTCTCTTGCAATAGGAATCGAACTCCTTGGAAGTATACTCGCCTCCATTATCTGAGCGAAGGCATTTTAATTTCTTTCCCGTTTCACGCTCTACCATGGCATGAAATATCTTGAAATAATCAAAAGCCTGGTCCTTTGTCTTTAAGAAGTACACCCACACCTTTCGAGAAGCATCATCAATGAAAGTCAGAAAATACCTATTGCCGCCAAGTGACTTCTCCTCCATGGGACCACAAATATCAGAGTGTACCAGACTTAGTAACTCTGATTTTGTGGTTGAAGAAAATGTAAAAGAGACTCTATGTTGCTTTTCGAATAAGCAATGATTACAATGGTCTAAAGCAGCCTTCTTGTCCATTCTGATAAGCTGCTTTTTCATTAGAATTGATATCCCCTTTTCACTCATGTGACCGAGTCTCTGGTGCCACAGGTTTTGAGACGCCTCTTTTTCCATAACATTGAGGTTGTCTGAACATACCTTCACATGAGTTTTATATAAGTTGCCACAAATATGTCCTCGAGCGAGAATCATAACCCCTTTCAGCAATTTCCATGTGCCTTTTCCGAAATAACTTTCATAGCTCTGTTTGTCAAGAGCTATACCTGATATTAGGTTTAGACAAAGATCTGGCACATGACGGACATCCTTCAATATCATTGTACTCCCGATATTTGTTTGTATTTTGATATCACCAATTCCAACTATCTCACAGGAAGAAGTGTTCCCCATCTTCACTACTCCAAAGTCTCCTGCTTTGTATGTTGTGAAGAAATCTTTTCGGGATGTGGCGTGGTATGATGCTGCAGTATCTACCACCCATTCGTTTTCTTCTTGACTTGAGACGTGAAGGCATGTCTCTTCTTGGATGGAACAAATGGCTACCTCTCCGTGGGTAGTGACTAATGCATCTCCATCCTTTTGCTTCAACTGCTCCTTCTCCTTATGCAATTTTCTGCAGTTCTTCTTTAAATGGCCCTTTATTCCACAGTGGTAGCACGCATATGATGACTTCCTACCATCCGTGGATTTTCCCCTACTCTTGCTTCTGCCTCTCCTCTTATCTTGACTTCTTTCTTGTTGTCTCCCTCTTTCTGTAATAAGGGCATGCGACTCACCATGATCGATGTCCTTTCTTCTGGCTTCTTCATTAAATAAGGCATCTTTAACCATAGACATGGTCAGATTTCCACTAGGAGCTGAATTACTGAGAGAGACTACCAGCGTCTCCCAGCTATCAGGAAGAGAACTAAGGAGTAGTAGGGCTTGCATCTCATCCCCGAGCGGCATGTCAACAGACGATAATTGATTTATCAAGCTCTGAAACTCACTGGTATGCTCGGCAACTGAAGTTCCGTGCTTTAACTTCAAATTTACCAAACGCCTCATCAACAAGGCTTTGTTCCTAGCGGTCTTGGCTTGATACATCCCTTCTAACTTCACCCAGAGGGCATACGCATCTGTCTCTTGTGCAACATGATGAAAAACGCTATCGTCAATCCATTGTCGAATTTGACCGATAGTTTTTCTGTTTAATTTCTTCCACTCTGCTTCTTTGGTGGAATCGGGGTTCCTACCCTTTGCTTCTATGGGATCAAACAAATCTTTACAACTGAAGGAGATCTTCCATCCGAGGTCTCCACAATGTGTAATTTGTGGCAGTAAGCTTTATCATAGCTCCAGATGATGATGACTCTTCCATTATGTCTTTAAAATGGCTTGGTCAAAATTTTGGAGCAGAATCTCACCAAACACGTCCGGAATGGTGAAAAATGGTAGGATTGACTCTTCTTGGGTCAAAATAGGGCCTCCAGAAAATTTTCAAAATTTACACCAAACTTTTGGGGTTAAATCGAAAATATACTGAACTTGTGAGGCAGATTTATAATTTCAGTAACTTCAGGGGTTATTTCAAAAATTTCTAAAAATTATGATGACTGGGCGCTGACTAGATGTTGACTGGGTGATGACGTGGCGCTGACTGGGCAGCTACTATTCATCATCTTCTTCCTTGGGCAGAAGAAAAAAAATTGCCATAACTTCTTCGTTTTAGCTTTGTTTGGCCTCCGAAAAATTGCATTGAATTCGTATCGACGCAAGGAATCGAATGAAATGATCAAAACACACCGAAGATCACGTTTTCGAAAAACGTAAATCCGGGTTGAAATTTTCAATGTTCCGATATTTCTCGATGTACACAAAATCGAGGGCTCTGATACCACTTGTTGTGATTCTCGGATCAATATGAAGATTATTTGGGAGGAAAAACAACTCTATTTCACAAGAATAGAATTACAGAGAATTTACACCAAGAATTTCTCTCTACAAAAAAATCTCACCAAACTCTCTTTTTGTTCTCACAATCTCTTCCTGGATTGTATTTCAATCTCTCTGGATTGATTTTTCTGTGTAAAACATAAGGCTCTATTTATAGCCTTAAAGAAGGTGGTTGGTGGTTGAATTTTTCATTCAACAATGGAGGCTTCAACAATGGTGGCTTCTAAAATGGGTTGGTGGCTTCAACAATGGTGAGCTTCTAAAATTGGTAGTTGGCAGCAGCTGAACTTATCACTTTAAAGGTTTCAGACTCATTTGCAATTGATGCTCAAGATGTCCAAACCCAGAATCTTTCGTGATTTACATTAATTTCCCATGGACCACATAAAGGTTACTTAGAATTGAGTTAGGTCGGAAAAAAACTAGACTTAAGTAACAAATATGTTAATATATGAATTTTTTTTTTTCATTTTAAAACTTTATATAATTTTGTTTATACCTTCATCATATTAGGTCACCAAAAAATATTTATATATAACCTCCCTAAAAAGTGGAATTTGTAAATCTGGAGTACAAGACAAGTGACCTAACAATATAAAAAACCTTTACACGTATATAAATTAAACCCGTTTCTTCATGGATTTTAATTTACAATTAGGGGTCCGTAAAAACTTCTTTTGGAGCCAATATATATATAGTTGTTTTAACAATCGTCATAAATTACATTGAATATTTTAGAATCCAAATCGAATAAGACAACGTGTACGTACTAGATAAATAAACAAAAGTAAAAGAAGATAAAAACATATCCAAGTGTTTTTCTTATAAGCAATTAGTATTCTATTCATATATTCCAATTCTGTTGTGATGTTTTAACGAACTAATTAAGTAAACGATTTATTCGTTTTTAGTTACTAGGGACGCGGGAAAACTAGTAAAAAGAAGGATATATAATCGCAAAAGGTTTGCTCAGAGGATAAGTAGCGAGTTAGTTACGTACGAATCCAGATCTCTAATCAAAGTCTAATTAATCCGTCATGTTGCTTTCTATTTAAACAGGAGCTAGAGATTTCCCCTTGCTCCAGCATATAGTTTACATAAGTAGATATATCCTCTCTCGATCGCCTCTAATTTTCCGTTTTCTTTCTTTCTTTGCTTGCATATTTCTGTAGAATTACACGTAAAGTGATGGCAAAGTCAGCAGAGATTGTTTGTTTCGGGGAGATGTTGATTGATTTCGTTCCTGATTCTGCCGGAGTCTCCTTAGCAGAGTCTACGGGCTTTCTCAAAGCCCCCGGTGGTGCACCTGCTAATGTTGCTTGCGCCATTACCAAACTTGACGGCACCTCCGCCTTCATTGGAAAGGTACGTACGTAGTAGTACAATGATATTACTTTACATGACAGTATTATTATTTGAAGAGTCTAATCTTTTTCTTTAACCAAGATTTTATTTTAGTGTTTAGTTTTGTGATTTACAATACCTTTTCTATATAATCTATGAATATATAAATTTATTTGATAAAACTTGAAGATTCTATGTCCATCTCCTCCTGTTTGGTCAAGCCATCTACCTTGTTTTTGTTAAATGGATTTTGGGTCTAACTCAACCCCAAAAGTTAGCTCAAGACTTGGTGATTGCCCAAGTCCATATAAGTAGATCACTCATCCCCTTCATTGTCGATGTGGGACTCAACAGTTTTTTATTACTATTCCCTCTGTTCCAATTTATGTGAACCCGTTTGACTGGGTACAAAGTTTAAAAAGAATGACCACTTTTGAAATTTGTGGTCCTAAACAAGTTAAAATGGAGCCCAGAGTATTTGTGTGGTTATAAAAGCTTCTCATTAAGGGTAGAATTGGAAGTTTAAACTAAATTGTTTCTAAATTTAGAAAGAAGTCATTCTTTTTTCAACAGACCAAAAAGGAAATAGCGTCACGTAAACTGCTGGAACGGAGGGAGTATTAGTTTTTGAAGAAAAGTTAAGTTTTGAGAGGCTTATAGCCTGAGTTTAATTTTTCAATGCATTGGATCCCCTTTGTGAGAGTTCCTAGTGAAAAGGTATTAATCCTTAACTTACACCAAAAATTACGATGTTTGACCCTTGTATTCTATTATGTACCAGGAGTATGTAATTAACAGCTTGTTTTAGTAGTACTTCTTTTCATATATCGATCTCGACAATATATAAGTTTCTCAAATATGATTAACTGAGCAGGTGGGAGACGACGAGTTTGGGCGTATGTTGGTGGATATACTGAAGAGTAATGGGGTGAACAGCGAAGGAGTGTGCTTCGATACTCAGGCGAGGACAGCACTAGCGTTTGTGACACTGAAGAGCAACGGGGAGAGGGAATTCATGTTCTACAGGAACCCGAGCGCGGACATGCTGCTCAAGGAGTCAGAGCTGAACTTGGGTCTGATAAAGCAGGCTAAGATCTTTCACTATGGATCCATAAGTTTGATCACGGAGCCTTGCAGGTCAGCTCACATGGCTGCCATGAAAGCTGCGAAAGAAGCAGGCGTCCTCCTTTCGTATGACCCAAATGTTCGCCTTCCTCTCTGGCCTTCCCCTGAAGCTGCAAGAGATAATATCAGAAGCATTTGGAATGAAGCTGATTTTATCAAGGTTAGTGATGATGAGGTAAATTTCCTGACACAAAAAGACGCAGAAAAGGAGGAGACAGTGTTGTCCCTATGGCATGACCGCTTGAAGCTTCTTGTTGTTACTGATGGAGAGAAGGGCTGCAGATACTTCACCAAGGTAATTTCTTAACATTTTCTTTCTTGTTCTTGAAGTTTTGTTTACACAATCACTATATAATCATGCACAGAGTTTCAAAGGAAAAGTGAGTGGGTTCTCTGTCAAGACAATAGATACCACAGGAGCCGGAGATGCTTTTGTAGGTTCCCTTCTGGTTTCCATCGCCAAAGATCCTTCTATTTTCCAGGTATCATCACTTTGATATTGACAAGAATCTCTTACATTTGGTTTTAATTTTTTATTATGGGCTTTATTTACTCAAAGTTCTGTTTTTAAAGTATTGCGCTATGTTGAGGAGCAGAGAGTTTTCATATTTTCATAAGTATTTAACATGTACTTCTACTTGTTTGGCATACAGTTTTTGTAATTACATTCATTCTTGGAAAGGAAACAAGCTATATATGTGTCTAGGTGAACCAACTAGTTACGATTAAGTTTAGTTGTTATTGATACACTTGCATTAGATCCGGTGTCTGGATTAGTTAGATAGTATATGATACTATAGGAATAAGGGTGAGATGTAGAAAATCCTTGGTTTGGAATAATGGAGCAGAATCTATATTTGAAGATTATATAGCTAACTTGAACTTATTCGAAAGAGGCATAATCGTTATTGTTATTGTTGTTGTTATAATTATTCAGGACTGAATAAGATAATATGAATGGTATTTGAATCCTCCACTAATACTTCTCTCCTTCCTTAATTACTGAACACTAACAATGATCGACATTAATCCCTCATCCAGTTCCTTCTTTTTAATTAGCCTAATTCAAAACTTGTAAACAGTATCAGTGAGATGTTTTGCAATATGGATGTTTTGAAGCAATGTTACACTACTTTCTTCATTTCTTTAAATTGTTCTGCTTTTTTTGGATGACTATTGATTGAACCGCTAACTGTGCTTGCGTAGGATGAAGAGAAATTGAAGAAAGCCTTGAGATTTGCAAATGCATGTGGTGCAATCAGTACAACCCAAAAGGGAGCCATTCCAGCATTGCCATCAACATCTGATGCCCAAGGACTCATTGCTGGCTCCAAGGCTTACTAATGATTCTTAATTACCACCTATCCTAGTTATCATCGTGTTTTTTTTTTACTGCCACTATCATTTGATGACTACAATTCTCCAAATTCGTACTCCTTAATAAGTTTAATTTGCTGGACAATATATTTAGCTTAATTAGTACTGTTTGTATTACTCCGTAGTTTATGAACAATTCCCTTCCGTCTTATTCTTCCAAATTGATGAGTTCTAATAATCTGCACTAACACTTTTAATTTAATCCAATTATTCTGCATGTTATATAGATCAATATATCCAAACCCTACTTATAAGGTCAAAACTCGTCAATTTAATGTTCTAAGTGGAGCATAGTAGTACAATTGAGACCAATGCACTGTGATAATATAAAATACTGATTACTCATCGTGTATCTCCTTAGCAAGGTTAGTTGTGATAGGACTTATCGCTATCACTTCGAGAGTAATTTGATTGTGTATATCCACTTTTGAAGTTATACTCTTATTGCACAAAATTTTACAAATTATAACTCGGATTTGAAGTAGTTCAATAAATCTTCCCATGTAAGTTTAAAAATCAAATATATATGAAGTTTTTTTATCTTTCAAATGAAACTTCAAAAATTCACAACTTCAAAAATTTGAAATTTAAGTAGTTCTATCTCTTCCATGTAACTTCAGTAGTTCAAATCTGAAGTTAAGCTTGTCAAAGCCTAAACTTCAGACATAAAAATAAATTCTAAAGTTATCGTTATAATACTCGAAACAGTAGCCAGCCTAAACTCATAACTTTTAAACCCCATAAATCATGTCTGCTTCATACAAAGACCAAACAAGTTGCCTGTTGGGTGATATAACAATGAATTTGTAAGAAAATAGACATACTTGGGAACGATCTGGAAAACATAACGGGCAACAACGTTCTTTTGGATGGCGTTTTTGACACCAACGCACTCAAAGATTTGTAATTAAGGAGGTTCTTCTTCTACGAATCTATATATATATATATATATTTGAGAGCCATTTACCCGGTGGCGTGGCAGGCTCATTTAGCAAGAATTGCATTTCTCTTTTTCCACAATTTTTTCTCTTTCCCCTCTAATTTCATTTCTTAATAGACACAACGCTTTGCCCTCATTTTGTAAATCAAACATTAACTGTCATTAACCTAATATTAAATAGACACAACTATTTGCCCTCCCTCCGCAACGGTTACAATACGTTTTGTTGTTCTGGCAGACTGGCCCCTCCCTTAATACCCCTTTCCCTTCTTTTTGGTTGTCTTTTTCCTGTAATTTCCCCCTACGTACCTCAACTCTCTCTTTCCTCTCTTATGCAAATACACTCTTTATCATTGATTCTCTTCCTCCTCAAATCTGCTTTCTTATTTGGGTATCAATTTATATATTCTACGAGAAGCAAATGGCTTTTTTGGTATTACCGAGTTTCTTCTCAAATGGTTCTGTTAGTTTATAAATGCATAGATAGTGTTTTAAATTACAAAGACCACTATCAAAGGACAGATTTTTTGAAGTATTGGTCTATTTTTGGAAGGCTTAACAACTTGCAAAACCATTTGAGAGCCATTAATACTTTGTCATCGCTCAGGCTTCGGTGGGAGTCTCAATAACATAAAAAAATGAACTCAGCAGCAGCCACATAGAAACAAAAAGACATGCTTATTTGATCAGGTCTTCCTAACACATTCTTTATTGTTTTTAGATTAATTCAGTTAGCAGTTCTCTGTCTTAACGTTAGATCATTTTTTGTTCTCTTACACTTGTTTATTTATTAGGTATAGAATTAAATCACTACGTATATAAGTAAATCACCATTGAGCCCTGCTATAACAAATTTAGATGATGTCAGTTATTTATGTAGAATGGATGAGGGTAAAAAATACTGGACAAGCAAGAGAAATTATAAGGCATCCAAGTTGTAACAGACTTTTTCCATTCTGCGTACTTTTCGTTTGTTTTCTTTTGATTGCTAAACAAGACTGTATTTTGTCTTATGATTTTGAGAGTTGGTATATTTGGGCCACAATATATATTTTTTATTTTATTTTGTTCCTTATAAATATAAATACTTTAAAGAAAAGAATATGTTAATATCTAATATAAGTGTGTCTATGTCCATGACTGCAATAAGGTTTTCGAGTTCTTTTCCTTTCAAATTTTTTGGCATTTTGATTATTTCAAATTTTTGAACAAAGACAGTAGTCATTGCAAGAAAAGAAAACAGAAGGCACTTAGCGCATGCTAAATTCTTTTAAATGTACTTTGATTGTCCATTATCATATTTAAGCAATTTTAAGTTGACTACTATAGTTTTGTTTGTTTTTGTTAAAAATGAAGTTTCGTTTATAATTGATGCTTGCAAGATGAAATGTCTTTAAAGACCGCGCCAAGCATAGATCAGAAAGATGTTGAGAGATCGTACAATTTGACGGACCATCTAAAGTACTAAGATCTCTGTTACGCTATATTTGACAATGTGTATTTATCATATTAAAATTTCAATTGCCGTTTCAACTAAGTTGATGTTTCTGTTTCAAGTGAATGTTCACTTGGTTTAACAATAGATACTTTTTACCAAGTCTATCAGATAGAAGATGATAGAGAGCTAATTTTTTTAATCATTCTATTGAAATTGTTATGTTTTATTAACAAAATAGTATATTTCGTAAATTTAAAATATCTTGTATGTTCGCGCGAACCGGCACGAAGCGCGAGTAACTAAACTAGTAAGGAAATAAAAAAGGAGAAGGAAAAGCAATAGCAGCAACATCGATCTGAAGTTTCTCCTAATTCGGTTACAAGTTAAAAGTTTTTTAAAGATTTAATACCTTAAAACATCTTTTAACTATTTCCCCCTTCATACTAAAACTCTCTCGTTGCTTGCATGGCATAATATGTGTAATAACTTGCCAAAGAGCGCGTGAAGTCTAAAAAGGCCATCAAAATGACCCACCTAATAGTGTGTAATGACTAATTAGCCTTACACTTTTTTTAAAAAACTAATTAGCCTTACACTTTTTATAAAATTTACTTTTTGTATTTTTCTCCTCATTTGTTTTTTTACACCTTTTTCTTTATTTTTTCACATTTCTTACTCATTTTTTCACCTTTCCTTTTCAAACTCAATAGGGATTTCCTTTGAAAAAATTTCACCTCTCTTGTTCCATTAAATTTTATTCTTTTTCTTGCTTTAGTCTTCTCTTACCCATATTATTGAAAAAATATCCATTTAAATTTTCTTATTAAACCCAACACTTTGTAGAGAATAAAGTTGAATCTCTTGAACCTTGTTTGTGTCATCTAGAATAAGGATTTATTCAATTGGAATCTAGCATACAACACAACCACAATTAAAACTAAAAATAACACATTTATTTTAGATCCTACTTTGGCCAAAAATGCCCAGAATTAGTCGGTCATCCGACCATAATATTGTATGGGGTAAAATGAGAAAGCGACGCATGGAACGGAAGACAGAAAATAGACAAACCCGAAGGTAATGATTTCGTTTGTCATCGAAAAAATAGTACTCATAAAGACAAAATAAATGCCGCCTTCCGGTGGCATTCAATGAAGAATATTCTACATCATTAAGTGCATGATCCGTTACAGGGAATATGTCATTCACTACCTACCATTACACATTCTTTAATGGCACTCATAATTATCATTAAAAGGGAGCTTGATCCTGGAACCTTGTTCCCTAGGTGTAACTATAAATTGTGAGCTTTATCATCTTTCTATTGACACGAATTTTCTGACAAGCATACACTATATTCTATCAAAAGCTCAATAACATTTTACTTTCTTACTTATTTATATTGTTCTTACTGCCCCTGGTAGACCTGCGCCCGTGATCAAGATATCTACCGCTTCATTTCAATTTCAAGGCTAAGTCTTACATTTTTGTCTAATTCATCTATTATTTTAGGATCAAACTAATTCACTTATCTATAAACCACGTATAAATTCAACTGTACCATTTTACGTGTAAACAGTTTGGCGCCCACCGTGGGGCATAGACAATTGTGTAATTGAATTGTTCCCTGCATCTATTACTAACTATTTTGATTCTTTGCCCTTAGCAAAAATTATTAAAAAACAGATATGTGACGACCCGGCCCGTCGTCGTGTGAATTACTGCCCCGTTTCCCCCATTTTTATGCTTTTTCATGTTTCGTTATCGGTATTCGATGTGTTAGAGTTAAATCGGATTGGTTTTGATAGGAAATGAGACATTTAATCTCTTTAAGGAAGGCTTGTTTTGGAAAAGTCAATCGGATGTTGACTATGAAGTTAGAGGGCTTGGATGTGATTTTCGGTGATTCGGTTAGCTTCGGGGGTTGATATATGGCTTAGGAGTGTGATCGGAATTGATTTTGGAGCTCCGGAGTAGAATTAGGCTTGAATTGGCGAAGTTAGTATTTTGGCAAATTCCGGTTGGTAGGCGAGATTTTGATACAGGGGTCAGAATGGAATTCCGAGAGTTGTAGTAGCTTTGCTAGGTGATTTTGGATGTGTGTGCAAAATTTCAGATCATTCGGAGGTGTTTTGGTCGGGTTTTTGATCAAATGCGTATTTTGGAAGTTTTTAACAAAATTTAGGCTTAAATCCTATGTAATTTGATGGTTTTGGTGTTGTTTGTGGTGTTTTGATGATTGGAACAAGTTTGAATGATGTTTTAGGATGGGTTGGAACTTTTGGTTGAGGTCCCGGGGGCCTCGGGGTGATTTCGGATGGCTAACGGAAATTTTTGAAGTTGGAAAATGCTGCAGAAATGCAGCCGTCAGTGCAGAGCAATTTTGCTCTATGTGATCGCATAGCACAAAGGGATGCGATCGCATAGAAGGATTTTAGGGGTTGTTTGGTTGCTCAATGCGATCGCATGAAGGGGTTGCGATCGCATAGTGTTGTTTGGTATTGCACTGCGATCGCATAGGCCTGTTGCGATCGCATAGGGTAATTTGAGACCATGGAATTTTTGGTCTATACGATCGCAGGGGCTTGAATGCGATCGCATAGAGTTAGCTACAGTGATCCGAGCAGAATGTTAAAAACATTTCATCCGCGAACCAAACCCATTTTTCCACCATTTTTTAGCAACCTTGAGAGCTTTTGGACGGGAATTGAAGGGGTTTTGACGGGAAGTAATTGGAGGTAAGTCCTACGAACTAAATACATGATTATATCATGAAATCATCCTTGAAATTCATGAAAATATAGCCAAATTGTAAGAAATTAGGGCTTGAAATTAAAATTCTAAATTTGGGATTTGAGGGGCCATTTGTGGTCCGATTTGAGAGATTTTTGTATGTATATACTCGTGGCGAGATAAGGAACCCGATGATGTAAAAATTTCTGAGTTCCGAGGTGTGGGTCTGGGGCTCGGGTTTTGCTAATTTCGGGATTTTTGATATTTTTCGAATGTTTTCGCTTGGGCTTTGTTCCCTTAGCATATTGTGACGTATTCGTTCTGATTTTGGATAGATTCGACGCGTGTGGAGGCCAATTCGAGGGGAAAAGGTGTCGCGAGCTAGAGAATTAGCCAGTTCGAGGTGAGTAATGGTTGTAAATGATGTCCTGAGGGTTTGAAACCCCGGATTGCACATCGTAGTGCTATATTGAGGCAAGATACGCGCTGGATGATGAGCGTAGGGTCTTTCACTACTGAGGATTGTGACTTGGTCCATCCCGATTGATGATTTTACCGAATATTTGACTGAAATTCATTTGTTATCATCATGATTTTGGCTGATTGCCATATTTGGGCTTCGTGCCAATTATTTGAACCCTTCGGGGATTTTTATCACTGTTTTCTCACTACTTGACTTATTATTTGAACTCAGTCCTGTTGATATCTACTGTTTTACAAACTCAGCCACTTTTACTCAGATTTGAAACTTAAATGATATTTCTACATCATGTTTTGGGCTGAGAACTACTGTTTTACTAATGCCCAAGGGGCTTGTGATGATTTTTGGACTGAGTGAGGTCGAGGGCCAGATGGTGAGGATATGCTGAGTGATATGAGGCTGAGGGCTTGAGATACTTTATATGCCACGAGGTGGCTCGAGTGATGTGAGGCCGAGTGCCAAGTGATGATGCCACGAGGTGGCTTGATATAGCGCTTGGGCCGAAAGGAGCCCCTCCGAAGTCTGCACACCCACAGTGAGCGCGGGTACCCATTATTCTGAGTGATTGATACTTAGCCCGAGGGGCTGATACTGTATCGAGAGTGAGCCCGAGGGGCTGATACTATGCTGAGCGATTGATACTGTGGCCGAGGGGTGGATTTCTACTTGTTATTTACCTGTTAAATTACCGATTTTACTTGTTTTTAAAAGGAATATCACTTGATTTCTTCACTGATTTACTACTTTAAGTGATTTTTACTGCTTGATATGGAATTGCTTTGTGCCTTTACGTGTTTTCATACTTTCAGCCATTATTTATAGTTATTACTCACTGAGTCGGAGTACTCACATTACTCCCTACACTGTGTGTGCAGATTTAGGTATAGCAGAGTCCGCACCTGAGCATTGATTCCATCCAAGCTAGGCAGTGATTTGGAGTTACGAGGTAGTTGTTGACGCCTGCAGCCCCTTGTCTCTCTTATCCTCTATCATTTATGTTTCTTCAGACAGTTGTATCGGATTCCGTACTTTGTAGACCTATAGCAGATTCTGTAGTAGCTCATGACTTGTGACACCCCGGTTTGGGCTGTGTCGGGATGGTTCCTGCTGTTGTTAACGTTAAAATTCCGCAATTTATTAGTATTATATTTATATGTTATTACTATTTATGATGATTAACTATTTAAAAGAGGTGTTCCATTTTGGTCTGGCTGGCCTTGTCTTCACGAGAGGCGCCATCACGACCGGGTTTGGGGATTGGGTCGTGACAAGATAATGGTGTTAACAACACACACAACATTGAGACCTAAGGAAATTAGCCTCACCACGAAGATTCTATCAACGATACCCGTAATGAGGGGAACAAAGCCACACCGGTCCACTGAGGCCGATATCTGTAATATGTTCGGGAGGTGACTCCTGGTGATGTTGAAGAAGAGTATGTTGTCGAAGGAGTAAGGCTCTTGCAGGAGCAACAGGAGGCCATTATAGGCCATCTCAAATGACAGCATAAGGTCATGACGGAGCTGAAGCATGCATTGTCGGGTGCTTCAAACAACGCGAATGGACGAGGTCCAGTTCTTCCCAATGCTCCCGCAAATCAAATAACACAGAGGGTCGACAACAACACCCCAAGGAACGAGGTTTTCTTCGATGGGGATGGTGGAGCGGATCTGGTCACAATAACGAGAGTGATCCCTTTAGAATCAAACTCATGTGGTTTTTGAAAAAAGTAAACGCCCGAATGGATCAAATTTCGGGCACACCATTGGTGCTGAAAGGGCCGGACTCAAAAAAGTACATACAATTGCCGTACAAACCAAGCGCAACACTAGAATTGATCCCAAAGCGATTTAAAATGACCGACGTGCCGAAGTATGATGAGACTTCAGATCCTCAGGAGCATATATAACCACCTATACAATGGCGGTGAAAGGGAAAGATTTAGCTCCCCACGAGATTGAGTCAGTTTTGCTGAAGAAATTCAGGGAGACTCTTACGAAAGGAGCCTTGACGTGGTATTCGCTTGCGCCCGAGCATTCCATAGACTCTTTTGAGATACACGTGGACTCTTTCATCAAGGCCCATACTAGGGCCAGAAAGGTACAGGCTCGAAAGGCCGATATATTTAGGATTGCACAAGGAGATTTCGAGTTGATGCAAGAGTTTGTAACCAGATTCCAGAAGGAAAAGATGTTGTTATCGGTCATACCGAACGAATGGTCGGCTAAAGCATTCACCAAAGGTCTGAATCCGAGAAGCTCCGACGCTTCCTGAAAGTTAAAAGAAAGTTTGCTCGAGTTCCAAGCAACAACTTGGGCGGATGTTCACAACCAATATGAATCAAAGATAAGGATTGAAGATGACCAGCTCGGTTTCCCGACATTGGTTAAGGGTCGAGACAGGGAGAAGAATAAGGAGAAATTAAAAGATGATTTCGACACAGATCGACGGTCTTCAAGGAGTCGATTTTTTCCCTATGAATGGGTTAAAGGACGAGATAGAGGTTTTTGATCGGCAGATAGATTCGCTACCAATAGGAAAATTGATCGAGGACAAAAATAATAGGTCATTACAGGACAAGGAAACATCAGGTTCTTGAGATTCTTCCTACCCCAGGATTTCTGAATACAACTTCAACGTCAGTGTGGCGGAGCTAGTGTCGTCCATGAGGAACATTAAAGAAGCACGATTCCCAAAGAAAATAAAGTCTGATCCCAGCCAAAGGGACCCTAACTTATGGTGCGAATACCACGAGAAAAATGTTCATCGGACTGGGGGCTGCCGGCATATGCGTGAAGAAATGGCGACATTGCTAAAAAAAGCCATCTTAGAGAATTTTTAAGTGACCGGGCCAAAAATAACTATGGTCACAACTGTTATAACGCAGAGCCTTCAAAAGCAGGAGAAGATCCCCAGTGCCTGACGATCAATATGATTTTCAGGGGGGACGAGATTAACGGGTTACATTCTCGGTAGTAAAAAAGATGAAGGTGTTAGTAACCCACAGCAAGAGACTCATGTAAATCGTTGAAGACGACATTACTTTCACGGAGGAAGACACAGATGGATTGTTTCTACCACCCAACGATGCATTGGTAATCTCTTTAAATATCTTAGATTTTAAAATTAAACGTGTTCTGGGTGGATTTAGGAAGTTCGGCTAACATCCTACGATGGAGGGTATTGGAGCAATCCAAGCTTACCGAAAGCATTATTACGGCCACAAAACTTCTTGTCGTGTTCCACCTAGCAAGTGTGACGACCCGATGAGAGATTCTGCTGCCCACGAATGCCAAAGGGGTGATGAAAACTACCCTTTTCGAGGTGGTGGACGGCAATATGGGCTATAATATTATCATTGGTAGACCATGGTTGCACGAGATGAAGGTTGTGCCATCGACATATCACCAGTTTTTGAAATTCCCAACTCCCGAGGGATTTAAACAAATAAGAGGTGACCAACCGGTAGCAAGGGAGATGAACCCAATCTCAGCAAGGAACTTGCAGCATAGCAATTACAGGAACCGACGCCTGCTCCCTGGGCGAGTGAAGACAACCAGGTGGAAGATTCATCGGAATCCTATAAGGTGCCAAGGTATTTTCAGGTACTAGAAGAGACGAACGCAACAAAGTCCACATCAGAAGAGATTGAACAAGTCGCTTTGTTCCAAAAATTCTTGGAGAGGAAGTTCCACTTAGGGACAGGACTGCACCCCAAGCTTAGGTCTGGATTTATTGAATTCCTTAAAATTAATGTCGATTGTTTTGCATGGTCACATGCAGATATGATAGGTATCCCGCCGAAAGTGGTTGTGCACAAGCTAAGCCTAGATCCCAACATCCCTCAAGTAAGACAAAAAAATATCCTATTGCCAAGGTCAGGAATAAATTCATCAAGGAAGAGGTAACTCGCTTGCTTGATATTGGTTCAATCCGAGAGGTAAAGTATCATGACTGGTTAGCTAACATAGTAATAGTTACGAAGAAGAAGAATAAATTTTGCATGTATGTAGACTATAAGGACTTAAATAAGGCGTGCCCAAAATACTCGTTCCCATTGTCAAACATTGATCAAATGATTGATGAAATGGTCGAGTACGAGTTAATGCGTTTTATTGATGCTTACTCCGGGTACAAACAAATCAAAATGAATCTGGAGGATTAGGAGAAAACTTTGTTTATCATGAACTTTGCCACAAATTGTTACAATGTGATGCCCTTCGGGCTAAAGAACGCCAGAGCCACTTATTAACGGCTTGTGAACAAGATGTTTGAAAAACAAATAGGGAAAACCATGGAAGTTTACATAGATGATATGCTTGTTAAGTCTTTGAATGCAGGTGATCATCTCAAACACTTGCAAGAAACTTTGATAGCTTAAGGAAGAATAACATGAAGCTTAACCCCGAGAAGTGTGCGTTCGGGGTCAGCTCCGGTAAGTTCCTCGGATTCCTGGTGTCATAAAGGGGGAAAGAGGTTAACCCCAATAAAATCAAAGCCATTAATGATATCCCGAACAAGCTACCAAGCGTAAAAGAGGTTCAACAGCTAACGAGGAGATTGGCCGCTTTGAGCAGATTCATTTCCCGCTCTTCAGAAAAATGCCATCATTTTTCTCACTGCTCAAAAAGAAGAACAACTTCAAATGGACCCCGGAATTTCAATAGGCTTTGAGGGATTTGAAAAGGTGTTTGTCAAGCCCTCCGTTACTATCAAAACCTGAGGAAGACAAAAAGCTGTTGATCTACTTTGCAGTCTCGGAGGTAGTGTTAAGTGCCATTTTAGTCCTTAAGGATGACGGTGTGCAATCTCCTATTTATTACGTTAGTAAAATTTTAATGGGCCGGATCAGAAACTCATTACCCACATCTAGAAAAATTGGCCTTAGCCCTCGTAGTCGCCGTTTGAAAGCTAAGCCCTTATTTTCAATGTCACCGGATAGCTGTAGTGACCACTTTTCCCCTGCGAAATGTTCTTCATAAGACTGAACTTTCAGGTAGGCAGGGACAAGTGGGTCGTTGAAATGAGTGAATCTGACATAGAATATAAACCTAGGACTGTAGCTAAGTCACAGGTTTTGGCCTACTTTGTGGCCGATTTCAGTCCAAGACTTTTACCTGTGGCTACCAAAGAAGCAGTAATGGTGTCGAAATCGACATCCGGAGTTTGGACCTTGTTCACGGATGGAGCATCCAATGTGAAAGGGTCTGATCTTGGCATAACATTAACCACGCCTTCGGGAGAAACCCTAAGGCAAGCCATAAGAACGGTTCCTCTAACTAACAATGAAGTGTGGTATGAAGCTTTGATTGCAGGGATCTAATTGGCCTGGGGACTTGACTCTGAGGTCATAGAAATCAAATGCGACTCCCAGTTAGTGGTAAATCAAGTCTACAGATCTTCAAAGCCAAGGAGGAATGCATGCAACAATACGTAATGAAGGTTCAGGATTTGCTCGCTCGATTTCAGGAGTGGTCAATCAGGCATATCCCAAGGGAAGAAAATGCAGAAGCTGAGGAAATAAAAGGATCGTACTCTAGTACGGTCGTACAACTTATGCACTTGGTGTTGGACACAGATGGCTACTACGAGTTAAATGCGACTAATTTGGTTTAGGACTAGAGGAATGAGATCATTGATTATCTTGAGCACGGAAAGTTGCCTGAAGATCCCAAGGCATCTTGGGCGCTAAGGAGCAATATAGTTTCAAAGGAGGATAAGTGTATAGAAAATATTTCCAAGGCCCGCTGGCCCGATGTTTGGGAACCTCCGAAGCTAATTATGTTATGCGACAAGCCCACGAAGGGATATGCAGAAATCATATAGGCTCAGATTCCTTAGTGTTAAAATTAATTAGGGTAGGATACTATTGGCCCCGGATGGAACAAGACGCCAAAGCTTGTGTTCAAAAATGTGATAAATGTCAACGCTACGAACCGTTGGTACATAAACCAGCAGAGCCATTACACTCCATTTTGTCACCATGGCCGTTCATGAAGTGGGGAATGGATATTGTTGGACCACTACCACCACCCCCATTAAGGTAAGATTTCTTTTGATTTTAACTGACTATTTTTCTAAGTGGGTTGAAGCAGGTCCTTATCCGACGATCGATGAACGTGAAGTGATAGATTTCTTGTGGGAGAATATAATTTGCAGATTTGGGATACCAAAAGAGATAGCATGCGACTTACGGGCCACAATTTATAGGTGCAAAGGTCACAAAGTTCCTTGTAGACTTGAAAATCAAAAGGATCACATCTTCACCCTATCATCCGTGCGCAAATGGTCAAGCAGAATCAACGAACAAAGTGATTATACAAAATCTCAAAAAGATATTGGAAGCCACTAAAGGTAATTGGCCCGAAGAACTGCCAGGTGTATTATGGGCGTACTGAACAATGGCTAAATCGAGCACGGGAGAGACTGCTTTCTCCCTTATGTGTGAAGCATAAGCCTTGATCCCGGTAGAAGTAGGGGAGCCTACCATGAGATATTTTCGGGAGAATGAAGAAACAAATAATGAAGCAATATTGGTCAACTTGGAGCTGCTCAATGAACTCAAGGACTTGGTGCATATAAGGATGGCATCCCAAAAGAAGAGACAACAACAACGACCCAGTAAAATCCCACTAGTGGGGTCTGGGTAGGGTAGTATGTATGCAGACCTTACCCCTACCCCGAAGAAGTAGGGAGGCTATTTCCAAAAAACCCTCGGCTTAAGAAGACAAAACACAAAGATACAATATTAGTGCCTCAAATAGAAAACTTAGAAAAAATAACATCATGAAAATGAAAAAGTAGATGTAAAGGAAAAACGATAGACAATGTATAGACCTGGCGCAATGAAAAACGAAATAGTAGTAAGACACAATATAAACACTAGCTGACTTCGAAAAAAACCCTACCAGACTAGCCTCACATAGGGACAAAGTAAGGAAAGACTCAACTATCTCTTAACTTACATCCCAAAAGAAGAGAATAGAAAGATATTACAATTGAAGAGCCAACCTCTATTATTTCAAAGTGGGAGATTTAATTTTAAGGAATGTGACTCAGAACACCTGAGAGCTCAATGCAACGAAGCTAGGTCAAACATGGAAAGGCCCCTAGCGGGTTTCAGCTCTCACCGATAAAGGATCATACGAGTTAGAGAATCAAGATGCAGGAAAGTTTCCAAGCAATTGGAACGTGGCACACCTCAAGAGATACTATTGCTGATGAACATCACATGTACTAAAAGTATGTGCTGCACTCTTTTTTCCTTCGTTCAGTTCTTTCCCAATTGGATTTTTTTGGCAAGGCTTTTAACGAGGTAGTGTCGGAATATATACTACGATTGAAGCTTCGAGAGTATAAATAAGACCTTTAAATGACAAGGAACATAAGCAAAGGACCACTCGGAGCACTTAGATTGTCTTTTACTCGATAGCAAAGTTCCTAACGGGAAGTTAAGTTTGCTATCGAACAGAGATTATCCGACTGTTCACAAGTGCAAGACACTGGGGATTGTTAGATAATCTTTGGATCGATAGAATAAATTCCTAAAGGGAAGCATAGATTGTTACCAAACTAAAGATTATCTAGCAATTCACTAGTGGAATACTCGAAGGTGTAAAACTTGCAGTGTTCAAATTCGCATTCTTCGCATTCAAACACTAGAGGGATGATATGAGGATACGACAACAACGACTAACACTATGGCCGGAATACAAAACCCGGAAATATAGTTGTATCATCGAGACCGGGGACTGCACGGCCAACCCCGTAGAAACAAGTTGTACAAGTTAGCCACAAGAAATGTCAATTTCTTTTTAGTACAACGTATACTTACATACTTTTGAAAATGGAAGGAATAAAGTAAAGTCCTTTTATTTTTATCTTGTTTCTTGTCTAAATGATAAATTGATTTTATCATTTGAAAGTTAAATAAGTACTTCAAATGCTAGTGCCGTAATAAATAGGAGACGCCCTCTTCAAGAGCACCGTAAACATAAGAGGGCCCTCTCTTATAAAAACACTCACGTTAAAGGGTTGATTTCGGAAGAGCTTATGCTCGAAATCCAAATTTTTTGGGGGGGAAATTCACTCAAATCCTTGCACAATTTGATGCAAAAACTTGCGCAAACATTTAAATGAACAAAGACGCAAAGATCAAACTTGTGCAAATACTTAAGCAAAAGTACGCAGAAAGGGAAACTTATACGATACTTGAACGAAAAAAGTGTTTCTATTTACAATAAATGTTCCAAAAAGCACAACTACAAAAGTTTGAAAAAAGAAAGCAAAAACTAAACTATTGCATTTCCGGAACTCGGAGGAAGAGAAGAATATACGCCCCCAGAAGAAGTGGGTGGATCCGCCACCAGTTCATCATTTTGGCCTTTAGGATCTTCGCATTTCGGTTCTTCTTCAGTTTCTAAGAACTCAGAATCTAAACCATAATAATAGGTAGCATCATACCGGGCCGAAAGACCCCTTTTTTGTAGCTAAATCCAACTCACAAACCTTAGTGATTTTGGCATCAAAGTCAATGACACCCGATTTGGCCTCTTCCAAGGTTTACATAGCATATGTTTTTTAAACAAAGAGGGAAGCCACTCGGTGCCAAAGTTCTTCTTTAAGATGGCCGACCTCAGTAGAAATGTTTTCCCGTGCAGATTTAACGGACTGGAGGCTGGCATCGAAGTCGCGGATAGGAAAGCTGAAAATTCTATTATGCTCGATACTCCTCTTATGCTTCTCCTCCAATTAGTCATACTTCTCGCTAATATCAGCAAGCTCTTCAACTTTGGAGTTTAAGGCCGCCTCTAAATTATTCAATCTTTCAGCAGAAGCAGCCTCACGATCAGATGCAGCAAGAATGACATTGTGGACCTCAACCCATAGCCCTGGTTTTTTCAAATTATGCCCTTAATGGGGCAACCTCCTAGCTAAGAGTCACTACTTCTTGCTTGATGTGCTGCAACTGAGCCTCCAACTCAACAACTTCGACAGCTCGAGCTTCCAATTCCGAGAGGCGAGCAGCAGTATGGTCCCGCTCGGCCAAAAGTTGATCCTGCTCAGAGGTAAGATCCTTTTTATCACGAATCAACCTTTGAAGGCCCTTGGAAGCAAGAAAGTTATCCTCCAAAACAAGAATGCAAGTTCAAAACCCTGGCATAATACTGATAGAAGAAACAATAGAGAAAACAAAGACTATACCGCCATTATATGATGCATAGCATTGTTCAACAAACACTCTCCCGAGAGAATTCCTAATCTTTCTCTAAAGCCAAAGGCTTTAGATAGTTAGCAAGTCCCACCGACCGGGACAACAGATGACATCCAGTGCAAATCGAGAGGGTGACATTTCCCCTCCTATGTAGATCTTCTGAGGGGGCAGCATAATTTTGCCCCAAGTTCCCGTGAATTTGGGATTGGGAGCCGGTGGAGATGATGTAGAAGTTGCTGGTGGTGAAGGAAGAGTTGGCGAAGAAGGATATAAAGTTGATGGAGTTGAAGGATGAGAAGTGGCTACGACAAGTGTAGTGTTGGTTGTTGGTTGCTCGTCAACCGAAGATGACAACAACCTAGTACTCAGTCTCACAACACCGGGCACGGTGATTGGGATCCGGAAGCATGAATTGGCTTTTTCCACCATCTCATAATCCCCCTAGAGTAATTAACCCAACAAATTAAGCAGTCTATTAAGCTGAGGAAAGTCAACATCTTCTATGTAGAGAAGCCCCCTCATCGCTGGTTTCTCCATCATCGTCAATCATCATGGTGTCTATGGCCGGCTCGGGTCGGGGGATCATCACCACAACTTTAAGAGACAACTCAGGTGTGACACTCTTTGCCTTTTTATTATTCCCCGGCCGCGGAGGAAAGTCTTCTTTTTGGTTGGTTGTTCTCCATCTGGGGAGTCCAAGAAGAAGAAATTGCACCAGAAGCAGGCCCGAAGACACTTGTTCAGGGTAATAGCTTCCTACAGCAGCCTCACTACATCAGTAGGACTAGCCAAAACATCCTTCTCGGGGATGAAAGTTAAGCCATGGGGTATACCTGAATTCAACAGAAGAGAAAGGTTAATCAATTTCCTATTAAAGGCGGTTTTTAATGTGGTGATCAGTCTTCCCACACTTGTAACATCCCTCATTGGTTTGTTTTTCAGGGACCCTTGGTTTGCTGTAGTTTCCACTTCTGGAAGGACCCTTTCCTCTCATTAGGTACTTCTTGAAGTCCTTTGTGATCATGGCTATTCTTGAAGTCCTCTAGATCAGCACCTTCAGTGATACCAATTGATATTTTATACCTCAGTACCACACAAGAGGGGGGGCTGATTTGTGTGGTGTCCAATTTTCGCTTAAATTGATTATGGAATGACCTGGTTCTTCTAAGTGTTCCTTAACCTACTATTGCAGAAATAGTAAATATGGAAAGTAAAGAACACAAGTATTTTTATGTGGAAAACACCTAGCAAAAAAGGTGAAAAAAAATACGACCTACTTCCCAGTAAAATTTTCCCAAAATCTTCACTAAATCACTGAGCCAAAAAGTGCATTTACAAAACACTTTCGTAAACCTAGGATTAACTCTAATCCCATTGTATCTAACAACCTCTAACTGTTACGACAACCTCAAGTTAACTCTAACTTGAATACTCTGAGTACCTATTACAATTGCCTCTAGATAAAGCTGAAAGGTACAATATAAAAGCACCTACTACAATTGAATTAGAATAAAAGACAGACACTTAAAACTCTTTATGGAGCTGGTTTTTCAATCTGGTTCGTGTAGCTTCAAGATCGCACTCTTTAAACTCACAGGAATTGCTCACAAAATGCCTTGCTATTTTGCTCTCAATTCTTGCTTTACTTCAGTATGTGTGCATCACTTGTAAAAGAGAAGACAACTGATATATATAGAGTTAGTAAATAAAAATTAACTAGAAGTCTAATGCTTTACTCTTCCTTGGTGGAAGAGTTCTAGTTATCTTCGACTTCTAATTCTTCCCTTGTCTTGGATGGATTTTTCTCAAGTAAAGATTCCTCCTCCTTATCAAATATGCAACCTTTTCGTTCAGGGAATATCAGATATAACCACTTATACTTATCCCTTCACGTGCATGCTTTTTGCTTGATTATGTCTGTCACCTGTGTACACTGTCCATAGACCTGGTTCATGCATGTGTTCCTTTGTCAATCATCAAAACCAAAACCACTCAAAAAAAATTCCCTTTTTGATGATGACAAACTATGTGCTTTTCAAAAGCATGGAACCTGTTTTAGCTCAGCACAACATCAATCATACTATAAGATTGTTTTCCATTTAAAGTCACAAATCATCAAGGACAAGGTTCATTAGGTTATAAACATCACAGTCTAAAGCGAAAGCACACCTTATCTTCCTCCTTTTGGCATCATCGAAAAGTTGCATAATTATGTTAGATAACCAGATTTTATCAGATATCACTCATGGCCACTAGGGCTATCCCAAATGCAATCATGGATTAATCATCATCGATCAAGCTAAGAATTTCAACCATCAAAGAAATATAAACAAACAATTAGAGAAAAAACTAGCAGATTTCATTGATTTCATTGATAGGTGATATGATTCTTCCACAAAGCATAAAAGAAAATAAAAATACTAAAAACATGAGCAAACAGAAAACCATCCCAAACTAGGTCACTGAAGGAACTACACTAGGCTAGGAAGTTAAGGCTTGGAAGAACTAGGTGCTGGGTTATTGGCTTGGAGAAGTTTCAGCATGTCTTGAAGAATTCCATCATTCTTCTCCTTTTCCCTTGCAAGTTCAGTTCTGAGAGCATCTCTCTCAGATTCTACCTCAGCCAACCTTGTCTTCAGCCTTTCTATCTTAACATTCTTAGTCCCACTTTCTTGCACCAAGGCTCTGACCATGCTATTCACTGGTACCTTTTTGGATGAACCAGGTTCTTTAGGAGTGGCATTGACTTCATAATCGCAAGCAAGCAGAGTATTAACCCCAAAATGATCCTTGCTTGTACTAACCTCCCGCTTCTTCATAGGTACATTGAAATGTGCAAGCACAATTGTGAGAATGAAACCATAGGGAATAATATGAGTTTTGGTGCCATTGATAACTCTATCAAGAAGCTGGATTATAGCTTTCAGTCACTTTCTTCAGCAGGTCTACGAGAGTTTCCTCTACAGATGAACCGGGTTCATCTCCCCAAATAATCATTGCACTTGTATCTTTGGTTAAACTCACAGGAGTGGGTGAAGAATCAGCCACTCTTGTCTCATTTCCCTTCACAGTACTCCTAGCACCCTTGCTCTCCTTTTTTCTTTTACATTTTTACCACTAACTTCTCCAGTTTCTGTAGTATTAACACCTGTTATAGATCCTACGAATCTATTCTCCAAATTTTCAGCAACTTCACCGCACTAAATTGTCTTAGGAGCAAATTTAGAATCAGAAGATACCTGCTCAGTTTCGAAGAACCACTTTCTTCCCTCTCAGTAGCAGACTTAAAAGAATCTAGGTAGTTTAATACGGTTAGGAATCTTGAACGGAACTGGTTCACTTGTAATGGATAAGTTCAAAAGAAATTTTAGCTTAGGTAGGACTCTGCTCATGACAAATATTATTATTCCAAATTATGCAGAGTGTAGAAAACATATCGTGTTATCTTGATGAACCGGGTTATTCACCGATAATTTTTTTGTGTAAGTCTAAATTTGCCAAAATATAGAAAATATCATTAGAGATTAATGAGTCATTTTAACACATGGCACAAGAGTATACTATTGAAAGTATGAGACTGAGCAAGATTTAATCTAATTATACACAATTTACAGACTTTCTAACCAATTTTTTTTTTCAATTTTTTTCCGTTTAACCTTGAACTGGTCCTTTTAGGTGATCTTAATCATCGCTAATTCCAACCTGTTCCTTTCAAATTGATCTCTACTTAAGGCTTTTGTGAAGATGTCAGCAATTTACTTGTTAGTAGCACAAAACTCCACAGTGATCAAGCTTTTCTCATAGTTGTCCCTTAAACAATGGTGCCTAACATTTATGTGCTTAGTTCTCTTATAATGAACTAGGTTCTTTATCATACTAATGGCACTAGTGTTATAACAAAAATATGAGGATACAACCAACATCAATTTCAAAGTCTAATAATTGTTGTTCGATACACAACAATTGAGCACAACATGAAGCATCAACAACATACTCAACTTCAGTAGTAGATAAGGCCACCAAATTTTGCTTTTTGGTAGCCCATGACACAAGACATGAACCAAGAAAGTGTGCCATAAGTGAGGTGCTCTTCCTATCCGCAAGAAAACCTGCATAATCAGTGTCAGCATATCCCACTAGGTTAATATTACTACCTTTTAGATACCAAAGGCAAAGGCCAGTGGTGCCTTTCAAGTATCTCAATATTCTCTTGACAATAGTCAAATGGGACTCCTTTCGATTTGCCTGAAACCGAGCACAAAGACCTACATTGAAAACAATGTTAGGTATTCTAGTAGTAAGATACAAAAGAGAACCAATCATTTCCCTATACAACTTCTAATCAACAGATGAACTAGGTTCATCTATATCCAATTTTGTGGCTGTTGCTATAGGAGTATCGATTTCTTTTGATTCTTCCATTTTAAACTTTTTAAGTAACTCTTTCACATATTTCTGCTGATGGATCATAGTTCCATTTGAGCTTTGTTTAATTTGTAAGCCTAAAAAGAAATTAAACTCACCCACCATAGCCATTTCAAGTTCACTCCCCATTAGTTTAGCAAATTCCTTACTTAGTTTATCAGTAGTTGCTCCAAAGATTATATCATCAACGTATATCTGTACTACTAGAAGATCTTTACCTTTTTCCTTCAAGAATAAAGTGTTATCGATTTTACCTCTCTTGTAACCATGCTCAAGCAGGAATTTTGGTAATCTTTCATACCATGCTCTAGGAGCCTGCTTGAGCCCATAGAGTGCCTTGTCAAGTTTGTACACATGATCCGGACACTCCTTGCTTTGAAACCCTAGAGGTTGCTTGACAAACACTTCTTCCTTTAAATATCCATTGAGGTAGGCACTCTTGAAATCCATCTGGTGAAGAGTAAATTCTATGTAAGCAGCAAAGATTATGAGGAGTCTTATTGCTTCCAATCTTGAAAATGGAGCAAAGGTCTCATCATAGTCTATGCCCTTCTCTTGGATATATCCTTGAACCACCAATCTTGCCTTGTTCCTTGTATTTGTTCCATCTTCATCAAATTTGTTTCTGAAGACCCAAATTATTGCCAATTACTGATATGTCATTGGGTTTTGGTACCAGATGCCAAACTTGACTTCTTTCAAATTGGTTGAATTCATCTTGCATTGCATTTACCCAATTTGCATCCTGAAAAGCCTTAACAACATTTTTAGGTTCAATAAGAAATTAAGAAAGTATCAATAGCACAAAGATTCTTTAGTGAAGATCTGGTTTTAATTCCAGAGGTTGAATCAGTAATTATGTTCTCAATGGGATGAGAACTTTGATACTTGTAAGGTTTCACAACCAACTAGTTTCCTCTTGATGTTTCTCCAATGATTTGTTCCTGAGGAATAGGTTCATGGACATGTTCCATCGAGGTATGAGATTTAGTTCCTCTTTGTTTAGTTCCCCCTATCAGGTTGCCCTGAATAGAAGAACCTATTCCATCACATGTTTCTTCTTCTGGTGCAGCTTCAATCTGGGATGTGATTTCATTTAAAGTTCTTACCAGCCCAATTGCTTCATCTTCATGTTCTTGTCTCTCAGAAAGAATGTTAGTTTCATCCAAAACTACATGTACACATTCTTCCACACATAGTTCCTTTTTTGTATACCTTATAAGCTTTACTATGTGAAGAATATCCCAAGAATACTCCCTCATCACTTCTGGGATCAAACTAACCTAGGGAGTCTTTACCATTGTTGTGCACAGATCACTTGCATCCAAATGCCCTAAGATGGTATATATTTGGTTCTGTCCATTTAAGTAACTCATCGGGAGTCTTCTCTACAAGAGGTCTAGTCATGCACCTATTGATGATATAGCATGTAGTATTTCCAGCTTCTGCCCAGAAATTATGGGGCATTTTACTAGAAAAAAGCATAGTCCTAGCCATATCTTCAAGTATTACTATAACAAAAATGGGCTTTAGCGGCAATAGAAAATGGCTTTAGCGGCAATAACAATAGCCGCTATCACTTTTACCGGCCATTAGTATTTCGCTATTAACGGCTATTGTCACAAAAGTTGGTAAAAGGTATGGTTTATTGCCGCTAAAGATTATTATCTTTAACGGTAATTGTTTGCGGCAATTATAATGGCTACTAAATTCAATCCATAATGATTAATTATACTCCTTTAACATCCATTTTTATAGCCGCTAAATTCAAAATAATTACCGCTAAAAGGTCGCATATTTAATGGAAATTATTTTGTGATAATTAAAACGGTCATAGTATCCCTTCTGAAAACTTTTTAGTTTACCGTTTTAGCGTCCATTTTAGTGGCTAATATCTTTAACTAAATTGCCGCCAAAAGTCAATATCTTTAATGGCAGTTGTTTTACAGCAGTTATACTAGCTGCAATATCCCTTGTGAAAACATCTTAATTTGTCCTTTATCGTCCATTTATATAGCTGGTATATCCAAGTAAATTAGCGTTAAAAGTCACAAAAGGTAATAGCAATAGTGTAGCCACCATTAATAATAGTTACTACATTAATCCATAATATGACTCAAATAAGAAAATATATTAATATTAATTCAAAAAAAATATATATCTCATCAAATTTTAACAAACAAAAGGAAGTACTAATCAAAAATATTAATGTCATTGTAACTAAACTTATATTGTTTGAACTAAATAGCTGTCACACCTCCTTTTTCCGCACCCGCATGGGCGCAAAGGAGTTTTTTCCAAGTAAAGGACAATCGAAACGGGATTGGTTTAATTATTTCAGAGTCGCCACTTGGGAGATTTAGGGTGTCCCAAGTCACCAATTTTAATCCCGAGTCGAGGAAAAGAATGACTCCATATTACAGTCTGCGTACCAGAAATCCGGATAAGGAATTCTGTTAACCCGGGAGAAGGTGTTAGGCATTCCCGAGTTCCGTGGTTCTAGCACGGTCGCTCAACTGTTATATTCGGCTTGATTATCTGATTTCATACAAGTGTGAACTTATGTGCAAAATTTAACTTTTAACCGCTTTTATCATTTACTGTTTTTATCAAGAATTGCAACGTTGTGAAAATGTATCTCGAACCACGTCACAATCAATGTACCCGTGGTCGTCGACACACTTTGACTCCGTTGAGATTTGGATTTGGGTCACATCAATGTGCACCCGAGTTTAAGGAAATTAAATTATTAAAGGCGCGCCTAAAGCGACTAGCGTATTTATTTTGGGTAGGACCGTGGAATTTTACTAAACGGTCCATCCCGAAGTCTAAACAATTTTTAAAGCAAATATTTACTGAGGGCCCCGCAATTTGTATTTTATTTGGCGAGGCTCATCTCATTCCTTTTTTTTTTTCTTTTTTTTTTTTGAAATGAATTTGCAACGTCATGGACACGCACCTCGAACCACGTCACAATCAATGTACCCGTGATTAGAGACACATTTCGAATCCGTCGAGATTTGGATTTGGGTCACATAAATGTGCACCCAAGTTTAGGAAGGTAAGGTTTATTAAAGCGTGTCCTAAAGAGACTAACGTGTTGTTATTTTAGGAGGGTTGTGAGATTTGCTAAACAACCCGTCCGGGAAACTAAATGCTTCAATGATTTACATTTAACAAGGGCCCCGCATCTGCGTGTTTTGTTTATTTTCATCGAGGCTCATCTCGTTCTTATTTTAAAAGGACATCCTATAGCAACTACGTTTCTTGTCGTGTTCGTCTCTATCAATTGAAAACGGTAGACAGTCCTAATTAATTACATGATTGCGAGTTTATCTATAACAGAATTCCGAGTGCTTGCGCAAAATCAGAAAACATGGCCATGCACGTGGGCAGCTAATCGGTCATTATGGGCCCAAACCCAGCCAACATAGTATCGGCTGGGCCTGGGCCGCTGCCTTTCTGATGAAAGCCTGCTGGGTTCGTTTGATTCGGGCTCGACCTTCGTGAGGTTGAGAAGTGCAGACTTGCGCTGTTTATTTTAAAGCAATGGTTCGCCAATTATAAGGAGGCAATTTATCAAAAGGAAATGAAGTTAACTAACATGGACGGTTTTATGCATTTAAAGACATGTTAAACGCAATTAGATAAAGCCTAGGTACAACCTATTGCATTGGGAATACTTTTATCTATCAACCCATATATACAAACTAACATTCTATCACCACACATTGATATCTACTAGGCATGCAGGCTAGCTTCAGTATCTAGACAAGAAAGTAAGCTATTATACATTACATGAAGTTTAATATAACAGTCTATGTATGAAATAAACATCTTCAGCTCTTCTCTTTTATATTCATGCTCAACTTTCAAGTTACATTGACACTATTAATCGTGTACCTGGTATAGCAAAGAAAAAGAAGAAGGAGAATGGTCAGCTGAGTAGTATGCAGCAAATACAGCAACAGCAGATAAACACCAACAACACAGCAACAACAACCAGCCACAATGATGGAGCTCACAAGTGGTCGAGCAACAAACAAACAGTCCCAGAGGCAGAATGATGAACCAACAATATTTCCCAGAACAAAGAGGAACAACCAATAGTCGAGTACCAAACCAATGAACCCAGAAAAGAAAGATGAAACAACAGCAAACAGAGTATTCAATGCAGCAACACTACCAATTCAATAACCAGAAACAGCTCAACCAATGCAAACCAAGAACTTGGCCAAGACAGCTTGACCAATATGCACTCTTATACAACTTTCAGGCAGTGTTTGGTTGCAGTGTTTATTGGAAACTAACTTATGTTTTTCAGTTTTCTTTGAACTCACCAGACCTCTCTTTAGACTACAAATTTTCCAGCCCTTTGTTTTTCCCTCTCTGAAAGCTAAAAGTCCAGCCTAAGACCCTTAAACTTCAGCCCCTGTTTTAGTTATCAAATGGCCTATTTATAGGCCAAATGCACCATTACAGCTGAGCTGCCCTGCCTGCCAATTGGCAGAATGCCCATACTCTTTAAGCCCATGCTCAGCATGCTTGGTGTCAGCTCCCTTTATTCCCCACGCCTGGTTTTGTTTAATCCAGAATTATGGGCTCATTTGTTTATTCATTTTGAGCCCCCATACCCTTGTGTCTTGTTCCCCCATTGGTATTAGTTTAATCCTAAGTTAGTACCCTTTTTGTCAGCTCACTTAAACTAATTACTTCTGTTCTTTTTAAACACCCCAGAATACCCCCGTTAACCTTGATTATTACTGCCCCTGCCTATTGCAGCATTAGGGCATTTTTGCACTGATGAAAACTCGAACTCAGGACTGCCTAGACTGAACCCTTTTAGTCATTTTTATAATGCCAACAGACCATTTCAAACATTACTAGGTCATCCAGCCAGTGTCCGAGTTTAATTAGTTATGTGAAACTCCTAGCTCCTTCGATCCATTAGTTATAGAAAACTAATCGACGACATTTATCGAGTCGACTATACTAATTATAGCAGGTAATAATCAGTCGCTCATATAAACAACACGTTCGGGGACCTAAAGGGTATCAGACAACTTTTATTAAATTACTGGGCCTATATGAATTAGTTCCTTTGACGATTAATCTAACTGACGATCATGTTTATCACAGAGTGTATTCAGAACAAACAGAAGACAATCGACCAAATAAAGGGTCTTTAACAGAGATGAAAGAAATCTGGAAGAAGTAACAAAATAACAAACAAACACAAAGAGATATGCTGACAACTTATTTGGAAATAAAACAAAAGAACGGAAAACTTACCAAAATGTTTAAACCAAACAGACCCAAATCAAACTCGACTTCGAACCTTTGAGGCCGAACAAACCTTAATCAGGGTGTTCTCACATGAGAACACCTTGGTTAAGGTCTATTAGACCTCAAACCTATGTCAAAACTGGCCGGGTTCCCCAGGTGCATGTGCTTCAGAAGTCTGGATTTCCAGATCTGGATTTTTGGGAGTTGTGGGTGGATTCGGACCAAACCAAGCTTGGTTTGGTCACGAGGAAGGTCAGGAGAGTGTCTAGCATGAAGATGGGGTGGTTTGGCATAGGTCCAGGTTCGACTCAAATCTTCAAACGAAGATTCGAGACGAACGGAAGTGATTCGAGGCTTGTGGTTAGTGGATTCGTGTTCAGGATGGTCGGGTGCATCGGGGGTGTTATTTTGGTGGTCATCGGAACTGTGGTTGCCAGGCTTATGGTGGGAAACCTAGGCTGCTAGGGTTTGAGAGGAAAGGGAGCCTGGGGAAGATGGTGAATAGTGGCCGAGGGGGGGGTGTGGCTTGGGGCGTGGGGTAAGGGGGTTAGGTTTATATATGTATTGAGGGTTTAGATCCTGGCCATTGGATCAATTGAGATCAAGGGCCAGGATCTAACCATTGAGGAGGGACGACGTCGTTCGGGAGATGATAGTGGGTTATGACCGGGTAGGGGATTGGATCGGGTCATGTTGACGGGTTTAGAGGAAGGCCTGGATCCGTTGGATCAATGGGAATGAACGGCCCAGATTAACTTGCCTGAAACGACGTCGTTTCGACTTAGCAGGGGCTGTATTGGACCGTTTGATTGCCATGAATCAACGGCTCAGATTGAGGCGCTGATACGACGTCGTTTGGGACGTGTCCGGGCAGCCTGTGTTTGGACTGGATCTGTGTCCTGGTCTTGGGCCTATTTTGTTTCATTTCTTGGCCCAAACCGATTTTCCCTACTCTTTTGCTTTTGTTTTCTTTCTTATTATTTTTTCTTTTCTTTTAAACAAAATAAAAATAACAAATAATAAGGTAACGGATTTAAACAACAATGCAACATTTTAACACAATTATCACAAAAATATTTACGTAGGTTAGCTAAAAGCCTAGGGCGAACGGTGCACATATATATTTTTTGAATTTTCTTTTACTGACCGAATTATGGTTTAACCATCCTAATACATATATTTTGTATTTTGTTTGTTAATGATTAAATGCAAAAAAAAAAAGAATGGACAGATCCACAAGTGACTAACAACACATGAAAACTCGAACAATTGTACAACGAAGCCATTTGTCACTATTTTTATTTTCTTTTGGAGCGAATGTCCGTAAAGCAAAAATCACGTGCTTACAGCTGCCCCTCTTTGCACGGAGACACGAAGGGTTTTCGCGCAAAGATAAAGCGAGCGATTTTTGCCCGTCCGAATACTCCGTGTGAAGCATTTTTGAAAAAGATTTGACCGAACCTTTGCTTCGGAGGTTTCCTACATATCCTGGGCTGAACAGGAATCAGGTCAATGTAGTTCGGGAAATTTTGGTAGCTGGGACTACCATGTGACTGTATTGCTTGCTGTTGTTGTGCGCTGTTGCATGCTGCTGTAGGATGCTACTGCTCAACCGATCTCCCTATTACATTGCTCTAAAAGGAAAAACAAGAAGTTAAGCTAGAGTATGAGGTCTCATCTATCTCCCACTTGTTCTTGTTGTCTTGCTTTCTTGTCGGCTAATGCTTTCCTCTGACGCCTGTATTTTGTGAACTTGGAGATGATGCTGATCCTTCGCTGACGTTTGAATGCCAGTTTTCGTCACTTTGCTTGACCCGCTGGGGATACGACTTTCTTCTTTAAATCTTTCAATGGTTTCCTCAGTGGTATGGCTTTTCATCAGAATTGTTATGTTGGGCATGCCATAGCGTTCCCAAACTGCTCTTTTGAGACGCGTTCCTTCTTCCCTTTGAATGTGCGCTTGCTTTTGCAGTTGTCTGCTTCTTGGTGCTGAGGATTTTATTGTTTCCCGTTTGGGGATCTCTGTCGTAACCTTCCGTCTTCAGGTGGGGTGACTGATTCCAAAATCTAGAGCTGAATGTATTCCCGCATTATACTGGTGGGCGACCTAGAACTTAAATGTATTCCCGCATTATACTGGTGGGCGACCTAGAAAAAGTATTCCCGCATTATACTGGTGGGCGACCTAGAACTTAAATGTATTCCCGCATTATACTGGTGGGCGACCTAGAACTTAAAAGTATTCCCGCATTATACTGGTGGGCGACCTAGAACTTAAATGTATTCCCGCATTATACTGGTGGGCGACCTAGAACTTAAAAGTATTCCCGCATTATACTGGTGGGCGACCTAGAACTTAAAAGTATTCCCGCATTATACTGGTGGGCGACCTAGAACTTAAAAGTATTCCCGCATTATACTGGTGGGCGACCTAGAACTTAAAAGTATTCCCGCATTATACTGGTGGGCGACCTAGAACTTAAATGTATTCCCGCATTATACTGGTGGGCGACCTAGAACTTAAAAGTATTCCCGCATTATACTGGTGGGCGACCTAGAACTTAAATGTATTCCCGCATTATACTGGTGGGCGACCTAGAACTTAAAAGTATTCCCGCATTATACTGGTGGGCGACCTAGAACTTAAATGTATTCCCGCATTATACTGGTGGGCGACCTAGAACTTAAAAGTATTCCCGCATTATACTGGTGGGCGACCTAGAACTTAAAAGTATTCCCGCATTATACTGGTGGGCGACCTAGAACTTAAAAGTATTCCCGCATTATACTGGTGGGCGACCTAGAACTTAAATGTATTCCCGCATTATACTGGTGGGCGACCTAGAACTTAAAAGTATTCCCGCATTATACTGGTGGGCGACCTAGAACTTAAAAGTATTCCCGCATTATACTGGTGGGCGACCTAGAACTTAAATGTATTCCCGCATTATACTGGTGGGCGACCTAGAACTTAAAAGTATTCCCGCATTATACTGGTGGGCGACCTAGAACTTAAATGTATTCCCGCATTATACTGGTGGGCGACCTAGAACTTAAAAGTATTCCCGCATTATACTGGTGGGCGACCTAGAACTTAAAAGTATTCCCGCATTATACTGGTGGGCGACCTAGAACTTAAATGTATTCCCGCATTATACTGGTGGGCGACCTAGAACTTAAAAGTATTCCCGCATTATACTGGTGGGCGACCTAGAACTTAAAAGTATTCCCGCATTATACTGGTGGGCGACCTAGAACTTAAATGTATTCCCGCATTATACTGGTGGGCGACCTAGAACTTAAAAGTATTCCCGCATTATACTGGTGGGCGACCTAGAACTTAAAAGTATTCCCGCATTATACTGGTGGGCGACCTAGAACTTAAAAGTATTCCCGCATTATACTGGTGGGCGACCTAGAACTTAAATGTATTCCCGCATTATACTGGTGGGCGACCTAGAACTTAAAAGT
The DNA here is from genome assembly GCF_000393655.2 of Nicotiana sylvestris. Taxonomy (NCBI): domain Eukaryota; kingdom Viridiplantae; phylum Streptophyta; class Magnoliopsida; order Solanales; family Solanaceae; genus Nicotiana; species Nicotiana sylvestris. Next base: position 88,755,885 of record NC_091059.1, on the reverse strand, counting down.
ATTCCAATTGTTTCCCCGTTCTTCCGAGAAAATTTTCGACAATCGGCAGAAAATTTTCTGCCCCGGTTTTTGGTAACTTCCATGGCATTGCATCTTGTTGCCGTCATCAATTCTTTGCTCTCCTGCAAAAGACAAAAGGTTTTAGTCAGTTTTAATCGTGGGGGTAGAGGGTGCCTTTCTGGCGAGCCATTTTTCTCTCTTCCCCTTTTCTTGCTCTTTGTCCCCATAATTGGTTGGCAGGCAAAGTTGCCTGTTGGGGATCTCTAGCCTGCTGGGGATATGGTTTTCAATTTATCCCCTTTTCTGCTTTCTTTTAAAACACATGATGTGGGAGTCTGCTTCTAACTCCCGAAACCACTCCCTTTGGAGCTTACTTCTTCCAACATTTCCGAGCACAGTCCCTGCATCGCCTGGGGCCGGCCTTTTAAGACTGTTTGTATTACCCTGCATTGGGTGAATTTCCCTTCGGTTTCTGGTAGTAAGCTTTGAAAAATCCTTTAAAGAACACTTTTTTAGGAAAAGAAAATAAAGATATGGAAAAGAGAAAATCTTTCTGAACCAATCTTTTGTGGGAGGAGACAATCAAAAGAACTTATCTGGATGACACAACTGGTCCCCGTGATCATGACATGCACCATAGATTCCCGACCCAGTCTATTTGTATCAATTGATTTGTCCGACGGGCTGACTTGCTGGGGATGATAAATGGATGTTCATCTTGTTGCGAATGTGGTAGGTTTCGCTGCTCTATCTTGTCGCCTCATAGTGCCCTTCGAGGGGTTTTCACTAATGAGACTCTCTCTTTTCTCTCATCTCCCGGCGCCTTATGGTGCCTGTGAAGGTTTTCACCAATAAGACTCTCTCATTTCATTTCCCTCATCTTACATCGCCTCTCGGTGCCTGTGAAGGTTTTCACCGATGAGACTCTCTCATTTTATTTCTTTTCGAGGAATCGGGGTGTTGTAGATATGATCCTCTCTTCTGGAGATTCTTTTGACTATCAACTCATTCCCAGTCTTACGATCCTTTTCTTTGCTGGGGATCGGTGTATCATTCTCGGCCTTATTTGCCGGATTTGGCATCTCTCGAACATTGATCGGGAGGTCTTTTGGATGTCGATGTTGGTTTTGGTGTGGGATTGAAGGAAGGCTAAAAAAAAAATGAAAACAACTTGGAGGGTGATGTGCTACAACTTTTGGAATCAAACCTTTGTTGGAACTTAAAACATAACTTCTGCCCCAGTTTTCTTGCTTGGGGAATTTATTTATTTTTTACTTTTATGTTGTGCTACGTGCATTACGCACGCTGTGTCTATTATGCATACTATGTACATTATGCATCCTATATTTATTATGATGCATACTATGACCGAGCCGTGAGGCGCCTACGTATCCTCTTTGAGGAATCAGGTCAAACGTAGTTCCCACGGTTTTGTATTTCTTTATGATTTCATCTTCTTTTTCTTCTTCTTTTTCTTTTCTTTTTTTTTTTTTTTTCATGTCCTTTCCATTAGTGATTCCAAAAGAGGGGTATGAAAGGATTACTTAAGGCTCAAAGGGGGAAGCAAGGGTTAAACAGTGTTTGGATAGAAGAAAGAATTGCCTCCGTCATCTCATTATCCATCAAATGCCAAATACAAACAAATAAACCAAAAATTGCCATAATTAAAGAAATTACGCATAATATCTCTTGACTGCATCTGAATTGATAGCCATGTCGACACATCTACCTTCGATATCTGTCAAACACAGAGCGCCGTTGGACAATACTCTGGTCACGATATAAGGCCCTTGCCAATTTGGGGCGAATTTGCCTTTTGCTTCGACCTGATGTGGGAGGATCTTCTTTAACACCTGCTGCCCTACCTCAAACTTCCTGGGGCGCACCTTCTTGTTATATGCTCTTGCCATTCTCTTCTGATACAGTTGACCATGGCACACTGCTGCCAATCTTTTCTCATCTATCAGGCTCAACTGTTCCAATCGAGCTTTTACCCATTCATCATCATCAATCCCGGCTTCAGCGACAATTCGGAGGGATGGAATTTCGACCTCCGTTGGTATCACGGCCTCAGTTCCATACACCAACAAATAAGGAGTTGTGCCTATGGAGGTCCGGACGGTAGTGCGGTACCCCAACAAAGCAAAGGGTAATTTCTCGTGCCATTGTCTGGACCCTTCCACCATTTTTCGTAGTATCTTCTTGATATTCTTATTGGCTGCTTCGACTGCTCCATTCGCCTTGGGACGATATGGGGTGGAATTGCGGTGTGTAATCTTGAATTGTTGGCACACCTCTCTCATCAGGCTGCTATTAAGATTCGCGCCGTTATCCGTAATGATCACTTTTGGGATCCCAAATCTGCAGATGATATGGGAGTGAACAAAGTCCACCACCGCCTTCTTGGTTACCGATTTGAAGGTTTTAGCCTCCACCCATTTGGTGAAGTAATCAATGGTCACTAGAATGAACCTATGACCGTTGGACGCTGCTGGCTCGATGGGCCCAATGACATCCATGCCCCATGCTACAAACGGCCAGGGTGCTGACATCGTATGTAACTCTGTTGGCGGAGAATGAATCAAATCTCCATGTATCTGGCACTTATGGCATTTCCTTACGAAAGTGATACAGTCGTGTTCCATGGTTAGCCAATAACACCCTGTTCGAAGGATCTTTCTTGCCAATACATATCCGCTCATGTGTGGCCCACAAACTCCGGCATGTACTTCCGCCATAACCGTCGTTGCCTGCCCGGCATCTATGCATCTCAACAACCCCAAATCCGGGGTTCTTTTGTACAATACTCCTCCACTGAGGAAGAAACCATTCGACAAACGCCGAAGGGCTCTTTTTTGGTCTCCAGAGGCATGTTCTGGATATATCCCCATTCTGAGATATTCCTTGATATCATGAAACCAGGGTTCGCCATCTGCTTCTTCTTCTATGGTATTGCAGTAGGCGTGCTGATCACGGACTTGGATATGCAGAGGATCAACATACATTTTGTCAGGGTGGTGCAGCATTGATGCTAAGGTGGCTAAAGCATCTGCAACCTCATTGTGAACTCTCGGGATGTGTTTGAACTTCACCGATCGAAATTGCTTGCTCAGATCATGCAAGCATTGTCGGTATGGTATGAGCTTCAGATCTCGTGTTTCCCATTCACCCTGAATTTGATGTACCAAGAGGTCCGAGTCTCCCAAGACCAAGACGTCTTGGACATCCATGTCAGCAGCCAAGCGCAGACCCAGAATGCAAGCCTCATATTCGGCCATATTGTTAGTGCAATAGAAGCGCAGTTGGGCCGTAACAGGATAATGCCGTCCTGTTTCAGAGATGAGTACTGCCCCTATTCCCACCCCTTTTGCATTTGCCGCTCCATCAAAGAAAAGCTTCCAACCCGGTTCCTCGGGTAATTCCAACTCATTTGTATGCATCACCTCTTCGTCAGGAAAATACGTTCTTAAAGGCTCGTATTTTTCGTCAACGGGATTCTCTGCCAAATGGTCTGCTAGTGCCTGGGCTTTCATGGCCGTCCTTGTTACGTAGATGATATCAAACTCTGTGAGCAGAATTTGCCACTTTGCCAACCTTCCCGTGGGCATAGGTTTCTGAAAGATATACTTCAATGGGTCCAAGCGGGATATGAGATAAGTAGTATATGAGGACAGGTAGTGCTTCAACTTCTGAGCTACCCAAGTCAGGGCGCAGCATGTTTTCTCGAGTTGAGTGTACTTGACCTCATGCACTGTGAATTTCTTGCTAAGATAGTAGATGGCCTGCTCCTTCCTTCCTGTGTCATCATGTTGCCCCAGTACACAACCAAATGAATTTTCCAAGACTGTCAGGTAAAGGATTAGGGGTTTCCCGGGCTTAGGCGGGACCAACACGGGTGGATTAGACAGATACCCTTTGATTTGGTCGAAAGCCTCTTGACACTCTGTCGTCCAACCTTCTGCAGCATCCTTTCTCAGTAGCCGAAATATGGGCTCACAAGTTGCTGTGAGTTGAGCGATGAACCTGCTGATGTAATTGAGTCTACCCAGCAAACTCATTACCTCTGTTTTGTTCCTTGGCGGTGGCAAATCTCGGATGGATTCAATTTTGGATGGGTCTAACTCAATCCCCCGTCGACTGACGATGAATCCTAGCAACTTTCCTGATGGAACCCCGAATGCGCATTTGGCCGGGTTAAGCTTGATATCATACCTCCGGAGTCTTTGGAAAAATCTCCTTAGGTCTGCCACATGGTCCTCCTGACGCCAAGATTTGATGATCACATCATCGACGTACACCTCTATTTCTTTGTGTATCATGTCATGAAACACAGCAGTCATTGCTCGCATGTACGTTGCCCCAGCGTTCTTTAAACCGAACGGCATTACCCGATAGCAGTAGGTTCCCCATGGCGTAATAAATGCTGTCTTCTCAGCATCCTCCTCATCCATTAGGATCTGATGATAACCCGCATAGCAATCCACAAAGGATCCGATCTCGCGCCCAGCGCAATTATCGATCAGGATATGAATGTTGGGTAACGGGAAATTGTCCTTGGGACTTGCTTTGTTGAGGTTGCGGTAGTCGACGCACACCCTGATTTTTCCATCCTTCTTTGGGACTGGTACCACATTGGCCAACCATTCGGGATACCGAGTGACCCGAATGACCTTCGATTGTAATTGCTTGATCACTTCTTCTTTGATCTTTACACTCATTTCTGTTTTAAATTTCCTTAGTTTTTGCTTGACCGGAGGGTGTGCCGGGTCAGTGGGCAATTTGTGAACCACTAAATTGGTGCTCAATCCAGGCATATCATCATATGACCATGCAAAAACATCTTTGAATTCCCTGAGAGTTTTGATCAATTCTGCTTTGACATTCGGCTCAATGTGGATGCTAATTTTGGTCTCTTGGATGTTATCAGCGTCTCCTAGGTTCACAGCCTCAGTGTCATTTAGGTTAGGCTTGGGTTTCTCTTCAAATTGGCATAGTTCTCGATTTATTTCTTCGAAGGCTTCCCCTTCGTCACCTTCGGGTTCATTATCACAAACGACCTCTTGCATTGTTGAGTCAGATTCAGATTGATTTATTAGACTAGGTCGAAGATCCGCTGTGCATGCCATGTCATTAGGACCAGTAAAAAGAGAACTGTTCAGAAAGAAAAAGAACAAAACAAGAAATTAAAATGGGACAAAAGAAAAGAACTTTATTAAATTCGCAGGATAAAAAGGGTTCACACTTTTACAAAACGAAAGTAAAATTGGGATTACACCCTTGGATAATCCGATCAAACAAACAAACAAACAAAACATTAATCAAAGCCTACTACCAAGACTCCCCTCGGACAGGAAGAGGAGTAACCGTCCAATTGTTGGTCTTGGCCTCAGGCCCCACAAATTGTATCTCTGCCCTGCTGGAACCCTCTCCAGCTTCCACCATACTGACATCCGCAAATAGCCTTTCAAAACTCTGATTGAGGTCTTCATTTATTCCGATCAAAGGTCCTCGAATCTTTGGGATTGCTGACCCCTTGGTACTAGCTTTAACAAAAGACCTCGAGAGGCGTGGTACTGGTTTAGGCAGAAACCAGACTCTCTTCTTCATTTTTCGCGCTTGCTTCCTGTCTGCTGGGGTTGGTTTGAACCCCAACCCGAAAGTTTCCAGATTCTTAGGAAGGGAGACAGGTTGGACTATCCCTTGAAGTTCAACTCCCAGGCCTTTTCCCGGCACAAACCCATTACCCAGCATCTCCGATACCATCATGACTGTCGCGGCAGCTACCCTAGGGTGCGGGATGATTTCTCCTTCAGAGATTTTGTTGGCCGACCCTGTATCGAGAATCTGGTAGACCCAAGGACCCTTGTCATCAGTGGTCTCTATGAAAGGCACAATGGTTCCGCCCATGGTGCATGTTGTATCCTCACCGTGCAACACGACCTCTTGTCTTTCCCACTCGAACTTCACTGCCTGATGTAGGGTGGAAGGCACCGCTTTAGCTGCATGAATCCAAGGTCGTCCTAACAGCAAATTGTAAGATACCGTGGCGTCCAATACCTGGAATTCCATGGTAAACAGGACCGGGCCAATGGTTAGTTCAAGTACAACATCCCCCACAGTGGCTGTTCCGTTTCCGTCAAACCCTCGGACACAGATGCTATTCTCCCGGATTCTTCCACGGTCAATCTTTAACTGGTCCAGGGTGGATAATGGACAAATATTGGCGCTTGAGCCGTTATCCACTAATACTCGGGTTACCACCGAGTCTTCACATTTGACAGCTAGGTATAGAGCTTTGTTGTGCTCTGTACCTTCCACCGGCAGGTCATCATCTGAGAATGTCACTCTGTTCACCTCGAAAATCTTGCTGGCAATGGTTTCCAGGTGGTTTACAGAAATCTCACTGGGTACATGGGCCTCGTTCAATATTTTTAACAGGGCTCGGCGATGTTCCTCGGAATGGAGGAGTAATGACAATAGTGAGATCTGGGCAGGTGTTTTTCTCAGCTGCTCAACCACAGAATAGTCTTGCACTTTCATCTTCCTCAGGAAGTCTTCGGCCTCTTCTTCTGACACTGGCTTCTTGGTTGCCACTGGGTTGGTTTTCCTTAACTCCATCGGAGCAAAACATCGACCTGATCGAGTCAGCCCTTGCGCTTCACAACTGACTTCTTCCACCTGTTTTCCTTGGTACGTTACCACTGCTTTTTCATATTTCCAGGGGACAGCCCTGCTGTCAAGCATTGGCAGTTGGACCACCGGCTTTATGGTTACCCGTTCTCTACATACCCCTATCAACACGACCGCCGGTGTGGGCAGGATCCCTGGTATTACCAACTTGCTTGGCTCGGGTTTGCTTGCTATGACGGACGGGTTCTTCCCCCATAATACTACCGGCTTGACACCTTCTCCCTGCGACTGTGCATTTGTTCCTCCCCTGGTTAAGACTTCTTTTGGGGCAGCTTGGATCATCATCACTGTTTGTGAGGGTTTTCTTAATTCACCTCCCTCACACACCAACTCAATCATGTGAGCTTCGTGGTGCGCTGGCAGTGGATTTTGGTTGATGTTAGGAGTCTCCGGTGTCTGGACCTCGATCTTATTGGTGTCAATAAGATCCTGTATGGCATGCCTTAACTTCCAACACTTCTCGGTATCGTGCCCGAGCATCCCTGAACAGTATTCACAACTGATTGAACGATCCAAATTCTGAGGCGGGGGATTTGGTTCCCGAGTATGGACGGGACTAACCAAACCCAATTGCCGCAGCTTGTGGAACACAGCGGTGTAGGTTTCTCCCAGTTCGGTGAAGGTTCTTTGCTTCCGCAACCTGTCATTTCTGGCATCTGGATTTCCCCGGAAACCTGCCCCTGAAGGATTTCTATATGCCCTTGGTGGAGGGTAAGTGTTTTGTGGTGGTGCATATATGTTCTGGGGAGCCGGTGCGCGCCATTGTGGGCGAACCGGAGGCTGAGTGTATACCTGGGCTTGGTGTACGGAACAATGTGGTTCTCGAGGTGGATAGAAATTTTGTGGTGGGTTGTATGGATAGTTTGACCTGTGAGGCCTGGGTTGGTTGTAGTGTGGCCTGCCAGCCCTGGACCAACTGCCTGCCTCGATCGTGGCAACCTCTTCTTTCTTTCTTCTTAGCGCACCTCCCGTGCCGCTTTGAATAGCCTGGGTCGTGGCCTTAAGTGCCGAATAGTTTAAGATCTTGTCCGACCTCAAACCTTCTTCTATCATGACCCCTATTTTGACTACCTCGTTGAAAGATTTTCCAACCGTTGTCACCAAGTGACCAAAGTAGGTTGGATCCAATGTCTGCAAAAAGTAGTCTACCATTTCTCCCTCTCTCATGGGAGGATCGACCCTAGCTGCTTGTTCTCTCCAACGGAACCCGAACTCGCGAAAACTTTCCCCGGGTTTCTTCCCAGTCCTCAATAACGTGAGACGGTCAGGGACTATCTCTAGATTGTACTGGAAATGACCTGCAAAAGCCTGTGCCAGATCATCCCACGTGTACCACCTGCTGAAATCCTGCCTGGTATACCATTCCAGCGCAGATCCGCTCAGACTTTGGCCGAAGTAAGCTATCAAAAGCTCATCCTTGCCTCCTGCCCCTCTCATTTTGCTACAGAACCCCCGCAAATGTGCCATGGGATCACCGTGCCCTTCATATAAATCAAACTTGGGCATCTTGAACCCAGCCGGGAGTTGGACATCTGGGAAAGGGCACAGATCTTTGTATGCCACGCTGACTTGATTGCCCAGCCCGTGCAAGTTTCTGAAGGATTGCTCCAGGCTTTTGAACTTTCTTAACACTTCATCCTGTTCTGGGGCCTTAACAGGCTTCTCAACCTCTGCCGGTACTTCCAAATGGGGATTGTAAACCTGTGGTTCCGGTGCGTGGAATGTAGGCTCAGGGGGATAGTACTGTGTATCGTGAGCCTGAAACAATGGCTCACTGGTCGTTCGCTGCAAAGGGGCTGATGCAGGTCCCACAAAAATGGGAATATTGGATGTTGGGAGAGGTTGGTGGGGTGGTGGAGCTTGGGAATCATGAGGGCTTCTCTCTTGATGATAGAGGGGGTTTGGGCGGCTTGTGGAAGGGCCAGAGTGAGGGTACTCCGGTACGTGTCCCAGTGTCTCAGGGCTCTTTTGCGTTTTGGCCAGGGCTAGCTGCATGGCATGCATCTCCAGTCCCATCCTCTCAATTTTTTCCATTGCCTCTTTTAGCAACTGGCTCATCGGCCTTTCTTCCTCATTACTATTCTCAGAAGTGGTCATGCTTGTTGCTACCGGTCCTTTGGATCTGGTTTGGTATGAATGTGTTGCCAGAATTCTTTAACAACTAACTGTCTGGTATCAGACAACAACAAACTTTGTTAGTGTTAGAGCTTAACAGATTTGATCATAACACATAGAGGATGCAATGCACCTAGGCAGTTAACCGTTTCTACATGCTTTGCTTCAAACCACATGCGTCATCCCGGTTTGTTCATTCGTCTCTTTTTTAGAGTATTATGCGAAACCCCGCGTTTTTATTTTGTATTTTTATTTTTATTTATTAAAAGCGGTCGAATCTTATGGGGATTGCCTACGTATCACGTCCCCGCGTGAATCAGACCAGGCGTAGTTCTGCCTTAAAGTAAAGAAACACAAAATTCTTGTGAAATCGTTAAATTCATTCTCAAAATTTTGCTATTACAAATTACTTCAAGCAAGGAATAGCAATAGTACAGGACTCCACAGTTCTTAAGCCGTTTTGACTAAAAGAAAAGAAAACAACATATGGAAAAACAACAAAACCAAATAAACAAAACTCAACCAAAGATTAATTTTCCAACTTAGGGGCCCACGAGGCATCATTCGGCCTTTCCGCGGCCCTTGGTGTGAGGTCTCTCTGCAGACCTTTCAACTCATTCATGATTCGGTGAACGCAACCCATGATGGAAACAATGAGGGTCTTCCGGGGCATTTGCTCGCATGCCAGGCATCTCACGTAGATGTAATGCCCAATCTCGTCGATCCTTCCTCGAATGTTGTCCCTTTCTGCGAACAAATGCCTTATCTGCCGGTTCTTCAATCCCAGTGTTCGCGCGTTGTTGGCAAGCTGATCCTGGAATATCTCCATTTGTCGTTCCATTCTGTTCATTGCATCGTAACATTGCCTTCTGTCGGCTTGGGCATTTCGTGTTTGCTTGAGGATCCTTTCTCGAAGAGAGGCATTCGTTTCCTTTAAGGTCCCGATGCTCAATTCATACTCCCTTATGACTTGTTGCAGGTGCTGCCTCCGAGCCATCGCACCGTTTGCCCACTTGGTTCGCAATTTTGCCGTGCTGGCCCTGGCTTTTTCCAACTCTTTCTGGCATTTCGCAACCTGATCCTTTAACCCTGCTATCAATCTTTTATCTGCCCGGCTTCTCAGCTGGCTATTAGCCTCTTTTTTCATTCTCCGGATCTGAGCTTTGAGGACCTCGCCTTCTCTGATTAACTTGTTCCTTTCTCCCTCGTGGGCAGCAGACTGTAATTGGCACTCAAACCTCATATCCTGAACTTGTTGCTTTAGTTTGCCTGCTTTGACGAGATATTCCTGCTCTTTGGCCAACCAGCCCCACTGCTCTTGTGAAGATTTGACAAATTCTTGCAGGTGAGGTCTTTTGGTCGGTCTTCCAGATGATGTCTCCCCTTTGTACCAGGCCTGATACCCGGGCGAAACTTCCCCTTTTGCCTGATTCATTACACAAGTATTTGCTTCTAAGTATTGACATTGGCTCCAAATTTGACGAACCCTTGCTTCAGGAAACTGGCCGTCGGGACTGATCTCGATTACCTGGATGCTCAGATCCTCGTTTTTCGGCACTATCTGATACCTCCCAAGTTGCCTTAAAACCCGATGTGGTGCGTATGGTTGAATGCTCTTAAGTCCCATTAAGAGGAAATGGGGCCTAGCTGCTGGCATGTATATGACTTCGTCGATTGATAACCATCCTAGCGCCCATTGTATTCGACTGGCGTTGAGGGTATGGAAATATGAGGTCCATGCTGTGACTCCTTCTGGCAGGTAGGTTTCATTAACTCTGGTATAGAACTCCTCTATGCAGGTCTTTCCTGCGGATCCATGGCTCAGAAACGGGGCTCGGTGACATAGGTGTTCGGTCATCCACATTTGCAACAACAAATTGCAACCCTCGAAAAAGCTTCCTCCGGCTTTGCAAGAAGTGAGTGCCCGGAATATATCAGCTACTATCATGGGCGCCAACGTACTATCACTCTGTGTGAGCAACGTACTGACGACCCCTGCTATCTTTATGTCAATATTCCCATCTTTTCTTGGGAATACTAGTAGTCCTAAGAAAGTTATCATGAAAGCAATTCGTCTATGTTCTTCCCACTTCTGGCGATTACCTTTGCTGCACAACTGGTTTTCTGGCTTGTCGAATCCTCCTATGTGACCATATCTTTGATATATGAAACTCATGCTGCAAAAACCTTTTGCCAAGTCAGGGTTATGAATTGTTCTGACTATTTTTAAGGAGTCCAGGAACCGGTGTACTGCCACAGCTCTCGGAGCAATCAGATATTTGTGCCTCAAAGGAGTCTCAGCGCTGCCGATATACCCTGCTATTTCTTCTAAAGTTGGGGTAAGTTCGAAATCTGAGAAGCGGAAGACATTGTGCGCAGGATCCCAGTGGGGGACTAGTGCCCTTATGATATCTCCTCGTGGCCTGATATCCAACAAACTCGTGAGGCCTTTCAGATACTTCTTGATTTCGTCATGCCCCTCTTTGCCCAAATCATTCCACCAGAGCCGCAATTGGAGGGGAATTTTATTCATGATTGAAAATGGTTCATTCGGAATCGTGCTCATTCTGCACATTTATTAATAAGATTTTAACAAACGACACTTATCCTGCTAAAAGCAAAAACATATGCGATTTTTTGAATTTTGAATTTTCATGTATATATATATAAAACTTTCTAAAGAAGTCAATATATATTATTTTTATTGTTTATTTGTTTATTTATTTATTATATTTTTTTTTTTTTTTCGAAAAACTGGGAGCCTGAAAGGACTTTTCTAGACTTATAACAAGATAAATACTTTTACCATAAGTAAAGATATATACATTTGGAAATAAAGCAAAACTTTCGAATTTTTCATATATATATATACATATATTTGTAACAAATGATAAAAGTAAAGACAACACAAGACTTTTTTTTTTTTTTTTTTTTTTTTTTAAAAAAACAATTTTAAAAATAAGATTTTTTTTTGATTTTTATGATAAGACAACTCTATATTTCTATTGATATAATTTTATTATGAAAGATAGAACAACGACTTTTCAAAATTTTGGCCGAGTTTTGACAGTATTTGTTTTTTTTTCAAAATCAATTCCCAACCGTTATTTCCCTTTTTTTTTTTCACAATATTCCAAATATCAAAAACACCGGTCAGCATGCGGGTATGAGACAAATAAATGCACGGAGAACAGTGGGATGCACCAGAATGGTCTTTTCATATCAGGTTGCTAGTCCTAGACGGACCCAACCCCTGTGTTGAGTCCCCTAAGTCATATGCAACGTGATGCAAATAAGCGTTCCTACTAGGGATCCGGCATGAAGTCACGTTATTCTATGTTCAAAACCTGGGTCGGTGTTCTAGACAGTGTACCCGAGCGGACAACTCGAGTTGAGGAAGGAGCTCCTTTCCGGGAACCAAAAGGCCAGCCGGCTTAGAAACTTTCCGAACCTCTTTTATTTGGGGTATGACACTAACAGAATAGGGAGTCTCAACCAGTAAGCACATCCCCGGAGGTAAGAAGAGAAAGGTTTCGGCACAGTTTATATACAGTTCAAATAATATCAAAGCGGTAAAAGCAGCATTTAGCACATTAGGCTCAAAACATGTAATAATCAGATAATAAATAAAGCCAAATAATAACAATTATTTTAAGCTCGAATTCTTAACCCTGAACCAGTGGTTCTGGGTCATATCCCCAGCAGAGTCGCCAGAGCTGTCACACCTCCTTTTTCCGCACCCGCATGGGCGCAAAGGAGTTTTTTCCAAGTAAAGGACAATCGAAACGGGATTGGTTTAATTATTTCAGAGTCGCCACTTGGGAGATTTAGGGTGTCCCAAGTCACCAATTTTAATCCCGAGTCGAGGAAAAGAATGACTCCATATTACAGTCTGCGTACCAGAAATCCGGATAAGGAATTCTGTTAACCCGGGAGAAGGTGTTAGGCATTCCCGAGTTCCGTGGTTCTAGCACGGTCGCTCAACTGTTATATTCGGCTTGATTATCTGATTTCATACAAGTGTGAACTTATGTGCAAAATTTAACTTTTAACCGCTTTTATCATTTACTGTTTTTATCAAGAATTGCAACGTTGTGAAAATGTATCTCGAACCACGTCACAATCAATGTACCCGTGGTCGTCGACACACTTTGACTCCGTTGAGATTTGGATTTGGGTCACATCAATGTGCACCCGAGTTTAAGGAAATTAAATTATTAAAGGCGCGCCTAAAGCGACTAGCGTATTTATTTTGGGTAGGACCGTGGAATTTTACTAAACGGTCCATCCCGAAGTCTAAACAATTTTTAAAGCAAATATTTACTGAGGGCCCCGCAATTTGTATTTTATTTGGCGAGGCTCATCTCATTCCTTTTTTTTTTTTCTTTTTTTTTTTTGAAATGAATTTGCAACGTCATGGACACGCACCTCGAACCACGTCACAATCAATGTACCCGTGATTAGAGACACATTTCGAATCCGTCGAGATTTGGATTTGGGTCACATAAATGTGCACCCAAGTTTAGGAAGGTAAGGTTTATTAAAGCGTGTCCTAAAGAGACTAACGTGTTGTTATTTTAGGAGGGTTGTGAGATTTGCTAAACAACCCGTCCGGGAAACTAAATGCTTCAATGATTTACATTTAACAAGGGCCCCGCATCTGCGTGTTTTGTTTATTTTCATCGAGGCTCATCTCGTTCTTATTTTAAAAGGACATCCTATAGCAACTACGTTTCTTGTCGTGTTCGTCTCTATCAATTGAAAACGGTAGACAGTCCTAATTAATTACATGATTGCGAGTTTATCTATAACAGAATTCCGAGTGCTTGCGCAAAATCAGAAAACATGGCCATGCACGTGGGCAGCTAATCGGTCATTATGGGCCCAAACCCAGCCAACATAGTATCGGCTGGGCCTGGGCCGCTGCCTTTCTGATGAAAGCCTGCTGGGTTCGTTTGATTCGGGCTCGACCTTCGTGAGGTTGAGAAGTGCAGACTTGCGCTGTTTATTTTAAAGCAATGGTTCGCCAATTATAAGGAGGCAATTTATCAAAAGGAAATGAAGTTAACTAACATGGACGGTTTTATGCATTTAAAGACATGTTAAACGCAATTAGATAAAGCCTAGGTACAACCTATTGCATTGGGAATACTTTTATCTATCAACCCATATATACAAACTAACATTCTATCACCACACATTGATATCTACTAGGCATGCAGGCTAGCTTCAGTATCTAGACAAGAAAGTAAGCTATTATACATTACATGAAGTTTAATATAACAGTCTATGTATGAAATAAACATCTTCAGCTCTTCTCTTTTATATTCATGCTCAACTTTCAAGTTACATTGACACTATTAATCGTGTACCTGGTATAGCAAAGAAAAAGAAGAAGGAGAATGGTCAGCTGAGTAGTATGCAGCAAATACAGCAACAGCAGATAAACACCAACAACACAGCAACAACAACCAGCCACAATGATGGAGCTCACAAGTGGTCGAGCAACAAACAAACAGTCCCAGAGGCAGAATGATGAACCAACAATATTTCCCAGAACAAAGAGGAACAACCAATAGTCGAGTACCAAACCAATGAACCCAGAAAAGAAAGATGAAACAACAGCAAACAGAGTATTCAATGCAGCAACACTACCAATTCAATAACCAGAAACAGCTCAACCAATGCAAACCAAGAACTTGGCCAAGACAGCTTGACCAATATGCACTCTTATACAACTTTCAGGCAGTGTTTGGTTGCAGTGTTTATTGGAAACTAACTTATGTTTTTCAGTTTTCTTTGAACTCACCAGACCTCTCTTTAGACTACAAATTTTCCAGCCCTTTGTTTTTCCCTCTCTGAAAGCTAAAAGTCCAGCCTAAGACCCTTAAACTTCAGCCCCTGTTTTAGTTATCAAATGGCCTATTTATAGGCCAAATGCACCATTACAGCTGAGCTGCCCTGCCTGCCAATTGGCAGAATGCCCATACTCTTTAAGCCCATGCTCAGCATGCTTGGTGTCAGCTCCCTTTATTCCCCACGCCTGGTTTTGTTTAATCCAGAATTATGGGCTCATTTGTTTATTCATTTTGAGCCCCCATACCCTTGTGTCTTGTTCCCCCATTGGTATTAGTTTAATCCTAAGTTAGTACCCTTTTTGTCAGCTCACTTAAACTAATTACTTCTGTTCTTTTTAAACACCCCAGAATACCCCCGTTAACCTTGATTATTACTGCCCCTGCCTATTGCAGCATTAGGGCATTTTTGCACTGATGAAAACTCGAACTCAGGACTGCCTAGACTGAACCCTTTTAGTCATTTTTATAATGCCAACAGACCATTTCAAACATTACTAGGTCATCCAGCCAGTGTCCGAGTTTAATTAGTTATGTGAAACTCCTAGCTCCTTCGATCCATTAGTTATAGAAAACTAATCGACGACATTTATCGAGTCGACTATACTAATTATAGCAGGTAATAATCAGTCGCTCATATAAACAACACGTTCGGGGACCTAAAGGGTATCAGACAACTTTTATTAAATTACTGGGCCTATATGAATTAGTTCCTTTGACGATTAATCTAACTGACGATCATGTTTATCACAGAGTGTATTCAGAACAAACAGAAGACAATCGACCAAATAAAGGGTCTTTAACAGAGATGAAAGAAATCTGGAAGAAGTAACAAAATAACAAACAAACACAAAGAGATATGCTGACAACTTATTTGGAAATAAAACAAAAGAACGGAAAACTTACCAAAATGTTTAAACCAAACAGACCCAAATCAAACTCGACTTCGAACCTTTGAGGCCGAACAAACCTTAATCAGGGTGTTCTCACATGAGAACACCTTGGTTAAGGTCTATTAGACCTCAAACCTATGTCAAAACTGGCCGGGTTCCCCAGGTGCATGTGCTTCAGAAGTCTGGATTTCCAGATCTGGATTTTTGGGAGTTGTGGGTGGATTCGGACCAAACCAAGCTTGGTTTGGTCACGAGGAAGGTCAGGAGAGTGTCTAGCATGAAGATGGGGTGGTTTGGCATAGGTCCAGGTTCGACTCAAATCTTCAAACGAAGATTCGAGACGAACGGAAGTGATTCGAGGCTTGTGGTTAGTGGATTCGTGTTCAGGATGGTCGGGTGCATCGGGGGTGTTATTTTGGTGGTCATCGGAACTGTGGTTGCCAGGCTTATGGTGGGAAACCTAGGCTGCTAGGGTTTGAGAGGAAAGGGAGCCTGGGGAAGATGGTGAATAGTGGCCGAGGGGGGGGTGTGGCTTGGGGCGTGGGGTAAGGGGGTTAGGTTTATATATGTATTGAGGGTTTAGATCCTGGCCATTGGATCAATTGAGATCAAGGGCCAGGATCTAACCATTGAGGAGGGACGACGTCGTTCGGGAGATGATAGTGGGTTATGACCGGGTAGGGGATTGGATCGGGTCATGTTGACGGGTTTAGAGGAAGGCCTGGATCCGTTGGATCAATGGGAATGAACGGCCCAGATTAACTTGCCTGAAACGACGTCGTTTCGACTTAGCAGGGGCTGTATTGGACCGTTTGATTGCCATGAATCAACGGCTCAGATTGAGGCGCTGATACGACGTCGTTTGGGACGTGTCCGGGCAGCCTGTGTTTGGACTGGATCTGTGTCCTGGTCTTGGGCCTATTTTGTTTCATTTCTTGGCCCAAACCGATTTTCCCTACTCTTTTGCTTTTGTTTTCTTTCTTATTATTTTTTCTTTTCTTTTAAACAAAATAAAAATAACAAATAATAAGGTAACGGATTTAAACAACAATGCAACATTTTAACACAATTATCACAAAAATATTTACGTAGGTTAGCTAAAAGCCTAGGGCGAACGGTGCACATATATATTTTTTGAATTTTCTTTTACTGACCGAATTATGGTTTAACCATCCTAATACATATATTTTGTATTTTGTTTGTTAATGATTAAATGCAAAAAAAAAAAAGAATGGACAGATCCACAAGTGACTAACAACACATGAAAACTCGAACAATTGTACAACGAAGCCATTTGTCACTATTTTTATTTTCTTTTGGAGCGAATGTCCGTAAAGCAAAAATCACGTGCTTACAATAGCTAATGTTATTATATAACTAATCCAGAAGAATGATGGTCTTCAAATGATTTCCACAATTTTTTATCATTTTGAAATCTTCCACCTGCTAAATTATCGAACATCGAACTGTATAACCTGCAATTATAAAATAACTATGTAAGAAGATAAAATACAATGTGAAAAAAATATCTTGAAGATTTCATCACTGTCACAATTCATAAACAAGTCATTATCTGCACTTGTGAATGTCATTTCTGCACTAGCCTCTAAGACAGCTCACATTCCATACAAGTATTTCTCCTTTCATTTGTGCATGTAATAACCACTTACTACTATCTCTCCTTTAGATAACATTGGTACCATGTGTACAACAGGAATTCAAAGATCACTCATATGCTGCAGAGTTCCCTATAAGACTCTTTAAAGCATATGTACCATCACTTATCAGATAATTCTAAATTTTGTGAAACTTAAAAATATTAAGCCATCAGTTTAAATTCCAAATGAACCTGATAAAACAGAAAATTAATCCCCTCAACATGATTGTTAATTATTTTCTTAAATTAACTGAAATATCTCATGTTATAGATATATGGATCTATGGAAGATTCTATAATATAGAAGTATAAAAATAATGTGATTTCCTATCATCTCTTGTTACAAAATGTTGTAGAAAATTCCGGCGAATCATGGAAGATAATGTAAAAGACCAAAACACCACCTAAAATGACATGTTAACTTGAGACGATTTTATATTACCAAGTTGGTATCTCAAAAATCAAAAAACTAAAAATAAATAATTGGTGAGAACAGCTAGACAAGACACATTTATCTTATCAAATAACGTAATAAGCAACTGCAACTGTTCAAAATGCACAAAATTATAAAAATGCAGTCTATTATGTCTGCTCCTTGACTAGATTTTTCTCCCATAACGGAATATTATTTTGTCCTATGATAGTAGATTCTTAAGATAGTGGTACTTAGGACCACAAAATAATAATGATACTGCTTTAGTGCTCAGGTTTGTAAAAAATATATTTATTTTTTACAATGATTCGGAGGAAAGATTTGACTCAGAACATAAGAGTAGTTGTAAATAACATATTTGTATTTTTAATGATATATATTGTGAAGAGCCTGCCCAGCAACATATGGAAAAGGTTTGTAATCAATTTAATCTTGACTCTATAGTCTCCTTTATCACAAGAGTTCTCAAACAGAAAATTAAGAAGCTGGCTATAAATATATATATGATATAATTGAATTGTGAGCATACAACATTTCTTTCTCCACAAATTCATGCTATTTATAATTTTAAAAGATATATATTATTTAGCTAAAAGAAAGAAATTAATAAAAATATTGTTGAGAAGACACAAAAGACTATTTCTAATTGTAATAGTCTAAAGAAGACACAAAAGATTATTTCCAAATGTAAAAGATATATACTGTTGAAACGGAAACCAATAGTGATAAACGGAAATATATAAAAGCAAGAAGCATCCAAGTAAGCCCAAATACAACAATAAATTAATAAAAATTGAAGGAGGAAAACTCAAACATGAGTAGTACCGTAAGAAGGTAGAGCATTTTCAGCAACACTAGGTATCCTTTATGTTTGTGGTACTCGTTCATATCCGTTGTTGCCGTTAGGGATCTAATAAATATTAACATGTTAGATAACAATATTTTTATATGATTAGAATTTCATTAAAAATGCCTAAAGCTTATGAAATGCATTTACCTATTCTTCTTTTCCTCCTTTCTAAAATTTCTCCAATCACCTGCATGTAGAGGTGTTAGTTCTGGAGTTCTCGCAATAATTCCTAGAAAGCTAGCAAGCTTTTGACTTTTTTCCTCAACAACTTGGTTACGATTATTAAACGGCACATCAACTACTTTTCCCAGAAAAAGTTTTTAAATATTTTTTAGTAAAGTAGACCCACGAATCTTTCTTGGCTCCGAATTACCTAGAATGGAAGACTCGAAGGTTATCAAATGACAAAAACTTATATGGTTAAGCACATGAGAGATGCTCTGAAATCTGTTAACAATATCATGATAAAACCTTAGTTTATGCACAATAACAACAACAAGATGGGGGTCTTCAAATAAGAAGCTCTAAAGCTACTAAAGAAGTAACCAATAGGAAAATTCAGACAAATGGGCATTCAAATTCTTCCCCAAAGATCACTAATGGAACAAAAAAAATATGATCTTGGTGATGTACAAGAAAATTCAAAAGAGAAACTTTCAGATTCTAATTATGGGGTTGAAGTTGAACAGGAAACAAAACCAGAAGAAGTGTCAATTCAGCAAGTTCTAGCTTCAATTAATGGAGTAGAATAGGGAACAACTGAAGCTAAAGAAAAGTCAAAACAGAAGTTTGTGACTTTAGCTAATGGGACTGAAATATCTGATCTTGATTATGAACAAGAAAGATCAGGGGAGCAGTTTTCAGATTTCAATAATGGGTTGAAACTGAAGAAGGAAAAGAACAAAAAGAAGTGTCAATTCAGTAGGTTGTAGCTGCAAATAATAGGGTTGAAGAGCAAACTGAAGCTAAAGAAGAGTCAAAACATCATCTTGTGACATCAACTAATGGGACTAAAGAAGGGCCCTTCAAATCAGGCCATTTTGTTTATTATGACAAAGATGAAGGTATACATTAACCCAACTGTTTGAAGAATTCAGTATTCTTTAGAATGGTTAGATTAGAAAAATTTATCCATTTGTGACCAATGTTTGACTCAACCAATATTTTATTTAAAGGAATACTGTAATAGATTATGTGTGACTAGCGAGTAGAATTAGCTAAGCCATGTTTGGAAAAGTTGATAATTATTCATTTCGGCGCGTTCCATCGACACCAAAAGAGCATAGTGTTAATGCCTCCAGAGTAGCTAAAACCTTCCAAAGCCACAAGGACTCATGTTTTCAGATCCAAATCCATAGTCACTACAAATGAGATAAGGTGCTCTTACATTAAGACTATACCTGTACAAAGTGTACATCTAATGGCAGCTCTGCAGACTCTTTCAGCTTGGGTGCTTGAGTGAAGTGTGAGTAAGCATTAGACTTTCTTTAACTGCTAACCATTGACAACAGTGTTAAACAGAAATATGCACAAGTAGCAAGTTTATCAGTAGCATTGACGTATCACTTAGATACATCACAAAATCAATAGAAACCAACAAACACACAAGTGTTTATAGAAAATGCTTCACCGTGTTTAAAATTTTTCCTACTTACTAAAACCAGATAATTCATGGAGGGTTAACAGGCTAAGGAACAAAGAAAAAGGGAGTTGTGCTCCCTCATTTTTTGGAATTTAACTTTTTATACCCAGTCAATCCAACGCTAGGATCAATTTCTTTGTTTGGTGATCACTATGGGAATGACCTTACATCATGTAAGTTTTGCTAACTTTATAACTCTGCAAGCTACAAGTACAAAAATCAAAACTAAAACCAAGTAACCAAACATATGCTACAAGTGTAACATGCAGCTATTACCCAACTTGGATCGGTGTGGTGCTAAGTTATAGGAAACTAAAAGCTACAGCTAACTTTATTTTAACAACCTTTACACGTTAAGAACTTCTTTCCTACTGAAGATAGTTTTAGTTTGATGATCTCTGACTTGAACAGAACTGACTGAATGTAGAGAAAATCATATAGCTCACTTCAACTAATTGTATCTTGCAGCGTAGTAAATTGATAAGAACAGGGAAAACCTTTAAGTTATCTAGATTGTTGCTCTACGCGTAAGATCCTGTTTACACTGAAAGTAACAAATAACGGCAAACTCAAGATATCCCATCATTGTCATTAGATTACTAAAACTAGTTTATTTAGCAATGAGAAGAGCTACATTGTTACCCACTACATATGGATCAGATTTGCAACTATACATTGTGGTACAAAAACCTACTGGATAAAGTTCCAGCCATTATATAAGTTTCAGATACTCTAACAATAGTGATAGAGAATAAGCTTAGATAGTATTTTTTTCTCTGTGCGTTCTTTTTTTAGAGTACCATTGTATACCTAACAGAGATACTCAAACTTGCTTATGCATGTATACTTAAAAAATTATCTATTCTATCTCAACTAAATTTAATTCTAAATATATATTATTGTGAGTAATAACCGCATGAGCGACAAATTTCATAGTTCATAAAACAATAGAGGAATAGAGGAGAAATCAATTCAATCAATCGACTAGCAATCTAACAGCAGCCAAATATCACAAACGATTTAGCAAACACAAAAAAGCTAAACTTTCACAAATTCCAAAATGCCATAGTTGGATATCAAAAATCATAAATGTCACGACCCCAAACCGGCCCGGTCGTGATGGAGCCTCTCGTGAAGACAAGGCCAGCCGACACAACACTCACCTTAACCCTTTAAGCATTAAGAGTCATTTTTAAGTCTTTAAATTAAACAATGTTTCATAATAAAATCCTGGAATAACAGTGCGGAATAAAATACCAGCCCGACATCGGGGTGTCACTAGTCATGAGCAACTATCAAGGTCTGAATACAACAAAAGTCTAAAAATGTACTAAATACAGTAACAACAATGAGGGGAAGGAAGCGGTGCTGTGAACGTCATGCGACTGAGCTATCAACACCCGCTACCGGGTTCTGATATACCTGAATCTGCACACGAGGTGCAGGGAGTAATGTGAGTACTCCAACCCAGTAAGTAATAAGAGTAAATAAAGGCTGAGCAGTAGGAAACAATGAATCCACATTCACGTTAGGCTCCATAAACACAACAGGCCTTCAAATCATAATACGAGTAAATCTTCCCTTTTAAAATCCAGCTTTTAGTAAAAATCATTTTGAAATACTTTCCAGCAGTTTCGGTAGGGGTTCAATACCATTTAAGATAATAATAGAGATTAAAGCCATAATCGGCCCCTCGGGTAAAACAGTAATCATAAACACTTCATAACTTAACAATCTCAGTGGAAATAACCAATGCCAAATCAGTGATTAATTTCTAAACATCTCATAAACCCCAGTTTAAATAAAAGTTGTTTTAAAACATTTGTTCAACTTTCCGACAGAGGCTCAATATAAAGATGAGTAAAAACAGTCGATAAATCAACATATTCGATAGAAATTCACTTTAAAGAGGAGTGAAATCAATAAGTCCATAAACAGGCCTCTCAGGCAAAAACATCACTCATATGCATGTATATATCTATCGCCCCTCGGGCTAGCCTCTCTGTCACTCGTAACTCAACTCTTACCAATCAGTACTCGCACTCAGCATTCACGCTCAATTGGTACCATATAGTAACTGCTGCGGCGTGCAGCCCGATCCGTATATCTCTCACAATAACTAAAATCAAAGTAACCGCTGCGGCGTGCAGCCCGATCCATGCATCGCTGTGGCGCACAACCCGGTCCATATAAATAGTCGACTGCGCTCACTGGGGGTGTGCAGACTCCGGAGGGGCTCCTACAGCCCAAACGCTATATTGTTGTGGCGCGCAGCCCGATCCATATAAGTATTGCTGCAGCGTGCAGCCCGATCCATATATATATATATATACACATTGTTGCAGTGTGCAACCCGATCCATAGATATATAATCCTCACAACTAGGCCCTCGGCCTCTCTCAGTCATTAACCTCACCATCAGACTCGCAGTCTATCTCAGTCATCAATCTCACAATCAGACTCTCGGTCTATCTCAGTAAAACAGGGAACTCATCCCAAAACAATTTCCACATGTTAAGAATATAGTGATAAAGCCAGATTTGAGCAATAAACAGGTAAAACATGACTGAGAATATGCTTTCAAACAAATAGAGTGAGGAAAGATAGTAAAAATGCCCCTAAGGGTCTCAACAAGTCGGCACAAGGCCCCAGACATGGCATACAACCCAAAAATATAATAATGTCACACAATTAACTATCCAATACGCATTAACATATTCGTTCGGGATGGACTAGGTCACAATCTCCAACGGTGCTCTACCCCACGCTCGTCATCCAGCATGCAAGTCACCTCAAAGTAACACAACGACGTATAATCCGGGGTTTCAAACCCTCAGGACAGTATTTAAAATCATTACTTACCTCGAATCGGCTAATCCTCTAGCTCGCGATGCCTTTGTCTCTCAAATCGACCTCTGAATGCCTCAAATCTAGCCACAATAATTCGATTCAGTTAATAAAATTATAGGAATTAATTCCATATGAAATTCTACATTTTTCATTAAAAATACGAAATTGCACTCAAAATTCGCCCGTGGGGCCCACGTCTCGAAACTCGACAAAAATTACGGAATATGAAACATCATCCAACCACGAGTCCAACCATACCAATTTTACTAAAATCCGACATCAACTCGACCCTCAAATCTTCAAATTAAACCAAGATGGTTTTCAAGATTTTCCCAACTAAAATCACCAATTAAATGCCAAAACTAGTAATAGATTCGGGTAATCTAACCAAAATTAAGTTAAGAACACTTACCCCGTTGTTTTCTCTGAAAATCTCCCGAAAATCGCCTCTCCCCGAGCTCCAATTTGATAAAAATAGAAAATGGGAACTTAAGAATTTGCCCAGAAAATGTCGGGGCATTGTTCACGCGTTTGGGTACTGTTCACACGGTACTGTTCATTACACTATTCACGGGGTACTGTACACGGATACTGTTCATGTTTACTATACATGGTACTGTACACGGATATTGTTCACACAGGTGCGGTTACTGTTCACACGTGCGAAAAATGGAGAAACTGCCCAGAAAGTTGCAGCAGCTTTTCTTTTCACTAAAAAAGCTCTAACTCCATCATACGAACTCGGAATTCAATGATTCTTGTTCCTATGAGTCACAAATAATAATACGAACATAGCCCTTTAGTTGAAACTCAATTCGGAGCTCATTTGCTCAGTTCAATACCCATTTCGCTCGTTAAACAATTAACTCATGTTTCGTGTCAAAAACCCAATCGCGGCTTGATGAAATTAGACCAAACTTTCCAGATCAGTCCTATAATTCATTATCAAAATTCCGGAAGTCTCAAAATCAAATTTCGATCTCTAGAACTAAAAATGGACCTTTGGATCATTACATGCTTATGCTCACAACGACAAAATCTTCTAAAACCTCTTCCAAAACATATCTGAGCCTCATGGGACCCCGACCAAACATGCCAACACACCCCATAACATAATTTAAACTTGTTCCAACCTTCGGAATGCTCAAAACAACATCAAAACATCAAATCACCCTCGGATTCAAGCCTAAGAATTCCAAAACATCCAAAATCCGAATTAGATCAAAAAACCGACCAAACGACGTCCAAATGACCTGAAATTTTGTACACACATCACAAATGACATAACGAAGCTACAGTAACTCTCGGAATTCCATTCCGACCCTTGGATCAAAATCTCACCTATCAACCGGAATTCGCCAAAATATTAACTTTGCCAATTCAAGCCAAATCCTTCCACGGACTTCCAAAATGCATTCCGATCGCGCTCCTAAGTCATAAATCACCCAAAGAAACTATCCAAATCATAAAATTTCCGATCCGAGCTCATATACAAATAAGTCAACTTTTAGTCAAACCTTTCAAATTCAAAACTTTCAACTGAGATTGTTCCTTCAAATTTATTCTGATTTTTCCTAAAAACCAAAACCAACGATCTACATCAGTCATAATACGTTACACGAGGCAAGTCATGCCCGAGAACTGGCGATCAAAGTGCAAAAGTTCAAAACGACCGGTCGGGTCGTTACAATAAATTGGTACCTGGTAAGCAGAATGTTTTGCCGATAAAGACAAGAAAGTGAAAGAGAATAATGATTTCTGCGGCAATCTTGAAACCTACACGAAAAGAGAAGTTGAAGACAGATAAGATGGAGAAGATTGACAAGGATGATTGAGCATAATCGAGCAGATTTGGAAAATATCCGATATATATATGGAAGAAAACATGCAAACAGAAAAATTAAGTTAGGGGTATTCTATTTTCTTCTTTAAGTTGTCCAAGTCTATAGTGTTGTAATGTTTTCTTCTTTGCATTTATTACAAGAAAAATAACATATAACTTGAACCCATTTTCCATGAAGGGAACGGATTTTAGGAGAGAGTTCAGAACTATATCAACCTATTTGCCATAATACTGGAAGTAGTGAATCAATATGGCATCACAACAAGACAAGAAATTCAAAAGCATGACTAATTCAACTCAGCATTAATCGTCATATGCCCCTAAAGTTTAAAGAGTAGATACCGCCTTACAGTTGCAACACATTGACATATGTAATTTATGTACTGATATTGAATTATTAGCAGTCATGACGGAATTCTTCTTACCTTAAACTGCTGTAAATTCATGCTCCATAAATCAGAGCTCTTATTCTTAATTAATTTGGGGAAAATTTCAAAAAAAAATTGCAGATTTGGGGAAAACAGATAGAAGGAGAAGATTGACAGCAAATTTTTCAAAATTTACTTGGGGAAGAAGAGAAATTTACCTGGGATTTGGGAAGAAGATCGCCGGGGGCTGTGGCAGGCCGGAGCTGTCGCAGGCCACATTGATTTTGTTAACTAGAGACTATTAACCGGAGCGATTTTGCAGGCCAAATACTGTCGAAAGGGAATAGGTTTTGTTATCTTTTTTCTTTTTTGGCAGAAGTCGTATTGGTTTCTAATTGGAGGGAATACTTAATTTTTGTCCAAAAAAATTGGAGGGAAGATTTTATTTTATTTTGTTCAGATAGAAAGTTAAAATAATAAAACATTTAGTGGCAAATTTTTTTATTGTCACTAAATAATATCTTTTACTGGCCAATGGTAAAATGTCGCTAATATTTTAGCTTAAAGAATCCATTAGCGATAATTGCCTTATTGCCGCAAAATAATTGTCGTCAAAGGCCTTTTTTGTAGTAGTGATCCTATTCTTTCTTTCAGCTACTCCACTTTGTTGTGGAGTCCTAGGAGCAGAAAAATTATGATTTATGCCATGCATATTACAAAATTCAGCAAACTTGGCATTTTCAAATTCAGTTATATGATCAGACCTAATTGATGCAAGTTGATTATCTAGTTGTTTCTGAGTTTTTCTAACAAAAGAAGTAAACATGTCAAATATTTCATCTTTAGATGTTAAAAATAATGTCCAGGTAAACCTAGAGTAATCATCAACAAGCACCATCACATATCTTTTAGCACCTCCGCTTAATGTTCTCACTGGACCACATAGATCCATATTGACCAGTTCCATTGTTCTGGTGGTGCTTACCACTTTCTTGCATTTAAAAGAGGATCTTACCTGCTTCCCCTGGCACAAGCCTCACAAAATTTGTCTTCTTTAAACTTGATGTTAGAAAGTCCTATCACCAGGTCCTTGGAGGCTAATTTGTTGAGTTGACTCAGACTTGCATGTTCAAGTCTCTTGTGCCACATGAGGGGATCATTGTCCAATACACTTAAGCAAGTGAGTTCATTTTTTGAAAGTGTGGACAGATCTACAATGTAAATATTGTTTACTCTTTTTTCCTTCAAAACAATCTTGTTAGTGGTAAGATTTATCACAAAACATTTGGTAGAGGTGAATGCTACCAAGTTACCTCTGCCACACAGTTGTGATACACTAATTAGACTGTATTTCAAGCCATCTATCAAGTAGACATTCTCAATAGAGTGAGAGTCTGTCTTACCTACCTTTCCAACCCCAATGATATCACCTTTCTTTCCATTTCCAAAGGAGACATTTCCTCCTTTGAGGTCCTCAAGTGAAAGTAACTCGTTCTTGCTTCATGTCATGTGCTTTGAGCAACCACTATCTATGTACTATATTTGGTTGCTTCCCTTTACTTGGACCTCAGATTTCTCATCAGATTCTCCAATAGCCATAAGTGCTTGTTCATCTCCATCTTCATTCTCTGAGTCCTCATATGAGATTTCTCTCCAGGCAGCAACCATAGCCTTTGTTAATCCTTTGTTCTTCTTGGGATGAACCTGTTCCTTCTTCCTATTTCTACTTTCAGCTCTTTCCTTCTTCCATTCAATTTCCTATTGAGGGCAGTTTTGTTGTGGTGATCAATCTTCCCACACTTGTGACATCCCTCATTGGTTTTCTTTTTAGGAACCCTTGGTTTGTTGTGGTTTCCACTTCTGGAAGGACCCTTTCCTCTCATTAGGTACTTCTTGAAGTCCTTTGTGATCATGGCCATTTCATCATCCTCTAGATCAGCACCTTCAGTGATTTTGAGTGCTAGGATCCTTTCCTTCTTGGGTGCATCCATCTTCATCGTTTGCCTTATAAGTTCATAGGCAGTGAGATTTCCAATTAGCTCATCCAACTTAAGAGTGGCGATGTTATTTGATTCCTAAATAACATCGATTTTGCATTCCCAAGAGAGTAGCAGAACCCTTTTCAAAATCTTCTCAACTTTGTCTTCTTCAAGAATAACCCTTCCAAGAGACTTAAGTTTATTTGTCAGTGTGGTGAACCTTGTATACATCTTCTGGATGGTTTTCCGTTCCTTCATGGTGAAATTCTCATATTGAGAATACAATAGTGTTCCTCTGGACCTCTTCACTTGAGGTGTTCCTTCATGAGCCACTTGGAAAGTGTCCCAAATTTCCTTAGCAATGGTACAACTTTGAATTCTGATGTACTCGTTTGGACCAAGTCCATACACAAGTCATTTCTTGGCCTTAGCATTCTTCTCCCATTTCCTCAAGTCCTCAACGTTGCAGTCAGCTCTCATTTTTGGCACATCTACTCCTTCAGCCTTATTATTTTTGGTAGCTTGGGGACCATCAATGAAAATGTCTCATAGCTCATAGTCTTCTCCTATGACGTGAGAAAGCATATCAGCATGTGAGAAAGCATATCAGGTCCATGGGCAGTGTACACAGGTGACAGATAGAATCAAGCAAAATGCATGCACGTAAAATGGATAAGTATAAGTGGTTAAAATGGATAATGTATAAGTGGTTATCCATTTTACGTGCATGCATTTTGCTTGATTCTATCTGTCACCTGTGTACACTATCCATGGACCTGGTTCATGCATGTGTTCCTTTGTCAATCATCAAAACCAAAACCACTCAACAAGCAACATCATCAGTTTTACCTTTGTTCTTTGAAGATCTAGGGTTTCTGGAAGAAGAGGCCATTCTTTATGAAAAGGAGGAAAGTTTTCTCTCAAGAAGAAAGTTAAAGAAAGCTTGAAGACAAAGTACAAGTTGAGTAAAGAGAGTTGGAGAAAGTTTGAATAATTATGAACTGTGTATGAAGAAGTTTGATGCGTATAAGTAAAGGTATAGGCGGCTAAAATCATGACCATAATTACCTCGATAACTGGCAAAAGTGATGTTGCATCGTGGGATGACGCGTGTTCGGGGCGTTAAATGCGGAGAGACGTGCGTCTAATCAACCGTCAGAAACTTTTAAGAGGTGTCGCACCTCCTTTTCGCCGTGCCCGCGGGGCGCGTGGGGAGTTTTCTCCAATTAAAGGACAGTCGAAACGGGATTTGTTTGTTTGTTTCAGAGTCGCCACCTGGGAATTTTAAGGCGTCCCAAGTCACCAATTATAATCCCTGAATCGAGGAGAATATGACTCTGTTTATTATTCTGCGAACCAGAAATCCTGGAGTAAGGAATTCTGTTAATTCGGAAGAAGGTGTTAGGCATTTCCGAATTCCGTGGTTCTAGCACGGTCGCTTAACTGTTTTTATTGTTGGCTTAATTATCTTGATTTTTATTAAATACTTTTTATTACATGATTTTTTCTACCGCTTTTACTTATTGTGGTTAAGAACCCTTCTTTGAATCGAATTACGCGTACGTATATTCGTGTTATAAATTAAAAGAAATGCGGAATTGTGTCACGCGTACGTGTACACAATAACTTTTGATAACATATTTATTAAGCAATCATTTTTTCGAAATTGTGTCAAATCAAGAATATTTGTTTTTCTGAATAGTGAACCGTACATCTCGGTTTTTTATGAAATTGATTTAACGCCTTTGGAAAAATCCTTTTATTAAATATTCGTTCGAAATTGCGCGTACGCATAATCCGAATTTAGCTTTTAAAAATATAATCAGGGTACGCGAACGTATCCTTAATTACGCGACATATTTATAATGATATTAGGGATTTTTCCATAAATTGTTTTATTATATTATGAGAAATCTTCATTTTTAGATATCCTTAATTCTTAAAAAAAAGAATTCACAATTTATTGAATGTTGCTCGTTGATTATAATTTCCGCATATAACATGTTCATTCAAGACTATTCAAATTTTAGGAGTAAAATAAACGAAGTGTGAATAAAAATACCACTTTCTCGTAAATATGACATATATATATGTATATACCCAAAAATGAATTACATGTGCAACTACACAAAAAAATGTTTTATAAAAGGAAGGGATATTTTTAAAGAATTTTTCATTGTTTATTTAATGAAAATTCTATTTCTACTCACCCTTAATATAACATGTTGCGATTCATGCTTATACCTCTCAATCTCATTCTCTTACACTTGTTTTAATTTAATAGGCGAAATTAGATTAATTTATTTACGACGGTAAATAGGTATCAAATTGATAAGAAAGGGAATTATAAATCGATTAACAATATTGCCTTTCATGCAACATAGTTGTATGTCTGAAACATTCCTAGCATTTTAACATCATAATGAGATACATCAACTCGTCATCCATTAATGATTCTATATATACCTATTATCATGCCATATATGAACGTACAACTCACATCATTCAATCCATAACTAAATTAGGTATTAGAATAAACTAGCAACATGGTTTTTACTCTTTATTCAACTAACAATATTTAACCTTAATCCATAACCAAACAATCGAAATACATTAACCATGCATTTTTCATTTTTGTCATACTCTATACCTGACTAACAACGTCATATGATTTAACTAATAGCCAACTTTATGCCATGTTCCCTACCTTAACAATTCAATCTTAACTATAATGAAATTCTAGAATAAGTAATATTATTACAACACTTATATGAATTTCAAAAGAGAATAATCAGCTGACAATTAACATGTTAAGCATACTTCTATATGAAACAACATGAAACACAAAAAAAACTGAAATTTATAATAACAAACTTAGATAAATGGAAAAATAGAAATGCAATTCAAGCTTCATTGATTTATCATGCTGAATCTCTTTCCAACATAGAATTTAAGAGGATATGTACCTGGAAATGGAGGTAGGAGGAGTAAATGTCAGCAGTAGCAGCAATAACAAAATCAGTAGAATATACCAATAACACAGCAAGTCTGAACAAGACCCGTTAACCCAGATGAATAGTGACAGAGACTTAAGAAAAATTTCAGATTTGGACTGAACAATATTCACAGGCAAACAACATGATTTCAGAAAGAATACATTTCAGAATTTCAGTTTCTTCCTGTTTCAAATTCCCATTTTTTTTCTAATTTTCTGTTTCTGCTGCTGTACCTGTGTGTGAGTATATATGTGAGTGTTCTATTTCTATTTCCTTTTCTACTGTATCTGTTTCTGTTTCAGATTTCTGTTTTTTCTCTTAAAAAAAACTGCCTTAAGCTCTATCCCTTTTTCTGAAAACCTTTTTTTTAAAACTCTCCTCAAAATTCTCTCTCTCTGTCTTAAAACTGATCAAAAGACCCCCTCCTTAAGGTCTGTCCAGCTCCTGTATTTATACAGGGCTGGTTCTACACTAATTAGTATTGGAGGGACCCTTTATCCCTTTAACAGCCAGAAAGTTTCCATTCAAACTTCTTTTTAATACTTTATGTGATCCTAACATGATTTTTAGCAGCCCCATTATCCCTTGTTCCCCCTTTATTACTTAAATATAGCCATTAACATTACATTATACTACACTAGCACTAACACCCTGTTTTTTACTGTTTCATTCCCAAAAGTGCCCCTGAAATCCTGATGTTATTACTGAAAAATCAGAACCTACAGCAAAATAGATTCTAAAATCTGTACAAACTTAGTTATTCTTCTGATTTACAGCTATAACCAATCCTATTAACCTCCTAATACAATTGTATCTGACCAACTTTTGTAAACTTGAATCCAAACTTGACATTACAGCAATATTTCACTGAATTCAGAACTAACAACATATTACTGAAATTATCAAAACAATTCAGACTGGACCTAACACTGAACTAGAATCAAACACACACAGGATCATTGTCAATACTGACAATGTCCTGAAACTTTAATGTTCAAACAATAACATATATACAACCTTTATTTTGACAGATTCATATAAACCTGGATGATTTAACTAACGGGTATTAGTTAAAAATGATTATCTATAATATCTGTCAACAAACAGTACATAATAATAGAAACAGATAATTTCAATTAGTATTATGAGAATTCGTAATATAATTAATCGACGAACTTAATCGAGTCGATTACACACATTGTAACTAAGCACAATCAATAGAAACAATTCACATTCAAAATCAGGTAGACGGGTAGGAGACAGTATGATAATAAAAGATGGGAAAAATTACACAGACTAAAACAAACACAAAAATACATGTATAATACACAACATAAATAGAAAAAATACCTTTGAATCTTTTTATTCAGACTCGAACTCAACTTGGATTTCGGATTTTTTGTTTGAAATCAAACTGACCTTAGTCGAAGTATTTTCCACTGAAAATACTTCGACTAAGGTCGATTAAACCTCAATCTTCACTTAATCTGAACAAAATCCGAAAGTTTGGTATTTTTAGGGTTCTTAAAAATTTGATTTGGGATTTACCCATTTCTGGTCAGATTCGAGAAGAACCAAACATGACACAAGGGTGAGGGTAGCCTAGGGGTCATTTGGTGTCAGTTTAAAACGGATCTGAGTTCGTCCTGGTTTGGTCCGAATCTTCAAAAGAAGATTCGAGAAGTTCAGAGTTGATTCGAACCAAACTAACTTCAGATCTATAACAAGAGTTGTTAGGGGAAGCCATGGTGTTAATTTGATGTTGTTTGGTTTAGATCTGAACTTGGCTCGAATCTTCAAATGAAGATTCGAGAACCTTCAGGGAGATTCGAACCAAGCAGATAACATATTTGGATAGGGGAGGCTCAGGGGGTTCTGGGGTGTTACTTTGGTGACCGGCGGCGTTGATGCCGCCGGGTTTCAGGCGAAGGGGAATAGGGGAGGCTAGGGTTAGGGGTCTGTTTGAGAAGACGATGAACATGAGAGGATGGGGGGGTGTTTAGTTAGGGGCCGGGGTAAGGGTTTGGGATTTATATAGGGGTGGGGTGGATCGATATCGTCCGTCCGATCAAGCAAGATGAAAGGCCAGGATTAATTCATTAAACCAAACGACGTCGTTTGGTTTAAAGTTGGGGTCGGACTGAATCGGGTTAATGGATCGGGTTATGGGTTGCGGGTAAGGGCAGGGGATCTTGACCGTTGGTTGAATTTAATCCAACGGCCCTTGATGCGAGGTGACCAAACGACGTCGTTTGGTCTTAGCTTGGGACTGGGTCAGACTTGGGCTGTTCGGATTGGGCTGTGGGGGGGGGGATTTAATGTTTTGGGCCTGGATTTTAATCCAGGTCCAATTTTGTGCAACTTGTATTATTTTTTATTTATTTATTTTCTAATTTCTAATTTCATTATTAAATAACAAAATATTAATTAAAATTATAAAAACAAAATTACTATTACAAAGATATTAATTACCTTTTTAACAACTATTAACACATAGACAACATTAATCACACAGTGAACAAAATGCATATTTTTATGATTTTATTTAAATTAACTTAATTAAATGCATACTTAAATCCTAGATATACATGAAACATGTATTTTTATTTTTATTTTGTTTAATTATAACAAAGCAAACATTTTACGGACATAAACAAATATTTAACACCACGCAAATTCAGAAATTACACAGTAAAAGAAATTTATTTTGATTTATTTTGGAGCAGTTTTTCGTAAGGCAAAAATCACGTGCTCACAGCTGCCCCTCTTTGTGCGGAAACTCGAAGAGTTTTCGTACAAAGATAAAGTGAGCGGACACGAGCGATTTTTGCCCGTTCGAATACTCCGTGGGAAGCATTTTTAGAAAGATTTGACCGAACCTCTTCTTCAAAGGTTTCCTACATATCCTTGGCTATAAAGGAATCAGGTCAATGTAGTTCGGGAAGTTTTGGGTAACTGGGATTACCGCGGGACTGTGATGTTACTGCTGCTTCGTGCTGCTTTTACTGCTTGCTGACCTCCTTATTACACCTTACTTTAAAGGAAATACAAAAATTAAACTAGATTATGGTACAGGAATTGTAAAAATCTTATCTAGATCATGCCCTTGCGTTTCTTGTTGTCTTGATATCTTGGTGACTCTTGGGCATTTGGCTTACTCCGTATTCTTTTTCATTATGTCCCGTATTTTCTTTTGGGATTCTTGTTGTTTCTTGCTGGGGATTCTGTTGGACGCCTGACTTCTTCTTTTTCTTTGTCCTCGTTCTTCAGGTGGACGCCTGATTTCTTCAATTCTTTGTCCTTATTCTCCAGGTGGACGCCTGACTTCTTCTTTTCTCATCCTCATTCTCCAGGTGGACGCCTGACTTCTTCAATTCTTTGTCCTCATTCTCCAGGTGGACGCCTGACTTCTTCTTTTCTCATCCTCATTCTCCAGGTGGACGCCTGACTTCTTCAATTCTTTGTCCTCATTCTCCAGGTGGACGCCTGACTTCTTCTTTTCTCATCCTCATTCTCCAGGTGGACGCCTGACTTCTTCAATTCTTTGTCCTCATTCTCCAGGTGGACGCCTGACTTCTTCTTTTCTCATCCTCATTCTCCAGGTGGACGCCTGACTTCTTCAATTCTTTGTCCTCATTCTCCAGGTGGACGCCTGACTTCTTCTTTTCTCATCCTCATTCTCCAGGTGGACGCCTGACTTCTTCAATTCTTTGTCCTCATTCTCCAGGTGGACGCCTGACTTCTTCTTTTCTCATCCTCATTCTCCAGGTGGACGCCTGACTTCTTCAATTCTTTGTCCTCATTCTCCAGGTGGACGCCTGACTTCTTCTTTTCTCATCCTCATTCTCCAGGTGGACGCCTGACTTCTTCTTTTCTTCATCCTCATTCTCCAGGTGGACGCCTGACTTCTTCAATTTCTTTATCCTCATTTTCCAGGTGGACGCCTGACTTCTTTAATTCTCTGTCCTCATTCTCCAGGTGGACGCCTGACTTATTTTTAACTTCATCCTCATTCTCCAGGTGGACGCCTGACTTCTTCAATTTTCTTTATCCTCATTCTCCAGGTGGACGCCTGATTTCTTCAATTCTTTGTCCTCATTCTCCAGGTGGACGCCTGACTTCTTCTTCAATTCTTTGTCCTCATTCTCCAGGTAGACGCCTGACTTCTTCTTTAATTCATCCTCATTCTCCAGGTGGACGCCTGACTTCTTCTTTTCTTTACCAGGTATTTCCTGACACAAATATTGTATTTGCCCCTGTTTTTAAATCAAAGAAAACTGCGTTAGTTTAAAGCAGGGTGGTTGACTGTGGTATTCTTGCAGATGGTGATGTTTCTCTTCGTCTCTCTTTATTGCCTTGGAATGATTGAAAAGACTGTTTTGTCTTTGTAATTGATCCTTGACTATAGGATTCCCCTCTGTGTGTTTTCCTTCAAAACCTTTCAACTGTAATCATGTGCCTCTTTTGACTTTGCTGATCCACTTTTGATTTCATCTTTCTTACACCCGTATTTTATCTCCCACCTTTCATGGCTGTATTTTGTAACCTTGAATCTTGGTAGTATACCTTGACATTCCTTCTTATTTGTTTGGAATAAAACTTATCTCAAAGCTTTTAGGAAAGTAAGATTATTAGTGACGAAATACGTTGATTTCGACAATTATAAAAGAAAAATCCAAATTTGGATGACTGTTTGATAAAGAATAAAAACTTATCTGATTGGAGTTACTGGCACCAATGATCAGGGTATGCATTTCGGATTTAATCAACCCAGTCTTTTAGTCAATCTCCTCTCAATTGTCTTATTTTTGTTTTCCCCCAAAATTTCCGTAATCCAACTTCATTTTTCATTTCACAAGCCTGTTGGGCTTGTAACATCTCAAAGAGTTTTTACCGATATACCTTCCTCATTTGTTCATTTCTCATTTCTTTTTCGCCTTATGGTGCCTACAAAGGTTTTCACCAATAAGACTCTCTCATTTTTACTTTCCTCTCAACTTCCGTCGCCTTATGGTGCCCGTTTGGGTTTTCACCTATAAGACTCTCTCGTTTTTACTTTCTTTTCTTGTTTGTACCAGAATGTTATGAACCATCTTCATTAGCATTTTTTCTAAGATTGGTCGAAAGGTCTTTTTGGTATGGGGTTAGAAATGGAAAAAGCTTAAACAATTTTGGTATGTGTTTTACAACTCTTGGAATCTTTTCTTATTCCTAATACAATTCGTGCCCCAGTTCCTTGATTGGGGTCGCTTAATGTTTCTTTTTGTGCACATTTTATGTATATTGTGCACCCCATGACCGAGCCGTGAGGCGCCTACGTATCCTTCTTTGAGGAATCAGGTCAAACATAGTTCACTCCATAATAAGGATGATTTTTTTTTTTTGATAATACTTGATTTTTTATTGATTCCAAGAGAGGGTAGGAAAGAAACCAGTATGGCTCAAAGGGGAAGCAAATGGTATAGTGTTTGGATAGCAGAATAAATTGCCTTTGTCATTCCAATCTTCGAAATAATGCTAAATACAAACACTCAAAAAGTTATGCATAATATCTCTTTACCGCGTCAGAATTGATCGCCATATCTATGCATTTGCCTTCAATGTCTGTTAAGCATAGTGCACCATTTGATAATACTCTGGTCACAATGAATGGTCCTTGCCAATTCGGGGCAAATTTGCCTCTTGCTTCAACCTGATGTGGAAGAATACGCTTCAGCACATGCTGACCTACTTCAAACTTCCGGGGACGCACCTTTTTGTTGTATGCTCTTTCTATTCTTCTTTGATATAATTGACCATGGCATACTGCGGTCAATCGTTTTTCGTCAATCAAGTTTAACTGTTCTAGACGGGTTTTGACCCATTCATCATCATCAATCTTTGCTTCGGCGATGATCCGAAGGGAAGGAATCTCAATTTCTGCAGGAATTACTGCTTCAGTGCCGTATACCAACAAATAAGGAGTTGCTCCTACTGAAGTGCGAACAGTAGTGCGGTATCCCAATAATGCAAATGGTAATTTTTCATGCCATTGTTTTGAACCTTCTACCATTTTCCGAAGTATCTTCTTTATGTTTTTGTTGGCTGCTTCTACTGCTCCATTCGCCTTGGGCCGATATGGGGTAGAGTTACGATGTGTAATCTTAAACTGTTGACATACTTCTTTCATTAAGTTGCTGTTGAGATTAGCACCGTTATCTGTGATGATCACCTTCGGGATTCCGAATCGACATATGATATTTGAGTGGACAAAATCGACCACAGCTTTCTTGGTCACTGATTTGAATGTCTTGGCCTCAACCCATTTGGTAAAATAATCAATAGCTACCAGAATGAACCTGTGCCCATTGGATGCTGCCGGCTCAATTGGTCCAATCACATCCATGCCCCAGGCAACGAATGGCCATGGTGCCGACATTGTGTGCAACTCGGATGGTGGAGAATGAATCAAATCTCCGTGTATTTGGCATTGATGACACTTGCGCACAAAACTGATACAATCTCGCTCCATGGTAAGCCAATAGTAACCAGCTCGGAGGATTTTCTTTGCCAACACATATCCACTCATGTGGGGTCCGCAAACTCCTGAATGTACTTCAGACATGACAGTTGTAGCTTGTCTGGCATCTATGCATCTTAATAATCCAAGATCTGGTGTTCTTTTATACAAAACTCCTCCGCTTAAGAAGAATCCATTTGCCAATCGCCTAATGGTCCTCTTTTGGTCTCCTGTGGCTTGTGCGGGATATATCCCCATTCTGATATACTCCTTGATGTCGTGGAACCATGGTTCGCCATCAAATTCTTCTTCAGCCATATTGCAATAAGCGTGCTGATCATGGACTTGAATATGTATTGGATCTACATAAGCTTTATCCGGATGGTGCAACATTGATGCCAGGGTAGCCAATGCATCGGCCACCTCATTATGGATTCTTGGAATATGTTGGAATTCCACTGATTGAAACCGCTGACAAAGATCATGTAGACATTGCCGGTACGGGATGAGCTTTAAGTCTCGGGTCTCCCATTCTCCTTGAATTTGATGTACCAAAAGATCCGAATCTCCCATGACTAAGATTTCTCGGATACCCATGTCTGCAGCTAGCCTTAACCCCAAAATGCAAGCTTCATATTCAGCCATATTATTGGTGCAATAAAATCGTAATTGAGCCGTAACAGGATAGTGATGCCCTGTTTCAGAAATGATTACAGCTCCTATCCCAAC
The DNA here is from genome assembly GCF_000393655.2 of Nicotiana sylvestris. Lineage (NCBI taxonomy): Eukaryota > Viridiplantae > Streptophyta > Magnoliopsida > Solanales > Solanaceae > Nicotiana > Nicotiana sylvestris. The sequence continues at coordinate 88,718,486 of NC_091059.1, read as the reverse complement.
TCCTTTCATGTTAGCGGCTCCATCAAAGAAAAGTTTCCAGCCAGGTTTTTCAATTTGTTCCACCTCGTCGATATGCATTGTTTCTTCATCAGGAAAATAAGTCTTCAACGGCTCATATTCCTCATCGACCGGGTTTTCGGCTAAATGATCGGCCAGTGCTTGAGCCTTCATTGCAGTTCGAGTCACATAGATGATGTCGAATTCCGTGAGCAATATCTGCCACTTTGCAAGTCTTCCCGTTGGCATAGGCTTTTGAAAAATGTATTTCAATGGATCCAACCGAGAAATGAGGTAAGTAGTATAGGATGACAAATAGTGTTTCAATTTTTGAGCTACCCATGTTAGGGCGCAACATGTCTTTTCCAGATGAGTATACTTAACCTCATAAGCTGTGAACTTCTTGCTAAGGTAGTAGATGGCTTGCTCTTTTCTGCCGGTGAGGTCATGTTGCCCCAATACACAACCAAATGAATTTTCCAAAACCGTTAAGTAAAGAATCAAAGGTCTTCCTGGCTCTGGTGGGACCAATACGGGTGGGTTTGACAGGTACCCTTTTATTTTATCGAATGCTTCTTGACACTCATCGGTCCATTTGACTGCAGCATCCTTTTTTAACAATTTGAAAATTGGCTCACAGGTTGTTGTGAGCTGAGCAATAAACCTGCTGATATAATTTAACCTCCCCAACAAACTCATTACTTCAGTTTTGTTTTTTGGAGGTGGCAGTTCTTGGATGGCTTTAATCTTTGACGGATCTAGCTCGATGCCTCGTCGACTGACTATGAATCCCAGCAACTTTCCGGATGGAACTCCAAATGCGCATTTGGCAGGGTTAAGCTTGAGGTTGTACCTGCGAAGTCTTAAGAAGAATTTCCTCAAATCCCCAACGTGGTTGGCTTGATGTTTTGATTTTATGATCACATCATCCACGTACACCTCAATTTCCTTATGTATCATATCATGAAACACTGTGGTCATTGCTCTCATATAGGTCGCTCCGGCGTTCTTTAAACCGAATGGCATTACCCGGTAGCAATAAGTTCCCCATGGTGTGATGAATGCCGTCTTTTCTGCATCTTCTTCATCCATTAGAATTTGATGATACCCGGCATAACAATCCACGAAAGACCCTATATCATGCTTGGCACAATTGTCGATCAAAATATGGATATTGGGTAATGGGAAATTATCCTTTGGACTTGCTTTGTTGAGATTGCGATAGTCGACGCATACTCTAATTTTGCCGTCTTTCTTTGGTACAGGAACGATATTAGCCAACCAAACAGGATATCGAGTGACTCGAATGACCTTTGCTTCCAATTGTTTGGTGATTTCTTCCTTAATTCTCACACTCATATCAGGCTTGAATTTTCTCAGCCTCTGCTTGACAGGAGGCACCGTTGGATCGGTGGGCAATTTGTGGACCACTAAATCAGTGCTCAAGCCCGGCATGTCGTCATACGACCATGCAAAAACATCTTTGAATTCTATGAGTGCTTTAATTAACTCTTCTCGGATCTTTGGTTCGAGATGGACACTTATTTTAGTTTCCCGGACATTACTCGTGTCCCCTATATTGACGTCCTCGGTATCACTCAAGTTAGGTTTGATTTTTTCCTCAAAGTGAATTAACTCTTTACTAATCTCTTCAAAAACCTCATCTTCATCATATTCTGATTCATAATCACAATATATTTCTTGAATTATTACTTCAGAACTAGATTGATTTTAAGACTGGGGTGAGGATTCCTCATGCATGCCATATCACTAGAGCCAGCGTAAAAGGAACTGTACAGAAAAGAAGAAAAAGAAAAGAAAGCTATTAGGAATGATAATAAAAAGGAAACTGCTTTTTATTGGATGATGAAAGATAACAAGGTTTTGCACACTTCAAACCAACTGTAAGATAAACTTTGGGATTACAACCTTGAAATAACCCAAACAAACTGAAAGAAAATCAAAATAAACTACCAAGACTCCTTTCGAATTGGGAGAGGAGTGGCTTTCCAATTATTGAGCTTTGTTTCTGGCCCAACGAATTGAACTTCTGCGTTGCTACACCCTTCTCCGCTTTCCAACATATTCACATCACTAAACAATTTCTCGAACCTTTCAATTAATTCCTCCTCAGGATTGACCCGGGATTTAGGAATTGTTGTTATCGGGCGATTTTTAGCACCGGTCTTGACAAAAGACTTTGACAGATGTGGGACTGGTTTTGGAAGAACCCATGCTTGGTGTTTCAGCTTCCTAGCCCTTATCACGTCATTGGCAGTGGGTATGAACCCCAAACCGAATGTTCCCCAGTTCTCGGGGAGAGATACTGGTTGTATAATTCCTTGCAAAGATAAACCCAGACCTTTGCCGGGTATAAAGCCATTCTTTAACATTTCATAAGCTACCATGACTGATGCAGAGGATATCTTTGGATTTGGAAGGTATTTCCCCTCTGGAATTTTCTCTATCGACACTGTGTCGGTCACTTGGTATACCCATGGTCCCTGGTCATTTTCTGTTCCCTCGACCGGTACAATGGTACTGCTGTGAGCATTTAAACTTTCTTCTCCATACACGACTACTTCTTGATGATCCCATTCAAACTTGACAGCCTGATGTAGTGTTGACGGGACTGCTTTAGCAGCATGGATCCATGGTCGACCCAATAACAAGTTGTAAGAAACAGATATGTCCAACACTTGGAATTCCATTGTGAATTCAACTGGCCCTATAGTTAGTTCCAACACTATGTCGCCAAATGAATCTCTGCTTCCACCGTCAAATCCTCGTACGCAGATACTATTCTTTTGGATCCTCTCCTCTTTAATTTTTAATTTGTTTAAAGTGGAGAGAGGGCATATGTTTGCACTGGACCCATTGTCGACCAATACTCGGGTTACTACGGAGTTTTCACATTTCACGGTGAGGTAAAGAGCTCTGTTGTGCTTCGGTACCTTCCACAGGTAATTCATCATCAGCAAATGTAATTCTGTTTGTCTCAAAGATTCTGTTGGCTATTTTGCCCAAATGATTTACAGAGATCTTTTCAGGAACATGAGCTTCATTCAGGATTTTCATCAACGCCAGACGGTGTTCCTCTGAATGGATCAGTAATGACAACAATGAAATTTGAGCGGGGGTCTTCTTTAATTGATCCACAACAGAATAATCATGGAGTTTCATTTTTCTTAAAAACTCCTCCGCCTCTTCTTCCGTCACAGCTCTCTTTGTTGGCATTGGATTGTTTTTAGTTTTTCTCAACTCTTCGGGAGTAAAACATCTTCCCGAACGAGTCAAGCCTTGCACCTCACACACTTCTTCCTTGATTTCTTTTCCCTTGTACATTACAGTCACCCGTTCATAGTTCCATGGGATGGTTTTGTTGTTGATGATTGGCAGCTGGATTACAGGTGCAATAATAACCCGATCTGTACGTGCTCCTTCCACGAATACAACGGGTTTGTTAGCAACCCCTGGTACTATCACCTTCGTCCTCTCTTGTTTTGCGGCAACTTTGCTCGATGACCCCTCATCGACTATCATAGACGGTTCATCACCATTTTTGTTCTGTTTAGACATCGGCTTCTTCTCCATTAACTGCTTATCTGGCTTGGTTTCATGAGACTTGATCATCATGACAGTTTGTGACTGCTTCTTTGTCTCCCCCATCAGCTTGTATGATTTCTATCATATTAGCCTCTTGATGGGCTGGCATTGGATTTCTATTGATATTTGGAGCTTCGGGGGTTTGAACCTCGATTTTATTAGTATCAATCAGCTCTTGTATTGCATTTTTCAAATGCCAACATTTCTCCGTATCATGGCCTGGTGCACCGGAGCAATATTCACAGCTAATGGTGTAATCCAGATTCTTTGGTGGAGGATTGGGTAGTTTGGATTGTATTGGTCTCAGCATGTCTAGCTGTCTCAACCTGTGGAACAGACTAGTGTAAGACTCTCCCAATGGAGTGTAAGTTTTCTTTTTCTGTTCCCTTTCTCCCCTGAATGCTGGCCTAGGCCTGAAACCTGGTCCGGGATAGGCTCGTGGGTAAGTACTTGGTGTGGCAGGAGCACGCCAATTGGTGTGAACAGGTGGCTGATTGTATGCTTGAGCATGGTTAATGGCAAAATGAGGCTCTGAAGGGTGATAGTAGTGTTGGGATGAATCATGGTGGTAAGCTGATTGGCGAGGTCGTTGTTGATTATAGTAAAGTGGTGAACCTCTGGGTCCCGGCCAAATTCCTGAATCAACTACTGCTGTTTCCTCCCTTTTCTTTCTTCCGATTCCTCCTACCCCGCCTTGAATGGCTTGAGTAGTTGCCTTAATTGCTGAATAGCTCATGATTTTATTTGTCTTGAGGCCTTCTTCCACCATACCTCCCATCTTCACTACTTCGTTGAATGATTTCCCAACCGCTGAAACCAAATGGGCATAGTAAGTCGGTTCCAAGGCTTGGAGGAAGTAGTCTACCATTTCGCTCTCCTTCATAGGAGGATCTACTCTTGCTGCCTGTTCTCTCCACCGAAAACCATACTCTCTGAAACTCTCATTGTGTTTCTTCTCAAATTTGGTCAAAGATAACCGATCTGGGATGATTTCCAGATTGTATTGGAAATGGTATGTGAATGCCTGTGCCAGGTCATCCCAGGTGTACCATCTTCCATGGTCTTGGCGTGTATACCACTCCAAAGCTGATCCGCTTAGACTTTGACTGAAGTATGCCATTAATAATTCATCCTTTCCCCCAGCTCCTCGCATTTTGCTACAGAAACCCCTTAAGTGGGCTACTGGGTCGTCGTGCCCGTTGTATAGGTCAAATTTGGGCATCTTGAAGCCGAATGGCAATTGTACATTAGGGAATAAGCATAAATCTTTGTAGGCTACACTGACTTGCCCACCTAATCCCCGCATGTCTCGAAACGATTGTTCTAGACTTTTGACCTTCCTGAACATCTTTTCTTGTTCAGCATTTTTGGCTGGCTTGTCAATTTCGGTTGGGAGATCAAACCGAGGAGCAGGTGAATTGATTTCGGAGGCTTTGAAGGTGGGCTCCGGGGGGTAATATTGGTTGTCTTGGGCCTGAAATGTAGGCTCACTAGGAGATTTGTGAAATGTAGCAGGGGGAGGTGCTACGAAAACAGGAGTCATAGGTGGAGGAAGGTACGGAACTGGTTTTGGAGGTGGAGACTGTGGTGTCTGAGAGGTGGTGCCTCGGTAGTGCTGATAAATGGGGAAACTTGGGGATAATTCAGTGGTGATATTATCCTGAGTTTGGATCATTGATGGAGCAGGGTTATTTGGGTAAGATGGGGGTAACTGTCCTGTAGACCAAGCTTGGTACATTTCAGCCATTTGCTGCTTGAGCTTAAGCATCTCTTCTTTCATTTTCCCGACATCCATCTCTTCTATCTCCATACCTGTGTCAACATCTGGGATAGACATACTTTCGGGTATTGGTCCTTTTGATCTTGTGTGATAGTGATAATATGCCAGTATACTCTTTAGAGAAACTAACTGGTTGAATTCTGAAAATGAACAAACTTGTTAGTTTTGAGAGTTTAACACATATATAATCACACGTTGAGATGCAATGCTCCTAGACAAATAATCCCTTTCTATTATGCATTCGCTCGGTTGCTTGTGTCGTCCCAGCTTTCTTGAAATTGAAAAATTGTCATTCGCTTTTATTTATTATATATATCTTTATCGTGGTGGTCGAATCTTAGAGATTGCCTACGTATCATGCCAAACATGAATCAGACCTTGCGTAGTTCGGACCAAAGTCAATCATGTTTATTTATTACTCAAAGATGGGATTACATTTGAAAACTTTTAAGAAAATAGCTTGAAACACACACACTTAAATCAAAATAAAAGATACAATTCATAACATCTCACAACATGCCCCACTTTCCACTTTTGTTCTCTAATATTGGATTATCTGCTCAATGTGGGGCTTGACCTGGATGGCCTCCCAGCGTACGATACATCCTTTCCAACTCCATTGCTAGATGACGAGCAAAAGTGGGCGCATGCTCTGTAAACCTTTCATAATCCATTCCTTGGCAGTTTACATAACTTTGAGATGTGAAGACTGCCAAGTCGTGGATTTGTGCCCTGAAACCTTGGAGACGTTGGTCTTGGTCTTGCAATTGCTGTTGGCGAGTGGTAGCTATATATCTGACATGGTTTTCACGATCTAGAGCTGATTCTAATAGAGCTCGGAGTCTGGCCTGCTCTAATCTTGCTTGCGATCTTTCCTTGTCGAGGTATTCTTGTTGATATTCTCTGTTGCATCTTCTTGCCTCTTCTAGTTGTGCACGAAGCTGGTCTTCTGATCGTATCCAATAGTCTTTTTGCTTCTTAAATTGAGCCTTGTCTTTTTCGGATTGCCTATCTTGGCGTTCCTTGTTAGATCTGGCTTCTTCGTTTAATTGTTGGATCCTTTCTTTTGCTTTGCTCAATTCCCTTTTGTTTTCCGCAAGAATGGAATCATAATCTTGCATCTTTTCAAAGAGATTGGCGATGGTTTTTTGATCCTTCCAGCTCCTTCTTGGCGTTTCAGAGACTCTTTTCATTTTTTGGAATCGAGCATGAAGATTTTCATTCTCACAAGTTAGACTCTTTTTCTCGCCTTCGGCTTCTTGTTTTTGCAAATCTTTCTCCAAACTGAGGCTTCTTAGATTTTCTTTTAGGGCATGGATAGTTACTTTGTACCCTTTTTCTTTTTCTCCCCAGATCAACCGCTCTTGGATTTTATCATTGAAGTTTTGAACATGGGGTCTTTTTGTTGACCTTTTCAGCTCAGGTTCTGGTACATCATCCACGCGAGACCGTTTTTCGAACCATCTTGCATATCCAGGATTCATCTCACCCTTTGTAGTGTCTGGGACTTGAGTATCACTCTTCAAGTATAGACATCCATTCCACATTTGCTGAAGTAGAGCTTCGGGAATAGTGGCTTCTGGGTGTAATTCGATTACTTGCATACTCAAATCTTCATCATCAGGAACTATTTGATATCTCCCTAGTTGCCTTAAGACTCTTAGTGGTGCATACGGCTGAATGCTTCTTAATCCCAATAGTAGTAGATAACTATTTGAGGTTGACATATGTATTACTTCCCTCATCGGGAGCCATCCCAGAGTCCATTCAATTTGATTTGCCGTTAAAGCCTTTAGATGAGATACCCATGCTTCTATCCCTTCTGGAGCTTGATAATTTTTTGTTCTTTCCTCATAGCTCTCGATGCAATTATCATTTTTTGACCCATATTGTATGATCTTGGGCTGTTGTTGGAGATGCTCCATCACCCACATTTGCAACAAAATTTTGCATCCTTCGAAGACCGTTGCTCCTGATTTACATAAAGTCAGAGCCCGATAAATATCTGATAGAATGATGGGGACAAGGGTGTGATTTTCTTTAGTGGTGAGGATTTGCACAACTTTTGCGGTGCGAATATCAATTGTTCGCTCTTTATTTGGGAAGACCATGACTCCTAGAAAAGCCACCATGAAAGCAAATCGACGGTGCATCTGCCAAGTGTCTTTGTTTTGCTTATTAGTAAGGCCTTTCTCATGAATTTCGAACCCATCTGATTTTCCAAACCTGGAATACAAAAAATTGAAGGAACAACATCCATTGATGACATTGCTTTTCCTAATTTGACTTCTGATGTTCAGAAGACCGAAGAATCGATGTATTGAAGGAGCCTTTGTGAATATCAAGCTTTGATTTCTTAAACTTCCGCCAAAACCAACATAGCCAGCTATCTCCTCTAATGTAGGAGTAAGCTCGAAGTCAGAGAAACGAAAAACATTGTGAACAGGATCCCAGAACGTTACTAATGTCGTAATCAGATCATCCCGAGGCTCAACTTTCATAATGTCCGTGAGATTTCCCAAATGCTTGACGACCCATTTTTGACCGTCTTCGCCTAAATCATACCACCACATTTGAAGCTGACATAGAAATTCCTCCGTACTTGTGGATGAGGGGCTTTGTGTAGTGCTCATTTTGTATCTGAAATTTAATTTTAATAAAGTCAAATTTTATACTAAAAATCATTTTCGAATTTTTTTTTCTTTTATTTAAAAAAAAATTTAAAACTATATTTTTCGAATTTTTTAAAGCAACCCATTTTATTCCTTGCTTCTCACCATGATTTTATTTAAGCTGGTCAACAAGCATGTTCGAGGCGAATGAATGCACAAATAACAAGTAGGATGCATCATGATGGTCTTTTAATTTTTGGTTCACCTGTCCTAGACAGACCCAACCCCTGTGTTGAGTCTCCAAGGCCAAATGCATATGATGCAAATATTCGTTCCTACTAGGGATCCGGTACATGGCTGAGTTATTCTAAGTGTAAAACCTTAGGTTGATTGTTCTAAACCTGGCTTACCCAAACGGACAGTTTGAGCCGAAGCGGGGGTAATGTACCGGGAGCACGAAAGTCTGCCCGGCCTAGTTACTTGTCCCAACTCCGTCTTATTTGGTATGACTTTAACAGAAAGGTGGGTCACGCGCACGTGTACACCATAAATTCAGAAGACTCAGAAAGAAGGGGGTTTCGTAGCAGTTATATATATTCACAATTCAAATAATATTAAAGCGGTAAAAAAACATTTAGCATATTAGCATATAAACAGTTGATAAAAATAAAGCCAATAAAACAGATATTTTAAGCTCGAATTCTTTAAACCCTGAACCAATGGTTCTGGGTTACAGTTCATTTTCCCCAGCAGAGTCGCCAGAGCTGTCGCACCTCCTTTTCGCCGCGCCCGCGGGGCGCGTGGGGAGTTTTCTCCAATTAAAGGACAATCGAAACGGGATTTGTTTGTTTGTTTCAGAGTCGCCACCTGGGAATTTTAAGGCGTCCCAAGTCACCAATTATAATCCCTGAATCGAGGAGAATATGACTCTGTTTATTATTCTGCGAACCAGAAATCTTGAGTAAGGAATTCTGTTAATTCGGAAGAAGGTGTTAGGCATTTCCGAATTCCGTGGTTCTAGCACGATCGCTTAACTGTTTTTATTGTTGGCTTAATTATCTTGATTTTTATTAAATACTTTCTATTACATGATTTTTTCTACCGCTTTTACTTATTGTGGTTAAGAACCCTTCTTTGAATCGAATTACGCGTACGTATATTCGTGTTATAAATTAAAAAATGCGGAATTGTGTCACGTGTACGTGTACACAATAACTTTTGATAACATATTTATTAAGCAATCATTTTTTCGAAATTGTGTCGAATCAAGAATATTTATTTTTCTGAATAGTGAACCATACATCTCGGTTTTTTATGAAATTGATTTAACGCTTTTGGAAAAATCCTTTTATTAAATATTCGTTCGAAATTGCGCGTACGCATAATCCGAATTTAGCTTTTAAAAATATAATCAGGGTACGCAAACGTATCCCTAATTACGCGACATATTTATAATGATATTAGGGATTTTTCCATAAATTGTTTTATTATATTATGAGAAATCTTCATTTTTAGATATCCTTAATTCTTAAAAAAAAGAATTCACAATTTATTGAATGTTGCTCGTTGATTATAATTTCCGCATATAACATGTTCATTCAAGACTATTCAAATTTTAGGAGTAAAATAAACGAAGTGTGAATAAAAATACCACTTTCTCGTAAATATGACATATATATATATATATGTATATACCCAAAAATGAATTACATGTGCAACTACACAAAAAAATGTTTTATAAAAGGAAGGGATATTTTTAAAGAATTTTTCATTGTTTATTTAATGAAAATTCTATTTCTACTCACCCTTAATATAACATGTTGCGATTCATGCTTATACCTCTCAATCTCATTCTCTTACACTTGTTTTAATTTAATAGGCGAAATTAGATTAATTTATTTACGACGGTAAATAGGTATCAAATTGATAAGAAAGGGAATTATAAATCGATTAACAATATTGCCTTTCATGCAACATAGTTGTATGTCTGAAACATTCCTAGCATTTTAACATCATAATGAGATACATCAACTCGTCATCCATTAATGATTCTATATATACCTATTATCATGCCATATATGAACGTACAACTCACATCATTCAATCCATAACTAAATTAGGTATTAGAATAAACTAGCAACATGGTTTTTACTCTTTATTCAACTAACAATATTTAACCTTAATCCATAACCAAACAATCGAAATACATTAACCATGCATTTTTCATTTTTGTCATACTCTATACCTGACTAACGTCATATGATTTAACTAATAGCCAACTTTATGCCATGTTCCCTACCTTAACAATTCAATCTTAACTATAATGAAATTCTAGAATAAGTAATATTATTACAACACTTATATGAATTTCAAAAGAGAATAATCAGCTGACAATTAACATGTTAAGCATACTTCTATATGAAACAACATGAAACACAAAAAAAAACTGAAATTTATAATAACAAACTTAGATAAATGGAAAAATAGAAATGCAATTCAAGCTTCATTGATTTATCATGCTGAATCTCTTTCCAACATAGAATTTAAGAGGATATGTACCTGGAAATGGAGGTAGGAGGAGTAAATGTCAGCAGTAGCAGCAATAACAAAATCAGTAGAATATACCAATAACACAGCAAGTCTGAACAAGACCCATTAACCCAAATGAATAGTGACAGAGACTTAAGAAAAATTTCAGATTTGGACTGAACAATATTCACAGGCAAACAACATGATTTCAGAAAGAATACATTTCAGAATTTCAGTTTCTTCCTGTTTCAAATTCCCATTTTTTTCTAATTTTCTGTTTCTGCTGCTGTACCTGTGTGTGAGTATATATGTGAGTGTTCTATTTCTATTTCCTTTTCTACTGTATCTGTTTCTATTTCAGATTTCTGTTTTTTCTCTTAAAAAAAACTGCCTTAAGCTCTATCCCTTTTTCTGAAAACCTTTTTTTTTAAAACTCTCCTCAAAATTCTCTCTCTCTGTCTTAAAACTGATCAAAAGACCCCCTCCTTAAGGTCTGTCCAGCTCATGTATTTATACAGGGCTGGTTCTACACTAATTAGTATTGGAGGGACCCTTTATCCCTTTAACAACCAGAAAGTTTCCATTCAAACTTCTTTTTAATACTTTATGTGATCCTAACATGATTTTCAGCAGCCCCATTATCCCTTGTTCCCCCTTTATTACTTAAATATAGCCATTAACATTACATTATAATACACTAGCACTAACACCCTATTTTTTACTGTTTCATTCCCAAAAGTGCCCCTGAAATCCTGATGTTATTACTGAAAAATCAGAACCTACAGCAAAATAGATTCTAAAATTTGTACAAACTTAGTTATTCTTCTGATTTACAGCTATAACCAATCCTATTAACCTCCTAATACAATTGTATCTGACCAACTTTTGTAAACTTGAAACCAAACTTGACATTACAGCAATATTTCACTGAATTCAGAACTAACAACATATTACTGAAATTATCAAAACAATTCAGACTGGTCCTAACACTGAACTAGAATCAAACACACACAGGATCATTGTTAATACTGACAATGTCCTGAAACTTTAATGTTCAAACAATAATATATATACAACCTTTATTTTGACAGATTCATATAAACCAGGATGATTTAACTAACGAGTATTAGTTAAAAATGATTATCTATAATATCTGTCAACAAACAGTACATAATAATAGAAACAGATAATTTCAATTAGTATTATGAGAATTCGTAATATAATTAATCGACGAACTTAATCGAGTCGATTACACACATTGTAACTAAGCACAATCAATAGAAACAATTCACATTCAAAATCAGGTAGACAGGTAGGAGACAGTATGATAATAAATGCTGGGAAAAATTACACAGACTAAAACAAACACAAAAATACATGTATAATACACAAAATAAATAGAAAAAATACATTTGAATCTTTTTATTCCGACTCGAACTCAACTTGGATTTCGGATTTTTTGTTTGAAATCAAACTGACCTTAGTCGAAGTATTTTCCACTGAAAATACTTCGACTAAGGTCGATTAAACCTCAATCTTCACTTAATCTGAACAAAATCCGAAAGTTTGGTATTTTTAGGGTTCTTAAAAATTTGATTTGGGATTTACCCATTTCTGGTCAGATTCGAGAAGAACCAAACATGACACAAGGGTGAGGGTAGCCTAGGGGTCATTTGGTGTCAGTTTAAAACGGAGCTGAGTTCGTCCTGGTTTGGTCCGAATCTTCAAAAGAAGATTCGAGAAGTTTAGAGCTGATTCGAACCAAACTAATCTTCAGATCCATAACAAGGGTTGTTAGGGGAAGCCATGGTGTTAATTTGGGGTTGATTGGTTTAAGTCTGAACTTGGCTCGAATCTTCAAATGAAGATTCGAGAACCTCCAGGGAGATTCGAACCAAGCAGGTAACATATTCGGATAGAGGAGGCTCAGGGGGTTCTGGGGTGTTACTTTGGTGACCGGCGGCGTTGATGCCGCCGGGTTTCAGGCGAAGGGGAATAGGGGCGGCTAGGGTTAGGGGTCTGTTTGAGAAGACGATGAACAGGAGAGGATGGGGGGGTGTTTAGTTAGGGGCCGGGGTAAGGGTTTGGGATTTATATAGGGGTGGGGTGGATCGATATCATCCGTCCGATCAAGCAAGATGAAAGGCCAGGATTAATTCATTAAACCAAACGACGTCGTTTGGTTTAAAGTTGGGGTCGGACTGAATCGGGTTAATGGATCGGGTTATGGGTTGCGGGTAAGGGCAGGGGATCTTGACCGTTGGTTGAATTTAATCCAACGGCCCTTGATGCGAGGTGACCAAACGACGTCGTTTGGTCTTAGCTTGGGACTGGGTCAGACTTGGGCTGTTCGGATTGGGCTGTGGGGGGGATTTAATTTTTTATTTATTTATTTTCTAATTTCTAATTACCTTTTTAACAACTATTAACACATAGACAACATTAATCACACAGTGGAAAAAATAGAACAAAATGCATATTTTTATGATTTTATTTAAATTAACTTAATTAAATGCATACTTAAATCCTAGATATACATGAAACATGTATTTTTATTTTTATTTTGTTTAATTATAACAAAGCAAACATTTTACGGACATAAACAAATATTTAACACCACGCAAATTCAGAAATTACACAGTAAAAGAAATTTATTTTGATTTATTTTGGAGCAGTTTTTCGTAAGGCAAAAATCACGTGCTCACAAGAGGGTTTTAGAGAATTTTCCGCCAAGAAAGGTATCTCTACCAACTTTTCGGTGACACAAAGTTATGCCACTAAAAAGCAGGGGCACTATCTGTATGGAGTAAAATATGTTCATATTTAATATTTGCATGAGAAAGCGACATATGGAACTGAAGACAGAAGATAACCAAACCCGAAGGCAATGATCTCGCTTGTTATCGGAAAGAATGATACTCATAAAGACAAAATAAATGCCGCCTTCCGGTAGCATTCAATGAAGAATATTCTACAACATTAAGTGCATGATCTATTAAAGGGAATATGGCATTCACTGTCCACAGTTACATATTCTTCAATGGCCCTCATAATTATCATTAAGGAGGAGTTTTATCCTAGCACCTTGTTCTCTAGGTGTAACTATAAATAGTGAGCTCTATCATCATTATAAGTACATGAATTTTCTGACAAGCATACACTATATTCTATCTAAAGATTAATAACATTTTACTTTATTGCTTATTTATATTTTTCTTACTGCCCCAGGTAGCCCTGTGCTCGGGATCAAGATATCTGCCATTTCATTTCAATTTCAAAGCTACATCTTACACTTTTGTCTAATTCATCTATTATTTTAGGATCAAATTAATTCACTTGTCTATAATGTAGTAATTCAATTGTACTGTTTTGCAGGTAAACAAATATATCATGAGTAAGCTAGATAAATAAAAAAACTTAGTTCAATCCATAAGTTAATATAGTTATACATATACACCTTTAAGAATTCAACAATGAGTTTTTAATATATAGGGGAATATAGTTCAAGGGGGTTTTGGGGACACCAAATAGTTTGGGGGAAGGGGGTAGGCTGAGTTAAATAGCCATGTGTAGTTCCACATGACACGTTTTTAGTTAATTAAGAGCGTGTACCAGACACACCTCTAAGAATTCAACCAATGTGAGCACCTAATTTTTGCCCCACGTGAAAATAAATCCTAAAAATATACCAAAAGTAATTTTAATGGATTTTAGGAGTTTTTCTTTATTTAGTTGCATTTCATGCATGTTTAATATTCTAAAATCATATGAAAAATCATAAAAAGTATTACATTTTCGTTTCATGCCATCGTAAGTTTAATTTGCATTTTTTAGGAATTAATTACTCTTTAATTGTTAGAATTTAATACATAAAAATCCATAAATAAATAAAAACGGTTATAAAAATAAACATGTTGTAGATTGTGGGTACGGTTCCCGTGGCGCAGTTTGCAATGCGTACCAAAACGACAAGTGTACGACAATCGTGACTTGTTCCAGAAATAATTCCATACATAAATAAAAGCGGTTATAAAATTAAAATACACAATAGGTTTAAAACATGTAATAAATCAGATAATGAGGCCAATTATTAATAGTTGAGTGACCGTGCTAAAACCACGGAACTCGGAAGTGCCTCACACATTCTCCCGGGTTAACAGAATTCCTTACCTGGTCTTCTGTGTTCGCGGACCATAAATAAGAGTCAATTTTCTCGATTTGGGATTTAAAATAAACTGGTGACTTGGGACATCATAAATTATTCCAAGTGGCGACTCTGAAATAAATAAATAATCTCATTTCAATTAATGTCACTTAAATTGGAAAACCTCCCTATGCCCCCTCGGGAAAAAGGAGGTGTGACAGCTCTGACGACTCCGCTGGGAATAAGAACCCAGAACTTCTGGTTCAGGGTTAAGAATTCGAGCTTAGAATAACTATTATACTTGGCTTTTATCTATTATCTGATTTTTGCGTGTTTGAGCCTAATCTGCTAAATGAGCTTTTTACCGCTTTGATCTTGATTGAACTGTATATAAAAACTATTATGAAACCCTCTTCTCTCTGAGTCTTCTAAATCTTCTGGGGAGCATGCGCTTCACGTGGCTTCTTTTCTGTTAGAGTCATATCCCAATTTTAGAACGAGGTTCGGACAAGTTGCAAAGCCTGTGAAGCTTCTGTATTTCAGGTACGCTGCCCCCTTCGGCTCGAGCTGTCCGCTCAGGTAAGCCAGATCTAGAACAATACACACGGGTTTTAAACCTAGAATAACATAGTCTCATGCATGATCCCTAGTAGGTATGTTTGTTTGCATCACGTGCATTTGACTTTAGGGACTCAATATAGGGGTTGGGTTTGTCTAAGACAAGTGTACTCAAATTAAAAAGATCATCATGATGCATCTTACGTGCTACTTGCGCATTTATTTGCTTTGGCTTTCATGTTGACCGGCTTCTAGAATAGGGAAAGAAAATAAAAAAACAACAAGAAAAAAACAACAAGAGTGAGGTAGATATTTGAAAATCCTGAAACTCTGCCGAAATTCTGGAAAAAAAAAGAGAAAAAAAAGACAAGGTCATTTGAAAATGAGCCAAAATTTTCAAGTGCTATGTTTCTCTTGTTCTATCAAAACTGACCGAACTACGCAGGTCTGATTCTCACCAAATATGAGATACGTAGGCAAACCTCATCGATTTCGGCCCCAATTTTTAAAAAATCCAAACATATTTTCCTTTAATTCCTTCTTTAGAAGCATTTCCTTAGAAAATTTAAAAAAAAAGATTTTTGAACTCAAGAAATAGTTTACTTCTTTCTGTCCTTCATATGAAAAAAAAGAATAAAAAGAAAAATCAATCAAAAATCCAAATCTAAAGTACGAGTTTCCTTTACTTTGAAATATTTTTCCCAAAAATTCCAAAAAAATAAATAAAACAAATCATAAAAAAAATATTCTTTTCCTTCTTTGAAAGTCTTTCTTTCGTAAATGTCATAAAAAAATTGGAAAAAAATGAAAGTCCAAAAATATTTTCGTTTTTTCTTTAAAAATACTTTTGTAAATTTAAAAACAAAAAAAAAACTCAGAAATCCAAAATATTTTCTTAAAACTCCCTTTTTCGAAAAATTAAGAGGCAACATCCAAAATTCAAAAATATTTTCTTTCTTTTAGAAGTCTTTCATTCAAAAAAAAATCGAAAATCAAAACAAAAAATTTTAAAAAATATTTTCTTTAGAAGTCTTTCTTTCGACATTTCAAAAAAAAAGTAAAAAGTATTTTAGTTCTTCTTTAGAAGTTGGTCTTTCGAGAAAAAAGATTTAAAAAAAATCAAAAATCAAAACCAAAAATCCAAAAAAAATTCTTTCCTCTTTAAAAGCCTTTCTTTCAAAAATTGCAAAAGAAAAAAAAATGAAATGCAAAAAATATATTCTTATTCTAAATGCTTTCATGGTTTGAGTGTTATAAGAAAGTGAAAAGAAAAGAGTTAGTTTATTTGCTCCATTCCTGTTTCCTGAATTACGCAAAATCGGATTCATGCGGCGTCATGATACGAAGGCAATCCTCATCGGATTCAATCACAGCCATAAAATAAACTGAAAAAAAAGAGAAAGAAAAATTGAGTGAAGAAAAAAGAAAAGAGTGACAAAAAATAAAAGAGCGACAGAAAAGAAGTGAATAAAAAATCAAGAGTGATTAAAGAGAGGCAAAAATAAAAGAAAAGAGGTACATACTGAAAGGGTTAGATAAGGCCGGGATGAAACATGCTACCGTTCAAACACATGGTAGAAGCGTTTAACTGTTAGGTGCATTGTAACCCAACGTGCGATTTCTTATATGTTAAATGTCTCAAAACTAGCAAGGTTGTGGTTTGAGCAAATTAGTCAGGTTCTGTTCATGTCACGACCCAATTCCCGAATCCGGTCATGATGGCGCCTCTCGTGAAGACAAGGCCAGCCAGACCAAAATGGAACACCTCTTTTAAACAGTTAATCATCATAAACAGTAATAACATATAATATAATACTCATAAATTGCGGAATTTTAACGTTAACAACAGCAGGAACCATCCCGACACAGCCCAAACCGGAGTGTCACAAGTCATGAGCTACTACAGAATCTGCTATAGGTCTATAAAGTACGGAATCTGATATAACAGTCTGAAGAAAACATAAATGATAGAGGATAAGAGAGACAAGGGGTTGTGGACGTCAACAGCTACCTCGAAACTCCAAATCACCGCCTAGCCTGGACAGAATCAACGCTCAGGTGCGGACTCTGCTATGCCTGAATCTGCACACACGGTGCAGGGAGTAATGTGAATACTCTGAATCAGTGAGTAATAACTATAAATAATGGCTGAAAGTAGGAAAATACGTAAAGGCACAAAGCAATTCCATATCAAGCAGTAAAAATCACTTAAAGCAGTAAATTAGTGAAGAAATCAAATGATATTCCTTTTAAAACAAGTAAAACCGGTAATTTAACAGGTAAATAACAAGTAGAAATCCGCTCCTCGGGCACAGTATCAATCGCTCAACATAGTATCAGCCCCTCGGGCTCACTCTCAGTACAGTATCAGCCCCTTGGGCTCAGTATCAATCACTCAGGACAGTATCAGCCCCTTGGGCTACCTCACAATCACTCATATCAGCCCCTCGGGCATAGTATCAATCACTCAGCATAATGGGTACCCGCACTCACTGTGGGTGTGCAGACTCCGGAGAGGCCCCTTACGGCCCAAGCGCTATATCAAGCCACCTCGTGGCATCATCACTCGGCACTCGGACTCATATCACTCAAGCCACCTCGTGGCATATAAAGTATCTCAGGCCCTCAGGCTCATATCACTCAGCGTATTGATCGCAGCGAACTCAACCTGAGGAAGAGTGGGCACTAATACTTTTACCCAATAGCGGTATCGGGGTCAATTTTCCACAGGGAACTTCAATTTGGAGTTGCGTGTTTGTATAGTCTAGGACTATGTTTTAGCTCCTAATTGATCTTCTAACATTTTTGGTTTTCTTTTGATTAATAGCTACAATTTATCAACTACAATTGTAAAACTAAGTTATGCTAAAATTATGATTCTAAGTTGTATGCAATATAGAGAAAGGCACTAGGGTCGTGGCATGTACCTAGGTGGTCAACTAACGGGTAGAGATTCCTAATGCAAGAATGATGACTATGGGACTTATGCTATAACCGTTGCACTTTTGCACTCACTCTCACACCTCTCGGTAGAGAGAGTGATTTTGCCTAATTGACTCTCGAGAGACCAATTGGGTAGGCCAATTTGCCTAAGCAACTTAAGGTTCAAGTTGGGTAATTACTCTCTCGAGGTTTAACCCGTTAATTGGGACTACCATTCTCATGGGTCCATCCCAATTCCTTGTTGGAATTAATCTTGGGGTCATAGACTCTCTTTCTCAAGAAGAGTCAAGACTCACTAAGCTAGACTTAGTGTTTGCAACCACCAAATCTTAATGAAAACATAAGATTAATTCAAATAACAAATACCCAACATCATTCATGCACTAAACAATCACACCCATTAATTACCCACACTAGGGTTGAGCCACAACCCTAGCTAATGGGTTTAGCTAGCCATAATAGGAACAGAAATTGAAGAAATAATAGATGAAATTGACATAACAATTAACTACAATGTTAATCTACTCAAATCCACGTTAATACTAGAAGAAATTGCCCAAAATAGGCTAAAATCATGAAATCCCGAGTTCAACTGCTCTATGCTCTCGAAACAGATCTGGAAAAAACTCCTGCTAAAAAGTAAAATGTTCTATTGATACTACACAGGACAAACCAGACAAAAATACCCCTGAGGTTCTGGTGCGGACCGCGCACAAATGACGCGCGGCCGCGTAGGGTTTTGGGCCTTAATATCTTGCTTCTGGCACTGGGGGGCGCGGACCGCACAAAAGTGATGCGCGGCCGCGTGAACTTCATCCACGCGGACCGCACTGATTAGGTGCGCGGCCGCGTGGGCTTTTGCCTTGAATGATTGAGTCTCTGATACTCTTAGGCACGGACCGCGTAAAAAGGGGCACGGACCGCGCGAAAAGAGGCGTGGGCCGCGCAGCTTGACTTGAAGATATCATGGCCTCTGAACTTTCCTGCGCGGTCGCGTGGCAGAACAGTGCGGACCGCGCAGGTTGAACTTGAAGATGTCCAGCTTCTGAACTCTCCAACGCGGCCGCGTGACAAAACAGTGCGGACCGCGCAGGTCCTTTTGATCCCCCCTTTCAGTTGTCTTTTGACACTTGGCAGATTTCACTCCTTTTGAGCCGATCTTTAGTATTTGTCATCTTGTCGCTCAAACCTGCAATCAAGCGTAACTTGTAAGCATTTTGGGACTAATTTCTGGTAGTTAATGCACAGAGCTTAGGTAAGAATGGGTATAAAACATATAGGAATCACAGTTATCACGTATCCTCACATATGGCCCTCGGCCTCACTCAGTCCAAAAATCATCACAAGCCCCTTGGGCATTAGTAAAACAGTAGTTCTCAGCCCAAAACATGATGTAGAATATCATTTAAGTTTCAAATCTGAGTAAAAGTGACTAAGTTTGTAAAACAGTAGATATCAACAGGACTGAGTTCAAATAATAAGTCAAGCAGTGAGGAAACAGTGATAAAAATCCCCGAAGGGTTCAAATAGTTGGCACGAAGCCCAAATATGGCAATCAGCCCAAATCATGATGATAACAAATGAATTTCAATCAAATATTCGGTAAAATCATCAATCGAGATGGACCAAGTCACAATCCCCAGTAGTGAAAAACCCCACGCTCATCATCCAGCGCGTATCTTGCCTCAATATAACACTACGATGTGCAATCCGGGGTTTCAAACCCTCAGGAAATTATTTACAACCATTACTCACCTCAAGCAGGCCGAAATCCTAGCTCGCTACTCCCCTGCCTCGCAAATCAACCTCCTCGAGCGTCGAATCTGAACAAAACCACAAGTAATACGTTATAATAGGCTAAGGGAATACAACCCAATTGAAAAGACTCGAAAAATATCGAAAATCACGAAGTTGGCAAAACCCGAGCCCTAGGCCCACGTCTCGAAACTTAGAAATTTTTACGTCATCGGGTTCTTTATCTCGTCACAAGTCTATACGTACAAAAATCTCTCAAATCAGACCACAAATGGCCCCTTAAATCCCAAATTTAGAATTTCATTTTCAAGCCCTAATTTCTTACAATTTGGCTATATTTTCATGAATTTCAAGGATGATTTCACAATATAATCATGTATTTAGTTCATAGGACTTACCTCCAATCACTTCCCGTCAAAACCCCTTCAATTCCCGTCCAAAAGCTCTCAAGGTTGCTCAAAAATGATGGAAAAATGGGTTTGGTTCGCGGATGAAATGTTTTTAACATTCTGTCAGGGTACTGTAGCTAACCCTATGCGATCGCATTAGAGCTCATGCGATCGCATAGAACAAAATTTCCAGGCCCCAAAATTACCCTATGCGATCGCAACTGGACCTTTGCGATCGCAATGCACCATCCAACAACACCGTGCGATCGCAACACCTGCTATGTGATCGCATAGACAACCAAACAGCCCCCAAAAATCCTTCTATGCGATCGCAGCCCTTGCTATGCGATCGCATAGAGCAAAATTGCTCTGCACTGACTGCTGCATTTCTGCAGCATTTTCCAACTTCAAAATTCTCGTTAGCCATCCGAAATCACCCCGACGCCCCCGAGACCTCAACCAAAAATACCAACACCTCCTAAAACATCATACAAACTTATTCCAACCATCAAATCGCCTCAAACAACGCCAAAACCATCAAATTACATCGAATTCAAGCCTAAGTTCTTCTAAAACTTCCAAAACATGCATTCGATCAAAAACCCAACCAAAACACGTCCGAATGACCTGAAATTTTGCACACATATCCCAAATTACCTAACGAAGCTATAACAACTCTCGGAATTCCGTTCCGACCCTCGGATCAAAATCTCACCTATCAACCGGAAATCGCCAAAATACTAACTTCGCCAATTCAAGCCTAATTCTTCTCTACAACTCCAAAACCCATTCCGATCGTGCTCCTAAGTCACAAATCACCTCCCGAAGCTAACCGAACCACCATAACTCACTTCCGAGCCTTCTAACATATAAGTCAACACCCAGTTAACTTTTCCAACTTAAGCCTTCTTAAAAGAGACTAAGTGTCTCATTTCTTACCAAATCCTCTCCGAAATCAAACTAATCAACTCGATCACATAAAACACGGATAACGAAGCGTAAAGAAGCTGAAAGGGGGAAACAGAGCGGTAACTCATGAGACGACTGGCCGGGTCGTCACATCCTCCCCAACTAAAACAAACGTTCGTCCTCGAACGAGTCAAAAACATACCTGAAGCTTCAAACAGATGAGGATATCTGCTCTGTATCTCCCGCTCGGTCTCCCAGGTAGCCTCCTCCACGGGCCGACCTCTCTACTGCACTTTCACTGAAGTTATATCCTTTGACCTCAACTTCCGAACCTGGTGACCCAAAATAGCTACTGGCTCCACATTAAAGGTCAAATCATCATTCAACTGAACTGTACTGAAGTCCAAAACATGAGACGGATCCCCAATATACTTCCGGAGCATAGAAACATGAAATACCGGATGCACACTCGACAGGCTGGGTGGCAAAGAAATCTCATAAGTCACCTCTCCAATCCTCCGAAGCACCTCAAAAGGCCCAATGAACCGCGGACTCAACTTACCTTTCTTCCCAAACCTCATAACACCCTTCATGGGCGAAACCTTCAGCAAGACCTTCTCACCAACCATATAATACACATCTCGAACCTTCCGGTCTGCGTAACTCTTCTGATGTGACTGCGCTGTACGAAGCCTCTCCTGAATCACCTTCACCTTCTCTAAGGCATCCTGAACTAAATCTGTCCCCAATAATCTAGCCTCGCCGGGCTCGAACCAACCAACCGGAGATCTACACCGCCTCCCGTACAAAGCCTCATATGGAGCCATCTGAATACTCGATAGGTAGCTATTGTTGTAAGCAAACTCTGCAAGTGGTAGATACTTATCCCATGAACCTCCAAAGTCAATAACACAAGAACGTAACATGTCTTCCAATATCTGAATAGTATGCTCGGACTGTCCGTCCATCTGAGGGTGAAACATTGTGCTCAACTCTACCTGAGTACCTAACTCTCTCTACACGGCTCTCCAAAACTGCGAAGTAAACTGAGTACCTCTATATGAGATGATGGAGACCGGAACACCATGCAACCGAACAATCTCTCGGATATAAATCCCTGCCAACCGCTCTGAAGAATAGGTAGTACACACAGGGATGAAGTGCGCAGACTTGGTCAGCCGATACATAATCACCCAAATAGCATGGAACTTCTTCAAAGTCCGAGGAAGACCACTCACAAAATCCATGGTGACTCTCTCCCACTTCCACTCGGGAATAACCATCTGCTGAAGCAAGCCACCCGATCTCTGATGCTCATATTTCACCTGCTGACAATTGAGACACCGAGCTACAAATCCCACGATATCTTTCTTCATTCTTCTCCACCAGTAGTGCTGCTTCAAATCCTGATACATCTTCGCGGCACCCGGATGGATAGAATACCGCGAGCTATGGGTCTCTTCCAGAATCAACTCTTTAAGCCCATCCACATTGGGCACACAAATCCGGCCCTGCATCCTCAACACACCATCATCACCAATGGTCACATCTCTGGCATCATCATGCTGAACTCTGTCCTTAAAGCAAATGCGGATCATAATACTGGTGCTCTTTGATGCGATCATATAAGGAAGACCGAGAAACCACACAAGCCAACACCCAACTGGGCTCCGAAATATCCAATCTCACAAACCGATTGGCCAAGGCCCGAACATCAACTGCAAGGGGTCTCTCCCCAACTGGAATATATGCCAAACTCCCCATACTCACTGCCTTTCGGCTCAAAGCATCGGCCACTACATTGGCCTTTCCTAGATGATACAGAATAGTGATATCATAATCCTTAAGCAACTCCAACCATCTCCGCTGCCTCAAATTAAGAGCCTTTTGCTTGAACAAATACTGAAGACTGTGATGATCAGTGAACACCTCACAAGATATGCCATACAAGTAATGCCTCCAAATCTTCAATGCATGAACTATGACAGCCAACTCCAAATCATGAATGGGGTAGTTCTTCTCATGGGGCTTCAACTGACGAGAAGAATAAGCAATAACTCTACCCTCCTACATTAACACACAACCAATCCCAACTCTCAAAGCATCACAATACACAGTATATGAACCCGAAGGTGATGGTAAAACCAACACTGGAGCTGTGGTCAAGGCTGTCTTGAGCTTCTGAAAGCTCTCCTCACACTCGTTCGACCACACAAATGGAGCACCCTTCTGAGTCAACTTGGTCAAGGGTGATGCAATGGATGAAAATCCCTGAACAAACCGGCGATAATAGCCTGCCAACCTAAGAAAGCTACGAATCTCTGTGGCTGAGGACGGTCTGGGCCAACTCTGAACCGCCTCTATCTTCTTCGGATCAACCTTTATACCCTCTTAGACACCACGTGCCCTAAGAAAGTCACTGAACTGAGCCAAAACTCACACTTGGAGAATTTTGCATAAAGCTTCTCCTCCCTCAATCTCTGCAACACAACCCTCAAATGTTCCGCGTGCTCCTCCTGACTATGCGAGTATACCAGAATATCATCAATGAATACTATAACAAACGAATCAAAATAAGGCCGGAACACGCTGTTCATCAAATGCATGAATGTTGCTGGGGCATTGGTTAGCCCGAAGGACATAACAAGAAACTCATAATGACCATATCTGGTCCTGAAAACAGTCTTAAGAATATCTGAATCCCTGATCTTCAACTGGTGATAACCTGAACGGAGATCAATCTTGGAGAACACTCTCGCTCCCTGAAGCTGATCAAATAAATCATCAATGCGAGGCAAAGGATACTTATTCTTAATTGTTACTTTGTTCAATTGCCTATAATCGATGCACATTCTCATTGTGCCGTCCTTCTTCTTCACAAACAGAATGGGCGCACCCCAAGGTGACACACTAGGCCGAATGAACCCCTTATCTAGGAGTTCCTGAAGCTGTTCTTTAAATTCCTTCAACTCTGCTAGTGCCATACGATACGGCAAAATAGAAATGGGCTGAGTGCCCGACACCAGGTCAATATCAAAATCAATATCCCTGTCCGGTGGCATGCCCGGCAGGTCTACAGGAAAAACATCGGGAAAATCCCTCACAACTGGAACAGAATCAATACTAGGAGTCTCAGCTCCAACATCCCTCACAAACGCTAGATATGAAAGACAACCCTTCCCAACTATACGTTGGGCCTTTAAGAAAGAGATCACTCTACTAGGGATATAATCAGTCACACCACGCCACTCGATCCGCGGTACACCCGGCATAGCCAAAGTGACTGTCTTAGCATGGCAGTCTAGAATAGCTTGACACAGGGATAGCCAATCCATGCCTAAAATGACATCAAAATCTACCATGCTCAATAGCAATAGATCTACTCGGGTCTCCAGACCCCCAATAGCCACCACACATGACCGATACACACGGTCTACAACAACAGTATCGCCCACTGGGGTAGATATATGAATAGGTAAAGCAAGAAACTCACGGGGTGTACCCAAATAACGAGCAAAGTATGATGACACATAAGAAAAGGTGGAACCGGGATCAAATAATACAGAGGCATCTCTATGGCAGACTGAAAAAATACCTGTAATGACAGCATCTGGCCTGCCAGGAAGTGCATAAAAACGGGCCTGACCGCCCCTTGATCGACCTCCCCCTCTGGGGTGACCCCTAGCTGCATGACCTCTACCCCTAGCTGGCTGGGCGGGTGGTGAAGTAATTGGAGCAGAAGTCGAGGGCTGACCCCTCTGCTGAAACGAACTAGCAACACGACGAGGACACTGCCTCCACACATGCCCAAACTCTCCACACTCAAAACAACTCCTAGGTGCTGGAGAAGGGGACTGAAGGGAACCCCTTGCACCGGAGTGACCAACTGATGCACTAGACATAGAAGAACCCCGAGCTGACGGGGCACGAGATGAACTTTGGGCTGGAAGAGCACTGAGTGATGACTGGCCCCGCTGAGATCCATGATGACCATGACCCGAAGATGCCCCACGATACTCTGGGCGGGCTGACTGAGCATGCCTGAAAGAACGGCCCCTCGAAAAAGCACCACTATAACTGCCAGATCCTCGAGGCCTCCTGGCCTCCCTCTCCTCTCGATCCTGACGACGAACCGTCTCAATCTTACGAGCGATATCGACCACCTCCTCAAACGTAGCACCCAACACCCTCTCTCGGGTCATAAGAATACGGAGGTGATAGTTAAGGTCATCAACAAATTTCCTGATCCTCTCACGATCTGTCGGAACCATCCAAATGGCATGACGAGCCAACTCAGAAAACCTCGACTCATACTGTGACACAGTCATATCCCCCTGTCGCAACCACTCGTACTGTCTACGCAACTCCTCTTTGCGAGACTACGGCACATACTTCTCCAAGAAGAGAGTGGAGAACTGCTGCCAAGTAAGGGGTGCTGCTCCAACTGGCCTACGCCTCCCACCATGTGAAGGCAGCCCTAGTAAACTGAAAGGTGGTAAATGCCGCACCACTCGTCTCAATGATCCCTGCGGTACAGAGCATCCGCTGACACTTATCAAGAAAACCCTGGGCATCCTCGCCCTCGGCACCACCGAATGACGGAGGCTGGAGTCTACCAAACCTCTCAAGGCGACGCTGCTCATTATCTGGCATAACTGGCATAACAAACTCCTGAGCTAGTGCAACCGACTGAGCTGGAGGTGCCCCCGGTGTCTATAGTCCCTGCACTACCTGCTCAGGTGTGCGAGCAGCAGAGGTCTGATGACCTCCCCCAGCCTGTGAAGTAGCTACTGCTGTAGTGGCTGAAACTGCCTAAGCCAGGCCAGTGCAAACTGATAAGATCTGTGCCAAGGCCTCTTGAAGACCCGGAACCATGATGGGCACAGCTGATGCCTGAACTGGTGCTGTTGGAGCATCCATAGCTGGAGCCTGATCCAGAGCCGGGGCAGCTGGTAGGTCAATAGGTGCTGCCCTCGCTGCTCTGCTTCTGCCACGTCCACGACCGTGTCCACAGCCTCTGGTGGCCTCAGTGGGTGGCACTGGTGGTCATCCACCTCGTCCGGTAGAGCGAGTCCTTGCCATCTGCGAGAGAATCGAATAACAGAAGTTTAGCATTCGGATCAACAAATTCGCACGATAGGAGTTTCAAGGATATGAAGTTTTTCCTAAAGGTTCTGCAGCCTCTCGAGGAAAAATACAGACGTCTCCGTACCGATCCACGAGACTCTACTAAACCTGCTCATGACTCGTGAGACCTAAGTAACCTAGGCTCTGATACCAACTTGTCACGACCCAATTCTGGAACCCGATCGTGATGGCGCCTCTCGTGAAGACAAGGCCAGCTAGACCAAAATGGAACACCTCTTTTAAACAGTTAATCATCATAAACAGTAATAACATATAATATAATACTCATAAATTGCGGAATTTTAACGTTAACAACAGTAGGAACCATCCTGACACAGCCCAAACCGGGGTGTCACAAGTCATGAGCTACTACAGAATCTGCTATAGGTCTACAAAGTACGGAATCCGATACAACAGTCTGAAGAAAACATAAATGATAGAGGATAAGAGAGACAAGGGGTTGCGGAGGTCAACAGCTACCTCGGAACTCCAAATCACCGCCTAGCCTGGATAGAATCAGCGCTCAGGTGCGGACTCTGCTATGCCTGAATCTGCACACATGGTGCAGGGAGTAATGTGAGTACTCCGACTTAGTGAGTAATAACTATAAATAATGTCTAAAAGTAGAAAAATACGTAAAGGCACAAAGCAATTCCATATCAAGTAGTAAAAATCACTTAAAGCAGTAAATCAGTGAAGAAATCAAATGATATTCCTTTTAAAACAAGTAAAACCGGTAATTTAACAGGTAAATAACAAGTAGAAATCCGCTCCTCGGGCACATTATCAATCGCTCAACATAGTATTAGCCCCTCGGGCTCACTCTCAGTACAGTATCAGCCCCTTGGGCTCAGTATCAATCACTCAGGACAGTATCAGCCCCTTGGGCTACCTCGCAATCACTCATATCAGCCCCTCGGGCATAGTATCAATCACTCAGCATAATGGGTACTCGCGCTCACTGTGGGTGTGCAGACTCCGGAGGGGCCCCTTACGGCCCAAGCGCTATATCAAGCCACCTCGTGGCATCATCACTCGGCACTTGGCCTCACATCACTCAAGCCACCTCGTGGCATATAAAGTATCTCAGGCCCTCAGCCTCATATCACTCAGCGTTTCCTCACATATGGCCCTCGTCCTCACTCAGTCCAAAAATCATCACAAGCCCCTTGGGCATTAGTAAAACAGTAGTTCTTAGCCCAAAACATGATGTAGAATATCATTTAAGTTTCAAATCTGAGTAAAAGTGGTTAAGTTTGAAAAACAGTAGATATCAACAGGACTGAGTTCAAATAATAAGTCAAGTAGTGAGGAAACAGTGATAAAAATCCCCGAAGGGTTCAAATAGTTGGCACGAAGCCCAAATATGGCAATCAACCCAAATCATGATGATAACAAATGAATTTCAGTCAAATATTCGGTAAAATCATCAATCGAGATGGACCAAGTCACAATCCCCAATAGTGAAAAACCCCACGCTCATCATCCAGCACATATCTTGCCTTAATATAGCACTACGATGTGCAATCCGGGGTTTCAAACCCTCAGGACATCATTTACAACTATTACTAACCTCAAGCAGGCTGAAATCCTAGCTTGCTACTCCCCTGCCTCGCAAATCAACCTCCTCGAGCGTCGAATCTGATCAAAACCACAAATAATACGTTACAATAGGCTAAGGGAATACAACCCAATTGAAAAGACTCGAAAAATATCGAAAATCACGAAGTTGGCAAAACCCGAGCCCTAGGCCCACATCTCGAAGCTCAGAAATTTTTACGTCATCGGGTTCCTTATCTCGTCACAAGTCTATACATACAAAAATCTCTCAAATCAGACCACAAATGGCCCCTCAAATCCCAAATTTAGAATTTCAATTTCAAGCCCTAATTTCTTACAATTTGGCTATATTTTCATGAATTTCAAGGATGATTTCACAATATAATCATGTATTTAGTTCATAGGACTTACCTCCAATCACTTCCCGTCAAAACCCCTTTAATTCTTGTCCAAAAGCTCTCAAGGTTGCTCAAAAATGGTGGAAAAATGGGTTTGGTTCACGGATGAAATGTTTTTAACATTCTGTCCGGGTACAGTAGCTAACCCTATGCGATCACATAGAACAAAATTTCCAGGCCCGCAAAATTACCCTATGCGATCGCAATTGGACCTCTGCGATCGCAATGCACCATCCAACAACACCGTGCGATCGCAACACCTGCTATGCGATCGCATAGCATAACCAAACAGCCCCTAAAAATCCTTCTATGCGATCGCAGCCCTTGCTATGCGATCGCATAGAGCAAAATTGCTCTGCACTGACTGCTGCATTTCTACAGCATTTTCCAACTTCAAAAATTCCCGTTAGCCATCTGAAATCACCCCGAGGCCCCCGAGACCTCAACGAAAAATACCAACACCTCCTAAAACATCATACAAACTTATTCCAACCATCAAAACGCCTCAAACAACGCCAAAACCATCAAATTACATCAAATTCAAGCCTAAGTTCTTCTAAAACTTCCAAAACACGCATTCGATGAAAAACCCAACCAAAACACGTCCGAATGATCTGAAATTTTTCACACATATCCCAAATCACCTAACGAAGCTACAGCAACTCTCGGAATTCCATTCGGACCCTCGGATCAAAATCTCACCTATCAACCGAAAATCGCCAAAATACTAACTTCACCAATTCAAGCCTAATTCTTCTCTACAACTCCAAAACCCATTCTGATCACGCTCCTAAGTCACAAATCACCTCCCGAAGCTAACCAAACCATCGGAACTCACTTTCGAGCATTCTAACACATAAGTCAACACCCGGTTGACTTTTCCAACTTAAACCTTCTTAAAAGAGACTAAGTGTCTCATTTCTTACCAAATCCTCTCCGAACTCGAACTAATCAATTCGATCACATAAAACACGGATAACGAAGCGTAAAGAAGCTAAAATGGGGGAAACAGAGCGGTAACTCATGAGATGACTAGCCAGGTCGTCACAGTTCAGGTGGTTGGTTTTGTTGGTATGCGGTGATGAACGCGCAACCTTGCACGCGGCCACAACAGTATACATAAAACTAAGCTCCACCTCCAAGAAATGCCCATCCTTTCCAAGCTTCATATAATCTCCAATCAAATGTTCCCCAGTACAATCCTCGCCTAAGAGAGCCTATCAAAAGGAATTAGTTCAACCCTATTGGTGAATCATACTTGGGCTTGTTCCAAAAGCTGGTTAGGCGAGGTTTGCTGCAGCTAGTGGCTCCAAACCAGCCAAACCCTGAGTCCCCCTCACACCGAGCTGAGGCTAGATATGAATACCACTCTGGAGCAGTGGGACACAGTATAGAGGACTGTTGGACCCTCAAAAGAGCAATTGAAGATTTGATCGAAGCTGAAAGAATCGTTCTTCAGGACGAAGAGGCTCCTAATGTGACGAACAATCTGTAGCCTGCTTACAATGAGGAATTCAATCCGGCAATAAAGGCCATTGCCGAGACAGAAGAAAGGCCAAAAAACGGTCGCCAAGCCTGAAAGTACCCCATCAGACAAGAGTCTTGGTAGCCAGTCTTACTATCCTTTCTGCGTCCGGATTATCTCAGGGTGTGATCCAGATGTCCTACTTTATTGTCTTACTTTCTGATGTAAACCCTTCTATCTTTGAAATTCAAAAAAAAATCAAAAATCAAAAGAAATTAATATTTCATTGTCCAGGAATGTCTCTTTTTTAATTTCACTTTTCTTATTCTCTTTTTAGTTATGTTAAATGTAGATTTCAATAACATGACATGCTTGCGGACTTCATACCCAGATCCTGAAACGCTGTCGGACTTCGACATAATGAATCAAGAATTAGAATGAAATGAAGATAAGTTTAAGGAAATAAAACAAAGAGTTTGAACAGTTGAAGAAAAATTGGTTCCAGATTGGAAAGGTCCACAACAAAAGTACTGCCAAAAGAGTGTGTTATACTTGGGACACAACAAAGGAAATATCCGTGAAACAACTGTCAATGCAAATGCAGTCAAAAGGTACTAGGTTGGATCCTCTATATATCATTAATGTTCTCGGATTGGGATGAAGAGACTTTCTTTCTCACTATCCAAACACTATCAACCCTTTGCAAATATTTCAGCCGGTTACTTTCTTTGATTACCCTCTTTGGAACCTGAAAGTACTATTGAAAAAATAAAAATTGAAAAAAATTAAATGAAGAATGAAAAAAAAATAAAAAAGGAGAAGAAAAAGAAAGATACAAAAAAGGGAAGAAAAGACAAAGAAAATAAAAGAAAAAAATGAAAAAAAGAGTGAGAAAAGGAAAAGAAAAAGAAAAAGAAAAAGAAAGAGAAAACAAACCAAAATAGAAAAAAAAGCAAAAGAAAATCAAAATAAAAATAAAGTTCCCTGAACTACGTTCGACTTGATTCCGAAAGGATACGTATGCAGCCTCTCTCTGGGGTTCAGTCACACAAAAATAAAAATTCAAATTCCCCTAAAAGTAAAATTGGGGCAGATGTTATAATGGTTCGGCAATGGTCCCGCCTGAATGGTTCCAAAGTTGTAATTCGTCCAAATCATTTTTACTCAAATCCTTTCAAGTCCTTCCGATCAATCGGTGAGAATGTTCAAGGATCGGAGAATACAATTACTTGGTGTGAGCACGTGATTTTTGCTTCACGGAAGCTACTCCAAAAGAAATCGGAAAAGAAATAAAACAAGTTACCTTCGGGTACAATTTTGAGGATTTATGTGACATTTTGATAATTGTTCTGTCCGTAAATGCTCCTCGCTATAGTTAGAAAATACAAAAAAATATATGTTGCATGCATTTAGGAATAATTGGTACATTTAGGAACGAGTGGATTATAATTTGGTTATTTAAAAGCGAAAATCACAAAAATATGCATTTTGTTGTCATCGTAATTTTACTAAAATGTTTTAATTCGTGTGATATTTGTTGTGGGGTATTAATTAATATTTGTGTGTTTAATTTTGGTTTCTAGGAATTTTGTCTAGTTGTAAAGAAGGAAAATACCGGATTTGGGCCAAAATTTAAAAATAGGCCCAAACCAACTTGCAACGACCCTGTCTAAACCAGGTCTTCTTAGAGACGCCCCAAACGATGCCGTATTGGCATCACCCTTTTGAGCCGTTGATTGATTCATAGGAACAACCCGGATCAGGCCAATCACTTACCCAAACGACGCCGTATAGGGCCGTCTAATCTCAACCGTTAACCCAATCCCATCCAACGGCCTCAGGCCATTCCCATATGCCCGACCCGTTCAACCCCGGACCAGCCCAACCTCCTTTTAGGTGGAACGACACCGTTCCTCATTAAGTGAAAGATCCTGGCCCTCGATCTCACTTCATCCAACGGCCAGGATCTAACCACCCACTATGTATATAAACTCAAACCCTTACCCCACGCCTCCATCCGAACACCCCCCTTCATCGTCTCAAACCCAAACCCAAACCCAGACCTCCCAAACCCTAGCCGCCCCAGTGCACTCTCACCGTGAACCCGGCGGCAACGATGCCGTTGACCACCAAAGTAACACCCCTGATGCACCTCACCACCCTGAACACAGATCTGTTACCCCCTTGCCTCGAATCATTCCCCATCGCCTCGAATCTTCATTTGAAGGTTCGAGCAAAACCCCGATCTACACTAACCCACCCCAGATTCACACAAGCCATTACTCCAGCCTCACTCGTGACCAAACCAAACTTGGTTTGGTCCGAATCTACCCACAAATCCCAAAACCCCAAACCTGACTGTTCGAACCCTAGAACACAAGAATTTTTGAAATCCGGTTAGATTAAACGGAAGGTTGGGGTCTAATAGACCTTAATCGAAGTGTTCTCGGTCGAGAACACCTCGATTAATATCTGTTCGACCTCAAAAGGGCAAATCCAGCTCGGGCCTGGGTCATCTGTGTTTAAGCTTTTCAGAGTAAGTTCACTTTTCCTTTTCTGTTGTTTGTTTTAGTTTATTTTAGTTTATCGGCATGGTTAATTAGTTTGTTTGTTTATTTCTGGATTTTCTATCAGTTGTTCTCTATCTCCGTAAGACCTTTTATTCGGTCGATTGTTATTCTGTTTATGTTTGAATACGTATAGTGATATACATATTTCAATTTGATTAATATCGTCGAATCGATAATGCCTGTAGTTTCCCTATGCCGTGCAAAATTGTCAAAGATAGTTGATGCCCTATTTGTGTTATTTGTTTGATCGACTGTTTGTTCTATGTTATAATTAGTATAGTCGATTAGATAAATGTCGTCGACTAGTTTTATAGGACTAAATGTTCAAATATTCTGATTCGTATAGCTTCATATGATGGATTGAATCATTGTCGTTTATCGGATTGTTTGACATTATCTGTGAATGGTTTGTAACTGCAATGCAATAACTAGAACTCAGTTTAGGGCAGCTTTGAATTTGAACTTTCAGAAGTTCAAAATGTCCTACTGCTGCAGTAGGGTAATACAGTAATAATCAGGGTTTAACAGGGTTAGTTTGGGGGTTTGAAAAGATCAGAAATGTTTAGTTTAAGTTGGGCTGACAATAGGGTACTGAAATAGGATTAAACTAATGCAATAGTGGGGAACAAGATTAAATGGCATGGGGGAGGTTGATTAAAATATGTTAAACACCCATAACTTTGATTAAAAAAGGAGAAAAGCATGCAGTATGGGGAGTCTGTCAGGAATATCATGGTCATTTTGATTAGTTTAAGGGGTATGGGCAGAGTGGGGAGGCAGCCTAGGGGCTTGCCATTGCTGGCCTATAAACAGGCTCATTGAGGACTGTTTGAAGGGGAGGATTTTGGAGAGAGGATTAATTCTGGAAGGAAAGGAAAAAATTGGTTTTAAGGCTGGACAGTTAGGTTTAGAGGCTGGACAGTTTTAAGTGAGAGAGAACAGAAAAGCAAAAACAATAAAGGTCTTCCAACCTTTAGAGGATAGTCTGTTTCAGAGTAATAAAGAGTTAAGAGTGTGCTGGTTTTTTTCGACCATAACAATCAGAAGCTACTGCTTTTCTGCATCTGTTTCCTTCTATGTTAGCCTGTATTTGTTTTGATGTTGCTGGGCTGCAAATACTTGATTGAACACTATTTCAGCTGAGTTGTTTTGGGTTTTCTGTTGGTCTGGTAGTTCACTGGTCTTCTGCTTGGTTTAAATCTGTTGTTGTTTCCTCCTACTGGTTATTATTGGATTTTCTTGCTGGGTTTGTATTGGTTTTAAACATCTACCGGCTGGGTTGTTTGCTGCTGAGTGCTGCTTCTCTTGTTGCTGATGTTGCTGTGTATGTTACTGCTTCCACTGATCATTCTTTTCTTCTTTTGCTTTTCTCAATACCAGGTACACCACTGATACACTGTCAATGTAAGCTGAAAGTTGAAACATGAATACAAAAAAGGAAGAGTTGAAGTTGTTTTTTTTGAATCATACATAGTCTGTATATTGAACATTAAGTTGTGTATAATAGTTCACATCTTCTATTAGGATAATGAAGGTAGCCATCATGTATAACTAAACGTCATGTAGGGCAACTTAATATCATACTGTATATGTATGCTGGTAGATAAAAAAGGTGATAGTGTAGTAAGCAATATCTTGAATTTTAGCTATGTTTATTGTTAGCATATCTTCTAGCGCATGTTAAGTGCTGAACTATCCATTGCTAGTTAATCTCACTTCATTTAGTAGGCTGCCTCGTTATAAATTGCAACAATACCATTAGAATAAAATAACACCGGTTCCCATTTCAGCCTTATAAATGTTGGGCCTGAGTCAAATGAATTAACAGGCCCTTATCGGAAAGGGAATGGCCCAGGACCAGTCCATACAGTGTGCGCTGGGCCTGGGCCCATAACTGCCAAACGGACTGCTCGTATCACGTCCCTCTTTCAACAAATCACATTCGAAACTTAACTATAATAACTCATAGGTATGTAAATAAAGTAGGACCTTTTTCATTTATTTTAGATGCAAACAAAATAGAAAGCATAGCCACTATAGGACGGCCTTTTAAATAAAAATGAGACGAGCCTCGCCAAATAAAATGCACAGATTGCGGGGCCCTCACAAAAAATGTATGTGTTAATTACTTAGAACTCGGGATAGGCCGCTTAGCGAACTCCACTGCCTTACCCAAAATAATAATACGCTAATCGCTTTAGGCGCGTATTTAATAATGTTATCTTCTTAAACTCGGGTGCACATTTATGTGACCCAAATCCAAATCTCAACGGAGTCAAAGTGTGTCGACGACCACGGGTACATTGATTGTGACGCGGTTCGAGACAAATTTTCACAACGTTGCAATTCCCTGTAAGATAATAATAATAATAATGAAAGCGGTAAAGAGTTAAAATCTGCACATAAGTTCATATTTGTATAAAATCAGATAATCAAGCCGAATATGATAGTTGAGCGACCGTGCTAGAACCACGGAACTCGGGAATGCCTAACACTTTCTCCCGGGTTAACAGAATTCCTTATCCGGATTTCTGGTTTGCGGACTGTAATACAGAGTCATTCTTTTCCTCGATTCGGGATTAAATTGGTGACTTGGGACACCCTAAATCTCCCAAGTGACGACTCTGAAACAAATAAACAAATCCTGTTTCGATTGTCCTTTAATTGGAAAAACTCCTTCACCTCTCGCGAGGGCGGAAAAAGGAGGTGTGACAGCTCTGGCGACTCTGCTGGGGATTTGGAGCTTCACAGAACCACTGGTTCAGGGTTAGAAATTCGAGCTTAGATAAATTGTTATATTTGGTTTTATCTGATTTTGTTACATGTTTGGGCTCAATGTGCTAAATGATGCTTTTACCGCTTTGATATTATGTGAACTGTATATAAACTGTGCCGAAACCCTTCTCTTCTTACCTCCGGGGAGAAGCTCGCTGGTCGAGACTCCCTATTCTGTTAGTGTCAATACCTGAAATAAGAAAGAGGCCGGATAAGTTACAAAGCCGGACGACCCCGCGGGTCCCCGGTACGTAGCCCCCTCCTCGACTCAAGTTGTCCGCTCGGGTACATAGTCTAGAACAAATACCCAGGTTATGAACTTAGAATAACTCAGCTTCATGCCGGATCCCTAGTAGGAAACGCTTATTTGCATCACGTTGCATCTGACTTAGGGGGCTCAACACAGGGGTTGGGCCCGTCTAGGAATAGCAACATGGAACAAAAAAAAGACCATCTTGTTGCATCTTGTCTGTTGGCGCATTTAATTTGCTTTGAATTTGCATGTTGACCAATGGGTGATAACGGGAATTTTGAAAAATTAAGAGCTGCTCATTTGAGAAAAACCAAGGTCCAAATAATTTTGATTTTGAGGAAAGAGAATTGGATTCGTGATTTAGCTAATTTTCTTCCCCGAACTACGTCGGTTTGATTCTCACCGGATGTGGGATACGTAGGCAACCCTTATCGGGTCCAACTTCCTATTTTTGCAAATAATATATGTATATATATACATGTATATATATATATATATATATATATATATATATATATATATATATATATACATATATTGCTTCTTTCATAAAAGAGTCGGGTGATGCCATTTTGCGAAAATAGCCGAATGTTCCCGAAAGGGACGTCGGAAGGCTATCTTTGCACAAACGGCTGCCTTTGGCCATTTTTCTTACCTTTTCGCCGGTTAAAATCCCACTGCCTTAAAATATTCATCCCTGAAGAGCTGAAAGGCTGTATTGGGAAAGTCAGTCTTGCTTTTCTCAAAAATTAAGGAAAACGGGAAAAATGGTTTTGGAGTCAAAATAAAGATTTTTGCTTTCGTCTAAATCACCTTAATAAATGTGCAGAATGAGCACGAGTAAGAGTTCATCTAGGGGCCATTATAAACAGAGTCCATTTGGGCTTACGCATGCGGTGGAATGACTTGGAAGAATCAGGGCGAGATACAGTCAAAATATACTTAGGAAATTTGGTTAGATTGCTGGACATCGATCCGCGAGGGGACATTATAAGGGCTTTAATTTCATTTTGGGACTCGGCACACAATGTATTTCATTTCTCGAACTTTGAGCTCACCCCGACGCTAGAGGAGCTGGCAGGGTACATTGGATGTCCTAAAATCCCTATGAGAGAACAGTATCTCATTGCATCAAGGACCATGACCATACACAAATTCCTAGACACCGTAAAGATCCGCAAAACGGTACACAATCCAGAGTTGTCAAAAGGGTTTTGTAGTTTGGCATTTTTGTACGACAGGTACGGTCATCTTGGAGGGTTCAACAATCCCGAGAGTAAGATCTGCAGTGGGGAAAGCTGGCTGAAATGGGAGAGACATAGGTGTATTGCTTTTATGATAGCCTTTCTGGGTTTTCTGGTGTTCCCTAGAAAGGATGGGAAAATTAACATACAAATCGCTGGGGTCGTCAGCACTTTGCTCAAGCAAGACAACAGCACTCTGGCACCGATGATAATAGCAGACATTTTCCGCGCACTCACTGTTTGCAAAACCGGAGGAGGTTTCTTTGAGGGATGCAATATGCTACTGCAAATGTGGATGATAGAGCATCTATGTCATCGCCCTCAGTTTCTGAAATATAGGTCATCACAAAAGACTTGTATAGAAGAGTTCTCCACCAGGGTCGACGGGTTCAGCCTGCCAGAAGGGGTCGCCGAATGGGTCACTATGCTGCGCTCCGTTTCAGCAAACCAGATAGAATGGGCATTCGGGTGGCTACCCATAGATGAGGTCATACACATGTCAGCCGTCGAGTCTCATTTGTTGTTGATGGGTCTCCAAAGTATCCATCCTTATGCGCCAAACAGAGTATTGAGGCAGTTGGGGCGATGTCAAATAATCCCGAAGGAAGAGGATCTCTGTAGCCAGGTGGTCGAAATCGGGCCTGGTGGGCAGTTCCTTGAAGCAGTCGTTCGGAGAATCTGGAATGAATGTCAAACCCTAAAAGTAGATACTTGTGTACAAGATCGGGCCAAGGGCGAAGTGTCGCCAAAATACCTCACATGGTACAGAAGAGAGCTTGAGCACCAGAGACCAGCTAAGAGAGCTCACGTCCAAGACTTTGCAGAATCGTCGCATGCATAGTGGGGCTGGTTAAGGAGGGAGGAAGGCTACCGGGCTGAAATCGGGAAGCTAAAGCAACAAGTTGAAAGGCTTATATTTGAGAACAACGTGCAAGTCGCCTCTGAGCGGGGTGAAAAGAACAAATTAGCCAAAGAAAACCAGACATTGAAATCCCGCATTTACCAAGTCAGTAAGAGTAACAGCGACCGGCAGAAACGTCGCTCCGACGAAAGATTGATAGCAGAGTTGAGAGATCAAGTCAGCAAAAGCCGAGAAGAATTAGAGAGATCGGAAGCTTGCATAGCAAGAATAAAGGTCAGATGGGCAAAAGGTACAATGGCCCGGAGGAAGCATCTGCAACAAGTCATAAGGGATTCTGAAATGAGCATCGGGATATTAAGGAAAACGAACTCCACTCTTCAGGAGCGGATCTTCAAACAAGCACGAGATGCCCAAGATGATAGAAGGCGTTGTTACTATGCGATGACCAGAATGGAAAGACAAATGGAGAAGTTCCAGGATCGACTTGCCGACAATGCTCAAGCACTAGGATTAAAGAACCGGCGAATAGAGCAATTGTTCGTTGAGAGGGACAACATTCGAGGAAGGATTGATGAGATTGGGCACTACATCTACATGAGATGCCTAGCATGTGAGCAAATACCTCGGGATACCCTCCTTGCTTCCATCATGGGTTACGTCCACCGGATCATGAATGAGTTGAAGAGCTTGCAGAGAGGCCTTACACCAAAGTCTGCGGAAAGGACAAACGATGCCTCGCGAGCCCCTAAGTTGGAATTTTAATGTATCCCTAGTTCGAGTCTTATTTGTTGGCTTTATTATCTTCCCATATGTTGTTTTCTTTTTCTTTTCATCGAGTCAGGTTAAGAACTTTGGAATCTATACTATTGCTATTTTTTGTTTAAGATAAGTAATTTGTAATAGCAAATTTTGGTGATGAATTGAACGATTCCAAAAGACTTTTTGTGTCTTTACTTTGGGGCAGAACTACGCCCGGTCTGATTTATGCGGGGATGTGATACGTAGACAATCCACATAAGATTCGACCGCCATTAAAAAGAAAGGAAAAAAAAGAATGGAAAAAAGAAAAAAAAAGAAGAAAAAAAAATGGAAAGAAATACAGGGGTTCCCAAAGTACTTTAAAGGGGCAAATAAGCAAGCCGGGATGACGCATGTGTTTGAAGCAAAGCATGTTAGAAATGGTTTACTGCCTAGGAGCATTGCATCCCCAATGTGCTATTATCAAATCTGTTAAACTCTAACGCTAACAAGTTTGTTGTTTTCCACAAATATCAGACAGTTAGTTGTTAAAGCATTCTGGCAACACACCCTTATCAAACCAGATCCAAAGGACCAGTAACAACGAGCATGACTACTTCAGAAAATAGTACCGAGGAAGAAAGGCCGGTAAGCCAGTTGTTGAAAGAAGCGATGGAGAAGATAGAAAGGATGGGACTAGAGATGAATGCAATGCAGTTAGCTTTGGCCAAAGCACAAAAGAGCCCTGAACCACTAGGGCATATGCCGGAATACCCTCACTCTGACCCTTCAACAAGCCTCCCGAATCCCCGCTATCATCAGGAGAGAAGCCCCCATGATTCCCAAGCTCCACCACCCCATCAACCTCTCCCAACACCAAATGTTCCCTCTTTTATGGGACCTACATCAGCCACCCTGCAAAGGTCAACCACCGAGCCGTTGTTTCAGGTTCACGATACGCAATACTATCCCCCTGAACCCACATTCAATGCACCAGAACCCCATACCTACAATCCGCACTTGGAGGTACCGGCAGAGATTGAAAAGCCGGTTAAGGTCCCAGAGCAAGATGAGGTAATGAGGAAGTTCAAAAGCCTGGAGCAATCCTTCAAGAACCTACATGGATTGGGCAACCAGGTCAGCGTGGCCTACAAGGATCTATGCCCTTTCCCGGACGTCCAACTCCCGGCTGGGTTCAAGATGCCTAAGTTTGATTTGTATGAAGGGCACGGTGATCCCATGGCACATTTGCGGGGCTTTTGTAGCAAAATGAGAGGGGCAGGCGGCAAAGATGAGCTGCTGATAGCTTATTTCGGTCAAAGCTTGAGTGGATCGGCATTGGAATGGTATACCAGGCAGGATTCCAGCAGATGGTACACTTGGGATGATCTAGCACAGTCTTTCGCGGGTCACTTTCAATACAATCTCGAGATAGTCCCTGACCGTCTCACATTGCTGAGGACCGGAAAGAAGCCTGGGGAAAGTTTTCGTGAGTTTGGTTTCCACTGGAGAGAACAGGCAGCCAGAGTTGATCCTCCCATGAGAGAGGGAGAAATAGTGGACTACTTCTTGCAAACACTGGATCCAACTTACTTTGGTCACTTGGTGACGACGGTTGGAAAATCCTTCAATGAAGTAGTAAAGATAGGGGTCATGATAGAGGAGGGTCTGAGGTCTGACAAAATCCTGAATTACTCAGCACTCAAGGCAACGACCCAGGCTATTCAGAGCGGCACGGGAGGTGCGTTGGGAAGGAGGAAGAAAGAAGAAATCGCCACGATTGAGGCAAGCAGTTGGTCCAGGTCCGGAAAACCATACTACAACCGACCCAGCCCCCACAGGCCAAACTACCCATACAGCTCGCCACAACACTACTATCCACCTCAAGAACCACACGTCTCTGTGCACCAAGCCCAAACATACACTCAACCTCCGGTTCGCCCGCAATGGTGTGCTCCGGCTCCCCAAAACACATATGCACTACCACAAAACACCTACCCACCACCACAAAACACCTATCCTCCACCAAAGGCATACAGAAACCCTCCAGGGGCAGGCTTTCGGGGAAATCAAGCTGCTAGAAATGACAGGCTACAGAGACATAGAGCTTTTACTGAGTTGGGAGCAACCTACACCGCCTTGTTCCACAAATTGAGGCAATTAGGTTTGGTAAGTCCTGTCGATACTAGAGGACCAAATCCTCCACCCCAAAATTTGGACCGATCAATAAGCTGTGAGTACTGCTCAGGAATGCTGGGGCATGATACCGAAAAGTGTTGGAAGTTAAGGCATGCAATACAAGATCTTATTGATGCCAATAAGATCGAAGTTCAGACGCCGGAGGCGCCCAAAATCAACCAAAACCCATTGCCAGTACACCACGAAGCTCACATGATCGAGCTGGTATACGAGGGAGGAGAGCCAAAGAAACCCTCACAGACAGTAATGACAATCCAAGCCGCTCCGAAAGAAGAATCGACCGGTGTAAGACCAGGGGTATAGTTGCAAGGGGAAGGTGTCAAGCCAGTAGTGATATTGGGAAAGAGTCCGTCCACCGCAACAAAGAAACCAGAGCCAGCCAAATTGGTAATATCAGGGACACCACCCACACCCGCAGTTGTGTTGAAAGGGGTATACAGGGAACTGGTCACCATAAAACCGGTAGTCCAATTGCCAATGATTGATAGCAAGGCCGTGACTTGGAAGTATGAGAAGGCAGTGGTGATGTACAGGGGAAAACAAGTGGATGAGGATAGTTGTGAGGCGCAGGGACTGACTCGATCAGGACGGTGTTTTGCTCCAGTGGAGCTGAGAAGACCCAACCCAGCTGCAACAAAGAAACCTGTGTCAGAAGAAGAAGCTGAGGAATTCTTGAAGAAGATGAAAGTGCAGGATTACTCCGTGGTCGAACAGTTGAAGAAAACACCGGCCCAGATCTCGCTGTTATCATTACTGATCCATTCAGATGAACATCGTCGGGCCCTGATGAAGATACTGAATGAAGCTCATGTGCCCAACGAGATTTCTGTAAACCACCTTGAAACGATTGCCAACAAAATTTTTGAGGTGAACAGGGTAACATTCTCAGATGATGATCTGCCAGTGGAGGGCACGGAACATAATAAAACTCTCTACTTAACTATCAAATATGAAGATTCGGCAGTTACTAGGGCATTGGTGGATAACGGCTCAAGTGCCAATATTTGTCCATTATCCACCCTGAACCAGTTAAAGATCGACCACGGAAGAATCCACAAGAACAGCATTTGCGTCCGAGGGTTTGACGGAAGTGGGACAGCCACCGTGGGGGATATTATACTTGAGCTGACCATCGGTCTGGTATAGTTTACCATGGAGTTCCAAGTATTAGACGTCGCAGTATCTTATAACCTTCTGTTGGGACGACCATGGATCTACGCAGCTAAAGTAGTGCCATCCACCTTGCATCAAATGGTCAAGTTCGAGTGGGATAGACAAGGGATAGTGTTGTACAGCGAGGACACTGCATGCACCAAGGGAGGCGCCATTGTGCCCTTCATAGAGACCAATGATGATAAAGGTCCCTGGGTTTACCAGATTTTCGACACAGTATCGGCAAGCAAGATTCCCGAGGGTGAGATCATTCAGCACCCTAGGGTAGCTCCCGCAATGGTCATGATGGTTTCAGAAATGTTGGGTAATGGGTTTGTGCCGGGAAAAGGCCTGGGGGCTGAGCTTCAGGGGATTGTCCAACCTATCCCCTTGCCCAAGAATTTGGAGACCTTTGGACTGGGGTTCAAACCGACTGCGGCAGATGTAAAGCGAGCGCGTAAAATGAAGAAGAGAGTTTGGTTTCTTCCCAAACCGATACCGCGTCTCTTAAGATCCTTTATTAGAGCAAGTGCCAAGGGGTCACCGGTCCCAAAAATTCTCGGACCATTGATTGGGATGGACGGGGATTTGAATCAGAGTTTCGAAAGGCTGTTCGCTGATGTCAATATGGTAGAAGTTGGAGAGGGTTCTAGCAGAGCAGACATACAGTTCGTGGGGCCTGGGGCCAAAACCAACAATTGGACGGTTACTTCTCTTCCTATCCGGGGGAGTCCTGGTAGTAGGCTTTGATTTTTGCTTTCTTGTTTCGGATTATTCCAGGGTGTAATCCAAATCTCATTTTGTTTTGTAAAAGTGTGAACCCTGTTATCCCGTAATTTTAATAAAATTCTCTTCTCTTGTCTCATTTTAATTTTGTTTTGTTCTTTTTATTTCTGAACAGTTCTCTTTTTACTGGTTCTAATGACATGGCATGCACAGCGGATCTTCGACCTAGTCTAATAAATCAATCTGACTCCGACTTAATTATACAAGAGATCGGTTATGACGATGAGTCTGAATATGACGAGGATGAAGCCTTCGAAGAAATAAACTGAGAACTATGCCAAGAGAAACCCAAGCCTAATCTAAATGACACCGAGGCTGTGAATCTAGGGGACGCAGATAATGTCAAAGAAACCAAAATCAACATCCATATTGAGCCAAACGTCAGGGAGGAATTAATCAAAACCCTCATGGAGTTCAAAGATGTTTTTGCATGGTCATATGATGATATGCTGGGATTAAGTACCAATCTAGTGGTTCACAAATTGCCCACTGACCCGGCATACCCTCCGATCAAGCAAAAGCTGAGGAAATTTAAAACAGAGATGAGTGTGAAGATCAAAGAAGAGGTGATTAAGCAGCTACAGGCGAAGGTTATTCGGGTCACTCGATATCCCGATTGGTTGGCCAATATGGTACCAGTGCCGAAGAAGGATGGGAAAATCAGGGTATGCGTCGACTACTGCAATCTCAACAAAGCAAGTCCTAAGGATAATTTTCCATTGCCCAACATCCATATCCTGATCGATAATTGCGCTGGGCGCGAGATCAGATCCTTTGTGGACTACTATGCAGGATATCATCAGATCTTAATGGATGAAGAAGATGTGGAAAAGACAACTTTCATTACACCATGGGGAACTTACTGCTACTAGGTAATGCCATTCGGACTGAAGAATGCTGGGGCAACGTACATGCGAGCAATGACTACTGTGTTTCACGACATGATACACAAAGAAATTGAAGTGTACGTAGATGATGTGATCATAAAGTCTTGGCGTCAGGAAGACCATGTAGCAGACTTAAGGAGATTTTTTCAAAGACTTCGAAGGTATGATATTAAGCTCAACCCAGCCAAATGCGCCTTTGGGGTTCCATCAGGAAAGCTGTTAGGATTCATCGTCAGTCGACGGGGTATTGAATTGGATCCATCCAAGATTTACCACCGCCAAAGAACAAAACAGAGGTAATGAGTCTGTTGGGGAGACTAAATTACATCAGTAGGTTCATCGCTCAACTCACGGCGACTTGTGAACCCATATTTCGGCTGCTGAAGAAAGACGCCGCGGTAGACTAGACGACGGAGTGTCAAGAGGCTTTCGACCAGATTAAAGGGTATCTGTCTAATCCACCTGTGTTGGTTCCACCTGAGCCAGGGAGGCCATTAATTCTTTATCTGACGGCCCTAGAAAATTCGTTTGGTTGAGTGCTGGGGCAATACGACGTTACAGGAAGGAAAGAGTAGGCCATTTATTATCTTAGCAAGAAGTTCACAGTGTATGAGGTCAAGTACACTCAACTCGAGAGGACATGTTGCGCCCTAACTTGGGTGGCTCAGAAGTTGAAGCACTACTTGTGTTCGTATACTACTTATCTCATCTCCCGTTTGGACCCATTAAAGTATATTTTCCAGAAACCTATGCCTACAGGGAAGTTAGCAAAATGGCAAATTTTGCTCACAGAGTTTGATATCGTCTACGTGACGAGGACGGCCATGAAAGCCCAAGCGCTGGCCGATCACTTGGCTGAGAATCCCGTTGATGAAGAATACGAGCCTTTGAGGACGTATTTCCCAGACGAGGAAGTAATGCACACAGGTGAGCTGGAATTAACCGAGGAACCAAGCTGGAAGCTTTTCTTTGATGGAGCCGCAAACGCGAAAGGGGTTGGAATAGGAGCAGTACTCATTTCTGAAACAGGACGTCATTATCCTGTTACAGCTCAGCTACGCTTCTATTGTACCAACAACATGGCCGAGTATGAAGCATGCATTTTGGGTCTGCGACTAGCTGCAGACATGAATGTCCAGGACGTTTTGGTCTTGGGAGACTCGAACCTCCTGGTGCATCAGATTCAGGGTGAGTGGGAAACACGGGATTTGAAACTCATACCATATCGACAATGTTTGCACGATCTGAGCAAGCAATTTCGATCAGTGGAATTCAGACATATCCCGAGAGTTCATAACGAGGTTGCCGATGCATTGGCC
Source organism: Nicotiana sylvestris (assembly GCF_000393655.2). NCBI lineage: Eukaryota > Viridiplantae > Streptophyta > Magnoliopsida > Solanales > Solanaceae > Nicotiana > Nicotiana sylvestris. Next base: position 88,673,929 of record NC_091059.1, on the reverse strand, counting down.
ACCTTAGCATCAATGTTGCACCACCCCGATAAAATGTATGTTAACCCTTTGCACATCCAGGTTCGTGATCAGCATGCTTATTGCAACGCGGTACAAGAGGAAGTAGATGGCGAGCCATGGTTTTATGACATAAAGGAGTACCTCAAGATGGGGATATATCCGGAGCAGGCCACTGGGGACCAAAAAAGAGCCCTTCGGCGTTTGTCAAATGGTTTCTTCCTCAGTGGAGGAGTGTTGTACAGAAGAACCCCAGACTTGGGATTGCTAAGATGTATAGACGCCGGTCAAGCCACGACAGTTATGGCAGAGGTGCATGCTGGAGTTTGTGGGCCACATATGAGCGGATATGTATTGGCAAAGAATATTCTTCGAGCAGGGTACTATTGGCTCACTATGGAGCATGACTGTATCACTTTCATGAGGAAATGCCATCAGTGTCAGATACATGGAGATCTGATTCATTCTCCGCCGACAGAATTGCATACAATGTCAGCACCATGGCCATTTGTCGCATGGGGGATGGATGTCATTGGGCCTATTGAGCCGACAGCAACCAACGGCCATAGGTTCATTCTGGTGACCATCGACTACTTCACCAAGTGGGTTGAAGCTAAAACTTTCAAGTCGGTAACTAAGAAGGCAGTGGTGGATTTTGTTCACTCCCATATCATCTGCAGATTTGGGGTCCCAAAAGTAATCATCACGGATAATGGTGCAAATCTTAACAGCAATCTGATGAGAGAGGTATGCCAACAGTTTAAGATTACACACTGCAATTCCACCTCATATCGTCCTAAGGCGAATGGAGCGGTCGAAGCAGCCAATAAGAACATCAAGAAGATACTGCGGAAGATGGTGGAAAGATCTAGACAATGGCACGAGAAACTACCCTTTGCTTTGTTGGGTTATCGCACTACAGTCCAGACTTCCATAGGTGCAACTCCTTATTTGTTGGTATACGGAACTGAAGCAGTAATACCAGCGGAGGTTGAAATTCCATCCCTCCGAATTGTCGCTGAAGCCGGGATTGACGATGATGAATGGGTCAAAGCTCAACTAGAGCAGCTAAACTTAATAGATGAAAAAAGGTTGGCAGCAGTGTGTCATGGCCAGTTGTATCAGAAAAGAATGGCAAGAGCATACAATAAGAAGGTGCACCCTAGAAAATTTGAAGTAGGGCAACAAGTATTGAAATTGATCCTCCCGCATCAGGTCGAAGCAAAAGGCAAGTTCGCCCCAAATTGGCAAGGGCCTTATATCGTGACCAGAGTGTTGTCCAACGGTGCTTTATGTCTAACAGATATCGAGGGAAGATGTGTCGACATGCCTATCAATTCTGATGCATCCAAAAGATATTATGCGTAATTTCTTTGATTATGGTAGTTATTGGTTCGTTTGTTTGTATTTGGTACTTATTGGATAATGAAATGACGTAGACAATTCTTTCTTCTATCCAAACACTTTTAATCTTTGCTTCCCCCCTTTGAGCCTTAGTTATTCTTTCATACCCCTCTTTTGGAATCACTAATGGGAAAAAGATATGAAATAAAAAGAAAAGAAATTAAAAGAAAAATGAAAACAAGATAAAGATCATAAGAAAAACAAAGGAACGCAGGAACTACGTTTGACCTGATTCCTCAAAGAGGATACGTAGGCGCCTCACGGCTCGGTCATAGTGCACCATAGTGTGCATAGTGTGCATAATGTTCATTAGCTCAACATAGTGTAAATATAAAATTCCCCAAGCAAGAAAACTGGGGCAGGAGTTATGTTTTTTTTGAATCTCCAAAAAGGGTTTGATTCCAAGAGTTGTAACCTTTCACCCATCAAAGTTACGTTAAAAAATTTGACACACAAAACCAACATTGATGTCCAAAAAGATCTCCCGATCAATAACTCAGAGTTGCCAAGTCAGGCCAATGGAAGCCAAGAATAATACGCTGATCTCCAGCAAAGAAGAGGGTCATAAATTGGAAATGAATTGATGACCGAAAAGAATCTTCGAAAGAGAGAGTCACATCGGCAACACTCCAATACCCTGTTGAAAGATAAAATGAGAGAGTCTTAATCGGTGAAAACCTTCGCAGGCACCATAAGGCGACGAAAGATAAGAGAGATAAAAGGAGAGAGTCTTATCAGTGAAAACCTTCACAGGAACCATAAGGCGACGAGATCTGAGATAAAAGAGAGAGTCTTATTAGTGAAAATCCCTCGAAGGACACTATAAGACGACAAGATACATTGGCAAGAAGGATCCGCATTTGCGAAGAGGTGGGCACCTATTTATCCCCAGCAAGTAAGGCCATCAGGCAGATTGATTGATACAAATAGATTGGGTCAGGTAATCCGTAATGCACGACATGATCATAGGGACCAGTCATACCATCCAGATAAGTTCTTTCCTTTTCTTCTTCATCCCCCAGCATTTGTTCAGAAAGATTTTTCTCTTTTCTATCTTTTTCGTTTCTTTGTCTAAAAGACTTTTCCAGAAATTTGTTTTGAGAAGGACTTTTCAGAGTTTACTACCAGGGGCCAAAATGGTACAAAGCAAAGTGCGAAGGGCACAGGCCAAAGCCAAGGCAATAGGACGGAAGGCGTTCGTTGCAAAACCAAATGACAAACTAGCTTAGAAAGATAAGGGGAACATGAAGAAAACGACGGTTGAAGGACTTGTGGACCAAGTTCCAAAAGATCCCCAGCAAGAACTGCGATAGATTACGGACCAAGGTCCAAGGTGGTCAAACACCACGAAAAGGGAAAAGGAAGAAAAGGGAATTAATCCGCAGCAAGATAACCCTAACCATCCTATCCTCAACAACGTTATCCCCAGGTGATAACATGTTATGTCCTGCAGGGCTGTGAGAAAATAAATAAGGGAGTAGTTTTGAAGTTGAAGGAGACACCCACAGCATGTTGTGAAACAAAAGAGCGGGGAAGGGATAAATGGAAAACCATCCCCAGCAGAAATTCATCCCCAGCACACATATCATCCCCAGCAAGCAACTTTATCCCCCAACCAGGTTTTGGGAGCACAGAGCAAGGGAAAGAGAAAGGAACAATCATCCCCCAGCAGGAGTGACACGATCACTCACCGTGTTAAAACTAACAAGATTCTCTTTGATTTCTATAGGAAAATAAAGATTGATGATGGCAGAAGGACACGCCACAAGGAAGGTCACCAAAATCGGGGCAGGAAATTTTCTGCCATTGTCAAAATTTCTCGGAGGAACGAGGAAGCAAACTCAAATATTTTTATGTCTTAATTAAATAGGTCGCCCACCAGTATAATGCGGGCATGCATTTCTGATTTTCATGTTCTAGGTCGCCCACTAGTATAATGCGGGAATACATTTCTGTCTTTTCATTTCATGTCCTAGGTCGCCCACCAGTATAATGCGGGAATATTTTTCTGTGTTCATTTCATGTTCTAGGTCGCCCACTAGTATAATGCGGGAATACATTTTTGTCTTTTTATTTCATGTTCTAGGTCGCCCACCAGTATAATGCGGGAATACTTTTCTGTTTTCATTTCATGTTCTAGGTCGCCCACCAGTATAATGCGGGAATACATTTTTGTAAGTTCATGTTCTAGGTCGTCCACCAATATAATGCGGGCATGCCTTTCTGATTTTCATGTTCTAGGTCGCCCACCAGTATAATGTGGGCATACATTTCTGATTTCATGTTCTAGGTCGCCCACCAGTATAATGCGGGCATGTATTTATGATTTTCATGTTCTAGGTCGCCCACCAGTATAATGCGGGCATACATTTCTGATTTCATGTTCTAGGTCGCCCACCAGTATAATGCGGGCATACATTTCTGATTTCATGTTCTAGGTCGCCCACTAGTATAATGCGGGAATACTTTTCTGTTTTCATTTCATGTTCTAGGTCGCCCACCAGTATAATGTGGGAATACACAGTATAATGCGGGAATACATTTTTGTAAGTTCATTTCATGTTCTAGGTCGCCCACCAGTATAATGCGGGAATACATTTTTGTCTTTTCATTTCATGTTCTAGGTCGCCCACCAGTATAATGCGGGGATACTTTTCTGTGTTCATTTCATGTTCTAGGTCGCCCACCAGTATAATGCGGGAATACATTTTTGTAAGTTCATTTCATGTTCTAGGTCGCCCACCAGTATAATGCGGGAATACTTTTCTGTGTTCATTTCATGTTCTAGGTCGCCCACCAGTATAATGCGGGAATACATTTTTGTAAGTTCATTTCATGTTCTAGGTCGCCCACCGGTATAATGCGGGAATACATTTCTGTGTTTTCATTTCATGTTCTAGGTCGCCCACCAGTATAATGCGGGCATACATTTCTGATTTTCATGTTCTAGGTCGCCTACCAGTATAATGCGGGCATACATTTCATATTTTTGCATTCAGGCGCCCACCCGTATAACGAGAGGAATACTTTTGAGTCTTATACTTCAGATCTTGAAATCAGTAACCCCACCGGAAGGCAGAAGGTTACAACAGGAATCTCCAGCGGGAAACAATAAAAATCCCCAGCACCGGAAAGCAGAAGGTGGCAACAAGAGGTCCCAGCACAAATTCAAGCGCATGAGTCAAAAGGAAGAAAAGACGCGTCTTGAAAGAAGCGGCCTGTGAACATTAAATTATGCCCAGCATAACAAATCTGATGAAGAGAGCCGTATCCCTAGAGGAACCGCCGAAAAGCTTAATGAAGAAAGCCATATCCCCAGCGGACCGAACAAAATGAGGAAAACTGGTATTCAGAAAAGCAAAAGGCCAGTGTCATCCCCAAGTTCTCGGAAGAAAAGCACCGGAAGAAACACAAGCCGACAAGAAAGCAAGGCAACAAGAACAAGTTGAAGATAGATGGGATCTCATGATCCGTAGTCTAGCCTAGCTTCTTGTTTTCTTTTAAGCACGGTGTAACAAGGAGATCGGTAAGCAGTGGTAGTAGCATGCAACAGCAGTAACATTGTAGTCCCATAGTAGTCCTAGCTACCAAAACTTCCCGAACTACATTAACCTGATTCCCCTTTAGCCAGGGATATGTAGGAAACCTTTGAAGCAAAGGTTCGGTTAAATCTTTCTCAAAAAATGCTTCACACAGGGTACTCCAACAGGGCAAAAATCGCTCGTATCTGCTCACTTTATCTTTGCACGAAAACTCTTTGAGTTTTCGGACAAAGAGAGGCAGTTGTGAGCACGTGATTTTTGCTTCACGGAAGCTACTCCAAAAGAAATCGGAAAAGAAATAAAACAAGTTACCTTCGGGTACAATTTTGAGGATTTATGTGACATCTTGATAATTGTTCTGTCCGTAAATGCTCACCTCGCTATAGTTAGAAAATACAAAAAAATATATGTTGCATGCATTTAGGAATAATTGGTACATTTAGGAACGAGTTGATTATAATTTGGTTATTTAAAAGCGAAAATCACAAAAATATGCATTTTGTTGTCATCGTAATTTTACTAAAATGTTTTAATTCGTGTGATATTTGTTGTGGGATATTAATTAATATTTGTGTGTTTAATTTTGGTTTCTAGGAATTTTGTCTAGTTGTAAAGAAGGAAAATATCGAATTTGGGCCAAAATTTAAAAATCAGGCCCAAACCAACTTGCAACGACCCAGTCCAAACCAGGTCTTCTTAGAGACGCCCCAAATGGCGTCGTATTGGCATCACCCTTTTGAGCCGTTGATTGATTCAGAGGAACGGCCTAGATCAGGCCAATCACTTACCCAAACGACGCCGTATAGGGCCGTCTAATCTCAACCGTTAACCCAATCCCATCCAACGGCCTCAGGCCATTCCCATATTCCCGAACCGTTCAACCCCGGACCAGCCCAACCTCCTTTTAGGTGGAACGACACCGTTCCTCATTAAGTGAAAGATCATGGCCCTCGATCTCACTTCATCCAACGGCCAGGATCTAACCACCCACTACGTATATAAACTCAAACTCTTACCCCACGCCCCCATCTGAACACCCCCCTTCATCGTCCCAAACCCAAACCCAAACCTAGACCTCCCAACCCTAGCCGCCCCTGTGCACTCTCACCGTGAACCCGGCGGCAACGACGCTGGTGACTACCAAAGTAACACCCCTGATGCACCTCACCACCCTGAACACGGATCTGTTACCCCCTTGTCTCGAATCATTCCCCATCGCCTCGAATCTTCGTTTGAGGGTTCGAGCAAAACCCCGATCAACACCAACCCACCCCAGATTCACACCAGCCATTACCCTAGCCTCACTTGTGACCAAACCAAGCTTGGTTTGGTCCGAATCTACCCACAAATCCCAAAACCCCAAATCTGACTGTTCGAACCCTAGAACACAAGAATTTTTGGAATCCGGTTAGATTAAACGGAAGGTTGGGGTCTAATAGACCTTAATCGAAGTGTTCTCGGTCGAGAACACCTCGATTAAGATCTGTTCGACCTCAAAAGGGCAAATCCATCTCGGACCTGGGTCGTCTGTGTTTAAGCTTTTCAGAGTAAGTTCACTTTTCCTTTTCTGTTGTTTGTTTTAGTTTATTTTAGTTTATCGGCATGGTTAATTAGTTTGTTTGTTTATTTCTGGGATTTTCTGTCAGTTGTTCTCCATCTCTGTAAGACCTTTTATTCGGTCGATTGTTATTCTGTTTCTGTTTGAATACGTATAGTGATATACATATTTCAATTTGATTAATATCGTCGAATCGATAATGCCTGTAGTTTCCCTGTGTCGTGCAAAATTGTCAAAGACAGTTGATGCCCTATTTGTGTTGTTTGTTTGATCGACTGTTTGTTCGATGTTATAATTAGTATAGTCGATTAGATAAATGTCGTCGACTAGTTTTATAGGACTAAATGTTCAAATATTCTGATTCGTATAGCTTCATATGATGGATCAAATCATTGTCGTTTATCGGATTGTTTGACATTATCTGTGAATGGTTTGTAACTGTAATGCAATAACTAGAACTCAGTTTAGGGCAGCTTTGAATTTGAACTTTCAGAAGTTCAAAATGTCCTACTGCTGCAGTAGGGTAATACAATAATAATCGGGGTTTAACAGGGTTAGTTTGGGGGTTTGAAAAGATCAGAAATGTTTAGTTTAAGTTGGGCTGACAATAGGGTACTGAAATAGGATTAAACTAATGCAATAGTGGGGAACAAGATTAAATGGCATGGGGGAGGTTGATTAAAATATGTTAAACACCCATAACTTTGATTAAAAAAGGAGAAAAGCATGCGGTATGGGGAGTCTGTCAGGAATATCATGGTCATTTTGATTAGTTTAAGGGGTATGGGCAGAGTGGGGAGGCAGCCTAGGGGCTTGCCATTGCTGGCCTATAAACAGGCTCATTGAGGACTGTTTGAAGGGGAGGATTTTGGAGAGAGGATTAATTCTGGAAGGAAAGGAAAAAATTGGTTTTAAGGCTGGACAGTTAGGTTTAGAGGCTGGACAGTTTTAAGTGAGAGAGAACAGAAAAGCAAAAACAATAAAGGTCTTCCAACCTTTAGAGGATAGTCTGTTTCAGAGTAATAAAGAGTTAAGAGTGTGCTGGTTTTTTTCGACCATAACAATCAGAAGCTACTGCTTTTCTGCATCTGTTTCCTTCTATGTTAGCCTGTATTTGTTTTGATGTTGCTGGGCTGCAAATACTTGATTGAACACTATTTCAGCTGAGTTGTTTTGGGTTTTCTGTTGGTCTGGTAGTTCACTGGTCTTCTGCTTGGTTTAAATCTGTTGTTGTTTCCTCCTACTGGTTATTATTGGATTTTCTTGCTGGGTTTGTATTGGTTTTAAACATCTACCGGCTGGGTTGTTTGCTGCTGAGTGCTGCTTCTCTTGTTGCTGCTGTTGCTGTGTATGTTACTGCTTCCACTGATCATTCTTTTCTTCTTTTGCTTTTCTCAATACCAGGTACACCACTGATACACTGTCAATGTAAGCTGAAAGTTGAAACATGAATACAAAAAAGGAAGAGTTGAAGTTGTTTTTTTGAATCATACATAGTCTGTATATTGAACATTAAGTTGTGTATAATAGTTCACATCTTCTATTAGGATAATGAAGGTAGCCATCATGTATAACTAAACGTCATGTAGGGCAACTTAATATCATACTGTGTATGTATGCTGGTAGATAAAAAAGGTGATAGTGTAGTAAGAAATATCTTGAATTTTAGCTATGTTTATGGTTATCATATCTTCTAACGCATGTTAAGTGCTGAACTATCCATTGCTAGTTAATCTCACTTCATTTAGTAGGCTGCCTCGTTATAAATTGCAACAATACCGTTAGAATAAAATAACACCGGTTCCCATTTCAGCCTTATAAATGTTGGGCCTGAGTCAAATGAATTAACAGGCCCTTATCGGAAAGGAAATGGCCCAGGACCAGTCCATACAGTGTGCGCTGGGCCTGGGCCCATAATTGCCAAATGGACTGCTCGTATCACGTCCCTCTTTCAACAAATCACATTTGAAACTTAACTATAATAACTCATAGGTATGTAAATAAAGTAGGACCTTTTTCATTTATTTTAGATGCAAACAAAATAGAAAACATAGTCACTATAGGACGACCTTTTACATAAAAATGAGACGAGCCTCGCCAAAAAAAACGCACAGATTGCGGGGCCCTCACAAAAAATGTATGTGTTAATTACTTAGAACTCGGGATAGGCCGCTTAGCGAACTCCACGGCCTTACCCAAAATAATAATACGCTAATCGCTTTAGGCGCATATTTAATAATGTTATCTTTTTAAACTCGGGTGCACATTTATGTGACCCAAATCCAAATCTCAACGGAGTCAAAGTATGTCGACGACCACGGGTACATTGATTGTGACGCGGTTCGAGACACATTTTCACAACGTTGCAATTCCCTGTAAGATAATAATAATAATAATGAAAGCGGTAAAGAGTTAAAATCTGCACATAAGTTCATATTTGTATAAAATCAGATAATCAAGCCGAATATGACAGTTGAACGACCGTGCTAGAACCACGGAACTCGGGAATGCCTAACACCTTCTCCCGGGTTAACAGAATTCCTTATCCGAATTTCTGGTTCGCGGACTGTAATACAGAGTCATTCTTTTCCTCGATTCGGGATTAAATTGGTGACTTGGGACACCCTAAATCTCCCAAGTGGCGACTCTGAAACAAATAAACAAATCCCGTTTCGATTGTCCTTTAATTGGAAAAACTCCTTCACCCCTCGCGAGGGCGAAAAAGGAGGTGTGACACTTGGATCCGATGCAATCAAAATGAGAGAAATAAAATGAGTGAGTCTTATTGGTGAATACCCACATGGGCACCGTGAGACGACAGTAAGCAAAAAATTAAAAATGAGAGAGTCTTGTTAGTGAAAACTCGCAAAGAGCACTATAAGACGACAGTGAGAAGAGAAATGAGAGAGGTCACCTGGTGAATAGCCGCAAAGGGCGCCACTGCTCGAAAAAAAAGATCCTCGCAGCCATTGGCATCGGCACAGTCCTTGGCAAGGTTTTTCGGTTTGGAAGCAAAAGTTGTGATGAATTTCTAAGAGTCAGATGGTTTACACGGGTCATGCATCCAGTCCAAAAGGCATGTTATATTCATTGAAGTCCGCATGTACTCTAGATAAGTCCTTCTTTCCTTTCCCCGAAAGGGACACTTATTGTTTTAAACTCATTTTCCATTCCATTATTTGTTTTCTTTGAATCCCTTTTTAGTCTAACTCTGTTCCGAAACTAAGACAAAGAAAGGATGGTACGACTAATTTACATGGTTCTCATTTGACACGAGTTAATGTGCAAAAAGGCACCCAGCCTCGTCAGGGGCATCAAGTCCACCTCGACTGGCCATGGCGGCCGATACATTGAAATAAAAACTCTTGGAAGGAGAAAATCAAATTGAAGTGCCTATAAAGGCAAATGAAGTTGAAAAGGTTAAGTCCCACGTGGCTAACCGTCTTGGCAAAGGTTTAAAAAGCCAAGGTACTCAAAATGCTCTGAAATTGAAATTGGGAGAAAGAAGCCAGAAATGAAAGGCCTATGAAGGCGAAATAAAGTTAAAAAAGGTTAAGTCCCACGCGACTAGTCGTTGCAACAAAGTTTGAGGAGTCAAAAGTTCCCCAACGCTCCTAAAAAAAAATAAGAAAAGAAAAAAAGCAAGTCAGGAGGGAAAGGCCTACAGAAGCAAAATAAAGTCGAAAAGGTTGAGTCCTACAGACCAACAGTCATGGTAAAGTTTGGAAAGCCAAAGTTTCTCCGGGGTCAAAAATGAAATCGGTCTTCAAGAAACAACTAGTTGTAGTTGAAAGTATCATCAAAAGAGCCGACCAAGATCAAGTGGTTGAAATAACCAAGCTACAAAACCAACCACCGTTTCAAATTGATAAATTGTTCTTTGTTTGAAAAATAGGAAACAGGTGCAATGCACAAGCAACCTTGCAGGAAGCAGGTGCTACCAAAAAGAAATTGCGCAAGAGCTAAAAAACAGCTTTGCAGTAAAAACTCCAAAAAGGGAAGTCTCCTCCAAAATTCTTTCCCGCATTTACTCATTCTATGAAATTAGAAAAAAGAGAGGAAAAAATGATGATGAAAATGAAGAAAAAAAAGAAAAAGAAGAAGAAAATTCAAAATCATGGTAGTATAGGGTCTGCCCTTCCTGAGCCGAGGGTCTATTGGAAACAGTCTCTCTACTTGTATTAGGTAGGGGTAAGGTCTGCGTACATACTATCCTCCCAAGACCCTACCTGCTGAGATCAAACTGGGTTTGTTGTTGTTGTATGGTAGTATAGGGTCTCCAATCCCTAGCTGCGTCTTTTCCAACATAGGGTCCCACTCCCTCGTTGATGTCGGCATAACCCGGTGACTTTTCCAACATAGGGTCCCACTCCCTAGTTGATGCTGGCATAACCCGATGACTTTTCCAACATATGGTCCCACTCCCTAGTTGATGACGACATAACCCAATGACTTTTCCAACATAGGGTCTCACTCCCTAGTTGATGTCGGCATAATCCGATAATTTTCCAACATAGGATCTCACTCCCTAGTTGATGTCGGCATAATCCGATGACTTTTCCAACATAGAGTCCCACTCCCTAGTTGATGTCGGCATAACCCGATGACTTTTTCAACATAGGGTCTCACTTCCTAATTAATGCCAGCATAACCCGATAACTTTTAACTATTTTGTCACCTATATTCACAGGGTAACGCACAAAAAGTTGATTGTTAAAGGGGGTTTAGGTATTAACTATGGTAAGTTAAAATAGGACACCCTATATATATCCGGTAAAAACGTGAATTGGGGAGAAAATTCAGTTTCTTTCTCCAAAATCAAATAGTACAGGAACAAATACGTGACCATATCAATCATTTTTGAAATTGATAATGCACGTAGAGTAAATTGTGGACATTCAAGAATATTGATTGTAATATATTATAATGCAAATAATGTTGGGACTATCACTTACCCGTTTTTTAATCATGTAAATAGCGGGTAGAGCGAGCAAATAATAGTATAGTAACTAGGTCTACTTTTACATTTGAGAATCCAGATGGAAAGTATAAATGGGTATGGCGTTGTTATTTAGTGTAACCCCAGAAATCCATCTCCCCGCGCAGGGAAAGCTGATTGATTTGACTCATGGAGGATGCATTTGCATCATCAAACCTGACCCCTGCATTTTTGGCTGAATCATCATCCTCCTGTCCGTGTGCGAGCTGGCCGTGGGAACTGGCTATCATTCCCCATTCATTCAAATTCTGGTGATGCTCACAACTACTTCCAACTTCCGGCTGGTAAGGGAGGTTCTGGTCGCTGCAGCCGCTATCGGCGCTCGACATTAATTGCTTCACCATAAGGGGCGACTGATGATCAGAAGTAGGGAGTGCTGAGAAGTCATGATAGCCCAATGGCTTGTTAGGAATGAAGTTTTGAGGTTGAAGTTGGAGGTGAGAATTATATTGTGGCAAAGCTAAGGGGATATGGGAATAGTTTAGGCCATGGCCGCCCTGCTGTTGTAGTAGATATTGGCTGTTGAAGACGCGAGATTGGTGGCTTGATGTGCTGTTCATTTGATCTGATGAGGTTGCCCCACCCCCTTCGTTTCCACCTTTGAATAAATGTTTCTTCTTGAAAACTCTGCAAATCACCCAGCCATCATCCTGCATGCGCGTTTTACATGGAACAAACTTAAATTGTTACTGAATATAAAGAAAGATATTAAATTGGGATAGGAGTATATATATGTTTGAATCTATTTTCTGGAGTACAGAAAGCTGGAAAGAGTATCGGTTATCCATGAAAATCAAGACTTTATTACGAGCTCGGATCTCATTGATTACCTTTTTCTTTCCAGTTATGTTTTCTATTTGCCTGTTAAACCTATGATAAACAGATAAGATACTTTAATCGTTTCCACTATAAACATGCGTGCATGCAATTGACATGTTAGACTTCAAAAGGTTCCAATTATATTGAGGAATACCTCAGGCTTTAACAAGTAATCTAGCTTCCTATTTTTGGACAAAAGTTACAATTCAATCTTTATATAGTAATATGAGTTTGAATTACTATAACTTTGAATCGCGGTAAATTTTTTACCACTGATGTTATGCCCAACTGGACAGATGTTACCATTGCTTTCCAAAGTTGCATGCATGCAGTTGACTTATTGACATATACCCCCATACTTAAATTCGTTAAATGATTCCCCCGCTTTGACCAGTACTCTGGCTTTCTGTATTTCATTTTGTTACGTATTAAAAAAAAATTGGGGGGTGGGGGGTTAAGGATGTGAAGGCACAATTCCCATCCTCCGCTTCCGGGCCCATCTGCCCTTCTCCTAGACTATTTTGAATGTCTTTAAGAAGAGATTTTAGTATAACTTCATTTAAAAGTTTAAAATTACCAAAGAAAGGGCACACTTTTGAGTGCGGATCTGATTCTTTTCAATTGACTAAGCTCGAAATCTATTTATTTTTTTGTTGCCAATGAGCGGTGGCCCGGTGCAGGGCAGATTTAAGGGTGGAAGAGTGTTCACTCGAACCCCCTCCGCCGAAGACATAATTTCTTTTTTACCTATATATATATATATATATATATATATCTTGACATAATTTAAAAGCATAACTTAGTAGTTAAGAGGATTCAAAACTTTTATAAGGTCATTGATTCTATTCCCACTAGCTATAATCTTTTTAACTTTTTCCCTTTTGATCCCGTTAGGGTTAATCCTGCCACTGGCCCGGTGAGAAGGGAGTCATGGGCAAAAGCCAGTAATCCGAGCCAAGTTTTAATTAGTAGTTATTTTATTTTGGGGGGGGGGGGGAATCAAAAAGGGAGAGCGACTTACACTTTGATTTCCTTGAGGGTCATCAGCATCTTCAAGCCTGTACTCATGCATGATCCAGTCAGTCTTTTGGCCATGGGGAGCTCTTCCTCTGTAGAAAACTAGGGTTTTCCTCATACCTATCTTCTTGAAGGTATTCCTTATGCATTTGTCCCTCCCTGTGGCCTTCCAAAACCCTGCATTTGTTGCTCGGTTTGTCCTTGATCCTGTCGGATACTTTCTGTCCTTGTGGCTGAAAAAGTACCACTCATTCTGTGGAGTTGATCCAATCTTGCACTTCTCTGCACACATGAATATTGCTTGAATAACAAACACATAATATTCGCTATGAGAATTCTTTTCTTCCTAACTAGGGAACGATGTATAAGAATAACTCCCGAATCCTTACGAGCTCGTCTAGATTATAGAAAATATTGGTGCCTCAGGGAGCAAACGAGTTAATAATAACTATATATCTTACCGTAGTAGTTTGCATGGACGCAAACTGAAATTTGAAAGATAAAATTAAACATTTTGAGCTTACTAGACAATTTGGACAACTTTTGGAAAAAGTACTTTAATTTTTTTGTCGAAAATAAAAATTTATGCACGAAAAGACTTGTTTGAATAGATATAGTTTTCTGTAGACTTGTGAGTATGTTACGTTGTGAGTGGAAATATAAATGTTCTTTGGAAAATACATCAAATCATTTCTTCAAGAAAACAGTTATATATTTTTCAAAAACTTTTGCGAAAACTTCTTTGGATAATAAAACAAACATGATTTGAAAATATTTTGCAAGACTTCAAGAAAATTTCCACCAAAAACCACCTTTGATCTCAAATTTCAAATCAATAAACTAATAATAGTGTGCCTAAGATATGATTTTCATGCCTTTGATCCTGAAAAACATACAAGAAGCCAAAATGAAAAGTAAGGGCTCGTTTGGTATGAGGGATAAAGGGATAATTAGTTTCGAGATTAAATTTGAGTTGAGTATATCCCACTATGGTTGGGGTAAAATCGTGGTATAACTAATTCCGGGATTAGTTATTCGATGATTGTAGTGTTTTTTATTCCTATAGGAGGATGAGATAACTAATCCCGGAATAATTAATCATGTGATAATTTGTTTTCTAACCAAACGACCCCTAAAAATATTATCTTGTGATGACCTTGTGGTCCGGCCTTTCCCCGGACCTGTGCATAGCAGAAACTTAGTGCACCGGGCTGCCATGACGACTATGCTAAAGTGATTCTTAATCCATTCAAAATAACGGGAGGATCAAAATTCCAACATGTCAAGACTATATTTGAGCTGAGACATGTTCGTTATGCCCTGTACCATTCAGCCAGGGCTTAATTCTATTTTTGAAACATAGTCGCTTATCCTTTCTATCACCACTTAATTTGTTTCTAAGTTGTCCTGGAATTTAAACTATAAGTATTAGGAGGGTAAAATGATAAAATAGAAAAGTTGTACCTTGCAAATCCCAGGGCTCAATCTTATTCAAGTCGACCTCTCTGATAACTTCCATGTCAAACTTCTGAAACGAAATTTTCTTCTTCAAGTAGTAATGAAGAAGCTCTTCGTCCGTCGGATGGAATCGGAAGCCCGGCGGAACACCGCCACTAGATGTAGCCATGATCGATCCTTGTTCCCTCAAAGTCTCTTGATTCAGAACTCGTTTCTTTATAAGTTGACTCCAAGAATAAATCTTTCCTTAGAAAATGTGATCATCTTTCTTTATATTGCTTGAAATGAGCTTATATATGCGCTTCTCTCAACTGTCAACGAGGTCTTGTGAGGGGAGAAAGTTAACGACCGGTCACGACGCCGGCGCCAAAGCTTAAAGCTAACGTAAACTGCAAGTTAGTGGAATTGAGACTGAACCTCAAGTATTTGCTACGCTTTATCCCCTACTCGTTGGGTTGGCCTTCTCCACGCGCATATGTAGAGATTGAAGTATGCACACTCTTTTCTTCATACGTTGATTTTATTTCCCCCCCTAACTCTTTGCTATATAAAATAAAAAATGTTCATTCTTATTCACTTTCCACGATATCTCAATATCACCTCTAGGAAATATGCCCACGTCTTTTCAAGGACTTTTAGACTGGACAAATACATGCAATTACCTTTCTTTTTGCCTGTTGAATTTGGTTGCAATGGATACATTATTTAGAAGTGTACTTTCCTTTTTAATTTGGATTAAAAATAATAATACATTTATATATTTAGAAGCAATTTAATTTGTTACCCTTAATTTCTTTATTTCATATCCATGGAAATGTGTTTATGATATGCTTTGGTTCATAAGTTTTAAAAGTTTTCTCAAAGTAAAGACAATTGAATTAGTAGCTAGTGCTACAAAACAAATAGAAATCTTAAAAAAGACATTAAGAATTTAGTAGAAATTATAGAGAAATTAAAGAAATTACTCTTTCATGAGCATAGATACGAGAGACCACCTGATATATAAAAAGGCTTTAAAATTAGCAGAACAATATCAACCACAAGAAGAATTGACTAATTACATCCTTGTACTGGTAAAAAATATATCATACGCGCGGCCAACATAGGAATCAACACGTGGCAAGAAGTTCCTAGTCAGCTGGAGTCCTCTAGATCAAATATAGAAGATCGAGGAGCAGATCACCGGACAAGTCCATTCCGGAGCAACTCGTACCTAGGATTAGTAGTGATAAATGTATCCCACGCACCAACAGACTCCGAGATATCTAGGACTCTTTATTAAAGCACGATAGATGGCTACAATACAGTTGGAAGAATTATTAAGGGAAGTTACACTTAGGTTATCCTATAAATTACCCCATTACCCCACAATTAGGATGATTCTATTTTACACTGATTTTTACTACAAGCATTATTTTGTACTACTTCAATCTATCATCTGAACTTTCTCTCTCTAGAATGAAAGCTTCTCTCTGCTAAGGCTGGATGGTGAAGAAGCAACAGACTGGAGGGAGAGGGAAAGCAGGGACTGAGTATCAACAGAGGAATTTTGGCACGAGAGCAATCCCACAAATTGAAGACGCAAAAAAACCAGGAGTGTAAATGTGCTACAAGGAATAATTCCACTGGAATTGAAGCAATCAACTATGGTAGGACCATCAATGGTAACACCAATGGCGACACCGACGACAATTACCCAATTAACTATGCAAATGGGCACTAGTGATCAAGCACTGTCTACAAGGAAGCAATCGTGGGCAGAACAGGCTAAAACAGAGGAGAAATCCATAGGTAAATCTCATACCCTAGCTACAAATTTGAAATCATGGAGTAAGGTAGTAAGAAGTGCACCAATAGCTGAGGGATTTGATCTAGAAGGTGAAACTAATTCAACTGCAAATGTCAAAATCACTATGGAAAATGTAAAAGAAGAGATAATACTAGCAAACCGCAGTTGTGTGCTTTGTACTGGGGTGGAATCCTCCTTTAACAGTTGTAGAGGGATATTTAAAGCGCATATGATACACATTGGGGGTGGATAAGGTAGCACAAATAAAAAAAGAGTGTTTATGGTTAGATTTCACAACATAGAAGGGCGTACAAAGGCAATTGAAGGGGGAATGCAGATATTTGATAGGAAATCAGTAGTGGTAAAGCCATGGAAACCTGGAATGGAGATAAACTATAGAATGGTAGAGCAGGTGCCTATATGGATCAGATTAGTGGATTTAGATCTGAAATACTGGGGGCAAGCAGCTCTAACAAAAATAGATGGGTTGGTGGAGAAACCTGTGAAGGCAAATACTGCAACAATGATGAAAGAGAAGCTCATGTATGCAAGGGTAATGGTAGAGGTACCATTGAGCAAAACGTATCCAGAATTAGTGTTGTTTGAAAATAAAGTGGGGCAAATAATTGAACAAAAAGTAGAATATGAGTGAAAACCTACAATGTGTGAGCATTGTAAGATATTTGGCCACATAGAACAATAGTGTAGGAGATTACAATAAAAGCCACAAGTGGAACAAGCAAAAAAAGAATGGAAGCCAGTGAAGGGAAAAGAGCAGATAGCAAAACCAGTACAAGAATGGGAGAAGCTAGAACAAAATGATATGCTAAAGCAAAGACAAGTTGTAGAGAAACAAGTTATCACACCAGTGAGTAACTCGTTTGCCACCTTAGAAGATCATTAGAAGAGCATAATGCAGATGAGATTGCAAATGAAGATAATCAAATATCAGCAGAAAGGATCAACAAGTCTAAAGGTCCTACACATGGAGAAGGTATCCACCAAAGAAAGGAAAGCTTAATGACTGTAACTAGCCATCAAAAGGGAATAAAAAGGAGAACAGGGATCGGTCCAGGAACTGGGAGAGGAGTTACAATCCCTCCCACAAATGGATAAATTGGAATTTTGGAATGTGAGGGGTCTAAATAGGCAGGATAAGCAGAGAGAGGTGAATATGTATCTGCACAATGCTAAAGTAGGCTTGTTTGGACTCCTGGAGACAAAGATTAAGAGACAAACAATATATATGGCTTCTGCCAATCTTTGTAATAGATGGTCTTTTAGTCACAATTTAGCACATCATCCGGGTGGGAGAATCTGGGTGCTATCGAAACCAAACATTTTTAATGTGAATATCACTGGTGTATAAGCTCAAATAATGTATTGTGAGGTGGAACACAGGGGGACTCAACATAAGTTTAAGCTAACTTTAGTGTATGGGTTCAATGATCAAGCTCTAAGAAGAACATTATGGCAGGAACTGGAATAAATCCATGGCGTAACCAATGAATCATGGGCAGTTATGAGGGATTTCAATTGTGTCCTGCATAGAGATGAAAGGATAGGAAGCCCAATCACAATTTCAGAAATAAAGGATTTCAAGGAGTGTGTAGGAAGATGTTCACTATAGGAGCTCAGATCATTTGGTTCCTTCTTTACTTGGAACAACACACATGGAGATACTAATCGGGTATATAGCAGAATTGACAGGGTACTGGTAAATAGAGATTGGGTAACCAAATTACCTAGATCATAGGTTCATTTTGGTAATGAAGGCCTTATGAATTAATGCCCAACTATGATTAACTAGGATAAGGGGCCTAAAAAATGCCAGCACATATAGATACTTTAATATGTGGAGCCAAGCTACAGATTTCTATAAACAAGTGGAAAATAACTGGAAGAGGAGAAGTGCAGGAACAATGCTGTACAAATTGGTAGGGAAGCTAAATAGACTTAAAGCTACATTATAAGGAATCAATAAAGCTCAATTTAGAGATATAGAAGGCAAAGCTGAACAGGCAAAGGAAGAATTAGAGGAGTGTCAAAGGGAGCTGCAGAAAGATCCATTAAATATAAGGCTGATAAATAAAGAGATACAACTAGCTAAGCAATTTCTACACTGGAACTTGGCAAGGAATCAATACCTCAAGCAGAAGTGCAAAATCCATTGGTTGAATTCAGGGGATATGGATACCAAATTTTTTCATAGTATGCTGAAAACTAGGAGAAATGCTAACAAAATATTCACTATAAAGGATAAGGCAGGGGATACCAGAAATGATATGGAAGGTATCGCTGAAGCTTTTGTGGAGTATTACACTTCTTTGATTGGTACTAAGTCTAGAAACAGAATGAGGGTATGCAATCCTACTGTCAAACAAGGTCCTGTTGTCTTAGCTGAACAAAGAGGTATGCTGGTGGAAGAATTTACAAGGGCAAAAATGAAACAAGCTCTTTGGGAAATAGCAGAGGATAAAACACCTGGGTTAGATGGCTATGGGAGCCAGTTTTTCAAAGATTGTTGGGAGATAATTAAGGAAGATTTTGAAGCAGGAGTAATGGAATTCTTCAAGTCAGGAAATATATTTAAATCATGGAATAGCACAATGCTGACACTAGTTCCAAAATCAGATCATGCAGACATAGTTACTGATTACAGACCCATAAATTGTTGGAATACTATTTGTAAGGTGGTGTCAAAGATGTTAACAAATAGGTTGAAGCAAATTCTACCAGAAATCATTTCTCCAAACTAAAGTGCTTTTGTGGCTGGTAGAACAATTGTCCAAAATATCTTAATTTGTCAAGATTTGCTAAGACTCTATAACAGAAAACAAACTACTAGTAGGTGCCTCATCAAAATAGACTTAAGGAAAGCCTATGACACAGTAGAATGGGAGTTTGTAGCAGAGATGTTGCATGCATTAAAATTTTCACAACAATTCATCAAATGGATTATGAAGTGCATAACTGCAGTGCAGTAAACAACAACAATCAATAGAGGACTGTATGGGAAAATAAAAGGGGAAAGGGAACTTAGGCAAGGAGACCCAATATCCTTATTGCTATTTGTCATATGCATGGAATATTTCATGAGAATAATGAATGTAGTAGCACAGCGGGAGGGATTTGGGTACCACACTAAGTGTAAGAGTTTGAAATTGAACCATTTGTGTTTTGCAGATGATGTACTGTTATTTATAAGGGAAATTTCCAATCAGTGCTTCTTTTATTGAGGGGACTGAAAACATTCTCTAATACCTCAGGCCTATCTACAAATGCCATCAAGTCAAACATCTTCAGTGTCAATATGCCAGTCTAAAGTCAGAAGGATTTGATGGAAATGACAGGATATCAGAAAGGGAGCCTACCATTTAGGTATTTTGAAGTGCCTATATCAGCTAAGAGAATATCTAAAATGGATTATGAGGTACTCATGGATAAGATAGCAGTTAGAATTAAAGTTGGGGTACAAGGCATCTATCTGATGCAGGGAGAGTACAACTAGTCAATTCAGTACTACTACACCTACATAGGTATTGGTCAACCATTTTCTTACTACCAAAATAAGTGCTTAAGGGAATAACAACTATGTCAAGGAATTTCATATGGGATGGGAAAGTAGTCACACACAAGCCACCATTAGTAGCATGAGACTTAGTGTGTCGGATTAAACATAAAGGAGGACTGGGGATAACTGACATAATAAAATGGGATGAAGCTGTAATTGCTAAATGTATGAAATATTGCTAAAAAATCTGACAATCTATGGGTGAAATGAATCAACAGTATCTACCTAAAGGGGAATAACTGGTGGCAGTACAAATGCCCCAATGATGCTTGCTGGTATTGGAAGAAAATCTGCATGATTAGAGAGATGTTTGCTCCTGGATTTAATCAGAATGATTGGGGAAGTGCCAATGGACAGTACATAATTAAGGAGGGTTACCTATGTAGAATGGGAGAAAAGGAAGTCTGGCCATGGGGAAGATGGGTGTGGAACAGATTGAACCTACCTAAGCACAGTTTTATTTGCTGGCTCAGTATGTACCAAAGATTGCTGAAAAAAGCTAGATTATACCATATGGGCATAAACCAAGATGATAGATGCCCAATATGTGGAACACAAGAGGAGACCATCCAACACCTATTCTTTGAATGTGCATTCTCCAAACAGTGCTTACATGGGGTGTTGAATTGGATGAGATGCAGACTAATCAAAGGAAAGAGATGCAGGGAAATTATCATCGCTATACTAGCTACCCTGCTATACTGCATATCGAAGGCTAGAGACAATGTTGTATGGGACCTCAAGATACCTACCACCGCATATATGCTGAGCCTGATTAAGCAAGAGTGTAGATTGAGGAAGAGAACATACTTGAGTAGCAAAACACGTGTTAAAGAAAGAGACTGGATTGAGAAACTGCTGCAGAGTTAGAAGACTAGATAGATAGAGTTACTAGTGTTTGATGGAATAGAAAAATGTATAGGTAGAGTATATATACAGAAAGAGATAAGATAAAATGAAAGAAGAACTGAGAAGAAAGCATGTAATAGATCAGAGGTAATGAATTAATAAAAAAAATTCTTCACCGCATTATATTGTAACTATAGGAGATTTATTGTGCTCATTGCTTTAGCAATTCAAGGCTTGGATCACTCAATAAGAATCTCTTTCTCTTATCCATCGTCTATTTTGTTCAACTATTTAGCTTGTTAAGTTTATTACATTAGTTTCATCATATCCGTATCAACAATGGTTTAGATATTGTTACATATTGCATTTTCGTACGTTAAAAGTTTCGTCTTCGGTTAACCGACGTAGACTCGGGGATGAGATCATCTTGACGTTAACGTACTTACGCTATTTATAACAAGCGATAAATAAGTGTTATGAAGGATAAAGGGGTACACAGATTAAAGAAAATGAGTTTCGTTGAAAGTGACCAATTTAGAATAAAATACGGGTCGAGTGATAATGCCCAATAATTATGAACTAGTACATCCAAGGTACCATATGACCACGATAGTATAATATATAAAGTATATATGAAGTATTTTAAAAAATAAATAGAATTTTAAGTAATTTGTGGTAATTTTTAAATTATGCAGGTAATTGCTTAATTACTGGGTAACGATACATTATCCAGTTAATTAATAAGTGGATAACAATTAACAAAACTCTCACTCCAAAAATGTGGCACAAATGCCACAAGGCTAAGAATGACTCATAAGTCATCTATGCCATATGGGCTACTTATAGACAAATTAAAATCTAACTAACATAAGACTTGAATAAGTCTTATCATAGAGATATTAGGGGTGTCTATATTCTTGATTCCCCATGAGAATATTTTTACTATCTTCTGTTCATGGGTCTCAAAATAGTACACAGTTGAAGAAGTTTATTCGGAAGGAATATTGAGATTATTACGTATTTTTAATGTATTTCACTCAATTATACATGTGCATTGACCCGTGACCAGATGGCGTTATATACGCGTATATATGTAAATATATGTATATGGGATATGGGAAAAGGTTACGGCGTTATATACGCACCACCACCTGATCAGCTGGTATATGTTGATGATGTTGCCCACAGTGGCCGAGACGATATGATGGGATGCCCTTATCAGCTTGATGATATTATGTACACCCATACCTATGCATGGCACGATATTTATACGCACGTGCATGCCATTATAAACGTTTCAGAATTTTACAAAGTTATTCAAATTTAAAGATGTGTTTCTATATTCCATGTTTCATCTATGTCTTTTACGTACTAATTTTCATGCCTTACATACTCAGTACATTTTTCTACTGACGCCCTATTTCACGGGGCCTGTGTTTCATGCTCACAGGTGCAGGTAGGCAAGCTGACAATCCCCTTTCTTAGGATTCCTGATCAGCGAGAGTTGGCGTGCTCCACTTAATCCGGAGCTGCTTTTGATTTTGATACGATACGTTTGTATATATATGGGTATGACGTGGCTCAGTCCCATCTTTGTACAGTTATGTTTCTATTAGAGGTCTGTAGACAGTATGTCTAGTTGGATAGTATGTGGCCTTGCCGGCTTCCAGTTTTGAGATGTATAGTTGTCTATTATAGCCTTGTCGGCTCGCCCTACGTATGTTGTACGTACATGTATATATGCCTTTTTGGGCAGATTTCCTTCATGTTCATTATTCTCATAATTCAGCAGATATTATTCAGGTTTATAGTTTAGACACATATTTAGTGGTGTTTGACAGGTAGGACCCGATTATCCATCGCGGACCATCGATTTGGGTCGTGACAAAAGTGGTATTAGAGCAGTTCTGTCCTAGAGTTGTCTACAGACCGTGTCTAGTAGAGTCTTGTTTATGGGTGTGTTGTGCACCATACTTATAAATAGGAGGCTACGTGACATATAAGATGTTATCCTCTCTTTTTATCTTAAATTGTGCGATATAAGGATTTATATTCCTAACGATGTGTTACGTTTTTAGCGATGCCTCCGAAGACTACAGCCACTAGCACGGGTCAGAAGGCTACAAAGGTGTTGGAAAGAGATATAAGTTATACTATGGATTCGGACCCATCGGAAATCATGGGTTCTATTGAGAAGGATCCATCTGAGTCATTTGTTCGAGCTGTTTCGACCACTCCGGTAGTAGATGGGGTGAGAGGAGTTCCAACCTCACCAAGGTCTTTAGTTTCACAGCCCATTGACCAGGGTATGATAGGAGTAGTGCATGGATTGGCACAACCGGGATTCCCTCAGGCTCAAAACTATGTCAAGATATTTGCAGACACCAGCTCTTCTGAGGTTCTGGATAGTCCACAGTCTTGGGAGTTCGTCAATCAAGGTTCATTGGTGTATGTTATGGGATACGTAGAGGAAGAAGATAGTAGCCGGGCCAAGAGGAGGAAGGTAACTGATAAGGACATAAAGATTCTTCTCTGAAGTGTGTTCGATCGAGGTTCTTATATAGGACGAGGCAAGGACCCTCTGCTGTAGACTTCCTCCAAGTGTTAGTTTTTGGTTGGTGAGTTCTATCTCTTCTTGGAATATTACCAAGTTAGGGTTCTAAATGTCTTAGGTTGTTTTATGAGGACGTAGGAAGCCCCGTCCCGACTTGTATATATATTGTGGTTATGCCTACTTAGAGGTTTTGCACACATTATCCTGTATATAGTTTGGGTATGACATGTCTACGGCCTAGTCGACCCCTATGTATATAAACCTTTTTGTAAATTATTCGTGCAAGTTATATTTTAATATTGTTACCTATATATATGGATATGGCCCGAAATGGCCCGTGATAGATTTGATAATAAACAAGGATAAGATACGCGGTGTTCGGTTGGGTAGAACTTGATATCATAATAGGTATGGATTGGTTGGCCTTTTGTTATGCTAAAATCAAGTGTAGATCAAAGGTGGTTTGATTTCAGTTCCTATGGGAGCCTGTTTTAGAATGGAAAGGTGATACGGCATCGCCAAGAGGTAAATTTATCTCCTAATCTCAAGTCAAGAAAGATGATCAGAAAGGACCATAATTATCACTGAGTCCGGGTTTGGGATGTGGAAGTAGAGTTACCAACCACAGTCCTTTCCTGTGGCTAAGGAGTTTCCCGATGTTTCCCCCGATGAACTTTAGGATCTTCCGCCAGAGTGAGAAATTGAGTTGTTATTGACCTACTACCGGATACGCATCCAATATCTATTCCTCCCTATAGAATGTCCCCCACAGAACTAAAAGAGTTGAAGGAATAACTAAAGGATCTACTTGAAAAAGGTTTTATTAGGCCTAGTACATTACCATGGGGAGCACCTATGTTATTTTTGAGGAAGAAAGATGGTTCCTTACGGATATGTATTTATTATAGACAGTAGGATAAGGTAAAGATCAATAATAAGTACCCCACTCCCGAGGATTGATGATTTGTTTGATCAATTTCAAGGTGCCAAGTGTTTTTCAAAGATAGACTTGAGGTTCGGACACCATCAAGTAAGGGTTAAGAAGGAAGATATTCTAAAGACAGCATTCAGGACTAGATACGAGCACTTTGAGTTTTGTGTTATGTCATTCGGTTTGACAAATGCCCCAACATTATGGATTTGATAAACCGTCAGTTCATGCTCTTTTTAGATCTGTTCATAATTGTATTTATCGATGATATCTATATTGGTATATTCTCGTTCAAAGGTTGAGCATGCAGATCACTTGCGTACGGTGCTCAGAGTTCTACAAAAAGGGAAGTTGTATGCAAAACTCTCTAAATGTGAATTCTGATTGAACTCTGTAGCTTTCCTTGGGCATATCATTTCGGGTGAAGGCATCCGGGTGGATACACAAAAGATTAAGGCAGTAAAGACTTGGCCTAGACCCACAACACCGATAGAGGTTCGTAGCTTCTTCGTTTGGCAGGCTATTACAGGAAACCTGTAACGAAATTTTTTTCTCTTTTAGAATCTTTGACCAAAGTGGTATGTGGTGTCTCGCTTGATGATCCAAAATAACATAAGGAAATATATGATGCAAGTAAGTTGAAGGAAGGTTGCGAACAAGTATAAATAGATATGTGTAGGTCGTAAGTTAAAGTATGGTGGAGCGACAAGGTTTTAGGAAGACACGAGGAAAGATAAGAAAAGATGAGCAAAAATGTGACGAGAATGGATAAGTCCTTGAGGTTAAGCTCATAAGAGAGCTGATGGTTTCTCTAAGTTATTGAAGACTCAGTATAGCCTAAATGAACTCAAAGGAGTCTAAGACTAGTAACATTTGGAATAGATGAAATACTGCCCTGGTAATGGAGTAAGGGCGTAGTTGTGATAAATAAAGGATGAAGTTTGGGCCTTTGAAAAGGGGAATTTCATGAATTGTGAAAGATTAGAATACCCATAAAAGTTAACCCAGAAGGGATCCAAGTTCTAATGGACCGATGCTTGCAAACAGAGTTCCCAGGCATTAAAGGACAGATTAACTTCAACACCGGTTCTAACACTCCCAGAAGGGACCGATGGTTATGTTATTTATTGCGACCCTTCAGCCATTGGATTGGGTTGTGTACTGATGCAGCATGGTAAGGTTGTGTCTTATGCTTCTAGACAACTAAGAAAGCACGAGAAGAACTACCCGACCCATGATTTAGAGTTAGCCGCGGTGATTCATACACTAAAGATGTGGAGGCACTACTTGTATGGCATTCATGTTGATGTCTATGTGGATCAAAGAGCCTCCGGTACATCTTCAAGCAAAAGGAATTGAATCTATGTCAAAGGAGATGGTTAGAGCTACTTAAAGACTATGACGTTGATATTTTATACCATCCGGGGAAGGCAAACATAGTAACTAACGCCCTCAGCCGTAGATCTATGAGTAGCCTATCGTATTTATAGCCAGAAAAGAGGGGAATAGCCCATGAGGTTCATCAGCTAGCTAGTCATGGAGTTCGGTTACTGGACTCAGGTGACGTTGGGATTACTCTTCAGGATACAACAACATCCTCTTTAGTAATTGAAGTAAAGGAACGCCAGTACGAGGATCTTGTGTTAGTTCATTATAGGGATACCACCCTTCAGAAGGAGAAGATGCCATTTGAAATTACAGAAGATGGAGTCCTCAGATATCAAGGACGATTATGTGTGCCTAATGTTGCAGGGCTGCATCGCCAGGTTATGGGAGAAACTCACTATTCCCGTTATTCTATCCATCCAGGAGCAACAAAGATGTATCATGATATCAGGGAAGTGTATTGGTGGGGCGAAGTGAAAAAGAATATAGCAGAGTTTGTTGCTCAGTGTCCTAACTATCAGTAGGTTAAAAATTGAGCATCAGAAACCCAATGGGTTATTGCAAGCTATGGGGATTCCGACTTGGAAATGGGAAGTAATCAATATGAACTTCATCGTAGGCTTACCTCGTACCCAGCGTAAGTTCGATTCGATATGGGTTATTATTGATAGGCTTACAAAGTAGCCCATTTTCTGCCCGTAGAACTACATATCCCTCAGAAAATTATGCGAGGCTTTATATCAAGGAGATAGTACGACTGCATGGTGTCCCTATGTCTTTTATCTCGGATAGAGGAGCTCAATTTACAACTAACTTCTGGAGGTCCTTCCAAAAATGATTGGGGACTCAAGTAAGTCTTAGTACAACATTTCATCCCCAGAGAGACGGGCAGGCTGAGCGTACTATTCATACACTGGAGGATATGTTACGAACTTGTGTAGTAGACTTCAAGGGTAGCTGGGATGATCATCTGCCACTTACTGAGTTTGCATATAATAATAGTTACCATTCCAGCATTCAGATGGCTCCATACGAAGCTCTTTACGGACGGAAGTGTAGGTCGCCTATAGGGTGGTTTGATGTTAGAGAATATGGATTATATGGGCTAGACCTGGTTTAGCAAGCCCTAAAAAAGGAAAAGTCATATTCCGATGTGCGGCGATGAGATTTAGAGTTCGGGGTTGATGACTGGGTATTCTTAAATGTGTCACCTATGAAGGGTGTGATGAAGTTTGGCAAGAAAGGCAAACTTAACCCACTGTATATTGGGCCTTATAGGATCATTCGGAGAGTGGACCAAGTAGCTTATGAGTTAGAATTGCCCTCGGAGCTAGAGTCTGGCCATCCGATTTTTCACGTATCTATGTTATGGAAGTGCATTGACGATCCTACCCGAGTGGTACCCACGAATGATGTACAGATTACAGAGGACTTGTCATATGAGAAAATTCCAGTTGCCATTGTAGACCGACAAATACGCAAGCTATGGAATAAGGAGATAGCCTCCGTGAAAGTACTTTGGAGGAACAACAATGTGGAAGAAATGACTTGGGAGGTCGAGGAAGACATGAAGTCTAGATATCCCTACATATTTCTTCCTCTAGAGAAGGGTCCGACTGAGACGTCATAACCTTAAAGTGCATGTATAAATTCTTGTGTTGGATATTGTCGTTGGTCATGTGAAGCCATTGTCGGTATTCATAATTATGGTCCTGTGTGTCGTTGGGTCATTAAGCTTCTACGGGGAGAGTTAGTAGTGGTGTTGTTACAGAGGCGACCTTGCCAAAGTTATATAGATCATGGGGAGTTGAACATTCGAGGACGAATGTTTCTAAGGGGGAAAGATGTTACATCTTGCGATTTCGTACGTTAAAAGTTTCGTTTTCGGTTAACGACGTAGACTCGGGGATGAGATCATCTTGACGTTAATGTACTTACGCTATTTATAACAAGCGATAAATAAGCATTATGAAGGATAAAGGGGTACACGGATTAAAGAAAATGAGTTTCGTTACAAGTGGCCAATTTGGAATAAAATACAGGTCGAGCAATAATACCCGATAATTATGAACTAGTACTATGCAAGGTACCATATGACCTTGGTAGTATAATATATAAAGTATATATGAAGCATTTTAAAAAATAAATAGAATTTTTAAGTAATTTATGATAATTTTTAAATTATGCGGGTAATTGATTAATTACCGGGTAATGAAATATTACCTAGTTAACTAATAAGTGGATAATAATTAATGAAAATCTCACTCCAAAAATGTGGCAAAAATTCCATAAGGGTAAGAATGACTTATAAGTCATCTATGACATGTGGCTACCTATAGCCAAATTAAAATCTAACTAACATAAGACTTGAATAAGTCTTATCTTCATTTCATTCTTAGGTCCAAATAAGATCAAAAACATTTCCTTCTTAAAAGGATTCAAGAAATGGTTAAATACTGTCTTATCTTCATTCATTCTTAAGTCCAAATACATGAGAAAGAAACATTTCCTTCTTAAAGATTCAAGAAAACGTTAAACACAAAAGATAGTCTTCGTTCCAAAAAAAGAGGCTTTAACAAAAAGGATTTGTTGGAATAGTAGTAACGTGGAATTTTGTGGTTCTAGAAGAGTACTGTGCAATCTTCGTCAAGAATAGTACATGGAATTTTTCCTACTCCAGGTATGATAAGGCCCGACCTTCTTTCTTTTGGCATGGTCCAAATTATACTGAAGAAACGAGCAAACACACAGTTTCCATAAATTACTCTATTCATAGAGATATTAGGGGTGTCTATATTCTTGATTCCCCATGAGAATATTTTTACTATCTTCTGTTCATGGGTCTCAAAATAGTACACAGTTGAAGAAGTTTATTCGGAAGGAATATTGAGATTATTACGTATTTTTAATGTATTTCACTCAATTATACATGTGCATTGACCCGTGACCAGATGGCGTTATATACGCGTATATATGTAAATATATGTATATGGGATATGGGAAAAGGTTACGGCGTTATATACGCACCACCACCTGATCAGCTGGTATATGTTGATGATGTTGCCCACAGTGGCCGAGACGATATGATGGGATGCCCTTATCAGCTTGATGATATTATGTACACCCATACCTATGCATGGCACGATATTTATACGCACGTGCATGCCATTATAAACGTTTCAGAATTTTACAAAGTTATTCAAATTTAAAGATGTGTTTCTATATTCCATGTTTCATCTATGTCTTTTACGTACTAATTTTCATGCCTTACATACTCAGTACATTTTTCGTACTGACGCCCTATTTCACGGGGCCTGTGTTTCATGCTCACAGGTGCAGGTAGGCAAGCTGACAATCCCCTTTCTTAGGATTCCTGATCAGCGAGAGTTGGCGTGCTCCACTTAATCCGGAGCTGCTTTTGATTTTGATACGATACGTTTGTATATATATGGGTATGACGTGGCTCAGTCCCATCTTTGTACAGTTATGTTTCTATTAGAGGTCTGTAGACAGTATGTCTAGTTGGATAGTATGTGGCCTTGCCGGCTTCCAGTTTTGAGATGTATAGTTGTCTATTATAGCCTTGTCGGCTCGCCCTACGTATGTTGTACGTACATGTATATATGCCTTTTTGGGTAGATTTCTTTTATGTACATTATTCTCGTAATTCAACAAATATTATTCAGGTTTATAGCTTAGACACATGTTTAGGGGTGTTTGACAGGTAGGACTCCGGCACCCGTCGCGACCCATCAGTTTGGGTCGTGACAGATATTTTGGTTTAATTGGTTGTGGCATAAAAATATAAGTTATATTGCTTAGCCTATGAAATAGATTTTAGGTTAAATAGTTTGCGCCCATCGTGGGGCCCAAGCAACTGCATAATTATTCCAAAGTTTTTCTGATCCTTTGATTGATTTTCTCTTTATTGTTTGTGACACATCATGGCTGAAAATAAAAGTAGGTTATCATCATCACAAAATTCATATCAATCCCAACGAAATCAACATTAACACCAACCCAAAGAACTGCAAATGAAGAGGATGAAAGGATTCAATTGGACTTAGGTAAATTCAACAACATGCTTGGAACAAGTAGATCAGTGTGGTAATATTGGCTCTAGCTAGGAACATGAAACACAGGATCACCTGCATCTCTAACGGTAGAACTGGATAAAGGAACAACAAATGACGCACTACAGAGTTCCAAAGTTACCAAAGAATTGTGGTCTAGAGGTGTGGGAACCGGTAACACTGGACAAGGTATCGGTACCACTAGTACTTTAGAACTGTAATGTTTTATTTTGTCTTTGCAGGAAGCTTTGTTGAAACAGAGAGCAGAACAAGGGATTGAAGAATACTGGGGGCTCCACCCAACGCTCAAAGGGATAAATATAGAAAGATACTCTCAACAACCTTGAAAGTCGTGACCTGCTTCCCTGCCTATACCCAAGAAGTTCAGGATGCTAATGCTTGCCAAATTTGATGGGACTTCAGCTCCTCGGAATCATGTCATGACCTACACTAGTGAAATCAAAGGAAATGACTTGACAAAATAAAAAATCAAGTCGGTGCTGGTCGAAGTGTTTGGAGAAATGCTCACAAAGGGAGCATTAACCCAGTATTCACTCTTGCTTGAAAACTAAATTTGTTCTTTTGTAGAACTTGTAGATTCCTGCATTAAGGCACACACCAAAGCCCAAAAAGTAAGAAAGTGGATCAAATATATCTTCAAAATTCAGCAAAGATGCACAGAGATACTCTGAGACTTTAGACTAATTTCAAAATAATGATGTTGTTAATAGAGTCATAACTAGGTTGTGTTGACTTTTGCCAATAATGTGAATGAAATCAGTTTGGAGGCTACTAGGATGTTAAAGGGCAGCCTCCAAGGATTCTCCACAATGGACTGGAGAGACGTATATTATCAATATAGTACCAAACTCTGACAGGAAAGAAGATAATCCGCTACCAGTCAAATCTAACAGTAGGATAGGGAGACAATACTACAATGATCAATCAGAGACAACACATAGAGAGTAGAGTCTGATCGAAGAAATTCAAAGAGTTAGTAGTTCTTGGCAAGAATCTGAGATGAGCCGAGATTGGAAATAGGCCGGGATAATAGAGGTACTAACCAAAAGAATAATGTTGTATCGTCACGAGAAAGTAAATGAGCAATTGTGCCAAATCTTGTTAATTACAACTTTAGTGTTAGCCCTTTCGAGCTAGTAGTTGCAACGAGAGAAGTAGGAGACAAAGTTATATGGCCCAAAGATATGAGAACAGATTCTAGAAAAAAAAGTCATGAATTTTGGTGTGACAATCACAATTATGACCGACATAAGACCGTAAATTGTAAGGCTTTATAGCATGATCTGGCATATCTCATCAAGAAGGAATATCTCAAGGAACTATTAATCGATAAGGGGAATCAAACCTTCTTTAAGAATCAAAAATATGAAGAGCCACCCCTAGCTCTATCGCTCAAACGCACAATTTATGTCATCTCCTAATGAGCAAAGGTAAGCGGCGCCACATACGCAACTGCTAAAAAGTATTCCAATGTGTCAATCACACATGAAAAATGGAGCACAAAAATATTAATCAGGGATAAAATTACTTTTGGCGATGAGGATACAGATGGCCTAATATTTCTGCATCATGATGCACTGGTAATCATATTAAAAGTTTTGAATGCTGATGTTAAATGTATTTTTATTGACCCACGTTGCTCCATAAATGTAAGCCAATTACGTGTCGTAGAGATTTATCTAATGAAAAAGATCGTTCCGAAGGTGCCTCTACTTTTTGGGATTCAACAACTATAACAAAATAATGCACAGGAAAATTACCTTGCAACCTTCCCAAAAGGTGTAATCAACGATACCCATTCCAGGTGATAGCTGGAGAGATGGCCTGTAATATCATCACGGGAAGATCATGGATTCACTATATGGATGCAGTACCATCTATGTTATACCAGGTAATAAAATTCTCATATAAGTAAAGAATTAGGGAAATTAAAGGAGAGCAAAGAGTAGCCTGATAATACAACTCAATGACTCTTACAAACTTGCCAAAATGGGAATACTGAATAGAAATTAAAGTAGCAGGGGTCACCAAACCTTATTGAACCCTCAACTATTTCAACAGAACAAAAGTTCAGACGTAGCTGAACAAGGGGTCCCAGAGGGTCCGGATACGATCAACAAATCTCGAAGAACCAAATGTCACCAAGTCAGATAGAAAAGATTTAGATGCAACCATCCTCTTCATTATTTTCTGGAAAAAAGGTTTATATGGGCTTGAGACTCGACCCCAAATCAAAGGTAAACTTATTGAACTTTTACGAGCTAAAGCAAATTATTTTTCTGGTCCCATGCTGACATGAAAGGTATACCATTAGAAGTAATGTCATAAACTCAACATGGACCATTATTATTTTCTGGTCAAACTGATAAGGAATTCATATCACTTCGAAATAAATTAATTGAAGATGAAGTCTCCAAATTGCTAAAGGTTAGGTCAATTTGGAGGGTCAAATATCCGAACTGGTTAGCCAATATTGTGGTGGTCCCGAAGAAGAATAGAAACTAAAAGTGTTACAAATTTGATGGAATAGGAACATATTCGACGAAGATGGCAGAGATACTTCCATAAACACATGAAATAATAAAGGAACATAGACATTGTATTGGGTAATTTGGAGCACTCTGAGAGTCGTGAAAACTTTGAGTATTGTAGGCGTATAAGAGTTGAAGAGATCGAGAGGGATATTCGAAGGATGAGCAGGGGAAGAGCGACATGGCCATATAAAATTCTAATGGAATTTTGAAAAACGGGGGGGGGGGGGGGGAAGGCAGGCTTGGAGTGGCTCACTGGATTATTCAGTATCATTTTTAGGAAGGAGAAGATGCCTGAGGAATGGAGTTTGGAATACGATGATCCTTTTTTATAAGAACAATGGTGATATAAAAAACTATAATAACTATAAGAGGTATCAGCTACTAAGTCATACTATGAGAGTTTGGGAGATGATGGTGGGGTTGAGGGTGAGGAGTAGTATGTCTATTTTCGAGAACAAGTTTGGATTCATGCCAGGGCATTCAACTAAGAAAGCTATTCACCTTGTTCGGGGATTGATGGAGCAGTACAGGGAGAGGAAGAGGGACTTACATATGATGTTTATCGACTTAGAAAAGGCATACGACAAAGTTTCGAGGGAGGTTATGTGGAGATGTTTAGAGGTTAGAGGTGTTATTGCATACATTACGAGGATTAAGGACATGTATGATGGAGCTAAGACTCAGGTGAGGTCAGTAGGAGGAGAATCAGAAAATTTTTCAGTTGTGATGGGGTTGCACCAAGGATCATCTATCAGCCTATTTTTATTTGCCTTGGCAATAAATGCACTAATGCGTCACATTCAAGGGGAGGTGCCATGGTGCATGTTATTTGCAAATGACATTGTACTAATTGATGAGACGTGAGGTGGTGTTAATGCGAGGTTGGATGTTTGGATGAAGACCTTGGAGTCTAAAGGTTTCAAGTTAAGAAGGACCAAGATAAAATACTTAGAGTGCAAGTTCAGTGATGTGACTAATAAAGCGGACAAAGACGTGAAGCTTGACACATAAGTCATCCCTAAGAGAGGAAGTTTCAAGTACCTTGGGTCAGTGAACCAAGAAAATGGGAAGATTGACAAGGATGTCATACATTGTTTCGGAGCGGGGTAGACGAAATTGAGGCTCGCTTTCGGTATTTTATGTGATAAGAATGTGCCACCAAAACTTAAAGGTAAGTTACACAGAGCGATGATTAGACGACTATATTGTATGGGATAGAGTGTTGGCCAGTCAAGAACTCCCATATCCATAAGATGAATGCAATAGAGATGAGAATATTGAGATGGATGTTCGAGCATACCAGGATAGATGAGATTAAGGATGAAGTTATTTGGGACAATATGGGCGTGACCCTTATGGAGGGCAAGATGCGAGAAGCAATGTTAAGATGATTTGGGCATGTAAAGAGGAGAAGCACATATACCCTATGTTAGGTGTTTGTCCAGATTTTCTTATCATAATTGGTTTTCCTATCTCATGAAGGAAAGGACAATATATTTATCATAATTGAGTTTTTATTTTCCTAGAAGCAAAATATAATTCTTCCATATTTGGCTAGTCTCTTTTCTTGTAGAAAAAGGTTTGGAGTTCTATAAATTGAAGATCCGTCCTTCTCATTCTGTAGCATTCACAATGTAACCATATGGGGTTTGAGAGTCGTGTTTAGGAGGAGAACTTTACAGGACAAGTGTTAATGTGTCACTTGTGTTTGCCTCTTCGTAAGGTTGTTCTCTCGATATTTTTTTACTCTTTTTTATATAGTGGACTGCTCATCTCCGCTGTGGATGTAGATCAATTGATCGAACCACGTTACATATTTGTGTCTCCTTTGGTATATTTCTCTTTGTTGTATGATTTATTGTTGTTCAAGGTTTGCTCTGCTAGCTTCCGCATGACACCTGACCTTTTTTTAGTCCTAACAAGTGGTATCAGAGCGAGGTTCAAGACAGGTTCATCTTGGCGAGTTTAGTTCTAGCCGCAACCTATTTGATGATAATCATAATTTTTGTCTGAGAAATTTGACCGGCGAGGTACGCACGTTGAGACAAACTTTGTGGTGGAGATTTGGAGATGCAACATGTTGAAGGATATGTAAGGAAGGTGGATCAAGTTTATTTTATCAGAAAATTCAGGCCAAGTGGGAGAATTGGTAGGTGTTTGTCCAGATTTTCTTACCATAATTGGTTTTCCTATCTCATGAAGGAAATGACAACATATTTACCATAATTGGGTTTTTCTTTTCCTAGAAGGAAAATATAATTCTTCCATATTTGGATAGTCCCTTTTCTTGTAGGAAAAGGTTTGGAGTTCTATATATTGAAGATCCGACCTTCTCATTCAGTAGCATTTACAATATAGCCATATGGGGTTTGAGAGTCGTGTTTAGCGGGAGAACTTTACAGGATAAGTGTTAGTGTGTCACTTGTGTTTACCTCTTCGTGAGGTTGTTCTCTCGATATTTTGTACTCTTTTTTATATAGTAAATTTGGTATATCTCTCTTTGTTGCATGATTTATCGTTGTTCAAGGTTTGCTCTGCTAGCTTCCGCATGACACCTAACCTTTTTCGGTCCTAATACCCCAGTGACGAAGTGCGAGAGGTTGGCTTTGGTGGTTCTTAGGAGAGGTAGAGGTAGACCAAATAAATATTGTTGAGACGTGACTAGGCAAGATATGGTGATGCTTCAGCTCACCGAGGACATGACCTTCTATAAGAGGGTGTGGTGGTCGAGGATTTGGGTAGAAGGTTAAATAGTCGAGCGTTTTTCTTATCCATACCAGTAGTACTAGTGTTAATCTTATATTTTCATAGTCATAGATTTCTATTACTATTTGTTGTTCTGTTTTTCATCTTTCTTTTGAGCCGAGGGCCTACCAGAAATAGCCTCTCTACCATCGCAAGATAAGGATAAGGTCTGTGTACATACTACTGTCCCCAAACCCCACTTGTGGGATTCAATTGAGTTTTTTTTTTGTTGTTGTTGTTGTAAGCATCTCTGCCTACTCTTCAGCCAACTTACACGTAATAACCACATATACTAATCTCTGAAGGTCTTGGCGTTATATATCTAAGGTAAAATTGTAATTTTAGTAAAGCTTATTGGGTTATCTGTTAAATTATTGATAAAATTGAACAAATCAAATCCCGAATCGATAATCCAATAGCTAAATAATACTAAATTGTTACTGAACCACTAATCCAATAACTCGATACCAATAACCTAAGAATATTCAGTTGGTTCAGACTATTAGTTTTACCCGAAAATGCCCTGCATATTTGATTTATTCAATTCTCTTGTACTCCACTTGCTGCATAAACGCGTCGTTTTTGCCACTTCGAACCTGAATTATCTCTACTATTCTAAGAAATAAACGATCCCGAGGAAGGAAATTATGGGATATTTGATTGTTCTTTAAGCAATCTTTGGGGAGAAACAACTACAAACCTTCTCGGGAAATACAAAATTCAATAGGACGGCCCATATTTAATTATGCATTATTATCATGATTTTTGAATAATCAATATTGTATAAATGATAAAGCGGCAAAGGTTTAGACTAAGGGGTACTGAACAGTTGGAGATGCAGTCGCCATAGTTTGGGCTTCGCACATGTTAGGAGACGACCTTAAGGAAGTTTCAGATTGATTCAACTTTACGCCTCCTTTCTGTTCATTTATTACCCCTTCAATCTGTTCTCAA
Source organism: Nicotiana sylvestris (assembly GCF_000393655.2). Taxonomy (NCBI): domain Eukaryota; kingdom Viridiplantae; phylum Streptophyta; class Magnoliopsida; order Solanales; family Solanaceae; genus Nicotiana; species Nicotiana sylvestris. Next base: position 88,637,725 of record NC_091059.1, on the reverse strand, counting down.
ATCAGATACTTAGCTCTAATGAACTCTCGTCTAAAGTCAAAGCATATATATATTTTTTGTTTTCTATTCATTGTATTGGCAGGGACGACCCTTTCATAAATCAAATAAAACAACTGCTTTAGGCCCCACATTTATAGGGGCCTCATTTTTTGTTGCACCTAATAAGCTATGTATAAGTTTTAGAAAAGGTTCTCTGAAGTGGAAAAATTTGATTTCTTTCTTTAACAAGTATAGAGAAGAGAGATTTGCATCTGCTATGATTTCTATCAAGAAAATTGTACTTGAAATAAATATCGAATCTGAATTTCGTGAGAAACGTGTGATATATAGGAAGTAACAATTTGATGAGAATATTAACAATAAAATCTTTCGAACAGTCCTTTGGAGTTGATTACTTTATACATAGTAGACAAAGCTATTTCAAAATAGATTTGAACAATTCGAAGCATATGAAAATATTTTTGGTTTTCTATTTAGCGATAAAAATTAAGATCACTACATGATAAAAAATTGAAAAAATATTGCCTTAATCTTGAATGTTCCTTAAAGCATAATAATCAATGCGATATTGATGGTTTAGATTTATTTTCAGAATTAAAAGTATTAAGGAACATAGTGCAATTAGAAGATAGCGATTTAATTGATACACTCGGTCAAATAAAAAGATTTGATTCTTTTTCCAATGCCTATATTGCTTATGAAATAATGTTAATAACTCTTTTTACCTTCGCTTCAGTGGAAAGAAGTTTTCGAAATTAAAATTGATAAAATCTTACCTAAGATTATGAATGTCTCAAGAAATATTAAATAAATTAGTTATATACAATTAAAAAAGACTTATTAGGAGTTATTGATTATAAGAAAATTATTAATAACTTCGTATCTAAGAAACACTAGAAAAATAGACTTCAAATAAATAAATATATTTTTTTTAAAAAAATTAAGGCCCCTCACAAAAGTTTGACTATAGGCCACAAAGCTTGTTGGGCCGCCCCTGTATATTGGGGTCCGATTAAATTTGGACTCACACAGAAAATTTACACGTTGGGTAGCTAGAGCACTCCTAACGTAGGCGGCTTTATACCCAGTCACTCAGGACTTGAATCCATAAAATTTAATTAAAAATAAAAGAGTACTTACCAGTTACCACTCCATCATAATTCTTGTCGGTCTTCTAATAAACTCTCGTTCCAAGTCAAAGCTTATGAGCATGTATAACCTGTATATAGTTGCAAAGTTTTTTCTTTCTTCCCTTTTTCTATGATGTTTAGGTTTATAGTGTTGAGCAAGTCTTAATTACCAATGAAGTTTTAGTTAAGCTGGGCAAGGATTTTGTCAAAGAATATATTAAGTGAATCGTTGCTCTCTAACAATGTAAGTTTGATATCATAAGAGACAGCAGAAACGGTCCAAAACTCAAACTTTTTAGGTTTAACCTTATTAAGGTTTTTAGAGGTGGTTTGGTTGGTAAGATAAGAGATAATAATTCGGGTATTATTTTATCCCTCATTTATTTGGATTTTTGAATTCGAAATTAACAATCTTAGGATTAATTTATACCAAATTGTGATATTATTCTATCCCACATTAAGAGTGGGATAGACATCCCGATATTACTTAATCCAAGGACAAAATACTATAATGATAAAGATGTCCTTTTTCAAGGTTCTTCCTCAAAATCTTTTGAAATTTTATGATTAAAATTAAAAATAAATGTTTATCCCGACTAATCTCGTATTCACCAAACACATAATTTATATTATATCATGTATATTTCATTTTTAGTCCAATGAATCAAACACCTCCCAATAAAAATATCCACTAAATAATTTATCACTATTTGATTTTCTATTATAATTCCGTCATTATAATTCTGGGATAACTTATTATCCCAATCAAAATGACATCTTACTATTGAACCCGTTATATTTTCAAAGTTATGGGTTTATTTTTATTATTTGTTATAATTTAATGAATTTTTACACACAAATTTATGCTCCGCGTTAAAAGTTATCGATTCAATTGAACTCATTCTATAATGCTACATTCGCTCCTGACACACAAATGTACTGAATTAATTAAGTTTGGCCACCATTCATTATTAGAAAATATTTCTATATTTGGAGTCCGTAAAAAAGAATTGGGCTCATACCTAAGGGACATGGTAAATATAGTTTAAAAAAAAATGCATCACCCGTAATAATTTAACCTCTAGATTAGATGGTCATGCAATTCAAAACAAATTGATATCTTTTGCATATCTAGTGATCTTCCAAAAAAGAATGCTTATAAAGTTTTTTGTACAATGTCAAATCCGTGATAGTCAATTTAATTTGCTTTTGATCATTAATTCTTTTTTTAAACTAAATTTCATATCCAAAATTTAAGTAAAGGTACTATTGATCACTATTTTTAAGAATTCAAAATACTTAGCATGTTTGAAGAATTTGAGTGAAAAAAGCTCTTATCTCCAAAAAATAATACTAATCATATAAAACGGAATAGAAGAAATATACGTTTTAAACCCAACACTTACTGCTAGATATGTATGTTTGATCCAAAATTAATCGACTAATTCGTATGGAACGGTATTCGACACTCCTTTAATCTTAAAAAAAACCTATAAGGCCGTAATATATAGTTCGGTTCATGACAATATGTAGATCATGAATCTTTTAAATACTTATATGCAGATATTAATGTAATATGTCAGTTTAGAGTCTAACTAATAGGATTGTGGTGTAGTAATAAGACCTTTATTCTTAATTAAAAATTTAATTGAAGTATCAGATATGAAGTCATCTTTATTAAGAAGTGTTTTATTATCAATGTCAAACTTTTATTGATGTGAATTTGAATTTAATTGATCCCAATGTGAATGTCGTACTACCGAGTGGGAAAAAATTCACAGTTGTGGCTAGGGGTTGAAATTTGATTACAGGTGTCAGGAAGATAGGTGCTGCTCCGTGTCACGCAAGGTCTTGTGCATGCATGACAGTGTATTACTGAATACTGATTTATTTAGTCGGGAGTCTGAATATTATTTAAGTTTTCTATCTGTCGTTCTTTCCCCTTAAATAGAGGATACAACACATGATCTAAAGTTGACATTTTTGTTTTAGAATATTTAAATTTCCAGGAAGGAAGGAGAGGAATTAATTGTTGAAATCTGGCGAACGTTCATTCCTATTAGCGTTAGGTTACAAGAACCTTGTGCTTTCTTTATACTAAACTATGTGAATGACTTGTCTTGGTCAAATCGAAGATAATTTCGGTTTTTCTCTCTAAAGATGAATGGCATTACCTATACAAAAAAAAAAAAAAAAAAAAAAAAAACAAAAACAAAAACTGAACTTAAAATTATAGTTGTTAGAGGCCAAACACATACACAAGTATATGTGTATTGGGTCCAAACGCACACGCAAGTATACCCGGTCGACAAGTAATAAAGCAATGAGAAAGTATCGTCCCGCGAGTATTTATGATTAACTCTCGTCCAATCTAAACTACTTGTAAGTTTACTGCTCAAGTGGTGTGAAGAAGATGATTGTGATTTTTACTGCTAAAATTACTGCAAAATTACTAAACAAGCAAGAAATTCAAAGGTGCAACACAAACACGCAAACACTTAGGAAGAATTCATGAGATGAATATTCTGGGGTTGTGGGAATAATGTCTTTCTTATTGTGTTCTTCCGGTTGATTTAATTACTTGATTTATCTAATTTATTCCAGTTTGTTACTATTTGATGCTATTTTTTTTTCTTTTACTTGTTGTTGTTGTTGTTGTTGTTGTTGTTGTTGTTGTTGTTGTCTTTTTCCCCTTTCCTTATCGTCTCTTGTCCCCCTATTCTTTCTTTCTTCTTCCTCTTTCTTTTTATCTTCTTCATTTCTCTCTTTTCACCTTTTCTTGAGCTGAGGGTCTATTGGAAACAACCTCTCTATCTCGCCAGGTAGGGGTAAGATCTGCGTATACATTATCCTTCCTAGACTCCACTTGTGGGATTATACTGAGTATGTTGTTGATGTTGATTTATCTAATTTACTGGTTAGCAGGATTTATTATACTCGCAAAGTTCTTTCGATGCTTTGCTCGCCTATTCAAGCCAACCTAATACTATATGTCTATAGAATTCGAATTAACAGGAATGTATGTATATTTCCTGCGGAAATAACCAAGTAAGACAAGTAGAATATGTCTATCCTAATCGCGAAGCCATTCTCCGATGCCCGGATTCAAGAACTTACTCTATTTAATCTTATATGCAATCTATTGTTCTCACTTTCGAGGTCAACTATAAATTTGTATATAGTATTCTAATGTTAGCTACACAATAAAATAATTAAGTGAAAGATTGGATAAGCAAATTAATATGATAGCTGAAGAAAAATTATCAATCGTCAAACTACAATACTCAATAACAACCCATAACCCCGGAATAATGAGGTTCTTAGCCACTCATGTTCATGACAACAATCAAAGCATTAATTTTAAACATAGAAGCAATTAATACTAGATAAAAAAATGAAAGATTCAACGAATTTCGTGCTCCGTTTGTGTTTTTAAGCCTTTGCCGCCTTTGAAAATTGATCAACCCCTCACTAATCACGTTTAAGAGGTATTTATAGGGTAGGGTCGGAGTCCCAAGTGCAAACCAAGTGAGAAACGTTTAATGCATGGACTGGGAAAGGGTTCAGGCCTCAAGCCTCACAGCTCGCGAGGCCTGGCCTAGGGCACGCTCCAAATCTTGCGACGCGAGGCTTAACACTTGATGTACCTCGCCTGGAGCCAAAGTGTTGCCTGGCCCCTAGCACCTAATTCCTGGCCTTGTGTGATTTTTAGCTTTTCGTGCTCTTTTTGTTTATTTTTGACATCCTTGTGTGCAACCTTCACTCGTTTCCATCCTTTACTGATCCCACACGTAAAAACGACTCAATTAAGCCCAAAAGTAGCACATATTATCATTAAAATACTAAAATATAAGGCAAGTAATACATTATAATATACATTTATAGATAATTATCACTACCCCACACTTAATTCCCAATGTTAGATAAAGTTATTGATACCCAATTTTTCCTATATATTTTTAATATGCAAAATACTTTCAAAATAGCATATGTATACATATATAAGTATGTCCAAATATTTTATTATTTTTTCTTAATTTTTAAAGATTTATAAATCAATTTATTGCCCTATCTTATCCAGAAAAAATCCATTAATTATTCCCAAAATTATTATTTTTGGTGATTCATTTATTGGACTCTCATATTTATATTAAAATATAGCTAATGTAATTTTTGCATATTTTTACAAACTTATTTAGTATTTTTAAAGCTAAATTGCATATAATTGCAACATTAGCCTCTTTTAGATTAATTACATTTAGGTCTATAAAATTGGGTCCAATATTTTTAATTTGACAATTATGTGTTATTAATCATTTTAGTACCTTTAATTTATTTCCAAAAACTACTCTACTATTTTTATAAAATAAATAAGGGAAGAGTGGCTATTTAAAATATAGCCCAATTGTGTTTCAATCGTAGCCTGAATTGAAAACCAATTTTAAACCCAATTACCCAGCCCAAATTCTAACCATACCCGACCCACGACCCAATTAGAACAACCCACCCGGATCCTTTACCTACCCATTCAATCCAGGCCGTTGATCAAAATGATCAACGACCACCACCAACCCTTTCCTAAATTAATTCCCAACTACCCCCAAACCATAACCGTTTCTCGCCCACAGCCACCTCTGAACCCCCCTTCTCTCTCAATCACCTCTCAAACCCTAGCTTCCGCCCTCAATTACCACCTGAAAATCTCCCAAATCCATGGCCTCCGAAGTCATTAGAGGCCTGTATCCACTTCCCTTGGCTTCTATGTGTTCGAGTACTATGGTTTCAAGGCCAGATCGGGAAAGCTCGGTCCAGACCTTAGTCGATTCCAGTTCTTATGGTTGTCTCCGGTCATCTTTGACTTTGCTCCGGCCAGCCATGGCTATTCAAGCCGGACTCTTGACTTCTCCTGCTTAGATCGATGGTTTCCAAGCTTTTCTCACCATCTGGGGTTCTTCTGAAACCCTAACCTTTGAGGTTTTTCCGATTTATTTAGATCTGTTTTAGATCTGTGTTTACTCTAAACTTTTAAACGCTTTCTCAAGGTTTCTTTCAAAACTCTACCTTCAAGAACCCTTACCTTTTCCGATTTGAGTTTCTGTTAAGTTATTTCGAAGCTTTATCTAATTTTCTAACATGTTCTACTGTGTTTCCTTATGTTGTTCTTTTACTCGAGTTTGCATGTTAAGGGTTTTGACCTTTTGAGATTTCTGAATCTATTTGTTAGTATTTGTCCGATTTACTTGCTTTTCATTTCTAGAACTCGATTGATGGTGAAAACTCTAAAATTTTGGGTTCATTCGAGTCCTGAGACTACTTGATATGTGATTTACTTGTTCGTCATGCTCTGAATTCGATTAAATTCAAAACCCTAATTTCTCTGGACCTATTCGAACTTCTGAAAACTGCTCCATCTGTTTGAATTATCTCGACTGGATTCGAAGTCTTTTTTGTTTCAACTTCTGTTAGTCTATGTGATTTGGTTTCTTGCAAGCATTGAAACTAGACTATGTTTTTCAGAAAAAGTCTTTTTACCCGGACTTTTGCATGCTTCTGATACCCTCTTTCCCTATTACTAAGTTGACCTATGTGACTACCATATTGCGATAATTCACTATCTACTGATTTTGTGATTGTTATTCTCTTTGTCACAAGTTCAGCCTCGCATGCCTAATGTTTATGCACTCTTTTATATGCTAAATTCCCCTCTAAAATGACCTTCAATTTTGGACTGATTTCAAACCTCCCGTGTAATTCTGATTGCACTCGTGTAATTGATTCTTTCCTTGTTTTACTGATTTTCTGTTTTTTTTTGAATTGTTTTGAAAACTTCCCCTTAGACTTTCGATTCTCTTGTCTTTAACTTCGTTTACTTGTTTATTCTTGGGAACCCATGTCACTCTCCTTAAATTAGTAATTTTGAAATCCTTAACTCCTTGATTTGCTTTGTACTGATTTTCGATTGTCTCCATATGCTTCAACTTTACTTTGTTTTCTTACCTTATTTGGCAAACCGAGTATCTCAAAGATTCTTTCCTTAATTAAACCTCTATGCACTTACCCCTAATTGTCTACTCTGCACATGATGCTTACTTTATTTCTTTCCTTAAATATTTTCTGCCCATTACCGTTTGATTTTAACTCCTTAATTAAAGGAAGTCCTTATACTGATTTGATTTTAATTGGTACATAGTTCCATAATTACTGCTAAACTATGATCCTTGCCTTATTTTATGCCTGTCTTCAAACTATAAATACCCTGCTCTTTCATTAACATAGAAAAAAATAGACTTAGTTCTGAAATCACTTAAACTTAAAATATTCTCTCTTGCTACTTGTACTGCGGCCTGTCTTCAAAGTCCTGCTACCTGCTTTTACTATATTTTGCTTCTTTGGACTGGTATGTTCTGATTAAGATTTCAGCACCATAACAATATGTTTACTTAATACTTTTTCCTTCTTGTTGGCATGCTGTTTGTGTTTAGCCCAGTACTTAATTTAGCATGCTGTAATTTCCTTCTACCTCTTTTGAATCTATTACGTGTCCTAAACCCCTACCCCAATATGTTTGATACTGATGGTTTGTTTGAGGCATGGCATTATTAAGTATTGCTGTCTATGACTCAAACGTGATTCCCCTGGGATCATAACCTCTATGTTACCATTATGTGATTGTGTATTCTGGTTGATTTTATAAGCATAACAACACTCCTTATTGCTGTGCATGCCCAGAATTAACTAATGCCTAAGTGCATAGGCTCTTTTCAATCCCCAATCCTTGAACCCCTTTGTGTGAAGTCCTTAACTCTGTAACTACTTCCCAACACCTCTTTCCCGCTTCTTTACTCTATTTCTTCACCTACACTCTCTCTTAGACTTAAGTTCTTCCCTCCCTCTTGTGAGCCTTGCATTGGGACCCATGAGCTCCCTCTGAACTTGGACACTTGAGGGCTGGCACTTCCACACTGCACTTGTCCCTATTCTGATAATACTGTTTGGGCGTGAGCACTCCCGTAGTCCTATTGAGTCTCTTAGGGAACTCTGACACACTAAAATTGGAGAAAGTCTTTGGATCAATGGTCTTTGAGTTGGTTTATCTCATAACTCAGAGAGGAAGTCAAGAATCAGGCCTCCTCTGGTTGTACTTTCTTTGTATTTTTCTGTTCTGATGTAATTTGTTATTTTGGTTTGTAATAAGTTGTAATAAATACTTGGGGTTGGCTAGTGAAACGGGTTGGGTAACTATGCATACAAGGGTAGAAAACATACCTATAAGGTGTTTTAATTTCTACATATTTGAACTTCATGTAGAAACCTGCCTATAGGGTACTTTTAATTCTGCATATTCAAACTTCATTTAGATGCCATGCCTATAAGGTTTAAAACGAGTAATGCATAGAAATCATGCATATAAGGGTTTCTTAAATCAATCTGATTCGCTGTCATTCGCAGTCAATGTTAGATAACATGCTCCTAGGAATTAAAGTCAGTAATAGTAGATACTATCACCTACAGAACCTGTAACCAGTTCAGTTTTTTTGTTCATTTTGCTTCTCTTAATAACCTAATTCCCTCGCTTTACAAGGTTTAACAAGCATGCTTATAGGATTTCGAATAATTTATTTCAAGCTTCTACTATCTCATCACCTTTTAAATTCAGTAGATATCATGCCTATAGGACCTCATCTAAACACTTAGGCAAACCTTAGAATCATAACTGTATAAATTTGTTAATCACTACAACCAGCAGGCAGGCCTGATTCGGACTTCTTATCTGAGTTATGCAATAAACTAAAACTGCCTCAATAATATCATCTCCCTCATCTTTAATGCTTTTCAATCAGACCTAAGCAATATGTGTAAGACGTGCCACTTTATGTGTTTGTTTGAGGAGGTATACTTGAGCCTATATGCTTATGTGTTTCTTGTTTCATATGCAATATGTGTTTTGTATGTCGCCTTAGAAGTTTTACCTTTGAAACTCCAAATAAGCCCAACATCCCTCCCTTTTAGGATTAGTAGTCCTAAGTGCCTTCGGGTTTGATAAGAATGGGACGGGTAATAGCTTGCAATAAGTAATCGAGACCAATCCGCGCTTTAATACCTTAACGGGGTGGGAAGGGTATATATGGATATGATGACCACGCGATAATGTCACGTGTAGCCCCTCATTGAGGAGTGATTACCGGACATTGTGTGGGGTGATCCATATTTTTTAATAAACCTAGGACCCCCTTTCCTTTATTCTTTATTCTTTAAGCAATTTAACTCCTTATTCTAAAAAATCAGCTTTTCTAATTGTTCTTTCAAAACTTGATTACTTTCAAACCATTATGTGTTGAAATCCCTTATTATTTGAGCCTTATTTGCTTATATGTTAATGGCACCTCAATTTACAATAATTGTCTGGCTGGGAATCACACTAATGGATTCTGAGGGGTGCCTAACACCTTCCCCTTTAGAATAATTTCAAGCCCTTACCCTGTCTCTGGTTATTCAAATCGAACTCTTTTGGTGTCCTAATGCACCCTAATCATTAGGTGGCGATTCTTCAAAATTGCAAACCCTTTCCCAAAAGGAAAAGAGTTGTCCCATACCAAAAATGCCATGAACCCGATTTCCGCTTAGGAAAGAAAAGGGGGGCACGACAGCATGTCGACTCTGCTTGGATCTTTAGGCTTTTACCATTTCAGACTATTATTGTGGATTTATACCTTTTTATGTGCAATTACTTGTTTATTTCTTTTAAGCATTCAATTGCAAAACTGACTTCTCTTTTTGTTTCCTCCTTTATTGCTTTAAATTATGAAACTTCTGTATTTACTACTTTCTTAACATGAAAATACATGCCAACGTATTTTTAATTATTGTATAATCATGCTCAACATCATATTCCACTCGTGCCAAACAAATACCATAGCAACGCTTATAATGAGTGGTTACGCTATTCTAATATTATCACCACTAAATCCGGAAAAGGTATATTTGCGGTAAAACCAGTCGATCAATGGTGTAGTCGATGGTTCTGTGCCTTTTCCCCTTGAGTTGTCCGCTCAAGGGTACCAGTCTAAAACCCCATAGAAACCTTACTCTATTTAAACTGTGCATGCATCATGGTCAAACCTAGCCGGGTCAGTTATGTTGTCCACATAATGACCTTTTAAGATAGCCTTGACCAAAGCCCACTGGGTTTCCCTGAACCTAAACGGACGTCACCACGTTCTGTGCATTTATTTGGAGAACTAAATTCTTCATGCTAATTGTTGATATTAAATAGTCGAGTCTGGTGGGGGTATGGTCTTAACCCTTTTGTTTTGCAGAAAATGAAGAATGAGGTCCCCAGCTTCGGTATGGTTAGCACACCCTCACTTTTTCTAGACTGGTGGAGGAGTCTTCCATCAAATGACCAAATCAATGAGTGGAAAGAGAGGGCCGCCAAAGCTAGCGAAAACTTGGAATATCTAGAATACAATCTGCTGGAATTGGAAGGAAATGTGGGGAAGAGAGTCGCCGACTGCCAGAACGCTGAGGAAAATGAAGGAGAACACCTGGCAAAGACATTTTTACTGGTGAACCTACGCGAGCTGGAGGATTTGATCAACGAGAGCATTCAACCTGAGGAAGGTCCTTCTGGGACCAAATAGATAGGAGTTTTTCTTTTCGCTTTATAAAATGTAATAAGGCCAATGACCATTAGTGATTTTTATTTCCTATTTTTCTAGTGTCGATTTGGGATCCGTCTAGTTTTATCAATAAAATGAGGCATTTAGCATTTTAAGTTCTCCAAATCAATTTGTCTCTAGGCCTACCTCGGGCACAAAGAGGTCCCCCAAATTAGGAAACGATTTACATTCTTGCACTATGTGTTTAAATATCGCAAAATTTTCTTATATTCCTCGCTAACTTGTTACCTTTTTATTTTTACTTTTGTTTTATTATTACCCTCCCCAAAGGTTAGTTCGTGCACTCTGGCAACATCATCTTATTCCACGAGATCCAGGGGCCCTCCACCCACTCCTCCTCTCAGTCCTGTCAAAAACAAGAACAAAGGGAAGATGGAAGATTTGAACAATGCCAGAAAGGAGAACTCAACTGAAAGGGTAGAGGTCACTCACGGTCACGATACTCAGTTTCCAAAGAAAATGCATCCCAACTCGAACAAAAGCTACTGAAATTCCAAGAAGAACTTGATCAGGTTCGGAATCTAGCAAATCTGTCATTTTCCCTCACCGCTCCAGATGTCAATTTCCCAAATGCTCAGAACCCCACACCTCCACAAAATATCCCGAAGACACAAAACCATCCCGATCCTCACCGCCACTACAACACCTGCCATACTTCCAACAATACTCTACTGCTCATCCCGAAACCCCAAAACTCCACAAATGACCACTTCCACACCCATCATAACACCCCCATCTACGTGGAGAAAATACCACACTCCACTCAACCCATCTCAAGCACACCTGAGTCTGATGATAAAGACTCGCTCTTTAGGAACCTAGCTGAGGAACTTAAGAAATTGACTAGCCGGACTCAAGGCATTGAAGGAAGCAAGGGAATTGAGGGGCTGAACTATGAGGATCTTTGCATACAGCCCAATGTCAAACTGCCCGAGGGGTACAAACCTCCTAAGTTCGAGATGTTTGATGGTACAGGGGATCCAAGAGTATATTTGAGAACATACTATGACAAGCTGGTTGGAGTAGGGAAAGACGAGAGAATCCGCATGAAGCTTTTCATGAGGAGTCTGAAAGGAGATGCTCTATCTTGGTACATTATCCAAGATCCAAGAAGTGGTCAAGTAGGGTAGGCATGGCATCCGATTTTATAGATAGGTTTAGGTTCAACACGGAGAATGCGCCGGATGTGTTCTACATTCAGAATCTAAAGAATAAACCTACAGAAACGTTTCGCGAGTATGCTACTCGTAGGAGGTTCGAAGCTACTAAGGTCAGACCTACCTTAGAAGAGGAACAGATGAACAAATTCTTTTTCCGGGCTCAGGACTCGCAATATTATGAAAGGCTGATGATGATTGAGAGCCACAAATTTTCTAACATTATCAAGCTGGGCGAAAGGATCGAAAAGGGCATCAAAAGCAGTATGGTTATGAACTTTGAGGCCTTGGAAGCTACAAATAAGGCCTTACAGTCCGGTGGTGTGTCCAAGAAAAGGGACGTAGGAACCGTAATGGTGGCACAGAGAACCAAATCTCCCATCAAATACCAAACCTATCCAATGCCTCCACTCACATATCAACCTACTCCAAACTACCAAGCACCCTCATCCTCTTACCAAACTCCACCACCCACTTATCAATCATCTCCACCACCCATATATCAGCCTACTTCACCCAGATATTTCCAACCCGCACATGTTTATAAAGCCTACAATGCTCAACCATCCCACTATCAATCACCTTCTACACGCCAAAACTTCCCTAGACCTTGACCAAATTTTGACCGTAGACCTCCTAAACAGTATACAACCATTGATATTGACCAATTATACGAGAGACTCAAGGTTGCTGGTTATGTCACCACTATCCCTGCTATAACTCCTGAGAACCCTTCTCAGTGGGTTAATCTAAATAAATCCTGTGCATACCATTCCGGCATGAAAGGACACACCATCGACGAATGTCGTTCTTTGAAAGACAAGATCTAGGCTCTGATTGACAACAAAGTTATTGTGGCAAAGGAACCCGCTCCGAATGTCCGCAACAACCCTATGCCAGACCATAAGGGTGGAGGCATTCATATGATTGAAATAGAGGATGATTGGGATCCCGCGGGGTCTATTGGGTTGATCGCAGAAGGTGATGACCCAAAAAAGCCAATATTTACTCTTAATCCGATCGTGGTCCAGATCCAACCCTCGGGGAACACCGAGGTAAATATGTCCGTGCCACTTGAGTTTGGAACAACGCCATCTGCAAAGACACCAGTGCTAATTGAGGTCGAATTTATGTCTCCAGCGAATGTACCTACGCCATTCGAAGTTGCAGTTTTTCCACCCCAGGCCCATGCTCCATTCGGAGTAAAGATAGCCAGGCCGATCCCAGTGACAATGTCAACCATGACACCATTCCACACAAAGGCTATACCATGGGACAATACAGCTGAGGCAAGGAGGAAAGGCAAGGTTAGGTTCGAGAAAACTGTTGCCGCATAGGGTATGACGAGAATTGGTAGGACATATACCCCGGAACACCCAGCTGAGTCAAGCAAGCAGGCCTCCAATAGATCTCCCATCATTGAGACGGGTCCATATGATCTTTGGAGAAAGATACAGGCCAAGGAATACTCGGTCATCGACCAGTTGAACAAAACACCTGCACAGATCTCCATACTTGCGTTGCTACAAAATTCTGAGGCACACAAGAATTCTCTGTTGAAGGTGCTGAGTGAAGCATACGTGCCAAACAACATCACTGGCGAGGAAATGGCCAACATGGTAGGACAGGTATTTGAAAGTCACAAAATTACTTTTCATGTAGATGAGCTACCGCCTGAAGGGTTGGGACACAATAAAGCACTGCACATCACTGTGCAGTATGAGGACTACTTCATCACCAGGATCCTGATTGATGGGGGTTCTAGTCTCAACATTTGTCCACTGGTAACACTCAAGAAGTTGGGTAAGGGACTGCATGAGATAAAGGATGAAGCCATCAAGGTGAAAGCTTTCGACGGTTCCCAAAGGTCCACCATTGGGGAGATTAGTCTGTATCTGCAAATGGGGACAACTTGGTTCGATGTTGATTTCCAGGTGATAGACGTGCCTGTATCTTACAATATACTATTGGGACGGCCATGGATTCATGATGCCGGAGCCGTAGCATCAACACTGCATCAGGCAGTAAAGTTTGAATGGAATCACCAGGAAGTGATCATTCACGGTGATGGTAACAATCCTATATACAGTTGCTAGACCATTCCATCAATCGAGGGGTGAAAGAAGCTGGGAGGAGAGACTTACCATTATATCGGACGGGTAAATGCTATTGACAAAGACAAATGGTGGTATAACAATATCGAGAGTATACTGAATTGGAGTGGGTACGAACCTGGCAAAGGGCTCGGCAAGAACCTCCAAGGAATCGCTAAGCCCATAAAGCTCAAGAAGCATGGCACTACTTCGGTCTAGGATATGAGTACACCTGGGAGGAATTCAACAACTGGTCGCCACCATGGCGCGGTCCTTACTATCCGCTGGAGCAGCCAATACCACATTTGGAGCAGACTTTCCAACCGGCTAATGTTATCTACGGGTCAGAAGAAGAGGAAGCACTGACAGCTGTGAAAAACTTGTTCTAAGAGGACAATGACATAGATTGTTGTGTTGTTCTCGAGGAGGAGGGGAGGAAGGCCCTTCTGTATAGGCTATAAGAAGAGGAGCATGCCTCAATAACTGGACCATCAGAACAACCAAGGCCCGACGAGCCTCGGGGTAGCAAGGCTAAAACAAGCACTGTTTTGATTTACTAAAAGATTTTTATTTTTCGCATGTTTTCAATTCCTACAATAATATCTCCAATGTTCAAAACAATTATTATGCAATTTATCAAAGCATTTTGACTTTTCTTATGAATCAACACTTATTACTATCATTTTCATTCATTACTTTACTTATACAACATTACTATTACTTATCTTGATGAACCGATGACTGTGACATGCAACGAGACAACGCAACAAATGGAAATAGATTCAGAGGAAGATGACATACCAGAAGAGATTGTTAAAGAAGTAGATAATTTCGAGAACAGACCTAAGTCCAACCTAGACGAAACAGAAGTTGTCACACCCCGAACTTGAGGGAGCGAGACCTACACCCAGTGTCTTACCTATCCTTGCGTACCAACTTGCAACTAAGGGACTCTGAAGATATGATGTCATACTTTTGGCCATGGGCCACATTGCAAGACGACAACGAATGCTGAATAAATATGAATATAAAGCTTGCCCAACAAGTTCGTCATATTAATTACAACTGACAAACCAACCAAATATACACACAAGGCCTGAAAGCCCAACATACTGCACTAACTGACAAGATACATCTACAAGCCTCTACTAATGGATATACTGTGATCGGAACGGCTATTCGACCTAATCATGACATATATACGTATATATACAAGATATACATAAGGCTCTAGACCCGGAAACTCCGAAAGGCATGGAGCTTACCGATCAAGTTGAGCTCGAGCAACACTTATTGAAGAGGCCTACTCGTCTGTCTGTCTGACCTGCACGCATGAAATGCAGCGCCCCTAGAAAAGGGACGTCAGTACGAAATAATGTACTGAGTATGTAAGGCAATATACTGAAAGCTGAAACTGAACTAATAATATAATAACTGCAAGTACCTGGAAGTCAAAGATAATTTGAAGATATGCTTACCTGCTGATACTGATTCAATTCTCTCAATATAGTAAGTAAAATAGTTGTCTGACCCTATAAGGCTCGGTATACATATATATCTGCTTTGCCATAGTAGGCTCGATCATAAGCGCTCGGCCATACTAGGCTCTGTATCTCGACCAACTGGGCTCGCTCATAAGCGCTCGGCCACAGTAGGATCGTCCTATAACTTACCATCTGATCAGAGGTTGCCCAATAGGGGCCTGCCCATCGATTATAGCTCGATGGTAATGAAAATACTTTTAATACTATATATATATAAACTCTCTACTCTCTTGACTGGAAGAAGGAAATACTCAACTGAATATGAATTCCCGATAAAGAGAATATTATAACTTACAATACTAGAAAAATATATGCAATTTGCGAAACTAGAAAAATATACGTAAATTCCGGGATATGAATGTAATGATGAGATCATGCCAAATGAAAGAAGAGCTTAGCCTTAACATACCTGGAGTGTGGAATAACCGTATGATATTCTTGGGAAAATTACACTGTATTCCCTTAGTATCGCAAAATCACACGTTAACTTAAGATGCTAGGAAATTAAATGCTCCATCGTGTGTTATTTTAATCCATGAAAGAGATATCTAATCGTTCTAACCATTTCCACGTTCTTGTATTAGCATATTAAAGAGCTAGTTACATCTTCAAGTGACTGAAGTTGGTTGTTGCTGAGATCTAAGAATTGAACCCACAAAAGTTCCTCCATAGACCCAATACGTGAAAGTGAGAGATCATTAAGCCATAGACAAAAGTTATTGATTTTTGGAGAAGACGGATTCCTATATTTACAGCAGTGCTTTATCAACAATCCTTGATTGGAGATTATCTGTTTCAGAAGTACTATACTAGAATTTCTAAATTATTAAAATTGATTCCTACTTTACCTATTACAAAGTCACTAATTAAATTAGTGGTCATCAAATAATTTAGGAATTATAATCTTTGGTGCATGGAATCATGTGTACAGATTTGTTGCTACCTTTCAATTTGGGTCATGAGTCATTTTGTTATTTTTGTATTGGCTGCCACGTTATGGACTTGGAAATAATTATAAATTTTTATCCACTTATTAGTTAACCGGGTAATGTTTCGTTACCCGGTAATTAATTTATTACCCGTATAATTTAAAAATTACCCCACATTACTTAAAATTCTATTTATTACTAAAATACTTCATATCTATTTTATATGTTATACTACCGTGCTCATATGGCACCTTACAGGGTACTAGTTCATAAATACTGCGTATTTTAGCTCGGGCCATATTTTATCCCAAAATGCCAAACTTGGACGAAAATTCATTTTCTTCGAGTTGCTTCCCTTCTCACCTTCACGAATTTATTCATCACTTACAATTCTTATAATCTTCGAATAATCTTTTCCTTGGACTGATGTCAATTACCTTACAACAAATTCAATGTACAATACTACAGGGTGCATCATTGTCGTAACTTATTACTGCGAAGCGTAACATCACCGTAATATAATACTACAGGGTGAAATCATCGTAACATATTACTGCAGAGCATAACATTGTCGTAATATAATACTGCGGGACGTGACACCTCGCTTCCGAGCTCTCATTAATTTATTTATGGCATACTTTCATGTGCGAAAATATGGGGTGTAACATCATTCCCCCCTTTGGAACATTCATCCTCGAATGTTGACTGATGTGCTTATCGTCCTCATATCCCATAGCTCTTGCGAATACTTTAGTAGTCCTTTTTCCATCTAGGTAACTGTTTTGTGAATAAGTCTAAAAGCTAGGGTATTCCCCCCTTTTAAGCCTCTTTCTCATACCACGACTTGTAGTCAGAATTCTTCTGATCTTGTAATTGTTGCTACCTTCTATCATGCAATTTTTACGACTCTAACTTTGTATGTGCGCCTATGCGACTCTTCTCTTCTCTTTCCTCCAGCTTTTAGCCAATCTTTAGGCTTCACTTTATGAACATATACAAAATTATGTCAAGCTGTCCCTCTGGGCATCATTAGCTTTACTATATCTAAGTAGGCCATACTATACCATAATTCTTAATTCGATTTATTGTTACTGAAGTCTGCTACTGAACTCCATGTTACTCTTGTTGTTTATCTTATATGCATAAAGCTAAATCCTTTAAGGCTTCTTCATCACTGTTCATCTTAAGACTGATGGCCCAATCTCATCTCGTACTTTGCAACTTTTACCCACTTTAATGTTTTTCTACAACCTACCATTTGAAGACTTGAAACTTCTTACGTAATACATTACCGCTAGGGCCCATGTCTCATCGGGGGCACCTGGAGTAGTTAGACTGATCCACTTAGGAGCGATACTATACTTCCATAACCGTATTTTATAGTATCCTAATGTGATTCACCTTATGTGGGTATTTTAATCCCGTAGAATTCATGAAATCCTCTTCAATTCTTTACTTAATCGAAAGGTCCAATGTCATCCTTTATCTATCACAATTATACCCTCATTTTATTACCAGGTCAGCATTTCATTCCTTCTAAATGCTATTAATTTTATTCTCCTTTGAGTTCATTAAGGCTATAGTGAGCTTTGTATAACATAGAGAATCCATTAGATCCCTTGTTTTCATGGGCCTAATCTTGAGGACTAATCCATTCTAGTCACCTTCTCACTCGCCTTTTCTTGTTCTTACATCCTGTCATAAAACTTTATCGCTTTACTATACTTTAGCTTGTGACCTATACATATCTATTTATACTACTCGTAATCTTCCTTCAACTTGCTTGAATTTCCTTGTGTTATTTCAGAACATCAAGCGAGACATCACATCGTCTCTAACTCTTCTTTACTTTCTTAACTAGACCTTTTGATACCCAGAAATCACTGACTAGAAGATATGCCACTAACGATGCCGCTATCATTCCTGGATATTGAATCCTCGCGCTTCTAGCCTTCTATCCCAAGTATGGAATATCCTCAACCTTCTGTTTTTGAGTATCTCATACATTGTTCACCTTTACCTTACTTTCCTTAAAGCCTCACATCACGTCTTCTATCTTTTTCATACCTCTGATTTTAAGAGAGATCTTGCAATGTTCTCGATCACGATGTTTCTATTTTTCTGGGTCGAATAATCAAACTTTTTACTTGAGTGATGTAACTCTTTAGTTTCCTCCTTCTTCTGATTGGCCTTTATGTCGCCTTAAGCTATCTTCCAATCTGTGGTTCATGATATTATTTATTACCTTAGCCTTTCATTGGAGTTATGGAATATCTATGATACAATCTTCTAACAATTTAATCCTTTGTCCATGTCCTGGGCTTAATTCTTTTGTTCCATATTAGCTTTCTTTCAACGTAAGCTATTACTTTTCCTAGTCTTTCTGCCCCTTGTTGCGTGCATACGTAGCCTATCTTAGTTCCCACGCATGCTAGAGTTTTCGTGCAAGTCATATGACCTTTAAATATTACTTTTAATTTTTCTTCCCGTTCAGTATCCACGGTAGGGGCCACTTTCCTTTAGAGTGCTTACAATGTTATTGTGAGACTGTTGTTACACGACCCTTTCCTCTTTAGGTCGTTGTGGTTAGGTTGAAGTCTTTTTCCTTATTTCCTCAGCTAGTCTTTCGTTATAGTACCTGGGGAGAACCCTTGATTCCTGTAAAGTTGTAAGCTTTTTATGGACCTTTTGATGCCTTTCCTTCCTTATAATTATACGTAGTTGCTTACCTCCATGCCCTTGCACTTATAGGGTTGCTTCTGAACTGATATTTTGACTGTCTCCCCAGTGGCACTCTTTTTTATTCCCGTAACATTCATACGGTACCTTTAACTACCCTGACTCCTATCTGAATATATCTTAAGTATTATAACAACATTACTGCGAGGATGAAATCTCCATGTTGGGGTTTACTACATTTACCTTGCATGATCTGCTGATTTGTCTGTAACTTCTTGTCCTGCCATGACTAGGCTCTTTCTGAATCAAATACTAACTACTCATCGACATATTCTCATATACATATTCGCCGTAAACTCTCTAAGGTCATTTTCGTTGTCTAACTTACCTCTTGCACTAGCTCCTTCTTTATCAATAACCTTCCGTGCAAGAAACCTTACTTCCTTTTTCTAACATCGTGCTTACGTAACATTATGGAATCATAGCATAACTGTAGGATTCGAATAAGTGCAATCTCATCCCTTTCTCATTTTTATCGCATTCTTCCTTTATCATTCTATATTCCCCCTTTTAGGGGAGTACTAAGAGTTGGAGCTACGACGACCTGCCTATAGATGTTTCACCTTTTCATCTTTGACATCCTTTCACATCATCCATGAACCTTACTCACCATGCAGTAATCCTTTTGTACCAAGGATAACAAATTTCCTTACTCGCGAAGGTGACAGTTAGTATAACTGGCACATACAGTCCCTTAAGCTGAACTTTTCTCGCATTGCTTGCTGTAGGGAAGCATCTTTCTGAATGACCATTCTCGGAATTTCTCATGAATCTTCTTTTGTCATCCATTATATTATTGGCGGAACAAAATCTGAAATTCTTATGATGGCGACTATCATCAGTCACTCAGTCCCTAAGTCATGTTTAGTTTATCTTGTTTACCAGTCCATACTGATTTCTATTACTCTGGTGATTAACTCTCCCCTTTGGTAGTCGCGTTGGAGTCACGAACTTATTTCTCGAAATGAGGATATAACCTTATGGCCTATACTCTTTTGTTGTCTTAAGGCCTATCACCTTTCATCTCTTCCTTCATTTGATTATAGGTTCTGTAACAGTCTACCATTTTCATCTATGTATCACACCTTATTCATAATGCTTCCTTATCTCTCTTCTCATTACTCTGCTGATATTTCTACATATCCCTTTTCTTGTGAAAACTTCAATATGATATTCTTTCGCTTTTAGATTTCCTTTGCTCTATCTAGTGGCTCTTCAAGTTACTTAACGTTCTTGCTTTACTAGGGACGCGATCCACACTAAGGTAATATGTATCCCTTCAAGGCTTATAGTGCATGTCTTTGTAGTACTCATATCTGGCTGCACTATTTTAAAGTGTACCATCTGAGTGTCTCACTAGGAGATCTCTTACAACACTTGCAATATCCTTCGGAAAGGTCAACTGACAGAAACAATTCATATATCAAATCTTCTTATACTACTTCTATTAATATCCATAGGGCATATCTGGAATGGGTGCGACCAATTGTATATACCTCTGTTACTGTTGAATATAACTCAAAAATCTTATATTCCTCTGCCTCATTATAAACGTTGTTAACCTCCATTAACTGGGCGCCTCGTACCCTTCTTCATCTTGCTTCTTTTACTTGTTGAAACTTGTATCTAACTTCCGATTCTGTTATTCTTTTTTTATCGTAGAGTGGATAAGTATTCTTTCCTTAAAGCTCCTTAGTACACACATGATCTGCCGAAGATCTCATATTTACTCATCATAAGCAAGATGCAAAATCGAGTTCCTCTAACTCAACACTTCCATAACTATATCCCTTATAGATCGTCTTTCTGAATGTAGGCATCGTCTTATTACAAATAAAATAGAATTTCGAAATTTGAATTCTTATAAGTGAGCTTTACCACACGATCTAGAGTAAGAAGTAAGAGTGACAATCCTAAATGCCCTGTAGCCTCCTGCTTATAAGTGTGGTGCATGACACACCTATAAACAAGGCTCTACTAGACACGGCTTGTAGATTCCCTAGGACAAAACTGCTCTAATACCACTTTTGTCACTCCCCGAACTTGGGGGAGCGAGACCGGCACCCGGTGCCGTACCTATCTTTGCGTACTAACTTGCAACTAAGGGAATCTGAACATATGATGTCATACTTTTGGCCATGGGCCACATTGCAAGACGACATTGAATGCTGACTAAATATGAATATAAAGCTTGGCCAACAAGGCCGTCATATTTATTACAACTGACAAACCAACCAAATATACATACAAGGCCTGAAAGCCCAACATACTGCACTAACTGACAAGATATGTCTACAAGCCTCTACTAATGGATATACTATGATCGGAACGACTATCTGACCTACTCATGACATATATACGTATATATACAAGATATACATAAGGCTCTAGACCCGGAAACTCCGAAAGACATGGAGCTTACCGATCAAGCTGAGCTCGGGAAACACTTATTGAAGAGGCCTACTCATCTGTCTGTCTGACCTACACGCATGAAATGCAGCGCCCCCAGAAAAGGGACGTCAGTAGGAAATAATGTACTGAGTATGTAAGGCAACATACTGAAAGCTGAAACTAAACTGATAATATAATAGCTGCAAGTAGCTGGAAGTCAAAGATAATCTGATGATATGCTTACCTGCTGATATTGATTCAATTCTCTCAATATAGTAAGTAAAATAGTTGTCCGGCCCAGTAAGGCTCGGTATACATATATATCTGCTCTGCCGTAGTAGGCTTGCTCATAAGCACTCGACCATACTAGGCTCTTTATCTCGACCAACTTGGCTTGCTCATAAGCGCTTGGCCACAGTAGGATCGTCATATAACTTACCATCTGATCAGAGGTTGCCCAATAGGGGCCTGCCCATCGATTATAGCCCGATGGTAATGAAAATACTTTTAATATTGTATATATATAAACTCTCTGCTCTCTTGACTGGAAGAAGGAAATACTCAACTGAATATGAAGTCCCGATAAGGAGAATATTATAACTTACAATACTAGGAAAATATACGCAATTTGCGAAACTAGCAAAATATACGTAAATTCTGGGATATGAATGTAATGATAAGATCATGCCAAATGAAAGAAGAGCTTAGCCTTAACATACCTGGAGTGTGGAATAACCGTATGATATTCTTGGGAAAATTGCACCGTATTCCCTTAGTATCGCAAAATCACACATTAACTTAAGATGCTAGGAAATTAAATGCTCCATCGTGTGTTATTTTAATCCATGAAAGAGATATCTAATCGTTCTAACCATTTCCACATTCTTGTATTAGCATATTAAAGAGCTAGTTGCATTTTCAAGTGACTGAAGTTGGTAGTTGCTGAGATCTAAGAATTGAACCCACAAAAGTTCCTCCATAGACCCAATACGTGAAAGTGAGAGATCATTAAGCCATAAACAAAAAATATTGATTTTTGGAGAAGACAGATTCCTATATTTACAGCAGTGCTTTAGCAACAATCCTTGATTGAAGATTATCTGTTTCAGAAGTACTATACTAGAATTTATAAATTATTAAAATTGATTCCTACTTTACCTATCATAGAGTCACTAACAAAATTAGTGGCCATCAAAGAATTTAGGAATTATAATCTTTGGGGCACAGAATCATGTGTACAGATTTGTTGCCACCTTTCAATTTGGGCCATGAGTCATTTTGTTGTTTTTGTATTGGCTGCCACGTTATGGACTTGAAAATAATTATAAATATTTAACCACTTATTAGTTAAACGGGTAATGTTTCGTTACCCGGTAATTAATCTATTACCCGCATAATTTAAAAATTACCCCAAATTACTTAAAATTCTATTTATTACTAAAATACTTCATATATATTTTATATGTTATACTACCATGGTCATATGGTACCTTACATAGTACTAGTTCATAAATACTGCGTATTTTAGCTCGGGCCATATTTTATCTCAAAATGCCAAACTTGGACGAAAATTCATTTTCTTCGACTTGCTTCCCTTCTCACCTTCACGAATTTATTCATCACTTACAATCCTTATAATCCCCAAATAATCTTTTCCTTGGACTGATGTCAATTACCTTACGACAAATTCAATGTACAATACTGCAGGGTGCAACATTGTCGTAACTTATTACTACGAAGCGTAACATCACTGTAATGTAATACTACAAGGTGACATTATCGTAACATATTACTGCAGAGCATAACATTATCGTAATATAATACTGCGGGACGTGACACCTTGCTTCCGGGCTCTTATTAATTTATTTATGGCGTACTTTCATGTGCACAAATATAGGGTGTAACAGAAGTTGTCAACCTAGGAAATGTAGAAAACGTCAAAGAAACACGAATCAACGTCCACTTATCACCATCAGAAAAGAAGCAATACACAGAATTTCTAAGGGAATATGAGGACATATTCGCCTGGTCGTATGATGACATGACTGGTCTAAGTACGTCTATTTTGGCTCACAAACTGCCAACTGATCCAACATAACCGCCGGTAAAGCAAAAGCTCAGGAAATTCAAGCCTGATATGAGTCTGAAAATCAAGGAAGAGGTCACTAAGCAGGTCAAAGCTAAGGCTCTCAGGGTAGTAGAATACCCGACATAGTTAGCCAACATCTTGCCAGTACCAAAGAAGGACAGGAAGGTCAGAGTCTGTATCGACTACCGGGATCTCAACCGGGCTAGTCCGAAAGATGACTTCCCCTTGCCAAACATTCACATCCTGATTGACAATTGTGCCAAGCATGAGTTGCAATCATTTGTAGATTATTTCTCTGGGTATCATCAGATCTGGATGGATGAAGAATATGCTGAGAAAACGGCTTTCATTACGCCGTAGGGAATATACTGTTACAAGATGATGCCGTTTGGGTTAAAGAATGCAGGGGCCACCTACATGAGGTCCATGACTACCATTTTCCATGATATGATACACAAGGAGATATAGGTGTACGTAGATGATGTTACTATCAAGTCCAAAAAAGCCACTGATCACATGGAAGATTTGAGGAAGTTTTTCAATAGATTGCGAAGGTACAACCTGAAACTAAATCCCGCAAAATGTGCATTTGGGGTTCCTGCCGGAAAACTACTTGGGTTTATTATGAGTCTCCAAGGAATAGAACTAGATCCATCAAAGGTCAAAGCTATTCAAGAATTGCCACCGCCAAAAAATAAGAAGGGCGTGATGAATTTCTTGGGGAGACTCAATTACATCAGCCAGTTCATAGCACAATCTACAGTTATCTGTGAGCCAATCTTTAAGATGTTAAAGAAAGACGCCGCTACCAAATGGACTGATGACTGCCAAAAAGCTTTCAACAAAATCAAGGAATACCTGTTGACACCACCCTCCTTGGTCCCGCCCGAGCCAGGTAGACCTTTATTACTCTACCTTGCAGTATTGGATGGAGCTTTCGGTTGCATTTTGGGGCAGCATGATGAAATAGGGATTAAGGAGCGGGCCATTTATTATCTCAGTAAGAAGTTCACCCCGTACGATGCCCGATATTCTCTATTAAAACGCACCTGCTATGCTTTGACTTAGGTAGCTCAGAAGCTGAGGCACTACTTCTGTGCTTACACTACATATCTCATATCAAGGATGGATCCTTTGAAGTACATCTTTCAGAAGCCCATGCCCACTGGCAAGCTAGCCAAGTGGCAAATCCTATTGAGTGAATTTGACATTGTCTACGTGACTCAGAAGGCAATCAAGGGACATGCACTAGCATATCACCTTGTTGAAAATCTCGTGGACGGAGAATACGAACCCCTGAAAATGTATTTTCCCGACGAAGAGGTATCGCTCATAGGAGAAGACATTGCAGAATCCTATGATGGTTGGAGACTGTTTTTCGATGGAGCAGCAAATTTCAAAGGAGTTGGCATAGGAGCAGTCCTAGTATCGAAAACCGGTCAACATTACCCGGTGTCTGCCAATCTCAGATTCCCGTGCACCAACAATATGGCCGAATACGAAGCTTGCATCTTAAGGATCAAGATGTCCATCGACATGAACATTCAAGAATTGCTAGTGATTGGAGATTCAGACTTGCTTATACATCAGGTACGAGAAGAATGGGCAACCAAGAACTCCAAGATACTCCCGTATCTGCATCATGTACATGAATTGAGAAAGAGGTTTATAAAGACGGAATTCCAGCATGTTCATAGAATCTAGAATGAGTTCGCCGATGCATTAGCTACCTTGTCATCCATGATACAACATCCAGACAAGAACTTCATTGATCCCATTCCAGTAAAGATCCATGATCAGCCCACTTATTGTGCCCATGTTGAAGAAGAAGCTGACGGAAAGCCTTGGTTTCATGACATCAAGAAATATTTGGCAAGGGGAGAATACCCAGAACTTGCAAATCCTACTCAGAAACGCACCCTTTGGAGGTTGTCCAACAAAAGTTTCCACAGTGGAGGAATCCTGTATAGGAGGACTCCTGATTTGGGATTGCTAAGGTGTGTTGACGCAAGGGAAGCATCCAGGCTACTAGAGCAAATTCACGCTGGGACCTGTGATCCACATATGAATGGCTTTGTCTTAGCAAAGAAGATACTCCGAGCTGGTTATTTTGGATGACCATGGAAACGGACTGCATCCAGTATGTCCGAAAATGCCACCACTGCCAGATACATGTAGACATGATAAAGGTACCTCCAAACCAGCTTAATACAACAAGCTCACCATGGCCGTTCGCCGCTTGGGGAATAGATGTTATTGGACCAATCGAGCATGCCGCCTCCAATGGGCATAGGTTTATCCTAGTAGCAATCGACTATTTCAACAAATGGGTTGAAGCAGCATCTTACAGAGTAGTGACTAAGAAAGTCGTGGAAGACTTTGTCCGCGACCACATTATTTGTCGATTCGGGATTCCAGAATCAATCATTATCGATAATGGCTCCAACCTCAACAGTGACTTGATGAAATCCATGTGTGAAACTTTCAAGATCAGGCATAAGAATTCTACAACCTACAGACCTCAGATGAATGGAGCTGTCGAGGACGCCAACAAGAATATCAAGAAGATATTGAGGAAAACGATAGATAAGAATAAAAAGTGGTACGAGAAGTTGTCATTTGCTCTATTGGGGTATCGCACCACAGTCTGCACATCACTTGGGGCAACCCCCTATATTATGGTTTATGGTACAAAAGTCGTCATTCCCACCGAAGTAGAAATTCTTTCCCTAAGGATCATACATGAAGCTGAGCTTGATGACGCAGAGTGGGTGGAAAGTCATTATGGGCAACTAGCCCTTATAGACGGGAAAAGAATAAATGTAGTCTGTCATGGTCAACTTTATCAGAACAGAATGTCCAGAGCCTTCAACAAAAGAGTCAAGATGAGATAGTTCACACCGAGGCAACTGGTGTTAAAGAAGATTTTCCCGCATCAAGAGGAGCCAAAGGGAAGTTCTCTCCCAACTGGCAGGGTCCGTACATGGTTCACCGGGTCCTGACAGGAGGAGCCCTCATATTTGCAGAAATGGACGGAGAAGTTTGGCCGAAGCCGATCAACTCAGATACAGTCAAGCATTACTATGTATAATCTTATGCTTCCTTTATATGATGTAAACTGAACTACGCCTGACCTGATTCCCATTTAAGAGGGGATACGTAGGCAGCCCTATGGGTTCGGTCACAATTCAATAAAATTTCCAATTTCCCCCGCAATTGGAAACTGAGGAATTTTGAGGAGGACCCTCGAAATTCCGAAGTTGATTTCAGCCAATCATCGCAAGCAACAATCAAAAACATTAACCCATTAAACTGGGGCAGAATTTTGAGGAGGACCCTCAAAATTCCGTAGCAAGAGAGGTTGCAATGTCCTGAACCACGTCACAGTTATCGGTTCATCTAAAAAATTATTATTATTATTATGTCATATTTTTACTAAATCATGCATGTCTATTACTGAAATTGCCTTGTTTAACAACACTACCCCAATGATACATATAGTATCACCAGTTCAAAGCCGAGAAGGTCAAGCAGAGCCAGCGGGGGATACGAACTAACAGCCCCCTTTTTACAAAACTCACAATTTTTCTTTGGATGCAGGCACTTGAATTACAAAATCATCAAATATACTATACACTCACGAGACAAACACTGTTCAGGAATACAACTCTTAGAACCATTGCACTTACTCATAGATGCTATCCGCACACAACAGTGTCCCCAGCAGGCACAATATCCCCAGTAGTCACAATATCGCAATCTGCTATAAGCTAAGAAAGCTCTATTACCATTTGTTATCTTATTTTTTGCATAAGTCTACTATTCTGCCTGTCGAGACTAAGCACTGTCTCCATCTGCATTTCTGCATTGTATAGGGATACCATTTTACCTTCCGAGACTAAGCTCTGTCTCCATCTACATTGCTGCATTGTATAAGGCTACCATTCTGCCTTCCAAGACTAACCTCTGTCTCCATCTGCATTTCTTCATTGCATAAGGCTACCATTCTGCCTTCCGAGACTAAGCTTTGTCTCCATCTGCCTTCTTGCATTGCATAAGGCTACCATTCTGCCTTCCGAGACTAAGCGCTGTCTCCATCTGCATTTCTGCATCGCATAAGGCTACCATTCTGCCTTCCAAGGTTAGGCTCTACCTCTATCTGCATTTGCATGGCTGAAAGATTGCCACTTTATTTACATTTGCATGGATGAAAGATCACCGTCTTATTTATGCTTGCATGGCTGAAAGATTGCCACTTTATTTACATTTGTATGGCTGAAAGATCGCCACCTCTACATTTGCATAGCTGAAAGATCACTGCCTCTACATTTGCATGGCTGAAAGATCGCCGCCTCTACATTTGCATGGTTGAAAGATCTCCACCTCTACATTTTGCACGGTTGAAAGATCGCCACCTCATGCATTGCATAGGCTGAAAGATCGCCAAATACTGTATCTCATGAGCTGAAAGATCGCCAAATTATCCGAAGGCGTCATTGTTCAGAGGCACCATTTTCATAGCCCGAAAACACCATGCCATGGCTTGAGGACCCCTTTCAATCTTTTGCATATCATTATTCAAAGGCATCATGGTTCGGAGGCATCATTCTTATAGCTCGAGAGCGTCATTTCATGGCCTGCGAATCCTTTATTATATGCTTCATGGCCCAGGACATCACGGTCTAAGGACGTCATCCTAACTGTCCAAAGACAACATTCATGGTCAGACAGGAATGTGCATCATGTTTAAATTACACACCATATATGCTTGTATTGCTTATTTGCAGGAAATCCGGCGAGCAATGACCGTCTCGGCAGGAGCGATCCCGCTCCAGTTCCTGCAGCCCTATCAGACTTCAACCATTCACCCCGTCATTAATATTGCGTCCGTTCTTGAAAAGTCTCCATCGGCATACTCCGCCGACGGATCCTAAACTACATATGACCTGATTCCTGTAAGACCAGGGATATGTAGGTAGCTCAGAAGCCAGAGCACGGCCTAAGTCTCCTCAAACTATTTCGTTCGGTCAAAATTGACCATCATGTCTTTACCCGACAACTCTTTCATTCTTCCCGGGTAAAGAGGGGCAGCTGTTGATACCCAATTTTTCCCTATATATTTTTAATATGCAAAATACTTTCAAAATAGTATATGTATGAATATATAAGTATGTCCAAATGTTTTATTATTATTTATTAATTTTTAAAGATTTTTAAATCAATTTATTGCCCTATCTTATCTAGAAAAAACCCAATAATTATTACTAAAATTATTATTTTTGGTGATTCATTTATTAGACTCTCATATTTATACTAAAATATAGCTAATGTAATTTTTGCATATTTTTACAAACTTATTTAGTATTTTTAAAGTTAAATTGCATATAATTGCAACATTAGCCTCTTTTAGATTAATTACATTAGGTCTATAAAAATTAGGTCCGATATTTTAATTTGACAATTATGTGTTATTAATCATATTAGTAGCTTTAATTTATTTTCAGATATTATTCTATTATTTTTATAAAATAAATAAGCGAAGAGTGGCTATTTAAAATATAGCCCAATTGTGTTTCAATCATAGCCTAAATTGAACCCCAATTTTAAACCCAATTACCCAGCCCAAATCCTAGCCATACCCGAACCACGACCCAATTAGAACAACCCGCCCGGATCCCCTATCTACCCATTCAATCCAGGCCGTTGATCAAAATGATCAACGACCACTACCAACCCTTTCCTAAATTAATTCCCAACTACCCCCAAACCCTAACCATTTCTCGCCCACAACTGCCTATGACCCCCCTTCTCTCTCAATCGTCTCTCAATCCCCTCTCAAGCCCTAGCCGCCACCCTCAATTACCACCTAAAAATCTCCCAAATCCATGGCCTCCAAAGCCATTGGAGGCTTGTATCCACTTCCCTTGGCTTCTATGTGTTCGAGTACTATGGTTTCAAGGCCAAATTGGGAAAGCTCGGTCCAGACCATGGTCGATTTCAATTCTTATGGCTGTCTTCGGTCATCTTTGACTTTGCTCCGGCCAGCCATGGCTATTCACGCCGGACTATTGACTTCTCCTACTTAGATCGATGGTTTCCAAGCCTTTCTCACCATTTGGGGTTCTTCTAAAACCCTAACCTTTGAGGTTCTTTCGATTTCTTTAGATCTGTTTTAGATCTGTGTTTACTCTAAACTTTTAAAAGCTCTCAAGGTTTCTTTCAAAACTCTACCTTTAAGAACCCTTACCTTTTCCGATTTGAGTTTCTGTTAAGTTATTTCGAAGCTTTCTATGATTTTCTAATATGTTCTACTGTGTTTCCTTATGTTGTTCTTTTACTCGAGTTTGCATGTTAAGGGTTTTGACCTTTTGAGAATTCTGAATCTATTTTGTTATTATTTGTCCGATTTACTTGCTTTTCAACTCTAGAACTCGATTGATGGTGAAAACCCTAAAATTTTGGGTTCATTCGAGTCCTGAGACTACTTGCTACGTGATTTACTTGTTCGTCATGCTCTGAATTCGATTAATTTCAACACCCTAATTTCTCTGGACCTATTCGAACTTCTGAAAACTGCTCCATCTGTTTGAATTAGCTCGACTGGATTAGAAGTCTTTTTTGTTTCAACTTCTGTTTCTCTATGTGATTTGGTTTCTTGCAAGCATTGAAACTAGACTATGTTTTTCAGAAAAAATCTTTTTACCCGGACTTTTGCATGCTTCTGATACCCTCTTTACCTATTACTAAGTTGACCTATGTGACGACCATGTTGCGATAATTCACTATCTACTGATTTTGTGATTGTTATTCTCTTTGTCACAAGTTCAGTCTCACATGCCTAATGTTTATGCACTCTTTTATATGCTAAATTCCCCTCTAAAATGACCTTCAATTTTTGGACTGATTTCAAACCTCCCGTGTAATTATGATTGCACTCGTGTAATTGATTCTTTCCTTGTTTTACTGATTTCCCTGTTTTTTTTTGAATTGGTTTGAAAACTTCCCCTTAGACTTTCGATTCTCTTGTATTTAACTTGGTTTACTTGTTTCTTCTTGTGAACCCATGTCACTCTCCTTAAATAAGTGATTTTGAAATCCTTGACTCCCTGATTTGCTATGTACTGATTTTCGATTGTCTCCATATGCTTCAACTTTACTTTGTTTTCTTACCTTATTTGGCAAACCGAGTATCTCAAAGATTCTTTCCTTAATTAAACCTCTATGCACTTACCCCTAATTGTCTACTCTGCACATGATGCTTACTTGATTTCTTTTCTTAAATGTTTTCTGCCCATTACCGTTTGATTTTAACTCCTTAATTATAGGAAGTCCTTGTAGTGATTTGATTTTAATTGGTACATAGTTCCATAATTACTGCTAAACTATGATCCTTGCCTTATTTTCTGTCTGTCTTCAAACTATAAATACCCTGCTCTTTCATTAACATAGGAAAAAAATAGACTTATTTCTGAAATCGCTTACACTCAAAATATTCTCTCTTGCTACTTGTACTATGGCCTGTCTTCAAAGTCCTGCTACCTGCTTTTACTATATTTTGCTTCTTTGGATTGGTATGTTCTGATTAAGATTTCAGTGCCATAATAATATGTTTACTTAATACGTTTGCCTTCTTGTTTGCCTACTGCTTGTGTTTAGCCCAGTACTTAATTTAGCATGCTGTAATTTCCTTATACCTATTTTGAATTTATTATGTGTCCTAATCCCCTACCCCAATGTGTTTGATACTGATGGTTTGTTTGAGGCATGACAGTATTAAGTATTGCTGTCTATGACTCAAACGTGATTCCCTTGGGATCATAACCTCTATGTTACCATTATGTGATTGTGTATTCTGGTTGATTTTGTAAGCATAACAACACTCCTTATTGTTGTGCATGCCCAGAATTAACTAATGCCTAAGTGCATAGGCTCTTTGCAATCCCCAATCCCTGAACCCCTTTGTGTGAAGTCCTTAACTCTGTAACTGTTTCCCAGCACCCCTTTCCCTGTTTACTCTGTTTCTTCACCTGCACTCTCTCTTAGACTTAAGTTTTGCCCCCCCTCTTGTGAGACTTGCCTTGGGAACCATGAGCTCCCTCTACACTTGGACACTTGAGGGCTGGCACTTCCACACTGCACTTATCCCTATTCTGGTTATACAATTTGGGTGTGAGCAATGCCCGGAGTCTCATTGAGTCTCTTAGGGAACTCTGACACACTCAAATTGGAGAAACGCTTTGGATCAATGGTCTTTGAGTTGGTTTATCTTGTAACTCAGAGAGGAAGTCAAGAATCATGCCTTCTCTGGTTGTACTTTCTTTGTATTTTTCTGTTCTGATGTAATTTGTTATTCTGGTTTGTAATAAGTTATAATAAACATTTGGGGATGGCTAGTGAAAAAGGTTGGGTAACTATGCATGCAAGGGTATAAAACATGCCTATAAGGTGTTTTAACTTCTGTATATTCGAACTTCATGTAGAAAACCTACCTATATGGTACTTTTAATTATGCATATTCAAATTTCATTTAGATTACTTGCCTATAAAGTTTAAAATGAGTAATGCATAGAAATCATGCCTATAGGGGTTTCTCAAAATCAATCTGATTCGCTGTCACTCGCAGTCAATGTTAGATAACATGCTCCTAGGAATTAAAGTCAGTAATAGTAGATACTACCACCTACAGTTTTTTTGTTTTTTTGTTCATTCTGCTTCTCTTAATAACCAATTCCCTTTCTTAACAAGGTTTAACAAGCATGCTTATAGGATTTCGAATAATTTATTTCAAGCTTCTACTATCTCATCACCTTTTAAATTCAGTCGATATCATGCCTATAGGACCCTGTCTAAACACTTAGGCAAACCTTAGAATAATAACTGTAAAACTGAATCTATTAATCACTACAACCAGCAGGCAGGCCTGATTCAGACTTCTTATCTGAGTTATACAATAAACTAAAACTGCCTCAACAATCTCATCTCCCTTGTCTTTAATGCTTTTCAATCAGACCTAAGCAGTATGTGTAAGACATGCTACTTTATGTGTTTGTTCGATAAGGAATACTTGAGCCTATATGCGTATGTGTTTCCCCTTTCATATGCAATATGTGTTTTTGTATGTCGCCCTAGAATTTTTACCTTTGAAACTCCAAATAAGCCCAGCATCCTCCCTTTTAGCATTAGTAGTCCTAAGTGCCTCCGGGATTGATAGGAATAGGACGGGTAATAGCATGCAATAAGTAATCGAGACCAATCCGCGCTTTAATACTTTAACGGGGTGGGAAGGGTAGATATGGATATGATGACCACGCGATAATGTCATGTGTAGCCCCTCATTGAAGAATGATTACTGGAAATTGTGTGGGTGATCCATATTTTTTAATAAACCTAGGACCTCCTTTCCTTTATTCTTTATTCTTTTAGCAATTTAACTCTTTATTCTAAAAAATCAGCTTTTCTAATTGTTCTTTCAAAACTTGTTTACTTTCAAACCATTATGTGTTGAAATCCCTTATTATTTGAGCCTTATTTGCTTATACGTTAATTGCACCTCAATTTACAATAATTGCCTGGACGGGAACCACATTAGTGGATTCTGAGGGGTGCTTAATACCTTCCCCTTAGAATAATTTCAAGCCCTTACCCTATCTCTGGTTATTCAAATCGAACTCTTTTGGTGTCCTAATGCACCCTAATCATTAGGTGGCGACTCTTCAAAATTGTATACCCCTTCCCAAAAGGAAAAGAGTTGTCCCATACCAAAAATGTCATGAACCCGTTTTCCGCTTAGGAAAGAAAAAAAGGGTGCGACAAAAGTTATTAACCATTTTTCACAATTCAAATCCATTTTCAACAATAAAATTGAATAGTATGAAATAATGTGACAAACTAATAAATGACAAATTCCAAATTCAACCCCAGAACTGGTGTCACGACTACATGAGCGTTTAGAGTACTACAGATAATGGTCTGAATAAAACATAACTGCTTGAAACAAAATAAACAGCTAAAAATGATGTAGAAGTGGACTTCAGGGCTGCGAACGTTGTGCAAATATACCTCAAGTCTCCAATGATAGCTCGATTTAAGAAAACCTCACTCAACGCAGCTGGGACCAACTTTGGTATATGCACAAAAAGTGTAGAGTGTAGTATGAGTACAACTGACCCCATGTACTCTGTAAGTGCCGAGCCTAACCTCGACGACGTAGTGACCAGGCTAAGGTTGGTCACTTACAACAACCTGTACGTAATAGTAATAATAATAATAATAATAACAGAAGAGACAAAAAAGGAAATAAAGCATCCAACCCATAACAGCGAACTCGAAATCCAACTACTAGAGAATCCAGAATAACAAGTCTTATAAACTTAGCTCAAATATCGATGCAAATCCAACAATCACAAATAAATACAACTAATACAATCCGTTGCGGTGGGTAACTTGATCCCACCATATAATAATCTGTCAATAGAATAATGCATCCTTATTCCACCATTTTAATTGTTGCGGCGTGCAACCTGTTCCCCAAACAATTTCAATCAACAATAGCAATTCAAGAACCAAAATATAAAGGAATCTCTACATCACAAAAGTACATGTACGAGGTAATGAAGAATCACATAATAATCCAAGAATCTCTGCCAATTTGAATGTCTCAACTTCACCAATTCATCGATATCTACCAATTAACAACTTATACAAGTGAAACTACGTCATAAAAGGCAGGAA
The DNA here is from genome assembly GCF_000393655.2 of Nicotiana sylvestris. Taxonomy (NCBI): domain Eukaryota; kingdom Viridiplantae; phylum Streptophyta; class Magnoliopsida; order Solanales; family Solanaceae; genus Nicotiana; species Nicotiana sylvestris. The sequence goes on along the minus strand of NC_091059.1, from coordinate 88,603,242 downwards.
ATTCTACAAAACTATAAGAAAAGTAAGACATGTGAAAATTTAAATGTGCAAGTAAAGCAAGTAGAGGTAGGTAACAAATAAGCATAGAATTATTGAAGGGGTGGACAATTTAACACAAGGATAACTAAATGACAAGTAATAATTATGGCATGGAAGTCAAATAAGCATGTAGCAATTAAAGCATGTAACAAGATATACTATGAAGTAACGAAAAACATGGAAGCAAGTAGTATAACGATGCATATACACCCGTCACCTTACATATACGCTGTTTCCCATGTAATTCACATAACATGTGGTTCACGGGTTCTTAATTCCCTCAAATCAAGGTTACACCCAACACTTACCTCAATCCACAACTCAAGCAATCAATCAACCATGACCTTGCTTTTGAAACAAGCCTCCAACCCAACCAAATCTATAAAATTATTCACCAGCTTTAGAAACTACCCACAAATGAAAGAGGTTCAATTTAGATCAGTTATGAAAAAAGTCAACAAAAGTTAACCCCGGGCCCGCTTGGTCAAAATCAAGATTCGGACCTAAACCCGATTATACATTAACCCCCAGCCTGGTTATGTGATTTGTGTCGAAATACGATCCCAATTCGAGGTCTAAATCTCAATTTAATTAAAATCTCCAATTCTACTCAAATCCCTAATCTCTACCATGGTAATCCTAAATTTAATGTTGGAATCTCATGCAATGTATTGGGTAATTGAAAAGAAATAGATTAAAGTCACTTACCAATGAATTTGGGGAGAAAAGTCTCTTGAAAAATCGCCTATATGGTGTTTATGGTTGAGAAATTGTGAGAAATGAGCTAAGCCCCACTTTTTCCTCTTTTACCTAGTTGCAAATGTCACAATTGCAAAGTCTTGTTCGCAATTGCAAACATCACAAATGCAAGAAAGAGATCTCAAATGCGAACCCTGCCTCAGAGCCACAGAAGTCACAAATGTGACAAAATTTCGCAAATGCGAATACCCCACCTTCGCAAGTGCGACCAAAATCTTCGCAATTGCGAAGATATCATACTGTTGCCATGCATTGCAAATGCGACCAAGTGACCGCAAATGCGATCCCGAGCTGTTCGCAATTGCAAAACATTTCCTCGCAAATGCGAGGTTACCCAATCCCAAGAGCCGCTTGCAAATGAGAAATATTGTTCGCAAAAAAAGGCTTTCAATTGCGAGCCAGACCTCGCAAATGCTAGATTTGCAGCAGAACACCAGTAACAGAGTGCACCAACTATCCTAGCATTAGCCAAATTTATTTGAAACACGTCCGAAACTCACCTGAGCCCCTCGGGCTCCAAACCAAATACGTACACTAGCGTAATAACATCATACGAACTTGATCATGCAATAAAATCACCAAAATAACATCTAAATCTATGAATCAATCCTCAAAATGAATGAAATTTCAAAGTGGATCTCAAGAACATTAGAATAACATTTTAGCGTCCGAATTTGCAATTGCAATACAGACACGTTTCAACATCTAGCGTCCAAACATTAGAACCAAAATTTGCAGACACGTTTCAAATAGCAATACAGAACTATTCCAAGTTTCAACATCAATATCCAAACCCATTATCTAAGAAGTCAACTTACGGTCAAACTTAGTAATTTTTTTCAACTTTACCAAATTCTAGTTTTTAGCAAAATGAGTCAAACTAAGTTAGGGTCTTCCGAATTCAATTCCGCACATACACCCAAGTCCCAAATCACGATACGAACCCACCCAGATCATCAAAATAACGATCCAGGGTCGGTTTGTATAAAATATTGACCGTAGTTAACTCAAACTATTTTAAAGGCAAAAATTCACATTTTCTTTAATTTTCATATAAAGGATTTTTGGAATAGGACAGGGATTATGCATGCAAATCAAGAAACACTAATGGAGCTCATCAGGGTCTCAGAACACGAAAATAGAGGCTAAATCTCAAAATGACCTATCGGATCATCAGATTCTCCACCTCTAAAAAGAATGTTTGTCCACGAGCGGACATAGAAAATTACCTAGACTAGTAAAAAGGCGTGGGTATCTACTCCGCATATCGAGCTCGGACTCCCACATAGCTTCCACGATTAGCTGACCTCTCTAATACACTCTAACTGAAGGATAACTCTTAGACCTCAACTTCCGGACTTACCGGGCTATAATGGCCACCGGCTCGTCCTCATAAGTCAAATTCTTGTCCAATTGGACTAAGCTGAAATCTAATACATGGGACAGATCACCGTGATACTTCCAGAGTATGAACACATGGAACACCGGATGGACTGCCGATAAACTAAGTGGTAATGCAAGCTTATAGGCCACCTCACCCACTCTCTCAAGAATCTCAAAAGGTCCAATATACCTAGGGCTCAACTCGCCCTTCTTTCCGAATCTCATCACACCCTTTACGGGTGAAACCCAGAGCAAAACCCTCTCTCCAACCATGAATGCAACATCACGAACTCTACAATCGGCATAAGTCTTCTGCCTAGACTGAGCTGTGCGAAGTCGATCCTGAATGATCTTGATCTTTTCCATGGCATCTTGAACCAAATAGGTACCTAAAAACCGAGTCTCTCTCGGCTTAAACTAACCAACTGGCAAACGACATTGCCTCTCAAACAGTGCCTTGTAGGGAGCCATTTGAATACTCGATTGGTAGCTGCTATTGTAGGTAAACATCGCAAGCAGCAAGAACTGATCCCAAGATCCCCCGAAATCCATAACACAGGCTCGAAGCATATCCTCCAATATTTGAATGTTGCACTTAGGCTGTCCATCCATTTAGGGGTGAAATACTGTACTCAACTCAACCCAGGTGCCTAGCTCACGCTGTACGACCCTCCAAAAGTGCGATGTGAACTACATGACCCAATTAGTAATAATGGACACTAGCACACCATGTAGACGAACAGTCTCGCGGATATAGATCTCCACCAACCACTTCGAAGAATAGGTAACTATTATTGGAATGAAATATGCCGACTTGGTCAATCTATCAGTAATCACCCGTACAACGTCAAATTTCTTCGGAGTCCGTGGGAGCCCAACAATGAAATCCATGGTAATACGCTCCCACTTCCACTCAAGTTTGTCAAGCCTCTAAAGCAAATCACCAGGCCTTTGATGCTCGTACTTTACCTGCTGGCAATTTATACACCGAGCTACATGCAAAACTATAGTATTGTTCATTCTTCTCCACCAATAATGCTGCCTCAAATCCTGGTACATCTTGGCAGTACCCGGATGGATGGAATATCGCAAACTATGGACCTCCTCAAGAATCAAATCATAAATCCCATCCACATTGGGCATACAAATCCGCATTCGCAACACCCTATCATCCCCAATAGAAACCTTATTAGCATCACCATAGAGTACCGTGTGATGTTTACAAAGGCTTTGACTAACTTGTAATGTTTCCACCACAAGCCACTTTGTCACACTACGGTAACAAAGGCTTTTGCTTATGACTCAACCTAATCAATGCTTCTTAGAAAATCGGATAGGAGTTACGATGAAGAACACATAAAAAAGACTCAACAACCCTAAGGACTTAAGATATCATCAGTCACGGATCAGGTCCTTGAGGTTGCAACAACTTTGTTCTTGAGAGAGGTTCTTGAGCACTTGAGAGAATTTTCGTTTTCTGTGTTTTGCAAGTGTTGGAACTTGAAACTTGTGCCTTGCATAAGGTTTATACTACACAAAACATCCTGAGTGATGTCCAATCACAATAGGAAGTGACTGTTGCACTGTCTGCTGCATTGTTGCAGGTAGTCACTTTTTGCAATTGCTTTCCAACTGTAGTTGACTTGTACTTCTATCAGAGAACCCTAAGGGACTAGGTTCCTGTTCTGTTCCTTTTTGTACAGTTGTGATCAGTCACTTAGTTGCATTCCAGCTGTATAGTTGACTTGGACTTCTGTTAGAGAAGTACCAAGGGATCAGGTTCCTGATCTGGTTCTTGTGCACACTGCCCATATTATCTTAAGTTGGGTAACTTAAATGACTCTTTGTATAGACTCATTGCAGGTACACCTTGATCACATCACTTGAAGTGATGTGAGCAATTTAGTTGGTCAGAAAATTAGTGGGCACTGGAAACAATGCAGTGCGGCAGAATCTTTGTTTTCAGCTGTGTCCAATTGACTTTGTACTGCCATGAGGAACCTACAAGAGTATCAGGTCCTTGTTTGGGTTCCTACCTCCTGAAGCTGTAAAAAGTTCACATTTGGCTGGAATCCGTTAGATGCAGTGTAATCCAAGTGAGTCGGCTTCCCTATCTGGTTCTTGACATTAAGTTTGTTATATCATTAAAATACAAGGCAAAGATATTGAAAATCTATCATTCCTATCATTATTTATACTATGCCTTAACTAGTGTTCTAAAGATATGGCTTACCAAATATTAGGACATAATTATTATAGGGGTTGTAATTTAAAAGGATATAAATTATAGAGGGGGAATAATGTTAGTGTATGTGTACTTGAAAAGAGCTTTTGAAAGAGATATAAGATGTTTGTATTTAGGAAGGCATGTGGAAAGGGAGAACTAACTTAAAACATTTGTTCCCAAAGCATAGAGGTGCATATTGTTCTAATGGGAGATAAAGGGTACTATGAGAGTAGGCCTAAGATGTACCTTGGTCTTTAGACTTGAAGAAAAATCATTTTTTGAAATCCTTTTTGGCGACATCACTTAGCTTTTTTTGAAATAATTTGATTCTCTTTTTTTTTTATTTTTTTTATTTTGAAGATTAAGCTTGTTTTCCTAATCTGATTTTTTTCCTTTTTGAAATTGGGGATGTCGTTCCTTGCTAAGATTTGGGCTTTAAAATCTTTTAAGAAAAAGGTGAGCGAAACATAGTAATGATATAAATAATTATAATTAGCAGATTGGAGATTAGTTACTAACTAATTCTTCTTTTAATCCTATATTTTTAAGGCTTGCCAAAATTTATATGACATATGATAGAAATTAAAGCATTCAATCCAATACAATATAGTTGTATACATATGAGATAGAATCGACAAAGCAATAAAATAAGGTAACGAGGCAGTAAATAATAAATGAGTTTAGAGGAAGAGGATTGGACTCTGGTATTTGGGACTCAAAGAGGCAGGCCCAGAAGTAAAAGGTGCGGCTATAACTAAACATCATATTTCTAGAAAATACGGCAAGGTTGGGCGTGGGCCTGAGTTCCTTAAGAACTCAGCATGCCCAAACAAATGTACATATTCAAAAAAAGAAAGAGAAGATCATTAGATACATGTTCTGTATGTTTAATCATGCATCAAGCACATAAATAAATGATTGAAGCAAGTCATATAAAACTATCAATGTTCAAATACCATGAGAACTTATACTAATGTAGTAGTTATATCTGGTAAATGATTTACACTGAGAACCTTTCATTGTCATTAAACACTAAACCCCTAAAGAATAACAAGTATCAACGAATTAAGGGCTAAGTAGAGAGTTCCACTCAAGGTCGATGCCCCCTTTGAATCCCCCGATACTTCAAAGTTCCCAAGGGTCTCAAGGCTCAAGGCAATGCTTGTACCGGAGAGAGCAGCCCAACCTAAAGTTAAACTCTACTGTCAAATACCCCTAACCACTAACGACTTATTTTCCTTATGGGTTGAAGTGTCAATGAGGATCTTTCAATGTAAACCAACTACCACTATACAACCAACCACATAAGTATATTTCTCTGTTGACAGAATAACATAAGGACACTAGAATAGTTTCATTTTTATAACCTCATTTCCAATACTAAAGGAATGAAACAGATGTCAAACAAGTCAAATTCCAAACACATATAGAGATAGGAATACTATTGATGTTACTGCCAAAAGAACTAAACACTTGAGATGTCATCAAAAGAAAAACACAGCCCAGATATGCAGTCATACAAATGCCTCTGTCCTAGCAGACTCATCGCATATTAGTTAGCTCAGGTCTTGCCACTAGCACATGTATAAACTGACAACACTACTTGTAACTTTTAAAAGCATCAACAAGAATTCAGACAAACATTCATAATCAAGTAGCTTCTACAGGTTTTACCAACGGTACCAGAACATGATCAGGACTCTTAGTATGACTACAAGTTTACAAGTTCAAATATGGATTTCCTAAATGTGCTCAACAGGATCACATTCCCATAATAGTTTTAACCTTAAGCAAACCATTATGTCCAGGCAGTAGCAATAAAGAGCTTCTCATAGTATTTAAAGACCAGATTCAGTTCATATTAGCAGGAAAGAGAGGACTGAGTGCAATTTGAAAGCAAAGTATGGGATCATGACGCCAACAGGGGTACATACAAAATTTAAAATCAACTACACATAGATACTTTAAATGATCTTACAATACACGGTAAGCTTCACAAAGTCAACAATATCATAAAGGGATTAAAGACAAAGAAAGTATTATGCCAAACATGTTTAACTCAGATATACAGATTGAGATTTACATCTAAACATGAGGAAATTATACTTAAGCTTGAAAGTAGTCATCATTAGACACTAACAAAATTACCATGTTTTGTTTTTTGAAAGACAACTTGATGATAACAAAATATATGCAGAAGGATTACTGATATTAATAGGAGTTCCCCTTAATAAGACTATTTTGTATAGATGCGACCAACAATTAGATATGAACATAAGACTGTCATAATAATAGCTGAAGCTACTCTCATGATTAGAAGACATTGATACAGAGAAGGAGAGCACTTAAACCCTTAAACTTCTCATGCTTCAGTTAAATGGTGAAGGATTAAGCTATGAACCGTAAGGTTTATCCCAATTATAATTTTCAAAAACAATCTCGACTACAAAGCAACAGAATGCAGGAAAACAATGTGTAGGGATAGAGATCACACCAGAATCATTAACAGAAAATATGAAATCTAGGCAAGCATGAGAGGTCATTTAAAGCATATTAAAGAAAACTTAATCATGTGGACTATTTGTGATGAAAATGAAAGTCATTAAGGTCACATAACAACTTAATCAACACCAATTAAAGATACTCAGGAGCAGGACAAGTGATCATAATTTAACAGCATCTTATTATTAACTGGAAGTAACATTTTTACACTAATGACAAACATCACAAACAAATACAATTAACAAAAGGCACTAACATGTTCATGATATTCAGGTAAGACAATCAAAATAGAAGGGGGTGAAAATATACCGACCTTTTCAAGGGTAGCATGCCAAACAAGGATTCTTTCTAATTGTCTAAGACCTAAAGCTTCAATCTTGAAGCACTGAAAACACTCAAAAAAAAGAAATTAGTAAGAAACCCTAGATTTATGAAATCTTAGAATTACTTCTATGTTTGTGTTAGCTCTCGAGTGATTGTTGGTCGTGTAGGTGATTGTTAGGTGAAAGAAATTAAGGCCATATTTATAGTTCCATTTAATGGATTTAGGGTTTCAACAGATTTAAATTGTGAGTGGAAGATGATGGATGGTAGATGATGTGAGCACGATTGAGTGAAAATCAGAGACTAGCAGAGGTGAAAAGCAATGAGAAATTATGTTAGTTTGTATGAGTCCACCAAATAGTAGAGTACCTGATCCTCTATGAGTTTCTGCTGAGAATACTTATGAAGCAGTAAGTAAAAAAGACACGAGATTTTTACATGGAATAATCCCACTCAAGGGGACAAAAATCACAACCTACACTTATAGGCTTTCAACTTCACTAACTTGTAATCTCACTATTACAAGCCACTATGTAATGACTCTATTACAAAGACTTCAACTTAACTAACTTGTGATACTCTTACCACAAGCCAATTTGTCACTCTCTAGTTACAACGACTTTAACTTATGACTAAACCTAGTCACAAACATAAACTCAGAGAGTTTACGGATTTTTGGGCTTCCTAAAACACAGCTTCTAAGAAAGCAAGATAAGAGTTACAATGACGAACAAATAACAAGATTACAACTCAACTACGGATAAATATAGACTCGTTGTGAAACTGATCCTTTAGTGGATTTGTCTTCTTGTTCTTGACACATTTGTGACTTCAATGCTAGATAAACACTTTTCTGGTTGAGAGAATATCACTAAATGCTCAAGTGAATATCTTGTGCCTTGTACCAGGTTGTTATACTACAAAAGACATCACAATGGTGATGTCACTTCTTGATACATGCTTCTTCCCAATGAGAAGTGATTGTCGCACTATCTACTGCACTGTCGCGTGTACATTATGCATACAGTCACTTTATGCATAAAGTCACTCTCTACATTTACGTTCCAGTTGTTGTTGACTTGTACTTTTGTCAGAGAACACCAAGGGATCAAGTCCCTGTTGTGTTCCTCTTTGTAGTATTTCATTTGCTAGAGATCAGACTAGACTTTGTTCATTTGAGATGTGTACCAAGTGAGTCAGGTTCTCTATCTGGTTTTTAACAATAATTTTGTTAGATCATCAAAACATAAGAAGCATAAGGCAAAGACATTGAAAACCCATCAATTTTCCCCTTTTTGATGATGACAAACTTAGACATTGATGGTATTTGTTTAGAGCAGAAATAACCAGATGAGGTACCAGAAACTTCACAAGTTCCCCATGACTTTTTGATTTTGATTCCCCCTTAATCAGATCCCCTGTATTTGCATCAATTTTTCACAAGTTCCCCCTGACCTTTTGCTTTTGATCCCCCGTTGACAATACCACATACTAATATCTATATTTCCCCTTTTGGCATCATTAAAAATACATAAGCAGGCAAATAACATAAAGAAATCTAACATAACCAACTCATGCCACATATGTGCCCACAACATGTCAGAAAAGAGAAGCCAAAGGAAAACAACATTGTACATGCATACAGAAGAGCTGTTTCAATGATATTAACAATGGACTGAGCAAAACAGGAGTAGTAATGGTGAAATCCAGCAAGCCATTAGCAAAAAAGGCAAACAGAAATAGAAACAGCAGCCACAAAACATCATAACAGAAGACACTGGTCACTAGGGGGTATCTAAGAGGAACTAGAAGAGGAAGACTAGGAAAGAGAAGCAGCAAGGGTTTTGAGAACTAGGTCCAGTCGGGCATTTGCAGACAGCTGTTCTTCAAGCAGTTTTGTGTGAAGCTTATCATATTCCTTTGTCAGGCGGGCAGCTTCTTCATTAATGGAACCGGGTCCTTTAACTGCTTGACTGAGCTGAGTTTCTAGTATGGTATTCTGAGCCCTCAACCTTCTAATCTCTTCAGAAGCTGCATTTTGAGCATTGATCAGCTGAGAAATGGTTGAGATGCTTCCACCAACCCTTTCTACGCACTAACCTTTTTCCAAAGTGGTTTAGAGAAGGTTTGCTTGCGTGTGCCCACTTTGGTATTACCCAAGGGGACCTTGTAAAATTTAAACACTTGAGTGAGGAGAAAGCCATATGGTAGCCCATGATTCCCACCTTTAAAGTTTTCCAACTTTTGCATATGATCTATCATGACTGTTGGCAGATTGATTGGTACAAACTCATCAAGAGCCTCCATTAAAACTAGATCAGATTTTCTAGCAATAGATCGCCTCTCAGAACGAGGTAAGAGCACCTTATTGACTAGTTCAAAGAGAAGCTAATACTCAGGAAGTAATACCTTCTTATGCACCTGTTTTTCCTACTGAATAACTTGCTCTTTCATGATAGCTCTCCTAAAGTTGACACCATAGACACCTTTGACTGAGGACATTCCTTCACATGGAATTTGGAGAACCTTCCGCAATGCTGAAGCGTCAAGTACAATGTCTACTCCATTTACTAGCACACAGATGTGATCCCCCTCAATAGTGAAGAGAGATGCGTAGAAATGTTGTACCGCATATTCGTACACCAAAGGCATGCTCCCCTGAAACAAGTGCTCCTATTGCTGAAATTCCACTATTTCCAAAATTTGCCTCATACCAGCCATTTCTAAAATTGCTGGATCAAACGTACGACCCCACAAGACTTTCTGAGTTCTTAATCTCTCCTGCCAAAGACCACTGTCACTAGGCACGGTCTTCAGAGAACTAGGTTCCCCTACAGTTTCCCATTTTCAATTTCTAGATCCTTCAACAGACTTCCCTTTCCAACTTACTAGCCCTACAGTATCATCTTCATACATAGCTTGCTCAACTAGACTCTTCTTAGACTTACTGTTGCCCTTCACGGATGCTCCACTTTGTTTCTTAATAGCTTCATCGGAAGCTTCATACACAAACTTCTAGGCTTTTATAGATTGTTTTACTAAGGAACCGGGTTCTTTTAGAGCATCTTTGTCAACCTCACCTACTAGAATGCTCTTGTCAGTAACAACTTTCCCTTGATTCATCAACCTCTTCTTCCTTGCCTTGATACTCCTCCTACTTTTCTGCAATGTAGACTCGAACCCCTCTTTCTGCTGCAACCTGATAGGGGATGACTTGGGAGAGGATTCTAATGATTTAGGATAATCAAGAGGTTCAGGAGTGGATTTATCTGGAAGAGAATCAGTTCCTCCAGCAGGTTTTTCTGGGACATTTTCATGGATTAGAGACTCAAAAAGTACCATGGTTGTTTCATCACCTAGGAATGGAGTCTCTTCCTCCTGATACTCACACAGGAGATAGGTTCTTTCATTCAACAAACTTTCAGCAGTGATAGCCATAATATTGTGCGCTGCTTCCTTTTCTGGTGACTCTGTAAGAGACACTGAGTCCAAAAGGGAGGAGTTCAGATACTGATCAGGATCATCCTCAGAGACCTTTGACACTTGAGAGGTGACCCTTTCTGAGTGTTCTTTGGTGGGATCAGAGGAATGAGGAGACATGGGGTTCTCAACATATGGAAAGGAGACAGAGTTTGACAGAAAAGGAAAAACAATAGGAAATGAGGAGGAACCAGGTGTGGGTGTAGTAGTATTGGAAAGAGTGGAAGAGTGAATTTTTGGAGATGACTTTAACGATGATAAGGAAGTGGGAGTGGTGTTGATGGTGGGAGAAGGAAGCGATTGTTCGATTGCCATTATAGGAAGATTTGACAGGGAAGTTGAGTGACAAAGAGATAAAGAGAGGATCACAAAGATACAAAAAAGATGAAGGTTCATGACTTGCTATGAGAGAGAGAAAGTGTTTTATGGGAAGAAGGGCTAATGATGAGAAGAGAGATAAACGAGTTCTGAAAAGTCTTGAAAATGGCGGTAGGTTTGTGAGAAAATGTTATCGTGCAGAAGGGATAAAGGGATTTAAAAGACAAGACGTGACATGCAGATTTTGAAAAGTGGGATGATATGGCTGTTGAATTAATTTTGTTAACCCTTTTTGATAAAGCATGCAAAACAACACATTACTATTGACCTGCGGTACAGGAACCTAATGCCTAAACAGTTTTTGAAAAAGATTTTAGCAGCTCTTCTTTCGCAGTTCATAATTGTACCTTTGGCTTCTATGATTGTCATGCGTGTTTACCTGCAACGGTATCGATGTGAGTTAGGTTTGGTTAAAAAAAAGTTTAGCTAATTTTATCTAAAGGTGATTTTTATAGCCAACTGATAGAGAATCAGGTTCTCTATTAGACTTTAATAACCCTAGCTTCACCCTATTTCTTCCAAAATGTTCCCTACTCAAATGGTAAAGATATCTAGAATTTGGTCTTCTGTGCTGCAGAACTTTATACATATCAACCCTTTATCCACATTGTCCCTCAGAAAATGATGCCTCACGTCACTATGCTTGGTCCTTTTATTTTGAACTGGATTCTTGACCAAGATGAGTGCACCGGTGTTGTCTCATAGAAGAGGCACACCATCAATAAATACCCCAAAATCCTCTAGTTGCTGCTTAATTCATAGGAGTTGAGCACAACAGGATGCTGACGCTACATATTCTTCTTCAGCTATTGAAAGAGCTATCGAGTTTTGCTTCCTTGTGTCTCAAGAGATGAGACATGATCCTGGCAAGTGAACCATTCCAGAAGTTCTTTCCTGACCTGCATAGTTAGCATCAACATACCTAATGAGATTAATACTGTCACCTGATGGGCAATACATGACCAAGTCCTGTGTTCCCTTAAGGTATCTCAAACTTTTTTTGGCAGCCTTCGAGTAAGATCCCTTGGGATTTGATTTTGGGTTTTGTCTGGAATAGAAATACAGAAGGGGCTAGGGAATTTTTTTTGGATTTTGATTGTTTTCTAGTTCCAGAATGAAGGGGAGTGATTGTGTTATCAAGAAGATGAGAGCTTTTGTGTTTCCAAGTGGGGAATGAAGTTTGTTTAATCGAAACTAGGTAAATTAAGTAGATTTCCCTACAGTCTTTGTTCTGCTACTTGTGGAATACCTTGTACTACATCTCCAATAGTTTCTTCGGCTTCAATGATAGTAAATGAAGTACCAGGTTCCTCGTGCGAAGTGGAAGAGGATATTGCATTGTCTTCACCTGTCTTCTTCATCTAACTCATTATATCTACTACCTTCCCAATTAAAACATCAGATATTTCTCAGGGACCAAAAGTAGTTCATCGTCTTGATCATCACTGTTCCTTCCTTTGTTAGATGAGGGTGTCTCGTTGAGTATCACATGAACACTTTCTTCCACACAATGTGCTATTTTATTGTAGACTTTGTGTGCTTTGATTTGAGGGCAGTATCTCAGAAGGGTTGTGTCACGCCCTAAACCTAGGGAGGCATGACTGGCACCCGGTGCCGAACTGGCTAGAGCGAACCACTCTATAACTTATTTTTTTTCCTTTTGCAACTATCATGGACCAACTTGGCCACAACTCGTAATGTATAACTATAAGTGGGAAAACGTTGTATTAATGAACCATTGTTCTTAAAACATGAATATATATAGGCCATCAAGGCCTCTGACATACTGCACAAAATGAACCTCTGTCTATAAAGCCTCTACGATTATTTGACATCACATGGGACAGAGTACCGGCCTACCCATAAGTCTGTAGTAAAATCCTGACATGATTGTGAGCACATGATTTTTGCCCTACACGAATTACCCCCATAATTTCAAAACAAAATAATGTCTTTTCATTATTTGCAATTTTGTGAATTTTGTGGCATTTTTGTTAAATTGTTTGCGTTTGTCTATGCATTTTTATTTTTGCTTAATTAATGAAAAATACAAAAATAGTGCATTTGCATTTAGGGCCTAATTTTCTACTTTTTAGGATAATTAGTTAATTAATGTTACAAAATGGGAGAAAATAACAAAAATAGTTCATTTTGCATTTTTAACTTTTAATTTGTGAGTTTGTCATAGTTTTCTTTTAAATTAGGACTTAATCAATTTTGGGGAAATAATTAGTTTAGTTTTGGGAATTAAATCAGGTTTTTTATTTTAATTTTGCATTTTACAAAATCTGAAAAAAGTTAATAAATAAAAAAAGGGGAAAAGGAAATAGAAAATGAAAAGAAAATAGCAAATTCAGTTCTGGGCCAAATTTACCCCAAGCCCAAACCCACACCCGTCCAAAATACCCTTTACCCAGCCCAAACCCGTGTATAACCCGATCCGGTTCCCCCAACCAAACAACGTTGTTTCGTTAAGCTTTGATCTGAGCCGTTGTTCGTGCCTTGATCAAACGGCTCAGAGTTGAAGCTCCAGGTGTATTTAAGTGTTCGAATAACCCTACTCCCTCAGAATTCCCTTCGGTTCATCACCCTCATCAGAAAACACCCCCGAAACCCTAATCCGCCGCCCTAACTCTCACCACCTTAGCCCGGCGCCGCCGCCTCTGTTCGCCACCAAAATCACACCCTAGAACCTCCACGACCCCTTCCTCCCAAATCCCGGGTCAGTTTCTCTTGAATGTTGCCCGATCCTCTCGAATATTAGATCAGAAAGTGAAACCTAAAATCCCAAGATTTCCGAATCAGAATTCCATTAAAGATTTTAGGTCCCTTTTGACTTTACTCGCGTGTTTTTGATAAAGAACACACGATTAATCTCAAACTGAGCCGAAATTTGAAGACTTAAAGATTCATCACCATTCTTTACAGGTTCGAGTGGTTTTTAGGTATTTGGTTCTTCTTTACCTTTCGTTATTTAACTTATATTTTTTTTGCTATCTTCTTACCTTCTTCTACTCTGTCTTTTAGTTTCTGATTTGGATTTCTCATTTTGTTATACTGCCTATGTCTGCATGTTAGATTCAAGTTGTGTTTGATTATCAGTTGGGTCTTGTCTTCAAGTACATATAGTTTGAATTTTCATTTTTGTTTTGGGCTCAATTTTGTTCCGAGTCATTTAGGTTTTTGAATCTGAACGTGTGGGTTTTTGGGTTTTCTTCACATTAATTGGGTTCATAAGGATTAAATAGCCCAGGAAGGACTTGAATTGGGTCTAATTCATACCCATTCACTTGGGTCATTTGGACCCGGGTTCTGCTAGTCTGGGAGGGTGAATAATCAGGGTTCGAGGGGTAGTCTGGGGAATTGGGGAAGGGAATCTTGAGTAACAAAATTCAGAAACTTCTAGGAAAGTGGGGTGGGGGCTTATGTGAAATCTGATGTTTTAAACTAAGGTCTTTTGAGCAAAAACAAAAATATGAAAAGGGTCTAGGTGCAAATCTGATCCTCCTTTAGCTGCCCTAGTGCCTTGCCTATAAAAACAACTTTTCTTGCCTTTGAAGGCAGAGATTTTGGAGAGCTAAAATCCAGAAAATATAAAAAAACTGCAAAAAAATCTACTGTTTCATAGGAGATTAGAAGAGATAGAGAATACAAAAAATAAAAAGCAGCTGAAAATGTCATAGAAATTGACTGTTCCATTGGATTTCTTTCCATAATTCTTGAGGTTGAATATCTGAAGCAATCTTTGATTCATATGGGAATGAGTTTGGTTTAATTTGGATTTTGAAAGTTGATTCTGAGCTGAATTTGTGCTGGGAGTCCTGATTCCCAACTTTCTTAGCTTCCCTATTGAGCTTTAATTCCTGAGAGATCACACAAACTTATCTAGGTTGAAGATGGTCTGATTTTGTTTTTTTAAAAACCAATCTCGAACTACTGAGAGGTTACTGTTCCAGTGCTGCTGTTGTCACTGTCCTGCTATCGCTAACCTTCTTCCTTTTTCTGTCATTTTGCTTTCCAGGTATTGACAAACACTATGGACACCATTTTGAATGTAGTCTGAAGCTTGAATCTGAAATATGGACAAATTGGATGATGATTGCTATTGAACTCTCATTTCTGCCTCTTTTAATTTCATGCATGATGCGTATTATTTATTCCAGGGATAACTTGGTCGAGTTTGTTTTTTGGTTGAATGGAGTATAACTATGTTTGTAATTATCCTAGTGTTGAGAATACTTGTTAAGCTCTTTGTTCTAGAATTAGTTTTGATTTGAAACATGGAACGAGTTATGGCTTAATCACTTGGATTTTGTGGGTTTGAGTTGGGGTATATGTATAAAGGGACATTCAAGGACATTCCTAGTAGGCATTTGCATATGCAGTATACATTATTACTATTCTGAATTTTAGCTGTTTGTTTGAAGTTTCCTTTTAGGATTCTGGGTTAGTGATTTATCTGCTAATGTCCTTGCTGTGCAAAAGTAATGTGATTAGCCGTGTTTGTATGACGTTGAAACTGTAAATTCTGCTACCTGCTATTAGTTATTAGAATTGGAACTCATAATCAATTTCAAGGGTGAATCATTATTGGATGTCACGTAATGGGTTATTGACAAGTTAAAGACAGATCCTAAAGCTACTTGCATATGTATTGGTCTCATTGTTATCCTGTTGAATACTCTACGACTTCCAGCCTGCTCATGCATTGAAAGGCGTCGATATAGAGCTTAGGGCTCAGCAGTTGTAGGGCTTCGAACTTGGGCTCAATTATGAGGCCCAATTCTGAAAATTCCCTTGAACGAGATCTGGGCCGTTGCTGTTGTGGGACTATCAGTCCCCTTGTATTAGCTCAAGTCCTTTAGAAATCAAGGAATTAGAGCCATTTCAACATGGTATTGGGCTCTCTTTGAGCCCAGATTTAAGATGGAGACTAGACCCCCATCAACATTGCAAATAAATATGATGTTCTGCGTGTCCAGAGGCTCGACCCTTTGCCTAGTTTCTGGTGTTTGCGATCTGGGCCTCTGCTGGGCCGATTTCTTATGCAGATCCGTCACAAGCAGTCTGCCATTTAGTAGGGCCTGACACGGATTTAGGCCCCTTCAATATCAATAACATTTAGTTCGAATTCATTATTAATCCATTGGCTACTAGAACTCAGTTTGAACACTTAATTGAAGAAGAAAAATAGGAATCCTCTCAGCCTTGTTAAGTAATCAACTAAGTCCATCTATTAGATTCAAGGTGCAGCAAACCAAACAAACCTTAAAATACACGGCCCTCTATTAATTCTTGTGATTTAGGTGTAAGCAACAAATATTTGTAGTTTGCTTTAGGCCCATTTAATATACCACCGTGATTGTGTATACGTTCGCGTAACATAATTACGATTTTAAAAAGACTAATTCAGAGTATGCGTTCGCGCAACTTCGACTAAATTTTCTTAATAATAATAAAGTGTCATTAATTGCGGACACGTTCACGTGACACGATTTTTGACATGCCAAACAAATGGGTACACGTACGCGTGACCCATTTCAAGATAATTTTTTAATTAAAAAGCGGTAAAAGTTAAATGCACATAGGTTCTAAAATGAGTAATTAAACAATTTTAATAAGCCAAGTATGATCAAAGCGACCGTGCTAGAACCACGGAACTCGGGAATGCCTAACACCTTCTCCCGGATTAACAGAATTCCTTACCCGGATTTCTGTGTTCGCAGACCGTAACTAGAGTAATGTTTCCTCGATTCGGGATTTTAAACCGGTGACTTGGGACACCATAAATTATCCCAAGTGGCGACTCTGAATCTTTAAAATAAACAAATCCTGTTTCGATTGTCCTTTAATTGAAAAAACTCCCTTATACTTATACCCTTTACGGCGTGTAGTGAAAAAGGAGGTGTGACAATGATTACTCATAGACTCGGTTGCACTCCGAATGAGGTGGAGTCTTACCGATCCTTCGCTGAATGCCAATCTCGTCTACTATGAGGGCTCATCAACTGATTATCTATACATGCAGGCATGAATGCAACATCCCCAAAAAAATGACGTCAGTATGAATAATGTACTGAGTATGTAAGACATGTAAATAAGTATATAAAGTACATGGAAGAAAAGTGGAGTAAAGGACTCAACCTGTAAATCTCGATAGCTCTATAAATCATGAAATATTTATAACATCATGCACATGAGTATAAATGTCATGTAATGCATAGGTCTATACATACATAACATCATCAAGCCTCTGAGGGCATCCCATCATATCATTTCAGCCACTGTGGGCAACATCATCATCGTATACCAGCTGATCAGGTGGTGATGCGTATATATATACGCGTATATAGCGCCGTCTGAGTCATGGGTAAATGCACATGTGAATGAATGCAATGCATGAGAAGTACGTTAATAAAATCTCTCGGTATGTCATAAGACCATTATACCTCTAATTAATATCATGAAGTAAACTTTTATCAACTTACGTATTTTCTAAGACCCATGAACAGACGATAGAATAATAAGACATATGGGGGATCAACACCATAAGAACCTCTAGTATTTCGATGAATAGAGTCATTTATGGAAGTTGTCCATTTACTCGTTTCGTTTGTATCGTATGAATCATGCCAAAATGAAAGAAGGGATAACATTAACATACCTTAATTGCTCATAAGGGCTTGAGAAGGACGTAGATGAATCATTCAAACTTGAATAATTTTCGGCATGAATTTCCAAAGATTTATCCTTAAATAAGGTGCTGCACGTTTGGTAGCTCATTCTCCATAACAAATGAAGAGAGAATGTTTATGATTGCCTTTCCAAGAATATGGGTGTCAGCATCCATTGTTGTAGTCTTACATATGCTCTACTATCTAATAACTAAAGGTTGTAGCGGTTGATGACCTTAGTATAGATATTTCAGTTAAGTAATCTATTTAATAATTGGGAGGCAAAACCCAGTCCGTTTTCTTCATCAGGAAGATGTTCAATTGACGGGAGTGAAATGTACACCAGATGTATAGACATTCAAAAATAAATGAAGAATCAAATACATAAAGAAAAGGTTATATAATATCCTTCAAGAAATGATAGCACAAAGTCACTAAATCTTTGGCTTCCACCTGGCCATGTATAATGCTTACTAAGACAAAGGATATTTGCCACATTTAAGTACTTAATGTATATAAAATTATGTTTACTTTATTATCCCTATTTAACCAATTAGCACATAATTAAGAATTATCTCAAATTACTTAAAATATTACTATTAAAATATATTACAATATTAATAAATTATGATACCATATAAAATCAATATATACACTATTATTTCATTTTTTTATACTTCATCTTACTAGTTCTATTGAAGAAGCGAACTACCAGCATTTCAGACCAATTTTTATGCTTAAGTTAGTTATCCAATTATCATCACTCAACAAAGCAATATAAGGTGGAAACTTTTGAAATTTTTGTGTTTTTAGTTGTTCAACTATAGTATTCGCTTACCATTTTACAGTATAAACATCCGCCTATCACGTCAGCAGTACAGAATAACAAAAAACGACTTTAGACAATTATATTTTCTCAACTTCTAATTTTCCTAATCTCATATAAAGAGTACAAATTTTCGTACGCTAAATTCTTAAAATGATAAAAAGATAACCTTCTTTTCTTGTGAGAAAATAATTTCTATCTCTACAATAAAGAAAATCTCATAAACTTTCTTATATTATGTGTATAATTTAAAACATGTACGAAAGTATTAATATTAATAACTATATAAAATGATATTTTTCAAACCATTTTTTTTACAAAAATATTCCACTCAAAATACCATATCAGATATATATATATAACGATATCAAGGTTGTTAAACTTACAGGGTGTAACAGGTTGCTTCTTACATCAAACTTCCCGAGCTGGTCCTTCCCGTTGTTGACAAAATGGTATTTGCATCCAAAGGTTCTCAGATGAGTTATCTTTGGTTTTCTTCCATTGAGCAACTCAACGGAGGTTTTGTTTAAGGAGGGACCTGATTATACAACTGTTCACCAAGTAGCAAGCCTCGTTTATTGCTTCTGCCCAGAAATTTTTGGCGATTCCCTTTGTCAATGAGCATTATCCATTCCATGTCTTCCAGAGTTTTGATCTTCCTTTCAACAATACCCTTTAGCTATGGAGTCCTTCGTGCTGAGAAGTTTTGAGTGATCCCATCTCCATTACAAGACTCATCAAATCTGGGCATTGACATATTCTATCCTGTGGTCAGATCTGACACATGCTTCCTTCAGTCCCGTCTTCACTTGGATCTTCCTGACAAGTGTCGCACATACTTCAAAAGTCTCTTCCTTTCCTCTAACAAGCAGTGTCCAGGTGGATCTTGAATTTTGCAGCCCACGAACCAGGTTCTTCTAAGTCAGTTCATTCTGAAGTGAGAGCCTTGAGTGTTCCAATCCTTTATGCCAAGGTTTAGCATCATTGTCAACAACCTTTAAGCAGCTCATATCACCAGTTTGTAGGGATTTAAGGTCAGCGAAATAGATGTTCTTGTTCTTTTGGCGACTGCGTCCACTTCACCAGTTACCAGATTGGTAATTGTGCGTATTTTTGATAAGAACTCCACTTTGCTCCCTTTAACACAAATTTGAGACACACTCAAGAGACTGTGCTTCAGGCAGCTCTCATGTCACACATTCTCAATTGAGCGTGACACTGACTTTCCATTTTTTCAACACTGAGAATGTACCCCCTTTCCTTTTTTTTTTTTATTATACATATACAGGATACATTCTCTTTTCTCCAGGGCTTTCAGTGAGAGCCAGTCCATGGTGTTTTTAGCATCCACTGTTCATGAACAATTGTAGTCCACTTCTTTTTACTATTCCCTGCATATATAAATCATGGGTTAGATTTAGGAACCCAAACTAGTTTGGGTCCCTTGTTATGAGAAAAGGGATGAATGAGGGTTTTTCTAGTCTATGCAAGCAATATTTGTTTCTTGCGAGCGGTACCTGGTCCCTCTTTAGTAGCCACTTTTTTAGTAAACACTTTTTTTTTAAATAGATTGAACCCTAGCCTGGCAGTTTTCTTTGAAGTGCCCATTATTCCCACAGTGGGTACACAACCAGTTATCAAGAATAGTGACGTACTTGTTGTGAGGGTTGTAGGGAGTTTTCTCCTTTTGGAACCCAATTCCCTGCCTGTTTCAACTATTGTTGAAGTACATGGTAGTGACAGCATCTGAAGACCAGGTCCACTTCAGAGATTTCTCAAGATCGTTTTTTACTTTCTCACTAGCTACTTCCTTCCCTTTCCCAAGACACAATCCTATGTTCTGAATTGAGTCCCTCAATGGTTTCCTCTAGGTCAGTGATTATTACCAAAAAGTCATCTCTCTCTTGCTCAGTAGCTACAATTTTCTCTTCTAGAGTATGTTTCTCATTGCTAAGACCCTCTATAGTTTCCTTCAAATCAACTACCACTACCATAAGATCATCTCTCTCATTTTCTACACTATTTATTTTTTATTCAAAACTTCCTTTCCTTTTCAAGATTAGCTATGGTCTCATTTAGGTCCACTACACAGACCACCAGATCATCTCTAGATTGTTCAACTTCTCCTAGTTCTATGGTTAGGATTTCCTTATCATTATCAAGGCTATAATATGCATCAATTAAAATATTTGCTAATGACCTTAATTTCTTAGAAGAGTAGGATTTCAGATTTCTCTAAACATCCCTGAAATTTACCTCATCATTTTCATCCTTTTCATCATCGTCAGACTGATCCATCAGCGCGAACAATGAGTCATATTTCATTGCTTTAGTTTCCATTAACATCATGGAGCTATTTTCTGCATATGGTTCCCTTTTTGATTCACTGGAGGAGTCTCCCCAAGCAGCAAGAGCCTGCTTCACAATATTGTTAGCTGCACTTTTTTCGACTGAATTGTTTGTTTGGAATCGGGTTCCTTTTTGCTTCTTTGTCAGAGTTTTGTTTGTATTACTCCTGTTTCAGAAGTGAACAATCTTTGATGAAATGCCCTGGCTTTCCGCACCTGTGACAGAGATCCTTACTTGAACTTCCCCTCTTTGGTATACCACCATTCCTTCAAACCATCTTTTGAAACCTTCTAGTAAGATAGGCCATATCACAATCTTCTTCACTTGAGTCACTGTTTCAGCCTTAAGTACCAAGTTCTTTTCTTTCTTTGGCTCTCTCCTTTCACTGTCTTTCTTTCTTTTCATTTCATATGTCTTCAGATTACCAATCAGGTCATCCATGGTTAGAGTTTGTAGATCTTTAACTTCAGTGATGGCATTTACCTTACTTTCCCAAGAGCCAGGTAGAACACTGAGAATTTTCCTTACAAGCTTGATTCTGGGAATAACATCTCCAAGTGAATAAAGCTCATTTATGATGGGTGTGAATCTAGTGTGCTTATCCTGTATAGACTCATCATCCTTCATCCTTCATCCTGAAGAGCTCATACTCAGTGGTGAGCATGTCAATCTTGGAGTGTTTAACCTGAGTAGTTACTTCGTGTGCGGTTTGCAATGCTGCCCATATTTCTTTGGCAGAATCACAAGCTGAGACTCTGTTGTGCTCATTAGGTCCTACACTATATACCAAGATTTTCTTGGTGCGATAGTTCTTTTCTACGGCTGTTAGTTTGTGTGAGTCCACCAAAGAGTAGAGTACCTGGTCCTTTACAAGATTCTGCTGAGAATGCTAATAAAACAGTACGTAAATAAAGCAGAGGATTTTTACGTGGAAAAATCCCACACAAGGGGATCAAAAAACCATGACCTACACTTGTAGGCTTTCAACTTCACTAACTTGTAAAACCTATTACAAGCCACTTTGCAATGACTCCATTATAAAGAATTTACTCAACTAACTTGTGGTACTCTTACCACAAGCCACTTTGTGACTTTCTAGTTACAAAGACTTTTACTAACTTGTGATGCTCTCACCACAAGCCACTTTGTCAATCTACAGTTACAAAGGCTTTTGATTATGACTAAACCTAGTCATAACATAAACTCAAGGAGTTTATGAATTTACAAGAGGATTCCTAATCAAACGCTTCTAGCTAAGTAGTTTAGGAGATACAATAAGTACAATCACAAAGTTACAACTCAACCAGGACAACAACAAGCTATCTTTAGGAACTGGTCCGTAGTTGTGTTCAACATTTTTCTTCAAGCTTGTGAGGATTGATTTTTCTGTTTTGGCAAGAAGCTTGAATGAGAAACTGAAACATTCAAGTGATGTTTTGTATAAACTCATTGTAGGTACACCTTGATAACATCACTTGTAATGATGTGAGAACTTTAGTTGGTCAGAGAATGAGTAGGCGCTGGAAATAGTACAGTGCGGCAAAAACAGTGCAGTCAGTCACTTTGTTTCCAGTTGTGTCCAATTGACTTTGTACTGCTATGAGGAAACCACAAGGGTATCAGGTCCTTGTTTGGGTTCCTAGCTCCTGAAGCTGTAACAGTTCACCTTTAGCTGGAATCCGCTAAGCTTGTAGTATAGTCCGGGTAGGTCAGGTCCCCTATCTGGTTCTTAACAATAAGTTTGTTAGATGATCAAAACATAAGGCAAGAACATTTAAAACCTATCAACGGCTTTTCTGCCAATACCACTATACTCCTTTCTGTCTTTCAGCACTGTTGGTCTAGTTTCGCCAAGCTTCTTCATAGGAACATGTGGACCATCACAGATGATGTCCCATAGTTCAGAATCTTTGGCCATTATAAAATCATTCATACAAGTCTTCCACCAGCTGTAGTATTGACCATTGAATCTAGGAGGTCTGTAGGTTGATTGTCCTTCCTCAAAGTTGGGTGGAGCAGCCATTGAGATCCTTTCTAGGTGTTAACCTTTTAGAAAGAACCTTCTCTGATACCAATTGTTAGTTTGTATGAGTCCACAAAATAGTAGAGTACCTGATCCACTAAGAGTTTCTACTGAGAATACTTATGAAGCAGTAAGTAAAAGAGACACGAGATTTTTACGTGGAAAAATCCTACTCAAGGGGACAAAAACCACAACCTACACTTGTAGGCTCTCAACTTTACTAACTTATAATATCACTATTACAAACCACTTTGTAATGACTCTATTACAAAGAATTCAACTTAATTAACTTGTGATACTCTTACCACAAGCCGCTTTGTCACTATCTAGTTACAAAGACTTTAACTTATAAACCTAGTCACAATATAAACTCAGAGAGTTTATGGATTTTTTGGGTTTCCTAAAACACAACTTCTAAGAAAGCAACATAGGAGTTACAATGAAGAATAAATAACAAGATTACAATTTAACTACGGATACACATAGACTCATTGTGAAACTGATCCTTTAGTGGAGTTGTCTTCTTGTTCTTGACACACTTGTGACTTCAATGTTGGATGGACACTTTTTTGCTTGAGAGAATATCACTAAATGCTTAAGTGAATATCTTGTGCCTTGCACCAGGTTGTTATACTACAGAATACATCACAATGGTGATATCACTTCTTGATACACGCTTCTTCCCAATGAGAAGTGACTGCCGCACTATCTGCTGCATTGTCACGTGTACAGTATGCAGACAGTCACTTTCTGCATTTGCGTTCTAGCTGTTGTTGACTTGTACTTCTGTCAGAGAACACCAAGGGATCATGTCCCTGTTGTGTTCCTCTTTGTAGTAGTTCATTTGTTGAAGATCAGACTGGACTTTGTTCATTTGAGATGTGTGCCAGGTGAGTCAGGTTCTCTATCTGGTTCTTAACAATAAGTTTGTTAGATCATCAAAATATAAGAAGCATAAGGCAAAGATATTGAAAACCTATCAAATTATACCTGAGTGATTTGAATTTCAGAAACCATCGGCTAAGGCTCATCGTCCAAAGGTCATTGTGTTTGACCTCTGGACATTGAATACTCATGATAAACCTTGAGAAAAACTCCATACATGCTCCGATTTGATAGATCATGAGAGAAATCATATGATTTCAGGTTTTCCCCTTCGAGCTTAAGGTTTAAGGTTTGGGCATTTGAAAGTTTATCGGTGGAAATGGAAAGAAGCCGGCGAGACTCACGGCTAATAGGGACAAGATGGATGATTCAGGGTTGATTTGTGACCTTGCACAAATTTGTGCAAGGTTTTAGGACTGATGGGCTGATGGGGATGCGAGAAAAGAGAGAAGAAAAGGAAAGAGAGGTGACAGGGGAGGTGGAAAATGGAAAGAAAGGCAGCAGAGGAGGTGGTAAATGATTAGGGTTTAGGGGGTCGTCTCTGAGTTAAGATTCAGAGATGGAACAAGAGTCGTTGGATTTTTTGATCAACTACTTCGATTGTTTTGATAATTAAGAATTTAGAAATGATTTAATATGGAAAAATCGGTGGCCATTGGATTTCTCTGATCATACGATTTAGATTGAATCTTAATAAAATTGAAGAACAAGAAAGAAATGAGGATCAAACGCGGACCGTTGATGAGATAGATCAACGGTCCAGATTCATTTGTGCTTTCTTTGTGAGTGAGAGAGACGAGTGACATGGCACACAGTGATTGGTCTAGGGAGAGAGACGTGGATCGTCATAGTGTTTTAGAGGATCTTTGGACTAGGTGTTTTTTCGGATTGGGCTTGGTTATTTGGGAAAAAATTGATTTAAAAAATAGTCAGTTTGTGTTTAATTGAGAATTACAATTATAGTCTTTAGCCTCTTTTGATCCCCTTTATAATTAAATTACATAAGTTTAATAATTTTAAATAAAATGTGGTAAAATTATAATTATTATATATACTACTAACTACTTTAATTAATTATTTATAAATACGTCATTTTTTGAATTATAGCACTAACTTTAAAATATTAAGATAGTAATCTAATTTACTAGAAATTAAGGAGTAATTTTGTCAAATTAATTATAAGGCCTATCTAATGTATATAAAGGTTATTTTAATCATCTTAAATAGTAAATATTTTTTAATTACATAATACTAATACTAAGTGATTAATTTCAAAATTAATACTTAATTAATTTGCAGAAATAGGTATTTATTACTAGAAAATACTTTCAAAATATTTATTAATTAAACATAAGTAAATTAATTTTAAAAGGGAGGGTCAAAATTAGCGTCAGTAGCTGCCCCTCTTTGACCAGAGATGATGAAAGAGTTTTCAGGCGAAGAAATTGAACAAAAGCTAATCTTCCTCGTGCATCAAGATTTGGTGATTCCCAGCGAAACAATCCAAAAATGACTGTAGTTCATGCTTCGCATAGTTGTCGATGACGATGTGGATATTTGGCAGGGGAAAAATCGTCCTTTGGACTAACTTTGTTGAGATCTCGGTAATCCACGCATATTCTAATCTTTTCGTCTTTCTTGGTTACTAGGACGATATTTGCCAACCAGCTGTGATAATTGGTGACCCTTACCACATTCGCCTCTATTTGCTTGGTAGCTTCTTCCTTTATCTTAAAACTTAAATCAGGTTTGACTTTCTTGGGTTTTTGCTTGACCAGCGGTCTGGTAGGATCGGTGGGCAGTCCATGCAAGACAATGTCAGTGCTTAATCCCGACATATCATCATATGACCATGCGAACACACGTCGATATACTGTCGGGGGAGTTCAACCAATTTCTCCTTCTGCTCGGCTTCTAGATGAATGCCGATTCTGGTTTCTTTTACATCTTTTTTATTTCCAAGATTGACCACTTCTGTTTCTTTATGGTTGGGATTTTTCTGACTCTCCAACTGTTTGATCTCCTGCTGGATATTGTTTGGCATTATGCTCTCATCACACTCCTCATGATCTGGGTCGTTACAGTCGATAATTTCATTTCATGTCACAATGGCGAAATGTGAGTTTTTAGCATTTTGATTACTAAAAGAAAAACTAAGTATAAATGAAATGGTAAATAAAGTTGCAATATTTGAGAAAATAATTCTTTTTATTTCATCAAAAGAGGAACGTCTTAAGAGTTCAAAAGAGGCAGATGATAAAAAGGTACAAACACGGTGCAGACCTCAATTGACTGTGCGATTTTCAAAAGAAAACTTTTATGGTTCCATACTACCAAGACTCCTAGCGAACCAAAGACGTACTGGCGGTCCAATTTCGTAGCTCTTCCCATGGTTCAGCATCGCTGATAGTTGGTGTCTTGATGTCAGTTCCTTCACAACATTCTTCAATCATATTCACAAACAACTTTCTTATCTCGTTGATGATATCATCTTACAGCACTGAACTCTAACCCGGACTTGAAATATACTCTGGCACAAAAACCTTTTTCCCGGAGCTACAAGTATGAGCTTTCTCCTTTGGAGGCTGATATCCTATACTGGCCCTTCCTTTTTGCCTGTTAGGTTCAATTGGCTCTGTGATCCCGTCCGACCTGGACCCCAGCCTTTTTCCTGGCCTATATCCATATTTCATCATCTCCCTCAGAGCCATCTTGGACCTATACGACGACTATATTCCAAACTTTTGTTCAGTCTCTTCCATTTCTATAGTCTGCATGATTTCCACTGCATAGAAAACAACTCCGTCTATTCATTCAATGAATGGAATACCATGCTCCAAATAAGCGGAGTGACCCTACTCACCATGAACCAAGATCTCTTGAGATCCCTACTCAAATTTCATGCATTGGTGAAAAGTGGATGGGACGGCCCTGGCCATGTGTATCAAGGGCCTTCCCAATAGCAGATTATAGGAAGAAGAGATGTCTATTACTTGAAACAATATGGGAAATTTGACCGGCCCGTTCTGCAAGGCCAAATAAATTTCTCCAATAACAACCTTTTGCGAACCGTCAAAGGCCCTCACCCTCACGTGGCTTTCCTTGACTTCCCTCAAATGAATTCTTAACTCCCGTAGGGTGGAGAGGGAACAAATGTTGACTCTTGACCCTCCATCGACCATCACTCGGGACAATACTTTGTCCCCGCATTTTATAGTAATGTGGAGAGCTTTGTTGAGACTCGCGCCTTTGACAGGAAGTTCGTCTCTTATTAAAGTGATCACATTTGCTTCGACCATTTTCCCAATTGTCGCGGCCAACGCCTCACTAGTAGTTTTATTTGGCACACTTACCCCACTTAGTACTTTAAATAGGGCATCCTTATGATTGTAGGATATCATTAACAAATCCATGATTGATATCTGTGCTAGAGTTTTCTTTAGCTGCTCCTCCATGGAATACTCTTTGGTTGACATTATCTTCCAAAACTCGACGGCTTCTGGGTCTGTTATGTTCCTTCTTTGAATTTTCTCTCTTCCCAAATTCCCTCGATTGGAATCTTCAGGAGTGTAGCATCTCCTAGACCTAGTCATATCATGGTCTGCAGCAGAGTCTATCATTTTGGCCTTCCCCTTTTGCCGATATTTCCATGAGACGGTTTTGTATTCCCGACTCTCTTCGCCCCTTGTAGCATCAACAGGTTGTTGCTGATAGGTCTGAACAATCACTGTCGGTGTCACTTGTACTATAATCAATGGCACCCTTTGAGGAGGGATCCTGGCGGCTTCTACATTTCCTATAATGACAATAATTTCCTTTAGGTTATATTGTTCGTCCAATGTGATCATGTTAAATCCCTAGTTTCGGTGATTTGGCAGAAGATTGCCATTCGAATTGGGCGGCGCCGCAGATTACTGAATGGCTCTACTCTAGATCAACATTTCAATCTCATTTTCAACTTAAAACAATCTCCAGTATCATGACCAGATACATTAGAATGGCGCACACACCTTTTAGTTGCATGAAAATACTTTGAGGGTTACTCAAGAACCTTTCCTTCAACAAGATTTATCAATCATGCTCTTCTCAATCTCTCGAATAATTGTCCCAAAGGCGCAACAATTGGGGTATAATTTCCAGGACGCATCTCTTCAAAGTTGGGACGAGGGCGTGGTACATAAGTGGGTCAATATTGGTGAGTAGTAGTTTGGACAAGAGCATATAGTCGTTGTGGCTTCGAGTTGTTGTTGGCTCGAGGAGGGTATTGGGATTGAGGGTGGTAATATGGCTGGGTATTATACACTGGAGTGTAAGTGCGTGGTGGTGAATGATTGTTTAGGGAATAGGAAGTGTTTCCATGATGTGGGTTGGGTTAGTAGTAAGGGATGATTACTAAGACCTCCTCTTTCTTCTTCTTTTTGCTACCGATTGACCCTAATTGGATGGCGTTGTTGGCCTCTTGAAGTGCCTCCATGGATTATACTTTACCGGATTTTATGCCTTCTTCTAAGAAATTTTCCAACTTGACCAACTCAGGGAATTTTTGTTCCATCATTCCCATCATCTTTTTAATGTATATCCTTTCTTGTTCTCTAATGAAATTCTTGGTTAATTCATTGTCGTCCAGCAGAGGTTGCACCCTGATGGCCTCTGACCTCCACCAACATGAATATTCTTGGAATGACTAGGATGTTTGTTTTCTATAGGTTCACTAGAGCGAACTGATCACGAGTGAATTCTGTGTTGAATCGAAAGCAATTCATGAGGTCCTCTGCCATATCTCGCTAAGTTCTCCAATTTCGTGGATCCTATCGAGTATACCAGGTGAGTATTTCTCATGTCAGGCTCCTTATAAATAACTTCATCCTTAGATTCTCATTTATCCCCACCCCAACTAATTTTTCTCAATATGCCCTCAAATGTGCATAGGAATCACCCGTCCCATCGAAGATATACTTTGGAGGTTTATACCCTATTAGCATATCCACATCCGGATGAATACACAAATCCTCGTAGTCCAAACTTTCACTTCGGTGTATTGGTCAATCTCATAAGGCACCCTGGCCGTGACATGTGTTGTAAAGGTAGGTTCAAAAATGGCATACACAGAGGGAACATACTGCTCATGGGAAATGGTATGTGCCACAAGTATATGCTGGTTAGTGGTAAAAGTGACTCCATTGCGAGGTGGGGTGTGAGTTATATTGGTGGTGATAGGCAAGTTTTGTGTTGTCTGAACGTACTATGGTACGTATGGAGTGTGGATAGGGGGATTTGGTGGGTTTGCGGGGGTTACTGGAGATATGACTTGAGTGGTAGGAACTGAAGTTGGGGTGTTGTTGTTTTGGCGCGATGTGGAAGGAAATTGGTCAGGAATTGAATCTAAAGAAGGACAATGAGGAGGTTGAGGAAGCTTTGTCACGGCCAGATGTGCTAGTTCCCTAATATGTTGTACTTCTTCCTTTAGAGATTCCATTTCTTGGGCCATCCTTGCTGTGTGTTCATCATCCCTGGTATCACTCTTTTCCCCCAATCGCCCCGGGCTGTCGGCTATGACCAGAGCATGTTCAGTCGGATTTTCTGTAGCTGACATCTTTCCCTTTGACCTTAGATTATACGGTAGTTCTGCCAGTTTCCGTCGACACAAACCAACTTTCTTTTCTTTTCGGGGGTAATAATAAAGCAAAATAAATAATAAAAGAAGGAAAATAAAAAGAAACCGGAGTCAGCTTCTTTGTTTATACAAGCAGGAAATCACACAAAACAAT
Source organism: Nicotiana sylvestris (assembly GCF_000393655.2). Lineage (NCBI taxonomy): Eukaryota > Viridiplantae > Streptophyta > Magnoliopsida > Solanales > Solanaceae > Nicotiana > Nicotiana sylvestris. The sequence continues at coordinate 88,573,625 of NC_091059.1, read as the reverse complement.
TAATTCATGCATTAATGCTGGCATGTTTCCTAGAATTCGTGGGGGCCTCTCATTGCTGGAGGTAGGCCTAAATCACAGATATTTGAAAACATTTAGACTTCACACATTTCGATCCAAAGAAAGTTTGTTTTCATTGATAATTTGGACTGATATAAGTGGGAACAAAGATTACATCACTATTTCATAGAACTGCATGGGCTTGGACAACTTGCCATTTTGGAAAGTAAAAGAAAACTAGGAATAAGGATACAAAATGGGAAAGAGGGTGAAATCAACCAACTCTAATAACCATCCCCAGAGTCGTTTCCCATATCCTCCTCTTCTTCTTCTTTTTCTTCTTTCGGATCCTCCTCCAGGTCTTCTTTCAACTCCTCATCATCATTGAACTTTGACCCCTCCTCTAGATCTTCTCCTAGATCTATGCTAGACTCTATTTGGATGCACTCCACTACCCGTTCATCATCTTTAGCAAGTAGCAACATATGATCGATGGATCTTGGGACCACTTGATGGTGCATCGAAGTAGTCACAAGGTAATGTGGAAGGATTTCATGGTAAATTTGCAAAGTAGCCACTGCATCCTCTAACCAGGCAATACCCTCTCTGCTTGGCTAGGCCAGCTCGTCTCCCTTGTTGATCCAGACATAATACTCAGGAGTGCACCACGAGTTTTGACTCATCGGCATTGTGACTAGGTCATTCCATTCTTCTTAGAGCCTTCTTATCATGAGGATTGGAATTTCTCTATTGTACTTATCCTCGTATATTGATGTCCTTGTCCACAAAGGCACATCTTGGATCATCCCGAACTGTTTGAGAACCCGCGGGGATGAGTATGGTTGAATACCTTCATGTCTGTTTAGCTTAATGAAGTATTTCTGAGGAGTTTTAAGATTGCTCTTCCACCTAACCATGATAGCTTCTTGTTGATCCATTCTCAACTCATATTGGCAGCATTTCCCTCCACTTTTCTTGCCCATGTGGGGAGATCCAATGTCTCATCCTCTCGTTGTGGCTACGGATCATGTTGTTGACGCCCACAAAGTAGTCGATGATGGCCTTTCGCTGGAAGAAATGTTTAGTTGCCCAGATCTGAAGAAGCAAGTTACAACCCTTAAAGTAAACATACGCTCATGCACATGTAGACAAAGCCCTCAGTATCTCAGCTAGCACAATCAGCACCAAAGTAGCTTGAAGGTTGCCACTAAAGGTCGCCAGAACCATAGGTAATAGGTTGATATTGATCCAACCCCTTCTCTACAGGAAGACCAATAATCCCAATAGTGGCACTGAGAAAGTGATAGGCCTGAGACTCTTCCATGTTGTTTGGTCACACTAAAACTCTCCCGAATACCACTCGTAGCTTTCATAGTGTCCAAATATGTCGAACAGCTGGTCGAGGCTCACCCATCTGTCCTCCATATTTCTAAGACCCCTACTGTTGGCTAGGCCCAAAGCATCCAAGAACCAATAATCGAGCTTAGTAACTGGAAATACTGACTTGCTTCCGTTGAATGGCAGCTCAGTGAAACTAGTGACTTTCTCCAATGTCGGTACTAACTCATAGTCGGCAAACTTGAACACCACCTTAGATAGATCCCAAAACTCTATAAACAGGCGAGTGAGCACCCTATCTACTCGGATGTTCAGCAAAGTGGTCAGTGCCCCCAGGTGTGACCGAACTCATCTCCGTGTTCCTGGCGGATGTTCTTCCACCACCGCTTCAACTTATGTGGCACTCCCATTACGATGCTAATCTCAAGAATATTTTGGTTCATTTCCATTTTTGAAGTGGGTAGAAGAAAGATGTTTGGTAAATGTTTGCGTTGGATCTTTAAGTGTCTTGTCAGGTTTGTTTGTCTTTCCACAAAAGTCATGTCATTGGGTGCATGACCCGTTGACACTGGGGTGACTTCCCTAATTATGTGTTGATGCCAAGGACCAAATCACCTAAGGTTTATGCAGTATGCACTATTTTTTCTAGAGTAGAGTTTCCTATTTTTGCGTTGGACTGAATGCTGCAAGAAGTTATGTCAGTTGACCTGACAAAGCCATTCTCTAGAACTAGAAAGTTTTGAAAAGAAGGTTCAGAGGGGTGTAAAAGACAATCCTCGCGTGCCATTGTGTGTGATAGTGTATGTCCAAGACTCGATAAGAAGAAATGTGATGACACTGTATATAAAGCAGTAACAGACAAGAGTGTAGCAACAAGAAGCATAATAGTAAGCATAAAGAGCAAATAAGGAAAGTAAGAGGGTAACTACAATTTTAAATACAATGAAGGCAATGTACAAATAAATCTAAATGCCAAATTTAGTCTAAGTTTGCAAAGGTCAGAACCTAGGTGAATTATCCGCAGCAGAGTCGCCATGTTGTTGCACCCTATTTTGCACTAGACAAAATAAGATTCAACTTGTGGTTTCTCTGTTGTTGATATAAGAGAGTCGCCACCTAATATTTAAAGGTATACTAGGGTACCTATTTGATTACCAAGTCATACTCTTTATTAGTATTCTAACCGGTGAGATTATGGGTAAGAGTTCTTGTTCTTCTAAGGAATAGGTGTTAAGTACTTAAAATCTACTTGAGGTAGCTCTATAGGACTTAGACTAGATTTGGGATCAATTATTTATACTATACCTTAACTAGTGTTCTAAAGACATGGCTTACCGCATACTAGGACATAATTCTTATGGATGGGGGGTGTAATTTAAAAGGATTTGAATTATAGAGGGGGAATAATTTTAGTGCATGTGTACTTGAAAAGAGCTTTTGAAAGAGATATATGATGTTTGTATTTAGGAAGGCATGTGAAAAGGGAGAAGTAAATTAAAATATTTGTTCCCAAAGCATAGAGGTACATGTTGTTCTAAGGGGAAAAAAGGGTACTATGGGAGTAGGCCTAAGATGTACCTTGGTCTTTAGACTTGGAGAAAAACAATTTTTGATATCCTTTTCGGCGACATCGCTTCATTTTTTTTTTTGAAATAATTTGATTTTTTTTTGAAGATTAAAGCTTGTGTTTCTAATCTAATTTTTTTCCCTTTTTGAAAGTGGGGTTGTTGTTCCTTGCTATGCTTTGGGCTTCAAAATCGTTTAAGAAAAAGGTGGTGAAAACATAGTAATTATATAAACAATTATAATTATCGGACAGGAGATTAATTACTACCTAATTCTTCTTTTAATCCTTTGTTGTTTAAGATTTGACTAAATTTATATGACATAGAATATAAATTAAAGCATTCAATCCAATACAATATTATTGTATACCTATGAGATAGAATAACAACAAAGATGCGGCACAGTGCGACAACGCAGTAAACTAAGGTAACAAGGCAGTAAATAATAAAGGAGTTTAGAGTAAGCAGATTTGATTCTGGTATTTGGGCCCCAAAGAAGCAGGCCCAATAGTAAAGGTGCAGCTAAGGCTGACTTCAAATATTTAGAAAAAACGGCAAGGCTGGGCTTGGGCCTGAGTTCCCTAAGTGCTCAGGAAGCCCAAACAAATGTACATGTTAAAAAAAAGAGAGAATATCATTAGATACATGTTCTGTATGTTTAATCATGCATCAAACACATAAATAAATGATTGAAGCAAAATATATAAAACAATCAATGATAAAATACCATGAGAACTTATACTAATATAGTGGTTATATCTAGTAAATGATTTCCACTGAAAACCTTTCGTTGTCATTAAACAATGAACCCCTAAAGAATAACAAGTGTCAATGAATTAAGGGCTAAGGAGAGAGTTCCACTCAAGGTCGATTCCCCCTTTGGATCCCCTGACACTTTAAAATTCCCAAGGGTCTCAATGCCCAGGGCAATACTTGTGTCGGGGAGAACAGTCCAACCTAAAGTTAAACTCTACTGCCAAATATCCCTAACCACTAACGACTCATTTTTCCTGATATGTTTAAATGCCAATGAGGCTCTTTCAATGTAAACCAACTACCACTATACAACCTACCACAAAAGTATATTTCTCTGTTGACTAGATAACATAAGGACACAAGAATAGTTTCATTTTTATAACCTCATTTCCAGTACTGAAGGAATGAAACACATGTCGAACAAGTCAAATTTCAAAAACATATAGATATAGGAATACAAATGATGTTACTGCCAAAAGGACTAAATACTTGAGATCTCATTTGAAAAAAAACATTGCCCAGATATGCAGTCATACAAATGCCTCTGTCTTAGTAGACTAATCGCAGATTAGTTAGCTCGGGTCTTGCCACTAGCACATCTATAAACTGACAACACTACTTGGAACTTTTAAAAGCATCAACAAGAAATCAAACAAATAGTCCTAATCAAGTAGCTTCTACAGGTGTTATCAAAGGTACCAAAGCATGATCAGGACTCTTAGTATGACTACAGGTTTATAGGTTCAAACATGGAGTTCCTAAAGGTGCTCAACATGTTCACATTACCATGATAGTATTAACCTTAAGCAAACCATTATGTCTAGGCAATAGCAATAAAAAGTTTCTCATAGGATTTAAAGACCAAATTCAGTTCAGATTAGCATGAAAGAGAGGACCGAGTGCAATTTCAAAACAAAGTATGGGATCATGAAGCCAACGTGGGTATATACAATAATTAAAATAAACTATACATAAATACTTAAAATGATCTTACAAATAAAGGGTAAGCTTCACAAAGTCAGCAATGTCATAAAGGGATTAAAGACAAGGAAAGTATTATGCCAAACATATTTAACTCAGATATAAAACTGAGATTTACACCTAAACATGACGTAATTATACTCAACCTTGAAAGTAGTCATCATTCAACATTAACAAAATGGCTATGTCTTGTTTTATGAAAGACAACCTGATGATAACAAAATATATGCAGAAGGGTTTTGATGTTCATATGAGTTTCACTTAATAAGACTATTTTGTATAGATGCAACCAAAAGTTAGAAATGAATATAAGACTGTCATAATAATAGCACAGAAGCTACTCTCAAGATTAACAGACATTGATATTGAGAAGGAGAGCACTTAAACACTTAAACTTCTCATGCTTCAGTTAAATGATGATGGATTAAGCTATGAACTCTCATGTTTATCCTAGTTAGAATTATCAACAACAATCTTGACTACAAAGCAACAGAATGCAGGAAAATAGTGTGTAGGGATAGAGATCACAACAGAATCATTAACAGAAAATCTAAAACCGAGGCGAGCTTCAGAGGTCATTAGAAGCATATTAAATAAAACTTAATCATGTGGACAATTTGAGATCTAAATTATAGTCATTAATGTCACATAACAGCTTAATCAACACCAATTAAAGATATTCAGAAGCAGGACAAGTGATCACAAGTCAACAACAGCTTATCATGAACTAAAAGTAATCTTTTTACACTAATGACAAACATCATAAACAAATACAATTAACAGAAGGCAACAACATGTTCATGATATTCAGGTAAGACAACCAAAAGAGAAAAGGGTGAAATTGTACCTACCTTTTCAAGGGCAGTAGACTAAACAAGGATTTCTTCTAATTGCCTAAGACCCAAAGCTTCAAATTTGAAGTAGTGAAAAAAAAATAAGAAATCAATAAGAAACCCTACATTTATGAGAATTACTTCCGTGTTTGTGTTTGCTCTTAGGTGATTGTAGGTGGTGTAGGTGATTGCTAGGTGAGAGCAAATAAGGCCCTATTTATAGTTCCATTTAATGGGTCTAGGTTTTTAACAAATTCAAATTGTGAGTGGAAGATGACGGATGGTAGATGATATGTGCACTATTGAGTGAAAATCAGAGACGGGCAGCGGTGAAAAGCAATGAGGAATTTTACCTAAGCGATTTAAATTTAAGAAAACATCGGCTAAGGCTCGTTGTCAAGAGGTAACTGTGTTTGACCTCTGTACATTGAATACTCATGATGAACCCTGAGAAAAACTCCATGCATGCTCTAATTTGATAGATCATGAGAGAAATCAGTTGATTTGAGGTTTTTCCCTTCGAGCTTAGGGTTCCAAGCTTGGGATTTTGAACGTTTATCGGTGAAAATGGAAAGACACCTGCGAGAATCACGGCTAACAGGGACAAGATGGATGATCCGGGGTTGATTTGTGACCTTGCACAAATTTGACCAAGGTTTTAGGACTGATGGGCTAATAGAGATGGGAGAAAAGAGAGAAGAAAGGGAAATAGAGATGGCAGGGGAGGTGGTAAATGATTAAGGTTTAGGGGGTCGTCTTTGAGTTAAGATTTAGAAATAGAATGGGAATCGTTGGATCTTTTGATCAACGCCTTTAATTGTTTTTGTAACGACCCAAAACATGGGAGGCGTAGCTGGCACCCAGTGCCGTACAGGCCCGAGCAAACCACTCTATAACTCATTCATTGCTTTTGTAACTATCATGGGCCAACATGGCCACAACTTGTAACGTACAATTGTAAGTGGGCAAATGTTATATCCATGAACCTTCGTTCATAAAACATGAATACATATAGGCCGTCAAGGCCTCTGACATATTGTACATAATAAACCAGTGTCTACAAAGCCTCCAAGATTATTTGACATAGAATGGGACAGGGTACCGGCCTACCCATAAGTCTGTAGAAAAACTCTAACATGATGACTCATAGACTCGGCTGCACTCCGAATGAGGTGGAGTCTTTACCGATCCTTCGCTAAAGCAGATATCGTCAACTATAAGGGCTCGTCAAACTGATTATCTATACCTACAGGCATGAATGCAGCGTCCCCAACAAAAGGACATCGGTGCGAATAATGTACTGAGTATGTAAGGCATGTAAATCAATACATAAAGAACATGGAAGAAACATGGAGTAAAGGACTCAACCTGTAAATATAAATAACTCTGTAAATCATGAAATATTTATAATGTCATGCATATGCATATGAATGTTATGACGTGCATAGGTACATGTTTTCATAACATCATAATCCTCTAAGGGCATCCCATCATATCATCTCATCCACTATGGGCAACATCATCAACATATACCAACTGATCAGGTGGTGATACGTATATAACACCATAACCTTTTTCCTGTATCCCATATACTTATAATATATATGTATATGTGTATATAACGTCATCTGGTCAATGGTCAATGTACATGTATAAATGCATGAAATGCATAAGAATATACGTTAATAAGATTTTCTCGGAATGCCATAAACTCAATATGCCTTTCGGATAAACTTTTTTATTACAAATTATACTTTTTGATTTTAAAGTAATAAAGAGAACACTATCAAAGTTTTGACGTGCAAAATGAAACAAAAGGAAGACCACTATCTATGTGTCATGTGAATTTCTAATACTATTGCGAAAGAAGAGTTGTTTCAGAGATCAGAACTGAGACCTGCAAGGGTCCCCACTTTTTCCAAAAACTTTTTTCTTTATGCATATAATCTGAGTGAAGTCATATTAATGGAAACTTTTTCTTAAACTTGGCTATAAGCATGATCTATTTCTTTTTCCCATTTATGCATTTTACTTGGCGCCACTCACATGAGAAAGATAAGATATGTAAATGATGTTTTTAAGTGATGCATTAGCAGTCGTCTGAATAGTAGTCACTTAATTAGAAATCATTGCTTGTGGGAAAACACGTATTTCGGATAAACTTTATTAAATACATATTTTTCTAAGACACATCAACAGACGATAGAATAATAAGACTTATGGGAAAATAAGAGTATACACATCTCTAGCATTTCTAGGAATAGAGTAATTTATGGAAATAGTGCATTTGCTCCTTTCGTATGGGTCGTATAGATCATGCCAAAAAGAAAGAAGGGATGACATTAACATACATGTGCCGATTCTCTTGATAATCTCATTAACACCGTTGATTGCGACAATGCGTAATAATGGATTGAAGTAGAGAAAAATCCATATGATATTCTTGAGAAAGATTATGTCGGGCTTCTTTAGAGCCACGTTGCTAAAATGCTTAAGAATTTCTTTTTTTTTTTGCTAGAATCCTTGAACCCTACTTTAGAAATCGGTAACACCTTAAACATACTTTAGAAATCGGTAACACCTTAAACAACCAGAAGCTGAAATAACCCACATCTTTGAAATTTCACGTTATGAATGAAAATGATTCTCATGTCTGTAAGACATAAAGGTTCTCTTTCTAAAATGATATGTAACTTAGGTCATAACACTTGTCCTAGTATTGCCACCTAGACTAAAACTATTAAGAGTCATTACTTTGAAGAAAGATTGGCTGCCATGTGAGGGTGGGGAGGGTTAGTCTTATCTACCCATAACTCATGTAACGAACCGATCGGTCGTTTTGAGCTTTTGCACTTTGCTCGCCAGTTCTCGGGCATGACTAGCCCCGTGTGATGTATTATGACTTATGTAAATCATTGATTTTGGTTTTCAGGGTAATCAGAATGAATTTAGAATAATAGTTCTCAATTTGAAGCTTGAAATTTGAAAGGTTTGACCAAGATTTGACTTGTTTGTATATGATCTCGGATCGGAATTTTTATGATTTGGTTAGCTCCGTTAGGTGATTTGGGACTTAGGAGCATGATCGGAATGCATTTTGGAAGTCCGTGGAAGGTTTAGGCTTGAATTGGCGAAATAGAGATTTTGGCGTTTTCCGGTTGATATGTGAGATTTTGATATAGCGGTCCGAATGGAATTCCGGAAGTTATAATAGTCCCATTGTGGCATTTGGGATGTGTGTGCAAAATTTCAGGTCATTCTGACGTGGTTTGGTATATTTTTTGATCGAAAGCGTAATACAGAAGATTTTTGAAGCTTAGGCTTGAATCCGATGTGTTTTGGGTGATTCGATGTTGTTTGAGTTGTTTTGAAGATGGGTACAAATTTGAATGGTGGTATGTGACTTATTTGTGCTTTTGGTTAAGGTCCCGGGGGCCTCGGGGTGATTCCGCATGGGTGACGGAAAATTTGAATTGAGTTTTTGCAGCTGAAGTATTTGGTTTATGTCATAACCACACCTGTGGTTGGGAGGCCGCAGGTGCGATGATAGTAGAAGCAGAAGGCAGCCACAGATGCGGTCAAGTAGATGTGCTTCAGGAACTGCAGAAGCGGTAGCGTGGGTGCACCTACAGTAGCGCAGGTGCGAGTTTTTACAACAGATGCGATAATTAGCTATTTAATGAAAACCGCAGATGCGGTGGATTTGGTCGCAGAAGCAATACCGCAGAAGCGGGAAATGGACCACATGTGCAAAAATGCCTGGGTCAGAAAGTATATAATGTTCCTCCGCGAGTTTTTTCTAAGTTCTCCATTTTTTAAGACGGGAAGCTAGCTAGGGCAGTGAATTCAAGGGAAAATCGAAGAGAATCAATTGGATAAGTTCCCTAAGCTTCATTACTCATGTTTATGATCATTTTTTCATTATTTAATCATGATATTAGTGGAAATTCAGGAAGAAAAATTGAGGGATTAAGGCTTGAGATTAAGAGACCTTTGAGTGGGAATTTGATGGGCCATTTGAGGTTCGATTTTGATGTTCTTGATATGTATAGACTTGTGAGAGGACGAGGATTCCATTGATGTTAATTTTGTCAGATTCCGAGACATGGTCCAGGGGCCGGGTTAGAGCAATTTCGGGATTTTTGATGTAGATTGGATAATTTCGAGTGGGCTTTTATTCCCTTCGCATCTTTTAATGGTTATGTACTGATTGTGGCTAGATTTGGAGTATCCGGAGGTTGATTCGTGAGGGCAAAGGCATCGCGGGCTAGAGTTTGGACCGGATCGAGGTGAGTAATGATTGTAAATAATGTCCTAAGGGTATGAAACCCCAGATTTGCACATCATTGTGCTATGTTGAGGTGACGCAGAAACTTGATGACGAGCGTGAGGTCATGCATTGTTGGAGATTGTGCCTTTCTCCGTCCCTTAATGACTATTTTACTGCGTATTTGACTGAAAACTATTTGCTATCATCATGTTTTGGGCTGAATGCCATATTTGGGCCTCGTGCCAACTATCTGAACCCTTAGGGGATTTTATTGATATTTCCTCACTATTTTGACTTTATAATTGAACTCAGTCATGCTATATTCTACTGTTTTTCATAACTCAGCAGTGTTTACTCTTCTTTAACACTTAAATGATGTATTAAATGATATTTTGGGCTGAGCATTATGTTTTACTGACTGGGTAAGGCCGAGGGCCTATTTTGTGAGGAAATACTGATTATGAGGTCGAGGGCATGAGATTTATATGTCACGAGATGGCTTGTTGATATGAGGCCGAGGGCCTATTTTGTGAGGAAATACTGATTATGAGGTCGAGGGCATGAGATTTATATGTCACGAGATGGCTTGTTGATATGAGGCCGAGAGCCTAGTGATGATGTCACGAGATGACTTGATATTGCGCTTGGGCCATAAGGGGCCCCTCCAGGAGTTTGCATACCCCCAGTGATCGTGGGTACCTATTGTGATGTGAGATATAGCCCGAGGGGCTGGTATTGTTAATATTGTGCCCGAGGGGCAATCCTTTATGTGCTTATCTATCTTATTTGTCTATCATTTACCTGCTTAATTGTTAAAAAGGCATTTCATGAAGTTTGAACTAAATTAAAAATGACTTTACACATTATCACTACTTCACTACTTTAACTGGTTTTACTAACTCATTATAGCCTGTAATGTACCTTACGTGTTTTCATATCTCTCAATCGTTTATTTATGATTATTACTGTTTGTTTATATGAGTCCACCAAACTGTATAGAGAACCAGGTTCTCTATGTGTTTCCTCTGAAAATACTGATGAACCAAATTGTATAGGGATCTGGTCCTATATCAGTTTGGTATAGTGCTAAGTTTGTGCGAGTCCACCAAATAGCAGAGTACCTGGTCCTTTGTGAGGTTCTGTTGTGAATGCTAGTAAAGCTGAATATAAATAAGGCAGATGATTTTTACGTTGAAAAATTCCACACAAGGGGATCAAAAAACCACGACCTACACCTGTAGGCTTTTAACTTCACTAACTTGTAATCTCCCTATTACAAGCCACTTTACAATAACCCTATTGAAAAGACTTCAACTAACTTGTGATGCTCTCATCACAAGACACTCTATAACTATCCTGGTTACAAAGAATTTGACTAACTTGTGGTATTTCTACCACAACCCATTTTGTCACGCTACAGTTACAAAGGCTTTGACTAACTTGTGATATTTCCACCACAAGCCACTTTGTCACACTACTGTTACAAAAGCTTTTGCTTATGACTAATCCTAGCCACAACATAAACTCAGGGAGTTTACATATTTACAAGTTTCCTAATCAACTCTTCTAAGAAAGCTGGATAGGAGTTACAATGAAGAACACATAACAAAAACTCAACAATCCTAAGGACTTAAGATATCATCAATCTTGGATCAGGTCCTTGAGGTTGCAACAACTTTGTTCTTGAGAGAGGTTCTTGAGCACTTGAGAGAATTTTCATTTTCTGTATTTGCAAGTGTTGGAACCTGAAACTTGTGCCATGCATAAGGTTTATACTACACAAGACATCCTTAGTGATGTCCAATCTTAATGGGAAGTGATTGTTGCACTGTCTGATGCATTGTTGTAGGCAGTCACTTTCTGCAATTTCTTTCCAATTGTAGTTGAATTGTACTTCTGTTAGAGAACCCTAAGGGACCAGGTCCCTATTGTTTTCCTCTTTGTAAAGTTGCAATCAGTCACTCAGTTGTGTTCCAACTGTATAGTTGACTTGGATTTCTGTCAGAGAAGTACCAAGGGATCAGGTTCCTGATCTGGTTCTTGTGCACACCGCCCACATTGTCTTGAGTTGAGTAACTTGAATGATGCTTTGTATAGACTCATTGTAGGTACACCTTGATCACATCACTTGAAGTGATGTGAGCACTTTAGTTGGTCAGAGAATGAGTGGGCGCTGGAAGTAGTGCAGTGCGGTAGAATCTTCGTTTCTAGTGGTGTCCAATTGACTTTGTACTACCGTGAGGAACCCACAAGAGTATCAGGTGCTTGTTTGGGTTCCTACCTCCTGAAGCTGTAGCAAGTTCACATTTGGCTGGAATCCGTTAAATGCAGTGTAATCCAAGCGAGTCAGGTTCCCTATCTGGTTCTTGATATTAAGTTTGTTAGATCATCAAAACACAAGGCAAAGATATTGAAAACCTATCAATCCTATTAATCTCCCCCTTTTTGATGATGAAAAACTTAGCATTGAAAACAAGGAGTTAGAGTTCAGAGAACCAGATTGAATAACAGGAGACCACATGTTCCCCCTGACTTTATGCCCTTACTCACACATATTTCCCCATATGTTCCCCCTGACATTTTACTATCATTCTTGATCTTTTATCTAGTTCTATACAAAAGTTTGTTAGATCATCAAAACATAGATTAAATGACCTTAAGCCCATCAATTTCTCCCTTTTTGATAATGATAAACTTTGAACATTGATAACTATTTGACTTAACCAGATAAGGTACTAGCAATTTCATATATTCTCCCTGACTCTATTCTTACCCCTTTTGGCATCAACAAAAAGACACGGTCAGACAAAAAGGCATAAAGAAATTCAACAAATCTAACTCATGCCACATATGTGCACACAATCATGATAGAAAAGAGAAGAAAAAGGGAAAACAAGAATTGTACAAGCAAAAGAAGAGATGTTTTATTGACAAGAAATTTAACTGTTTCAACAGGAGCAGCAACGGTGAAACCCAACATGCCATCACAAAAATACAAACAAAAATAAAAACAACAGCCACAAACTCATCACAACAAAATATAACTGGCTTCTAAGAGGATCCTAGGGGGCACTAGAAGAGGGAGGCAATAAAAGATAAATAGTTTTGAGAGCTAGGTCCATGCGGGCAGTTGCAGACAACTGTTAGTCAAGAAGTTTCTCCCACAGGTTCTTCACTAGTTGCCTAAGTTCAGAACTTGTCTCATACCTGCCATCTCCTCGATTGTCGGACAAGCGTGCAACCCCACAAGACTTTTCTGGGTGCTCAGACTCTCTTGCCCAAGGCCACCGTCACTTGGAATGGTCTTTATTGAACCAGGTCCTCCCATAGTTTCCCACTTTTGTTTTCTAGACATTTCAACAAACTTCTCGTTCTTGCTTGCAACAGCCACAATGGCACTTTTCAAAACAAATCTTTCTCAACCATAAACTTTTGTAAATATTTTTACTAAGGAACTAGGTTCCTCCACAACATATTTATCAACCTCAAAGATTCGAAATGTGTTTATCAACCACAGCCTCCCCCTATTTCATCAACCTCTTCTTCCTTTTCTTAATACTCTACTTACTCTTCTGCAAGGCAGACTCAAAAGCCTCTTTCTTCCACAACCACCTAGTTTGTTTCAGCTAAAAGAGAATCACGTTCTTCAACTGGTTCTTCTATGACGGTGTCATGAATCGGAGACTCAAAAAGCACCATAAAGTCCTTTTATCCCCTAAGAATGGAATTTCTTCCCATGAGATTCAGGAACAGAGGAGAATTAAGGTTTGTAACACATGGAAGTGAGACAGGGTTTGATGGATGAGTAGAAATGACTGGAGATGAGGAGGAAACAGGTACGGGTACAGTAGTATCAGGGATGGTGAAGAAGTGGGTTTCTGGTGATGGTGTTAAGGGAGGAGGAGACGTTGGAGTCATGTTGATGGTAAGAGAAAACGACGATTATTCGTTGTCCATGGTCGGAGAAGTGGTAGAGAGTCCTGAAGGAAAAATTAAACTGATGCAGAGGGAGACAATGGTTTAGAACTGCTGGTCTGAAAAGTCGGATGATGTGGCAGTTGAATTAATTTTTCTATCCTTTTTCTTTGAGCAAGCATGCGAAAAACACATTACTACTACCCTGTAGTTCAGGAACCAGGTTTTTGACTTGTTTTTTTGTAAAAGGGTTTTTGCAGCTCTCCTCCGAAGTTCAACACTGTACCTTTAGCTTCTATGATCATCATGCGTATTTACCTGTAATGTTATAGATGTGAGTTAGGCCTAGTCAGAAAACACTTTAGCCAATTTTACCTTAGTCTGACTATCATAGTCATGTTAGCAGAACCAGGTTCTCAATTAGGTTTAAGTAATCCTAGTGCCATCTGGTTTCTCAAAGTGTTCCCTACTCAGAGCTTTGGTGAAGATATCTGCATTTTGATACTCTTGTGTAATAAAATCTTATACAAATAAGACTCTTTTCCATACTGTCGCTTGATCCACAGTGAATGAGCACATCACATGGCAGCTGCAACATATTCTACTTCAGTTGTTGAGAGAGCTACTGAGTTTTGTTTCCTTGTACCCCATGAGATAAAACATGATCAAAGGAAATGAGCCATTCCAGATGTACTTTTCCTGTCCACCAGCTAGCCTACATAATCAGCATCAGCATAACCAGTAAGGTTGAAATTGTCACCTGAAGGATAGTACAGAACCAGGTTCTGTGTGCCCTTAAAATATCTCAGAATTCTCTTAGCAGCCTTCAGATAAGATTTCTTAGAATTTGATTGGAACCTTGCACATAATTTCACACCAAATACAATGTCTGGCCTGCTGGCAGTAAGGTAGAGTAGAGATCCAATGATTCCCATGCTTCCATGTCAAACCTTTTCAAGCGTTCTTTGATGTATTCTGATTGATACATGTTCCCTTTATGGACTGCTTCACTTGAAGACCCAGGAAGATATTCAGTTCCCCCATCGCACTCATTTTAAACTCACTTCCTATGAGTTTGCAAATTCTTCACATAATGAGTTAGTTGTAGCTCCAAATATGATGTCATCCACATAAATCTGATCAATGAGCAGGTTCCTTCGTTGTTTCTTCAAAACAACGTATTGTCAATCTTTCCTCCTGTGAAGCCATTTTTCCACGAGAAACTTGGATAATCTCTCGTACCAGGCTCTAAGGGCCTGCTTCAATTTGTACAGTGCCTTATCCAATTTTGAATACATGTTCAGGATGTACAGACGTTCAAAATCCTGGAGGTAGCTTGATATAGACTTCTTCTTTGAGAAAACCATTTGGAAGGCACTCTTCACATCCATTTGGAATAAGGTGAATTCCATTTGTGAATCAAAGGCAATGTGGATCCTAATAGATTCCATGTGAGCTACTGGTCCAAAAGTCTCATCGTAATCGATCCCTTCCTCTTGATTGAATCCTTTGACAACAAACCTTGCTTTGTTCCTTGTAGCACTTCCATGTTCATCAAGCTCATTCCTGAATACCCACCTGGTCCCTATGATGGTTTTGTCTGAGGGTCTAGGTACCAGGTTCCATACCTTGTTTCTTTCAAGTTGATGCAGTTCCTCTTGCATTTTAGTAATCTAGTCTGCATCCTACAAGGCTTCCTTGATATTTTTGGGTTCTTTTTTTGGGGGATAGAAATGCTGAGAAGGCTAGGGAATTTTTGGTTTTTGATCTTGTCGGAACTCCAGAATCAAGGGGTGATTATATTATCAAGTGAATGAGAGATTTTGTGTTTCCAATTTGGGACTGGATATTGATTGGTAGAGAAACTAGGTAAGTTAAATGGATTTCCCTACACTCCTTGTTTAGTTACTTAGGGACTGCCTTGCACTGCATCTCCAACTCTTTCTTCTGCTTCAGAGGTAGTAATTGAAGTACCAGGTTCCTCTTGAGAAGTAGAAGAGGATGTTACATTGTCTCTCACATGTCTCCTTCATCTTACTCATCAAATCAACCTTCCCATTTGAAGCTCCAGATATTTCCTAGGGACCAAAAGTAGTTCATTATCTTAATCATCACTGTTTCCTTCTTTTTAGAGGAGGATGTCTCGTTGAATAGCACATGAACACTTTCGTCCACACTATGTACCATATTGTTGTAAACTTTATGGGCTTTGCTTTGAGGGTAGTATCCCAGAAGGATTCCTTCATCACTTTTTGCATCAAAATTCCCAAGCTGGTCCTTCCCATTGTTGAGAACACAAAAGCTCAGCATTTTCATCCATAGGTTCTCAGATGAGTCAGCTTAGGTTTCCTTCCAGTTAGCAACTTCTAGGGGGTTTTGTTCAGGAGAGGTCTGATCATGCGCCTCTTTTCACTCCTGCTCAATATTCCCATAGGAATTGCATGCTACGTGTTCTTCGAACTTTGAATTTGACAGACGCTGGACTAGGTCTTTCTTCATCAATATCTCCAGAAGTGAGAAACTTGTATCCCCCAAATCCTTTATACCAAGTCTTCGAATTTTTATCAACTGCATTCAAGCAGCTCATATTACCATCTTAGACACGAACTTCTACCTTTGCTTTCTTCCCCATACCTAGAATGTACCCCTTTTTTCCATATCCTTGCAGGGCTTTCAATGAGAGAAAATCCATGGTATTTTCAGTCATGTGCTTAGAGCATCTACTATCCATGATCCATTTCAGTCCGCTTCCTCCCACTGTTCCCTGCACATCTAAATTATGTGTTAGATTTAGGAACCCAAACTAGTTTGGGTCCCTTGTTATGATAGAAGGGATGGATAAGGGCTTTTCTAGTCCATGCAGGCAATATTGGTTTCTTGCGAGCGGTACCTGGTCCCCTGTTAGTAGTCACTTTTTCAGCAAACACTTTGTTTTTCTGAACAGATTGAGCCCTGGCCTGGCAATTTTCTTTGAAGTGCCCATTGTTCCCACGGTGGGTACACAGCTAGTTATCAGGAACTATAACGCAGTTGCTGTGAGGGTTGTAAGGAGTTTTCTCCTTTTGAAACCCGATTGCCAACCTGTTTTCACTATTGTTGAAGTACATGGCAGTGACAACATCTGAGGACCAGGTCCACTTGAGAGATTTCTCAAGATCCCTTTTTGACTTTCTTCAATTCAGCTTGAAGCTTCCTATTTTTCTCGACTTCACCACGTATCCTAGTTCTAGTAGCTTTCAACTCTTTTTCAAGCCTAATGTGTTCCTCACTGGCTCTCTCCTTTCTTTTTCCAGAATTTTCAGGTTTTGACTTAATCTCAGGTTTCACTATTGTTTCCCTTAGGTCTGTAATTTTTGCCAAAAGATCATTCTTTTCTTTTCTAAAAATTTCAATGGTTTTCCTATGGTCAGTAACTACAGTCACTAAGTCGTCTCTAGTTTGTTTAGATTTTGCTAATGCTAAGGTCAAAGAATCCCTATCCTCCACAAAACTATGAAAAGCATTGATTAATATATTAGCTAAAGACATGAGTTTTCTTAGAGAATAGGATTTCAGATTTCTCTGAACATCCCTTAAATTTACCTCTTTGTTGTCATCGTCTGATTGAGCCATTAAAGTAAAAGTTGAGTCATATTCAGCTGATCTTTTTCTCTTAAAGTTTTTGGAGAATTCTTGCTTCAAGAGAGAACAATTTTTCATGAAGTTTCCAGCCTCTCCACACTTGTAACAAAGATCATTTTTCTTTGATCTATTAGAATTGTACCTTTCTAGCACTTCTCCATTTCTTCTGACCATCTTTTGTAACCTTTTGGTTAACTAAGCCATGTAATTGTCTTCCTCACTCGAATAATTGTTATCAACTTTAAGTACCATGTACTTTTCTTTCTTTGGTTCTCTCCTTTCAAAAGTTGGTGGAGCAGCCAAGAGGATCCTTCCTAGGTGTTAGCCTGATAGGAGGAACCTACTCTAATACTAATTGTTAGTTTATATGAGTCCACCATACTGTATAAATAACCGGGTTCTCTATGTGTTTCCTCTGAAAATACTGATGAAATAAACTGTATAGGGATTTGGTCCTATATCAGTTTGGTGCAGTGCTAAGTTTGTATGAGTCCACCAAATAGTAGAGTACCTGGTCCTTTGTGGGGTTCTACTGTGAATGCTAGTAAAGTTGTTGTAAATAAGGCCAAGGATTTTTATGTGGAAAAATCCCACACAAGGGGATCAAAAAACCACGACCTATACTTGTAGGCTTTTAACATCACTAAGTTGCAATCTCCATATTACAATTCACTTTATAAAAACCCTATTGCACAGACTTCTACTAACTTATGATGCTCCCATCACAAGCCACTCTATAACTATCCTAGTTACAAAGAATTTGACTAACTTGTGGTATTTCCACCACAATCCATTTTGTCACACTACGGTTACAAAGGCTTTGACTAACTTGTGATATTTCCACCACAAGCCACTGTGTCACACTACTGTTACAAAGGCTTTTGCTTATGACTAATCCTAGCCACAACATAAACTCAGGGAGTTTACAGATTTACGAGTTTCCTAATCTATGCTTCTAAGAAAGCCGGATAGGAGTTACAATGAAGAACACATAACAAAGACTCAACAATCCTAAGGACTTAAGATATCATCAATCTTAGATCAGGTCCTTGAGGTTCTAGCAGCTTTGGTCTTGATAGAGGTTCTAGCAGCTTTGGTCTTGATAGAGGTTCTTGAGCACTTGAGAGAATATTCGTTTTCTATATTTGCAAGTGTTGGAACTTGAAACTTGTGCTTGCATAAGGTTTATAATACACAAGACATCCTTAGTGATGTCCAATCTGAATGGGAAGTGACTGTTGCACTGTTGCAGGCAATCACTTTCAGCAATTGCTTTCTAGCTGTAGTTGACTTGTACTTCTGTCAGAGAACCCTAAAGGACCAAGTCCCTGTTGTGTTCCTCTTTGTACAGTTGCGATCAGTCACTCAGTTGCATTCCAACTGTATAGTTGACTTGGAATTCTGTCAGAGAAGTACTAAGGGATCAGGTTCTTGATCTGGTTCTTGTGCACACCGCCCAAATTGTCTTGAGTTGAGTAACTTGAATTATGCTTTGTATAGACTCATTGTAGGTACACCTTGATCACATCACTTGAAGTGATGTGAGCACTTTAGTTGGTCAAAGAAAGAGTGGGCACTGGAAATAGTGTTGTGCGGCAGAATATTCGTTTCCAGCTATGTCCAATTGACTTTGTACTGCTGTGAGGAACCCACAAGAGTATCAGGTCCTTGTTTGGGTTCCTACCTCCTGAAGCTATAGCAAGTTCACATTTGGCTGGAATCCGTTAAATGCAGTGTAATCCAAATGAGTCAGCTTCCCTATCAGGTTCTTGACATTAAGTTTGTTAGATCATCCAAACACAAGGCAAAGCTATTGAAAACATATCAATCCTATCAATTACTCACTGAGTTGGAGTACTCACTTTACTCCCTGAACCCCGTGTGCTGATTCAGTCGTTGCTGATCTTGCCAGCGTGAGTTGAGAGCTCCCAGCAGACTTCGGAGTCCACGAGGTAGCTGTTTGGCGTCTGCAGTCCCGTGTTTCTCCCCCTTTATCTCATTTCTATCTCTTTATCAGTTATTCTGTAATAGTTTAGTAGGCATTTCAGACTTGTAGTGTATTGATAGATGCTCATGACTAGTGAGGCCCCGGTATCGAGCTGTGTTGGGTTGTATTTCGCAAATTGTTCTGTGTTGTCACTGCTTACTTTTGGATTTATATCATGTTTAAGACTAAATGCTTATTGTTTAATTGCTTAAAACTAAACTGGAAATATGTTGGATGGCCTTGTCTTCACGAGAGGAGCCATCACGACCGGGTCCGGGTTTGGGGTCGTGACAAGATGGTGTCAAAGCCTAGGTTACATAGGTCTCACGAGTCATGAGCAGGTTTACTAGAGTCTCACGGATATGTACGGAGACATCTGTACTTATCCTCGGGAGGCTGCAGAATCTTTAGGCAAAACTTCACATTTTTGAATTATCATGTGTCCTTGATTCAACTTGAAAAAAAACTCTTTGAATTCCTTCCACGTGTTCGCATGTGCGCATGAGCGCTCAGTATCGGATGTGCATCGTTTTCTTTTGATTCCCTGATGGAGGGGCGAGATGTGATCTCTGTATGTTGATGTTGGGCCAGTCTGGAATACTTGGGGCCGGATTATGTCTATTGCTTGAGCCCTGAGCTGTTGATTGTGCAACCGCATGTTTCTGGATCTATATGTTCTGTTGTGTCCCTATTAAGGGGAGTAATGATTGGATAGCTACGTGATGACTATGTTATGACTGCGATGTGTATCCATATGATTTGGAAACGACGAGATGGGTCTGCTAGAGGATGGAAGAACTATTAGGTACTTGATGTTCATCTTGATTTGAGGTATAGCCCTGAGTTATGGGTGTGAAAAATCTTTTCATGTTTCCTAGTTAGGAATGAAGTAAATTTTATGCTGCGATATGAGTTCAGACTCAGCAAGATTAAGTTACTATGTAATGTTTGTGATGGTAGAAGGTATACAGAAATGTTAGATGGAGGCAAAACAGGTGGGTTATCTCCTGCGGAGTGTTCTAAGGTTGTGTGATCCTTATGTTGTCTGTTAGAATATTTCATTTACAAGTGAAATATATGTGTTGAAATTTAAATTTGGGTCTCTTAAGAGAGTGGGTTTAACTATTGTGGGAGTGAATGCGAGAATTGTAGAAGATATAAAGTCTAGATGGTATGTGTTTCACGAGCTTATGAAGGATGGCGTTTAATCTCACTATGGTATTATGGCAGTAATAGAGTATATGCATGATGAGTTATTGTGTGTGTTTTGATCTATGGTTTTGAGCCAAGTGGGGGAGTCGGCTATTGATTAGTTGGTTGCACAGTTATGTGCTATGTTGTTTCCAGTTTGAGGCGTACGGGTAAATCAATTATGGCTTATGGAGATTGAGACTGAGTTCGAGTAAAGGAAAAATTTCGACGAAGGTTATGTTATGCTTCATAGGTGTAGGAGAATCACGGAGTGTCTTGAGTGGTTATTAGTGAAGAATGGTCGGTGAATGGGGCAGGAAGTTGCTTGGTTGCATTGAGGTGAGGTTACATTCTGCGGTGTCGTAGTGCAAATGAGGCACATGTTGTTCGGTTCATTTGATCAGGCTAATTGCAGTTTGAGTAGAGTGGATGATTCTAGAGAATGGTTCTAATGTGTTCAACATTTTACATGCAATGATTGAGGATTTTCAAGTTGTACGTTTGGTTAGAAATTGAGGTTTGCATTTGAAAGGTGTCAAGACTTGTGGTATTTCTATATAAATTAGGGAATTCTATATATATATGTCAGTATCAGGAAGGCAAAAGTAATGATGTTGGATTCGCATGAAGTCTCTACAAAGTAAAGTATTTCAAATATGGTGCTTGGGGATATTTGAGAGAGTAGTCAGCGGCTTATGAGCCTTAGACAGTGTGGTTTTATGCTTGGGTCTAGTATTGTGAGTCGGAGTTGAGGAATTATGGTGTTATAGTAAGAAGAAGTATCAAGTTAAAGGTAAATCAGATGGGACTCGGATAGATTGGATAGCTTGGTAGAAGGCCGGATCGGTATGGAACGGATACGATTAGTTCTTTGAAAGATTACGAGGTAATGAGTTTCTACAGGTGTTTTGCGGCAATGTTCTTTGGTTTTAGCAGCCTGCGTAGTTTGGTTGAGTTAGAGGGATTCAGTCCTAACGGATTTGGTGTTGTGCAAAAGGGAGTCAGATAGTTCTTGATGATTTCTACCATGGTTAGAGAGGTATATTTTCTGCTGGCGTGAGGAGCATGGAATGTATAGTGATTTTCTTCTAGATGGGATCAATGGAAAGTTCTTGGCTAGTTGAGTACATAATTGCTTATAGCTCGGAGGGGGAAACAAAGTTCTCATGGTTATCCTAGGACGGTATGGTTTATGCGGTATGTGGTATAGGTTTGAGATTTGCATGTGTAAGGTCTTGGTTCAGTTCTGAAAGGAAGATCATAAAAATCCTTAGGCAGTGGGCAGCTTCAGATGGTTAAGGAAATGATCTTCAAATGATTAGGGAAATGATATTACTAACTGGTATGGATTGATGAGAGTATGCATTTTTAGAAAAGGGGCAAGTGTTTGAGTTGATGATACTTCAGTAGTATTGCAACACTCTCTTATTGGATCGGCTGTTGATACTTGAGTTTGTGTGGTGGCATAGATGAATTATAAGAGTACCTCTCGTGGAATGATTGAGCCTTAGAAGTGTGGCCTATGTTTGAACGGCGGAATTGGGATCAGATATGGTGATTCATGTGCTATATGGAGTTGGAGACTGGGAGTTCTCATATACAGGTTATGTTGTGGTTTTAGGTCACGTGCATCGACACTATATAGGGACTATCAGGGTTTGGAGATCTGAATGGATCTTTTGTTGTGTGGTATGTTAGATTTTGATGTAATATTGGGTATAGACTGGTTGTCTTCGTGTCGGGTTATGCTGGACTATTGCGTTAAGGCGGTGATGTTGGCTATGCCAGGAATGCCACGGATTGAGTGGAGATGTTCAATGGATTATGTTCCTAGTAGGGTGGTGTCATTTTTGAAGATCCAGCAGATGGCTGGGAAGGATTGCCTTTCTTATTTGGGCTTTCGTGATGGATGTCAGTGCAAAGACTTCTACCATTGATTCAGGTCCGGTGATGATGGACTTTTTGGATGTGTTTCTTATGGTCGGGTATGTTGCTGGGCAAGGTTGTTGATTTCAGTATTGATTTGATGCTGGGAACCGTATCGTATGGAACCGACAGAGTTAAAGGAGTTGAAGGAACAACTTCAAGAACTCCTTGATACGGGGTTTATTGGTAGACCTATATGGATGTGTGTTCTGCATCAAGACGACTTTGTTGACTTCGATTTGCTATTGGTGAGGGATGTGTTGATTCGATTGTTATTGAGCCTATTAGTAATCTGGGGAGATCTATGAGTTACCTTTTGCGGGGCATTTGGGATTTGATGGTTATAGGCACATATGGTGCGGTTCCATTGGGGTTTCATAGTGGAAGTTGAGCGGGAAGAGTATTGGGTATTGCTCGGTGGATGGCTTATTGGTTATGTCCTTTCGGGTTTGTGTGGTGTTATGTATTTGCTGCACCATGGTTATGATGATTTGCATTGGTTCTAGACATCAAATTGTGTGTGGTTGTCGATTTTGAGCAGAGTGGCAGGAGGTGTGTCATGTGGACCCGTGTTTGGATAGGGTTGCGCATTGCAGCGAAGTTATGTGAAGGTATGACCTTTCGGGTTAGATTCTTGTATTCTGTTTCTATGACGTGTGATGGGTTCTCATCATTGTATTGTGGTGGTACTGGTGAGCTTCCGATACAGCTCTTTCATTCGAGTCATTTTTCATGATTTGAGTATGTTTGGATTGTTGTTTATTGGTGCACGGATTGCACGAGTTGCGGATTTAGTCTATATTGATGTGTCATGTCACTAAAGTGGTTGTGTTGGATTAGATGTGATCGTTGGGATCTACAATGAATTACAAACGGATTCGGTTTCAGCATGTTGGAAGGATAATATCGAGGTTCGGCTCAGAAATTTGCTATGGTCCTTGCCAAAGGAGAAGTGGCTTCATGAATGGTTGAACTAAGAAATGGTTACAGTTTATTGTGTGTTTCATTTATCATTGGCAATATATGAAAATGTTGGAATGAGACTTTAGTTGATAAGATGTTTTCTATCGGTATTCGGTTGTTGTGTGCAGTTGCTGTGATTAGAAGTTATCGCTACAAGCGTTTGAGTTATGTGATATATTATGTAATTGCACCTGAGGTTACGAGTATGGGTTGTTACAGCTTGTTTGGGCTTATTCAAAGTATAGATGGGAGATTCTGATCTTGTGGATGATTTCGAAAGTGGAAATGTGGTTCTAAGGTTTATGGGCTAGGTTGGATTGCGAAATTTCAGTTACATTGTGTTATCGGACCTATATGAGATAGGGTAACGTGGGATCACCCCTGGGTGTGTGCATGGTAAGGTTATTCAGCGATTGGTTGGCTTTTGGAACAACTCTGGGCATGTTCGAGGACGAACTTAGGTTTAAGTGGGGGAGGATATAACGACCCGACCAGTCGTTTTGAGCTTTTGCACTTCGCTCGCCAGTTCTCAGGCATGACTAGCCCCGTGTGATGTATTATGACTTATGTAAATTGTTGGTTTTGATTTTTAGGGTAATCAGAATGAATTTGGAATAACAGTTCTCAGTTTGAAGCTTGAAATTTGAAAGGTTTGACCAAGATTTGACTTATTTGTATTTGATATCAGATCGGAATTTTTATGATTTGGTTAGTTCCATTAGGTAATTTAGGACTTAGGAGCGTGATCGAAATGCATTTTGGAAGTTCGTGGAAGGTTTAGGCTTGAATTGGCGAAATGGAGATTTTGGCATTTTCCGGTTGATAGGTGAGATTTGATATAGAGGTTGGAATGGAATCTGAAAGTTGTAGTAGTTCCGTTGTGGCATTTGAGATGTGTGTGCAAATTTTTAGGTCATTCAGACGTGGTTTGGTATACTTCTTGATCGAAGTGTAATTCGGAAGATTTTGGAAGCTTAGACTTGAATACGATGTGTTGTGGGTCATTCGATATTGTTTGAGGTGTTTTGAAGATGGGTACAAGTTTGAATGGTGGTATGTGACTTGTGTTGTGCTTTTGGTTGGTCCTAGGGGCCTCGGGATGATTCCGGATGGATGACAGAAGAATTGGAATTGAGTTTTGCAGCTGAAGCATTTGGTTTCTGTCATACCGCACCTGCGGTTGAGAGGCCGCAGGTGCGATGACCGCAGAAGCGGAAGGCAGCCACATATGCGGCCAAGTAGAAGTCCTTCAGGAACCGCAAAAGCAGTGGCATGGGTGCACCTGCGGTAGCGCAAGTGCGAGTTAACCGTAGATGTGGTAATTAACTATTTATTGAAATCGCAGATGCAATAGATTTGGTCGGAGAAACGATACTGCAGAAGCTGAAAATGGACCGCAGGTGCGAAAATGCCTGGGTCAGAAAGTATATAATGTTCCTCCGCGAGTTTTTGCTAAGTTCTCCATTTTTTAAGACGGGAAGCGAGCTAGGGTAGTGAATTCAAGGGAAAATTAAAGAGAATCAGTTGGGTAAGTTCCCTGAGCTTCATTACTCATGTTTATGATCATTTTTCCATTGTTTAATCATAGTATTAGTGAAAATTAAGGAAGAAAATTGAGGGATTAGGGCTTGAGATTAAGAGACCTTTGAGTGGGGATTTTAAGGACCATTTGAGGTCCGATTTTGATGTTCTTGATATGTATAGACTCGTGGGAAGACGCGGATTTCATTGATGTTAATTTTGTCGGATTTCGAGATGTGGGCCCGAGGGTCGGGTTAGAGCAATTTCGAGATTTTTGATGTAGATTGGATATTTTGGAGTGGGCTTTGTTCCCTTCGCATATTTTAATGGTTATGTACTGATTGTGGCTAGATTTGGAGCATCCGGAGGTCGATTCGTGAGGGCAAAAGTATCGCGGGCTAGAGTTTGGACTGGATCGAGGTTAGTAATGATTGTAAATGATGCCTTGAGGGTATGAAACTCCCGGATTTGCATATCGTTGTGCTATGTTGAGGTGACGCACACGCTTGATGACGAGCGTGGGGTCGTGCACTGTTGGGGATTGTGACTTAGTCCGTCCCAAATGACTATTTTACCGCATATTTGACTAAAATCTATTTGCTATCATCATGTTTTGGGATGAATGCCATATTTGGGCCGCGTGCTAACTATCTGAACCCTTAAAGGATTTTATTAATATTTCTTCTCTGTTTTGACTTTATACTTGAACTCAATCATGCTATATTCTACTATTTTTCATAACTCAGCCCTGTTTACTCTGCTTTAACACTTAAATGATGTTTTAAATGATATTTTGGGCTGAGCATTATGTTTTACTGTTGCCCGAGTTGTTGTGAGGTTCCGACTGAGTAAGGCCGAGGGTCTATGTTATGAGGAAACACTGATTATGAGGCCGAGGGCTTGAGATTTATACACCACAAGATGGCTTGTTGATATGAGGTCGAGAGCCTAGTGATGATGCCACGAGATGGCTTGATATTGTGCTTGGGCCGTAAGGGGCCCCTCCAGGACTCTACACTCCCCCAGTGAGTGCGGGTACCCATTGTGATGTAAGATATAGCCTGAGAGGCTGGTATTGTTAACATTGTGCCCGAGGGGCAATCCTTTATGTGCTTATTTGTCTTATTTGTCTGTCATTTACCTGCTTAATTATTAAAAAGTCATTTCATGAAGTTTGAACTGAATTAAAAATGACTTTACACATTATCACTACTTCACTGCTTCTACTGGTTTTACTGTTTCATTATAGTCTGTAATGTGCCTTACATGTTTTCATATCTCTCAGTCGTTTATTTATGATTATTACTCACTGAGTTGGAGTACTCACTTTACTCCCTGCACTTTGTGTGAAGATTCAGGCGTTGCTGATCCTGCCAGCGAGAGTTGATAGCTCCCGGCAGACTTCGGAGTCCACGAGATAGTTGTTTGGCGTCCGCAATCCCATGTTTCTCCGCCTTTATCTCATTTCAATCTCTTTATCAGTTATTCTGTAGTAGTTTAGTAGGCATTTCAAACTTGTAGCGTACTGATAGATGCTCATGACTAGTGACACCCCGGTATCGGGCTGTGTTGGGTTGTATTCCGCAAATTGTTCTATATTGTCACTGCTTACTTTTGGATTTATATCATGTAAGACTAAATGCTTATTTTTTAATTGCTTAAAACTGAATTGGAAAAGTATCGGCTGGCCTTGTCTTCACGAGAGGCGCCATCACGACCGGGTCCGAGTTTGGAGT
Source organism: Nicotiana sylvestris (assembly GCF_000393655.2). NCBI lineage: Eukaryota > Viridiplantae > Streptophyta > Magnoliopsida > Solanales > Solanaceae > Nicotiana > Nicotiana sylvestris. The sequence continues at coordinate 88,547,025 of NC_091059.1, read as the reverse complement.
CGTGACAACTCATTAATTAATTAGGTAATGGCCCGTTACCTCGTAATTAACCAATTACCCGCATAATTAAGAATTATCTCAATTTACTTAAAATACTACTCATTTTTAACACACTTTATACATTATACTAACATGGTCATGTGGTATATTATTTATTCCATAAATACGAGGTATTATAGCTTGGATCGTATTTTATTCCAAATTGTCAAAGTTCGACGAAACTCATTTTCTCCGATTTGCTTACCCTCTCCCCTCCACGAATTTACTTATCACTTGTTTGTAATACCATAAATACATATAATATCGAAAATAGTCTTGTCCTCATCCTAAAGTACTACTATTAAATATTAAAATATATCATATAAAATCAATACATACACCATTATTTTAATAAACATCCATGTAAAAATACGTATATTTTCTCAACTTCTAATTTTTTCAATCTCATTTAAAGAGTACAAATTTTCATAAGCTTAATTCTTAAATCATAATAAAATTTTGCCGCCTGCTTAGCTCAACCATTAGTCCTATAGTTCCATTTAAACAATTATGTAAGTAAAAATACATTAAATCTCTTTCCAACACAATAAATTACGCACAAAACCCAAAAAAAGTAATTCATATATTTACAATAAAGAAAATCTCCTAAAATTTTCTCATATTATGTGTATAATATAAAACATATTCGAAAGTAGTAATATTAATAATTAATGAAATTATATATTTTTTAAAATTTTACAAAAACGTTCCACTCGAAATACGACATCAAACATATATAACGGTATCAATGTTGTTAAATTTATGGGGTGTAACATCCTTCCCCCTTTTAGCACATTCGTCCTCGAATATTAACTCTTAGAGATTTTCAAAATTTTTACTACGGTCTTCTCCGTGACAAAACAAAAACCCAATCTCTCTCTCAAGTCTCGACTATTCACAACCTTTTCTATTTGAGTATCTCGTATCTTCTTCACTTTTACTTTACTTAATTTTCAATCTCGCATCATATCTTCTGTTCCTTTCAACCTCCCTTCAACATAGATAGAAATTATATCTACGCCTTAAAGTTCTATTGTGATAGCACCTCTAGTGCATAAAAAATTCGGTGGAAGCTTTATACTGATTTCTTACGACTTAGCTCTATGGCACGATTTAGAAACAAAAGCAGGGTAAAATTTTCTAAAAGCACTATAGCCTCTCAATTATAAATGTGGCGCGCAATACACTCATAAGTGAGACTCTACTAGGCACAGCTTTATAGACTCCGTAGGACACGACCCGCTCTGATACCACTTTTGTCACACCCCAAAACATGGGAGGCGTGGCTGGCACCCGGTGTCGTACTGGCCCGAGCGAACTACTCTGTAACTCATTCATTCCTTTTGTAACTATTATGGACCAATATGGTCACAACTCGTAACATAAAATTGTAAGTGGGCAAATGTTATATCCATGAACATTCGTTCATAAAACATGAATACGTATGGGCCGTCAATGCCTCTGACATACTGTACATAATAAACCAGTGTCTACAAAGCCTCTAAGATTATTTGACATAAAATGGAACAGGGTACCGGCCTACCCATAAGTCTGTAGCAAAATTCTAACATGATGACTCATAGACTCGGCTGCATTCCGAATGAGGTGGAGTCTTACCGATCCTTCACTGAAGCAAATCTCGTCAACTATGAGGGTTCGTCAAATTGATTATCTATACCTGCAGGCATGAATGCAGTGTTCCCAACAAAAGGACGTAAGTAAAAATAATATACCGAGTATGTAAGACATGTAAATCAGCACATTAAGAACATAGAAGAAACATGGAGTAAAGGACTAAACCTGTAAATCTGGATAGTTATGTAAATCATGCAATATTTATAATGTCATGCATATGCATATGAATGTCATATCGTGCATAGGTATATGTGTTCATAACTTCATCAAGCATATCATATCATCTCAGCCACTGTGGACAACATCATCAACACATACCAACTGAACAGGTGGTGGTGTGTATATAACACCATAACCTTTTTCCCGTACCCCATATAAATATAATTTATATGTATACGCGTATATAACACCATCTGGTCATGGATCAATGTACATGTATGAATACATAAAATTCATAAGAATATACATTAATAAGATTTTCTCGGAATGCCATAAAACTCAATATGCCTTTCGGATAAACTTTTTTATTACAAATTATACTTTTTGATCTTAAAGTAATAATAAAAACATTGTGAAAGTTTTGACGTGCAAAATGAAACAAAAGGAAGACCACTATCTATATGTCATGTGAATTTCTTATACTATTGCGAAAGAAGAGTTGTTTCAGAGATCAGAACTGACATCTGCAAGGGTCCCCACTTTGCCAAAAACTTTTTCTTTATGCATATAATCTGAGTGAAGTCATATTAATGGAAACTCTTTCTTAAACTTGGCTATATACATGATCTGTTTCTTTTTCCCATTTATGCATTGTACTTGGCGCCACTCACATGAGGAAGATAAGATATGTAAATGATGTTTATAAGTGATGCATTAGCAGTCGTCTGAACAGTAATCACTTAATTAGAAATCATGGCTTATGGGAGAATACGTATTTCGGATAAATTTTATCAAATACGTATTTTTCTGAGACCCATCAACAGACGATAGAATAATAAGACTTATGGGAAAATAAGAGTATACACATCTCTAGTATTTCTACGAATAGAGTAATTTATGAAAATTGTGCATTTTCTCGGTTCGTTTGGGTCGTATAGATCATGCCAAAAGGAAAGAAGGGATGACTTTAACACACATGTGTTGATTCTCTTGACAATCTCTTTAACACTGTTGATTGCGACAATGCGTAACAACAAATTGAACTAGAGAAAAATCCACATGATATTCTTGAGAAAGACTATACCGGGCTTCGTTAGAGTCACGTTGCTAAAATGCTCAAGGGTTTTTTTTTTTTTTTTTTTTTTCCTAGAATCCTTGAACCCTACTTTAGAAATCAATAACACCTTAAACATACTTTAGAAATCGGTAACACCTTTAACAATCAGAAGCTGAAACAACCCACATCCTTGAAATTTCACGTTATGGATGAAAATGATTCTTATACCTTTAAGACATAAAGATTCTCTTTCTAAATTGATACGTAACTTAGGTCATAACACTTGTCCTGTTCTTGCCACCTTGACTAAAACTATTAAGGGGCACTACGTTGAAGAAAGAGTGGCTGCCACGTTGGGGTGGGGAGGGTTAGTCTTATCCACCCATAACTTATTAATTAATTAAGTAATGACCTGTTATCCGGTAATTAACCAATTACCCGTATAATTAAGAATTATCTCAATTTACTTAAAATTCTACTCATTTTTAACACACTTTATACATCATACTAACATGGTCATGTGATATATTATTAGCCCATAAATACGAGGTATTATAGTTTGGATCGTATTTTATTCCAAATTGTCAAAGTTCGACGAAACTCATTTTCTCCGATTTGCTTACCCTCTCACCTCCACGAATTTACTTATCACTTGTTTGTAATACCATAAATACTTATAATCTCGAAAATACTCTTGTCCTCATCCTAAAGTACTACTATTAAATAATAATAAATCATGGTACCATATAAAATTAATATATACACCATTATTTTATTAAAACATCCATGTAAAAATATGTATATTTTCTCAACTTCTAATTTTTCCAATTTTATTTAAAGAGTACAAATTTTCATAGGCTTAATTCTTAAATTATATTAAAATTTTGCCGCCTGCTTAGCTCAACCATTAGTCCTATAGTTCCATTTAAACAATTCTGTAAGTAAAAATACATTAAATCTCTTTCCAACACAATATATTGCACACAAAACCCCCCAAAAAAATTCATATCTTTATAATAAAGAAAATCTCATAATCTTTTCTCATATTATGTGTATAATTTAAAACATATTCGAAATTAATAATATTAAAAATTATATAAAATTATATATTTTTTAAAATTTTACAAAAATGTTCCACTCGAAATACGACATCAAACATATATAACGGCATCAATGTTGTTAAATTTACAGGGTGTGACAGTTTTGATAATTAAGAATTTAGAAATAATTTAATGAGGAAAAATTGGTGGCGTTGGATCTCTCTGATCAGCGGTTGAGATTGAATCTTAATAAAATTGAAGAATAAGAAGGAATGGGGATTAAACGTGGACCGTTGATGAGATAGATCAACTACCCAGATTCATTTGTGTTTTTTTTTGTGTGAGTAGCATACTTTAGCTTTTTTTGATCCCTTTTATAATTAAATTAAATAAGCTTAATCATTTTTAATAAAAATATGGTAAAACTATAATTATTATATATACTACCAACTATTTTAATTAATTATTTATAAATATTTTATTTTTCTAATTATAACACTAATTTTATAATAGTATCATAATAATCTATTTTACTAGAAATTAAGGAGTAATTTTGTGCCTATGTGATGTACAAATCAATTTAAATGTTGTTTGTGGAATTAGAAGATGACTGTCCTGACTTCAAGAGCAGAATGATGACGATCACATTTCCAAGAATGAAGACGAATCGATCGAGGACTAACAAGGGTGACACCAAGTCCCTGAAATACTCTATTGAAAGCTTGGAGGTGAGCGGCAATTGAGTGGAAAATCTTCTTATAATAGTAAATATTGTGTACTTACATAATACTAATACTAAGTGATTAATTTTAAAACTAATACTTAATTAATTTGCATAAATAAGTATTTATTACTAGAAAATACTTTCAAAATATTTATTGCAAATTATTAAGTATAAGTAAATTAATTTTAAAAAGGAAGGTCAAAATTGGCCGTCAACACTTCACATGACACGTCGTAAAGGTAATGCCTCCAAATTTTTAATGTATGAACAATGACTACCAGCTCCAAGTCATAAACAGGGTAATTCTTCTCGTGAACCTTCAACTGTCACGATGCATATGCAGTCAGCCTGCCATCCTACAACAATATTGCACCGAGCCCAATACACGATGCATCACAATACATCGTGTAGGATCCTGAACTTGTGGGCAACACCAACATTTGAGTTGTAGTCAAGGAAGTCTTAAGCTTCTAGAAACTCAACTCACACTCATTCGACCACCTGAATGGGGCACCCTTCTAGGTCAATATAGTCAATGGGGCTGTGATGGATGAAAACCCCTCCACGAACAGACGATAATACCCTACCAAACCCCAGAAGCTCTGAATCTCCAAAGCTAAAGTAGGCCTAGGAAAGTTTTGAACTGACTTAAACTTCTTAGGATCCACTTTAATGCCCTCTTCAGTTAACTCATGCACCAAAAGGGCAACCGAATCCAATAAAAACTCACACTTTAAAATATTGGCATATAACTGACTATCTCTTAGAGACTGAAGTACAATTCGAAGTTGATGCGCATGCTCCTCTCGACTATGAGAGTATATCAAGATATCATCAATGAATACGATCACAAAAGAATCCAATTAGGGCTTAAATACCCGGTTTATCGAATCCATAAATGGTGTTGGGGCATTTGTCAGCCCAAATGACATCACTAGGAACTCATAATGCCCATACCAAGTCCAAAAAGCTGTCATAAGGACATCCGATGCCCTAATCTTTAGCTGATGTTAGCCAGACCTCAAATCAATCTTTAGCTGATGTTGGCACCCTGGAGATAATCAAATAAGTCATCAAGTCCTTGATAACAAATACTTGTTCTTTATAGTGATTTTTGTTCAACTGCCAATAATCTACGCACATCCTCATCGAATCATCCTTCTTCTTCTTCACGAATAACACAAGTGCACCCCAAGGCAAGACACTAGGTTTAACAAATCCCTTATCAAGAAAATCCTACAATTTCTCCTTTAGTTCCTTCAACTCAGGTGGTTCCATACGATATGGTGGAATATAAATGGGCTGAGTGCCTGAAGCCAAGTCAATACAAAAATTAATAGCTTTGTCGGGTGGCATTGCCGATCGATCTGTAGAAAACACCTTTGGAAACTCACGCACAACAGGTACTAAATCCATGGAAAGGACCTCCGCACTAGAATCGTGAACATAAGCCAAATATGGTAGACATCCATTCTCGATCATATGCCGAGCCTTCACATAAGAAATAACCTTGCTAGTAGAATGTCTAGGAGTCCCCCTCCACTCTAATAAGGGCAACCCCGGAATCACTAAGGTGACAACCAATCCATTCCCAAAAAAACATCAAAGTCTACCATATTAAGAATTAGGAAATCTACACTACTCTCAAGGCTCCCGATAGAAACCACACACGCGCGATAAACATGATCTAAAACAATAGAATCTCCCATAGGCGTGGACACATATATATGAGCACTCAAAGAATTACAAGGTAAAATTAGATATGAGAAAAAATAGGATGATATGTAGGAATAAGTAGAGCCCGGATAAAATAGAACTAAAGCATCTCTATGGAAAACTAGAACAATACTGTAACGACCTGGCCGGTTGTTTTAAGATTTAATGCCCTGATCCTCTATTAACTTCTCTCCCCGTATTTATTTCTGCTATTTTGATTTGTCGGGATGTTTGGTTGAGTTTCGAAGAGTTTTGGGACTCTTAGTCCCTAAATGAGAGCTTAAGTTTTGGAAATTTGACTATAGTCGGAATAGTGTAAAGACGGCCTCGGAATAGAATTCTGATGGTTCTGTTAGCTCCGTTGGGTTATTTTGGGCTTAGAGGCGTGTTCGGATTGTGTTTTGGAGGTACAAAGCTAATTTGGGCTTGAAATGCCGAAAGTCGAATTTCAAAGTTTCTTGTTCGATAGTTAGATTTTGATCCGAGGGTCGGAATGGAATTCCGAAAGTTGGAGTAGCTTCGTAGTGTTGAATGCGATGTGTGTGCAAAATTTCAAGTTTTTCGGACGGAGTTTGATTTACTTTTTTTATCAAAAGCGTAGTTTGAGAGTTTTTGATGTTCTTACACTTGAATCTGATGCTAATTGGTTGATTCGATGTTATTTGAGGTGTTTGGAAGATTGGTATAAGTTGGGATAGTGGTATATGACTTGTTTGTGCTTTTGGTTGAGGTCCGGGGGCCCTCGGGATGATTTCGGGTGGTTAACGAAAAGTTGGAAAGTTAGAGTTTGCAGCTGAAGTCTTTGGGCTATTGTCATAACTGTATCTGCGGTTGAATGGCCGCAGATGCGACTCCCATAGAGGCAGAGTAAAGCCGCAAAATCGGCCAAAGGAGAAGTAGGGTAGGGATCGCAGAAGCGGATGGATTAACGCACCTGCGAAACCGCAGATGCGACATCTGGGTCACAGGTGCGGAGATGGAAATTCTAAGTGAGAACCATAGAAGCGGTTCCACAGCCGCAGAAACGGTATCACAAATACAATGGATGGACCGCAGATGCGGTATTTCTGGGCAGAAAATAGGAATTTCGAGGGTTTAGTTTCAAAAGTTGAAAATTCGATTTGGAGCTCGGGAGAGGGCGATTTTGGGAGGAATTTGAAGAGGAAATAAGTGGGTAACACTTCCTTAACCCTCTATAGTTGTATTCTACTAATCTATTATTAGTTTTATCATTTAATTTCGGATTGGAGATGAAATTTGGGGAAAAATTGGAAGAAAGTTCTTAGACCTAGAATTTGAATTTTGATTGGGAATTTGACCTTAGATTTGGATAATTTTGGTATATATGAACTCATGAGAGTATAAGGATTCTGAAAATATAAATTTTACCCGATTTCGAGATGTGGTCTCAAGGGGCATTTTGGTCATTTTACCTAATTTCGCGTATTAGCTTAGAATTTATTTGTAGAATCAGTTACTTGAAGTGTTATTTACATTATGCAATTGAATTGAATAGATTCAGGCCATTTGGAGTCGAGTACTCATGGCAAGAACGCGGTTTTCGGGTTGATTTTGAGCTGGTTCGAGGTAAGTGGCTTGCCTAACCTTGTGAGTGGGACATTCCCCTTAGGATTTGGTATTGTTGATAGTTGAAATTCCTTGTACATGAGGTGACGAGTGCGTACTTGTGCTAATTGTTGAAAATTCAATTTTCATTAAGTAATTACTAGTGTGTTTCTTTGACTGTTTATATTACTTGCAATTTAAGCCTGCTGTTAGCTTAGGGAAGCATGTCAAAGTGACTTAAGTGCTTTATTTGTTCAAACTACCTTACCTAAATTCCGTGCATCATGCTAGGCTAGAATTACCTATTTGCCTTAATATGAAATTTACTTTTGCTGAATATTTTTCATGTTGCTACTGTGTATTACATTTGGGACTACGGATGTGGGATTCCGGTAGATCCCCCTTGTCTATTTATTTGGGACTACGGATGTGGGATTCCGGTAGATCCCCTACACAGTTATATGGAACTACGGGACAGCACCTGGTAGATTCCCCTAGTACTGGGTATTTACATTTGGGACTACGGATCGGGATTCCGGTAGATCCCCGCGCACTATGAGTTGGACTACGGGACGATAACCCGGGAGATCCACTAGATATTTATATTGGAGAATACAGGACGGTATCCTAGGAGATCCCCGATTCTTTTCTTTGTGCTGAGTTGTATCTCTTTTTGTGTTACTTTTACTGTTGTACTTATTATACTATTTTTGTCACGGCCCAATTCCCGAACCCGATCATGATGGCGCCTCTCGTGAAGATAAGGCCAGCAAGACCAAAACAGAACAACTCTTTGAGCAGTAAATTATCATAAACAGTAATAAACATAATATAATATCCATAGATTGTGAAAATTTAACGATAACAACAGTGAAAACCATTTCGACACAGCCCAAACCGGGGTGTAACAAGTCATGAGCAACTAAGAAATCCGGATACAAGTCTACTGAACACTAATTCCGATACAATAGTTCTAAAAACTTGAAAATAATAAGATAAGGGAGGCACAGGGTTGTGATCGCCAACAGCTATCTCGTAGTCTCCGAATCACTGCCTGAATTGGGAGAATCAGCACTCAGGAGAGGACTCTGCGATGCCTGAATCTGCACACATGATGCAAGGAGTAATGTGAGTACTCCGACTTAGTGAGTAATAATTATAAATAATGGCTGAAAGTATGAAAACACGTAAAGGCACAAAGCAATTCCATATCAAGCAGTAAAATCACTTAAAGCAGTAAATTAGTGAAGAAATCAAATGATATCTCTTTTTAAAACAAGTAAAATAGGTAATTTAACAAGTAAATAGCAAGTAGAAATCCGCCCCTCGGGTACAGTATCAATCGCTCAGAACAGTATCAGCCCCTCGGGCTCAATCTCAGATCATAATGGGTACCCGCGCTCATTGTGGGTGTGCAGACTCCGGAGGGGCCCCTTACGGCCCAAGCGCTATATCAAGCCACCTTGTGGAATCATCACTCGGCCTCACATCACTCGACACTCGGCCTCACATCACTCAAACCACCTTGTGGCTTATAAAGTATCTCAGGCCCTCAGCCTCATATCACTCTGCATATCCTCACATATGGCCCTCGGCCTCACTCAGTCCAAAAATCATCACAAGCCCCTTGGGCATTAGTAAAACAGTAGTTCTCAACCCAAAATATGATGTAGAAATATCATTTAACTTTCAAATCTGAGTAAAAATGGCTGAGTTTGTAAAACAATAGATATCAACAGGACTGAGTTCAAATAATAAGTCAAGCAGTAAGGAAACAGTGATAAAAATCCCCGAAGGGTTCAAATAGTTGGCACGAAGCCCAAATATGGCAATCAGCCCAAATCATGATGATAACAAATGAATTTCAGTCGAATACACGGTAAAAGCATCAATCGGGACGGACCAAGTCACAATCCCTAGTAGTAAAAGAACCCACGCTCGTCATCCAGCGCGTATCTTGCCTCAATATAGCACTACGATGTGCAATCTGGGGTTTCAAACCCTCAAGGCATCATTTACAATCATTACTCACCTCGAACCGACTAAATCTCTAGCTCGCGATGCCTTTGCCCCTCAAATCGGCCTCCAAGAGCGTCGAATCTATCCAAAATCAGAACGAATACGTCACAATATGCTAAGGAAACAAAGTCCAAGCGAAAACAATCAACAAAGGGCACGATTCCCAAATTACCAAAACCAGATCCTCGTGCCCTCGTCTTAGAATCGGGTAAAATTTATTATTTAGAATCCTCATACCCTCACGAGTCTAACCATACCAAAATTATCCAATTCCGATACCATTTGGTCCTTCAAATCATCATTTTACATTTTTGAAAGGTTTCACAATTTTCTTCCCAAATTCCATCCCAAATCACGAATTAAATGATGAATTCAGTGATAGATTCATGTATTCTAGCCAAATCTGAGTTAAAATCACTTACCCCGATGAATTTCTTGAAAAACCTTCGAAAAATTGCCAAAATCCGAGCTCTCTAGGTCAAAATATTAAACAAAACCCAAAACCTCGTATTTATAGAGTACCCCTCAGATTTCAGCCTCCGCGAGTCGTACCAAATTGACCATGGTCCGCACAAGCCAATGCGGTCCGCGCAAAAACAACCGCGCCGTACAGGCCTTCCTCTGCAGTGACAGGCTTTAGTATTTTGGCCATAACCTTTTGTATAGATGTCCAAATTGTGATATCTTTACCTTTATGGAAACTAGACACAATGAGCTACAACTATTATTTTTGAATCATCTCGAAATTCCTTGTACATTAAAAGATATGAGCTTCCGAAGTAGGACCAACGAATCATTCCCCACCGCGGCCGCACACCATTTTGTGCGGTCCGCATGACACCTACCGCGGACGCATTTCTTTTTGTGCGGTCTGCACAGCACATATCGCGGCCGCATGTCTTTTTGTGCGGACTGCGCAGGTGAGTTCTGAGGCCTGCAACCCTTCTGGACCTGCTATAGCTATGATTTTTGGCCTAAAACATCCCGGAACTTCAAACCAATTGTACCAACACATCCCATGACATCGTTCAAACTTGTTCAAAACTTCGGAACGCTCATAACAACATCAAATCACCAATTTAACATAGGATTCAATCCTAAGAACTCCAATAACTCTTAGATTATGCTTTCGATCAAAAAGTCTATCAAATCTTGTCCGAATGACCTAAAATTTTGCACACACATCCCAAATGACACAATGAAACTACCGCAACTCTCAGAATTCGATTCCGACCCCCTATATCAAAATATCACCTATAAACCAGAAAGCACCGAAATCTCAATTTCGCCAATCCAAGCCTAAACTTTCCACGTACTTCCAAAATGCGTTCCGATCACGCTCCTAAGTCCCAAATCACCTAATGGAGCTAACCAAATCATAAAAATTCCAATCCGAGATCATATACAAACAAGTCAAATATTGGTCAAACCTTTCAAATTTTAAGCTTTCAACTGAGACTGTTCTTCCAAATTAATTTCTGATTAACCTGAAACCCAACAACAATGATTTACATAAGTCATATTGCATTACACGGGGCAAGTCATGCCCGAGAACTGGAGAGCGAAATGCAAAAGCTCAAAACAACCGGTCGGGTCGTTACATCCTCCCCCACTTAAGCATACGTTCGTGCCTAGAGTTGTTCCAAAAGCCAACCAATTGCTGAATAACCTCACCATGCACATACCTGGGGGTGATCCCATGTCACCCTATCTCACATAGGTTCGATAACACAATATAACTGAAATTTCACAATCCATCCTAGTCCATAAACCATAGAACCTCATTTCCTCTTCTAAAATCATCAACACGATCAGAATCTCACATTTATATTGTGAATAAGTCCGAACAAGCTATAACAAACCATATATGCTATCTCCGGTGCAATCACATGATATACCACATAACTCAACACTTGTAGTGATAACTTCTAACCAGAGCAACTGCACACAACATCCGCATACCGATAGAAAAACTCTTATCAACTAAAGTCTCATCCCAACACTTTCATATACTGCATGATCACTAAGACACGTGGTAAGCCATAACCATTTCCCAGATCAACCATTCATAAAGCCACTCCTTCCTTGGCAAATACCACAACAAATTTCCGAACTGAAGTTCGATACTCCTTCCAACATGCTGAAATCACATCCGTTCGTATTTATTAATGATCCCCAACGATCTCCTCTAATTCAACACATTACTCTGGTGACATGACACATCCATACAGACCTAATCCATAACTTTTACAATACACGCATCAATACGCAACAATCCGAACATACTCAAATCATGAAAATGACTCAAATGAAAGAGCTGAACCTCAAGTTCACTAGTACCACCACACCACAAGGTTGAGAACCCATCTCACATCATAGGAACAGAACACACGAATCTAACCTGCAAGGTCATACCTCCACATAACTTCACTGCGATGTGCGATCCTATCCAACACTGCTCCACATGAACCACCTTAGTCACATTGCTCGAAATCAACAACCATGCACAATTCGATGTCTGGAACCAAAGCAAATCATCATACCATCGTGAAGAAAATAACATACACCATACTAATCCGAAAGGACATAACCGATATGCCATTCACCGAGCAACACCTAATCACTCCTCCCGCTCGACTTCCACTATGAAACCCCAATAAAACTGCATTATATGTGCCCATAACCAACAAATCATAACATCTTGCAACACAGAAAGGTAACTCATGGATCTACCATGATTACTACTAAGCAAAATAACACTTAAATCAATACATCCCTCAATAGTACAATTCGGAGCCAACCAAGCCGACTTAAATTAGAACACACATCCATATTGGCCTGCCAACGAACTCTTTATCAAGTTGAAGCTTCTCATTCCACCCCTTTTAACTCTGCCGGTGCCATACGATACGGTGCCCGGTATCAAATCAATACCGAAATCAACAACCCTGCCCGGCGACATGCCCGACCACAAGAAACACATCCGAAAAGTACCTCACCACCGAAACTAAATCAATGGTAGAAGCCTCTACACTGACATCCATCACGAAAGCCCAAATAAGAAAGACAATCCTTCCCAGCCGTCCGTTGGTCCTTCGAAATATAAAACCACTCCACTAGGGCATAATCATACGGACCTTGCCACTCAATCCGTGGAATTTTCGGCATAGCCAACAGTGCCGCCTTAGCGCAATATACCTCTCTAACTGTGGTGGAAACCATCTAGAACTCCCCGAATTCCTTTTTGCACAATACTAAATCATCAAGACTGAATCCTTCTAACTCAATCGAGCTACGCATGACACTAAAACCAAAAAGAATTGCCGCAAAACACCTGTAGAGACACGTTACCTCGAAAACACCCAAGGAACTAATCATATCCTTACCATACCGATTTGGCATACTACCATGCTATCCCATCTATTCGAGTTTCCCTCTGACCTACCGTTAGCTTGAACTTCTTCTTGCTACAACACCACAATTCCTCAACCTAGACTCACCACGCGAGTCCCAAACATGAAACCACACTATCTAAGGCTCATAAGCCGCTAAGTACTCTCTTAAATGTTTTCAAAAGCACCACGTTCAAAATACCTACCCCGAAGGGACTTCCTGCGAATCTGGAACCATTACCTTCCTAATACTGATATATAGAATCCCATAGTTAATGTAGAAACTACCACAAGTCTTGACATCTTCCAAATGAAAAATCAGTTCCTAAAACGATTATACTCTATTGATGCCATGATACCATAGTGAGATTAAACTCAAATCTTTTATAAGCCTGTGAAAACATAGATCATCTAGAGTTTTAACTCTTCTGCAAATCTCGCATTCCACTCTCGCAACAGTTACACCCGTTCTCTAAGCAACCCAATTTAAGTTGCAACACATATCCTTCACTCGCAAATGAGATCTTCTAACAGACACATAAGGATCGTACAACCTCAGAACATTTCGCAGGAGACAACCCACCTGCTTTGCCTCTAACTAACATTTCTGTATACCTTCCACCGTCATAATCTGTACGCAGTCATTTAGTCTTCCTGAGTCTGAACTCATACCGCAACATGAAATTTACTTCACTCATAACTGGGAAACATGAAAGATCCTTCACATGCCCATAACTCGGGGCTATACCTCGAATCAAGATGGAATTCAAGCACCTAATAGTTCTTATATCCTCTAGCAGACCTTCTCGTCGCTTCCAAATCATGTGGATACATCTCGCAGTACCAACATACTCATCACATAGTTATCCAGCCATCACTTCCACTAGTAGGGATAATACCGAACATATACATTAAAAAATACTTGGTCACACAATCAGCACCTCGGTGCTCAAGCTATAGGCAAAGATTCGGCCTCAAGTCCTCCAGACTGGCCCAACATCAACTCATAAAGATCACATCTCGCCCCTCGATCAGGGAATCACAAGCCATCGAGGCACATTTGATACTGAGCGCTCATGCGCGCATACGAATGCGTGGAAGGAATTCAAGAGTTACTTTACAAGCTGAATCAAGGACTCACGATTAGAATTCAAAAATGTGAAGTTTTCCTAAAGGTTCTGCAGCCTCTCGAGGATAAATACAGACGTCTCCGTACCAATCCGCGAGACTCTACTAAACCTGATCATGACTCGCGAGACCTATGTAACCTAAGCTCTGATACCAACTTGTCACGACCCAATTCCCTAACCTGGTCGTGATGGCGCCTCTCGTGAAGACAAGGCCAGCCAGACCAAAGCGGAACACCTCTTTGAGTAGTAAATTATCATAAACAGTAATAAACATAATATAATATCCATAGATTGAAAAATTTTAACGATAAAAACAGTGGAAACCATCCCGACACAGCCCAGACGGGGGTGTCACAAGTCATGAGCAACTAAGAAATCCGGATACAAGTCTACTGAACACTAATTCCGATACAATAGTTCTAAAAACATGAAAATGATAAGATAAGGGAAACACGGGGCTGTGATCGCCAACAGCTACCTCGTAGTCTCCGAATCACTGCCTGAACTAGGAGAATCAGCACTCAGGAGAGGACTCTGTGATGCCTGAATCTGCACACATGGTGCAGGGAGTAATGTGAGTACTCCGACTTAGTGAGTAATAATTATAAATAATGGCTGAAAGTATGAAAACACGTAAAGGCACAAAGAAATTCCATATAAAACAGTAAAATCACTTAAATCAGTAAATCACTGAAGAAATCAAATGATATTTCTTTTTTAAAACAAGTAAAATAGGTAATTTAACCAGTAAATAACAAGTAGAAATCTGCCCCTCAGGCACAGTATCAATCGCTCAGAATAATATCAGCCCCTCGGGCCCATTCTCAGATAATAATGGGTACCCGCGTTCACTGTGGGTGTGCAGACTCCGGAGGGGCCCATTACGGCCCAAGCGCTATATCAATCCACCTCGTAGCATCATCACTCGGCACTCGGCCTCACATCACTCGACACTCGGCCTCACATCACTCAAGCCACCTCGTCGCATATAAAGTATCTCAGGCCCTCGACCTCTTATCACTCAGCATATCCTCACATATGGACCTTGGCCTCACTCAGTCAAAAAATCATCACAAGCCCCTTGGGCATTAGTAAAATAGTTGTTCTCATCCCAAAACATGATGTAAAAATATCATTTAAGTTTCAAATCAGAGTAAAAGTGGCTGAGTTTGTAAAACAGTAGATATCAACAAGACTGAGTTCAAATAATAAGTCAAGTAGTGAGGAAACAGTGATAAAATCCCCCGAAGGGTTCAAATAGTTGCCACGAAGCCCAAATATGACAATCAGCCCAAATCATGATGATAACAAATGAATTTCAGTCGAATACGCGATAAAATCATCAATCGGGACGGACCAAGTCACAATCCCCAGTAGTAAAAAACCCCACGCTCATCATCCAACACGTATCTTGCCTCAATATAGCACTACGATGTACAATCCGGGGTTTGAAACCCTCAGGACATCATTTACAATCATTACTCACCTCGAACCGGCTAAATCTCTAGCTCGCGATGCCTTTGCCCCTCAAATCGGCCTCCACGAGCGTCGAATCTATCCAAAATTAGAACGAATACATCACAATATACTAAGGAAATAAACCCCAAGCGAAAACAATCAACAAAGAGCACGATTCCCAAAATTACCAAAACCCGAGCCCTGGGCCCACGTCTTGAAATCGGGTAAAATTTATATTTTCAGAATCCTCATACCCTCACAAGTCTAACCATACCAAAATTATCCAATTCCGATACCATTTGGTCCTTCAAATCATCATTTTACATTTTTGAAAGGTTTCACAATTTTCTTCCCAAATTCCATCCCAAATCACGAATTAAATGATGAATTCAGTGATAGATTCATGTATTCTAGCCAAATCTGAGTTAAAATCACTTACCCCGGTGAATTTCTTGAAATATCGCTAAAATCCGAGCTCTCTAGGTCAAAATATTAAATAAAACCCAAAACCTCGTATTTATAGAGTACCCCTCAGATTTCAGCCTCCGCGGGCCGCACCAAATCGACAGCGGTCCGCACAAGCCAGTGCAGTCAGTGCAAAAACAACCGCGGTCGCACAGGCCTTCCTCTGCAGTGAAAGGCTTTTGTATTTTGGCCATAAAATTTTGTACAGATGTCCAAATTGCGATATCTTTACCTTTCTGGAAACTTGACACGAAGGGCTACAAGTTTTTGAATCATCTCAAAATTTCTTGTAGATCAAAAGATATGAGCTTCCGAAGTAGGACCAGCGAATCGTTCCCCACCACGGCCGCACAGCATTTTGTGCGGTCTGCATGACACCTACCAAGGCCGCACTTCTTTTTGTGCACGCAAAGCACATACCGCGGCCGCACTTCTTTTTGTGCGGACCGCGCGGGTGAGTTCCGAGGCCTTCAACCCTTCTGGACATGCTATAGCTATGATTTTTGGCCTAAAACATCCCGGAACCTACCCGGAACTCCCAGAACTTCAAACCAATTGTACCAACACATCCCATGACATTGTTCAAACTTGTTCAAAACTTCGGAACGTTCGCAACAACATCAAATCACCAATTTAACATAGGATTCAAGCCTAAGAACTCCAAGAACTCTTAAATTATGCTTTCGATCAAAACGTCTATCAAATCTCGTCCGAATGAACTGAAATTTTGTACACACATACCAAATGACACAATGAAATTATTGCAACTCTCGGAATTACATTCCGACCCCTATATCAAAATCTCACCTATCAACCGGAAAGCGCCGAAATCTCAATTTCGCCAATCCAATCCTAAACCTTCCACGGACTTCAAAAATGCATTCCGATCATGCTCCTAACTCCCAAATCACCTAACAGAGCTAACCAAATCATAAAATTTCTAATCCGAGATCATATACAAAGAAGTCAAATATTGGTCAAACCTTTCAAATTTTAAGCTTTCAACTGAGACTGTTCTTCCAAATTAAATTCTGATTAACTTGAAACCCAACACCAATGATTTACATAAGCCATATTGCATTACATGGGGTAAGTCATGCCCGAGAACTGGAGAGTGAAATGCAAAAGCTCAAAACGATCGGCCGGGTCGTTACAATTTTGTTCTACACTATTGAACCTTATATTTTATTTAACCTTAGTACGTCCCTGACCTTCCTCGTCACTACCCGATCTAGGTTAGGCTTGGCACTTACTGAGTACCATTGTCGTGTACTCATGCCCTTTCTCTGCATGTTTTTCATGTGCAGATCCAGGTACCATCGCTCAGACGTTTTACACTTGAGACGAGGTACTTGTAGAGACTCCGAGGTATATCTGCCGCATCCGCATACCGACGAGTCCCTTTCTACTCTCCCTTTTGTATTAGCCCTTCTGTACTTTCGTTTCTTTGTTAGACATTCTGGAGTTAGATGCTTGTAGACATTCAAAGGCTTGTGATCATGACATTCTGGGTTTTGGGAAACATTATTAGCTTCGAGAGTTGTTATTGTGTATGCCGAGCAACATTTTAAAACACTGTCTTATTTCATTATTTTTGTTTTTAAATCATTTATTCCGCAATTATTGTTTATATTCCTCATTGTTAGGCTTACCTATTTGTAGAGACTAGATACCGTCACGATGGTTCACGGAGGGCGAACCAGGTCGTGACAAATACCTATGATGACAGCGTGAGATGACTCTACCCCAGTTCTAGCTGGGAATGCATTAAAATGGGGTTGAGCCCTACCATTCTGACCTCCGCCCCTCGGGCGAACCTTAGCTCGCTAGCCTCCACCTTTAATGGCCTGACTCTACCTCTAACGACCTGACCCTCGCCTCTAGCTAGCTGTGCAGGTGGTGGAGCAACTGGGGATGACATGATGGCACGAGAACTATGCTAAGGTTTGCTGCTCTAAAACCTAGGGTAATACCTCTTAATGTGACCTATGCCCCCACACTCAAAGAACTCTCTTGGCTACAGAGGCTACTGAAGATGAAACTAACCCCGACAGCCCGGATAGCATTGTAGTAACTCTAAAGCGGTGGTGCACTTATTGGAGCTGAAGGTGCACTAAGTGCTAGCTGCTCAGGATGAGACCCATAAGAACCACGATCGCCCGAAACATTGTGGGCTACCTAAAGAGGTTACTGAATCGGCCTAGGAGGATGATCTCTATTGAAATAACCCCTGCCTCCAAATGAAGCACCACTAAAACCACCGAAATGACGGGGCCTCTTCTCATATGTTGACCCTCTATCCTAACCACGAACCATCTTGATCCATCTAACAATCTCTACGCCCCTTTGGAGAGAAACATCATCCCCTGTCTCCTTGGCCATCTGAAGCCTGATGCCGAAGGTAAGACCATTAATAAACCTATTCACATTCTCTCAATCTATAGGAATCAAAATAGTTGCATGACGGGTTAGGATCACAAAATCTAGTCTCGTACTGGTTGACAGTCATACCATCATACCAAAGGTGCTCAAACTGCTGACGGTACTCCTCTCTCAGAGTGAAAGGAATAAACTTCTCCAGAAATAGCTGCGAAAATTGATCCCAGGTAAGTGAAGGTGAACCGACTGGTCTGCTCCGCTCAAAATCCTGCCACCACCTCTTGGTAGAGCGAGTCATCTAGAACATTGCAAAATCGACCCTATTGGTCTCAACAATACCCATGTTACACAACACCTCGTGGCAACGGTCCAAATAATCATGTGGGTCCTCAGAGGGTGCACTGCTATATTGAATAAGAAAGAGCTTGGTGAACTTGTCCATCCTCATCAATCCCTTAAAAGACATCGCGGGCCTCTCCCCAAGCTATGTAACATCTACGAGCTGAACCACTCTAATTGCAGGAGCTGCCAGAGTGTGGGTGGCGGGAGTTTGTACTCCTCTCCCAGCCCGAGAGATGACTGGTGCCACAGGAAATGCTCCGATCTGAGCCACACTCTCCATGAGTCCAACTAAGCAGACTAGAGAGTCCTAAAGAAGTGGTTATGAATCCCTCAGGGACCTGAGCGGGTTCGACTGGTGTGGCTTGAACTGAGATCTCCTCCTCATGGTGAATCGAAAGCTCCACCATGGGTGCTGCTACTTCTCGTGCTATAGGCTAAGCTCTACCTCAGCCTCGGCTCATACCCTGGTAGTGGCTGCAATAGAGGGCTCTGGATACTGCCCGATAATAGATGGTGTGTGAGTTCTCACCATCTTCGAAAGAACAAAAGTAGAATGATTCAAACTTCAATAATGGAAATAAACTACACGATAAAGGAAGAGAGAAGCAAAATTTTCCTAAAGCCTTATAGTCTCTAAAAGATAAGTATAGACATCTCTGTACCGATCCTCCAGACTGTACCATGCTTGCTCACGACTCGTGAGACCTAGGCAACCTAGTGCTTTGATACCAACTTATCACGACCTGGAATTCCCACTCTCGCGACCATGATGGCACTTAACATTTCACTTTCTAGGCAAGCCAACGTTTGATATAGTTATTAACCATTTTTAACAATTCAAATCCATTTGGAACAATAAAAGTGAATAGTCTGAAATAATGTGACAAACTAATAAATGACAAAATCCAAATTCAACCACAGAACTCTTGTCACGACTACATGAGCATCTAGAGTACTATGGATAATGGTCTGAACAAAACATAATTGTTTGAAACAAAATAAATAGCTAAAACTGATGTAGAAAGGGACTTTATGACTACAAACGATGTGAAACTATACCTCAAGTATCCACTGATGGCTAGATCTTAGAAAGCCTCATTTAATGCAGATTGGACCAACTCTGATAGCTGTACAAGAAGTGCAGCGTGTAGTATGAGTACAACCGACCCCATGTATTTTGTAAGTGCCGAGCCTAACCTCGACGAAATAGTGACGAGGCTAAGGCGGGTCACTTACAATAACTTGTACGCAATAATAATAATAATAATAGAAAAGAAAGAAATGAAAATAAAGCAGTTAACCCACAAGAACGAACTCAAAATCCAACTATCGGAGAATCTAGAATAACAAGTCTTATAAACTTAGCTCAAATACCGAGGCAAATCCAACAGTTACAAACAAACACAACTTATACACTCCGGAGGAATTTCTACATCACAGAGTCAATGTACGAGGCAATAAAGAATCTCATAATGATCCAAGAATCTCTAACAATTCGAATGACTTAACTTCACCAACTCATCGATATCTACAAATTAACAACCCATACAAGTGAAATTATGACATAGAAGGCAACAAATTCTACAAAACTATAAAACAACTAAGACATGTGACAATTTATATGTGCAAGTAAGGCAAATAGAGGCATATAGCAAATAAGCATAGAATTATGGAAGGGTTGGACAATTTAACACAAAGATAACTAAATGACAAGTAACAATTATGACATGGAAGTCAAATAAGCATGTAGCAATTAAGGCATGTAACAAGATATACTATAAAGTAACAAAAACATGAAAGCAAGTAGTATGACGGTGCATATACACCCGTTACCTGGCATATAGACGCTTCCCACGTAATTTATATAACATATAGTTCAAGGGTTCCTAATTCCATCAAATCAATATTAGACCCAAGAAATCAATCAACCACGTCCTTGCCTTTTGAACAAGTCTCCAACCTAACCAAATCTATCATATTTTTACCAAACAATTCAAAATAAGATTTAGAAACTACCTACAAATGAAAGAGGTTAAGTTTAGATAATTTTTAAAAAGTCAACCCCGGGCTCACTTGATCAAAATCGAGATTCAGACCAAAACCCTATTACCCATTCACCCCCGAGCCCCGATTATGTGATTTTTTTATTCGAGGTCTAAATCTCAATTTAACAAAAATACCGAATTTTACCCAAATCCCTAATTTTTACCACGGAAATCTGTTGGAATCTCATGAATTGTAATGGATAATTGAAAAGAAATGGATTAAAATAACTTATCAATGAATTTGGGGAGAAATGTCTCTTTTGAAAATCGCCTCTATGGTGTTTAGGGTTGAAAAATTGTGAGAAATGTGCTAAGTCCCACTTTTTTCCCTCTTTTAGCCAGCTGCAGATGTCGCAATTGCAAAGTCTTGTTCGCAAATGCGAACATCGCAAATGCGATAAAGGGGTTGCAAATGTGAACCCTACCTCAGAGCCACAGAAATCGCAAATGAGACAAAATGTTCGCAAATGTGAAGACCCCACCCTCGCAAATGCGACCAAAATTTTGCAATTGCAAAGATACCATACCATTGCCAGGCATCGCAAATGCAACCAAGTGACCGCAAATGCAATCCTGAGTTGTTCGCAATTACGAACCATTTCCTTGCAAATACGAGTTACCCAATCCTAGTCCCCGCTTGCAAATGTGAACTATTGTTCACAAAACTGAGGCTCGCAATTGTGAGACAGACCTTACAAATGCGATATTTGCAGCAGAACACCAGCAACAGATTGCACCAGCTATCCTAGCATTAGCCAAACTCATCCGAAACACGTCTGAAACTCACCCGAGCCCCTCTAGCTCCAAACCAAATATGCACACAAGTGTAATAACATCATTCAAACTTGATCGCACAATCAAATCACAAGAATAACATTTAAATCTATGAATCGATCCTCAAAATGAATGAAATTTCAAAGTGGAACTCAAGAACAGTAGAATCACATTTAAGCGTATGAATCATGTCAAATTAATTCCGAATTAAACAAAAATTTGCAGACACGTTTCAAATAGCAAGACAAAAATATTCTAAGTTTCAACATCAAAATTCAAACCCGTTAGATGACAAACTTAGTAATTTTTTTTTCAACTTTCAAAAATGCTAATTTTCGGCAAATTGAGTCAAAACAAGTTAAGGACTTTTGAATTCAATTGCGGGGATACTCCCAAGTTTCAAATCACGATATGAACCCACCGGGATTGTCAAACAACCGAACTAGGTCTGTTTACATAAAATGTTAATCGTAGTCAACTCAAACCATTTTAAAGGAAAAAATTCCCATTTTCTTCAAATTTTTACATAAAAGCTTTTTGGAATAGGACACAGACTACGTACGCAAATCGATAAATGCTAAACAGAGATAATCAGGGTCTCGGAACACGGAAATAGAGGTTAACTCTCAAAATAACCTATCGGGTCATCAAACAGATTCACTTAAAATTTCGCTTCACCTCACATGTCGGGCAAGTTCTAGATACAATTATAAAAACATGGACTATGAAAAAATCTCACCACATATGGCATATCACTCACTAAGGACAATCATATTCCGACTCTAAACTAATGCGAGTATTCACAAAGCAACGAGATATTAAGGACTACGCACAAAGTGAACATAATTCATGAAAATAAGACGTATGAGTCACAAAATATGCTATCCAATTTGTAAAGGAATCATAAATAATTTAACACATTGAGAAGATACTATACATATCAGAACCTAAATATGTTATTATAAAACAAGTCAAGGGTGCCTGAGAATCTCATCTTTCTTCCTCCATTTATTCCCTAAATTCTAATCTACTCTAAAAATAAGAAAACTACTACCTGGTTCAAACTACATTCCATTGAAAAAATCCGCGACACAAAAAAAATCATGGGGGATTATTACTACCTAAAAGAAAGTAAAAGACATGTTTTTATTATTATTTTTATTTTCTAATATTTTTGTTCGACTTTAATCCCTCAAGAAAGCTTCCTAGGAGATCCATTGTAGGAAAAAGTTCAATTTTTCTATTCTTTTTGATTTTTTGTATTTTTGCTTTTATATATATATATATATATCTCACTATCAAATTAAGCTACTACTAAATCAATCAACAAAACTACCACTAAAATAATACATTAACATATATTCAATTTTATCATTAAGCTATGCAACAATAAAAAAAACAAGAAGCTAATCTATAAACTACTAAACTAAAATGAAAATAAGAAGCTAAAAATTAATCTACAATTTACATACCAAAGGGAATCCCCCACCCCACACTTAAGGTAGGAAACTCTTATTGAATACATAAAACAATGAAAATCAAGTAAGGTGGTAAGAAAGTTCCCCCGATCATTTTTCATCATCGACCTTATCATAGAAGGCTCTCTCAGCAGCCGCCCAATCCTCATCATCATCTCCTCAATCACCATCCTCATCGGCTTCCTCCTCAGGATGCTCTAGCTCAGGCTCTGGGCATTCAAGTGTGTTGACATATTCGTCCTCAAGAAATCTCCGACCCTCACCAAGCCCAACCAAACATTAGGCTTGAGCATTAAACCTATAAGGCTCATGTAAGATTGCACGGTCCTCTTGAGTAGCTGGACCATGAAGCTATCATCACGAGCATTACGCTCAGCTCCAGTAACCGCAGTCATATCATTCTCCTCTTTTGCCCGGATGCTTGTAATATTAGTCCCTCGAAGTGGTGCCAGAAATTATCATGTCAAACATCGGCTACTCATCCACTTCTTCGTAATTCAGACACCGCGTCACATGTTTTCAAATTATAATTTATCTGTCATCTTGCTTGTTTACACATACGCCATCTAGTGGCATATCAAACGGCCCATATTCACGTTTTGGCTGGCCATTAAGCAATAGAGCAGGCACACACTCTCACACATAATAAAAGTATCATGATTGCACGGTAGCATCCGATTACTGATAAATTTCAACCAAACTTGAGCCTTTAGCTTCATCGTCTTCTTGGGAAACTTTCTATGGCGGTGAGTCTTATTATCATGAACCTTGACAGCCATAGAATTGAAACCACACAAAGTGTGTCGAAGCTTTTGATATGTTGGGCGAGCAATGAACTAACTTAATGGCTCATGTGGAATATACAAATCTCCTAAGTAGGTACATAGAGCAGATGAAGAGCTATAGATCAACCTTCCCCAAATGTGCACCATCTGCTCCTCATCATCCGGATCCCATCCAGCACAGAACTTGCGAACTAGGCTCACATTAATGTCCCCATGGTTCCAGAAAATAGAGCTCAACCCGAGATCATGAGTAGACTTCCAAATTACCGAATTCTTAGATCGCAAACGATTCTCATCTACATCTAATTTGGGTGCATATGATTTGGTTTACAAATCTTGTACCACAATTTGGAAGATGAGGGTATACTTTTAAGCCCATATTCACTCTCTCCCCGAGGATTTAGGCATGAGGCTTCCATGGATACAACTGCTTATAACCCGTCAGTATGACTAGAAGTGGCATCTCCTCTTTTATTCTATTTCAGTGGTGGTGCGGAAAATATTTTGGTCTTAGCGGGGGATGTAGTTTTGTGTAACGACCCGGACGGTCATTTTGAGAGTTGTAGCCTCGTTCCTCCATTTTCTTCCTCTCTTGTGTTCTACAACTATATTATGACTTATTGGGTTAGTTGGTTTTTGTCCGGAGTGATTTTAGAATAAATTGAGATACTTAGTCTCTTATTTGAAAGCTTAAGTTAGAAAAGTTGATCGGATGTTGACTTATGTGCAAACGACCTCGGATTTGAGTTTTGATGGTTCCGATAGATCCGTTAGGTGATTTGGATTTATTAGCATGTCCGAATTATGATTTGGAGGTCTGTGGTAGAATTAGGCTTGAAATGACGAAAGTTGAAATTTTGAAAAGTTTGACCGAAAGAGGACGTTTTGATATTGGGGTCATTTTGGAAGTTGGAGTAGGTTTGTGGTGTCATTTATGACTTGTTTGCAAAATTTGAGGTCAATCGGATGTGATTTGATAGGTTTTGACGTCGTTTGTAGAATTTTGAATTTTCAAAGTTCATTAGGCTTAAATCTGTGTGTAATTCGTATTTTTGATTTTTTTAGGTGATTTGAGGATTCGACAAAGTTCATATCAGGATATAAGAATTTTTGGTATATTTGGTTGACATCCCGAGGCCCTCGGGTTGATTTCGGGTGGTTAACGGAACAAGTTTTATAGTTTGAAGATTGCTGAAGTTGTCCTGTTGATGGTGTAATCGCACCTACGAGAAATTTCCGCAGGTGCGGTGAGGTTGGCGTAGATGCGAAGCTAGAGTTGGCTTGGGGAAATTGCAAGTGCGAAAGAGAGTGCACATCTACGAGCCCGCAAATGCGAGAATGGCTCCGCAAATGCAATAGGTGAAGACTTGGTTGTTTTCGCATAAGCGAACGAAGGATCGCAGATGCACGTCCGAAGATGCGAGACCTGGAGTGCAGGTGCGAGCCTATTCGTTTAAGTGGCTTCCGCAAAAGCAGAGTTTTTGACCGTAGAAGCGGCTCCGCAGGTGTGGATAAATGGCCATAGGTGCGAAAAGCCTGGGCAAAACATATAAATACGGGACGTCGAGATTATTCACCATTTTCATCACCTTGAGCTTGGATTTAGGAGGATTTTGAAATGGATTTTGAATTAATTACTGAAGTAAGCTCCTTGTGCCCACTAATCTTCAATAATGATGTTTCCCCACTAATTTTACACCTAGTTGGTGAGTGTTTGAGGTGAAATTTGGGGGTTAAGGGCTAGAGAATTGGAGAGTGATTTTTTGGGGTTTTGGATGACCAAATTATGTTGGATTTTGATCAATTTAGTATGGTTAGACTCATGAGTGAATGCGGTTTCATGTTTTATGACTTTTGTCGGATTTTGAGACGTGGTCTCGAGGGCCGGGTTTGAGCCGATTTCGGAGTTTGACTCTAATTTAATACTTTTCTTGTGGAATTGATACCTGTAGCCTAGATTAATTGTATTGTACTACTTATGGATATATTCGAGACATTCGGAGGTCGAATCGCGAGGCAAAGGCATTTTGGAGTAGCGTTTTGCTCGTATTGAGGTAAGTAACAATTTTAAATCTGGTCCTGAGGGTATGAAACCCATGATGTTGTACTATGTGATTACTTTGGAGGTGACGCACATGCTTTGTGACGGGCGTGTGGGCGTGTACCGTGGTAATTGAGACTTGGTCCATCCTGTGGAAGCATAAATTGGAATAACTTGTTATTAGCTATTTGTTTCTCTCAGTGTTATAGAAATTTGACTGAAATCCATGTTAGAAATCATGCTTAGGCTGTATGATGTCACTGTTGGGACCCGCAGAGGTTTTGCACTTGTTGATTTATTTACTATTTGCTATCTTGTACTCAGTTGTGACTTTATTTTGCGTATCATATCTCCATTTCTTTTTGTTCCTTGTTGATGCATGTTTTACCTCTGTTTGGGCTTATTTATATGATTTTTGAGAGCCTGAGAGACTATGGAGGTTGATGACTGAGTGAGGCCGAGGGCTTGATGGTGAGACATTGATACCATAGCACGTGAATTGTCCGTGCAAATCAAGATATTTATACTATAGCACATGAGTTCTCCGTGCGGATCTTGATTTGATATTATAGCACGTGAGTTATCCGTGTAGCACGTGAGTTATCCATTCGGATTATAAAGTTTGGGCTGTAGGAGCCCATCTAGAGTTTGTACACCCCCAGTGAGCATAGGCACCTTTTGAGTGTGAGTACTGAAGGCATGAGAGCCGAGTGACTGTTGCCCTGAGGAGCTATACTTGCTTTCATTTGTTGTTGCAATTAATTGTTATCTGTCATTGTTGTGAAATTTCTGGAGGATTTTATATCCGATTTACTTGATCTTGAAACTATATAAAACTGATTTGACTTAAACTACTGGATTTGAAAGCATGTTTTTTCTTTACTAAAATTAATGAAAATGAACTATAACTGTGTAGCTCGTTATTATTTTAAGTTCTTTATTTATTATTGTTACTTATTGAGTTGGAAGTACTTATGTTACTCCCTGCACCTTGTGTTCAGATCCAGGTGTTTTCGGATACGGTGGACGTTGATATCATGCGTGGTTGAGTATCGGAGACTTACGAGGTAGTTGTCGGCATCTGCAGTCCTTGTCTCTCCTTTCTTGTTATCTTTTTCTTTTCTGTATTGGCATTTGACACAGACTGTTGTAGACTCTGTTCCTAGAATGGTTGTTTAGATGCTTATGACTTAGTCACACCCCAATGTCGGGCTATTTCCGCACTTATGTCTTGGGTTTACCCCATTTTTATCAAAGACTCCGGTTATTGTAAATGTCTTAATTCATTTCTTATAAATGTTTTGAAAATGCCGACTTGCCTGGTACAATATTAGCCGCCATCATGATAGGCTAGGTTTTGAGTCGTGATAAGTTGATATTAGAGCCTAGGTTACATAGGTCTCACGAGTCATAAGCAGATTTAGTAGAGTCTTGAGGATTGGTACAGAGACGTCTGTACTTATCTTTGAGAGGCTGTCGAACCCTTAGGAAACTTTAGATTCTTAAATTCTTTTTGTGCAAATCTGTTGATTCTGGCAACAGAACTTATGTTCTTCTATTCTATCACAGATGGTGAGGACACGTGCAACTAGGCAGGAGGGACAACCACCAGTACCACCAGCCAGAGCCGCGAGAGGTCGAGGTCGCGATAGAGGCCGCGGTAGGGGCAGAGGTGCAGCTCGCACATTAGCCGAGGCAGGACCTACAGATCCACTAGTCACCGTAGCTCAAGATCAAGTCCTAGTTGTGCATGCACCAGTAGGACCATCTCAGGCACCAGTTGTGCCCATTGTGATCTCGGGCCTTCAGGAGGCCTTAGCTCAGATTTTTACCATGTGCACCAGTGTTGCTCAGGCGATCTCTGTTCCAACCGCAGCAGCCACTTCTCAGGCCGATGGAGGCACTTAGACTCCTGCCGCCCGTACACCTGAGCAGGTGATGCAGGGACTCCAGCCACCGAGGGCACTACCAGCCCTGCTGGTAGCAGCTGCTCACGCCCATATGGTTTCTGCTATGACTGATGATGAGCAGCAGAGGCTAGAGAGGTTTGGTAGACTTCAACATCCATCCTTCAAGGGGCAGATGTTGATACCCAATTTTCCCTGTATATTTTTCATATATACAAAATACTTTCAAAATAATATATGTACGCATATATAAGCATGCCCAAGTGTTTAGTATTTTTCCCCAATTTTTAAAGATTTTTTAAATAAATTTATTGCTCAATTTAGCAGTATAAAAACCAATAATTATTCCCAAAATTATCATTTTGGTGGATAATTTGTTTTATTTCCCATATTTATACCAAAATATAGTTATGTAATTTTTATATATTTTTACAAATTTATTTGGTATTTTTAAAGCTAAATTGCATATAATTGCAATTATAGCCTACTTTGAGATTTAATAGCATTTTTATAATTATAAAATTGGTTCTAACATTTTTAAATCAATATTTATATATTATTAACTGATCGAGTACTCTTAATTTACTTTCAAAATCATTTTACTATTTTTAATAAAATAAAAAGGGAAAACCTGGCTATTTAAAATCTGGCCCATTTTTATTTCGATCATAGCCAAATTGACCCCCCCTAATTGACCCAATTTTGAAACCCAATTGGACCGGCCCAATTCTAATCTAACCCGACCCCGACCCAACCCTCCTAGCCCTTTCTTTCAATCCAGGTCGTTGATAATTTAGATCAACGACCACGATTACCCCTTACCTTTTTTAATTCACTAACCCTACCCTAATCCCCTCATTTCCATATCTCAGCCACCTTTGAATATTCTCCCTCTCTCAAACTCTCTCGAAGGTTCCTGAAACCCTAACCTCTCTCACCCCCTTCAACCGCAATCTCACCGGAACCCATGGCTTCTGAGACCATGGATGGCCTGTACTCACCCTCCTCCACCATTAAACATTGGGTGTTCGAAGTTTCGTGGTCTGACCTCGATGGTGTCATTTCAGATCTCTACATATCCAAGGTTCTATGGCCTCTCTGGCCTAGCTCCGGCGTATTCAAGCATCAGAAGCCTATTTCTGACCTCTCCGACTCAAGATCAGACCTTCTTCCAAGCCTTTCTCATTTCTAGGGTTTCTCTGAAACCCTAAGCTATTTGAGGTTTTTCTCTGGTTGTTTTCTTATATCTATGCTATGTATGTGCTCTACTTGAGTTCTTAAACATTTTCCCTAATTTTCTATAAAAAATTACTTCTCTTCGATTTAGGGTCTCTGAAAAGGTTTTAAAATGTTTTCTGACTCCTCTTCTTCTTCTCTTTGTGTGAATCTATCTATGCTATGTTTTTATGTTCTCTTTTCTACCTCGCATGTCCTTCTCCCGTGTTCTTATGTTTGCCTTATTTTGCATGTGCTTCTATTGTGCTCCGTTCTTTCTTCTACTGGTTTCTATATCACGTTTTCACATGTTTATATTATGTGTTCGTTTACCCCTATGTTCCTCTACTGTATTCTCTACTAAGCTTTTATGTCTTTAGTTGCCTTCTTCTGGATTGTGTTTGAGTTCTTTTTTAAACATGTTTCCTCTACTGTTCTCTTAAGTGCTATACTATCTCGTTTCTCTTCTGAAACTTGTTTAAGTTCCAAGCTTTCTTAAAATGTGTTCTTTATGTTTCAAATCAGTTCTTCATTCTATTTGCCTTGAACCTGCTATTTTATCTGTTTGTTTCCACATGAATCCCTGAAAGAGACCTTTGAGCCTGTTTCAGTTATTTGTCGTCTCTTCTATGTATCTGACTCGAGTTGAAAACCCTGGGATTTGGGGGTTTTTAGCGAGTTTGATCTTGTGTTTTGGACTAGGGTTCTATTTGGGACCCTCGACACTCTCAAACTCATTCTGAGTCTATGTACTAGATTTGAGCCTCTTTGTTATGACCCGAAACTCTTCTATACTAGGCTTTTTCGCATGATAGTTTTTTCTTGTTCGATATGTCTGTATGCTTTATATATGAGGAATTTTTCCTTCAAAAGATTTTGTCAACTTGTGATTGATTCGGAATTCCTCTTAATAAGGTTTGATTGATTGTTACTAATTTTCCTTATGTAAAACCCTTTCCTCATTTTTCCTGACTTGGTTCATTCGAACAAAGCCTGCAATTTTGATTTCACTAGTTGTTGAGTGATCGCCTTTCCTTATTTGCACAAACCATGTACCACTGGACTTTTGCCTTAAATAACTTCAGTGTATTTACCCTTCTTGTGCTACTTTGGAAAAGATTTTGATCAAACTCTTTCCTTAATTATCTTGCCCGTTTGAAATCAGAATCCCTTAATTGAAGGGAGACATTATGTGATTGATTTCGAAACTATTTTCTTACCTTTTCTTACTTGCATTCTGCACTATAAAGGGCACGACCCTTATGCACTTTTACACACTTCCAATTCAATACTCTTTAAGACCTCGAGTTCAATACTCTGACAACACTTATTGAACACTTTCAATTTCAAAATCTTCTGGCTGTGTGTTTGCAATTTGGCTTTACTACTGCTCTTCTCTTCTTATTTCCCTGAAATTGGTATGTTCTAATTTAACTTTCAGCTTCATCTCTATGTGTTTTCTTTACAGTTTCAACAATCTTGTCTACTTTGCTGTTTATGTTCTGTATTGAATATGTTGTCTTTTTGCATCTGTTGCTGTGTGAATTCCCCGTACCCTTATTCCCTTATATGTGTTTGAGTTAAAGTTCAAAGCATGGCAACATCCAAATTGTTTCTCATGTCTGGACTTGATCCTTTAATGGATACTAACTCCCAAACAATGTGGCTAATAGGCTGGTTGGGGTGTGCCAACACTTCCAATTGCTGGGTATGGCCACTAGACTGTCTTGGCTTTCCCCAAAATCCCCTCTATGCACTTGCACTCTCTCTTAGATTCTAAGTTCTTCCCCCCTCCTATGAGCCTTGCTTTGGGACCTTGAGCTCCCTCTAAACTTGGACATTTGAGGGCTGGCCCTTCCACACTGCACTATAATCCAATTCTGCAATATATTTAGGTGTAAGCACTGCCCGGAGTCCACTTGAGACTCTTAGGGAATTCTGACACATCCCAAACAAGAGAAAGGCTTTGGAATTTGATCTTTGGAGTTGGTTTACTTCATGCTTCAGACAGAAGTCTGAATCAGGCTCTCCTTGGTTGGGGTTTTTAGCTTTCTGATGTAATTTTATTTTACTTTTCTTTATTTATTCTGGGATGTAATAATTTGTAATAACTTATGGGGTTTAATTGAAAAGGGGAGGGTCACTCATATATGCATAAGGGTATATATCATGTTCATAGGTATTTACTGCTGCAATCATGTCCTTTTTTCACTTCTGCATTTTTCATATAGAAATCATGTTTACAAGTCATGCACTTCTGCATTTTTCATATAGAAACCATGCCTACAGGTTCTGCATTTCAATAGAAATCCTGTCTATAGGTTCTGCATTTCATACGTAGATACCATGTCTATAGCCTCTGCCTTTCATACATAGATACCATGTCTATAGCTTCTGAATTTCATACATAGAGACCATGTCTATAGGTTTCTGCGTTTCTGCCTATCACATAGAGAACATGTCTATAGAGTTTCCTGAATTCTGCATATGCATCTATCACTAGGCAAACTCATTTATAGGCTTAAATAATAAAAATCAGCATTTTAAACACCATGCCTATAGGATTTCTGCATATTCGTAAAGGTTAAACTCAATAATGCTTAGAAAGCATGTCTATAGGAGTAACCAACTGATCTGAATCGATTACAAGTCTAAAATCAGTAGTAACGTTACTCAATGTCTGCAGAACTTATGTTTTCTATAATCAACAAGCCTTCTTCTTGTAAAAATCAGTACACTTCTGCATTATTAGATGTCATGCATGTTGGTTTCACTTAGGCAAGCTATAAGGTAAAATTAGCTAATTGAATCAGTCTCTGTTAATTCCAACCAGTAGGCAAGTCTGATTCGTGTTTCTTATCTGAAATATGTAATAGACCAATCTACCTCCTTAACGTTTAAGTTTAATTCAGACCATAACCAGTATCTGCAAGACATGCTAAACAATCTGTCTTTAAGTGAGGAGGCCCATCTGAGCCTCTTAAATTGTTATGTGTTTCCCATATCTGCCTTATGTGTTTTTGTTTGTCGCTTTAGAATTTTATCCTTTTAAACCATACAAAGCCCAAATCTCCCTTCCCTTTAGGACTAATAGTCCCAAATGCCTCCGGGACTGATAGGATTGGGGCGGGTACTAGCATGCAATAAGTAACGAAACCATTCTGCGTTTAAATACCTCAACAGGGTGGGAAAGGGTAGATATGGATATGATGACCGGTGCGCTAATACCACGTGTAACCCCTCTTCTGAGGAGTGATTACCGGGTATTGCATTGATGTGATCCATATTATTTATAAACCTAGGACCCCCTTCCCTTTACTTGTTTATTTTATTACTTTCAAAATTTCAAACTCCTTTTTCTCAAATTTCAACTTCCTTGTTTCTTCAAACTTTAACTTATTTGCAATCACAATGTGACAACCCCTCATATTTGAAATCCTTAATTGTTTATTTATTGTTTCTACTTAAGTCACAATTGTAGCATGGCCGGGAACCACACTAGTGGATCTTGAGGGGTGCCTAACACCTTCTCCTCGAGATAATTTCTAGCACTTACCCAAACTCTAGTTTTTCTAAACAAATTCTTCCTAGTGTCCTAATGCACTTAATCATTAGGTGGTGACTCTTCAAATCAAAAAACCCAATTCCCAAAAGGGAACGAGTTGTCCTCCCAAATGTGATAAACCCGATTTTGCAAGAAAAAAGGGGCGCGACAGCAGAGTCGGAGGATGCTTAGGATTTCTTGGATAGATGCCAGAGGATCCTCCTTACAACAGGTATTCTAGAGACAAATGCGGTCTCGTTCACTACTTTTCAGTTTACTGGAGCTGCCTTTACCTGGTGGAAGGATTATGAGAGGTGTAGGCCAGTTAGTGTAGCACCACTTACATGGCAAGAGCTCTCTGTTCTCTTCTTGGAGAAGTATGTGACATAGTTTCATAGAGAGGAGCTGCACAGACAGTTCGAGTAGTTGTGTCAGGATGATATGACCATGGCGCAGTACGAGATAAGGTTTTCTGAGTTGGCCTGTTATGCAGTTTTGCTAGTTCCCACTGATAGGGAAAGGATCAGGAGGTTAGTTGATGGCCTCATAGTTCAGCTGCGGGTGATTATAACAAGAGAGAGGGTGTCTGGTGCCCACTTTTTGAGGTGGTTATTGACATTACTTGGGAGATAGAGTCTGTCTGCCGCCAGGAGCGGGTTGGCAGGGAAGCCAAGAGGCCTCGTGGATCAGGTAGTTTTGGTGGTGTTCCTTTTGGAAGTCAATTCCACTATGGCAGGGGTCGTCCCTTTAGACATGCTCAGACGACTCGTCCAGCTCATCATGGTGCATCAGTCAATCACAGTTCTCACTTTACTAGCTCAGACTAGTCTTCATTTAGTGTAGTACCTGTGTAGAGTTCTCACCATGCCTCATCCACTCAAGTTTCTACGGGTAGTTCCTCAGGGTATCAGGAGCAACAGTTTCGTTAGAGGAGGGGTTGTTTTGAGTGCGGGGATCTTGGTCATATTAAGAGAGATTGCCCTAGGTTGTTGAGCGGGACTCCACAATAGAGTTATCGGTCGATGGCACTAGCACCAGCAGCTATACCACCCGCTCAGCTAGTTCAGGGTAGGGCCCAACCAACTAGAGGTTTCCCTAGAGGGGGAGGCCGATTAGGTGGTGGTTAGGCCTGATTCTATGCTCTTTCTGCCAGACCGGATACCATTTCTTCAAATGTAGTGATCACTTGTATTTCTCAGTTTGCCACATGGATGCCTCTATATTATTGATCCTGGTTCCACATATTCATATGTGTCATCATATTTTTCTCATTATTTGGATATGCCTCATGGTCTTTAGCTTTCTCTGTTCATATATCTACACCGGTGGGCGATACTAGTGTTGTGGACCGTGTATATCGATCGTGTGTGGTCACTGTTGGCGGATTGGAGACTAGAGTTGACCTATTGTTGCTTAGTGTGGTTGATTTTGATGTGATCTTGGGTATGGACTGGTTGTCTCCATGTCATGTTGTTCTACATTGTCACACTAAGACCGTGACACTGGTAATTCTAGGGTTACCACAGATCGAGTGGCAAGGTGCTTTATACTATTTCTCAGTAGAGTGATTTCATACTTGAAGGCACATCAAATAGTTGGGAAGGTTGTTTATCTTATTTGGCCTTTGTGAGGGATGTTAGTGCTGAGACCCCTACTATTGATTCTGTTCCGGTGGTGCATGATATTTTGGATGTGTTTCCTATAGACCTATCGGGCGGGCTTCCCGAAAGAGATATTGACTTGGTGCCAGGCACTCGGCCCATTTCTATTCCTCTATACCGTATGGCACCGGTTGAGTTGAAGAAGTTGAAGGAGCAACTTCAGGAACTCATTGAGAAGGGGTTTATTAGACCTAGTATGTTACCTTGAGGTGCACCATTTTGTTTCTGAAGAAAAAGGATTGCTTTATGAGGATGTGCATTGATTATAGGCAGTTGAACAAAGTCACAATCAAGAACAAGTAACCTTTGTCGCATATTGATGATCTTATTAAGCATCTTCAGGGAGCGAGGCTGTTCTCCAAGATTGATTTGAGGTTAGGGTATCACCAGTTGAAGATTCGGGACTCGGATATTCTTAAGGCAACTTTCAAGATCCATTATAATCATTATGAGTTCCTTGTGATGTCTTTTAGGCTGACCAATACCCCAGCGACATTCATGCATCTGATGAACATCATATTTCAGCCTTATCTCGACATGTTTCTTATTGTATTCATTGATGATATCCTGGTGCACTCTCGTAGTGAGGAGGAGCAAACCCAACATTTGCGGATTGTGTTGCAGCAATTGAGGGAGGAGAAACTTTATACTAAGTTCTCCAAGTGTGAAATCTGGCTCAATTTAGTGGCATTCTTGGGGCACGTGGTGTCTAGTGAGGGTATTCAGGTGGATCCGAAGAAGATAGAGGCAGTTCAGAGTCGGCCCAAATTGTCCTCAACTATAGAGATTCAAAGCTTTATTGGTTTGGCTGGTTATTGTCGTCGATTCGTGTAGGGTTTCTCGTCTATTTGGATTGCCCTTGACCAAATTGACCCAAAAAGGTGCTCCTTTCAGGTGGTCGGATGAGTGTGAGGCAAGCTTTCAGAAGCTCAAGACTACCTTGACCACAACTCCAATTCTAGTTCTACTATCAGCTTCTGATTCTTATACGGTGTATTGTGATGCTTTTCGGATCGGTATTGGGTGCGTTTTGATGTAGGAGGGTAGAGTGATTGCTTATGATTCGCTCTAGTTGAAGCACCATGAAAAGAAATACCATATTCATGATTTGGAGTTGAATGTCATTGTTCACGCGTTGAAGATTTGGAGGACTATCTCTATGGTGTGTCTTGTAAGGTATTTACTAAGCATCACAGCCTCCAAAACTTGTTCAAATAGAAGGATTTCAATTTGAGGCAGTAGAGATGGTTGGAGCTGCTAAATTACTATGATATTACTATTCTGTATCATCTGGGAGAGGCCAATGTTGTAGCCGATGCCTTAAGTAGGAAGGTAGTGACTATGGGCAGTCTTGCATTCATTCCTATTGGGGAATGACATCTCGCAATTGACGTTCAGGATTTGGCCAACCAGTTCATGAGATTGGATATTTTGGAGCCCAGTCGGGTCCTAGCTTGTGTGATTTCTCGGTCTTCGTTATTTGATCTTATTAGAGAGTGTCAGTATGATGATCCTCACTTGCTTGTTCTCAAGGACAAGGTTTAGCACAATGATGCCAGAGATGTGGCAATCAAAGATGATGGGGTGTTGAGGATGCAGGACCGGATATGTGTGCCAATGTAGATGGGCTACGGGAGTTGATTCTTGAGAAGGCCCACAGCTCGCGGTATTCCATCCATCTGGGTGTCGCGAAGATGTACCAGAACCTATGGTAGCACTATTGGTGGAGGTGAATGAAGAAGGATATAGTTGGGTTTGCAGCTCAGTGTCTCAACTATCAGTAGGTAAAATATAAGCATCAGAGATTGGGTGGATTTCTTCAGAAGATAGAGATTCTAGAGTGGAAGTGGGAGCGGATCACCATGGATTTCGTAGTTAGGCTTCCACGGACTTTGAGGAAGTTTGATGCTATTTGGGTGATTGTGGATCGAGTGATCAAGTCAACACACTTCATTCCTGTATGTACTACTTATTCTTCATATTGGTTGGCTGAGATTTACATCAAAGAGATTGTTTGACTTCACGGTATGCTAGTTTCCATCATTTTAGATAAAGGCACGCTGTTTATATCGCAGTTTTGGAGAGTCGTATAGCGAGAGTAGGGCGCTCAGGTTGAGTTGAGCACATCATTTTACCCTCAGACGTACGAGCAGTCCGAATGCACTATTCAGATATTGGAGGACATGTTACACGTTTGTGTCATTGATTTCCGGGGTTCATGGGATTAGTTTCTGCCGCTCGTGGAGTTTGCTTACAACAGTTATCAGTTCATTATTCATATGGCTCCGTACGAGGCTTTATATGAGAGGCGGTGTAGATCTCTGGTGGGTTGGTTTGAGCTAGGCGAGTCTAGACTATTAGGTACTGACTTGGTTCAAGATGCTTTGGACAAGGTTAAATTGATTCAGGAGCGGCTTCGCACTACGCAGTCAAGACAAAAGAGTTATGCCGACAGGAAGGTTCGTGATCTGTGATGAAGGGTGTGATGAGGTTCGTTATGAAGGGCAAGTTGAGCCCTCGGTTCATTGGGCCTTTTGAGGCACTTAAGAGGATTGGGGAGGTGGCTTACAAGATTGCCTTTCCACCTAGCTTGTCGAGTGTGTATCCAGTATTTCATGTTTCTATGCTCCGAAAGTATATCGACGATCCGTCCCATGTTTTGGATTTCAGCATACTTCAGTTGGATGGTGATTTGACTTATAATGTGGTGTCAGTGGCTCTTTTGGAGCGGTAGGTTCGAAAGTTGAGGTCAAAGGATATAGCTTCAGTGAAAGTGAAGTGGAGAGGTCGGCCAGTGGAGGAGGCTACTTAGGAGACCGAGCGGGAAATGCAGAGCAAATATCCACACCTATTTATGGCTCCAGGTATGTTTCTAGACCCGTTCTAGGATGAACATTTGTTTAAGAGGGGGAGGATGTAATGACATGGCTAGTCGTTTCAAGAGTTGTAGCCTCGTTCCCCCATTTTCTGCTTCTCTTGTGTTCTAAAGTTGTATTATGACTTATCGGGTTAGTTGGTTCGGGTCCGGAGTGCTTTCAGAATGAATTAAGACACGTTTACTGTGAAAAAGGTAATAACAATTAAATTTGATTATGGGACTCTAAAAATATGTGATCTATTTTTTTGCTAATTGTTAAGCAGTTGATGCTATGTATGTGAGACTTAGAAACGAAGTAAGAGTAAGGACCGAAATGATAACCAAACCAATAGGAAAATTATCGAGGCTTCGAGCTTGTCAATTCTGGACCTCGAGGTCGATTTCGGAGCTCGGCTGGGAGCTATCGAGGGGGATCAAAATATGGATAACAATTATAATAAAATTAACGTTGGCTCTTTGTGGCGAATGATAAGCAATAAATGATGAACAATAATGAAGATAATAAATGAAAGCAATAATATCAAAAGAGTATGTTAGAGAGCAAAGAGAATTTCTTGTATATTTCGTGTGGAGCAGCTAAAGCAACATGAGCTTTTAAAGTGATAAGGATCCCCTTTATATATGAGGGGAATCCCGACACAATACAAAATGCATTAACTACAAAGATAAAGAGATGGGGCAGCTAGATGACATCTTGATTTAGGGTTAGAGTAGCCCACTAGGCTCTGTCAGTCATAGCCGTGTACCTTGGGAACTCCCCCATTTATGCCATAATCTTGGTCAACATTGTACTTGGGTAGAGCACTGATGAACCTCGAGGGAGTAAACTCGACCGTAGCCTTGCAGCTTTAAGCCTTCGAGATAATCATCTGAGGTACCTCGATAACGAGAAATCAGACCCTCCAATTTCACCGTGTACAGATAGTCCCCACGTTTTTTTAGGAGAAGTGATAAGAAACGATTTTGACGTCCGACTCTTCGGACTTCCCACAATGATGTCACGTTGATGATATCATACTTATGACGTAAGCCTTCACAACAACCCGGACATCCTATGGACTTGTCCTTTCAGCATCATTCAATGCATTGCCGATTCCCATTTTTCAAAGCGATAGTATCGACGTCGATCTAGTTTCCAATGATGCATTGATTGTGCCTGTCGATCCATCTTTCGAAGGCATTGATGGAGTTGTTGGCCATACTATCAGCCCCTATAAATGGGGGCCTTCCGACACTATCTTTTTATCCAAGTACCTTTCAACACCTTTCCATCCCTTTCTTACCACTATCATCTTACATTGCTACCCATCATGTTTAGGGTCCACAGCCTTAAGATCTTATGGCGATGTTCTCATTAGCCATGTCATGGCCTTCTGCCTGGGCTTTTCTTTGCCAAGCGAGACCATACGGTCTTGTCTTTGTTGTTATTGCTGTCGTTGTTAGTTCGAGGTGATGAGATAGGAGGCTGACTTCTTCCGACTTAGGAGGACGTTTGGACTCTACACCATTGCTTGGGAGAGCGTTCGGACTATACACTGCTACTCAATCTCCTACCCTGGCCTGGTGTAGCACTTTATCCCCCTGGTTTTCCAAGGCATAAAATGGCACCACCGGCCATTAGACTTGCACGACACAATGTCCTAGAAGGCAGACCCCGAGCGGCCGTGAAAGTAGGGTTGATTCCCACCAAATCTTCAACATCTGGCTTCGGCGGGCTATGTCTCTTTTTCTGCTTCTTCTGCGTCACTTTCCTCTTCTTCATCTTCCTTTTTTCCTCTTCTTGATCTTATCCTTGGGAGATATTGCCTTAGAGGACCAAGATGAAACCCCAGAGGAGGTGGAGGTCGAAGATGTCGCCGCCGAGGATGCATGCCCGAGGAGATGATGCTCAAAGATGTTGCTGCCGAGGAAGAACCTTTGAGAATAGGATAGGCTCTAGGCTTTTACTCTATGTGTACCTTTTCGCTTCTTTGTTTTTGTGTAAGGACCCTTCGTGGGCTTTTGTAATCAGATTTTTATGAATACAAAGAAGTTTCTTCAATTTTGTCTTCGATGCTTGCTGTGTTCCCCATTATTTACGTTTATGGAGATTCTGAATGTATGACTCTACTGGTCGGTGTCAATATCGAGCCCAGATGTGAGTGTTTTTTCTGACCTTTGATTGACTAATATGACCTCCGGCGGAACCCTTCGCCGTTCCTTAGATCGAGCCTGGATTGAACCGATAAACTCATGTCGTCGGGACACTTATCTTGACTTGAATGAGAGTAACGCTTTGAGCCTTGAAACCGTGATTTATCACTTAGTGATGTTTTATACGTCAATACCACACAAGAGGGGGTGATTTGTGTGGTGACCAATTTTTCGCTTAAACTGTTTATGGAAGGACCTGGTTCTTCTATGTGTTCCAACTACTACTGTTGCAGAATAATAAATATAGAAAGTAAAGAACACAAGTATTTTTACGTGGAAAACACCCAGCTCAAAAGGTGAAAAAACCACGACCTACTACTCGGTAGGATTTTCCCTAACACTTCACCAAATCACTGAGCCAAAACAGCATTTACAAAAACCCTTTGTAAACCTAAGGATTACATTTAATCTCGTTTTAGAAACCAGCCTCTAACTGTTGCGACAACTTCAAGTTAACTCTAACTTGAATACTCAAAGTACCTATTACAATTGATTCTAGATAAAGCTGAAAAGTACAATATGAAAACACCTACTACAATTGAACTAGAAATAAAGAAAGACACATAAAACTCTTTATGGAGCTGGTTCTTCAATCTGGTTCATGTAGCTTCAGGTTTGCACAGTTGAATTACACACGAACCACTTTCTTCCCCTGAGCAGCAGACTTAAAAGAATCTAGGTAGCTTAATACGGTCAGGAGTCTTGAATGTAACCGGTTCACTTGTAACAGATAAGTTCACAAGAACTTTGATATTTGGTAGGACTCTGCTCATGATCCAAATATAGTTATTTCAAATTATGTAGAGTATAGAAAACATACCGTGTTATCTTGATGAACCAGGTTCTTCACTGATAACTCTCTTGTGTAAGTCTAAATTTGCCAAAATAGAGAAAATATCATTAGAGACTAATGAGTCATTTTAACACATGGCACAAGAGTATACTATGGAAAGTTTGAGACTGAGCAAGATTTAATCTAATTATACACAATTTACAAACTTTCTAACCAATTTTTTTTTCCAATTTTTTTCATTCATTTTTTTTTCGTTTAACCTTTAACTGGACCTTTTAGGTGATCTTAATCATCCCTAATTCCAACCTGTTCCTCTCAAAGTGATCTCTACTTAAGGATTTTGTGAATATGTTAGCAATTTGCTTGTCAGTAACACAAAACTCCATAGCGATCAAGCCTTTCTCATAGTTGTCCCAAAAAAAGGTGCCTAACATCTATGTGCTTAGTTCTCTTATGATGAACCAGATTCTTAGTCATACTAATAGCACTAGTGTTATCACAGAATATTAGGATGCAACCAACTTCAATACCAAAATCCATCAACTGCTGCTTGATCCACAACAATTGAGCACAATCATGAAGCAATATCAACATACTCAACTTTAGCAGTAGATAAGGCCACTAAATTTTGCTTTTTAGTAGCCCATGACATAAGACATGAACCAAGGAAGTGTGCCATAAATGAGGTGTTCTTCCTATCCACTAGGAAAACTGCATAATCAGCATCAACATATCCCACTAGGTTAAAATTACTACCTTTTGGATACCAAAGGCAAAGGTCAGTGGTGCCTTTCAAGTATCTCAATATACTCTTTACATTAGTCAAGTGGGACTCCTTTGGATTTGCCTGAAATCGAGCACAAAGACCTACACTGCACACAATGTCAGGTCTGCTAGTAGTGAGATATAAAAGATAACCAATCATTCCCCTATACAACTTCTAATCAACAGATGAACCAGGTTCATCTATATCCAATTTCGTGGTTGTTGCAATGGGAGTGTCAATTTCTTTGGATGTTCCTTCCTAGTTTTGTTACTGAGGAATAGGTTCATGTACAGGTTCCCTCGAGGTTTGATGATCAGTTCCTCTCTAGTCAGTTCCCCCTGTCATGTTGCCTTGGGTGGACGGACATGTTCCATCACTTGTTCCTTCCTGCGATGCATCGTCAGGCTGGACTGTGGTTTCACCATTTGAA
This sequence comes from Nicotiana sylvestris, assembly GCF_000393655.2. Taxonomy (NCBI): domain Eukaryota; kingdom Viridiplantae; phylum Streptophyta; class Magnoliopsida; order Solanales; family Solanaceae; genus Nicotiana; species Nicotiana sylvestris. Next base: position 88,505,394 of record NC_091059.1, on the reverse strand, counting down.
TTTATTATCAGCCCAATCTATTCATTATCTTGTTCCTGCCTCCCAGAAAGAATGTTCGTTTTTTGAAAAATAACATATACATTTTTCTACACATATAGTTTTTTTTACTGTATATCTTATAAGCTTTACTATGTGAAGAATATCCCGAGAATACTCCCTCGTCACTTCTGGGATCACACTTACCTAGGGAGTCTTTGCCATTGTTGTGCACAAAGCACTTGCATCTAAATGTCCTAAGATGGGATATATTTAGCTTTCTCCCTTTAAGTGACTCATAGGGAATCTTCTTAGCAAGAGGTCTAGTCATGCAACTATTTATGATGTAGCATGAAAAAATTCAGCAAACTTAGCATTTTCAAATTCAGTTCCATGATCAGACCTAATTGATGCAAGTTGATTACCTAGTTGTTTCTGAGTTTTTCTAACAAAAGAAGTAAACATGTCAAATGCTTCATCTTTAAATGTTAAAAACAATGTCCAAGAAAACCTAGAGTAATCATCAACAAGCACCATCACATATCTTTTACCACCTCTGCTTAGTGTTCTCATTGGACTATAGAGATCCATATGGACCAGTTCCATCGTTCTGGTGGTGCTTACCACTTTCTTGCATTTAAAAGAGCATCTTACGTACTTTCTCCTTGCACAAGCCTCACAAACTTTGTCTTCCTTGAAATTGATGTTAGGCAGCCCTATCACCAGGTCCTTAGAGACTAATTTGTTGAGTTGACTCAGACTTTCATGTCCAAGTCTCTTGTGCCAAAGGAGGGGATCATTGTCCAACATATGTAAGCAAGTGAGTTCATTTTCTGAAAGTGTGGAAAAATCTACAATGTATATATTGTTTACTCTTTTTTCCCTGTAAAACAATCTTGTCAGTGGTAAGATCAATAGCAAAACATTTGGTAGAGGTGAATGCTACCAAGTTAGCTTTATTACATAATTGTGATACACTGATTAGACTGTATTTTAGGCAATCAATATTGTAGACTTTCTCAATAGAGTGAGAATCAGTCTTACCTACCTTTCCAACCCCAATGATCTCACTTTTCTTCCCATTTCCAAAGGAGACATTACCGCCTTTGAGGTTCTCTAGTGAAAGAAAATGGTTCTTGCTTCTTGTCATATGCTTTGATCAGCCACTATCCATGCACCATATTTGGATGCTTCCCTTCACTTGGACCTGCAAAAAGAAATCAGGGGTTAGTCTTAGGAACCCAAACTAGTTTGGGTCCCTTTCTATGGGCAAATGGATAAATCAGATTCCTTCTAGCCCACCCAGGCAACCTAATTTTTTTCTTGAACAAAGGTTTTGTTCTTTTGACTGGCCTTTTCTTTTGCATTACATTTATTTTTGTAATGGTCAGTCTTTCCACAATGTGTGCAAATTTTGTTTTCAGAAAGAGTGAGGTACTTGCATTTAGGATCCCAGTTAGGTGCTTGAGTTCCATAACCAAGTCCTTTTTTGTTGCAACTGTGATGTTCGTGTAGCCAGGAGAGTGCATCAGAAGCCTTGTTCCATTTGCAAGTTCCGTCTAGTTCGTGCTTAACCTTGTTTAGGTCCTCCTTAAGGACTCTTATCTGCTCATCTCTTTTGTCCAACTCATCTTTCATTTTTCCTACATTTTCTTCTAAAGTGAGTTGTGTGTGATCAATTTTCTTTTTACTAGTTCCTAATTTCAATTTTAGATTTTCAAATCTAAGCTCTAGGATAGTGGTGTCAAGTTCATGAACCTGGTTCTTTAGCTCAACATTTTTACTTTCACTTTCACTAGCCCTAAGTTCCAAATTTTTGCACTTAGCTTTCAAAATCACACACTCCTTAGACACCTGTTCCTTTTTATTATTTAGATCCTCAGATTCATCAATGAAATCCAGGAGTAACTCAGATAGCCTTTCTTTAGACAAAAACTTAGTCTTGTCTTTGAGATAAATTATACTTACCTAAGATTCCTATCGGATTCTCCAATTGCCATAAGTGCTTGTTCATCTCCATCTTCACCCTCGGAGTCCTCATCTGAGCTTTTTCCCTAGGCAGCAACCATAGCCTTTGTTGATCCTTTGTTCTTCTTGGGTTGAACCTGTTCCTTCTTCTTGATCCTTTGATGTGGTGATCAGTCTTCCCACACTTGTAACACCTCTCATTGGTTTGTTTTTCAGGAACCCTTGGTTTGTTGTAGCTTCTACTTCTTGAAGGCCCCATTCCTTTCATTAGGTACTTCTTGAAGTCTTTTGTGATCATGGTCATTTCATCCTCCTCTAGATCAGCACCTTTCGTGATTCTGAATGTCAGGCTCCTTTCCTTCTTGGGTGCATCCATCTTTATGGTTTGCCTTCTAAGTTCATAGGCAGTGAGATTTCTAATTAGCTCATACAACTTAAGAGTGGTAATGTTCTTTGATTCCTGAATGGCAATGATTTTGCTTTCCCAAGTGACTGGCAGAACCCTTGTCAAAATTTTCTCAACTTTGTCCTCTTCAAGAATATCCCTTCCAAGAGACTTAAGTTCATTTTTCAGTGTGGTGAACCTTGTATACATCTCCCGGATGGTTTCCCCTTCCTCCATGGTGAAATTCTCATATTGAGAATACAGTAGTGTTCCTCTAGACCTCTTCCCTTGAGGTGTTCCTTCATGAGCCACTTGCAAAGTATTCCAGATTTCCTTAGGAGTGGTACAACTTTGAATTCTATTGTACTCGTCTGGACCAGGTCCACACACAAGCCATTTCTTGGCCTTGGCATTCTTCTCCCACTTCTTCAGGTCTTCAGTAGTGCAGTCAGCTCTTGTCTTTGGCACATCCACTCCTTCAGCATTCTTCTTAGTAGTTGCTAGAGGACCATCAGTGACTATGTCCCAGAGTTCATAGTCTTCTCCTATGATGTGATCCATCATCCTGTTCTTCTACCAAGAATAGTACTGACCATTGAAAAGTGGAGGCCTAGCAGTGGATTGACCTTCCTAGTTCCCAGGTGATGCACTCATATTGGTCTTTTCCTAAGGTGATAGCCACTTCAAGGATAACCTTCTCTGATACCAATTGATGTTTTATACGTCAATACCACACAAGAGAGGGTGAGTGATTTGTGTGGTGACCAATTTTTCGCTTAAACTGTTTATGGAAGGACCTGGTTCTTCTATGTGTTCCAACTACTACTGTTGCAGAATAATAAATATAGAAAGTAAAGAACACAAATATATTTACGTGGAAAACACCCAGCTCAAAAGGTGAAAAAACCACGACCTACTACTCAGTAGGATTTTCCCCAACACTTCACTAAATCACTGAGCCAAAACAATATTTACAAAAACTCTTTGTAAACCTAAGGATTACCTCTAATCCCGTTGTAGCAACTAGCCTCTAACTGTTGCGACAACTTCAAGTTAACTCTAACTTGAATACTCAAAGTACCTATTACAATTGCTTCTGGATAAAGCTGAAAAGTACAATATGAAAACACCTACTACAATTGAACTAGAAATAAAGAAAGACACATAAAACTCTTTATAGAGCTGGTTCTTCAATCTGGTTCATGTAGCTTCAGGTTTGCACACTTGAATTACACACAAACTGCTTGCAAAAAGCTTTACTATTTTGCTCTTAATTCATGTTTAACTTGTGTGTTTTTGTGCAATCCTGTAATGTGAGAACATCCTGCAATTTATAGAGTTAGTAGATGAAGAAATAACAAGAGTTCTGATGCAACTCTTCCTTGGTGGAAGAGTTCTAGTTGATTTCAACTTCTAACTCCTTCCATATCTTGGTTAGTGTTCTCTTGATTAAGGAGTCCTTCTCCTTATCAATTATGTAACCTTTTCGATCAGGAGATATTAAATACACCAAGTTAAGCTTATCTCTTTCACGTGCAACCCACATGCTCGAATCTACCCATTTTTGTGCACCTGAGGGATGGACCTGGTTCATCCTGGGTTCCTTTGTTAGTCGTCAAAACTAACCTTTACTTGGAACAATACTTAGGATCTGCGATAACCTTTGGGGGGGAATTTGCTTGGAGGCCCATGGATAGGGACTGTCTTCGAGCTTTCGAGGGCAGTCCTCGAGTGGAGGTTCGTTCAAATCCGGACCTCATTGGAACTTGTTTTGAACTTAGCATAGATATCCTTAAGGAGCTGTAGGTAGATTCTGGAAGAGGGCTTGTCCGAACTCAGACAATACCCCGGGGCTAAGCCCATACGGGTGGAGTTTGAAGGCTTATTTCCTTGGATCCTGATTCCTTTTTGACAAAAGTCTCCGAGGTTGGGTACCACCTCGAGCCTCGCAATGATATCATTGGCTTCATGGAGCCTAACCTTTTTCTGATGGAGGTTCTCGAGGTCAAGTACCACCTCGGGACTGGCGATGATGCAATTGGCCTTTTTTAGAGCCTAACTTCTTTTTGATAGAGATCCTCAAGGTCGGGTACCACCTCGGGACTGGCGATGATGCCATTATCCTTTTTTAGAGCCTAACTTCTTTTTGATGGAGAACTTCGAGGTCGGGTACCACTTCGGGACTGGCGATACTGTCGTTGGCCTTTTTTAGAGCCTAACTTCTTTTTGATGGAGATCCTCGAGGTCGGGTACCACCTAGGGATTGGCGATGATGTCATTGGCTTCTTAGAGCCTAATATCTCCTTGCTAATGGAAGTCCTCAAGGTCGGGTACCACCTCGAGATTGGCGATAATGTCGCTGGCTTCTTAGAGCCTAATCTCTCCTTGTTGATGGTCGGCGATGATATAGGGATTTCCACTATCAAAATATTTACATATCGCCACCTAATGTACGATATGGTTGCCAAATTGTTGAGGCGATTTGGTGACATCGGTCAGTGTTTCTAATAGGCCTTGAGGTAGACTGATTGTCGCCGTTTTTTTCATGTATAAATAGGGTTATTTCTGCTCTTTTGGAGATTCCACCATTTTAAGTAGTTGCCCTTCTTTTCCTGCGTTAAGCCTTTCATTATCTCAGCGCTAACGCACTAGCACAAATTTCTTCTTTCATTCTCTAATTTTACCATAGCCACGGTTGCTATGTCGGGGTCTGTTCGGAAGAGAGGGGAGAGTTCTGCCTCCGGCATTCAGGACCAACGAGAGTGTAACTCAAAGATCACTTCTTTGATAGGAGAAGAGTACCTTGAGTTAGTGAGAAAAACTGCGGATGGGGGAGAAAGTAGTGTTACAGATATTTCCCCCGGGCGAGGGCATCGCGGATCATGCTGATGGATTTTTGAATGTGTATAGGTATCCTTTCACGGTGGGCCCTCTTGATAGGATTGTACTTGACTTCTGTTTAAAGTATCAAGTTACCTTGGCGCAGATCCACCCGTCATTTTGGTGAACAGTGTTGATGATGAGATTTTTTGTGGAGAAGGCGGGGCTTGAACTTACTCTCAGTCATCTTATTTGGTTGTGGCGGCCCTTTTACCATCGAGTTTTACTAACCTTGCGATGCCGATCGACCACGCCCTTCGTTGTTTAGGATGAGTTGATTTGTCCGAGTACGGACCCCTGACATTATCCCTGTGGAGCTTATGCCATTCGCTGAGGAATGGAACTATACACATAAGTGGTGCATTTTGTACTTTATATGTTTTGTCTATGGCGAAAGCTGGTTTCGTAACCATGCCTTCTTTTACTTTTTTGCAGCGGTTTTATGGGTGTCGAGCGCCATTTCTGATCTGCCGGATTGGGTGTGGAAGTTGGTGACCCACTCGACCTGTGATGAGCGCAAGTGTCGAGCTTTGTCCCGGGGCAGATAGGAAGCAAAACATCATGGTGCGTGTTGTGCTATTTTTTCCTTTCCCTTCCTTCGTTTAGAGAAGCTTTTTCCCTTTATGTGTATTAATCTTGTTATTGTAGGAATCGAAGAGCCATCCGAGGTGAGGCCGCGCTCCTTTAGGGAGGGGGAAGGGTTGCCAGCTTTCGAGCTAAAGAACGACAACAATAAGTGAGAGATGCTTTTACAGAGCAATGGTGCTCAGAGTAAGGCAAAAAGAGACCGAGGCTTCGGAGCGGGAGCATCGTCCGAGACTGTCGCATCCGTGGTTCCTGATTCTGGAAAGGTGGTTTCCCTGCCGCTGTCGCCTTTTTTTACCATCGACAGTACTTCGAGGGATACTAGGAACTGGGGGCCGCATACACCGAGTGACCGTGCTTCGAGCGGAGTAAATCCTTTCAAAGCTGGGGGAACTAGGTTGGCAGATGTGCACTTGGCCTTCGAGGAAGCCCAACGGCTTCACTCCGTGGTGAGTTTTGGTACAGGCCTTTCGAACTTCGCGTCATCCCTTCCTTATTGGGTTTTCTTTTGCAGGCTTTCGACAAGCTTAAGTCCAGGCTACTTCGTTGTGAAGCCAGGCTGTGGAAAGCTTTGGATGAGAAGATATCCCTTAGGCTTCTTTGTGATAAAAATGAAGTCGGGTTGGTGCACCTACGGCATGAGGTGAGCCGAAACTTGAATTATGAGGACTACTTGAACGAGTAGGTAATTTTCTGTCTCGGGTGAGCATATCTTCAAGATTCTGAGGATAATGCTTCGTTTATGTCAATTGCAGAAAAAGGCGGAGGCCTTGGAGCTCCTTTGGGATGAGGCTGGCCGAGCCAGGCGTGAGCATGATTAGCTAAAAGTTCGGGCTGAGGCTCAGGCGTTAGAGGGGAAGGGTGCTCTGGATAAAGTTCCTACTTTTGAGGCTCAACTTCACTTAGCTCGTGATGACACTTCAGTTCAAACAGATAAGATTACGAAGCTCGAGTCCGAGCTTTCGAAGGTTAGGGCTGAGATCGTTGACGCCCGGGCTGAAGCCGCAATAGGCCATACCAAGGCTGACCAGGAAATGGCAATCTATTTGAAGGATGCTACCGATGTTCAAGCTGAGCTGAGAAAGATCCTCAACCGCAAAGAGAAGAATGAAGAATATTCCCGTTGCAAGTCTCGGAGAAAGACCCTCGAGGAGATGTGTGCTAGAGGTTTCGTCCTCTCGGAAGAGTTGGCGCGAGCGAGGGAGGACGAGCATGATGCTTGATTACTTTTATTCGACCCTGAAGAAAGAGAAGATGAGGCCGGTAGGCCGTAGCCCCCAGGGGGCGTAGATTTCGCCATTAGTACATAGAATTTTCAAAGCATGTTTGTAGATGGAGATTCTGTTTTTTCGTATATGTGTATAAAAGAAAACCTTGCAGCTTTATTTCTTCTATATTTCTTTCTGTCTCGAATTTGGCCAGATGATGTGGTCTTTGAGTTGGTAGAGATCCTTAGATTCGTGGTGTGGCTCTGGGGCTCATTAGGCAGGCCTGTAGGCTTTTACGCGCTTGGTCGATGCGACCTTTTATGTGGGCTGGCGATAATGGCTCTTACGCCTTGGGCCGATGCGGCCTTTTAGTGTGGGCTGGCGACAATGGATCTTACGCCTTCGGTCGATGCGACCTTTTAGTGTGGGCTGGAGATAATGGCTTTTACGCCTTTCTCTTAGGCATATTTAGTTAAATATTTTAGGTTCGGTCTCTGAATTGGGTTATGACTCGAGCTCATTCGACCCTCAAGTTTTGTATTTGTGTGGACTGGAGACAATGGCTCCTACGCCTGGGGCCGATGCGGCCTTTTATATATGTGGGCTGGCGACAATGTCTCTTATGCCTTGGGTCGATGCGACCTTTTATTTAGGATTTATTTTTCCCTCGTTAAGGACTTCTTGAAATATTTTTTTCCTGACTCTTCGACGGTTTAATAAAAAACCTCGATTGTGAGTCGTTATATGGCGATGATCGAGCACCTCGGGAGGTTCGGCTCAGAGGCTAAGTATTTCGAAGCCGATGTTTAGGAGCTGACGTGGTCGAAGCTCTTTTGCCTATGTTGAGGGTAGCCAGTTTAACCAGTTTTTTTCGAAGTAGATTCGAAGTAATTGAAGGCCTGTGATTTTATAGCGACGGTCGGGCGTCCCCGAGTCACGTTAGTTCGGCTAGGACAACCTTGTGACCGGAGTCATTTATGTTTGGTCGGAGCCTTCAAGTCCCGAGTGAAGTAGTTTCGGCATCTTTATCGAGGGTATGCCTTTTTAAGGGTTTTATAAGTTCGATATATAACTGAAACTTTGAGATCGGGTTTATGCCTTTAGTAAGGTCTTAGAAGTTTTACATGCCTTTGAGGTCTTACAGTTTTGGATACTTGGTACAAGTATTGTTCATGCCTTCCTTGAGGTATTATAAATATTGTTGATGCCTTATGTAGGTCTTACGAGACCGAGTCTTCCCGCTCGGGGTCTTATGGCCTTGGGTTTTTTTTTTTACGAATGACGATTGGAGACAGTCCCCGAGTCATCGAGGGTACTTTGGATCGGAAGCCGTTAATTGTAAACTTTGTATTGCCTCATTGAGGGCTTACGATTTCGGAGATCCCGACCCTGAGATCGTGCGTTTTTTGAGGTTTTGACGCCAGTCCCCGAGTATTCGGGGCACTTTCGGCCTTGGAGATACTTTGTGATTTTTATGTTGCCTTGTTGAGGGCTTATGAGCTTGGAGTCCCGACCTAGAGGTCATTCAGGTGTTGAATTGTTAACGCCAATCCCCGAGTGTTCGGGACGTTTTCGGCAGAGAAGTTGTTTTTGCGAAGGTGCCGAACTTCTTCTGGAGTGTGCACTACAAGAAAATAGAGATATGACGACATTTATTAAGTTTCATATTAAGATGCTTAAACGTCACAAATTCATTTATCGACATTTATTTTACATTTGCATCAAATGTCGTAAATTCTCCGACATTTAGGTAAATGTCAGTATACATTTTACGACATGTAGTTTACGAAATTTAGGTAAATGTCGATAAAAAATTTACGATATTTAATTTATGATATTTAGGTAAATGTCAGTAAATATTTACAACATTTAGTTTAAGACATATATGAAATTTTCGCTTAAAATTTTCGACATTTGGATTTATTTTAGCAAAAGAAATTACATTTACTTTTGACCTTTATAAAATGTCGTATTGATATTAACGACATTTTTCTTTAATTTCCATAAGTATATTTACGACATTTATTAAAATATCGTATCCACATTTATATGAATGTCAAAAACCGATTAGTGACATTTTTTACAACAACTTAAAATATCATATTAAAAAGTCTGATATTTAAATTAATATCGGTACCAATTTTTTTAAAATTAATAATAATACACTATTTAGTTGCATCACAATTCTTTACATTCAATTTGTACATTCACAAATGTCAACATTTATAACTAATACGGAATGTATGCAAAACAAATGCCTTTTAATACTATAACTAAAGAACAATGTAGTGGTATAAAAAGTACTCTGTACAAAATAGACGATACCAAATCAATAGATGACTCCTAATTCGAATGAATTCCCTTAACTTCTAGATTAAATCCTGTAAAAAGCTTGTCGAAACCACCTCTCCACAAGTCAAGATTTTCATTTCCAGTAACTAACCTCACTTCTTCAAAAATGCTGCACAAGAAATCATATAGAAAGAAAAAAAAGAATTATAATTATAATAAAGGGAATTCTTTCCTCCTCGACTATAACAAATTAGGGTACCAAAGACAACAACAGATTGAAATTCTAAAAAATAAACATAATGAATAATGGGTGTTATTGCGGCAGCTGAAGAGAGGAAAAAACAGAGAAAATTAGGCAAAAAAAGAGGAAAAAGTATCTTGTAATATTTTCAAACTTACACATTTTTTCTTTGTGCCTATTTCACTAATTCCAGTCTTCTTGATAGTATTAACATGAGAAGAAATATTAGATTGTTACTTTGACAGTGTACAAAATTTAAAACTTAGTGAATTATAGAATATGAGATACAAAACAATATGACAAAGCCACATAGTAATATTTTTCATTTTATGAAAGATACTTTATCAAGTATAAGAAGATAACAGAACATGACAGCATTTACCCATAGGATCAAACAATGCTGATATAAATTTTTTTACCCAGTTCAAGTAAAAGTAAAAGTTTCAAATGCCAAAGATGTTTCCTACTCTTCAAATCTGAGTATAAAAATATGTCGTTAAATTAATTGTACAACCCCATCTTATTTGTCTGAACAACTAAAATAGGTGGTAGTAATTGCTGGCGATTTTTAATTGAGTTATTAGATCTATCACAAAAGAGAAAGATTATTATAACTAAAAGAAAACTAAATTATAATACCATCTTATATATAATAATTCTTTTGAATAAGCACAACGTTGTTTACCTGCTCATTACCAGATGATTTCCAATTTGAGCCAATGTATCCCTAGCTTTCTCTCCATATCCTTTGTGCTTCAGACAACTTTTTCTCCATCACTTTCATTTCTTCTTTTGCTTCGGACAACTTTTTCTATGTCGCTTCCATTTCTCAATTTGCTTCAGATAACTTCTCGTCTATCTCAATTCTTATAGATGGTAGCTTTTTGAACTTCTATCTCAACCATTTTATCAAAATCCCTTTGCTCAGCCTGAAATCGGCTATATATAGGGTCGTAAATAAAACTTGGAGCTGCTCCTTTTTCTGGAGTTCGAACAATCCCATGAGTGTCTGGTCCCATAACTTGTGCATACATATAATTGTGTACATTTTTAAGAAAATAAGTACTGATATATAAATTTCAGAAAGCAGATAGTGAATATGACATACCTTATCTATAATTTGAGAATGATTTTTTCTTCCTGATGTGTGTGGCATAGCCACATTCTTTCAGCTTTGTTCGTTCCTCTCGCTCTTTTCCTAGAAAAGTTAGACACAATTTTATAATATTAGAGAAAATTCCCTACCAAACACCAAATCAAAAATAAATTTTTTTAGAGGAAAAAAGAGAAAAAGTGAGAATAATGACAGAGATTTAAACAACTAAGAAGCATAGTAAGAAACCCCCCAACTGGATGATCTATGTTCAATAACAATCTTTACTAAAATAGTGACAAACGTAGGAAGAATAACTAAGACATGTCATTTTCTTCATCATATGTTTCATTACTTTTCAAAGTTAATGGGCCAATTTCTATTCACGGCACACCTTCTCTAATCTATACATTATCTTCTTCACTTTCAAATATAGTATTATCCAGACATTGTTCAGGCCACAAATCTAGATTCAGTTTTTTTCTGAAGTGAATCTTGCAAACTAGTTCATTCTATTGCCAAAAATATAATATTTTATCACGAATAAGCAAAATCAAACTATAGAACACGAGAATTAACATCTTGAGTAAATACAACTTCCAAAAAGCTAGTATCAAAATGATATTTTATTGAACTTAATTTAAGACTATTATAGATTGAACTACTAAATGAGATCATGTTAATCTAACACTTTTCAAATAGCACCATTCTTTTTATACAATAAGTTCAAATATTAGAAATATAGTTTGCAAACAAACTTAAAGAGCATAAATAACTAGGAAAGAAGAAACCTAGTAAGCACTTCCAGAACATAACAATCCCATACTTGAAATACAACAAAGACAACAAATTAAGGACCTATCCAAACAGTGGAAAACAAACTTTCTTTCATCCATCAATTAGTCAACTATGTCTCAGGCCCAAAAAAGTTAGAGCTGCCTATAAAAATCTATGTTCATTGTGTTCTATTTAACATTCTACAAAAGATAAAATCCAAACAACTATGAAAAAGAAAGAAAAGTGTTAACTAAATTGGGTACCTGCAAAAACTCGAATTTCACTTGCACAAATTCCAGCAACATCTGAACAACATAAAAGATGAGAAAACTATTATCTAAACCGGGTACCTGTAAAGTTTCAAATGGTAAAGCTTATCTGATTTTATTTATTTTAGAATTTTTCTCTAATAAATCATGAATTTTCTATGATATTATTAAGGATCTCATCGAAAACTATTCGAATTTGCACTCTTTGTGGAGATTAACGGCATTCAAATCAATATGAAGAAAACAGATTAAAAACCTGCAAAAGCCTCAACACCAAAATCTTTTCCTTTTTAAAAGTAACGGGATAGCACGGCAGAAGCAAAAAATTAGGTCTTTTGAAGAATTATAACTAATAAAGGAAACTGTAATTTTTAGAATTGGGAGGAGGGAAGCCAAAATTTTGTAACGACCCGACTGATCGTTTTGAGCTTTTGCACTTCGCTCGCCAAGTTCTCGGGCATGACTTGCCCCGTGTGATGTATTATGACTTATGTATATCGTTGGTTTTTGTTTTCAGGGTAATCGGAATGAATTTGGAAGAACAATTCTTAGTTTGAAGCTTGAAATTTGAAAGGTTTGACCAAGATTTGACTTGTTTGTATATGATCTCGGATCAGAATTCTTACGATTTTGTTAGCTCCGTTAGGTGATTTGGGACTTAGGAGCGTGTTCGGATTGTATTTTGGAGGTCCATATCTTATTTAGGCTTGAAATGCCGAAAGTTGAATTTTTGAAGTTTCTGATCAGATAGTGAGATTTTGATCTAAAGGTCGGAATGGAATTCTGAAAGTTGGAGTGGCTCCGTAGCATTTAATGTGACATGCTTGCATAATTTCAGGTCATTCAGACGAGGTTTGATAGACTTTTTGATCGAAAGCATAATTTAAGAGTTTTTGGAGTTCTTAGGCTTAAATCCTATGTTAAATTGATGTTTTGATGTTGTTGTGAGCATTCCGAAGATTTGAACAAGTTTGAATGATATCATGGGATGTGTTGGTACATTTGGTTTGAAGTCCCGGGGTCTTGGGTGAGTTTCGGGTAGGTTCCGTGATGTTTTAAGCCTAAAATCATAGCTATTGCAGGTTCAGAGAGGTTGCAGACACAAGTGTGGTCCGCAAAGGATTTTGTGCGGCCACGGTGGGGGCTTTGTGGCCGCACTCGATTTTGTGCGGTCCGCGGTGAGGAAGGTTTCACTGGTCTGACTTCAGAAGCTTATACCTTTTGATCTACAAAGAATACTGCGATGATTTAAAAACAAAAGTTGTGGATCTTTGAATCTAGTTTTCAGAAACATATTATAATAGACATTTGGATATCTGTAGAGAAAGTTATGGCCAAAATACCGAAGCATGTCACTGCAGTCAAATCCACCGTGGTCAGCACTGGTTTTTGTGCGGTCAGCGGTGCTCCACCGCGGTCCGCACTCCATTTTGTGCGGTTAGTAGTGGTAGAAATCCGGGAGATGCTTTAAGAATATGCTGTTTTGGGGTTTTATTTCATATTTTGACTTAGAGAGTTCGGATTTTGGCGATTTTTCAAAGTTTTTTCAAGAAATTCATCGGGGTAAGTGATTCTAATTCGGATTTGGCTAGAGTACATGAATATATCATTTAATTCATGATTTGGGATGAAATTAGGGAAGAAAATTTGTGAAACCTTTCAAAAATGTAAAATGATAATTTGAAGGACCAAATGGTATCGGAATTCGATAATTTTGGTATGGTTAGACTCGTGAGAGTATGAGGATTCTAGTTTTGTAAATTTTGTCGAATTCCGAGACGTGGGCCCGAGGGTCGGGTTTGACCAATTTCAGAATTTTTGATGTAAATTGGATATTTTCGAGTGGGCTTTGTTCCATTAGCATATTTTGATTGTTTTGTACTGATTTTTGTTAGATTTGGAGTATCTGGAGGAACATTCGAGAGGCAAGGGCATCGCGGGATAGAGTTCGGACCGCATAGAGGTGAGTAATGATTGTAAATGATGTTATAAGGGTTTGACACCTCGGATTGTACATCATAGCGCTATATTGAGGTGACGCACATGCTTGATGATGAGCGTGGGGTCGTACACTGTTGGGGATTGTGACTTGGTCCGTCCCGAATGACTATTTTATCGCGTATTTCACTGAAACCTATTTGCTATCATCATGATTTGGGTTGAATGCCATATTTGGGCCTTGTGCCAACTATTTGAACCCTTCGGGGATTTTTACTGGTATTTTCTCACTGTTTTAACTTTATACTTGAACTAAGTCATGTTATATTTCATTGTTTTCGTACTCAACCATGTTTACTGTGTTTTAACACTTACATGATCTTTTAAACGATATTTTTGGGCTGAGAATCATGTTTTACTATTGCCTGAGTGGCTTGTGAGAATTTAGACTGAGTAAGGCCGAGGGCCTATGTTGTGAGGAAACGTTTGATACGGATTATGAGGCCGAGGGCCTGAGATATGTACGACACGAGGTGGTTTGATTGATATGAGGCCGAGGGCATGAGATATGTACGCCGTAAGGTGGCTTGATTGATATGAGGCTGAGGGCCTAGTGATGATGCCACGAGGTGGCTTGATATTGCGCTTGGGCCGTAAGGGGCCTCTCCAGGAGTCTGTACACCCCTAGTGAGCGCAGGTACCCATTGTGATCTAAGATTTGAGCCCGAGGGGCTGGTACTATTCTGAGATAGAGCCCGAGGGGCTGGTATTGTTCTGAGATGTTGCCCGAGGCGAGAATTTGTTGATACTGTGCCCAAGAGGCGAAACTTTATGTGTTTATTTTCATAATTTACTGTCAATTACCTACTTAGTTATTGAAAAGGGCTATTCATGAAGTTAAATTGAGTTAAAGCATTTTTACCGATCTTTCACTGGTTTACTTTTTTAATGGTTTTAATGCTTCATTATAGCATGCTTTTGCGCCTTACGTAATTTTCTGCTTTTAGTATTTATTTATGATTATTACTCACCGAGCTATTGGCGTTCGCAACCCAGAGCTCTTCCCTATCCTAGTCCTTCATGTTCTTAGTTTTCTGTATTAAACTCTGTAGTTATATTTAGATTACTATGTTTTGCTAGATGCTCATGACTAGTGTCACCCCGGTATCGGGTTGTGGTGGGTTATTTTTCACGAATTATGCTATTATATGTTAATGTTGGATTATCTTATCATGCTTTAGATTTATTTCTTATGGTTTAACTGTTAATAATTGGATATGGGAAGTGTTGGCTGGCCTTGTATTCACGAGAGGCACCATCACGATCGGGTTCGGGTTTAGGGTCGCGACAAGTGGGTATTAGAGCCTAGGTTACATAGGTCTCACGAGTCATGAGCAGGTTTAGTAGAGTCTCGCGGATCGGTACGGAGACGTATGTATTTATCCTCGAGAGGCTGCAGAACCTTTAGGAAAACTTCCACATTCTTGAATTCTTATCGTGCGTTATTGATTCAGCTGGAAATGTAACTCTTGAAATTCCTTCCACGTGTTCGTATGCGCACATGAGCGCTTAGTATTAGATGTGCATCGATGGCTTGTGATTCCCTAATCGAGGGGCAAGGTATGATTTCTGTGCGTTGATATTAGGCTAGTCTGGAGGACTTGAGGCCGGGTTTTGCCTGTAGCTTGAGCACCGAGGTGCTGATTATGTGAGCACGTGTTTTTGAATTTGTATGTTCGGTAGTATCCCTATTAGTGGAGATGATGGCTAGTTGACTAAGTGATGAGTGTGATGTGACTGCGAGATGTGTCAATATGATTCGAACGAGACGAGAGGGGTCTACTTGAGGATAGAAGAACTATATAATGCTTGATTTCTATCTTGATTTAATGTGTAGCCCCGAGTCGTGGGTGTGTTGAATGACCCTTTCACGTTGTCTAGTTGGGAATTGAAGTATATATCATGTTGTGATATGAGTTCGGATTCAGGAAGATTAGGTGATTGTGTAGTATTTATGACTATGGAAGAGTATAGAGAGATACTAGTCTGAGGTTAAGCAGGTGGATTATCTTCTGCGGGTTGTTCTAAAGTTTGTGTGATCCTTACGTCGTTCATTGGTAGATCTCTATTATGAGCAAAAGATATGTATTACAATTGAGTTTGAGTTACTTAAGAGAGTGGGCCTGTCTGTTACGAGGATGAATGCGAGATTTGTATGAGATTTAAAATACTAGATGGGTGTGTTGCATAAGCTTCTAAAAGGATTTAGATGAATCTCCCTATGGTATTATGACAATAATAGAGTATATGCATTATGAGTTATGGTGTGTTTTGATCTATGGATTTGAGCCAAGTAGGGGAGTCAGGTTATGTGCTATGTTGGTTCCAGTTTGAGGTGTACTAGTGAATTAGTTATGGCTTGCGGAGATTGAGACCGAGGATGGCTCGAGTAGAGGAAAACTTTGACAAAGGTTATATTATGCTTCATAGGTGTATGAGAATCACAGAACATCTTGAGTTGTTATTGGTATAGGATGCTCGGTGCATAGGACAGGAAGTTGCTTGATTGCATCAAGGAGAGGTTACACTTTACGGTGTCGGAGTGCTAATGAGGCACAGGTTGTTCAGTTCATTTGATCAGGCTAATTGCAGTTTGAGTAGAGTGGACGACTCTCGAGAATGGTTCTAATGTGTTCAAGATTTTACATGTAATAATTTGAGATTTTCAAGTTGTATTTTTGGCTAGAAACTGAGGTTTGCATTGAAGGGTGTCAAGACTTGTGGCATGCCTATATCAATTATGGGATTCTATATAATAGCATCAGAAAGGTAAATGTAATGGCTTTGGATTCGCAGAAAGTCTCTTCAGGGTAGGTATTTTGAGTGTGATGCTTCTGGGAATATTTAAGGTTGTATCCAGTGGCTTATGAGCATTAGACAGTGTGGTTTTATGCTTGTGTCTCGTGTGGTGAGTCTGGGTTGAGGAATTGCGGTATTATGTTAAGGGTTATGGCCAGTTCTTTGGATTCTTACGTGGTAATGAGTTTCTACAGGTGTTCGCGGTAATGCTCTTAGGGTTTTAGTGGCCAACATAGCTTGGTGGAGTTAGAAGGATTCAGTCCTGACGGTTTAGTTTTGTGCAAATGGAATTCGGAGAGTTCTTGATGGTTCCTACCACGGTTAGAGATATATATTTTCTACGAGCATGAGGAGCATGTTATGTATAGTGATTTTCTTCTAGATAGGATCAATGGAAAGTTCTTGGCTAGTTGAGTACGTAGTTGCTTGTAGCTCGGAATGGATATGAAGTTCTCATGTTTATCTTACGATGGTGCGGGATATGCGGTATATTGTGTAGGATTGAGATTTGTATGTGTAAGGTCACGGTTCAGTTTTGAAAGGAAGGTCACAAATTCTTAGGTAGCATGGTTAGTTACAGATGATTAGAGAAATGATATTACTAATTGGCGTGGCTTGATGAGGGTATACGTTTCAAGAAAGGACAATGTGTTTGAGTTGATGATACTTCATTAGTATTGCGGCATGCTCTTGTTGGATCGACTGCTGATATTCGAGTTTGCCTGGAGGCACGGAAGGATTTTTGGATGTATCTCTCGTGGAATGATTGGGTACTAGAGGTATAGTATGTATTCGGATGATGGAATTGGGATTGGATATGGAGATTCATGTGCTATACGGAGTTGGATACTGGGAGTCCTCATAAGCAGGTTATGTTGCGGTTGTGGGTCACATGTATCGGCATTGTATAGTGACTATCGGGGTTTGGAGGCCCAAGTGGACCTTTTGCTGCTTGGTATGTTAGATTTTGAGGTAATATTGGGTATAGACTGGTTGTCTCTATGTCGTGTTATTCTGGACTATTGCGCTAAGGCAACAATGTTGGCTATGCCGGGAATGCCACGTATTGATTAGCAAGGTTCGGCGGATTATGTTCCCAGTAGGGTGGTGTTATTTTAAAGACCGAGCGGATGGCTGGGAAGGGTTGTCTTTCTTATTTGGCCTTTATGATGGATGTCAGTGCAGAGACTCTTACTATTTGATTCAGTTCAAGGGATGAGGGACTTTTCCGGATGTGCTTCCTACTACCGGGCATGTCGCCGGACCAGGTTGTTGACTTCGGTATTGATTTGGTGCTGGGCACCGTATCGTATGGCACCGACGGAGTTAAAGGGTTGAATGAGCAGCTTCAGGAACTCCTTGATAAGGGGTTCATTGGTAGACCTATATGGATGTGTGTTCTGCATCGAGACGGCTTTGTTGACTTCGAGTTGCTATTGGTGAGGGATGTGTCGATTCGGTGGTTATTGAGAAATTAGTGTTTTGAGTTGATCTATGAGTTACTTTTCTGGGTTGCAAAGCATTAGGATTTGTTAGTTATAGGCACACATGGTGCGGTCTTATTAGGGTTTCCTAGTGGAAGTCGAGCAGGAAGAGTACAGGGTATTGCTCGGTGGATGGCATATCAGTTATGTCCTTTTAGGCTTGTAATGTTATGTCAATTGCTTCGCCATGGTTATGATGATTTGCTTTGGTTCTAGACATCAAATTGCGCGCGGTTGTCGATTTTGAGCATAGTGACTTGAGGTTTTCATGTGGGCCAGTGTTTGGATAAGGTCGCGCATTATAGCGAAGTTATGTGGAGGTATGATCCTTCGGGTTAGATTCGTGTGTTCCGTTTCTACAACGTGTGATGGGTTTCAGCATTGTGTTGTGGTGTTACTAGTGAGCTTGCGGTACAGCTCTTTCATTCGAGTCACTTTTATGATTTGAGTATGTTTGGATTCTTGTTTATTGGTCTGCGAGTTGCACGAGTTGCAGCTTTAGATTGTATTGATGTGTCATGTCACCAGAGTAGTTGTGTTGGATTAGATGTGATCATTGGGATCTAGAATGAATACAAACGGATTCGGTTTCAGCGTGTTGGAATGTTAATATCGAGGTTCGGCTCAGAAATTTGCTATGGACTTTGCCAAAGGAGAAGTGGCTTTATGAATGGCTGATCTGAGAAATGGTTATGGCTTACTACGTGTTTCGTTTATCATTGGCAGTATATGAAGGTGTTGGAATGAGATTTTAGTTGATAAGAGGTTTTCTATCGGTATTCGATTGTTGTGTGCAGATGTTGTGATTAGAAGTTATCGCTACAAGCGTTTGAGTTAGGTGGTATATCATGTAATTGCATCTGAGGTTATAGGTATTGGTTATTATATCTTGTTAGGGCTTATTCAGAGTATAAATGTGAGATTCTGATCTTGTGGATGATTTTGGAAGTGGAAATGTAGTTCTAAGGTTTATGGGCTAGTTGGATTGTGAAATTTTAGTTACATTGTATTGTCAGACCTATATGAGATAGGATGACGTGGGATCACCCCCGGGTATGTGCATAGTAAGGTTATTCAGCGATTGATTGGCTTGTGAAACAACTCTGGGCACGTTCGAGGACGAATGTATGTTTAAGTGGGGGAGGATGTAATGACCCGACCGGTCGTTTTGAGCTTTTGCACTTCACTCGCCAGTTCTCGGGCATGACTTGCCCCATGTGATGTATTATGACTTATGTAAATCGTTGGTTTTCGTTTTTAGGGTAATCGGAATGAATTTGGAAGAACAGTTCTGAGTTTGAAGCTTGAAATTTGAACGGTTTGACCAAGATTTGACTTGTTTGTATATGATCTCGGATCAGAATTCTTATGATTTGGTTAGCTCCGTTAGGTGATTTGGGACTTAGGAGCGTGTTCGGATTGTGTTTTGGTGGTTAGTAGCATATTTAGGCTTGAAATGTCGAAAGTTGAATTTTTGAAGTTTCCGGTCTTATAGTGAGATTTTGATCTAAGAGTCGGAATGGAATTTCGAAAGTGGGAGTGACTCCGTAGCATTGAATATGACATGCTAGCATAATTTCAGGTCATTCAGACGAGGTTTGGTAGACATTTTGTTCGAAAGCATAATTTAAGAGTTTTTGTAGTTTTTAGGCTTGAATCCTATGTTAAATTGGGCTTTTGATGTTGTTGTGAGCATTCTAAAGATTTAAACAAGTTTGAATGATGTCATGGGATGTGTTGGTAAATTTGGTTTGAAATCCCGGGGGATTGGGTGAGTTTCGGGTAGGTTCCGGGATATTTTAGGCCTAAAAATATAGTTGTTGCAGGTTCAGAGAGGTTGCAGACACCAGTGCGGTCCGCAAAGAATTTTGTGCGGCCGCGGTGGGGGCTTTGCGACCGCACTCGATTTTGTGCGGTCGCGGTGAGGAAGGTTTCATTGGTCTGATTTCGGAAGCTTATATCTTTTGATCTACAAGGAATTGTGGGATGATTCAAAAATGAAAGTTGTAGATCTTTGAATCTAGTTTTCCGAAACATATTATAATAGGCATTTGGATATCTGTAGAGAACGTTATGGTCAAAATATCAAAGCATGTTACTTCAGTCAAATCCACCGCAGTCAGCACTGGTTTTTGTGCGGTCAGCGGTGCTCCACCGCGGTCCGCACTCGATTTTGTGCGGTCAGCTGTGGTAGAAATCCGGGAGGTGCTCTATAAATACGAGGTTTAGGGTTTTATTTCATATTTTGACCTAGAGAGTTCAGATTTTGGCGATTTTTCGAAGGTTTTTCAAGAAATTCATCGGGGTAAGTGATTCTTACTCGGATTTGGCTAGAGTACATGAATCTATCATTGAATTCATCATTTGATTCATTATTTGGGATGAAATTTGGGAAGAAAATTTGTGAAACCTTTCAAAAATGTAAAATGATGGTTTGAAGGACCAAATGGTATCGGAATCGGATAATTTTGGTATGGTTAGACTCGTGAGAGTATGAGGATTATAGTTTTGTAAATTTTGTCGAAGTTCGAGACGTGGTCCCGGGGGTCGGGTTTGACCAATTTTGGAATTGTTGATGTAAATTGGTTATTTTCGAGTGGGCATTGTTCCCTTAGCATATTTTGATGGTTTTGTACTGATTTTGGTTTGAATTGGAGCATCTAGAGGCCGATTCGAGAGGCAAGGGCATCGCGAGATAGAATTCAGACCGCATAGAGGTGAGTAATGATTGTAAATGATGTTCTGAGGGTCTGAGACCCCAGATTTTACATCGTAGCACTATATTGAGGTGACGCACACGCTTGATAACGAGCGTGGGGTCGTGCACTGTTGGGATTGTGACTTGGTCAGTCTCGAATAACTATTTTACCGCGTATTTGACTGAAACCTATTTGCTATCATCATGATTTGGGCTTAATGCCATATTTGGGACTTGTGCCAACTATTTGAAACCTTCGGGGATTTTTACTGGTATTTCTTCACTATTTTGACTTTATACTTGAACTCAGTCATGTTATATTTCACTGTTTTCGTACTCAGCCATGTTTACTCTATTTTAACACTTACATGATCTTTTAAACGATATTTTTGGGCTGAAAATCATGTTTTACTATTACCCGAGTGGCTTGTGAGGATTTTGACTGAGTAAGGCCGAGGGCCTGAGTTATGTATGACATGAGGTGGCTTGATTGATATGCGGCCGAGGGCCTGGGATATGTACGCCACGAGGTGGCCTGATTGATATGAGGCCGAGGGCCTAGTGATGATGCCAGGAGGTGGCTTGATATTGTGCTTGGGCAGTAAGGGGCCCCTCTAGGAGTCTGTACACCCCTAGTGAGCGCGGGTGCCCATTGGGATCTGAGATTTGAGCCCGAGGGGCTGGTACTGTTCTAAGATTGAGCCCGAGAGGCTGGTATTGTTCTAAGATGTTGCCCGAGGGGCGGATTTGTTGATACTGTGCCCGAGGGGCGAAACTTTATCTGTTTATTTTCATAATTTACTGTCAATTACCTACTTAATTATTGAAAAAGGCTTTTCATGAAGTTAAATTGAGTTAAAGGATTTTTACCTATCTTTCACTGGTTTACTATTTATGGTTTTGCTGCTTCATTATAGTATGCTTTTGTGCCTTACGTGATTTTATGCTTTCAGTCTTTATTTATGATTATTACTTACTGAGTTGGAGTACTCACTTTACTCCCTGCACCCTATGTGCAGATTCAGGCATATCTGATCCCGTTCCCGAGTGCTGATCATTTCCGGCTCAGGCGGATCCAAGGAGTCTCTAGGTAGTTGTTGGCGTTCGCAGCCCAGAGCTCTTCCCTATCTTAGTCCTTTATGTTCGTAATTTTCTGTATTAAACTCTGCAATTATATTTGAAGTATTCCGTTTTTCTAGATGCTCATGACTAGTGACACCCCGGCATTGGGTTGTGTAGGATTATTTTCCGCGAATTATGCTATTATCTGTTAACGTTGGATTATATTATCATGCTTTAGATTTATTTCTTATGGTTTAACTGTTAATAATTGGATATGGGAAGTGTCGGCTGGCCTTGTCATCACGAGAGGAGCCATCACGACCGAGTCCGAGTTTAGGTTGTGACAAATTCTTACCGCCAAAATCTTTCCTTATAAATCGCCTATACACTCCATACATAGCTTTTTCGTAACACTAATTTGTTGTAGGGGAATCTATTGCGGAGACAAAGATCGTTTTTGACTAAAATTGGAGTGGGTTTGATAAACAAAGGAGCCTTGGGAGTATGCACCGATAACCTTTGGACCTTTGGTTGGCAATTAGCGTCAATCATAAATGTGGCCTTGGTCCTACATATATATTTAAGTTTGTATTTTACCTTTAAATTCAATATCTAATAAGTAGTAATAATAATATTTTTTGACAGAACATTAAAACTTTGAACAAAAATTTCTAAATTGGCAACATTATTTTAAAAGGCAAAGCATTTTACTTAATACAGAGTGAGGTATAAGCCCCGTAAATATTTAACTTTTTTTAATTATAAAAATATCATAATAAAAAAAATACATAAAGTACATTAAAAGTTTAAAAAATTAAAAATAATTAAAGAAACTCACAGAAAAATAATAAAATCTAGCAGTTTTTTCCAAGTATAGATAATACAAAAGTGTGAAAATTATTATGAGATACAAATCAGCTATAATTAAAAGATCACACTTTTTTTAAAAAATATTAACAAAATTCAATATTTAATTATCTCTCAAAAAGTAAATAATTAATCAATTTTATAATTTTTATAGTATAATTTACAAAATTACTCCTTTATATAAAATTGAATTCAAATAGTAAAATAATAAAAGTCTCATAATTTTGGGAGATATAAAGCTAAGAAATTAAGACCAATAGCACCTGAAAATATAAACTTCGGCTATCTATTTTCAAAAGAAATGTTCAAATGATATTCACCTTCATAATATTCTCATTCAAATGTTAAATATACAAAATGGTGACTCCTTATTTTACTTAATCTCAATCTTCATATTTATATATATGAATACAATTTTTATTATTCATTTCTTAAATTATTTTGAGGGCCAATGCTACTAAATTCAACATAAGATTTATGTGGTAAGTATTCCTGAACGCTGACGATACACGTGTTCAAGATGCACAATTAGACATTAGGGGCATAAGCCTCACACGTGAGATGTCACAACAAGTGTCTCGCTCAGGAGCTAGTCTTGGACGAGTCCTATAAAGTATTTTAAAACACTAATTGACAATCACATAAGTCGTCTATTCGGAGGATAAATGTCATAATATTTCAAAAATATATAATATTAACCTAAATAATGTTATTTTGATTATAGACACGAATGATTTAAAAAGTAAGAAAAAGAGAAATTTTTAACATTAAATGTAAATGATCGTAATTATCGACTGGTAATATGACATTTAAAGTAAAACTCATTAGTTTCTTGACATTTGTATTAAATGCCATAACTTTTACAATATTTTGTTCAAATGTCGTGTTTTTACGATATTTTGTATCAAATTTCATTATTTTGTTGACATTTGTATCAAATGTCGTTGTCCAAATGATATTTTGTATCAAATGTCATATTTTTACAACGTTTAGTATCAAATGTTGCAATTTTTACGATGTTTCTTCATAAATGTTGTTTTTACAATATTTTATATTAAAATATCATTTTTTTACAACATTTAGTATCAAATGTCATTGCTTTGTCGACATTTTGTATCAAATGTCGTAATTTTGATGATATTTCTTCATTAATGTCGTTAACATTACAACATTTTTATATCAAATGTCATTATTTTTATGACATTTAGTATCAAATGTCATAGTTTTTATGATATTTAGTATCAAATATCGTAGTTTTTATGACATTTAATATCAAATGTCGTAGTTTTTATGATATTTGTTCATAAATGACGTAAACTTCACGTTTTTCCGACATTTATTTCAAATGTCACTAAATAAACGTCGTTGTATCCCCGCTTTCTTGTAGTGGTGGGATGCTTTGATAAAAGATATTCTTCAATTATTTGGTACAAGTGTATATGTTTTCGCTGTCGGGGGGCCCGACTATACGGACACAGTTCGTTTGACCGTTTGGCCCAGTACATCATTTTAAAATTGGAGACCCATTTGGCGTTTCTTACCTTTTCCGAGTGTATGACCTTCTTGGGGGGTGCCCCCCAGTTTTCGAGGTTGGTTGCAAAAGAAGCCTTAGGTAGCATATTGGTATTGCTTCGTTAAAAACCTTGCCGGTAAAACCTTTCTCGGGAAGAAACCTGGCCGAAGGAAAAGAGTGCAACGCATGATTTTGAAACCTAAGGCCTTCGGGCTGGGAAGTGCTTCGGTTGTTTTGACCGAGTACCTGCATTCTGGTTAGTATAAAATGCAACTGAAAAAGGGATACGGCCATACAATGCAAACGGCGCTTCGGATCTCGGTGTGACTCAACCGCTCATTATGAGGACTCGGTATGGTCCTTCGTTTCGTTAAATTCGAGCTTTAGCCGAGAATGTAACTTGTCATCGCTATTTTATCCTTTGCTTATCCTTTGACTCCTTTTGTGGTGGAGGTATTGGCTCCGGCGCTACATCATGCACCGCGAACATTTCCTTTGCCGCATTCTACTCCCCGTAGATGGTTTTTATCCCGTCCTTTGTCGGGAATTTCATCATTTGATGGTGGGTGAATGGTACTGCTCTCATTTAGTGTATACACGGCCTTCCGAGCAAGGCGTTGTAATTCATGTTTCCATTTATGACATGGAATTTGGCATTCTGGGTTGTGCCGGCCACGTTGACTGGAAGGGTGATTTCTCCTTTCGTTGTTTCACTTGCCATGTTGAATCCATTGAGGACTCGAGTGACAGGCACGATTTGGTTAAGCAGTCTGATCTGCTCTACCGCCCTCGACCTGATAATGTTGGCCGAGCTACCTGGATCCACAAGTACACGTTTTATTTGAAATGTATTTACAAGGAAAAAGATTACTAGTGCGTCGTTGTGAGCCTGAGACAAGGTCTCGATGTCCTCGTCGCTGAATGTGAGAGCATCTTCGGGTATGTAACCCCGAGTTCGCTTTTCCCTGACGATAGATATTTTTGTTTTTCTCATCACGGGCTCCTGTGGGGCATCTATGCCTCCCAAGATCATGTGGATGACATGTTGTGGCTCATTTGTTTCGTTCTTCTTGGCCACCTCTCTTTCCCGGAACTGATTTTTAGCTCGGTCACTGAGGAATTCCCGGAGGTGACCTTTGGTAAGTAGTCGGGCTACCTCTTCTTGGAGTTGGTGGTAATCATCAGTTCTGTGGCTTTGCGTGTTGTGAAATTCACACACTAAGTTATGATTCATTTGCGAAGGATCTGATTGTACATGTCTAGGCCACCTGGCGTCTCTGATTTTGCTGATAGTGAACATGATGTCTGACAAATCAACATTCAAGTTATACTCTGATAAGCGAGGTACCTCAGTCGGCCCTGTGTTTCTATCGAATTCGGCTTTGTTTATGAGTCCCTCAGATTCTTTCCGCGGTCTATCCTTCGATCGTTGCGAGGTGGGTTGCACCTCAGGATGTTCCTTCTGTCTTTGGTGTATGGCTGAAATCTTTCTTTGTTTGGCTTTGGCTCCTTCACCAGAAGCTTTCTTAGGTATACTGAGCCCCAGGGGGCTCCTAGCTGGTCATCTTCGACCCTTATCTTAGACTGGTATCGATTGTGGACGTCTGACCAGGTCACAGCGGGATACTAGACCAGATTCTATTTTAGCTGCTTCGACGCTACCGAGCATCGTTCATTCAGCCCCTTAGTGAAGTCCTCCACTGCCCACTCATCGGAAATTGGCAGTAGTTCCATTCATTATGTTTGAAATCGAGACACGAATTCTCACAGCATTTCGCTCTCCCTCTGCTTGATCTTGAATACGTCAGGTTTCCTTGTTGCCACTTTGATGGTACCGGCATGTGCCCTTATGAAGGAGTCTTCCAGCATGGCAAATGAGTCTTTAGAGTTATGAGCTAGGTTGTGATACCACATCATGGCCCCCTTCGAGAGTGTTTCCCCGAATTTCTTTAGTAAGACGGACTCGATCTCGTCGTCCTTTATGTCGCTGCCCTTTACTGCGCAAGTGTAAGCAGTAACGTGCTAATTGGGGTCTGAGGTCCCATTGTATTTTGGGAGTTCTGGCATTCTGAACTTCTTTGGAATGGGTTTCGGGGATGCTTCCTCTGGTAACGACCTTTGTATGAACTCCTTCAAATCCATGCCTTTAAGGATCGGGGATGCGCCCGGAATTTGGTCGACCTTGGAGTTGTATATCTTGACCTTCTTGTCGTTGGCTTCTATCATTTTCTCACCCGATTCGATCCTTTTGGTGAGTTCCTCGAGCATTTTTACGGTGACGGGATCGGTCATCGACCTGTTATTGCTCGATCTCTCCGGTACCTATTCAGCTGGGGGAGCTATCCCCGGTGCTACCGTGCTAGGAGTTGTCTGGTGACTTTGCAGCTGAGCAATAGCCAGTTGTTGTGCCTGCAACATTTCAAAAATAACATGAAGGCTAACCTCTCATTCTTGCCTAGTTGGGGGTTTTTAAGCTTCTTGTTGATCCCCTTGGTGCACGCTCCTGTCAGTGTGGGAGCTTATGTCGATGTGCTGGGCGTCGCGTGAGACCGTGTCCATGGGGACTGGCTCTGGTGCATTCCCAGGGTCTTGTGGTGGCACACCAACATTTGGAACAGCCACACCATTTTCTCCGTGGTCCTCAAGATTGTTGTTTTCACCTCCATTCACCGAATTTGACATTTTGACCTGAAATCGAAGATCTTGGACAAGAGAAAGCGTGAAAGATAACTTGCTTTATGTAGTAAAACCAACAAGAAAATAATCACTATTAGCCCCACAGTGTGCGCCAAACTGTTTACCGTGAAAATGGTAATAACAATTAAATTTGATTCTGAGACTCTAAAAATATGTGATTTATTTTTATGCTAGTTGTTAAGCAGTTGATGCTATGTATGCGAGACTTAGAAACGAAATAAGATTAAGGAACAAAGTGATAACCAAACCGATAGGTTGATTATCGGGGCCTCGAGCTTATCGATTCGGGACCTCGAGGTCGATTCCGGAGCTCGGCTGGGAGCTATCGAGGGGGATCAAAATATAGATTATAGTTATAATAAAATTAACGAAGGCTCATTGTGGCTACTGATAAGCAATAAATAATGAACAATAATGAAGATAATAAATGAAAGCAATAATATCAAGATAGTATGTTAGAGAGCAAAGAGAATTTCTTGTATATTTCGTGTGGAGAAGCTGAAGCAACATGAGATTTTAAAGTGATAAGGATCCCCTTCATATATGAGGGGAATCCCAACATAGTACAAAATGCATTAACTACAAAAATAAAGGGATGGGACAGCTAGATGACATCCTGATTCAGGATTAGGGTAGTTCGCTAGGCTCTGTCAGTCCTAGCTGTGTACCTTGGGAACTTCCCATTTACGCCATAGCCGTGGTCAGCATAGTACTTATGTTGAGCGTCGACGAACCTCGAGGGAGTAAACTCGACCGCAGCCATGTAGCCTCGAGCCTTCGAGATGACCCTCTGAGGTACCTCGATGACGAGAAATCAGACCCTCCGATTTCACCTTATACAAGACACTTAGTCTCTTATTTGATAGCTTAAGTTGGAAAAGTTGACCAGATGTTGACTTATGTGCCAACGATCTTGGATTTGAATTTTGATAGTTCTATTAGCTCTGCTAGGTGATTTTTGGCTTAGGAGCATGTCCGAATTGTGATTTGGAGGTCCGTGGTAGAATTAGGCTTGAAATGGCAAAAGTTGGAATTTTGGAAAGTTTGATTGGGAGTGGACTTTTTGATATCGGGGTCAGATTGGATTTTCGGAAATTGGAGTATGTCCGTGGTGTCATTTATGACTTATGTGCAAAATGTGAGGTCAACACGTGATTTGATAGGTTTTGACGTCGTCTTTAGAATTTGGAAATTTCAAAGCTCATTAGGCTTGAAACCGTGTGTAATTCGTGTTTTTGATGTTGTTTGAGGTGATTTGAGGATTTGACTAAGTTCGTATCAGGTTATAAGACTTGGTGGTATATTTGGTTGAAGTCCTGAGGGCCTCGGATTGATTTTGGGTGGTTAACGGAACAAGTTTTGACGTTTGAAGATTGCTGAAGTTGGCCTGTTGCTAGTGTAATCGCACCTGCGAGGATATTGTTGCAGGTGCGGTGAGGTTGGAGCAGATGCGAAGCTAGTGTTGGCTTGGGGAAATCGCAGGTGAGAAGGAGAATGCGCATCTGCGAGCCTGCAAATGCGAGAATGGCTTCGCAGATATGATAGGTGAAGACTTGGTTGTTTCCGCAGAAGTGGACGAAGGATTGCAGATGCGCGTCCGCAGGTGCAAGACCTGGAACGTAGGTATGAGCCCAATGATTTAAGTGGCTTCCGCAAAATTGGAGTTTTGACAGCAGAAGCGGCTCCGCAGGTGTGGATATATGGTCGCAGGTGCGAACAGCCTGGGTAGAACATATAAATATGGGACTTCGAGATTTTTCACCATTTTCATCACCTTGAGCTCGGATTTTGGAGGATTCTAAAAGGGATTTCGAAGTAATTACTGAAGTAAGCTCTTTGTGCCCATTTGTCTTCAATAATGATGTTTCCCCACTGATTTTACACCTAGTTGATAGTTTATAAGGTGAAATTTGGGGATTTTAGGCTAGGGATTTGGAGAGTAAATTTTTTGTGGATTTTGATGATTAAATGGTGTCGGGTTTTGATGAATTTGGTATGGTTAGACTCGTGAGTGAATGGTCTTTCGAGTTTTGTAACTTTTGTTAGATTTCGAGACGTGGGTCGTGTTTGAGCCGATTTTGGATTTTGGCTTTAATTTAGCAATTTTCTTGTGGAATTGATCCTTTTAACCTATATTAATTGTATTGTACTACTTGTGGCTAGATTCGGGACATTCGGAAGCCGACTCGGGAGGCAAAGGCATTTTGGAGTAGCATTTTGCTCAGATTGAGGTAAGTAACAGTTTTAAATCTGGTCCTGAGGGTACGAAACCCCGCATGTTATGCTATGTTATTATTTTGGAGGTGACGCACATGTTAGGTGATGCGTGCGTGGGCATGCACCATGGGAATTGTGACTTGGTCCGTCCCGTGGAACTGTAAATTGGAATAGCTTGTTATTAGCTATATGTTTCTCTCAAGTTATAGAAATTGGACTGAAATCCATGTTAGAAATCATGCATAGGCTATATGATTTCACTGTTGGGACCCGCAGAGGTCGTGCACTTGTTGACTTAGCTACTATTTGCTATCTTGTACTCAATCATGACTTTATTTTGCATATCATACCTCTATCTCTTCGTGTTCTTTGTTGATACATGTTTTACCTCTGTTTGGGTTGATTAATATGATTTCTGAGAGCCCGAGAGACTAGGGAGGTTGATGACTGAGTGAGGTTGAGGGCCTGATGGTAAGATATTGATACCATAACACGTGAGTTGTTCGTGCGGATCCAGATATTTATACCGTAGCACATGAGTTGTCCATGCAGATCTTGATTTTATATTATAGCACGTGAGTTGTCCATGCAGCATGTGAGTTGTCCGTGCAGTTTATAGCGCTTGGGCTGTAGGAGCCCCTCTAGAGTCTGTATACCCCTAGTGAGCGCAGGTACCTATTGAGTTGGAGTACTGAGGGCCTGAGAGCATTGTGATTGAGCTATTGAGATGAGCTGGGTGACTGTTGCCCTGAGGGGCTGTACTTGCTTTCAATTGTTGTTGCACTTAGTTGCTATCTGTCATTGTTGTGAAGTTTCTGGAGGATTTTATATCTGGTTTACTTGAACTTGAAACTGTATAAAACTGATTTGACTTAAACTACCGGATTTGAAAGCATGTCTATTCTTTACTGAAATAAATGAAAATGAACTATAATTGTGTAGCTCGTCATTATATCCAGTTCCTTATTTATTATTGTTACTTACTGAGTTGGAAGTACTCACATTACTCCCTTTACCTTGTGTGCATATCCAGGTATTTCCGGATACGGTGGACGTTAATCTCGTGCATGGTTGAGTATCGAAGACTTACGAGGTAGCTACCGTCATCCACAGTCCTTATCTCTCCTTTCTTGTTATCTTTTTTCTTTTCTGTATTGTCATTTGACACGGACTGTTATAGACTTTATTCCTAGACTGGTTGTTTAGATGCACATGACTTAGTGACACCCCGATGTCGGGTTATTTCCGCACTTATATTTTGGATTTACCCCGTTTTATCAAAGACTCAGGTTATTGTAAATGTCTTAATTCATTTCTAATAAATGTTTTGAAAATGTCGGCTTGCTTAGTACCACAATAGGCTCTATCACGACGGGTTAGGTTTTGGTTCGTGACACTTTGCCATTTCCCTTATCCGTTGGTGGTGCATTTGGTTTTGGACGTACTATTTTTGTACCTGCACATGTCTATGTTAATCAACTTTGGAAGACATTGAATCAATTTAAAATGTGGTCTTGCGATCCCCACTTAAGAGTTTAACACATTGACGTCAAGTAGGTCGAGGCTACTCAGACTTTACCTCTTGAAAATAAGCCAGAAATGTAGTTACAAGATAACTAGTTCATACGGGAGGACAATGTAGGTGACATACTTGAACCCTTCAACCCATCTCCGATGAGCCATTCCACACTTAAATTTTATATTAGGGACGCTTACAACCCACTAGTGTATCAATCTTGGAGATTCGGGTTCCAATTGGGACAAAATGTGCCTTTGAAGTATTTTATCTAACACATGGTACGCACTAGTTAGGATGAAGCTTTCATGTGGGTGAGGGATTGCCTCATGATGAGTGGTGATTTTACCATTTATTTTAGTCTTTTTTTTAAGTTTTTGTATCCATTTATTATAATATGAGGTTGTTTATGGTGTGTATTGCTAGATTTTCAGGTAAATGATGTCACGAAGAGAGTTGAAGTCAATTGAAGTGGAATTGAGCAAAAAAGAGTAAAAAAAATACAAAATCCTTTAGTGATTTCGCATCTGCGAAACACTATTCACTTCTGAGCTCGCCTCTGCGAGTAAAGGGCCGCATCTGTGGAAAATAGCAACCTTCCATTAGGATCACATATGCGGTCAATAATTCGCATCTGCAGAGCCGCTTCTACGGTGACATGTTCTGCATCTGCAGAGAAGGCAATTCCCCACAGGTTTTGCATTTGCGAATGAAAATTTGCTTTTGCAGAACCCGCACCTGCGATGATTTATTCTGCAGGTGCAATCAACGGGCTCCACCTCTGGACAGACTTGGCATTTTACATTTTCTCAAACCCTTAATACACGACCTAGCTTATTGGAAACACATCTTTGGCCGACCGAGGATATCTTTGACAAATCTATGGACATCTTTGGCTTATTTTTCAGTCTCTTGACTAGAGAACATAAGTTTTGGAGCTAGGGTTCTTGCATACACACTTGGGTCTTTGTGACGACCCGACCAGTCTTTATAAGAATTTACGCCCTAATCCCCTATTAATTGCTTTCCCCGATTTCATTTCTACTATTTTGATTTGCTGGGATGTTTGATTTTGAGTTTCGGAGAGTTTTGGGACACTTAGTCCCTAAATGTGAGCTTAATTGTTGGAATGTTCGCCGTAGTCGGAACAGTGTGAAGACGGCCTCGAAATGGAAATTTGATGGTTCTGTTAGCTCTGTTGGGTGATTTCAGGGTTATGAGCGTGTTTGGATTGTGTTTTGGAGGTCCGTAGCTAATTTAGGCTTGACATGCCGAAGTTGAATTTTTGAAGTTTCCGGTCCGATAGTGAGATTCTTATCCGAGAGCCGGAATGGAATTCCGAGAGTTGCATTAGTTCCGTTGTGTTATTTGGGATACGTGTGCAAAATTTCAGGTCATTCGGACGTGTTTTGGTTGTATTTTTTATCGAAAGCGGAATTCGGATGATTTTAGAAACTTAGGCTTGAATCCGATGTGGTTTGATTGTTTTGATGTTGTTTGAGGTGTTTTGAAGATTTGTACAAGTTTGAATAAGGTTTTAGGATATGTTGATGCCTTTGGTTGAGGTCCCGGGACCTCGGGATGAATTCAGATAGTTAACAGAGGAAATTTTGGAGTTGAGGTTGCTGCAACAGCTGGTCTTCTAGTATTTTCGCATCTGCGGTTTGGGGACCACAAATGCGGCACCGCAGAAGCGTCTAAAGGGTCGTAGAAGCGGCTTTGTGTCAATTCCAGAAGAACTGCAGATACGGTGAAGGGCTCGCAAAAGCGGAGCCGCTCCTGCAGTTAGAGGTCCACAGATGCGGAAGCTGACATTTTAATGAAAGTCGTAGATGCGACGTTGTGTCAGCAGAAGTGGGACCGCAGATGCGGTCCCAGAGCCGCAAATGCGGAAATCGCTAGGCAAAACATATAAATAGTTGCCTTCGCGAATTTGAGGGATTCTTTCACCATTTTCATCCGGGTTTGAAGCTTTTGAGAGAGGTTTTTGAGGAAAACAAAGGGGAATCACTTGGACGTGACGTCCTTTTCTTCATAACTCGTTTTTATGTGATTAAAGACCTAATTAGTGGTGAGAAATTTGGGAAAAATGGGTAATTAGGGCTTGAGTTTAATAGGCCTTAAATTGAGGATTTGAGGGGTCATTTGGACTCTGATTTCAGTATTCTTATTATGTATAGACTCGTGAGAGTACAAGGTTTCTGAAAATATAAATTTCACTCGATTCCGAGATGTGGGCCTGAGGGGCATTTTGGTCATTTTACATAATTTTGCGCATTATCTTAGACGTTAATTGTAGAATCAGTTACTTGAAGTGTTATTTACATTATGCAATTGAATTGGATAGATTTGGACCATTTGGAGTCGAGTACTCGTGGCAAATAAGTGGTGTCGGATTGATTTTAAGCTGGTTCGAGGTAAGTGGCTTATCTAACCTTGCGTGGGGAACTTTCCCCTTAGGATTGGTATTGTAATAATTGAAATGCCTTGTACGTTAGGTGACGAGTGCGTACTTGTGCTAATTATTGAAAATCTGATTTTCATTAAGTAACTTTAATTGTGTTTCCCTTTCTATTTATTCTACTTGCACTTTTAAACCTGTTGTTAGTTAGAGAAACATGTCTAATTGACTTAATTGTTTTATTTGCTTTAACTGCCTTATTTGTATTACGTGAAGCATGTTAGGTTAGAATTGTCTGGGTTACCTTGTTATGAAGTTGAGTTTATTTGAGTATTCCTTATGCCATTGTTGTGTGTTTTACTTTGGGACTACGGGACGACATCCTGGGAGATCCCCTGCACGCATTTACGATTTAAGCTGAAATGTGGGATACCGAGAGATCCTCAACACGTACATTGAGGATACCCAGAGATCCTTGGGATACCAAGAGATCCCTATCATACATTGAGGATACCAACAGATCACTATAGTACATTGAGGATACCAAGAGATCCCTATCATACATTGAGGATACCAAGAGATCCTCGGAATACCAAGAGATCCCTAGCATATATTGAGGATACCGAGAGATCTTCGGGATACCAAGATATCCCTAGCATATATTGAGAATACAGAGAGATCCTCGGGATACCAAGAGATCCTTGGCATATATTGAGGGTACTAAGAGATCCTCGGGATACTGAGAGATCCCCAGTAACTTCCTTGTGGTTTGCCTTCATCTCTGTTTTCCGTTGTTGTACTCTTATTATCCTGTATAGATTCTTGCTGCAGATTCTCAATTGTATTGCTTATCTTATCATGTTATCTTTATACTTATTTAATCTTAGTAGGGCCTTGACCTTCCTCGTCACTACCCAACCGAGGTTAGGCTTGGCACTTACTGAGTACCGCTGTGGTGTACTCATTCCCCTTCTGCGCATGTTTTTCATGTGCTGATCCAGGTACCACTACTAAGGCCTATCATCCTTGAGAAGGCGACTGCTCTAGAGACTTCTAGGTACATCTGCCGTGTCCGCAAACCGTGAAGTCCCTTTCTATTCCTGCCTTTTAGTATTTAGCCCTTTTGTATTTTTTGTTCTTATTAGACAAATTCCGGAGTTAGAGCTATGTAGTATTTCCCTTTCTTAGCTTGTGATTCGTGGGTTTCCAGGTCTTGGATTTGGATATTGGTTTTGAGATTTATATATGGTGTATGTCGAGCGGCACATTTAAACACTGCTATTCCCTTATTTCTATTTTTTAATTGTTTACTTCCGCAAGCTTTGGTTATCTTCCGCAATTTAGGCTTACCTAGTCGTAGAGACTAGGTGTCGTCACGATGGTTCACGGAGGGCGAACCGGGGTCATGACAGTCTTGAAGATTTGAAGCTTTTGGTTGAGAATTTCTTACCCATTGTTACTCATTTCTTCATTTGCTTGCTTTGTATTGTATATCTTAGTGTGTAGTATTTTTTCTACCACTTGAATCTTGTTTATGTAAATATTCATATTTAAAGTGCGGATTAAATATCTTGTTGTGCTTATGTACTGAATGATTTCTATTTATTATGAAGTGAGTTATTATTTCTTTAATTATTCTTGTTCTTTAATGTTTTCAAAGGGAGTAGTTAACCTTAGGGCTCACCCATTTACTTCCAATTGATTTTGGAAAATATAATTTGCGGTTGGGAAAGATTAATTAACAAGAACTTGAGACATTAACCCTCACTTTATAGATTCTACCAAGGGATAGGATTGAACTACTCGTAGCCATATTCGGGTGTGCTTAATCTCTTAATTGTTTTAAGGATAATTCAATTAGGAAGTCTTGTTAGTCTTCAGAAGAAGCTAATAAAGAATTATTACCCGAGGCTAATTAATATACACTCGCTCATATTTGTAAAATCGTAAAATACATTAGATCGTTACTTGAGTGTAATTTCCAATACATCCATGTTTGTAGCCATTGATAATTTTACTTGGTTTATATTTTTGCAATTATTTATAAATATTTTCTCAAAACCATTCTGAGTGTTTTACTTAGCATAACAAGTGATAATTCTCTTATACACCTAATTTCCTATACATTATTCTCTATGGGATTCGACCTCGACTCATAGTTGGGTACATTATATTGCAGGCGACCATGTCCATTTACTTTTTAGTAGTGGATTTGAACGTTATCACCTCACCCTCCCAAATCGGCTTGGGATTCGAATGTAAACACTCGTTTGAACAACAAGAATACCAATCCTATGGGGTTCATGGGGTTGGGACGAGCATGCACAATTTCACATTCAAGCTATTCATAAAGTTTGCATTTTGCAATTTGACTTATTAAATCCAAAATAAAAGAAATATGGAGAGTCATTCATACCTTAGATGTTGAAAGAGGGAGGAGTTATCTTCAATCAGTGGTGAGATTGAGTGAATGAGTGTGTGAGAGACGAGTCGATAGGTTTGGGTTAGTGAAAGGGAAAATGGGATGGGTAGTGTTGTTTTGAACATGAAGGTGTTTGGTTTTAGGTGTGTGTGTGTGTGGGGGGGGGGGTGCTTTAAAATGGGGCTTGAGATTTTAAACATAAAAGGGGGAAAAAACTTACCTGGACTCGCGAGCTTGGACGCGAGGTTCATTGTGCGGTAGAATGGGTGACGCGGAGGCTAGGGCGAGGGGAGCACTGGGCAAGGCGAGCTTGGATCAAGGGGAAGCGTGTGTTGGGTCACGCGACACTAGGCTTAGGGCGAGGATAGACATGGGCGACACCTTCTTAAAGGAGAGGTCTACCTCTCGACTGGATGCACGTTGCCTAGCCTAGGACGAGGTGCTTGCTTTGCTTGGCAAGGTCCGAAGCGTACTCAAGTGATTTCCATTTTGTTTTTGGACTCTTTCATGTGTTTGACCTCTCAATACGCAATCATACCTATTCAAATACCAAAACTCAACTCGTTAGTGTTGCACCCTATTTTGCACTAGTCAAACCAAGATTCAACTTGTGATTTCTCTGTTGTTGATGAAAGAGAGTCGCCGCCTAATATTTTAGAGGTATACTAAGATACCTATTTAATTACTAAAGTCATGTTCCCTTATTGGTCTACTAACTGGTAATATTTAGGTAAGGGTTCTTGTTCTTCTAAGTGGAAGGTGTTAGACATTCCTTCAAATCTACCTGAGGTAGCTCCATAGGACTTAGACTAGGTTTAAAGGATTAGTTGTTTATATTATTCTTAACTAGTATTTAAGGAGGCATGGCTTACCAATGTTAGATCATAATATTTACAAATAAGGTGTGTAGTTTGAAAGGAATATGAGTTTATATAGGAGTCTTAGAAAATAATGTTGGTATATATATGTTTGAAAGAGCTTTTAAAAAAATGTGTGTATGATGTTTGTATTTATGAAAACATGTGAAAAAGGAAGCTAAAATAGATATTCATATTATTCTAACAAGATTAAGATGTTATAAAAGTGAGTCTAAGATATACCTTGGCTTCTTACTTGTTTAAAAATCTCTGTGGAGCGGCAACACCTTGGATTTTTGAAAGAATAAATTTTTTTAGAAGGTCGATCTTATGATTCAATTCTGGTTTTTCTTTTGAAAGAGGGACCGCTGTCTTTTGCTAAGCTATTTTGGGCTTCAAAATCTTCAAGGAAGGTTAGCAAAAACATAGCAGATTAATGATGTGATTAGCAAATGAAGGATTAGCTACTAACTAAATTTCTTTTAATCTTATGTTCTTTAAGGCGTGCATAAGTTGTTTACATGATTTAAGATATAAAGTAAAATCATTCAATCCAATATGATAACTATCGTATACATATGAGAGATAAAACAACAAGAACGCAGCAAAGGAAATGACATAGTAAAGCTATAGAGTAGTGAAGCAGTAAATAGTAAAGGAGTTAAGGGAGAGGATAGACTTTGGTTCTTGGGCCTCAAAGAGGTAGGCCCAGCAATAGCAAGAATGGGCAACAACTGACTTCGAACTTCTAGAATACACCGATGCTGGACTTGGGCCTGAGTTCTTTAAGAACTCAGCATGCCCAACAATTGTACATGTAAAAAAAAATGAGAAGGTCATTAGAAAACAACGCTCTATACATGTTCATACATGAAACTTGCGAACAGTAATAAAAGAAGGCAACTAACAGTATTTAAATATTAAGAAGGTCATACTAATGTGGTGGCTATGTATAGCAAGTGATCCACATTGAAAAACATTCGTTGTCATTAAACAATAAATTCAAAGAGAATAATGAGTGTCAATAAATTAAAGGGTAGAGTTCCACTCAAGGTCGAAGCCCCCTTTTGAATCTCCCGACACTTCAAAGTTTTCGAGGGTCTCAAGGCCAAGGGCAATGCTTATACCGGGGAGAGCAGCCCAACCAAAAATTAAACTCTATTCCCAAATACCACTAACCTCTAACGACTGATTCTTCCCTATAGGTTTAAGTGCCAGTGGGTCGTTTTCAATGTGAATCAATCACCATAACAACACCATACCATAGAAGTAATACCCTTCCCATGATGGCTAAAACAGAATATTAAAAAATGCAAGACAGCCTATTCACATTGTTATGAAAATTTTCTACAGATAAATGGATAGTTCACTAGAAGTAATGTTCTAGGCAGGTTAAAAAAAATCAGTTTCAAGCACACATAGAAGCAAGAACACTATCCTATTACCGTTAAAGAATCAAACACTTGGGATCATATATCTTAAGAATAGAGCACCTGAGTATATAGACATTCCGTTCATAGCCTAAGTCTTAACTTCTAGCTTGT
The DNA here is from genome assembly GCF_000393655.2 of Nicotiana sylvestris. Lineage (NCBI taxonomy): Eukaryota > Viridiplantae > Streptophyta > Magnoliopsida > Solanales > Solanaceae > Nicotiana > Nicotiana sylvestris. The sequence continues at coordinate 88,467,645 of NC_091059.1, read as the reverse complement.
AAATAAGCTACAATCCCCATTGAAAACCTCTGAGGATATTAACAGAGATACAAGTTAAGCACTTCAATTGAGTTCCTTAAAAGGTGCTGACAGAGGTACCATTACCAATTGTCATTACAAGTTCTAAAGAATATTAATAGGATTATAGATTAACAATTGCAATTAGAGCTCCAAAGATATTAGTAAAAGGGCACAGATTCATTACTCCAATCAGAACTTCATGTTAATAGTTTTTTAATCAACAAACTTCAATTAGAATTTTCAAGAATATCAACAGAGATAAAAACTACTAACCTAGTTAGAACTTCTAACGGTTTTAACAGGTTCACAACTTCATATTCCAGATTAAGACCACCAAAAGAGTATTAATAGAATCTTAAGCTAACTGTTTTGTTTACTCTAAAGTACAAGACATGACTACACCTTCATAAGAGTTTTCAACTTTATACAAATATATTTGGAGGAACAAAGAATGATGTTAAAATCAAATAGTACCAAGACGTTCATTCAAAGTTCATAAGCTAGGTCTGGCTTGTTCATGCAAGCTTAATGAAACTCTAAAGCCATCATAGATATACACATGGTTATGGAAGGAAAAGAGAAAGTAATGAAGAATCAAATGAGTGCAAGATCACATATACAGAGAACTTTTAGCATGGAGTCACATTATTTCAAAAAAAATGTTATCGTCATCAAGGTAATAGTGTCAACACATGGATTTCAAAAAATGGGTAGGGATGCTATTATATTGGGAAATATGTCAAGCAGGTTAAGTACAGGATTTCTGACATATTAGAGCTTAGTTTTAACAACTTAGAATACTTGAACTTGCATAAAACTCATGATCTAGGTCAAGCATGTGATGAACTTCAAAAACGTATACAAAGATGGTACAGAAATTGAGTCTGCTCAAGTTATGCTCATATAGTGTGATCAAACAATCATAAAGACCTTTAAAGAGTTTACAAGAATTAAATAATTGCATGCTAAAGGAGAGGATAAGTTCAAATATCATAAATCAGCATTCCAAGGCCAAGATGACAGCCTCACTAAAACAGATTCACATTTATTCAAGTCTAGTATATCAAATAAGCTATTATAAGTACTGATGATACTTAAGGAAAAAATGACAATACTTAACAGAACTCAAAGAAGCCTAAAGAAAGCAAATATCAGGATAGCTTAAGAGTTATTAGACTATTCTTAAGGCTTAACAACATAGATAGGCCATCAAACGCTCATTAGGACTATCACAAAACTCTCATTCCAATAATTTAAGGAATTCATGATCTATGAAGATATTTACTAATAATATATCATTGACATAACATATAAATAGTCAAAACACTGATGCATCATTATAAATCATTCAACAATAGAGCAATTCACACTTAACCGCACAAACGAACAAAGAGGGATAGGGTTGAAGTTTACTGACCTTTTCTAGGGCAACAGACCAAACATGAGTTCAATTTAGTCGTGTAGGATCCAAAGCTTCAAGCTTGAGCAGTGAAAGAACTCTAATAAAACAAGAGAAATAGATATTAATCATAGAGGACCTAAGCTTCTAACTCTTTATGACTTTGATATTCATATGAGATTTTTAGGCTCTTGTTGGTGTGTTTTGCTGAGAGCATTGAAGGCTTTATTTATAGTGGCATTCAATACCTTAGGTTTACATATTCAACCTATATAGTGGAAGATGACGGAGAGTTGATGATGTGAGCACGATTGAGTGAAAATCAGAGATGAGCAGAGGTGAAAAGTAGTGATAGATAATTACCTGGGCATGGGAAGTGATAGATCGACCGTTGAAGCATGAGAGTCCATCGGTCGGAACCTTAGTACCCAGAGGTCATTGTATATGACCATTGGATATCGAATATAAATGATCAAGCCAGCTAATATCTTCATGTTTGCTTCGATTTGAAAGGTCATAAGAGAAAATTAGATTAATTCAATTTTCACGTTCTGGTCTATGAATCCATGATTAGGGCTTTTGTAATCAAACAATGAAAACGGAAAGAACAACAAGATTTGAAGTACATGAGCAAGATGGATAGCCAGGCATGCCATGGATTTGAAAGATAATTGTTGATTTGAGGTTTCGTCTTTGGGGTTAGGGTTTCAGATTTAGAGATTTTGAAAATGTCGAAAATGGAAAGAGGACAGCAGGATTCGCAGATAGGGGAGATAATTGAGTGTTTGGGGTTTAATTTTTGTGACCTTGCACCGATTTGCACAAGGTTTCTTGGCTAATGGGCATGGGAGATTTGAGAGAACATAGAAAAGAGGAAAGAGAGGTGGTCGTTCAATGTGAAAATGATTAGGGTTAGGAGAATAGTTGGGGTCATCTCTTATGTTAAGATTAGGGGAAGGGATATGGGCAATTGATATTTTAGATCAACGATCCTGATAATTTGAGGTTTAACTATTTTTGTGGACGAGATTTGAGGTTCGTTAGATCTTTTGCTTTCAATGGTCAAGATTAAGTTTGTTGGGATATTAAAATTAAAAGAAAAATAGAGACACATTTTGAGCAGTTGATCTATGGGATGGACGACTCGGATCAGTTGTGTTTATTATGTAAGTGATTGAGATAGGTGACATGGCACACGACTATTAGTTTAAAGGGAGTGACAACGATAGCCAAGGTGGATTTGAGGGGTTGTTTGGACTGGGTCAATTCCGGATTGCGCTTGGGTGTTGGGCTACAAATGATTTAAAAGATAGCCACTTGGTCTTTAATAGAGAATGCAATTATTTCATTTAGCCTCTTTTGGTCCTTTTTATAATTAAACTAAATAAGCTTAATAATTTTCAATAGAATGAGGTAAAATAATAATTATTATATACATTACTAACTATTGTAATTAATTTTTTATAAATACTTCATTTTTCGAATTATAGCATTAATTTTAAATTATTAATATAGTAGTCTAATTAACTAAAAATTAAGGACTAGTTCGTTAAATTAATTATAAGGCTTATGTGATGTATATAAAAGTTATTTTAGTAATCTTAAAATAGTAAGTATATTTGTAATTACATAATACTAATACTAATTATTAATTTCAAAACTACTGGTACTTAGTTAATTTTGTAAAATAGGTATTATTGATTGAAAGTATTTTTAAAATATTAATTGCAAATTATTAAGTATAAATAAATTAAATTCAAAGTGAGGGTAAAAATTGGCCATCAATAGTTAGTACCTAAAAAGAAAAATAGAAATCTATTTAAGCTAAACTAATCTACAAATTGGGTTGCCTCCCAACAAGCGCCTAATTTAACGTCGTGGCACAATGATTACAATATCATCATGGGTTGCCTCCTATGAAGCACCCGATTTAACGTTGCGGCACGACACAAGATGTTCCCTCAAGCATTCACCAAGTCTATCAAAGTTTTGTGGCGACGAACGCCACCACTCCAATAGTGTTTAACTCTTTGGAAAATTGACTAAGAACGTGCCATCACTTTCGAGATCATGTAGCTCAACAACTCTATGATTCGTGGCCTGCACCACTTCAAATGGCTCCAACCATCTAGACTTGAGCTTCCTAGGAAAGAGATTCAACCATGAATTGAACAAGAGAATGGTTTGACCTGGTTCAAACTCGCAATGCAAAATATGTTCATCATATCATCTCTTTGTTTTCTCTTTATACAACTTCACATTTTCATATGCTTGAAATCGAAACTCTTTGAGCTTATTGAGTTGTAACATTCGTTTTTCCCTAGCTAGATCCATCTTCAAGTTGAGCTTCTTGATCGCCTAATATACCTTGTGCTCAAGCTCGATGGGAAAGTGATAAGCCTTCACATAAACAACCTATACAGTGAAGTGCCAATTGGAGTCTTGGAGGCAATTCGATATGCCCATAGATTGTCATCCAGCTTGCTAGCCCAATCCTTTTTACTTGCGCTCACTGTCTTCTCCAAAATTTGCCTCACCTCCTTATTCGAAACCTCGACTTGACAACTGGTTTGTAGATGAAGGCAGTTGCGAACTTGTGTTTCACCCCATACTTAGCCAAGAGGTTACCTAATAATTTGTTACAAAAGCGATTACCCCCATGACTAATCAAAGCACACAAAGTTCCAAATCTCGTGAAAATATTTTTTCTTCACAAATTTCACCACAACCTTAGTATCATTCATAGGCAAAGCCACAATCTCTACCTACTTTAACAAATAAACAACTGCAACTAAGATGTACCTATGCACATTGGTGATGGAAACGGCCACATGAAGTCTATTCCTCAAACATTAAAGATTTTGACCTCAAGTATGCCCTTTAACAACATCTCATGCCTCCTTCAAATTGTGCCCATTATTTGGCACCTATCACATCTATTCGCAAAAGCATGTGCATCCTTGAAAAAAGTGGGCCAATAAAAGCCCATTGCAACAACTTCGCAGTTGTTTTATCTCCACCATGGTGACCTCCATAAGGTGATGCATGACAGTCATAAAAAATTGCTTCCATATCCTCCTTAGGGATGCAACAACGCACTAACTGATCTGCATAATGCTTAAATAAAAATGGCTCATACCAATGATAAAATCTAACATCATGCGTGAATTTTCTCTTACCATCTGGTGACAACGCTGGAGGTGTCACTCCAATTACAATGAAGTTCACATAATCATCATACCATAGGGTTGTGCTAGCCGTAATATCTAACAATTGCTCATAAGGAAAGCATTCCTGGATTTCGCCCTCTTCATTTATGCATGAGTTTCCAGGGCGACAAGTGATCAGCTGCCTAGTTTTCGGTCCACTTTTGATCTATATGTTCCACATAAAATTCCCGGAAAATAAAAACCCATCAAATTAGACTTGACATCCTTTTTCTCAAAAAAAATACCTGATGGTTGCATGGTCTGTGTAGACGATGGCTTTAGTTCCCACCAAGTAGGCCCCAAACCCATACTACCTATAGCAACTCTTTTTTTGTAACTGTGTAATTTATCTTTGCTGGATTTAGAGATTTTTTAGCATAGTAAACATAGTGGAACACATTATTTTTCCTCTAGCCCAGTATGGCCCTAATTGTGATGTCACTGGCATCACACAACAACCAAAAGGCTCCCCCTAGTCCGGGGTGGTGATAATTTGTGTAGTCACCAATCTCTTTAATAGCTCCTCCTAAGCCCTCAATCAATCATCATCAAACTTGAAAGGCTTGTCCTTCTTAAGCAACATGCACAAGGGAGCAGAAATCTTATAGAAATCTTTAATGTATATGTGATAGAAACCTGTATGACCTAGAAAGCTTTTGATTCCTTTGACAGAAATTGGAGGTGGCAGTTTATCAATTGCTTCCACTTTTGCCTTGTCCACCTCCAACCCATCTTTAGACACCTTGTGCTTGAATACAATCTATTCCCATACCATAAAATGGCACGTCACCCAATTCAGTACCAAGTTTTTCTCTTCACACCTGGCAAACCCTTTAGTCAAATTTGTTAAGCATTTATCAATAGATGGTCCGAATACCAATAAATTATCCATAAATACTTCAACAAATATTTCTACCATATCAGTGAAGATTGCTATCATACACCTTTAAAAAGTCACAAGTGTATTACACAACCCAAATGACAATCCCTTAAAAGTATAATTGTCATAAGGACAAGTGAAAGTGATCTTCTCTTGGTCCTCTAGTGCAATTAATATTTGATTATAGCCAGAATATCCATCAATAAAATAGTAATAGTCTTGTTCGGACAACCTATCTAATATTTGATCAATGATGGGAAGGGAGAAAGTGATCTTTTCTAGTATCATTATTTAATTTCCGGTATTCCATGCAAATTCTCCAACTTGTGACAATTCTATTTGGAATTAATTCATTATTCTCATTTATGACCACCTTCATTCCACCCTTCTTAGGCATACACTATACTGAACTTATCCACATCTAGCCACTTTATGACTTTCTTTCTTACTACTTCCTTTATGACTATACTGGCATTGATATTCCACACTTGGTTTGTGCCCATCCTCCATGAGAATTTTATTCATACAAAATGTTGGTCTAATACCACGAATGTAGGCCATGGTCATCCAATCACACGTTTGTGCTCTCTAAGCAAGAGAAACAACTTTTCCTTCCACAAAATAGACAACTTGAAAGATACAACAACAGGTAAAGTTTCGTTATCACCTAAATAAGCATAATGAATGTGAAAGGTTAAGGGCTTGAGCTCCAATTTGGTATCTTCTACAATGGATAGCTTGGGTGGTGGCCTAGTTGATCTATCTAGAGGCTCAAAATTATTAATCCCTTTAATATAAGCACATGTATCCAAATGATGCACCATGTCATTCACCTCATCTGTAACGGCCCGATCAGTAGTTTTAATCTCTAGCACATCGGTCGGATGGTTTGAGGTCTTGAGTAACTTTATTTCAGGAATTATGACTTGAACATGTGATCGGAATCAAATTTCAGGAAGTTCGGAGTTGATTTAGAAAGAAAATTCTAATTTCGGAAGCTTTAAGTTAGAGGTATTGACTAAGATTTGACTTTTGAGTAAACGACCTAGGAATCGGGATTTGAAGATTCCAACAGGTTCTTTGGACTTTGGAGTAGGTCCTGATCAGGTTTTGAATGACCGAAGAGTATTTCGGCGCCTATTGTGGAAAGTTGGCATTTTGGAAGAATTTCATAAATTTTGGTTTAAGTGTATTTAATGTTATCAAGGTCCGTTTGGAATTCCGAGCTTGGAAATAGCTCTGTATGGTGATTCTAGTCTTAGGAGCACATCTAGATGTGGATTTGGAGCTCCGTAGGTCATTTGGGTCATTTGGCAAAAGTTCGAAGTTGGAGGTTTTTGGAAGATTAACTGGGAGTGCACTTTTTGATATTGGAGTCGGATTCTTTTTTCGAAAGTTGGAGTAGGTTCGTAATGTCAAATGTGACTTGTGTGCAAAATTTGAGGTCAATCGGACGTGATTTGATATGTTTCGGCATTGGATGTGGAAGTTAGAAGTTCAATAGTTCATTAAGCTTGAATCAATGTGCAATTCTTAGTTTTGATGTTATTTGGTATGATTTCAAGCCTCGATAAGGTCCGTGTTATGTTATGGAGCGGGTCGGTATGACTGGACGGGGTCACATGGGTCTCGAGTGTGTTTCGGATGTGTTTGGGTTGTATTGTGCTCTTATTTGATGTTTCAATGTCGTTTCTTTGGACATAAAGGGTACCATATTGAGAAAATAAACTTTTAAATGTGATTGTATTGAACAATTAGATTCATATTGTAATTACAGAGATATAGCAAAATGAATCACCGAATTCTGATGTCGTATGAGAGAGTTATGCCTATTTTCGTGTCGGAAAAAATTGCTAGTTTCTGGTGCGGACTTCGTTCTTCGCAAACGCGAGGGAGGTCCCGTGAACGCGAAGAAGGAATTTTGGGTTGAGGTAATTTTTGCAGCGTTGTTCTCGTTTCAACAAGGGGGTAAATATCTGACCTTTATTTTGATGTTTCTCCATAATTATTCCGTTGGTTATTATTTTTATGGGTATTTGGATTGTAGAAATTGGAATTTTGAGCCCCAAAGTTGAGAAAGGGTAAATCCTTGATTTGAGGATCAATTCATGGATGAAATTGGATAATTATTGGGATATAGACCATATGAGTTTTGGGTAATATTTTTTTTCAATAATTTTCAGAATCCGGATACGTGGGTCCGAGAGTTGACTTTTCGAGCACAGTTGGAAATTGTTATAAATTGATTTATTATGAGTATTAGAGTATATTTTTATTATTTGCACATTGCTTGACTAGTTTTGGAGTGATGGGCATCGGTTTGAGGTGCTAGAGTGGCGATGGAGCCAATTATGGAACTTCGGAGCGAGGTAAGTCTCTTGTCTAACTCTGTGAGGGGGAAACTACCCCCCAAGGTGTTTTAATTGATATGTGTTCCTTGTTGCAGGGCTACGTAAACACGAGGTGACGAGAGTCCGTACGTAGCTACATTCATATTATTGTCCGGGTAGAATCAGGTTTACGCTATGCTATAACTATACTATTGGGGTTATCTCTTGCTTATTAAATTCTTTTACTTCGCATTACTACTTGATACTAGACCAACGTAGAGTGGTAGACTTGATACTATAGAGATTTGATGAGTTTAATGATTAGCCACAGAATAATTGTACTCCTCTTACGAATTTCTCCCGCGTTATGTGTTCTCATCAAAAGTTTCCTCGAAGCTCCTAATAACTCACATATTCCTTCGTGATTAGGGTCAAGGACCCGTCAAAGCTTCTTATTCTAATGGGATCGGGACATCACCTCGATAGGATAGATACATCTATGGTTCGTGCCGTTTGGCCCTCGGCAGTGCACAGATTATGATGAGATCGGACCGTTCGCCTCGGCACGATTATGTATCTCACTCTCATAGGAATGGGTCGTTTGCCTTGGCAGTATAATAAATGTATCTATGGTTCGTGTTTTTCGACCCTCGGCAGTGCACAGATTATGATGGAATCGGACCGTGCGCCTCAGCATTTCTATAAAATACTCTTATGGAAATCGTGTGTAATATCTGACATGAAGTTAGTGTATCTATGAGTCTTCCATATTTGAATTATGACAACTTTACTGGTGAGGTCCATTATATATATATATATATATATATATATATATATATATATATATTCGGTTGAGGAAGTAATTGCTAATTGAGAGCTTGAGTCTATTGTAGAGAGGAGTACCGCATTACGTATTTACACTTGTTTAATTCGCTTATTTACTCAGCCCCATATCTGTTTACTTCTTACTGCATCTGTCTTATTTTACCAATAGTAAGTGTCGATGTTGACCGCTCGTCAATACTTCTCTGGGGTAAGGCTAGATACTTACTAGGTACGCGTTGATTTACGTACTCATGCTACACTTGTTGCACATCATTGTGCAGGTACATATATGTCTGGTGATCTTTTGGGCGCAAAGGCTCGGCTATTGGGGGGAATTATCGTAAGCTACATTTCATGTTACGATCCACAGCTTGCAGAGTCTCCATCAGAGTTATTTGTATTCTTCTGTCAAATTTGTATCTTAGACAGATCTTGATTTTATTTTATTTCCTTGTTGATGCTCATGCACTTGTGTCACCGGGTCTTGGGGGTTCCTACTGGATGTTTAGTATGCCAGTTCACGAAATTATCATTGTTTTACCCCGTAAATTCTATTTCATATTATTTAATTAATTGAAATTATGGTTTCAAAAGTAATAAAAATGAGTAATTAAATGGGTCAATCAACGTTGGCTTGCCTGACGGCGGCGTTAGGTGTCATTGCAACCTATAGTGGACTTTTGGTCGTGACAGCTTAGTATCAGAGAGCTAGGTTCATTTAGGTCTCATAAGTCATGAGCAAGTCTAGCAGGGTCTTGCGGATTGGTACGGAGAAATCTGTACTTATCTTCGAGAGGCTACAAGACTTTTAGGAGCACTTCCCTTTCTTGATTCCTCATCATGCAATTTTATTCCATTAAGGCTTATGCCTTTATATCCTTCCTACTGATTCTTATATGATGTTCGGTGCGCGTGTCAATTAGGCATCAAGGAGTTTTACTGGTACAACAGACATGGGCAGGATGTTTCTCCTAGTGCATTTGAGCAAGTCATTATCGTCTTCTTGCGGAAGGATATTTTATCATTTCGGCTTAGTAGCTGTGTTTTCAATGCTTTTAAGGCTACGTGCAGATTGCTGTGATGTTCAAACATTGTTATCGCACCGTGTTGGTGTAATGGTAGGGTGTCGAGGCAGTAAATGACTTGAAAGGAGGTTTATCATAGTGCATTACTCAAAGGTTCAGCATTTTATTTCTAGTGGGGGAAAGGCAATTGGACCATGAATGTTCAGGTTTGGGATAAAGAAAATATCAGTGGTAATTTGAGCAAAGGATTTGAAGAATGTGTGTTATATTTAGCCTTATCGGTTCATGTTCAGGTTTTGGGAAGACTCAGAGTCTATGCTTCATGTGGATGTGATGCACAAGGAAAGGAATTTAGCCGGTTGCTTCTTTGAGAGGGTGTTCATGTGCTAGCAGGGTCTTGGAGTGTGATTATATTCGGAAATAAGTCAGAGTGGGTGAGTTTCAACAATGGTCCTAGTGGGTTCATAATTAAAGTGCAGTGCCTAAGGATTTCGAGTCTGTGGTATGGTTAAGTATCGAGCTTTTGCAGTGGATTATGAAAGGGGCTTGGAGTGTTATATGTTATCATCGGTATGCGGTGTAGCATTGGAGGAATGGGAGAAAATAACTTCAGATACGTAAAGGAATTATCAGAATGGGTGTACCAGTTGAAGATCCGAATGTGCGCACAAAGAGGGTATGTGTTAGTTCGTGGGTTTTGAGGCAACGTGGTCTTGTGTAATAGGGTCACTCAGGATGAGTACGGATTGGGTTTGTTATATTTTTAATGGAGCTATTATTATTTTTAAGGAAATTCTAGAGTAAATTAGAAGAAGTTGGTTTGGTTAGCAATGGTTGAATTGGCATGATGGTGGCAATGATCAGTTCCTTCAGCATGTTAAGTTATGCAGGTGATTTGTGGTGGTACGTGCGACGCTTGACGGTCGCCGTAATTTTATTTATTTTGAGGTATTCAATTATAATGGACTGTTATGTGTAGATGGATCCCGAAAGAGTTATGGTGGCTTAGACCACTACTTGCGGATTGTATTTTCTGCGGTTATGAGAACTAAGTCGCATGTTGCAACGGTTCTCCTGAAATGCATTAAGTGAAAGGTTTTTATATGATGGAGTGTTTACTCTATTGGTGGTTTAGAATTTATATTGGAATTCGTGTACTCTCGCATATTGGCATGTCAGGTGTAGTGAGTGGCATAAGAATTGGAAGTTGAGGATCAAGGTTGCGGTTCGGTGTAGACAAGAATAAGCTTGGATGAGCAGGAAAGAATTTAGATGTTTAGAGTAAGCTGGTATTGTCTTTAGCGTTACCTGAGATCGGTGTCCTGTGTAAGAGGCTTTGTATACTGATTTGCGGATTCTTGATTTACTTTACAACATTATATGGCCGGTGATATGGATGTGCAGACTTTGTTACCTGATGCGGAAGGTAGTGGGAGCGTATCGCATGGGAAGATTGTATAAGAGTGACATGTAGTCACTTGATTGATTGAAGATTGAAACCAAGTATAGAGATTATGGTACTATCGCTAATGTGAAAGCTTAGGCTTAGGAGGTACTATATTCATTTGGTTATGAATTATGGGAGTTTGTTCCGGATTGGATGGTTGTTCCTATGTGTCATGAATAGGGTTGTTGTGGATCCTTGGAAGATTATTAGCCCAGTGCGGAACGATCAGAATTGTCTTAAGGTCCGTGGATGGATCTAGATGTGAATGTGTGCTCTATACCAGGCCGGATGTGTTCATTTCAGCATAGCGTTCCTTATGGAGGGGTCTTCGGGACTTGGATGTTATTTCTGTCGTCAGCTATTCCGTGTAATCTCTATTGTGCCATGTGGATTGTAAGACGGTATGACTATCGCACTCATATCGAGATCCCATGTATTTTGTGGTATTGTGAGAGCAGGATGGCTCTCGATATGTAGGTCATTTATTGCACCTTAGTCGCGGTTCAATTTTTTAACGTACGGCGCTATCTGTCTCCCCATGGATGATATTATACACTTGGCATTCTTGTGGTCGACATTTGGGTATTTCATAGGTATGAGCATTCTGGATTGGTAGGTATTTCTATATTAGATTATTATGTTAGGATCAGGTGGCATGTCGCCAGGGGTATGTTGTTTGAATCGGGTGGCACGCCGCCATGGGTATCATGGTTGGATCGGGTTGCACGCAGCAATAATATCATGTGTGGATCAGGTTGCATGCCGCAACAATGTGATATTGAGTACAGATCCCTATATCTATTATTGTGGGGGTTTGTTTCTCATTTTCTGAGAAAGTTTCATAACATCTTTTCGGTTGTTTAATTAATTACGTGGGTCGGGTAGTTCTTTCCAGAGTTCATTTTTCCTTATGTATCACATTCGAGTTTGTAGCTTGTTGGCACATTGTGGCATCATATGAGACTTTTGGCAGTGTCTGAGGTGGCTTATTGCCTGAGAAGCTTGTACTAGCTGAGACGAGATTATTGGACCTGTGATCAATGCAATCAAATTTATATAAGGTATATTAAAGAGCAAATATAGTTTTCCAATTCAGAATGAAGTAATGCTTCTTGTCATGAGGAGAGACTCCATGATTTGTGATTTGGCAGATGGTTATGAGTTTCTACAAATCTCTTCTGTCGTGGTAGTATTGCGAGAGTTGGAATAGGGCTTATATATGTTATGAGGTATACTACGGGCTTCAAGTCAGTGGAAATTTCAGCCATTGTGCTTGGGGGAGATTGCCTTGGACAAATGAGTTATGTAGTGCATGGTGTGATTTAAAAGGAGGAGCATGGTCACGTTGGGTTTAGTGTATGATGATTAATACGGTGTTCGTATGTTAGACTCTAGTATCGTGGAGAAACTCCGGATGTTGGAATTTGGCTCTAAAGCTTGCTAGCTAAGGTATCAGGAAGGATCTTAAGTCTGGCTCGAGCTAATGTGTTCAATTATTTTGTGGTGGCACGGTTAGGTGCACGAGGTGTTAAATAGTGATTTTGGACAACTCCGAAGCAATTCCTAGCACGTTCGAGGACGAATGCATGTTTAAGTGGGAGAGAATGTAACGATCCGACTGGTCGTTTTTAGCTCTTGCACATTGTTCGGCGGTTTGAGGCCTTGAGTAACTTTACTTCAGGTATTATGACTTGTACATGTGATCAGAATTGAATTCCGGGAAGTTCGAAGTTGATTTGAAAAGAAAATTCGAATTTTGGAAGCTTTAAGTTAGACTAATTGACTAAGGTTTGACTTTTATATAAACGACCCATGAATTGGGATTTGAAAGTTCCAACAAGTTCTTTTGATGATTTTAAACTTAGGCGTATGTCCAGATCGGGTTTTGGATGACCTGGGAGCGTTTTTGTGCCTATTATGGAATGTTGGCATTTCGGAAGAATTTTATAAATTTGGATTGAAGTGTATTTTAATATTATCGATGTCCGTTTGAAATTCTGAGCCCGGGAATAGCTCCGTATGGTGATTCAGGTCTTAGGAGCACGTCCGGATGTGGATTTGGAGGTCCGTTGTTCATTTTGGGGTCATTTGGCGAAAGTTCAAAGTTGGAGGTTTTTGGAAGTTTGACCGAGAGTGAACTTTTTAATATTGGGGTCAGATTCAGATTCCGGAAATTGGAGTAGGACCATCATATCAAAATGTACAAAATTTGAGGTTAATCGGACGTGATTTGGTAGCTTTCGACATCAGATGTGGAAGTTAGAAGTTCAATAATTCATTAGGCTTGAATCGATGCACAATTCAATGTTTTGATGTTATTTGGTATGATTTGAGGCCTCGAGCAAGTCCGTGTTATGTTATGGAGCGGGTCAATGTGATTGGACGGGGTCCTAGGGGCCTCGAGTGTGTTTGGGTTGGATCGCCCTCTTCTTTGATGTTTCAATGTCGTTTCCTTGGACATAAAGGGTACCATATTGAGAAAACAAACTTTGATTTGTGATTGGATTGAACCATTAGATTCTTATTGTAATTACGGAATCATAGCAACAAGAATCACTGAATTCTAATGTCGTATGAGAGTGTTATGCCAATTTCTGTGTCAGGAAAAATTGTTGGTTTCTGGTGCGAACTTTGTTCTTTGCGAATGCGAGTGAGGTCCCACAAACGCGAAGAAGGAACTTTGGGTTTACCGGCCAAAGCGAAGAATTTCTCTTTGCGAACGCGAAGAAAACAAAATCGCCTGAATAGTGTTTTAAACCGAGAATTTTAGTATTTTGGGCATATCTTGAGTTCTAGAGCTCCGTTTGAGGTGATTTTTGTGGCGTTGTTCTCGTCTCAACAAGGGGGTAAATATCTGACCTCTATTTTGATGATCTCCATGATTATTTCCGTTGGTTATTATTTTTATCCATGTTTGGATTGTAGAAATTGGCATTTTGAGCCCCAAAGTTGAGAAATGGTAAATCCTTGATTTGAGGGTCGATTCATGGACAAAATTGGATAACTTTCTGGATATAGACCATATGAGTTACGGGTAATACTTATTTTCAATAATTTTTGGAATGCGAAGACGTGGGCCCAAGAGTTGACTTTACTGACTTTTCATGCGGAGTTGAGAATTGTTATAAATTGATTATTATGAGTATTAGAGTATATTTTTATTGTTTTGACCATTGCTTGACTAGTTTTGGAGCGACGGGCACTAGTTTGAGGGGTTAGAGTAGCGTTGGAACCGGTTATGGAACTTCGGAGCGAGGTAAGTCTCCTGTCTAACTCTGTGAGAGAGAAACTACCCCCTAGGTGTTGTAATTGATATGTGTTACTTTTTGTGGGGATATGTACACACGAGGTGATGAGAGTCCGTACGTAGCTACATTCATGTTATTGTCCGGGTAGACTCAGGTTCACGCCATGCTATAACTATACTATTTGGGTTATCTCTTGCTTATTAAATTCTTTTACTTCACACTACTACTTGAGACTAGATAGACGCTGAGTGATAGACTTGCTACTATAGAGATTTGATGAGTTTCATGATTAACCGCAAAATAATTGTACTCCTTTTTCGAATTTCTCCTGCGTTATGTGTTCTCGTCGAAAGGTTTCCTCAAAGCTCCGTATAACTCACATGTTCCTTCGTGAGTGGGTCAAGGACCCGTCAAATCTTCTTATTCTAATGGCATCGGGACGCTCGCCTTGGTAGGATAGATACATCTATGGATCGTGCCGTTCGACCTTAGCTGTGCACATATTATGATGAGATTAGGTCATTCGCCTCAGAAGGATTATGTACCACACTCTCATAGGAGCGACACGTTTGCCTCGGAAGTATAATTGATGTATCTATGGTTCGTGTTATTCGACCCTCGATAGTGCACAGATTATGATGGGTTCAGGCGGGTATGCCTCGGAAGTTCTATAAAATACTCTTATGGAAATCATGTGTAATATCTGACAAGAAGTCGGTGTATCTATGAGTCTTCCTGATTTCAATTATGACAACCTATCTGGTGAGGTCCATTATATATATATATATATATATGCTCCGATTGAGGAGGCAATTCCTAATTGAGAGCTTGAGTCTATTGTAGAGAGGAGGACCGTATCACATATTTACACTTGTTTAATTCATTTATTTACTCTGCCCTACATCTGTTTACTTCTTACTGTATCTGTCTCATTGGACCATTAGTAAGTGTCGATGTCAACCCCTTTTCACTTCTTCTTTGGGGTTAGGCTAGATATTTACTAGGTACGCGTTGATTTACGTACTTATACTACACCTGTTGCACATTTTTGTGCAGGTACATATATGTCTGGTGATCTTTTGGGCACAAAGACACGGCTATTGTGGGGACTTACCGTTAGCTGCATTTCATGTTATGATCCACGACCTGCAAAGTCTCCATCAGAGTTATTTGTATTCTCCTGTCTAATTTAGATCTCACACAGATGTTGTATTTTATTTTATTTCCTTGTTGATGCTCATACACTTGTGATACCGGGTCTTGGGATTCCTACTGGATGTTTAGTATGGTAGTTCACGTAAGTATTATTGTTTTACCCTGTAAGCTCTATTTTATATTATTTAATTAATGGAAATTATGATTTTAAAAGTAATTAAGTGATCAATCAATGTTGGCTTGTTGACGACCGTGTTAGGTGTCATCGTGGCCTATAATGGATTTTGGATCATGACATCATCATCCAAGTCAATGTTGTTGAACAAAAAAAGTGCTTTCGCTAGCGAGTCATCTAGATATGCACCCACATTATTTTTTTTCTTCTTCCGTTTCAACCATAGAGATCATACCTAGGTCCTCATAGTGACTTGGAAGTTGAATTGCCTTGTATACATTAAAGAATATTTCCACATTATTAACTCAGAGAATAAATTTTCCTTCATAAACTTTTAGCATAGCATCAGCGGTGACTAAGAGAGGTCTTCCGAAGATGATTGGGACGTGTACATCGGCTTTATAGTCTAATATGATGAAATTCACCGGGAGAATAAATTGCCCAATATGTAGTAGCACATTTTCTATCACCCCTCGGAACGAGCAATAAATCTATCAACAAGTTACAACATGATAGTGGTTAGCCTTGGGGCCCCCACCCCAACAGACAGAAAACTGAATGGGCATCAATTTTATGTTAGCCTCCAAATCATAAAGTGCACGTCTTACATCTACCTCACCAATTCAAACAAGGATGGTGAAGCTCCCAGGATCCTTCAATTTTTGGGGCAACTTCCTTTGAATTCAAGAAGTTCACTCTTCGGTAAGTGCCACTATTTCGAACTCTATTAATCTTCTTTTATTAGCCACAATGTCCTTGATGTACTTAGCATACTTTGAAATTTCACGTAACACATCAACTAATGGTAAATTCAGTTTGATTTGTCTTAGCATATCAAGAACGTTATTAAACATTTTATCATCACTCTTCTTCTTCAATATTTATGGGAAGGGGGATAGTGGCCTTAAAATTGGCGTTTTCTCACTTTCCTCTATTTCTTTCTCAGTTTCCAAAACTGCTTTAGGAACCAGTTTACCTTCATGAGTGACTTTTTTTTTGGTACTTCTTCCACCTCTCTATCATTTCTTAAAGTTACAACATCTACTTGAGGATTCTTCACATTATCATTTGGAGGGCACCCGCAGGTCGAGTATTTTGATATGTAGCCAATTGTCTAATCTGTCTCTCTAAATTTCAAAAATCATTCCTCAACTATTGGTTATCAATTAACATCCTTTTCAACATATCATTGATGCTTTCTTCTACCTCCTATGGTGGCTTTTGGGGCTGATTGTAGATTCCTTGCGTCTGTATTAATTTTGTGTAGCCTGATTTTTACCTCATGAGAAGTTCGGGTGATTCCTCCAGTTGGTATTATAATTATTCCCAAATTGTGCATTTTGGTTCATTAGACCTCTACCCTACTGCCTCACATAATAAATAAATTCTGGATTCATCGAATATTGGTTGTGCGTGTGACCATCTCCAAAAATATTCACAAACTATAGTCATTTTGGAAATTTTGCATCTAGTGTGCTTGCTGCATCATCATCTTATTCACTTGATTTGCTAACTTTGTTGTATCTGCTCTCATGGTTGAGGATTCATCAAGCTTAATTTTACTTGCTACTCTCTGGTTTTATCATTCTTCGTGGTTCACCCTCACCTTGCCAATTATTATTATTCACAGTGAAGTTGTTCAATAGAGTCTGAATTGTCACGACCCCTAATTCCCGCCTTACGATGTCGTGATGCACCTAGTCCCTAAAACTAGGTAAGACTAACACATGCAGAGTTATTAACAGAATTAAACCATTTAACCATTTAATATGAATCAGTAAAGGGCATACATGGCCAACAACCATCCATAGGTTTACATATCCCAATAGTACGAAGTCATAAGCTCTTTTAAAAGTAACTAAGAATATAAAAAACATCACGGTTTGAAATGAAAATAAATAGTAACAAAGTAAAACTCCAGAAGGTGACTCTGATGCCTGAGAATGAAATGGCAGGTATAATTTGAAGTCTCCCCCGCAACACATAATCAGCTAACTAATGATCGGCACGCTCGAGGTACCTGGATCGACACAAAAGATCCGCAGAAGCATAACATGAGTACACCACAGCGGTACCTCTTAGTATCAAGACTAATATCGGTGGAGTAGTGACAAGGTTCAAATCAAGACACCTACTATACATAATAACTTGTACAATAGTTGATATAAAGCTAACAGAGTAATAAATATCACTGTATAATTAATCATAGAAAGAGCAACAATATAACGCTAGCAATGGAAAATGGAAATGGTAAGTAGACACAAGAAGTAAACAAGTGATAATGCAGAGAGTAATCAGAACACAGTTAAAGTGCTAGCGATAACAATTAAGGAAACAAATGACAACCAAATAATCCATCGTTCTATCACAAGGCTTGCGTAAGAAACATCCCGAGGCACCACACCTCATAATCATAAATCACGAGTCCCAGATCACGAAATCATAATCACATGGCACTTGTACCCACATTATCATATCACAACTACACGGACAACTCACGTGTTGCACTGAAAACTCACATTCCAATACCGATAATATCTCAGATCTACACGGATGACTCACATACTAATAGTAACAACATCTTATATCCGCACTGACAACTTATATGCCACTAGTCCAATCCGAACACAGAAAGCAGGTATACAATAATACATGTACATGATCAATAAATATCAAAATTCATACTTCTGGACTGATATATGTGACATGTTATGGTGTATGCTTGTGCTAGTGTACTATCATAGTTTAAGTCAATAGGTAAGATCAGAGACATCGAGCAACACATTGGAAACAATACAACGAAAATCGTAATATGCATGACACACCCAAGATAGTTACCTCACCACACAATATCATCAACAAAAATGCCTCAGGCTATCACAAATCATCCTGACATACCCCACCGTTTCTCGCCGCTTGCATAATAGTAAAGCAAATATCTGTCTTATCTCGTCACACGCGCATAAATAATTATCCCACCTTGTCTCACCAAATGCACAAAACTAACATATATAGCCTGCCTTGTCTCGTCGTATGTGCAAATATCAATAATAACAGTAGCACGTACAACTCACGTGCAAACACCCCAACAATCCTCTCAAAAATTCCACATGTGTCAAAACACAACACAACATGAAAACTCACACTACACGTGCCCATATGCCACAACATTTCTATCATAATAATACCAATACAACAACAATACATAGCCCACGGCTCAACAATACTGAATATAACAATAACAACAACAACAACAACACGAGAGTTCAATAAGTAGATCAACACAAGAATTACAACAACACAATGAACCAGAGGAATAAACTTAGCAATGAAAGAGATAACATGTAATAATGACTTCAAATAAGGATAAGTCAACTTAAAAGAAGTAACATGAAATGAACTTCAATTAAGAATAACTCGATAATAAAAGAGGTAGTATGACACTAAAAGAGATAACAACTTCAATTTAAGCATATATGAATAAGCTGGACAATAAAAGATAGAGAATTTACTAGTAGCTTCAAATATAGCATGCAAGAGTAAACTTAACAATGGAAGGTATAACATGATAAGACAAGTTCAATTTGATGCATGAAAGAAGCCTAAAAGTCTAAAACAATCAATTTTCCACATATAAGATCGTGTACATATACCTCGTGTACACATCTTCCACATAATTCAAATAGTGCAATAAAGCCAATCCCTACGGGGTAGTTCCCCTACACAAAGTTAGGCAGGAAACGTACCTCAACAAGGATAAATCAACACTTAAAAATAGCTTTTCCTTTACAATTCACCTATGCTCGGCTCAAATCTAACCAAAATCGACTTAAGAATATCAAATAACCAATTCCAATAAGTAAAGCTATGATCTTTATACAATTCCCCAAAAGTCCACAAAAGTAAACCCTGGGCTCACCCGGTCAAAACTCGAGTCCAAGGATAGATCATGACCACTCATAACCCCACGAGTCCATATATATATATTTGTTTTCAAATCTGAGTCCAATTCGACTCTCACATCTCAAATTTTATTTTTCAAAACATAGGCTAAATTTCCCCAAATTTCACTTTGAGTCTCAAAATTTTGATGTTAAATCTTGTATATAATCATGTAATATAGTTCAAAATTGATCAAAATTATGTACCCCAATGATTGTGTATGAAAATCCCCTCTGCAAATCGCATTGTAACAAGTCTAGGGTTCAAAAATGAGAGAAATAAGGTGAAATCCCGACTTCCAACCCTTATGTTCATGCACAGGTGTCTCGAATGCGACCTGGGGTTCACAATTATGAACCCCGCAAATGCAAAGAATGATAACAAAAGAGACACTCATTACATTTCTGCTAACATCGCAAATGCGATAGTTTTATCGCAACTGCGAAAACTAAACATTTCGCAACAGTGACCAAATGATCGCAAATGCGATCCAACCTGGATCAGACCCCATCGCAAAAAGCGAACAAAATGTTTGAAAATGCAAAACTGATAGACCCCGGTCCTCTTCACAAATGCAACTTCCACCTCGCAAATCTGAAGGTCGCAACTACGAACATAATCTCGCATTTGCGAGAACTGCAACACCTGTTCAAAAACTAGCAAAACTGAAACTCTTCCAAACACTCTAAAACGCGTTCAAAACTCACCCGAGCCTTCGGGCTCCAAATCAAACATCTACACAAGTCTAAAAATATTATACAAACTCGGTTGTGCAATCAAAATACCCAAATAAAATCTAGAACCGTGAATCGGATATCAAAATGCATGAAATTTTACGCCAAACTTTGCAAATAAATTCCAAATTTCAAAACGGACCTATCCAAGTCCCAAAACCAAAATTTGAACCTGATAGCCATAAAGTCAAACCATAATCAAACCTAAGGAATTTCTAAACTTTCAAATTGAAAACTCTCAGCAAAAAATGTCAGATCAACCTAGGAACCTATGAATTCGATTCCGAGAATATTCTCAAGTCCAAAATGACTATAAAAACTTATCAGAGCCATCAAAATACCACTCTGGAGTCATTTTCACAAAAGTCAAACCTCGGCCAACATTTCCAACTTAAGCTTCTAAAATGAGAATCACTCATCCAAATCAATCCAAAACAACCAAAAATTGTATCTAGTCATTCACGCAAGTCATAATACACAATATGAATCCACTCAAGATCTCGAACCACTAAACGGAATGCTAAAGCTCAAAATGACCAATCGGGATATTACATGAATCTCACTATATGGATTTTGCATGCAACTACCTCCACAAGCTAAGTCTAGATTCAATTTGGAGGTCTCGTCCAACCCATCCAAAAATGTATGACCCAACACTTCATCAGTTTGCTAGTTGTGCGGACAATCTCTGAGTATCTTTTTATATCTCTTCCAGGCCTGACGTAGAGTCTCGCCCTCTTTTTGTTGAAACACCATAATTTGGCTTCTCAGTGACTTTGTTTTCTTTGTGGAGAAATTTTGATTAGGAATTTTCGTGATAGACCATCCTATGTACGGATTGAGTTTTCTGGCTTTGTACAAGCATTCCTTTGCCTCCCCCCAATAGAGAAAATGAAAACAAGGTCAGTCTGACATAGTCCTTGGAGACGTTTGGATAGTTGTATGTATAGGTGATCTCCAAAATATTCAATATGCACCTTTGCGGATCTTTACTCGATAAAGTCACAAATTGCCCTGTGGATTGAATTAGTTGCACCATGTACAGTTTTAGCTCAAAGTGACCAGTTATGTCAGGCTTCACGATAGCGTGAGTCGTGTTTTTGAGACTAGGCCTTGCAGCCTCAATCGTCGGTCTCTCATCATTCTTTGCCATCTTGATTGGTTGTGGTTGGACTGCGATGCCCAACTCTACAGTTCTTGCTCTTGCATCTGCCTCCCTCCTTAACTTGTGAAAAAGTCTTTCGGGTTTAGGATTAGGAGGAGAAAGATTGTTCAAATTGTTACTTCTTCTTAGAATTCAATGCAACCACATGTAGAGTCATAAACTGTAAACAAGTTAAAACTCGAACAAAAAACAAATAAAAGTTTTTTTAGACTAGCAGCTAATTTCTATCGGGCAACGATGCCAAAAACGTGTTGGCACGCAAATATACACAGTCGTCAAGTAATAAAGTGATGAGAAAGTATCACCCCACGAGGATGTCACGACCCGAAATTCCCACCATCAGGACCGTGATGGCGTCTAACATTGTACTCGCTAAGCAAGCCAACGTTACAGAATATTACACCTTTTTCCTTTATCTTTTTATATTTGACATTTAACAAAACTAAATCAGTGGAAATTAAAGTGGAGTACATGATTTAACTAATTACTTTTATACTATTAACGAAAATAGAAGTAAATACCACCCAGCAACTGGTGTCACAACTCACGAACATTCTACAAATTTCTACAAATACTGGTGATCACGCCCAACTCTAGTCCTAAAAAAGATAAGCAGTCGCTGCAAATATAATCCGGTCAAAAAGTCCGGAGTCGAATCTCCCAGAGAACTAAGGCTTAGCTATAGCTGTTTAATATCACTAAGAAGACAAGCTTGAACAATTCCTAAGTAATAATATTAAGATTTATATGTCTAAACAATTAATTAATAAATTAAAAAAGTAAATTAAAAGCTAGGGATACTAAGGGTTGGAGAAAATATTAGGAGGTCTAGAGTTATGATTTCCTTAATTGTCGGTATCATCCCCGCTACGTCTTCCATAATTTCGCCTAAGTATTCTCTACCGATCGTGAGTACTCTGAGTGTTGTAGCTCTCTCTCTCGAGTAACTACCACAATTTACTAGATGTATTCTCTCGAACTACACTAGCTAGCACTAATTCACCACTCACCATGATCGCACCAAGGTTTCATTATCTCTAATCTTGCCTTTAAACCCCTTCGTATTGATATCTCACATATGTTAGGAGTGATGTTGTTCAACAACTATCTAAATATGTACTCTCTCTCGAGCAATTCACACTAAATAGGCACAGTCAATTGTTGGTCATTCAATCAACATCAACAAACACGTAGTTGAACAGGTAGAGAAATCCAATGGCTCAATTATATAAAAACATTACAAGAATTCATCCTCCAAAAGGTTCCATCAATACACTAGATAACAAATTACCTATTCATAATATTATACAAAAATACAATACTAGAATTCATAACCAATAATGGAAATAGGAAGAAGGAAGTGAAAAACTCGTGGAAGAATTCTCTGCCTTGCTCCTAATGTGTTCTTGCCTCCTTAGGTCGAATCTTCGGTCTCCTTAGCCTCCTTAGGTCTAAATTATGTCAAAAGTATATTAAAGGTCCTCAAAATACTATTCTTCCATATATATATACCAAGTAAGGTCGGGCCCAAACAATTATACCTTCTCTTACGCGAAAAAGGACACTTTTCCTCGATAGGGCGTGCGCGACCGCGGATCGGGCACGGATTGACCCCGGATTTTGACCAGTGTTCTGTTCGTGGTTGTGATTCTAATCGCGGAGAAATTGTCGCGCAATTTTCACCCTGTTATGTTTAAAATTTGGAAAAACATAAATCATGGAAGTTGTAGCCCTTTGAGTTAGATTTCCAACCATATATTATGGACCCAAATAGAGTTGTGAGACAAAAGTTATGTGCATTTTACTAGACAGTGCGCAATATGCCTACTCAATTCTTTGTTTTGTTGCTCTATCATCTGTTGATCCCCGAATACGATCTAGACTTAATTCCTTGGGCTTATACTCAAACTTCAAAGCTCCAAATCAAGTGAATTTATTCCATAACATCTACATAGCTCGGAATCACTCCTAGAAGGCATAAAACACACAATTAGTGCAAAACACTAGCGATTAAAGTGCAAACTCAACTAAAATGCAGTAAATTAGAGTGTAACAATCAACTAAACTACATAATTATAGCATCATCAACAACCCACACTTAAACCATTGCTCGTCCTCGAGCAATCAAACTACACTTTATATAGACACGACCTTTTTAAACAATTCTCCTAACTCATCACACCAAGAATACTTAAAATAGACTAAGCACAAAAGTGTAACATCTTCACCTCAAGATTTGATTCGCAAGTACCACGCATTATTCAAAACTCACCCACTTACTCTAACATAGATGTCACTGAAATTACCTCTTTTTCATGAATCAAGTGCCCTCACACAACAAAAGAGAGTAGTTCCACACAATAAAATTTAAGAACACTTAGGAACTCAAGATGGAAATAATTCACTCACTCTCAGAAATAACATTCCTATGCCACAAAAGATGCACCATAGGCTTGCCCGTAGTGTACTACTCTACTAATCGAGCTCATCCAGTCTAGGATCAAGCAGGACTTTATTTGGTTGTAATGTAGGTTGCGGGACGGGTAGGATACATTTAGATATAAGATTAACTACACCTCCCTAAATACTTTAATACATATACTTTAACATTCAAACCCCACACTTATGTCAAACCAAACTCCACCTTCACCTCAATATATATTACCCCATACTTCTTTAAGCACAATTACATCAAGATTCACCACTTATCAAAGAATACTTTTTTTTCACAACAATACAGCTATTTTTTCCAATTCAAGTTGCTCTTACTTGTTCAAAATAGTGCACCTTTCTCCTTATTTCATTAGTTCCACTCAAAATCCAAACCAGCCACCCTACACTTTAACTTTTACACAGTTCATAAACAATTCAAGTGCTCATGAGAGGTTACAATGGTTCAAATAGATTATTAATTCAAACAAATGGGTAAGGCTTGTAATGTGGTTGCCAAGGAAACAGGATTATAGGCTCAAAGGGGTTAACTACGATACATAACAATTAGGCTGGTAAAATATACATATCAGACTCAACAAAGAAATGTCTATATCACTTCCAAGATTGAACAAAACTACTATTACACTTTGCAAACACACAGGGCAAGTTTTAGGCATCAAATACAATGCACAGAATAACACCCAAACCTCACACACACATGTCATATAACTCACTCAGGATTGGTTTCATCAAGACACTCTAGTCAAAGCAGTTAAGCAAAGTTAAGATCATACAATTTAAGGTACTTATACAAGAGTCAAAAATTGAGCCTAAGCGTCACAACCAGAGTACTTACTATTCTCAAGGCATAACAAAGTTAAGAGATATCTCTGCAATTCAATTCATCTTACACTAGCTCCTACTCCTAAAAAATAAAACTAACTACACCTGGTTCAAACAAAACCCTTGGAAAAGAACCGCGGCACAAAGAAAAACCAAGGGGTAATTCCTACACTACCTAACAATAGAAAATCTTTTTCTCTTTTTCTTTAGACTTAAATCCCTCAAGAAAATTGTCTAATAGATCCATCGTCGGGAAAAGTCCAATCTTTTTTATTTTGTTTTTCTAAAAAAATAAAAAAAGAATATTCAATTAAACTAACACAACTAAAATAGCATAAAAATTCACTCAGACAATCTCCTCACCCCACACTTAAAATTGTGCATTGTCCCCAATGCACACCATAACTAATAAAAGGGTAAAAAAGACTCCCTTATAGGCCAAAGGCCAAAGCACTAACAGCTCATGGGGTACTCAGACTTCTCCCAAGCTTGGTCATTCGTACGGGTACCTCACACTTAGTTCCAACCATTTGGTTTGTTGTTGCATCCTTCCAATAGTTTTGCTTTCCATGTCCTAGAAGATCAAAAATTGACACTACAGAAATAATATAATTAAAAAAATAAAATAAAATAAAAACAGTAAAGTTCGGTTGCCTCCCAACAAGCGCTTGATTAAAGGTCGCGACACGACATGAATCACTTTTTGCCTCTACCTCGAGCTTATGAATTGAACCACAAGTTTTGCTTCAAGCTTATGATTATGCTCTTGGGGCGGTGGAACGTATCTAACTGGCCCAAGAAGATAATACAGTATTCTGCACTCCCTGACCTTTATATGAGGTATGTAATCCTGACTTTCTGGCAAGAAGAATTCCAAAATATATGCACCTTGTTCATCATTCCTTGACTCTTCAATTAGTTTGGATGACTCTATTTCCATATCATCATCCAAACACAATGTGGAAAAATGCTTGGAGTGTGGACCAATGCGCTCACACACATGAACTTCAGGACTTTCAGCATCCTCACATCAATGATACTAGAGTCAACAAAATTTATATCCTCAATGTCCTTGGCTGACTCTAGGCTCACTTCTTCAACATCTCCATCCTCAAATTCTAGTTGGTTGGATTGTTTGTTTTCTACTCTGACCTCCTCCATTTGCACCTCAATTTCGGCATCTAATTCATGCTCTTCTTGGCTACTATCCACAATATTGGCTTGTTGAGTGTTAACTACCTCAACTAGTTGACTCACTTGTACCTCCAGGTTGCGAATAGCAGTATCTTGACTTTGTATGTGCAGTTGTTTCTCATTATTTTGTTCCACAAGGCACCTTAGCATATCCTTGATCTTTTTCAAGTCATCATCCCTGGGTTCTTTGTTCCTGTTAACTTCACAAGAAAAAGAAGAACCATCAAAGGAAGGGGTTGGGGGAAGATAAGAAATATAAGCACAACCATAAAAGTGATCATCTTGACCACCACACATATCACATACATTCCACACATAAGATTGAGTTGGTGCACATAACCCGCTCTCGGGAATATTTTGATAATTTTGCCATAGGTGGTTTTCTTCACAATAAGCATAAGGAGGATTAAAAGTAGAATTACCAACATCCAAACTCCCATAATTCCAGGGTGCCATGTTTCTCAAATTAACAAGTAAAACAAAAATATAAAAAAATCAAATACAACAAAACAAAAATAAAAGTTCAAACTTGCAACCTAGCAATATGTACACCTATAGTTACATTGTTAGTTCCTCGGCAACGATGCAAAAATTTGATCACTCCCAACTCTAGTCCTAAAAAGGATAAGCGATCTCTGCAAATATAATCCGATCTAAAAGTCCGGAGTCGAATCCCACAGAAAACTAAGTCTTAGCTATAGTTGTTTAATATCACTAAGAAGACAAGCTTGAACAATTCCTAAGTTATAATATTAAAATTTTTATGTCTAACTAATTAATTAACAAATTAATGAAGTAAATTAAAAACTAGGGATACTAAGGGTTGGAGAAAAGATTAGGAGGTCTAGAGTTATGATTTCCCCAATTGTTGGTATCCTCCCCGCTACGTCTTCTATAATATCGCCTAAGTATTCTACACCGATCGTGAGTACTCTGAGTGTTGTAGCTCTCTCTCGAGCAACTACCACAATTTACTAGATGTATTCTCTCGAACTACACTAGCTAGCATTAATTCACCGCTCACCATGATCGCACCAAGGTTTTGTTATCTCTAATCCTGCCTTTAAACTCATTCGTATTGATCTCTCACATATGTTAGGAGTGATGTTGTTCAACAACTACCCAAATATGTACTCTCTCTCGAGAAATTCACACTAAATAGGCACAGTCAATTGATGGCCATTCAATCAACAACAACAAACACGTAGTTGAACAAGTAGAGAAATCCAACGGCTCAGTTATATAAAAACATAACAAGAATTCATCCTCCAAAAGGTTTCATCAAAATACTAGATAACAAATTAGCTATTCATAATAGTATACAAAAATACAATACTAGAACTTATAACCAATAATGGAAATAGGAAGAAGGAAGTGAAAAACTCGTAGAAGAATTCTCTGCCTTGCTCCTAATGTATTCTTGCCTCCTTAGGTTGAATTCCCAGTCTCCTTAGCCTCCTTAGGTCTAAATTATGTCAAAAATATGTTAAAGGTCCTCAAAATACCATTCTTCCCTGTATATATACCAAGTAGGGTCGGGCTCAAACAATTATACCTTCTCCTATGCAAAAAAGGACACTTTTCCTTGATAGGACATACGCAGCCGAGGATCAGCCATGGATTGGCCGCGAATTTTGACCAGTGTTCTGTCTGCGGCCGCAGATCTGATCGCGGAGCACTTGTCGTGCATTTTGCCGCCTGTTCTATTTGGAATTTGGTAAAACATAAAACATTAAAGTTGTCGCACTTTGAGTTAGATTTCCAACTATATATTATGGAGCCGAAATAGATTTCTGAACAAAAGTTTATATGCATTTTACTAGACAGTGCGCAATATGCCTACTCGATTCTTCGTTTCGTTGCTCTATCATCTGTTGTTCCCTGAATACGATCCCGGCTTAATTCCTTGGGGTTTTATCAGACTTCAAAGCTCTAAATTACTTGAATTCATTCTATAACATCTACATAGCTCAGAATCACTCCTACAAGGCATAAAATACACAATTAGTGTAAAACGCTAGCAATTAAAGCGCAAACTCAACTAAAGTGCAGTAAATTTGAGTGTAATAATCGTCAAAAATACGTAATTATAGCCTATCATCAATTGGTCTGAAAGAAGAAGATACATTTGTATCGAAAGTAAATAAAACAGAGATATAGAAAGTAGAAGGGGACGCCCGGGCCTGCAGACACTTGCATGTCTACCTTGGGTCTCCTGTATGCAGTGACAACAACCAACCTCTTAATCAGCCATTAGCTCCAAAATCTGCACATAAAGTGCAAAGTGCAGTATCAGTACAACCAACCTCATGTACTGGTAAGTGCCGAGCCTAACCCCGACGAGGTAGTGATAAGGCTACGGCGGGGCATAACAACATATATAACCTGCAACAGTTTATAGTAAAACAGAAAGGAAATACATAATGAAATATAATAGTAACTTGCATTAAATAAACATGGAACCCAGTCTTCTACCAACACTCGGCTATAACCAATCATTAGGGAAGTTCCAACACTACAATAATGAGCCTCAGCAGAAATGAACACATAAACAACAATTGATGCGGCGCGTATCCCGATCCCACCATATAATCAATAACGATATAAATATTCACCCTTATTACTCCCCGTTGCGACATGCAACCTGATCCCACCAGTCCACCCTTATTACTCCTCAATATATATCACCCTTATTCCTCTTATTGCGACGCGCAACCCGATACAACATGTCCACCTTTATTACTCCTTGTTGCGGTGTGCAACCCGATCCTACCAGACAATCACATTCACCCTTATTCCTCCTGTTAGTTGTGTGCAACCCCGATCCCAAGTGATGTGGAGGATTTGAGTTAGCATATATAATATAAATATATATATATATATATATATATATATATAGACACACATACACACACACACACCAGCACTAATCACAAAATAAAGACAAGTGTTTCACAAGCTAACTCAAATCCTCCACATCACTTGTACCTCAATCTAACACAGTGAAATATCACTACAATTATGAAGCTTCACCAGTTAAAACTACACAGCGAGACCAATCAAAGTGTACTGTAAAGTACCAATAAACCAATATAACCCAACAAGGAAATAAAATAAAACTATGAAACAATTAATACTTCAATAGAGAAATCAACTGTTAACATGAAGCAATTAGATATGAAAATATTTATGAGCAAGTAGCAATTAAGGCAGGAAACAATATAATAGGAAACGGGGGAGGGAACAGGCTAAAATGATAATTTGGTGGTGCATAGGTACTCGTCACCACACCTATACGCCATACACATAAAATTTCACATAGTAAATAAGTCGGGGATTCCTAATCCCTCAAGTCAAAGTTAGACCAAATACTTACCTCAAGCCAACGGGTATTTCAAAGCTCAATCACCGCTTTACCTTTCGATTCCACCACTAATTCACTCGTATCTAGTCAGAATTAACTTAATATCATCAATAAGCGTGAAAGAAATCAATCCTAATGCAAAATTATAGGTTTTCTAACATTTTCTCCAAAAAGTCAAAATCCGACCCCGGGCCCGCTTGGTCCAAACTTGAAATTCGGACCAAAAACTGATTACCCATTCACCCACAAGCCCGGATATACAATTGGTTTTGGAATCCGGCCTCAATTTGAGGTCTAAATCCCCAAATTTTGAAATTCCTAAATTCTACCCAAAAACACCCTATTCCATCATGAAAATCCCTAGATGTTGTGAGGAAATCTTGTAAAAAGATGAAATGGATTGAAAGAAATAAGTTAGGAATCATTTACCTATGATTTGGGGAAGAACTTGCCCTAGGAAAATCGCCTCTTGGAGTTTAGGATTTGAAAAATGTGAAGAATGGGAGAAAATCCCGTCTAATTTATGTTTTGATCAGTTGCAGAAGTCGCATTTGTGACCTGAGCTTCGCAAATGCGAACCTGTCGCACTGTTGTTGTTGTCACAAATGCGAACCATTTGGTCGCAAATGTGAAGGTCCACCTTCCCTTACTACTTCGCGAATGCGAAGAATTGTTCGCAATTGCGAATATTGGCCTCAACAGCTACTCTTCGCAATTGCGATGAGTAGGTCGCAAATACGAACCCAACAGTGGTCGCAAATGCGAGGCTTGATCTCGCAATTTGAGAGATCAGAGGTTCTACAACAGAACTACTGCACACCAGCAAAACTTCTAAGTCCAAAACACTCCGTAGCCTATCCGAATCTCACCTGAGCCCTCGGGGCTCCAAACCGAACTTGCACACAAGTCTTAAAATATTATATGAACTTGTTCACATGATCCAATCGCCAAAATAACATCTAGAACTATGAATTCAACACCAAAACTCATGAAATTTTTAAGATAGTTCAAAATTTCTATTTTCTCGACCAAAAGTCTTTATTACATCAAATTACTTCCGTTTTTCACCAAATTTCATAGATAATGTTTGAATATCATAAAGGACCTGTATCAGGCTCCGGAACCAAAATACGGGCCCGATACCAACAACATCAAATCTTATTCAATTTCCAAAAACCATTATATTTTCAGTTAAATAATTTTCTTCAAAAATTCATTTCTCGGGCTAGGGACCTCGGAATTCGACTCCAGGCATACGCGCAATTCCCATATTTTACTACGGACCCTCCGGGATCGTCAAATCATGGATCCGGGTCCGTTTACCCAAAATATTGACCGAAGTCGACAAAAATTACCTTTTTGAGTCAAAAATCATCATTTTCTTAAATTTTTCACATAAGAGATTTCTAAATATATGCCCGGACTGCGCATGCAATTTGAGGAGAGATAAAATGATGCTTTCAAGGCCTCAGAATACTTAAACGGATTCTAAAATAAAAGATGACTTTTTGGATCATCATAGAGGATTTATAATTAATTCTCGTCCAATCTAGACTACTTATAAGTTTATTGCTCAAATAGTTGTCAAGAAGATGATTGTGATTTTTACTACTAAAATTATTACAAAGTTACTAAACAAGCAAGAAATTTAAAGGTGCAACGCAAACAAGCAAACACTTAGGAAGAATTCAATGAGATAGGAATATTCCGGGGTTACGACATTAATGTCTTTCCTATTGCGTTCTTTCGGTAGATTTAATTACTTGATTTATCTAATTTGTTGGTTAACAAAGTTTATTATGCTCGTAAATTTTTTTCGATGCTTTGCTCGCCTATTCAAGCCAACATAATATTATATATCTATAGAATTAGAATTAACAAAAATGCATGTATATTTCCTGAGCAAAATAACCAAGTAAGGCAACTAGAATATGTCTATCTTAATCATGAATTCATTCTCCTGTGCTTGGATTCAAGAGCTTATTCTACTCAATCTAATATATAATCTATAATTTCCATTTTTGACTTCAAACTATAATTCGTAGATATTATTTTATTGTTAGCTATGCAATAGAATAATTAAGTGCAAGATTGAATAAGCAAATTAATATGATAACTCAAGCAAAATAATCAACCATCAAATTACTATAGTAAAAACAACCCATAACCCCAGAATAATGAGGTTCTTAGCCACTAATGTTCATAACAACAATCAATGCATTAATTTTAAATATAGAAGCTATTAATACCAGATAAAAGATGGAAGATTCGATGAATTTCATGCTCCGTTTATGTTTCTAAGCCTTTGCCGCCTTCGAAAATTGATCAACCCCTCCCCAATCACATTTAGGATGTATTTATAGGCTAGGGTAGGAGTCCCCAAGTCCAAAACCAAGTGAGAAATGTTTAATACACGGACTGGGAAAGGGTTCATGCCTTAAAGCTAGTGAGACCTGGCTTGGGGCGCGTTCCAAAGCTCGCGACGCGAGATTTAACGCTTGTTGTACCTCGCATGGAGCCAGACGTCGCCTAGCCTAGCGCTTGGTTCGTGGCCTTGGCTAATTTTTGTCTTCTCGTGCTCGTTTATGTATTTTTGACATCCCTGTGTGCACCCTTCACTCCTTTTCATCCTTCAACGGTCCTACACATAAAAATGACCCAATTAAGCCCAAATATCGCACATATTATCATTAAAATACTAAAATGTAAGGTAAGTAATACACTATAAATATAAATTTATAGTCAATTATCAACGTGGTCGACAAGTAATAGAGTCATAAGTAGAGTATCTTTCCCATAGAGACATCTAATTAACTATTAACTAAAACCAATTATTTATTCAAGTGATTTCTCAAGTTGTGATGGTGATTAACTAAGTACTTCAAAAATTATAAAGCAATCAAATAAACTAGAGATCCAATGCAACATGTAGGCAGCTTAGGATAAATATTAATGGAAGAAGATATTTCAGGTTATAGGTTAGATAACAATCCTATTGAGTTTTCTGCTTAAACTGACTAATTGATTTATGTGGTTTGTTGATTGACAGGGCTAATATTACTCGTAGAATTTATCGAGTTCTTACTTGCCTATTCAAGTTAACATAATGTCTATATGACTATGGAATTAGGACTATCAAAAACGCATATATAATTCATGTATTTTAACCAAGCAAGACAATTAGGTATATGTATATCCTAACTGCGAATCCGTCTCCCGATGTCAGGTTCAAGAACTTGCTTTATTGAATCCTATATGCTATCAAGAATTCTCACTTTAATTTCGAGTTCAATTTTAGATTCGTAGATAATATTTCACTGTTAGCTACACAACGAAATAATGAAGCGCATGATTACATAAAAAACTAATATAATAAAATGAAAGTCTTCAATTTAAGCTTCAAACATCAATATTCATGTAGCACCCACAATCCTAGAACAAAGAGAACTAGCCACTAATAGTCATGCATGCTAGAAATTATGGGAATGTTTAAAAGCATAAAACTACAAGTGATAAGACAATGAACGAAAAACTCTATGATTTCCGGCTCTTAAATAGCTTCAACAACGTTTTTCCTTCACAAAGGGTGAACCTTCCCAAAAAAACGAGTTTAAGGACTATTTATGGGTGTAGGAAAAGTCCTAGATGCAAATAATCTTATCCAAACAAAACAGGAAATGTTGGGCTAGAATGGCCGTGGGTACGCCGCACCTGACATAGCAGTCGAACCAGGTGCGGCTTTGGGCACGAGCACTACAGAGCGCACTCAATTTGAGTCCCATCCTGGGTGCGTCGCTTTCCGTGAGCCTCTATTGCTCACTTTTTCTTTCTCTAAATCGTATATACTTTCCTTTCTCAAAGAGTTCAAACTTTGCTTCAACTCTCGACTCCAATCTATCAACATCAACACGTAGCAATGCAAAATTAGCTCTTATTTCTTTATTTTTTCCCTCTATTCTTCTTTAATTTATTTCTACACACACAAATATCCTAATTAAGCTCAAGACTTCACAATGCACTTTTTTTTGGTTTCCCGCCCGGTGTTCGGTACCCGCATTGGAGCCCGACTATATCCGGATTCGCGCCGCGTAAGGCCCCATTCGGGGGGAAGCGCTCCCTACCAAGGATTTTTCCACACCCAGGGCTCGAACCTGAGACCTCTGATTAAGGGAGGAGCAGTCTCATCCACTGCACCACATCCTTTGGTGGTTAATGCACTTTAAATATTACTAGCATTACACTAAAATGTGAGACAAATAATGTCATATAAATTGTATGTATGTTTAGCCAAATATTAATTGTAGTAGCAAATATCTTCACGAGAACTTGAGTCAGATACCTCGTCAATCGGCTCTATGTATACTCAAACAATAACATAATCTGAATCATACCGCAGCTAAGATTTTTATGATAAGCATTTCGGAAATAAGTTTAAGTTTATTTCTGATTTAAATTGATAGTAATTGGCATATTAATGATTGTGATCTATTACTTCCTTGTTAGCGTTAAATTATGTGTATGTGTGTTTGATACGATTAAAGTCAATTTTCGATATTTTTAGAAAAAAGTGTTTTTCATTTTTCCCCAGAAAATAATTTCTTATTTTGTTGGTGAACGAAAAATTATATTTTGAACAAAGTATTTATTAAAGATTGAAATTTTGTAGAAATGTTAATACTGTTTTGATGAAATTTTTAAGTATGAAATGTTGATAATTATGTGTAAGTTTTAGTTAGAGGAAATGATAAGAAATCAAAGTTAAGATATTTATGTTACATCTCGCGTTTTTCGTACGTTAAAGTTTCGTCTTCAATTAATTGACATAAACCGGGGATGAGATTATCTTGAGGTTAGCATATTTCTAATTATACCAAGCAATAAGTAAGTGTCATGAAGGAAAGGGTACACGAATTAAAGAAAATGAGTTTCGTTGAAGGTTGTCGAATTTAAATAAAATACGGTCCGAGCTATAATACCCGATACGTATGGGCTAGTACCATGCAAGGTACCATATGACTACGATAGTATGAGATAAAAGATGTATTAAAAATAAGTAAAATTTTAAATAATTTAAGATAATTTTTAATTATGTGGGCAATTGTTTAATTATCGGGTAGCGGAATATTACCTAATTAATTAATTGGTTATGGAATAAGAATAAAATTACCCCACCCCCACGTGGCAACAAGCCACTTCATAAAGAGATGACTCTTAGTCATTCTTGATAAAGTGGCAAAATTATGTGTTACCAAAACACTTCAACAACGTGAAGTGTTATCAAAACACTACAATTCCAAAGATCTTTCAAAACAAAATCATACTACAATCAGATCCTAAATCTCATTCCTAATATTTTCAATACCAAAACCTTACAACCAGAAGTAAATGTTAGTAATTCTCCTCGCAACCCATTCCAGTGAGAACTTTTAGAGTCTCAACAACGGAGTAATTTTGCGGTTCTAAAGAAGTACGGTACAATC
This sequence comes from Nicotiana sylvestris, assembly GCF_000393655.2. NCBI lineage: Eukaryota > Viridiplantae > Streptophyta > Magnoliopsida > Solanales > Solanaceae > Nicotiana > Nicotiana sylvestris. Next base: position 88,432,776 of record NC_091059.1, on the reverse strand, counting down.
TTTTTCCAGAATATAATACGGATTTTTCTCTACTCCGGGTATGTCAAGGCTAAGTTCTTCCTTCATTTTGCATGATCTCATAATTACACAAGTTTGATAAGGAGGCATAAAGAAAAATTCATGTCCCGGAAGTTACATATATTTTTCCTAGTCTTGTAAGTATAATATTCAATTGAGTATTTCCTTCTTCCAGTCAAGAGAGCAGAGAGTCTATATATACAATATTACAGTATCTTCATTACCATTGAGTTATAATCGATAGGCAGGCCCCTATTGGGCAACCTCTGATCAGATGGTAAGTTATATGCCGAGCCTACTGTGGCCGAGCGCCTGTGAGAGAGCCCAGTTGGCCGAGATACAGGGCCTAGTATGGCCGAGCGCCTATGAGCGAGCCTACTATGGCAGAGCAGTTATATATATATATATATATATATATATATGTATAGGGCCGGACAACTATTTTACTTACTATATTGAGAGAGTTGAGTCAGTATCAGTAGGTAAGCATATGTTCAGATTATTAGTTCGGTTTTAGCTTTCAGTATATTTCCTTACATACTAGGTACATTATTTCGTACTGGCGTCCCTTTCTGGGGGCAATGAATTTTATGCGTGCAGGTTCAGACAGACAGACGGGTAGACCTCCTCAGTAGGTGTTGCTCGAATCCAGCTTTATCGGTATGCTCCCCATCCTTCGGAGTTACCGGGCTTAGAAATTTTGTGTACATCTTCTATATATATGTAGATAGGCTATGGGTAGGTCGGGGCCCTGTTCTGATTACAGTACATCTGTCAGTAGAGGCTTGTAGACATATCTTGTCAGTTAGTGCAGTATGTTGGGCTTGTAGGCCCTGTGCGTATATTTTGTTGGCTTGTCAGTTATAGTTGTTATGACAGCCTTGCCGGCCCAACTTTATGTTAACATTTAGTTAACGTTAGTCTCTATTCAGTTTTATATTTTGCTTTGAATATTATCTTGTAATGTGACCCATGACCAGAGTATCACATTACATATTCAGAGCCTCTTAGTCGCAAGTGGTACGCAAGGATAGGTAAGGCACCGGGTGCCGGCCTCGCCTCTAGGCTCGGGCCGTGACAAAAGTGGTATCATAACAGTTTTGTTCTAGAAAGTCTACAAGTCATGTCTATTAGGGTCTTGTTTATAGATGTATGGTGCACTACATTATATAAGCAGGGGACTACAGGGCATTTAGGAGTTGGTTACCCTTCTTTTAGATCTAAATCGTGTTGTAGTACTGAGTTATAAGAAATTTGAGTTAAACTTACGTGTTGGCGTTTGCATGCACAGATAACGATAACTAGGAAGACTACGGCTAGCCAGAGGAGAGAAACAATATTAGGTGAGTGGACTAGTAGGGTACCCCTTATAGATGGGGCCCAATCGGAGGCCCGGAGAGAGACCCCTACTCAGCCATTACCGGCTCCTCTGCCACCTGAGGAGATTCCTAGGGAGACCGCACATCTAGTTCCCCCTCCGCTACCATCAGATCAGGACTTGAGAAGTGTGGTGCATTTGTTGGCACAGTTGGTAGCTACCCAACAATAGGCTAGGGCATCCATTAGTGCAGGACCTTTCGAGGGATCTGGGAGTTCAAGGGTCCGAGAGTTTATTGGTTTGAGTCCCCTAGAGTTCACGGGGATAGATAAGAGGGAGGACCCACAAGATTTCATAGAGCAGCTTCACATGATCTTTTAGGTTATGCATGCCACGGAGAAAAAGGCAGTTGAGCTAGCAGCTTTTTGACTCTGAAATATAGCCATCCTTTGGTACGAGGGATGGGAAAGGTCCAAGGGACGTGATGCACCTCCAGCTATTTGGGAGAATTTTTCAGATGCCTTTCTTGACCAGTACTTTACCGCAGGAGATCCGACAGGCACGAGTCGATCACTCTTTAGCCCTCAAACAGGGAAATATGAGTGTTCGAGAGTATAGTCTCTGTTTTGACTCATTGGCAAGATATGCACCATCTATAGTTACTAGTATGTGGGACAGGATCCACCGATTTATAGCAGGGTTGTCCCTGGAGTTGACCGAGGCATGTGATACCGCTGCATTGCAGGATAGTATGGATATCTCCAGGATTCAGGCATTTGCCCAGAATATAGAAAGGGGTAGGCATTTGCAGTAGGGTACAGAGAGGACTAAGTCAGGGCAGCATAAGAGGATGAGATTTGTCAGGTCTCAGGAGTAGTCTGAGGGTACTTACAGGCCCCAGTACTTCGAACGGCCACCTAGACCTCCGCCACCTCAGCTACAGGGTTACATGTATGACCGCTACACTTAGTCAGGACCAGGTGAGAGCTCCCATGCATTGGGTTTACAGCGACAACGAGGTTCAGGGTCGACATGGCCATTTCCACCGTGGTGTGCCATCTGCGGTAGAGGACACTTAGACCAATGACGAGCTAGTTTTTATGCTTGTTATACATGTGGACGTCCGGGGCATATGATGCGAGATTGCCCAAATAGAGATTTTGGGGGTATGACACAACCAGCAAATTCAGCATCAGGATCATCTATGTTGATGCATCCTTCAGGGCGCGAGTCTTAATCTTCGGATTATAGAGGTCGAGGCAAAGGTAGAGGTTGCAGTTCAGATGGTAACCATAATCGTAGCTATGCGTTAGTAGGTCGGCAGGATAAGGAATCCTTATCAGATGTTGTGACAAGTATGTTGACCATTTTCTCTCACGATGCTTATGCCTTAATAGACCCAGGATCTACTTTATCGTGTCTTACCCCATTTGTCGCGGGGAAGTTTGGTATAGTTTCTGAAATAGTAAGTGATCCTTTTGCGGTATCTACACTAGTTAGAGAATCGATTATTGCTAGACGGGTTTACCGAGGTTGTACGGTATCAGTTTGCGATCGTCAGACCTCAGCCGACCTAGTTGAGCTAGAGATGTTGGATTTTGATGCTATCATGGACATGGAATGGTTGGCAGCTTTCCATGCCACGGTTCATTGTCGAGCAAAGATAGCTAGATTTCATTTTCCGGGTGAGCCAGCCCTTGAATGGGTAGGTAATGCAGCGACACCCAGAGGTAGGTTTATTTCCTATCTGAAGGCGAGGAAAATGATTGCAAAAGGGTGCATTTATCATATTTTGCGAGTTATAGATGTGGATGCAGAGATACCTACACTTCAGTCTATTCCAGTATTAAAAGAGTACGCATATGTATTCCTAGATGAACTTCCAGGTATTCCTCCAGAGCGAGAGATGGATTTTGGCATCGATTTGCTTCCGGGAACTCAACCAATATCCATCCCTCCGTATAGAATGGCACCTTCCGAATTGAAGGAGTTAAAGGAGCAGTTAAAAGATTTGCTGGATAAAGGTTTCATCAAGCCCAGTACTTCACCTTGGGGTGCACCAGTACTGTTTGTGTGAAAGAAAGACGGCTCACTGAGGACGTGTATCGATTATAGGCAACTGAACAAGGTAATTATTAAGAATAAGTATCCACTTCCAAGGATAGATGACCTGTTTGATCAGTTGCAGGGGGCTAGATGCTTTTCAAAAATAGATTTTAGGTCGGGGTACCACCAGGTCAGAGTTCGAGAGGAAGATATTCCCAAGACTGCTTTTAGGACCCGATATGGCCACTTCGAGTTCCTTGTCATGTCTTTCGGGTTGACGAATGCACCTGCCGTGTTCATGGACTTGATGAATAGCCTATTCCGGATATTTTTAGATATGTTCATGATAATATTTATTGATGATATTTTAGTTTATTCACGTTCAGAAGATAAGCATGCGGACCACCTGCGAGCGGTGCTCCAAACTCTCCGCAATAGTAAATTATATGCTAAGTTTTCTAAATGTGATTTCTGGTTGAGGTATGTAGCATTCTTGGGACACATTGTATCCGATGGAGGTATAACGGTAGACAATCAGAAGATTGAGGCTGTGAAATCCTATCCTAGACCTACCACTCTGATAGAGATTCCTAGCTTTCTAGGCTTAGCAGGATACTACCGGAGGTTCGTAGAGGGTTTTTCTTCTCTGTCAGCACCATTAACGAAGTTGACGCAGAAAACAACTAAGTTTTAGTGTACAGAGGCCTGTGAGCAGAGTTTCCAAGAGCTTAAGAACATGTTGACCTCAGCACCAGTTCTAGCACTTCTAGAGGTCCAGATGGTTATGCCATGTATTGTGATACCTCAAATGTCGGGTTATGATGTGTCCTGATGCAACATTGGAAGGTAATTGTGTATGCTTCAAGGTAGTTAAGGAAGCACGAACGGAATTATCCGACCCACGACCTCGAGTTAGTTGTGGTTGTCCATGCACTTAAGATATAGCGACATTATTTGTATGGTGTTCATGTTGATGTATTCACGGATCATAAAAGCTTGCAATATATCTTCAAGCAAAAAGAGTTGAAATTGCGACAGAGGCGATGGCTTGAGTTATTGAAAGATTACGATGTTAACATTCTTTACCATCCAGGAAAAGCTAATGTTGTAGCAGATACCTTAAGTCGCTGATCTATGGGTAGCTTAGCACATGTAGAGGCCGAGAAAAGACAATTAACTAGAGAGATTCATCATTTAGCTTGTTTGGGGGTTCGGTTAGTAGACTCTAGCAATGGAGGAGTTGTACTCCAAAATTGTAATACCATATATACTAATAAGGGCATATAAGTCTTTAACTAAGTTTAAAAAAAAAGGAAATAATAGGAGAATGGGCCAAAGCCCATAGGGAGGAAAAGAAAAAAACGTGAAAAAGGGGAAAGGGGGAAAAGAAGCGCAGCAAGCTGCTGCTAAACAACAGAGGGAAAAAACGAAAACCCATAGAGGAGGAGAAAAAAAAGGAGAAGAAGAAAGAGGCTAGAACCAAACCTTGAGAAATTTTAAATACGCATTGGTTCTTACGGGTAATACTCAAATTTCTCATCTAGATTCTTTTCTTCTGGTAATTCTTTTTATCTCAGTTCATATATTTGAAGGGTTTCACAAGGTATAAGAAATATAATACCAATAAGAGTTATTCTGGGCAAATTATACAATTGGAAGTTAGTCAATATTACTGTAGGATAGATTCACTTGGAAAAAAAGAAGGGCATTGATGTATTTGTACTTAAACTAGTCTCATTATATATGATCTTTGTTAGGTGTAAATTAAGTTAGTGTGCAAGGGTTGAGTTTTGGTGTTTAACTATATTGCAATGAAAATATCGAGTTTGGGTTTGAATGTGGTAAGTCTAGTATTGAGTACAAAAGATAAGTACCAATTAAGAAGGAATATTATGGACAATAAAGTTATTTCAGTTTCAATTTATGCACAGGATTAAGGAAATTGAACAGTAAAGGGAATAAACCATATAAATACCTTTTTACTTAAAAGATTTTGGACTAATTTAAGTTACTCATAGAATGGGTAAATATAATTCGGCGAATTGATAATAAAATATAAAACTCGAAGGATTTGGTATTTTAAATTAGTGATAGATTTAGCCAAAATGAGGCGATTGACATGGGATCAATATTATATAATTATAGATTGATTGGAGGAATTTGTACGAATTGCTCGAGGTGAAGCATTTGGTATTTTGGCACAAGTACTGTGAGTAGTAATTTTACCGCAATTTGTGTTTTCATAACTTGCATGATTTACACATGATTTTTAAGATGAATATGTTACCGATTATTTTGAGTTGCATGTGGGACAAGTCTTTTACTCGATATGATACCGAAATAGTTATTTGAGATGGTTACCCTGGTTTTAAATATTTCCGTTGTCACTAGATCTATTTTACTGTTACTTGAATTTACTGTTATCGAAATGAAATTATATGATTTGATAAGAACTTAAATGCCCTATATTGATTTAAAATATTTTCTACGAGTATATACGGATTACAGAGACACGTATAAATGGGATTAGACATTGAAGGATCCCGTAGCTAAGGCGGGTTCATTAGACCCGATGCAACCTTGTAATTACTGATTACCGTTATAGCCCTCGCTAGTGGGAAGGTCGAACTATCATATCGTTACCGATTTTCCTCGAGTAGGGACTACCGTTATATTTGACTTCTTGCGAGGAAGTCCACAGTTATACCGATTACATAATTCGTTCATTGAAACCTCCTAAAATATGAATAATAATATTATACAGTGGTTACCGAGCTTATTACGGAATTGTCAATCGTATTATACTACAAAAAAACACATGATGAGACTAAAAATTGCTTATTGTTTCTGAAAGGGGCATTTTTATGATAATTTCTGTTCTGTTTAATATACTAGCATGTTTTCTGACTTGTCTCCAATAAAAACGGTTGTCGTTAAGTGTTATTACTCACTGAGCTAGCGACTCATTCCCCGCTAATTGTTTTTTTTTACAGAGACAACAGTTGACGCGGGCGGGAATTTCTTTAATTAGAGCGCACAAGTTGATAATTCTTGGTAAGCCTCGCAGTTGTTCGCGTGGGCGGGAATTTTATCAATTGTTATGGTCTTTTATTTGAACTCCTAGAGTCGCTCCATAATCATTCTTTTAGTGTCTTGAGTAGTCTTTGTTATTATAGACTTATGTTGAGTAACACCCATTCTTATCAAAATTTGGAGATAAAGTAGTATTTCTAGTTGTTAGTGGGTGGACTGTTAAAGGTAGATATTTATTTTGGTTAATTGATAAAGTCATTATCATTTGAATTGCTATTAGGATGTTTGGTTTCTGATTTGAGACAGGAAAATTTTTGGGATGCTCCAAAAAAATAGGGTAAACTCTGTTCGATTTTCTGTAAAATTACCGATGAGGCTTACTTGGGAGCACTTGCTCCTAAGCGCCGGTCACGATCCTAAATTGGGTCGTGACAAAAATACTACAAAATCATCTCTCATAGCTGAAGTAAAGGAGTGGCAATACGAGGACCCAGAGTAGGTCGAGTTAAGAGAGCGAGTTCTGCAGAAGAAGCAGTCGTTGTTAGAACTCAAGGGAGATGAGGTTCTCAGATACAGGGGTCGCTTATGTGTTCCAGATATAGCAGGGCTCCGAGACAGGATTATGTCAGAGGCACATTACTCGTGGTACTCCATTCACCCTGGGTCAACGAAGATGTATCATGACATTAAGGATGTGTACTGGTGGAACGATATGAAGAGGAACATTGTTGAGTTTGTCGCTCAGTGCCCTAGTTGCCAACAGGTGAAGATAGAGCACCAGAAGCCCGGAGGTCTAATGCAGACTATAGAGATCCTGACATGGAAATGGGAGGCGATAAATATGGACTTTATCACGGGTTTACCTCGTTCTCATCGCAAGTTCAATTCCATATGGGTGATAGTCGATTGGCTCACGAAATCAGCTCATTTTCTACCGGTCAGATCTCCATATACAACATAAGATTATGCAAAGTTATATATTAAAGAAATAGTGCGACTTCGCGGAGTACCAATATCTATTATATCTGATCATGGTGCCCAGTTTACAACACATTTTTGGAGGTCATTTCAGAAAGGTCTGGGGACTCAGGTGAATCTCAGCACAACTTTTCATCCACAGACTGATGGACAACCCGAGCGCATAATTCAGACGCTCGAAGATATGTTACGAGCATGTGTATTGGATTTTAAAATGAGTTGGAATGAACATTTACCTCTTATCGAGTTTTCACATAATAACAATTGCCACTCCAGTATCCAGATGGCTCCGTATGAGGTTTTGTATGGGCGTAAGTGCAAATCTCTTATAGGGTGGTTTGATGTTGGAGAATCTGGGTTACATAGGCCAGACCTGGTTCAGTAGGCCATAGAAAAAGTAAAGATCATCCGGGAGCGGCTGTTGACAGCTCAGAGTCGTCAGAAGTCATATTCTAACGTGTGGCGACGAGATTTAGAATTCGGGGTTAATGACTGGGTATTCTTAAACGTATCACCTATAAAGGGTGTGATGAGGTTTGGCAAGAAAGTCAAACTTAGCCCACGGTATATTGGTCCTTATAAGATCATTCGGAGAGTGGGCCAAGTAGCATATGAGTTAGAACTACCCTCAGAGTTGGGGTCTGTCCATCCATTGTTTCACGTATCAATGCTACAGAAGTGCATTGGCGATCCTACCCTAGTGGTGCCCAGGGATGATGTACAGATTATGGAGAACTTGTCTTACGAGGAAATCCCGGTTTCCATCCAAGACCGACAAATCTTCAAGCAGCGAAATAAGGAAATAGCCTCCGTGAAGGTTTTATGGAGGAGTAAGAATGTGGAAGAGATGACGTGGGAAGCGGAGGAAGAAACAAAGTCTAAATACCCCCACCTATTTCAAGCTGAAGATATGGCTCAAGGTGGAATACCTCAGCACAACTCTATTCAGGCCAGTAGGTCATCGAGTAAGCTCTCATTTTGACTCTAAGAATTTATAATGGACAGTTGTGTGAAGCCAAGTGTTGCTATTTATATACAGTGGCCATGTGTGGCATGTATAGTATATTTTCTGGCTGCATATAGGTTGGGTTTAGTCTAGTGTACGGAAGAGACTCCGGCATAAAGATTTCTCAAAGTATCTAAGAGTAGACATTCAAGGACGAATGTTTCTAAGGGAGGAAGGATGTTACATCTCGCGTTTTTCGTACATTAAAGTTTCGTCTTAAGTTAATTGACATAAACTTGGGGATGAGATTATCTTGAGGTCAGCATATTTATGCTATTTATACCAAACAATAAGTAAGTGCCATGAAGGAAAGGGTACACGGATTAAAGAAAATGAGTTTCGTTGAAGGTTGTCGAATTGCAATAAAATACGATCCGAGCTATAATACCCGATACTTATGAACTAGTACCATGCAAGAGACCATATGACCACGATAGTATGATATATAAGGTATATTCAAAATAAGTAGAATTTTAAATAATTTGAGACAATTCTGAATTATACAGGTAATTGGTTAATTATCGAGAAACGAAATATTACCTAATTAATTAATTGGTTATGTGATAAGATTAAAATTACCTCCCACCTCTACGTGGCAGCAACCAACTTCATAAAGAGATGACTCTTAGTCATTCTTGATAAGTGGCCAAATGATGTGTTACAAAAATACTTCAACAACGTGAAGTGTTATCAAAACACTTCAATTCCAAAGATCTTTCAAAACAAAACCATACTACAATCAGATCCTAAATCTCATTCTTAATATTTTCAATAAAGACCTTTCAACCAAAAGTAAATGTTAGCAATTCTCCTTGCAACCAATTCCAAGAGAATTTTTAGAGTCTTAGCAACAGAGTAATTTTGCGATTCTAAAGAAGTACGGTGCAACCTTTTTCCAGAATATCATACGGATTTTTCCCTACTTCAGGTATAATAAGGTGAAACTCTTCATTCATTTTGCATGATCTCGTAATTACACAAGTTTGATAACGAGGCATAAAGAAAAATTCATGTCCGAAAAGTTACGTATATTTTTCCTAGTCTTGTAAGAACAATATTCAATTGAGTATTTTCTTATTCTAGTCAAGAGAACAGAGAGTCTATATATACAGTATTACAGTATTTAATTACCATTGAGCTATAGTCGATGGGCAGGCCCCTATTGGACAACCTCTGATCAGATGGTAAGTTATATACCGAGTCTACTGTGGCCGAACACCTATGAGCGAGCCCAGTTGGCCGAGATACAGAGCCCAGTATGGTCGAGCGCCTATGAGCGAGCCTACTACGACAGAGCAATTATATATATATATACCGAGCCTTATAGGGCCGGACAGCTATTTTACTTATTATATTGAGAGAGTTGAGTCAGTATCAGCAGGTAAGCATATGTTCATATTATCAGTTCAGTTTCAGCTTTCAGTATATTGACTTACATACTCATTATATTATTTCGTACTGACGCCCCTTTCTGGGGCGCTGTATTTCATGCATGCAGGTGCAGACAGACAGACGAGTAGACCTCCTCAGGTGTTGCTCGAATCCAGCTTTATTGGTAAGCTCCCCGTCCTTTGGAGTTGCCGGGTCTAGAAGTTTTGTGTACATTTTGTGTATATATGTAGATAGGTTATGGGTAGGTCAGAGCCCTGTTCCGATCACAGTACATCTGTCAGTAGAGGCTTATAGACATATCTTGTCAGTTAGTGCAATATGTTGGGCTTGTAGGCCCTATACATATATTTTGTTGGCTTGTCAGTTATAGTGGTTATGCCGGCCTTGCCGGCCCAGCTTTATGTTGATATTTAATCAGCGTTAGCCTCTATTCAGTTTTATATTTTGCTTCGCACATAATGTGTAACGTGGCCCATGGGCAGACATTACATATATAGAGCCTCTTAGTCGCAAGTTATTATGCACATTGCAACACTTGCAAGTGGAAATAGATGGGTACGCAAGGAACAAAGATAAAATTGCGAAAGTGAAGAATCGGACAATCAACAACATTCTCTATGAGATACAAAGTATTAAACGCATCTGAAACCAAAATATGAAAATGGAGCCTTCAAACGTGTAGATTGTTTTATGGGTTTGTTATACTTCTTTTGCTCTCTTTTTAATGTTTAATATTTTATCTGAATGTTTAGGTGGAACATTGAGATGCCTGCAATTATAGCTATTATCATGAAGATCCACTCTTTGTGATGGTGATCTTGGACTAAGCGCAATGTGTTAGTAATTAGTATGTTTATCATGGCTAATATTAACAAATTCGTACTTATAACATTCTCCTTTGCATTTATTATAAAATATTAGTTGTTGAAACTCATTTTAATCACAAACTGTAGGCTTGAATAAGCCATCATTGCTTGTGTAGAAGATAATTATGTGAAATTTTTACAATAGAAATATCACTGGATGGGAAAATATTAATTCTAACTGTTCCGTCCTATTCATCCCCATCAGTAGCTAGCTTTTTTGGTTTACATTGTTAAATGCATTTTAGGTTGATGCCGAAGCATATTTCTCTTTCTTATTCAGTGTTCAAGTTGTTATTTTCTCAAGCACTGTAGTTGTTCATACTATTTTTTCATATCGATGTTTATTTGAGATTTGTTGTATTGTTTTTAAACTAAGACAAATCGCTATGACCTATTTTATGTTGAGTAAGTCACTAGCAAGAGTTGTAAATAGTTTGTGTTGTTTTTGTCCTTAATATACGTGGATCTAATCATTTTGCTATCAATCTTACATCACGAAGCTTAATATTGTTTTAGGAATTAAGGTTTACATATTTACCTTTTTTTGGGGAACTAATCTTTTAATTTTTTTTTTTAATTGACATAGGATACACTAATACACGTGCAACGCACGTTTCTAGAAACTAGTTTCTCTACATATTCGTTGCACGTGTATGCCAAGATATATAGTACACATTGTCATAAAATAATATTTTTAGTAACTGTACATAAAAAAAATATAGTGTAAGAATGTGAATCATCCTTAGGTGAATTATTCTTCCTTAAATACATATGAGTTGACTATTTATTTCGTTTTTATGAGGCAAAACATGTAATTATGTGTATTTCATCTAATATTTCCTTATAGACGATATTCCTCGTGTATGCTCCTTCCATCCACTTTGATTTTTCTGTCATAATCAGGACTCTTGTGGTCGACATTGATATATATCCCTCTTGAAAGTGCAACATAATTCATGTGAGAAAATATGTTGTGGCAGATAAAATCCAATATGGGAATTGTTTGACCCTGTGGTTTGGACATGTAATATGATTTTAGGACATAACAAGTAACCAATATATTCTAGGAGAATTACTTGCGCATCAACAAGTAAACAATTCATAATCTTGACTAACTTTATCTCTTTGGATTGTTTTATTACTTTATTTGGTATTAATGCAATATCTTTAACTTCTGTCTTCATGGTATCACGCCTGTATTTTAGTTTCTGTTATTAAATTGTCTCATATATTTAAAGAAGGAAAAAATTTGCACAAAATAATATGAACGAAATTATAATCAGAGTAATATATAGAAAAATGTAGACATCACGATTGTAGCTCTGTTAAAGGATTCACGCATAAACCAGTGGTAACTGAATTAATGGCTGAGCACAGAAGTTACCCAATCATAATGGAGGGAAAAGGGCTAACAACAGGTAAAGAGAGTGAAAATATTTTTTTTAGAATTAACTAATTACTTGCTCGTAGTACATGTAAATTTTCGTGTGAGGATATTACAGTTTTGCAAATGGTAAAATCACCATCAAAATAGGATAATCAAATGGTATGAAAAGGAATAAAGTTAAGACAGAAGCATGCTTATCATATGCTAGTGTATTCTTCAAATATTTTTACAGCAAAGTTTGTCATACATAACCTAAACTTAGAAGTCAGTATGATAAAGTTATGTTACCAAATTGCGTAAATCTGTTGCCTTTTGAATTGTCGGATAGATTAGCACATTACTTAACATGAATAGTTGATATTCTAAAATTCCCTAGTTAAATAAGGAAAAACTTTAGAATAGATATAAAGCTAACGATTGGTTTATCATCTTTCATCTTTTCAAGAATTTCATCGATCTTTTCAGTAAAATTACCCCATAAAATAACAACTGTAAAATTAAATCTATATTTTAAAATTTCCAATTAAATTAACTGTGGTTTGTTATCCATATATATAGTATGTGAAATGATCATTTTTCATTGAAATTTGTGATTTTAGCTTGTCTTTCATTTGTAACTATTATCTTTCTTCTCCTGCTGTAACCTTCTCCAATAAGCGGTTCATTGTAACTAACCATGCAACTTGTATCTAAAAACATGAGATTAAAATTAGTGATAAGAATCAAGTATTTATGTACGAAAATGATTTGTTTATTCTTATAAAGGTTTACCAAAGATAGTTCCGAAGAATAGTATGAGTATATAGTGGGTTCCAAAATTTAACTTCAAGTTTGTAGAATCTTAATCAAAGCACTATTATATTAGCATGAGCATAAAAAAATATTCAGATTCCTTTAATAAGATTGACTGCTTACAACACTTATATCTACACACACAGATATGGGTAGAATTAATATAGAATACTTTAATTTAGGCACTTTTTGCAAAGTGGACATGAACAGAATTATAAAGCAAAAGCGTCTAATTTAATAGTTTTATAACATGTCACGTGCTTCAGTTTAAATAAGATTCTTTCATACGTGGCCGTTTAAAAATAATTTTCAAACAGATTCAAGATTATAGGCTGCATTTTTCCTTGTAAGAGAAAAGGTTGCAAGATCACTGGGCTATTGTAAAAAAGGTTGTAGGCATTTAGACCATACAACGTCAAACAAATCATCATCAACGAATGTTTTGTCATTGTTATGCTTTAATTTTAGGGAAGAAATTTTGTACAGAACATGATCGCATAGAGCTTTTCCATAGCAGATAGCAGCAAGAGAAAGGCTACTACAGTAAATTTTAACCCCAAATCCTTCTTTTTGTTCTCCATGAACACACCAAATACCTAAGTTTTATTGATTTAGAGTTGTCATGCTAACCATTTATATTGCAAATAAATCATGAGGATTATGAATATTATGAAGCATTTTGTAAAAGTTTCAATCACCAAATTGCACAACAATAAACAAAGGCAAAAGAGAAATATAGAAAAATTAGGCTGTAAAAATTAGAAGTAAAGTAAACTGTATTCAAGCCTTGAAAATTAATACTTAATTAAACGCTAGTCATCTCCAAATTCTAACCCTTTCAGACAAAAATCTGATAAGCAAGTAGATTCTAGGAAACTATGAGAAATAGATGACTAATGAACAAATTGAATAATTTGGCGAAGGAGAATTTGATGCCAAACTTGTTGGTTTAACAGAGGAGCGAGATTGATAGAGAATACCATAGGGGCTTAAATTTTTAAAGACAAAAAAATTTAAACGGTGCAACTGTTGAGATATGATCGTTAGTTCTCTTCACGTCTATCACCGAGCAGAGGTGGCGCTTGAGTTGTAGCGGGTAATTGTAGGGTTTTCTTTTTTAAAAAAAAAAGTTAGTATGATAAGGGTAAATCTATAAATTGACTTTCAACTTAAGAGCTTCCTGCTTTTAATATATTATGATATGACGACTAGTTTAATTACGGGTTTACAGCTGCCTTTTCGTCTCAAAAGTCAATGTGCCACCGAGAATAATACTTCATATGCGTAAAAATAATGAAGGAGTTTGACATACGAGGATCAGATCTTTAATTTTTCATCAAGAACGGACATGAATTTCCTATTGTTTTGGAAAACAATTTAGATAATTAGAAACTATAATACTGTAAGTTACAATTTTTTGCATGAAAATATTTAAAGCAAATGCAACTATTGTAATTAAAAACACTGTTAGACTCTGGAAGAATAATAATATCAAATTAATTGGAATGAGGGAGTAATAAATAAGATAAGAAAATCATTACAGTGGATTTAATTAGGTAATCAATGAGAATACTTGAAAATATGATACTAATGACTATAATGATATAATCTAATGTTCCGCCCTGCCCCCCCCCAACCCACCACCCCACCCAGGAAATATGGAAGTTGCAGAATCTTTTTGTGCTTATTTAATTCCTTGTGATTGTATTCTTAGAAATATTATACTCTAACTGAGTAATTAAATTGAGCATGCAATCTGTACTTTATACGTAGTATAGACATAAATCATAAGAGAATGCTTCTCTTCAATTTTGGTGGTCTCTAAAGCTAGGTGAATTTAAATTTGTTAGGCTAATGTATGCAGTGCGAAAATAGATTATAAGGAACACAATACAATTTAGAAGTAGAATTGTGTAGTGTCATATCAACCACTGATAGAGAAATTTCTTTCATGACACAAGGCTGGCTTAATTAATTAAAGAGACACTTGGCACTCTAAAGACAAGGCCAATAAGAGTGAAATACAAATCGCGGTGGCAAAAATAAGCAAAAGAAGAATTGCATTGCGCAAGTAAATTATTAATCAAAAGGAAATAAATACTATGTGGATAATTAATTAAGTTCTCTCCAATATTAAATGTCATCCTAGCTACTAGAGTACTGTCATGAGAGAGGAACATTCCAAAGAGCTGCATCACCTTCGCCGCATGAATGGTGCACATCTTTCATCCTCTCTACCGACTTGCATATCCCACTGCATGGCCAATCAAATGATGCCACACACATATTCCCTCCTTTGGCCTTCCACTCACAATCTGGAGGTGTTCCACAGCACATTGAACGCTCATCCACATGCTCCACTTCCAATCCAATTAACCATGATCCCAATGATACGTCTTCATTTGCATATCTATGTAATATCCCCCTATTTTAATTTTTCCATCATACAATTAAACATATGTCATTCTTCAACTTGATATTGGTCTAAGAGGCGTTGCAATATATGTGTGTAAATTAAAGAACTTACGAGTTGATGGAGATGTAAGAAGCAAGGTCTCTAGAGATGCCATATATTTGACCCGTGGCATGCCGGAAATACTTGTTCCCTTCTTCTCCAAATTTCCAATACTCAGGCTCATGATACCTTAATCCTCTGCCAAATCAATATATTTATCAGTCAAGTACATTTCTTCTTTTACTTTTCGAGAGGGAAATTATATACGTTTATGTTTTGTGGAACAAACTAAATGAAAGACGCCTCACTTTTGGGAAAGAACTGGCCCTGACTTCATGCACCCAATGTAGACTCTTGGTTTGGATTTGTATTTTGCTAATGTGCTAGCAAGCATACCTGCAAAATGTTGAGAGAATTACATAGGCATGTATAGTTATGCATGCATTTAAGGAAATTAATAAAGTACTATATGAGCTTATATATAGAGGATTTAACTTATATATATTGGCACTACAAATTTTTTTATCCTATTAATTTTATTTAACCAATCATAGCAAGTTATTACTTTATTTTCAGGTTACAATATCAAATTTGCTACGAAAGATTACTTGTTTTTAAAGTTCAACTGAACTTAATGATGTAAACAAATCTATACATTATTTATGTAAATTACCTAAGTTGAGATGGACATCATCGTCCACTTTAACGTAGAAGTCAGCGTCCCAAATGGAGACAGCTTTAGAGAAATACAATCTTGTCTTGGTGGACAGTTCATGATAACCCTCAACGTGTTCAAGTCGAAGGAAATCCTCGTACTGAGCATCCTCACTGTCAATGGCACGATCAAGAACTCCTCCTCGTGTAGCACTGTGTCCTATCACAAACCGTATCACGATTCCCTTCTCTTTCTCTAGCTTCCTTAGCTTATCCCCTGCCAATTAAATTAATGGAATACAATAATTCAGATTCATCAATCTATTTCAAACTAATAGAAGAAGCTAAGAAATAGTCAAATTGAAGACCTTTAGGCATCCAAGTTTCTCTAAGAGAATCGCGTCTTTTTCTGCTGCTGAATGCGGTATTAATTCCCACCACGATGAATGCTTTATTCGGTGTGGTGTGATTTGAAGCTCTGTTTTCCTTTGCGTTTTGACTGATTGTTTGCCTTGTCCGAGCTATTGCTAGTTCATTCTCCAATGTTGATATACTTTTATCAAGTGATCTGTTAATTCGAACCCAACATTCATAATTAATAAAAAAGAGAATTAAAAGATAGGCTATATAACAGGCATTGACTTGTGGATTTGAGCCTGTGCTTACTGAATAGCTTGATGAGTTTTCTTAACTTCTCCCATGATGTCTCTTGAATTGCTTTCGGCTAATTTCTGCATAAAGAAAATATCATAAGTCAATATTTCTCATGACAACAATACTTGTTTTTTAAAGTTTCAAATTAAGCTTACACGCTTGGGATCACATTCACGTGAAATAGTTCTAAGCTTCTCATGGTTGAAAATGCTGGGGATCACAAGATCATTATTCATTTCAGAATTAGGTTGAGTCCATATTCGACTACTAAAGATTGATCCAGCCAGAAAGCTTGCAATGCATAACACTAATATGGATTTTCCAGAAACCGGGAATTTCCCTGATCTCATTTTTGAATTTCCCAGTTTGTTGAGCTCCCACGGCCACAATGTTGACACCGGAACCCAAACTCGGCCACTGCTATTTAGCTTCTTTTCCTCCGCCAGCAGCACCCTATTGTTTGCTGCTGCTTTTCCAGTATTCTTCATGAAGAACAACATTTAATATCTGTTATATATAAAATGATAATGACTTCAAACCTTGGGCTGGATAATTTATAAGGGATATCCGTTATGGTCAATAAAACATGAGAATATTCATGGCCACACAAACAACATATGATATTCTTGAAGAAAATTAAGGGAAGTTAAACATGTCATTGCAAATTGCATGGTATGTCAAGGACTAATAATAACAAGCACTAATGCAGAAAGGTGTTTGGCTTGACACGAAAGATACAAATTATCTTCCTTTAACAGACCGAAGAACAGAAATTGAAATATTGGACAGAAACTCTGTATCAAGAAGAAATCATGTTAGGCAGATTTGGAAAATCTTCAGTGAACTGAAAAATCGAAACAGCTTGGTCAATTATTTCTCTATAGATCAGAAGATATTAACCTTACTTTCTGCATTGAATTGAAGATTCATTTCTCTCATGTGCAGTGTCATGATGTTTGGCATAAACAAGAATACCTCATTTGGAATACAAAACAAATGGAATCAATGCACATTAGTAAATGAAGCATGTAATTACGTACATGCATGAACTAATATATAAAATTAATATATTCACTTTCAGCTAAAAGACATCTTCTACAATTGTTTGTCAAATATGCATTTAAAGTAAAAGATAAGATGGTAGGTAGTACCTGCTAGGACATGATAATTGAAGTGGCTGGCATGCAGATATGAAATTATGTGTCATTTTAAAGAGGCTTATTACATCTTCCCTTTCCTATTACATGAAAGAGTCCAGTTGCAACCATAGGCAGTTGAATCATGTGACTTTCATGTTCCAACAAACTGTCTGCCCTATTTCAACAGAAGAAATTCCTCTGTCCTTTTTCCTATTGTTTTGAAGCTACAGATAGGCATGCAATACGTTTCTCTTTTATGATTAACACTTGCATACGGACATCCTATTCATTGATGCTATTACATTTGAGAAACATTGGCCTAAATTTCAGCAGTTCAGAAGCCACTGTTTGCTCATAATGTCGGAAAGACAATTACATTTAGGATACATTGTAACAGATTGATCAAACGATAAAAATACTTATCATAAGGGAGTCAAATTTACATATCATGATTCAGAGCTTAGCATTCGATCTCCTCAAATGTATATATTTGAAAAACCTTTTGAAGATATGAAATATATAATTTCTTTTAATTGAAGGGTGTTGGCCTAAGTGAAGGTTTGTTTTGAAGATTGACAAAGGAAACTCAGGCATGAACCAGGTCCATCCCTTGTGTGCATAGGCACGGGCAGATTCGAGCATGTGGAATGCACGTGAAGGAGATAAGCTTAACTTGGTATAATTGATATCTCCTGATCGAAAATGTTGCATAAGTAATAAGGAGAAGGACTCCTTACTCAAAGAGAACACTATCCCAGATATGGAAAGAGTTCGAAGTTGAAGTTAACTAGAACTCTTCCACCAAGGAAGAGTAGCATCAGAACTCTAGTTATTTTCTATTTTACCAACTCTATAAATCGCATGATGTTCTTTTTTACAGGTGATGCACACACACTGAAGTTACGCACGAATTGAGAGCAAAATAGCAAGACATTTTGTTACTGTGAGTGTAAAAGGTGCGATCCTGAAGCTATACAAACCAGATTGAAAAACCAGCTCCATAAAGAGTTTTATGTGTCTTTCTTTATTTCTAGTTCAAAGTGTAGTAGGCATTTTGAATTGTACCTTTCAGCTCTCTTAGAAGCAAATTGTACTAGGTACCTGAGTTGTATCTTTCAAGTTAGAGTTAACTTGAAGTAGTCGCAACAGCTTGTGGTGTGTTGCTATAAGGGTTAGAGTTAATCCTTAGGGTTGCAAGAGATTGTAAACTCGAGTTGTATTATGCAAGCTAGAGTTAACTTGAAGCAGTCACAACGGTTTGTGGCTGGTTGCTATAAGGGTTAGAGTTAATCTTTAGGTTTGCAAGAGTTTGTAAACTTTGGGTTAAAGTTAATCCTTAGGTTTGCAAGAGTTTGTAAACTTTGTTGTTGGTTTAGAGTTGTAGTGAAGTGTTTGGAGAAAATCATACTGGTAGTAGGTCGTGGTTTTTTCACTTTTTGAGCCGGGTGTTTTCCACGTAAAATTTATTGTGTTCTTTACTTTCCACATTTATTATTTCCGCAATAGAAGGTTAAGGAACACATAGAAGAACCAGGTACTTCTATAATTTGTGCACTCGAAAATTGGGCACCACATAAATCAATCTCTCTTGTGTGGTATTGAAGCATAAAACATCAATTTGTATCAGAGCGGGTTATTCTTGAAGAGGCTAACACCTTAGGAAAAGATCAAAATGAATACACGACCTGAAAATTGTGAAGGGCAATCCACCACCAGGCCATCGCTATCAAATGATCACTACTATTCTTTGTGGAACGAGAGGAGAAGAGAACACTTCCAGATGACGGATGGATGCTTCAAATGTGGTAAAAAGAACCGCATGATCAAGAACTGTCCTAGGTGGGAAGTCGAGTGGAAAAAGGAGAAATCTGAAAGAAGGAACAAGTTCATGACAAGAAGAACTACAAAAGGGGTCATCCAAAGCAATGGTTGTTTCTTGGAAAGATAGTTCAGATAAGGACACTGATGATAATGTTGATCGAGCTCCCATAGTAATTCGAGAATCTGAAGATGAACCTAATGAAGAATCTGAGATAAGTTTTCTGGACCTTAAGGATAAAATTAAACTCCTTTCTAAAGATAGACTATCAGAACTATTACTAACTTTAATTGATGAATCTAAAAATAGAAGTTCTGAAAAAGAACAGTTGTCAAAAGAGTGTAACATTTTAAAAGCAAAGTGCAAAAACCTGAAAATTAGGGCTTGTGAAACTGAAAAAGAAAATAATGTTTTGAAGAACCAGGTTCATGCACTTGATACACCTGTCTTAAAACTTAGATATGAAAATATAAAGTTAAAGTTATGGACAGGAAAAGATATAGCAAGTGATATTTGTCACACCTCCTTTTTCCGCGCCCGGCCCGAAGGGTTAAATGCGCGGGGGTGGAGTTTTTTCCAATTTAAGTGACAATATTCGAAAATGGGATTATTTATTTAATTCAGAGTCGCCACTTAGGAAAGGTTTGGCTTTTGGTGTCCCAAGTCACCGGTTTATCTTGAATCCCAAATCGAGGAGATTTTCGACTTTTCCAAATGAAGTCTGCGAACCAGAAATTCTAAGTAAGGAATTCTGTTGACCCGAGGGAAGGTGTTAGGCACCCTCGAATCCCGTGGTTCTAGCACGGTCGCTTAAATTGTTATAATGGCTAAATATCTGATTTAAATACATATTATGACTTACGTGCTTTTATTAAGTTTAAAACCGCTTTTATTATTATCACTTATTTTTATAGAATTGCAACGTCGTGAAAACGCATCTCGAACCACGTCACAATCAATGCACCCGTGATCGTCGACACATTTGGACTTCGTTGAGATTCGGATTTGGGTCACATCAATGTGCACCCGAATTTAAGAATGTGATTTAATTAAGCCGCGCCTACAGAGTCTAACGCGTTATTATCCTTGTAGAAGGCCATGAATTTATTAAATGGCCTATCTTGAATTCTAAATAATTATCATGATTATTTATTGAGGGCCCCGCAATTTTGCATCTTTATTTGGCGAGGCTCATCTCTATTTTAGAAAAAGGATATCCTAAAATGGCTACATTTCTAACGCATTTGTCTCTAAGACTAGAAGAAAAGGTACATGCTGATTCAATTATAGGCTTTTGTCTAATCCGAATTTTTGTCAGTTTCTGATTAACTACTTATAAAGTAAAAACGTCATGCCTCGCGAGGATGTTTCAGTCGAACAAAAAAAACTACATATGAGATTGATGAAATGCAATACCTAATCCGAATATTTCTTGAATTGAACTTAACTGAACTTATTTGGACTAGATTAAAGGATAACTGGCAAAGTAAAATACTTTAGTTTGGCAAGGAATCCTGTACGAGCTAAACGAAATACAACACTTAATCCGAACACTTCTCGAGTTGAACTCAACTAAGCTTATGTGGACTAGTCTTAACTAAACAAAAACTAATGAAACCAGAACAGTATTGTATAGGGTCGAAATATACATGCCCACAAACAACTACAGAGTTAAAATACAACAGGGCAAACTCGGTCAAATATCAATACATACTTTCAAACTGCTGGATTATAAACTAATCAATTTTCACAAGCCTGTTAATGTACTATGAATATTACAGCAAATGCTTGAACTTCTTCAACCTTTTTCATTTCATGCTTTCAAACTGTTTCAATTACATCAATATGGGACTTGAAATGTGTACCTGAAAATGCTGAATGTGCAAAGGAGAAGAAGAAGAAGATGTGGAAATCAGCAGCAAAAGAAACAGGACTAGCAATAGCAGCAGGACAGGGCAGCAGCAAAACAAAACGAACAGCAGAAAAGGCTCAAGTGCAGAAATGCAACTATGGCCAATAGAAAGAAATAGCCAAATGAGAGCACAACCCAGTGGAATAGAATCAAGAACTCCAAGCAGACCAAACCAGTAGTGAACCAATGGAAAACACTTGACTAAGTAGACACAACTGGAACTTCAAACAATCAGAGTTGATTTCAACGAGTTAAACAACTAAAAACCCAAATAACAAATAGGAAGAAACAATTTCTGATTGTAGATTGTATAATTTCTGTATCTTTTTGTATGTCTTTCAAGCTTTCTCTTTCAACACTCCTCACAGTGTGTTCCCCTTTCCTTTATTTTCTGATCTCCTCTCCCCTCTAATTCTGTATTTGCTCCTATGCCTCACTCCCTTTTTTAGCTCTCTAGCTCCCTCCCTCTAATTCTGTATCTCCTCCCCTTTTATAAGCCTCGACACCATCTCTTTTAACAGCCTCCTTTCCAAATGTCACAGTACCCCTCCCATGTGTCTTTTACCTTTTCAGATCCCAATTAGTTATTTAAGTATATAACCCCATCAATATTCCCTGGCAGGCTTTCCTTTCCTATTTTATTAACTAAAAGCAAGCATGGGCAGTAGAATATATCTGACAGCATATGCTGTCAAACAATTTTTAAAAATCAAAAGCCTTCCTATGCAGGAAAACAGGCTGTGCACAATGCACATGTTGTGCACAAGTGCACATGCCATCAACTCAGATTTCAATTAACAGACCAAGCCTTAGGTTTCTGAAATCACATTAACAGCTATAAGTACCTGGACTTGGTTCTTAATTGATTCAGGCAAATGTTCAACAGAAGCAAGTCAATTTGTTATTGTTCGGACAGTTGAAACTAATTGACGACATATGTCGACTCGACTATATTAATCATAACACATACAACCGTAACCAAAAATCAGACATTCAAAGTATAGGGCAACATGACTTGAATTGTACTGGCTAGACAAAATTATACTTCGAGGGATCAGTTAATCAAAACAAATTTGGAACACAACCAATACACATGCCTTATCAGAACAGGAGGGGAGGGATTCAGGCAAATCCAGAGGTTCAAACAAAGTGGACAAACAAAAGTTGATAAAATTAAAACAAATATGAACAGTCTTTTAAAACAAATCACACGGCTAAAAACAAATAAAGGAAAGAAAACAAGACTCACCTCAAATCTTTTTAAGGAACAAATCAGAAAAATCCACCGGTGTTTGAACAGACCTTCTTTAAGGTTGAATGGACTTTTAAACGAAGTGTTTCTCGGGTGAGAAACACCTCGATTAAGGTCCATTAGACCTTAATCTCTTCGTTTTGAACAAAACACGGAACATGCACAGGGAAAACTAGAGTTCAAAAACTTAGATCTGGGATTCGTGTTTCCCTGGTTAGATTCGGACCAAACCAAGTATGGTTTGGTCACGAGGAGGGTCCGGGGAGTGTCTGGTATGAAACTGGGGTTGGTTGGGTTAGATCGAGTTTTGACTCGAATCTTCAAATGAAGATTCGAGGACCTGGGGGGTGATTCGAACCAAACGGTTAATAGGTCTATGTTCAGGGTGGTGAGGGGGTTCTATGGTGTTCAAGTGGAGGTCACCGGCGTTCAGGCCGCCGGGTTTTTGGTGAAGGTGTGCAGGGGCGGCTAGGGTTTGAAGGGGATGGGTTTGGTGAAGACGAAGGCGGGGGTGTTGGCTAGGGGGCAGGGTATGGTGAATGGTTTATATAGTTAGTGGGTGGGTGAACCTCGACCGTTAGATCAATCTAGATCTACGGTCTGGATCTGAAGGCTTAAATGGAACGGTGTCGTTTTGAGGGTTGAGGGTTGGGTTCGGTCCGGGTAAGATGGGTCGGGTTTATTGATGGGTTATGGGGAATTGATCTTGGCCGTTGATCACTCTGAGATCAACGGCCCAGATCAGGCACGACTCAAACGACGTCGTTTGGACGTCCTGGGCATCAGGTGGCCTGGACCGGGCAGGCCTGGGTCTTGGGCTGTTTGTTTGGGCCAATTTTGTTAAAATTGGCCCAAGTCCGGAAGGGAAGGGGTCTTTTCTTTATTTTTATTATTATTTTTTTTTATTTCCTTTTTCTTATTTATTTTAAAACAAAACTAAGCCAAAAAAATCAAATCAAAATTAAATACACACTCAAATACAATTATTTGCACACATACTAAAATATTTCAAAACAGGTAAAGTCAAACCAAATAAAATCACGGACGAAAATGCCTATTCATGATTTTCTATTTAACGACCGGATTACGGTTTGAATTATGCAGGACACATATATTTTTGAATTTTATTTTAATGAAGTAAATAAATAAAAATGGGTCAAAGTCACAAATAAATCAACAAGGTGCCGCACAGAAATCCGAAAATTGTACAGCAGGGCCAATTATATTTTTTTTATTTCTTTTTGGAGCGATTGTCGCGCGAAAACAAAAATCACGTGCTCACAGCTGCCCCTCTTTGTTCGGAAACACAAAGAGTTTTCGTGCAAAGATAAAGTGAGCGTGTATGAGCGATTTTTGCCTATGGACTACTCCGTATGAAGCATGTTTCTGAAAGATTTGACCGAATCTTGCTTCAAAGATTTCCTACATATCCTGGGCTAAACAGGAATCAGGTCAATGTAGTTCGGGAAGTTTTGGTAGCTGGGACTACCATGGGATTGCAATGCTTGCTGCTACTGCTGCTGCTGTTGTCACTGCTACGTCACTGACCGCCTTATTACAAACAGACGAAAATTAGAAACTGAACTAACTACTTATGTGTATGTCAACTGCTAGTTACAAGATTCCTATCTATGATTCTTTTACGACTTGATCTTGGGTCTTAGCTGATTCTGCTTGTAGACTCCGATCTGAATCTTGATGCTTGCGAGTTGCGGCGACTTGTGTAACCTCTGGGATACTGAGTGAGACGCGATTGGCAAGGTTCAAGACCTTAATTAAACGTCGGAGTCAATCCGCTCTCCATTCACTCTGATATCTCGGAATGTCTTTTTTTTTTTTGTCTTTTTCTTCTTTGATTCTGAGTTGAGACTCGTCTCGTAGGTCATTTCGATCCGTGTGGCTCGAGGTTAGACCTGCGGGAAAAAACAAACAAACGAACGAAATTTTCTGCCCCAGTTTCACTAGGAAAATTTCGTTAATTATTCACCAGGAAGTTCATAAAATTGATGAAAGAGGATATGCATGCTCAGTTCAGGGTTGGAGCCCTAACACCGGCTAGCTGGGGAGAGGTTCGGTTTGGGGTTTAAAACCCTAATGCCGAACAAAGGAAGAATTCAGTTTAGGGTTTAAAACCCTAATGTCGATCGCATGGAAAAACTCAGTTTAGGGTTTAAAACCCTAATGCTGGCTGGAAGAAAAAGTTCAGTTTAGGGTTTAAAACCCTAATGCTGACTAAAAGAAAAAGTTCAGTTTAGGGTTTAAAACCCTAATGCTGACTAAAAGAAAATTCAGTTTAGGGTTTAAAACCCTAATGCTGACTAAAAGGAAAATTCAGTTTAGGGTTTAAAACCCTAATGCTGATTGCATGGAAAAGCTCAGTTTAGAGTTTAAAACTCTAATGCTGGCTGAAAGGAAAAAGTTCAGTTTAGGGTTTAAAACCCTAATGCTGACTAAAAGGAAAATTCAGTTTAGGGTTTAAAACCCTAATGCTGATTTCATGGAAAAGCTCAGTTTAGAGTTTAAAACTCTAATGCTGGCTGAAAGGGAAAAGTTCAGTTTAGGGTTTAAAACCCTAATGCTGACTAAAAGGAAAATTCAGTTTAGGGTTTAAAACCCTAATACTGATTGCACGGAAAAACTCAGTTTAGAGTTTAAAACTCTAATGCTGGCTGAAAGGGAAAAGTTCAGTTTAGGGTTTAAAACCCTAATGCTGACTAAAAGGAAAATTCAGTTTAGGGTTTAAAACCCTAATACTGATTGCATGAAAAAGCTCAGTTTAGAGTTTAAAACTCTAATGCTGGCTGAAAGGGAAAAGTTCAGTTTAGGGTTTAAAACCCTAATGCTGACTAAAAGGAAAATTCAGTTTAGGGTTTAAAACCCTAATACTGATTGCATGAAAAAGCTCAGTTT
This sequence comes from Nicotiana sylvestris, assembly GCF_000393655.2. Taxonomy (NCBI): domain Eukaryota; kingdom Viridiplantae; phylum Streptophyta; class Magnoliopsida; order Solanales; family Solanaceae; genus Nicotiana; species Nicotiana sylvestris. The sequence goes on along the minus strand of NC_091059.1, from coordinate 88,407,145 downwards.
AGAGTTTAAAACTCTAATGCTGGCTGAAAGGGAAAAGTTCAGTTTAGGGTTTAAAACCCTAATGCTAACTAAAAGGAAAATTCAGTTTAGGGTTTAAAACCCTAATACTGATTGCATGGAAAAACTCAGTTTAGAGTTTAAAACTCTAATGCTGGCTGAAAGGGAAAAGTTCAGTTTAGGGTTTAAAACCCTAATGCTGACTAAAAGGAAAATTCAGTTTAGGGTTTAAAACCCTAATGCTGATTTCATGGAAAAGCTCAGTTTAGAGTTTAAAACTCTAATGCTGGCTGAAAGGGAAAAGTTCAGTTTAGGGTTTAAAACCCTAATGCTGACTAAAAGGAAAATTCAGTTTAGGGTTTAAAACCCTAATACTGATTGCAAGGAAAATTCAGTTTAGGGTTTAAAACCCTAATGCTGATTGCATGAAAAAGCTCAGTTTAGAGTTTAAAACTCTAATGCTGGCTGAAAGGAAAAAGTTCAGTTTAGGGTTTAAAACCCTAATGCTGACTAAAAGGAAAATTCAGTTTAGGGTTTAAAACCCTAATGCTGACTAAAAGGAAAATTCAGTTTAGGGTTTAAAGCCCTAATACTGATTGAAAGGAAAATTCAGTTTAGGGTTTAAAACCCTAATGCTGTTGAAAGGAAAATTCAGTTTAGGGTTTAAAACCCTAATGCTGTTTGAAAGGAACATTCAGTTTAGGGTTTAAAAACCCTAATGCTGATTGGCTGGGGATAAAGCTTGAGAATACTACACGATCTATTTTTGAGTTTTCTCGTTTTAATAGAAGGAAAAAAGGGAGTTTTGCGGGAACTTACCTTTTGAGTGAATTCCTTATTGCCAAAATGTTTCTTGTACCCGTGTACCTTCTTCTTTGGGCGACACCTGCTTCTAGCACGGTTGTCTTGGATTAATACCTGTTTCAACTTAAAGAACAATTGTTAGTTCGAAAATGACGGTCGGTTCGGTGACCTTGATCGTTTCCAATTGCTTTGTTGCGTCTCTATTTATGTTGCGGAATCACGCCATTGATTTGATTCGAACGGCGAAACCTTTAGACTGCTCAGGCTTGTATTTCCGGATTCTGTGATGACTTGCTTCGAAACAATTGTTTTTTTTTTTTTGTGTGTGTGTCCCGTTTCGCTCGGAGATTCACAACGGGGATTTTATTGGAGGTATTTTATGGGAATTTGTACAAAAGGGAAACTCTGTGGGGAATATTTACAAAGTGGATTCTTTGTGTGGATTTTTGTACAATGGGGCATATTGGGGATTTATTTCAAAGCGGGATTTCTAGGATTTGTTGGGGTAAGCTTGTTGGGGAATATTTACAAAAGGACTCGCTGGGGATGCGCCGATGAAATTCCAGCGGGGAGACTTTGTGGGAGATTGTACAAAAGAGAAACTCTTTGGGGTTTTGTACAGGGGGAAACTCTGTGGGGATTTGTCCGAAGGTAGACTTGCTGTGGAAGATTTCAAGATTTCTCTCTTTTTCCTTTACTCCGGAACACCATCGAACGTCATGATTCATCATGCTTGGGTAATCATATCAACAAGATGAGGTGCTTTCCTTCATGAGACGGGATTCCGTGCAAACAAACCTGCCACCTGTCCTTTCCGGTGTGTCCTGAACTCGGGGTTAAAATGCGAAAGGGATTCGAAAAGAAACAAAGAAAAGAGAAAATAAATCAGAAAAGGAGTAACCTTTTCGGGATGAGAAAAACTTATCTGAGGAAGATAATGCTGGCTTTCAATGACATGACATGCTTTTTGGACTGGACGTCTGACCTCCTAAGAGCTTGCGTTTTCCTGAACCAGAACGGATCTGTGATTCCAAACTGGTGGCATTCTGGCGAAACTTTCTTGGGATGGCGTCATTCTTTTCGGCCAACAGCGCCCTTTGCGGGTTTTCGCTGGCTGACCTCTCTCATTTCTCTCCCTGTCATCGCTTGATAGCACTCTTTGCGAGTTTTTTACTAAACAAACTCTCTCATTTTGGTTTCTCTACTCCCGTCGCCTCGTGGTGCCCGAAGGTTTTCACCGCCGAGACTCTCTCATTTTATCTCTCTCAATTCAGAGTGTGATGGTCTTCGTTTGTGACGCTTATTGATTCCCCACCATATTTGGTAATTGATTTGAAGGCTTGTGCTTGGTAAAGAGAGGTAGTGATACTAACTTCTCAACTGCTCGACGTGCCCCGGTTTTCAATTTCAGGGTGAATGGGATTTTATTGTTGGTGTGACTGAACCTCAGGGAGAGGCTGCCTACGTATCCTTTCGGAATCAAGTCAAACGTAGTTCAGGCCCCAATTAAATTTTGTTTTGTTTTGTTTTTTTTTTTTTTTTTTTTTTTTTGTTTTGTTTTGTAATCGGCTCAAAAGTTGGGGGAGAGGATTGGGTAGTGTTTGAGGAGTAGTGGGGAACAAACGCCTTCGTCATTTTCAACGTGTCAGGACCACTGGAGTATGCTTTAGACATAATACCTCTTGACTGCATCTGCATTTACTGCTGTGTCGGGGTCATTTCCTTCGATATCACCCAAATACAATGCTCCTCTCGGCAATATCTTCCTTACGATGTATGGGCCTCTCCAATTTGGGGCAAACTTTCCTTTTGCTTCTTCATGATGCGGCAAAATACGCCTTAGTACCAGCTGACCTACTTCGAAATTCCGAGGTCGGACTTTCTTGTTGTAAGCACGGGCCATCCTTCGTTGGTATAACTGTCCGTGACAAACTGCAGCCATCCGCTTTTCATCAATCAACGTCAATTGCTCCAGTCGAGCCTTGACCCACTCGCTGTCTTCGATTTCTGCTTCGACAATGATTCGAAGCGAAGGAATTTCTACCTCTGCCGGTATTACAGCCTCGGTCCCATAAACCAAAAGATAAGGAGTCGCTCCCACCGATGTGCGTACCGTAGTGCGGTACCCCAATAATGCAAAAGGTAACTGCTCATGCCACTGTCGGGAACTTTGTATTGTCTTCCTCAAAATCTTCTTGATGTTTTTATTTGCAGCTTCCACAGCACCATTGGCTTTTGGCCGATAAGGAGTGGAATTCCTGTGTGTTATCTTGAATTGCTCGCACACATCTCCCATCAAGTGACTGTTCAAGTTTGCTGCATTATCTGTAATGATGGTCGCAGGAATACCGAAGCGACAGATAAGATTTGAGTGTACAAAATCTACCACAGCTTTCTTAGTGACCGACTTGAGAGTGACGGCTTCTACCCATTTTGTAAAGTAATCGATGGCAACCAGTATAAACCTGTGTCCATTCGAAGCCTTTGGTTCAATTGGTCCAATGACGTCCATGCCCCAAGCGACAAATGGCCACGGTGCGGACATGGGATGCAGTTCCGTGGGAGGTGCATGAATCAAATCACCGTGCACCTGACACTGATGACACTTCCGAACGAAACTAAAGCAATCCTTTTCCATGGTCATCCAGTAATAACCTGCTCGAAGGATTTTCTTTGCCAAGACATACCCGTTCATGTGAGGTCCACACACACCTGCGTGTACTTCGTGCATGATCTTTCTTGCCTCCTCGATATCGACGCATCGTAAGAGATTGAGGTCCGGGGTCCTCTTATATAACAATTCACCGCTTAGAAAGAAACCACTTGCATGTCGCCTAATGGTCCTCTTCTGGTCTCCAGTAGCATGCTCTGGGTATTCTTGCGTCTTCAGGAACCTCTTGATGTCATGGTACCAAGGCTGCGTATTTGATCCTGCCTCGATTACACTGCAGTAACCGTGTCTTTCCTTGATTTGGATTTCCAAAGGATCGACGTGGGCGTTGCCCGGGTAGGGTAGCATAGAAGCCAGAGTAGCAAGTGCATCTGCCAGTTCATTGTGACACCTTGGAATATACCTGAACTCTATTGAGGTAAAGCGCTTGCTGAGGTCCTCCACATGTTGTCGGTATGGGATAAGTTTGACATCCCGAGTTTCCCATTCACCTTGGACTTGCCGGATGATCAGGTCAGAATCTCCCATAATCAGTAAGTCTTCGACATCCTGATCGATTGCCATATGCATGCCCATAATGCAGGCTTCATACTCAGCTGTATTATTTGTGCAGAAGAAACGCAGTCTAGCTGTGGCGGGATAATGCTGACCAGAAGGCGAGATCAAAATTGCCCCGATCCCTACACCTTTGGCGTTCACGGCTCCGTCAAAGAACATCTTCCAAACATGAGCTTCCTCCGAGATCATTTCTACGGTGTTTACTTCTTCATCTGGGAAGTAGGTATCCAATGGCTGGTATTCCTCATCGACCGGATTTTCGGCCAAATGATCTGCTAGCACCTGGGCTTTCATTGCCGTGCGAGTGACATAAACTAGGTCGAATTCCGTAAGCAGGATTTGCCATTTAGCCAGTCTCCCAGTAGGCATTGGCTTCTGAAATATATACTTCAAAGGATCCAACCTACTTATGAGGAATGTAGTGTGGGCTTGGAGATAATGTCTCAGCTTTTGTGCAACCCATGTGAGAGCGCATCATGTCCTTTCCAACAGTGTGTATTTGGCCTCGTAACCGGTGAATTTCTTGCTCAGGTAGTAGATTGCTTGCTCCTTCTTTCCGGTTACGTCGTGTTGCCCGAGGACACAGCCGAAAGAGTTCTCTAAGACTGTCAGATACAAGAAAAGTGGCCTTCCCGGTTCTGGAGGGACCAAGACTGGGGGATTCGAAAGGTATTCTTTGACTTTATCAAAGGCTTCTTGACACTCTGTTGTCCACTTAATCGCCACATCTTTCCTTAACAGCTTGAATATGGGTTCACACGTGCTTGTCAGCTGGGCAATAAACCGACTGATGTAGTTCAACCTGCCCAACAGACTCATCACGTCTTTCTTTGTTCTTGGAGGAGGCAAATTTCTGATGGATTTTATCTTAGTTGGATCTAGCTCGATACCTCTCCTGCTTACGATGAAACCCAAAAGTTTGCCCGACGGAACTCCGAAAGCGCATTTGGCTGGATTTAGCTTCAAGTCATACTTCCTTAGCCTCTCGAAGAATTTCCTCAAGTCTTGGATGTGATTATCCTGCGTCCTGGACTTGACTATTACATCGTCCACGTACACCTCTATTTCCTGATGCATCATGTCATGGAAAATGGCGGTCATGGCCCTCATGTAAGTAGCCCCAGCATTCTTTAGACCAAATGGCATGACCCGATAACAGTAGGTGCCCCAAGGCGTGGTGAAAGCGGTTTTCTCGGCGTCCTCTTCATCCATCAGTACCTGATGATACCCAGCATAACAATCTACAAAAGACTGTATCTCGTGTTTGGCACAATTATCAACGAGGATGTGGATGTTGGGCAGCGGGAAATTATCTTTGGGACTTGCTCTGTTCAGATCTCGGTAATCTACACATACCCGAGTTTTCCCGTCCTTTTTCGGTACTGGAACCACATTCGCCAGCCATGTTGTATATTGGACTACCCGGATCACTCCCGTTTTCAGCTGCTTGGTGATCTCCTCTTTAATCTTGTCACTGACCTCAGTTTTGAACTTTCGTTGCTTTTGTTGAACTGGAGGACAATCAGGATGAATCGGCAATTTGTGAACCACTAGATCAACACCTAGTCCCGGCATGTCATCATATGACCAAGCAAACACGTCTTTGAATTCAAGAAGAAGTTGAATTATCGCCTCTCGCGTTTTCTTGTCCGTGTGAATGCTTATCTTGGTCTCCCGGACTTCTTCCGGGGTTCCTAAGTTTACCGGTTCAGTGTCGTTCAGATTTGGCTTAGGTTTATTCTCGAAATATTCCAACTCTCGGTTTATCTCCCTAAAAGCCTCTTCCGCATCATATTCTGGTTCTGGGTTCATTAATTCGCAGTTAAATAGCTCATTGTGATCTGGGCGTGAAGTCCGCAAGCATGTCATACTCAAAGCCGCATTATTAGGACTGAAAAGGAAGATAAAAGGAAAACTAATAAAAAATCCAAGCAAAAGAAAGAATAGGAAAGCAATGATGATTTTTTTTTATTTTTTCCTTGGAAAGTTGGAAGACAACAATGTTTACAACTGGGAATTCAAAACAACAATTGAAAAGAAGAAAACGTTCAAGTTAAGTCCCGGAGATGACTTGTGATACAGGAAAGGTGGCAGGGCAGATCTACCCGGACTTCCGTCTAGTCGGGAATGGCGTGGCCTCCCAGTTTTGAAGTTGGGCGTTCGGTCCCATGTACAGCATCTCAGCAGTGCTTGTGCCTTCACCCGGTTGAACCATGTGGACCTCGTAGAGCATTTCTCTCATCGCCTCACATATTTCCTCGATTTCCTCGGCTGTGAAGACCTCATCATCTTCTTCTTCGATGTACCTTGGCCTGACGAAAGTCGCATATAAATCTGGCAGTGGTTGAGGAAACTCCCAGCCCTCATTTTTCCTTTTCTTTGCCCCTTTTTCGTCTGTTGGAGTAGGTTTGAAACCTAGTCCAAAAGGTTTCTTGATGACTGGCAAAGTAACGGGTTTTGTTATTCCCTGAAGGATTCGTCCATGTCCCTTCCCTGGCCTAAATCCGTGCCGGATCATCTCTTTGGCTACCATGACCGAAGCGTTAGACAAGAAAGGCTGGGGGCAAGGTACTCCCTCTTCGTGCTGTTCAGCCAGTACCACCTCGAAAGCTTGATAGACCGTATGTTCGCTCCCTTCTCTCGGTTCAAGATACGGAATGGATGGGTCCCGGTAAATGGCATGTTCGTCTTCCCCATGGATCACGATTTCTTGGTCTTCGTACTCGAATTTCACCATCTGGTGAAGAGTGGAAGGCACGGCTCCTGCCGCATGGATCCAAGGTCTGCCAAGGAGGAAATTATAGGATGTGTCCATGTCGATCACCTGGAAGGTTACTCGAAATTCGACTGGTCCTATGACCAACAACAGGTCTATTTCTCCCATGGTATCTCTCTTGATGCCATCGAAAGCTCTCACGCAGACGTTATTGGGTCGGATTCTTCCTGCCCCAATTTCCATTCTTTGTAGCGTGGAGAGCGGGCAAATGTCAACACCTGATCCCCCATCCAGCATTACCCGCTTGACATAGTAGTCCTCGCATTTCACTGTTAAGTGCAAGGCCTTGTTGTGTGCTGCTCCTTCCGGGGGTAAATCGTTCTTGTTGAAAGAGATTTGGTTGACGGCGAAGAATCTTTCTGTCATCCGCTCTAGTTGCTCCACCGAGGTTTCGACCGGTACGTATGCTTCATTCAGGGTTTTCAGCAGGATCTTTTGATGCTCGGTTGACCTCATTAATAGTGACAGCATGGACACTTGCTCAGGGTGCTTGCGCAGCTGGTCTATCACTTCGTAATCCGGCATCTTCATCTGTTTGAAGAACACTTCCGCTTCTTCAACACTCACGGGCTCCTTTGGAGGGAAGCGCCTTTGTGTGGCGTTATTCAGTTCTTGGGTATTTGAGTACCCTCCAACGAAAGTATTTTCTGGAAGTTCTTCCATGACCTCCTTACCTTTGTACGTTACCAAAGTCTTTTGATAATTCCACGGCACTGTGGACGGGTTGGTCATTGGCTTTTGTGGCACGCGTCCGATAACCACTGGCTCATTCAGCCGAGGTGGTTGAATCGTCCCCCGGACCACATAGGCCCCTTTTGGCACGTACATAGGTTTTGTCTTTTTGATCCCGAAGTTCTGCGTCTTCTTGGCTTGACCTCGCGGTATGTAAAGAACTCCACCCTTTGCTGGTACTACTTTCTTCTCCACCTTCTTTTCAGGCTTGCTTTCTGCAGCCTTGGCCTCCTCCCCCCTTTCTGATTTCTGGTCTATTTCAGGCCTCCTCCCCGTGTCGACAATGGCAATTATGGCTTTCAAGGCAGGGTCGAACTCTTTGTCTTCACAAATCATGCCGATCAGCGGCCCATTATTGTGAGCGGGCAATGGATTGTTAGTCACATTTGGGATCTCTTCGTCCCTTAGCACTATCTTCCCCTGCTCTATCAAATTTTCGACCACTCTTTTCAATGACCAGCAGTCGTTTGTATCATGTCCTTCGGCCCCTGAATGATAAGCGCATCTGACTCCGGCTTTATAAGAAGGAGATGTCGGGTTTTGCCTTGTTTGGGGAATTGGTTGCAAGAAACCCAACTGGACTAGCTTAGGGAACAATGTAGAGTATTGTTCACCGATGGGCGTGAAAGTCCGCCGTCGAGGTGGCTCCTGGGGGCGGTAGTTATTCTGCGGGGGTTGTGGGTTATAGTGGTTGCGGTAAGGAGGCTGATTTCTGGGAGGTGGAGCTGGGCCTCGGTTGGCTTGTTGTGGTGGATGGTTATAAGGTTGGGCATTCATGACCATATAAGGTTGATGAGCATATGCCACATTTGAGTGGGGGTAGTAGTGTTGTGGGGCCCTTTCCGGAAAATGGGGCCTGGGATGACGATACTCCCTTGCTTCAGAGGCTGCCATAGCCGTTTCTTCCTTCTTCTTCCCCCTTGTCGTCCCTCCAGACCCGCTTTGGACGGCCTGGGAGGTTGCCCTTATGGCTGCTTGACTCAATATCCGACCCGTTTTCAGCCCATTCTCTACCATCTCTCCTATCTTGATTGCTTCCGCGAATGGCTTACCCATGGCTGACATCATGTTTTGGAAATAGTCAGACTCTTGAGCCTGGAGAAAGGTAGTGACCATTTCCACTTCATCCATGGGAGGCTTCACTCTCGACGCCTGTTCACGCCACTTAATAGCATACTCTCTAAAGCTTTCCGAAGGCTTCTTCTTCAAATTCGACAGAGAGTTTCGGTCTGGCGCAATGTCGATGTTATACTGGAATTGCTTTACAAAATCTCTGGCGAGATCATCCCATATATGCCATCGGGACATTTCCTGATCCATATACCATTCCGAAGCTATCCCTACTAAGCTTTCCCCAAAATATGCCATTAGCAGTTCTTCTTTTCCGCCGGCTCCCCGCAATTGGTTGCAGTATTTCTTAAGATGTGCAATGGGGTCACCGTGCCCATCGTATTTCTCAAACTTGGGGGTCTTGAAACCTGTTGGCAGGTGTACGTGAGGAAACATGAATAGGTCGGCGTAAGAGACGCTCTTCTGCCCGCTCAATCCTTGCATATTCTTCAGACTTTGCTCAAGGCTTCTCATCCTTTTGGCCATCTCGTTTTGTTCTACAACTCTGGGGTTCTGATCCTGCCCTGGTACAAGCTCGCACTGAGGCGGTAGAGGATTAGTACTGGTAGCGAACCTATTTGGTTCCATTGAGAACGACGGTGCTTGGAATGTAAAAGAGGATGAGTCAAGGCTTGGCTTGTATGTGGCAGGCTGTGCCGTAGCTGGGCAAGGCGATGCAGTAAAGATGTTCATGCTTGCATCATTGGCCGACATTCGGGGATGAGGCTCAGAAGGTGATCCTGCAGAGAAGGCGGAGGTGGCTGGGTACCCAAATGGGGTAGCAGGGTAATTTATGGGAACATTAGAAGTCCCACTTGACCTGGAGAATAGTTCAGGGAATCCGGGGACGACACTTGGCGGCTCTTTCCCATTGTTCCAGTCATCCAGCATTTCCAACATGCGGAGCCGTAGGATCCTATTTTCCTCCGCAGTTGCGGATTCAGGTGTGAGGACGGCTGAGATTGAGCTCTCCTCAGAGACGGGGACTGTTTGCAATGGAATTTCCGAAGACATTTCCACACTTCCTTTTGACCTGGTGAAGTAAGTGTGAGTACTGCTTCTTGCCCTAACAACAGGTAGTTGAATACTTCTCCTTGACCTCGTGAAATATGAGTGCGAGGCCAGACTTTCACCAAACCAACCGTCTTTTCAAAAACCCTGGGAAAAATGCTCAATGACAAACGCACGGTTAATTCTGCAGCAAATAATAGATAGTTAATCTCACGTTGGGCATGATGCACCTATACAGTTAAGTGGATTACTATATGTTTGCTGCGAGAGCATGCGTCATTCCGGCATTTTTCTCTTATTAGTTTTTCCCCCTTTTTTCTTTTCTTTCCTTTTCTCTTTTGTTTTCCTTTTATTTTATTTATTATATATATATATATATATATATTTTTTATTTTTGTAGTAAAAGAAATGCGACCGGATCCGATGAGGATTGCCTACGTATCACGATGCCTACGTGAATCAGATCATTACGTAGTTCGAAAAACACAAATGGACGTAAAAGAAACAACCTCTTCATTGTTGAAATGTTCTATTACAAGCTACATTCTGCAAAAGAAAAAGCAAACTTGGAAAATGAACCTAGACTCAAAATAGACTGAAAATCACCTTGATGAAAAAAACAGGCAGAAGATGCTAAAATACAGATTTGACCTATGAATGCATTATGGTTTTAAAAATCGGTTTCCGCGGGGCATCGTTCGGCCTCGCCGCGGTCCTAGGCGTGAGATCCCTCTCAAGTTGCTCCAGCTCGTGCATAGTCTGCTTGACATAACCCATTACTGCCGAGAGGACGGTAGCGCTGGACATGTTCTCACATCGTAGGCATCGTCTGGTGATGGCATGGGCAATGGCCTTGATCCTATCTCTGGTTTGCTTCTTCTCTACGAGCAGGCGTTTTGTCTGATCGCTGCATATCTTGAAAACTTGAGCATCTTGTACATGCTGATGCTTCAGTCGTCGTACTTCCAACTTCATCTGGGCTATTGAGTCATACCAGTATCTGCTCTCAATTTGGAAATCCTTGGCCTGATTAGCTGTTTTGATCTCAAGTGCAGCCATCTCTCTCTTTATCTTAGCAACAGTCTTCTCATGGTCGCTTTCCAATCGATTCAGGTACCTGCGATGCTTATCTGCTCTTGTATCCCATTGTGCCTTAAACCCTGCTATGATGTTTTCAGATTTCTCCAAGCCATCTCGCCATTCCCTGATTTCACCTTTTAGCCCTTTTATCAGCTGCTCGTCCGATCGACGCCTTGGTTGTCTATCTGCATCCAACCTTTTTTGTTTGATTTGAGCTCTGAGCATCTCATTTTCTTGAGTTAACCTGTTCCGCTCTCCCAGATCGGTAGCAATTTGCACGTTGTGTTCATATTTCAAGTTTTCCACTTGTTGCTTTAACCTGCTGATTTCGGTGCAATAGCCTCTTTCTTTTGCTAACCAATCCCACTGCTTTTGTGATGATTCGGTAAAATTCCGGATGTGGGGTCTCTTAGCTGGCCTTTCATGCTCGAGTTCCCTTCTGTACCATGCAAGGTAACCTGGCGCCGTTTCTCCTTTGGCTTGATCCCGCACGCAAGTATCTGATTTCAAATATTGACCCTCATTCCAGATTTGGCGAATCTTTGCTTCTGGGAACTGTCCGTTAGGACTTATCTCAACTGCTTGAGTGCTTAGATCTTCCTCATGAGGTACTGTCTGGCATCTTCCGAACTGTCTTAAAACTCGGCAGGGTGCGTAAGGTTGAATGCTCTTAAGCCCCATCAGCAAGAAATGAGTTTTAGCCGCCGACATATATAAGACCTCATCAACAGGCAACCATCCCAACTTCCATTGTATTTGGCTGGCAGTAAGAGCTTGAAAGAACGAGGTCCAAGCCAGGACTCCTTCGGGCAAACTGATCTCTTTGGCTCTCGTGTAAGATTCTTCTATGCGGGTCTTTTCCGGGGAACCATGGCTCAAAATCTCGGAATGATGGCAAAGGTGCTCGGTCATCCATATCTGCAGGAGCAAGTTACAACCTTCGAAGAAATTTCCCCCAGCTTTACAAGCTGTGAGAGCTCGAAAGATGTCGGATACCACCATAGGCGCGAGAGTACTGTCACTTTGCGTGAGTAAAGTGCTGACGACCCCAGATATCTTCAAATCAATGTTTCCATCTTTCCTGGGAAATACCAGAAGGCCCAGGAACATCATCATGAATGCTACCCGTCTGTGCTCGTCCCACTTCTGCCGAACTCCTTTGCTGCACAGTTTGTTGATTGGATTATTGAATCCCCCCTCATGACCGTACCTATCATATATGAAGCATGGAGTACAGAATCCGGCTGCTAGATCCGGGTTGTGGACTGTTCTGGGTATCTTCAATGAATCTAGGAATCGATGTGCCGTGACGACTCTTGGGGCGACCACGTATTTTTCCCTCAACGGAAGTTCAGTATTCCCGATGTATCCGGCCATTTCTTCCAAAGTTGGGGTGAGCTCAAAGTCAGAGAAATGGAAAACATTGTGCGCCGGGTCCCAATAGGTAACCAAAGCTCTTATGATATCTCCCCGAGGCTGGATTTCCAACAGACCCACAAGACCTTTCAGATATTTCTTAACCTCATTTTGCCCTTCAACACCTAGATCATTCCACCATAGCCGTAACTTGACAGGGATTTTGGTCATTATTGAAAAATGTTCATTTTGCATCGTGCTCATCCTGCACATTTATTAAGGTGATTTTAACAAAAATGACTGACTCAAAATATTTTACAGAGGGGACCAAGCTTTGAACACGGCCTTTAAGCACTTCGGGGACGAAGATTTTAAGGCTGTGTGGGTCTAAAAATGCTAAGCAAAACCCAAAAGTGGCTATTTATGCAAAGTCAGCCTTCCGGCGTCCCTTTCGGGAACATTCGGCTATTCATGTCAAAACAGCGTCACCCTATTCATTTACGACCCTTTTTATCGTTTTTTTTTAAAAATTAGGAAACTCAATATTGCTAACACGACCCTTCAACGCCTAGGGGACGAAGATTTTAAGGTTGTGTGGGTCAACTGGACTAAACCTTAAAAATGACCCAAAGGTGGCTGTTTATGCAAAGTTAGCCTTCCGGCGTCCCTTTCGGGAACATTCGGCTATTTATGACAAAACAGCATCACCTGACTTATTTATGACTCTTTAAAAATTTGAAACATATTTTTTTTTTGATTTTGGCTATTTTAGCAAAATGGGGGTTGAACCCGACGAGGGTTGCCTACGTATCTCACATCCGGTGAGAATCAAACCGGCGTAGTTCGGGATATCGTAAAATAGGAAAAAATCGAATAAACCTAGAAATCAGGAATGCGTTTTTTTTTACATTTTTTTTTTGGAAAGAGATAAAGATTAAAGAAACTATATTTTTTTTATATTATTATTTTTTTAAAGAAAAATTTGGACTATTAGTCTGAATTCATAAAAGGGGTACTACGAAAGAAACAACACATTTTTTATAAAAGAAAAATTTTATATTTTTTTTAATAACTCTCAATAAACAAGACAGTTTTGTTTTTTTTTTTTTTTTTTTTCCGGCGAGGTTTTGACACTACTTGGACATTGGTTTTATTTTCCAAAAATAAGTAATTATCTCCCCTACGCTGCTATTTTCCTCTTTTTTTTTAGGAACCGGTCGACATGCGGAACCGAAGCAAATAAATGCACAACACATATAGTAATGCAGCATGATGGTCTTTTCCATTTCTGGTTGCCTGTCCTAGACGGACCCAACCCCTGCGTTGAGTCCCCTAAGTCAAATGCAATATGATGCAAATAAGCGTTCCTACTAGGGATCCGGCATGAAGTTTTGTTATACTAGGTTTAAACCTTGGTATATGTTCTAGACTGTGTACCCGAGCGGACAACTCGAGTCGAGGAGGGGGCTACGTACCGGGGACCCGCGAGATCGTCCGGCTTTGTAACTTGTCCAACCTCTTTCTTATTTCAGGTATTGACACTAACAGAATAGGGAGTCTCGACCAGCGAGCTTCTCCCCGGAGGTAAGAAAAGAAGGGTTTCGGCACAGTTTATATACAGTTAAGATAATATCAAAGCGGTAAAAGACAACATTTAGCACGTTATGCAAAAACATGTAATAAAGATCAGATAATAAAGCCAAATATAACAATTATTCTAAGCTCGAATTCTTGAACCCTGAACCAGAGATTCTGGGTTCGTTTCCCCAGCAGAGTCGCCAGAGCTGTCACACCTCCTTTTTCCGCGCCCGGCCCGAAGGGTTAAATGCGCGGGGGTGGAGTTTTTTCCAATTTAAGTGACAATATTCGAAAATGGGATTATTTATTTAATTCAGAGTCGCCACTTAGGAAAGGTTTGGCTTTTGGTGTCCCAAGTCACCGGTTTATCTTGAATCCCAAATCGAGGAGATTTTCGACTTTTCCAAATGATGTCTGCGAACCAGAAATTCTAAGTAAGGAATTCTGTTGATCCGAGGGAAGGTGTTAGGCACCCTCGAATCCCGTGGTTCTAGCACGGTCGCTTAAATTGTTATAATGGCTAAATATCTGATTTAAATACATATTATGACTTACGTGCTTTTATTAAGTTTAAAACCGCTTTTATTATTATCACTTATTTTTATAGAATTGCAACGTCGTGAAAACGCATCTCGAACCACGTCACAATCAATGCACCCGTGATCGTCGACACATTTGGACTTCGTTGAGATTCGATTTGGGTCACATCAATGTGCACCCGAATTTAAGAATGTGATTTAATTAAGCCGCGCCTACAGAGTCTAACGCGTTATTATCCTTGTAGAAGGCCATGAATTTATTAAATGTCCTATCTTGAATTCTAAATAATTATCATGATTATTTATTGAGGGCCCCGCAATTTTGCATCTTTATTTGGCGAGGCTCATCTCTATTTTAGAAAAAGGATATCCTAAAATGGCTACATTTCTAACGCATTTGTCTCTAAGACTAGAAGAAAAGGTACATGCTGATTCAATTATAGGCTTTTGTCTAATCCGGATTTTTGTCAGTTTCTGATTAACTACTTATAAGGTAAAAACGTCATGCCTCGCGAGGATGTTTCAGTCGAACAAAAAAAAACTACATATGAGATTGATGAAATGCAATACCTAATCCGAATATTTCTTGAATTGAACTTAACTGAACTTATTTGGACTAGATTAAAGGATAACTGGCAAAGTAAAATACTTTAGTTTGGCAAGGAATCCTGTACGAGCTAAACGAAATACAACACTTAATCCGAACACTTCTCGAGTTGAACTCAACTAAGCTTATGTGGACTAGTCTTAACTAAACAAAAACTAATGAAACCAGAACAGTATTGTATAGGGTCGAAATATACATGCCCACAAACAACTACAGAGTTAAAATACAACAGGGCAAACTCGGTCAAATATCAATACATACTTTCAAACTGCTGGATTATAAACTAATCAATTTTCACAAGCCTGTTAATGTACTATGAATATTACAGCAAATGCTTGAACTTCTTCAACCTTTTTCATTTCATGCTTTCAAACTGTTTCAATTACATCAATATGGGACTTGAAATGTGTACCTGAAAATGCTGAATGTGCAAAGGAGAAGAAGAAGAAGATGTGGAAATCAGCAGCAAAAGAAACAGGACTAGCAATAGCAGCAGGACAGGGCAGCAGCAAAACAAAACGAACAGCAGAAAAGGCTCAAGTGCAGAAATGCAACTATGGCCAATAGAAAGAAATAGCCAAATGAGAGCACAACCCAGTGGAATAGAATCAAGAACTCCAAGCAGACCAAACCAGTAGTGAACCAATGGAAAACACTTGACTAAATAGACACAACTGGAACTTCAAACAATCAGAATTGATTTCAACGAGTTAAACAACTGAAAACCCAAATAACAAATAGGAAGAAACAATTTCTGATTGTAGATTGTATAATTTCTGTATCTCTTTGTATGTCTTTCAAGCTTTCTCTTTCAACACTCCTCACAGTATGTTCCCCTTTCCTTTATTTTCTGATCTCCTCTCCCCTCTAATTCTGTATTTGCTCCTATGCCTCACTCCTTTTTTTAGCTCTCTAGCTCCCTCCCTCTAATTCTGTATCTCCTCCCCTTTTATAAGCCTCGACACCATCTCTTTTAACAGCCTCCTTTCCAAATGTCACAGTACCCCTCCCATGTGTCTTTTACCTTTTCAGATCCCAATTAGTTATTTAAGTATATAACCCCATCAATATTCCCTGGCAGGCTTTCCTTTCCTATTTTATTAACTAAAAGCAAGCATGGGCAGTAGAATATATCTGACAGCATATGCTGTCAAACAATTTTCTTTAAAAATCAAAAGCCTTCCTATGCAGGAAAACAGGCTGTGCACAATGCACATGCTGTGCACAAGTGCACATGCCATCAACTCAGATTTCAATTAACAGACCAAGCCTTAGGTTTCTGAAATCACATTAACAGCTATAAGTACCTGGACTTGGTTCTTAATTGATTCAGGCAAATGTTCAACAGAAGCAAGTCAATTTGTTATTGTTCGGACAGTTGAAACTAATTGACGACATATGTCGACTCGACTATATTAATCATAACACATACAACCGTAACCAAAAATCAGACATTCAAAGTATAGGGCAACATGACTTGAATTGTACTGGCTAGACAAAATTATACTTCGAGGGATCAGTTAATCAAAACAAATTTGGAACACAACCAATACACATGCCTTATCAGAACAGGAGGGGAGGGATTCAGGCAAATCCAGAGGTTCAAACAAAGTGGACAAACAAAAGTTGATAAAATTAAAACAAATATGAACAGTCTTTTAAAACAAATCACACGGCTAAAAACAAATAAAGGAAAGAAAACAAGACTCACCTCAAATCTTTTTAAGGAACAAATCAGAAAAATCCACCGGTGTTTGAACAGACCTTCTTTAAGGTTGAATGGACTTTTAAACGAAGTGTTTCTCGGGTGAGAAACACCTCGATTAAGGTCCATTAGACCTTAATCTCTTCGTTTTGAACAAAACACGGAACATGCACAGGGAAAACTAGAGTTCAAAAACTTAGATCTGGGATTCGTGTTTCCCTGGTTAGATTCGGACCAAACCAAGTATGGTTTGGTCACGAGGAGGGTCCGGGGAGTGTCTGGTATGAAACTGGGGTTGGTTGGGTTAGATCGAGTTTTGACTCGAATCTTCAAATGAAGATTCGAGGACCTGGGGGGTGATTCGAACCAAACGGTTAACAGGTCTATGTTCAGGGTGGCGAGGGGGTTCTATGGTGTTCAAGTGGAGGTCACCGGCGTTCAGGCCGCCGGGTTTTTGGTGAAGGTGTGCAGGGGCGGCTAGGGTTTGAAGGGGATGGGTTTGGTGAAGACGAAGGCGGGGGTGTTGGCTAGGGGGCAGGGTATGGTGAATGGTTTATATAGTTAGTGGGTGGGTGAACCTCGACCGTTAGATCAATCTAGATCTACGGTCTGGATCTGAAGGCTTAAATGGAACGATGTCGTTTTGAGGGTTGAGGGTTGGGTTCGGTCCGGGTAAGATGGGTTGGGTTTATTGATGGGTTATGGGGAATTGATCTTGGCCGTTGATCACTCTGAGATCAACGGCCCAGATCAGGCACGACTCAAACGACGTCGTTTGGACGTCCTGGGCATCAGGTGGCCTGGACCGGGCAGGCCTGGGTCTTGGGCTGTTTGTTTGGGCCAATTTTGTTAAAATTGGCCCAAGTCCGGAAGGGAAGGGGTCTTTTCTTTATTTTTATTATTTTTTTTTATTTCCTTTTTCTTATTTATTTTAAAACAAAACTAAGCCAAAAAAATCAAATCAAAATTAAATACACACTCAAATACAATTATTTGCACACATACTAAAATATTTCAAAACAGGTAAAGTCAAACCAAATAAAATCACGGACGAAAATGCCTATTCATGATTTTCTATTTAACGACCGGATTACGGTTTGAATTATGCAGGACACATATATTTTTGAATTTTATTTTAATGAAGTAAATAAATAAAAATGGGTCAAAGTCACAAATAAATCAACAAGGTGCCGCACAGAAATCCGAAAATTGTACAGCAGGGCCAATTATATTTTTTTTATTTCTTTATGGAGCGATTGTCGCGCGAAAACAAAAATCACGTGCTCACAATATTCAACTTAACCTAGAGGATAACTTAAGAAAGGTTAACGATGAGCTATATAAAAAGGAAGAAATTGTAAGAGTTTGGAAAGAGGACTTAACAAAGGTTAAACATGAGTTTGATAGAACATGTAAATGGAACAGATCCTCCGATGCACTTTCATTGCTACAAGAACACCATAGTAGCAGCAGAAAGAGACTTAGCTTTGGAAACTCTGCATCTAAATGAGATCCCAAAAATAAGTACCTAACATTCCCTGAGAATAAGACTTTCACACACTGTGGAAACAATGGTCACTACAAGAGTGATTGCGCATATCAAAAGAATAAAAATTTTGTTCTAGGGAAAAATAGGCTGCAAAGTTGGGCTAAAAAGAATTTAATTTATCTTTTTGCCTATAGAAAGGGACCCTGACTAGTTTGGGTTCCTTAGACTAACCTCTTCTTTTCTTTTGCAGGTCCAAGTGAGAGAGAGCACCAAAAATGATGTATGATAAAAGGTTGCTCAAAACACATGACAGAAAATAAGAAAAGGTTGCTTTCACTTGTGGTCTTTAAAGAAGGTAATGTCTCTTTTGAAAAGGGAAAGCAAGGTAAAATAATTGGAGTTAGAGAGTCTTGCAGGGAAGAAGAGTGAACAATATATATGTAGTGGATTTGTCTACACTTTCCGATAATGAACTCACTTGCTTGAGTGTCCTGGAAAGTGATCCCCTCTTTTGGCATAAGAGACCTAGATATGCTAGTCTAAGCCAACTCAACAAACTAGTCTCCAAGGACTTGGTGATAGGGCTACCTAACATTAAGTTCGAGGAAGATAAAGTTTACGAGGCTTGTGCAAGAAGGAAGCAGGTAAGATCTTCTTTTAAAACCAAGAAAATAGTAAGCACCACTAGAATGATGGAACTGGTCCATATAGATCTTTGTGGACCAATGAGAATATTGAGTAGAGGTGGTAAGAGATATGTCAATGGTGCTTGTTGATGATTACTCTAAGTTCACTTGGACATTGTTTCTAACATCTAAAGATGAAGCATTTGACATGTTCACTTCTTTTGTTAGAAAAACTCAAAAACAACTAGGTAATCAACTTGCATCAATTAGGTCTGATCATGGTACTGAATTTGAGAATGTTAAATTTGATGAATTGTGTGATGAGCATGGCATATGTCATATATTTTTGCCTCTAGGACTGCACATCAAAATGGAGTAGTTGAAAGAAAAATAGGACATTAGAGGAACTAGATAGGACTATGCTACTTGCTAGTAAATTGTCTAATAGCTTCTCGGCAAAAGCTGTGAAAACTGCATGCTACATTATAAATAGTTGCTTGACTAGACCTCTTGTTAAGAAGACTCCCTATGAGTTACTTAAAGGGAGAAATCCAAATATATCCCACCTTAGAGCATTTGGATTCAAGTGCTTTGTGCCAAGAGGAGGGCATGGACTATGATGAAACCTTTGCTCCAGTTGCAAGGTTGGAAGCAATAAGACTCCTCATAGCCTTTGTTGCGTACATGGAATTCACCCTTCACCAAATGGATGTCAAGAATGCCTTCCCCAATGGCTATTTAAAGGATGAAGTGTTTGTCAAGCAACCTCCGGGGTTTGAAAGCAAGGAGTGTCCTCATCATGTGTACAAACTTGACGAGGCACTCTGTGGGCTCAAGCAGGCTCGTAGAGCATGGTAGTGAAAGACTATCAAAATTCCTGCTTGAGCATGGCTACGTGAGAGGTAAAATCGATAACACTTTATTCTTGAAGGAAAAAGGTAAAGACTTCTTTGTAGTGCAGATATATATTAATGATATAATCTTTGGAGCAACTACTGAAAAGCTAAGTAAAGAATTTGCTAAACTAATGGGGAGTGAATTTGAAATGTGTATAATGGGTGAGCTTAATTTATTTTTAGGAAACAAAATTCAAATGGAACTATGATCCATCAACAGAAATATGTGAAAGAGTTTCTTAAAAGGTTTAAAATGGAAGAATCAAAAGAATTCGACACTCCTATAGCAACAACCACAAAATTGGATATAGATAAACCTGGTTCATCTGTTGATCAGAAGTTGTACAGGAGAATGATTGGTTCTCTTTTATATCTCAATGCTAGCATACCTGACATTGTTTCAGTGTAGGTATTTGTGCTTGATTTTAGGCAAATCCAAAAGAATCCCACTTGACTATTGTCAAGGGAATCTTGAGATACTTAAAAGGCACCACTGACCTTTGTATTTAGTACCCAAAAAGTTATAATTTCAACCTAGTAGGATATGCCGACGCTGATTATGTAGGTTTTCTTGTGGATAGGAAGAGCACCTCAGGTATGGAACACTTTCTTAGTTCATGTCTTGTGTCTTGGGCTACTAAAAAGCAAAATTCAGTGGCCTTATCTACTACTAAAGCTGAGTATGTTGTTGCTGCTTCATATTGTGCTCAATTTCTGTGATCAAACAACAATTAATGGACTTTGGAATTGATGTTGGTTGTATCCCTATAATTTGTTATAACACTAGTGCTATTAGTATGACAAAGAATACGGTTCATCATAAAAGAACTAAGCACAAAGATATTAGGCACCATTTTTTGAGGAAAAACTATGAGAAGGGTTTGATCACTGTGAAGTTTTGTGATACTTGATAACTAGGGATTATGATGCATTTTACACTCCTTCTTGCTTAAGTTTTGATTAGAAATGTGTACAAAATAGTCTCAAAGGCTCACTAGTTGTACTTGATTGCAGGTTGGATCAACAAGGTTACAAGGTGTCAAAAACCAGCTCAAAAAGGAGTGAAACTTGCACAAGTACCAAGACGAAGACCAAGCTCGGTCAAACAGGGTCAGTGCAGCCGCACACCATTTTGTTTGGTCTGCAAAGATGAAGATCAGAGAGTATGCTTCTCAGTCAGCCAGGCAATGCAGCCATAGAGGACTTTATACAGTCCGCATTGATTTCATTGCGGCCGCACTCGATTTCGTGCGGTCCGCAGAGCCAAAGTTCAAAGAGGTGACAATTGGAGGATTATGCCCAATGCGGTCCGCGGTTCATTTTGTGCGGACCGCAATAGAAGCCACCGCAGCCGCAGTGTATTTTGTGTAGTCCGCGATGGCCAACATTAGAGAGGAGATTAGTCAAGCCAAGAGCCTTAGTACGTCCGCACTCAATTTTGTTCGATCCGCACTAGCCCCGCATGGGTATTTTTGTCCAGAATTTTTAGCCTAGTATAAATAATTTCTTTTCCCATTTTTAGGTCATATGATAGATTTTGGGACAGAACTACGCTCGTGACTTCTTCTGTTTTACCATTTTGAGTAATTTTAGCTAAGTTTCAACATTGAATCTTCAAGTTTTATCTAGTAATTAATTATTATGGATTTTTCTTCATCTATTTCTTTGTTTTCTTCTATAATTATGAGTAGCTAGACCCATTAGCTAGAGTTGTGGCTCAACCCTAGTGTGGGTAATTGATGGGTCTTGTGTTTTGATGCTTGATTGTCTATGGGTGTTTGATATTTGGACTAATTTAGGCTTTTAATGTTGAATTAGTGGTTGCAAACACTAGTTTATGCCTAGTAAACTTTGGCTCTTCTTGAGAAAGAGAGCCTAAGTCCATGAAATTGTTCCAACAAGGAATTGGGGCGTATTCATGAAATTGATAGCCCCAATTAAAGGGTTAAACCTAGAGATAGTAATACCCGACTTGAACCTCAATTGCTTGCACAAATTTGCATACCCAATTGGTTTTGAGAAAGTCAATTCGGACAAAATCACTCGAACTACCGAGAGGTATAGAGTGAGTAGAATCGTGCAATGGTTATATCATGCTACCCAAATGTGACAATCTAGCCTTAGACTCAAGAATCCGTCAATTGACCACCTAGGAGAAAGTCACTACCCTAGTGCCTTTTATCTATTTGAACAACTTGCAATACTTAGCTTTACCTAGCCTAATTTAGCATCTTAGTAATATAAAATTAGAAGTAAAACCAAAACAAACAATGTTTAGAAGTGCAATTAGGAACAATTACACAATTCCCATTTAGATAGAAACTCAACTCCAATATCTAGCTCCCTATGGAAATCGATCCCGACTTTCTCGGGTAAAAGCTAATTCGACCTCTCTTGCTACTTCATAGTAGTACAGGGTTGGCATAGATCACTTTTTGGCGCTGTTGTCGGGGAGCTAATGGTTTTGGCTATCTTTCTAAATAGTTTTGTGTATTGTTCTTCTTTCCTTCCATTTTACTAATTTGTGTGTGTCACAACTTCAGGTACAAAATGGCAGCAAACTTAAACAACACACCTCTTAGTAGATGACAATGTTGATGATGAGGTCCCTATTGTGACTCAAGGACAAAGGAGAGGCCGTCAGGCCAATGATAATATTCCAGACCCTCCCTCGCCACCTCCAAGAGTGGCTCCTCTAGTGCTTCCAAACCAAGGTTATGCAAGTGCAATTGTATCACCCCTGATTCGGGCGGGCAATTTTCAAATTATCAAAGTGATGCTGACATTGGTGGAACAACGTGGGTATTTCACGGGCGCTGCCAATCAAAATGCTTACAAACATCTCAAAGGGTTCGTGGATACCTGTTGGGGAAGAAAGCAAACTAATGTGTCCGAGGATGCACTTCGGTTGAGACTCTTCCCATTTTCACTTAGAGGGAAGGCATTGGATTGGTTTGAGAGACTTCCCAACCATTCCATCACTACTTAGGATGAGTTGGCGGACAAGTTCATTGCAAATATTTTCTCACCGGGGCATATGGCAGCATTGACAGATGAGATCTTGGCTTTCAAGCAGGAGCCCACTGAACCATTGCATGAGATTTGGGAGCGCTATAGAACAATGGTAAAGAAATGCCCCAATAATGATATGACTAAGGCGATAATCTAACAGACTTTCTACCGGGACATTAACACAACAAACCAATGCATAGTGAACCAACTTGCTGGGGGTAGCTTCATGAAGATGTCTTATAATGAGGCTTGTGACATCTTGACGATATGGCTTACACTTCTTCTACTTGGAAAAGTAGAGCCAATGTGCCCAGGGTGACCCCACGGTCACTTATTTGCACAAAGAGTTACATGATCATGGGTAGGCTATAGCTGAGTTGACAACTACAATGAACCAACTAGCAAAGGCATAGTTGCAACAAGTTCAAAATCCTCACCAAGTGAATGCCATGGAGGGTGTCAACATGCTAGTCAACAAAAGAAGACGAAGAGGTCAACAGAACCAAGGAAATTCGGAGCAATTTGACAATGATTGTGGTGGATTCCAAGATGATAGTTGTGATGGGAAAATGAAGAGGTAAAATACGTGAACAATTATCAAGGCCAAAGGGGCAATTCTTTTAACCAACAACAATGGAGACCCCAAGGCAATTGGGGCAATCAACAACAATAAGGCAATGGTAATTGGGGGAACAACAACCAAAACTCCAACTAGGGCAATCAGAACAACAGTCAGAACAATTCGGGTAATTGGAATAGGAACAACAACAACTGGGGTGGTAACAACAATCAAGGTGGGTGGAACAATGGAAATCAAGGAAATCGGGGGCAAGGCTTTCAAAGGCCCCCAATGTACCAACAACCAAACAATCCGCCCCCATTTCTATCCCAAAGGCCTTAGTTCATCCAACAATGACATGGGGAGAATTAAAATGATATTCGAACAGATGATGAAAAAGAGTGCAGATTCTGATGCTCAATCGTCTTCCCACAATAATTCAATTAGAAATTTGGAGGTTCAGTTAGGCCAAATCTCACAGTCTTTGAATACTCGCCCTAAGGGTGCTCTACCAAGTGATATGGTAGTAAACCCGTAGGGTGGGAACAGTCATGTTATGGCAGTAACTACATGGAGTGGATGAGGCGGTGATGTGAATACCTCCAAACAAAAGCAAATTTTGAGTGATGAAGTTGAGTTGCAAGAAGATGAAGTTCCTTTGTTGGTTGAAAATGTGATTGATGAGAATGTGAATGAAGAAGTGAGGATCGATATTCAAGATGCCGAGGTGGAAACTCAAAATGACGTGAACCCGTCTAAGGAACACATAATAGACATGCCAGAGCCGGTTGTGCCTAAAGCCAAGGCTCCTTTGACAAGGCCACCTCCACCTTATCCTCAAAGGCTCGTGAAGTAGAAAAATGAGAATCAGTTTAAAAAGTTCATTGACATGGTGAAGAGCTTATCCATTAATGTGCCTTTGGTGGAGGCTCTTGAACAAATGTCGGGCTATGCTAAATTCATGAAGGACTTAGTGACAAAGAAACGATCCATGGATTATGAAACTATAAAGATGACCCACCAAGTTAGCGCAATAGTGCATTCAATGGCCCCGAAGCTTAAATATCCCGGCGCTTTCACTATTCCTTGCACCATTGGGAGTGCGGACTTTGCTAAGGCTCTATGTGATTTGGGGGCAAGTATCAACTTGATGCCCTATTCAGTTTTCAAGACTTTGGGTATTGGGCAACCGAGGGCGACTTCCATGAGATTGCAAATGGCAGATAGAACGATGAAAAGACCATTGGGTATTATTGATGATGTGCTTGTCCGAGTGGACAAATTTATCTTGCTAGCTGATTTTGTGATGTTGGATTGCGAGGTGGATTATGAAGTTCCAATCATTTTGGGGAGACCTTTCCTCGCTACTGGGAAGGCCTTAGTTAATGTGGAAGCAGGGGAACTCACCTTCCGGGTGGGTGATGAAAAAGTGGTCTTTCATGTGTGCAAGTCAATGAAGCAGCCGAACAGTTCCGAGGTGTGCTCTTTTATGGACCTTGTCACGGCAGTGATAGTTGATGATACAAGTGCAATGATCAATATGGAGGAACCTCTGGAGGCCATATTATTGAATCTTGATGTCAATGATGATGAGGGCCGAGTGGAGTGTGTGAATGCTTTACATGGGATAGGCTCTTACTCTTATGAGCCTAGAAAACTATCTTTGGACCTTGAGAATCGGAAGACTCCACCAACAAAACCTTCAATTGAGGAGCCTCCGGTGTTGGAGTTGATGTCGTTGCCTCCACACCTAAGGTATGAGTTCTTAGGCCCTAGTTCTACTTTGCTAGTTATTCTTTCCTCTTGTCTTACAAACATGCAGGTTGATGCCACATTGGCAGTGCTTCAAAAGTAGAAAAATGCAAGATGGACTTTAGCTGATATTCGGGGGATAAGCCCCGCATTTTGTATGAACAAGATTATTCTAGAAGATGATGCAAAGCCCTAGTTGGAACATCAAAGGAGGTTGAATGAAGCAATGCAAGAAGTTGTGAAAAAGGAGGTGATCAAGTGGTTGGATACCGGGGTTATGTACCCCATCTCTGATAGCTCTTGGACTTCGCCGGTGCAATGTGTACCAAAGAAGGGTGGTATGACCGTGGTTGCAAATTCACAAAATGAGTTGATTCCTACCAGAACCGTCACCGGTTAGAGGTTATGCATGGACTACCGCAAGTTGAATAAAGTGACCCGCAAGGATCACTTTCCATTGCCTTTTCTTGACCAGATGTTAGACT
The DNA here is from genome assembly GCF_000393655.2 of Nicotiana sylvestris. NCBI lineage: Eukaryota > Viridiplantae > Streptophyta > Magnoliopsida > Solanales > Solanaceae > Nicotiana > Nicotiana sylvestris. Next base: position 88,381,802 of record NC_091059.1, on the reverse strand, counting down.
GACTTGCTAGGCGTGCCTTCTACTGTTTCTTGGATGGGTATTCTGGGTACAACCAAATCTTGATTGCTCCGGAAGATCAGGAGAAGACCACATTCACTTGTCCATATGGCACCTTTGCCTTTTCTCGGATGCCTTTTGGGTTATGTAATGCACCAGCTATATTTCAGCGGTGTATGATGGCCATTTTCACCGATATGGTGGAAGATATTTTGGAGGTGTTCATGGATGACTTCAATATTTAGGGTGATTCATTTGATGAGTTCTTGAAAAATCTTGATAGAGTTTTGACCCGTTGTAAAGAAACCAATCTTGTTCTTAATTGGGAGAAATGCCACTTCATGGTGGAAGAGGACATAGTTCTTGGGCATAAAGTTTCAAAGCATGGTATTGAGGTACACAAAGCAAAAATTGATGTGATTTCAAGATTCCCTCCACCTACCTTTGTCAAGGGAGTTAGAAGTTTTCTTGGGCATGTCGGGTTCTACCGGAGATTTATCAAATACTTTTTGAAGGTAGTAAACCCCTTATGCAAGTTATTGGAAAAGGATGCCAAGTTTGTGTTCGATGAGAGATGTATGCAAGCCTTTGAACTTCTCAAGCATAAGTTGACCACCACTCCTATCAATACCGCACCTAATTGGAGTTTGCCTTTTAAGCTCATTTGTGATGCGAGCGATGTTGCTATTGGGGCAGTTTTGGGTCAAAGAGTGAACAAAATATTTCATCCGGTGTACTATGCGAGCAAGACAATGAATGATGCTCAAGTGAACTACATGGTGACCGAGAAAGAACTTTTTGCTATTGTGTTCGCAATGGAAAAATTTCGATCGTATCTTATGGGTGCCAAGGTCATAGTCCATACCAATCATGTCGCACTCTGGTACTTGAAGACGAAGAAGGATTCCAAAGCTAGACTGATGTGATGGGTCTTGTTACTTCAAGAGTTTGATTTGGAGATTGTGGACCGTAAGGGTAGTGAAAACCAAATGGCGGACCACTTGTCCTGCTTGGAGGAGGAGGGGAGGCCTCGTGATGACCTAGAGATCAATGATTCATTTCCCGACGAACAACTCCTTTTGGTGTCGGTGAATGGTATGTCATGGTTTGCGAATGTTGCTAATTTCTTTGTGACTGGTATAATCCCGTATGAGCTCTCTTCTAACCAAAGGAAGAAGCTCAAACGGGATAGTTTGGATTTCTACTGGGATGAGCCGTACTTGTTCAAGATTTGCACGGATGGTGTGATCTGAAGGTGTGTCTCGGATAAAGAGCAATTGAGTATCTTAGAGGCTTGTCATTCCTCTCCCTATGGTGGCCATCATGGCGGGGCGAGGATGACTTCCAAAGTTCTTAGTTATGGGTTTTATTGGCCAACTTTGTACAAAGATGCAAGTGAACTTGTGAAGAGGTGTGACGAATGTCAAAGAGCGGGTGAAATTTCGAAGAAAGATGAGATGCCTCTCAATACCATTCCCGAGGTTGATATTTTTGATGTATGGGGCATTGATTTTATGGGCCCATTTGTTAGCTCGTGTGGGAACACATACATTCTTGTGGCGGTTGACTATGTTTCAAAGTGGGTCGAGGCCGTGGCTTTACCCAACAATGAGGCCCCGAGTGTTGTTGCATTTCTCAAGAAGAGCATTTTTACAAGGTTTCGCACTCCTCGTGCAATCATAAGTGATGGGGGTCTCATTTTTGCAATAGAGCTTTTGACACTTTGCTTGCAAAGTATGGTGTCAACCACAAAGTTTCTACTCCCTCTCATCCTGAAGCAAGTGGCCAAGTTGAAGTCTCAAACAGATAAATCAAGAGTATATTGTCAAAGACGGTCAATGCAAATAGGACCGATTGGTCAAAGAAGTTGGATAATGCTCTAGGGGCTTATAGGACTGCTTACAAGACTCTAATCGGTATGTCTCCATATCGGTTGGTGTTTGGGAAATCTTGCCATCTACCGGTTGAGTTAGAGCACAAGGCCATGTGGGCTTTGAGGAAGCTGAATCTTGAATGGGATATGGCAACAAATTTTCGTGTGGAGCAGCTTAATGAACTTGATGAATTCTGATTCCATGCCTACTCCAGTTCGTCCTTGTACAAGGATAAGATGAAGTACCTTCATGATAAATATGCTCGTATCAAGGAGTTCAACATGGGTGATTTGGCTCTCTTGTTCAACTCTCAGTTACGTCTGTTTCTGGGAAAGCTTAAGTCCAAATGGAGTGGACCTTTAGAAGTGGTATTTGTGACCCCGTTTGGTGCACTTGACTTGAAGAACAAAAATGGGGAAGTTTTCAGAGTGAATGGGCACAGGGTCAAGCATTACTTGGGAAGAATTGATGACAGCAACGTGGTGGCACTTCTTCATCTTAAATGATTTGATGGTAACCTGCGTCGTGCCGCAACGTTAAATTAGGCGCTTCTTGGGAGGCAATCCATGTGTTTTTCTTCTTTTTTTCTTTGGTTGTTATTGTAGTGTAGGATTTATTTTTGGACTGACTGGTTGTGAGATGTTGTAGGATTGTGTTGATGCAGTGCAGGAAAAACTAGGGAAATGATCTCTCTCTGAAGTTGTCAATGCAAAGACGCTTGTGCGGGGGCAAGAAATCAACACGGACCGCACTGGTGATTTGAGAAAAGTTGGGGTTCTCTAAAGTTTATCACCGCGGCCGCATTGCATTTTATGCGGTCCACTGTGGGTAGGTGAGCTGGGGCCCAGGATCTTTTTCTATAAATAGGAGCTGAGGCCCTCCTTTTGAACTTTTTGAACTTTCTACTCTCAGAACACAAAAAAATTCACTGTTCATCTCTCTAATATGCACGTTTCTAACTGCTCAAGTTCATTACTCAGCATTTCATCTATTTTCTGGTAACATTAACTTCTTCTTAGTTGTTTAATGTATTTATTTTCTTTGAATTTTTATTTTTCTTAGTTCTTCTTCTCTACCTGTCCATATTTCTTTCAATTTTGTAGCTTAGGTTAGTTACGTTTTGTTTAAAGTAGGACTAGGTAGTTAAAACACTAAACCAACACTAAGGGACTCATCAATAGGTGTAAAATTGGACTAAAATTGATCAAAACATGAACCCTAGGTTGGTATTGCTGCTGGGCGTTCAGTGCGGACCGCGGTGGATTTTGTGCGGTCCAAGGTGCCTCTATACGGTCCATAATGGTATTTTGTGCGGACCGCAATGAAAAAAGTCCTGAACGTTGATCATTTGAGGACTGCGGCCGTATTAGATTTTGTGCGTCCGCGGTGCCTCAATACGGACTGCATTGCCATTTTGTGCGGTCCGCGGTGCATAGATTCAGAGAGTGGGTAGTCTGAACCCCACCTCTGTGCGGACCGCAATGGATTTTGTGAGGTCCATAATGGCCTCTTTACGGCCACACTGCATTTTGTGTGGTATGCACTCTGCAATAAAACTGTCCGCAACTTTCTTTTCTGCAACTTTGATATTCAGTGTTCCTATTAATACTAACAAAGCATGAATGAATGTTGTTTGTAGACAATGCCGAGATCAAGAGGAAAAGATGGTAAACAAACAGGAAGAGGAGAGTCCTCTCGGGGTGGGAAGCACGCAATGATAAAATTAACCCCGCAAGCCCGTTAAAACATAAAAAACACAAGGAAGATTATAAAAGCTACAGATAGGGCCATTGACCAGTCGGGGAGTGAGTATGAGCCCTCCCGGGAGGCATCTTCAGATTTTGTACCAGTGTTTGTTCCTGACTTGCTGGAGAGGAACCGATTGAGAGATACACCTCTAGCATCCCCCACTGCCCAAGCCTCAGTTCATATATCTTCTGAGTCGTCTAAAGGCTCAGCTGAAGGCAGTGGGGATGAGTACTCCACCTCTCCTACAACTTCATTATCGGGAGAGGGTGCAATAGCAGAAGAAAGGGAATCAGCAGACGGGGGTGAGCCCCAAGTTGGTGGGGTAGAGTGGACTAGGAACCCGAAGGCATGGGAGGACCGGTTCGTCAGTGAGATTGCCTACCACAAATTCAGAGAGTGGTGGCCATAAATGAAGTTGATACCTGAGAGAAAAATTATCACCCGGGATATTTTGCTCACAATCCCAACGTGCTGAGGAATTCAGAGAAAGAGATGGATGGGACTACTTCATAGGGTAGGTGGATGATGCCAATGAGCACTTGGTGAAAGAATTCTACACCAATGTAGCCCACATCAAAAAGGGTACCACGGTCACCAAAGCATGGAATCTGAAAGTGAAGTTTGATGGCAAGACCATCAATGACTATTTGGGCTTCATGGAGGAGGATGAGTCCATGTACTTGGATAAAATGAAGTTGGGTGAAGAAGCTCGTCTATGGTTGGCGGAGTACTTGGCAAGCCTAGGTACCACCCCTGAGTGGTTGACTGCGGGGGTAAAGATATTGAGGAGGACATTGAACTTCGAGGCGAAGGGGTGGGAGACATTTTTGTACAGTAGGCTAGATCCTATCACCCATGACAACTCACTCCCAATTCACCCAGCGATCTTAGTAGCATTCATTATGGCGGGGTACCCGATCAATGTCAGGAATGTGATGTCCTGGGTCATTACATGGGTAGTGAGTGATAGATCTTACCCATTCCCCAACTTCCTGACCATGTACCTGAAGGACCAAAATGTGGAGAAGCAGAGACTTGACGTGAAAGTGAAGGCAAAAGCACCTTTCTCGTGGTATAGCCTACAGGGCGATGACAACCCTAAGGGAAACACTTCAAAGGAAAATCCACGATTTCAACTGGCCAGTCTGAAGAGCCAGTAGTGGTAGTGACTACTCCGTAGCCTCCCTCCACTTTAGCAGACATGGCCCCAGGCCCATCCATTTTAGTAGATCCAGAGATACTCTCCCCCACTGCCTATCCATTGGCTGCCCACTGTTTGAACTAGGCCCTCACCAGCATCAACAACTGGATGCAGACAACTACTTCTAAGCTGTCTGTATTATCTACTAATGTGGCAGCTCATTCAGCACCTCCTCTTCCACAGGTCCCACAGTAAATTAAGGACACTCTCAAGGATCTTCTGGACAACCAGAAGAAGATCCTTGAGAACCAGAAATTGCTCACAGACACTGCTGATTCACACAGAAAGGCTCTCAATAAGCTTTCTAGAGAGGCAAAAAAGATGAGGAAGACTAGGGTTTCCAAAGAGTCGGTGAGGGAGTTGCGGGTCGAGGTTGAGAGATTGAAGGCAGATCACTTGCCTTTAGATTTGCTATTGCATGACCCAGCACCAGCAGCCCAGCACCAGCCAGAGCAGGAGTCTCAAAGTCCTCCCAAGAGGAAGAGGGTGATCCCCCAGTCTGATGATGTAGTTATCCAATTGGCAGACCCACCAGAGACTTCCTGTAGTCAGCCTCAGGATGCAGCCCAAGAGCCAGTCCAGGTCCCAGCAGAGCCACATATCACAGGGAGCCAATCACAGGCTCCCGAGCATACAGGGGACCCAGGGACCACAGAGGATCCCATGTAGACGGACGGCCCATAGGGAGTTTCTTTTTCCTCTTTCCTCTATTTTTGTGCTTATTTTGCTTAGTTGGCATTGAGGACAATGCCAGCTTTTATTTGAGGGGGTAGGCCCTATTTGGATTTGGATGACTGTATATATATGATAGATTTTATGATTTCTTTCTTTCTTTTTTATCTTTGGTATGCGTTTCATTACATTTTTCGTACTTTTTTCCTTGGACCTGTATATAAAAGTTATGTTTTATTGTATATATTCATCTCCCCTATTGTATATTCGGTTAAATCCCCTCTTGTACATATTCAGTTTACTTTCTGCATTTTTTCTTTTTCTTAGCTTCTTATTTTATATTCGTAGCTTCTTGTTTTGAGTTTTTGCAATAAGCCTTTATTTTTCTTAATGCCATGGTTCTTTCCAAAGGTGGAATTTGTGTGAACCGGGTGACTCTTCCCGATGATGGATGGCATGACAACCTTCTTAAGGGTTTGAGTCTATTTTTTCTTTTTGCTTTTTAGTAGTTAGTTGGTAAGGGTGCCTCAAGCAAAGCTTCACTTAGGCCTAACACATTTGCCTTTGATTTTATGGTCTAAAATAAATCGTTGTGTATATGATGGTGAAAGTTGTGACCTTGAAACTCTTGTGTTGGCCGATAATCATCAAGTGGTTTTTCGGGACCATTGTGTGCTCAAATCTTATCTAAGGTCATTGTGGGCCCCCGACTCTATGTCTTTAAGCAATTCCATAGCTTGTTTGGTGAGAATTTGAAATTGCAAGTCCAAGTTCTGAGCCATTGGTCTATAACTTGCCCTGAATGTTTGTCTAGGCGAAATCCTATGTGTAATTTGACTTGATACATGATTATAGGCTCTCCTTGATCCAAATGATATCTTGAACACTTTCATAGTCCACCAATGATAAAATCCCTAGTCAACCCTTTTGAGCCTTAGAAGTTTTTCATTCAAGAACCACGATACAAACCTTTACCCGTTCTAAAAGATACCCTCTCTTGGCACACGGTCTTTCCTTAGCACATGGCAAAAGTATAAGTTTGGGGGGAGAGACGAGGATTGCAACAAAGTGGTAAAAAGGTACAGAATGAAGAAAAAGAAAGGCAATGAAAAAGAATGAAAAGCAAAAAGACAAAGAGAATGTTCAATGTAGAATGAATAAAGGGATTCAATAAAAGCAAAGAATGAAAGGTGTGAAAAGTTGAGAAAGGAGAAAAGATTTGAAATGAACAAAAACAGAGTGACAGTGTGTCTCTCTAACCCCTTAGAAAGAAGTGAAATGACTTAAAAATCAAGTGAATACATGCCAAAATGAAGCAAAAGAAGTGCTAAAGGGAAGATAGAACCTACTTAGACCAAACATTTCCTACCCTGAACCAAAAGTCTTCACTATGTCTCCACTAAAGCCCTATATGATCTTGAGTTGGATGAAACTTTCATTAGTGGTGACTTACATAAGGGGCAAGCATATGGTACTTAGAGCCGGACTTGTCACTTTTCCTTGAGAGAGATAAGTGTATTTCCATTATCCTCGTTCTAAGTGTCACTATCTTAAAGGTGAGGTTTGCTTAGGGAGAGTTGAGGATGTGTGAGTTTGGGTTCCACAACGACCAAAGTATTAGAAAGAACTTCTTTGATGTGTTGAGTCAACTCTTGATGCTCTTGTGTCGCACTAAACCCCATGGTGTTTAAAAGAGTGAATGTTGTTAATGATTTATTTGAATTGAGGGCAATTGTTAGTCTCAATTGATGCTAGATGAGGTCACTTTAGGTCGGCTGAATTTTCTTGGATTGACTCTCAAAGGGTGAGTCTTATTTTGTTTGCTTGAGGACAAGCAAAAGCTTAAGTTTGGGAGAGTTGATAACTAGGGATTATGATGCATTTTATACTCTTTCTTGCTTAAGTTTTGATTAGAAATATGTACAAAATAGTCCCAAAAGCTCACTAGTTGTACTTGATTGCAGGTTTGATCAACAAGGTGACAAGGTGTCAAAAACCATCTCAAAAAGGAGTGAAACTTGCACAAGTACCAAAACCAAGCTCAGTCAAACATGGCCAGTGTGGCCGCACACCATTTTGTGCGGTCCGCAAAGATGAAGATCAAAGAGTATGCTTCTTAGTCATCTAGGCAATGTGGCCGCAGAGGACTTTGTGCGGACCGCATTGATTTCATTGCGGCCGCACTCGATTTCGTGCGGTTCGCAGAGCCAAAGTTCATAGAGGTGACAATTGGAGGATTATGCCCAATACGGTCCGCGGTCCATTTTGTGCGGACCGCAGTAGAAGCCACCGCGACCGCGGTGCATTTTGTGCGGTCCGCCGTGGCCAACTTCAGAGGGGAGATTAGTCAAGCCAAGAGCCTTAGTGCAGCCGCACTCGATTTTGTGCGGTCCGCACTAGCCCCGCCGGGGTATTTTTGTCCAGAATTTTTAGCCTAGTATAAATAGTTTCTTTTCCCATTTTTAGGTCATATGATAGATTTTGGGAGAGAGCTGCGCTCGTGACTTCTTCTCTTTTACCATTTTGAGTAATTATAGCTAAGTTTCAACATTGAATCTTCAAGTTTTATCTAGTAATTAATTATAATTGGTTTTTTTTATCTATTTCTTTGTTTTCTTCTATAATTATGAGTAGCTAGACCCATTAGCTAGGGTTGTGGCTCAACTCTAGTGTGAGTAATTAATGGGTCTTGTGTTTTGATGCTTGATTGTCTATGGGTATTTGATATTTGGACTAATTTAGGGTTTTAATGTTGAATTAGTAGTTGCAAACACTAGTTTATGCCTAGTAGACTTTGGCTCTTCTTGAGAAAGAGAGCCTAAGTCCATGAAATTGGTCCAACAAGGAATTGGGGCGTATTCATGAGATTGATAGCCCTAATTAAAGGGTTAAACCTAGAGATAGTAGTACCCGACTTGAACCTCAATTGCTTGCACAAATTTGCATACCCAATTGGTCTTGAGAAAGTCAATTCGGGCAAAATCACTAGAACTACCGAGAGGTATAGAGTGAGTAGAATCATGCGATGGTTATATCATACTCCCCAAATGTGACAATCTAGCCTTGGACTCAAGAATCCATCAATTGACCACCTAGGAGAAAGTCACCACCCTAGTGCCTTTTATCTATTTGAACAACTTGCAATAGTTTAATCTTAGCTTTACTTAACCTAATTTAGCATCGTAGTAATATAAAATTAGATGTAAAACCAAACCAAACAATGTTTAGAAGTGCAATTAGGAACAACTACACAATTGCCAATTAGATTGAAACTCAACTCCAATATCTAGCTCCCTGTGGAAATCGATCCCGACCTTCTCGGGTAAAAGCCGTTTTGACCTCTATTGCTACTTCATAGTAGTACAGGGCTAGCATCGATCACTAATAACAAGAAAATAGCTGACATCTTCACAAAATCTTTAAGTAGAGATCACTTTGAGAGGAACATGTTAGAATTAGGGATGATTAAGATTACCTAAAATGACCAGTTCAAAGTTAAATGAAAAAAAATTATTTGGTTAGAAAGTCAGTAAATTGTGTATATAATTAAATTAAATCTTGCTCAGTCTCATACTTTCAATAGTATACTCTTGTGCCATGTACTAAAATGACTCATTAATCTCTAATGATATTTTCTCTATTTTGGCAAATTTAAACTTACACAAGAGAATTCTCAGTGAAAAACCTGGTTCATCATCAAGATTACTCAGTATGTTTTCTACAGTTTGCATAATTAAAATAATAATATTTGGGTAATGAGCAGAGTCCTACATAATTCCAAACTTCTTTTGGACTTATCCGTTACAAGTGAATTAGTTCCGTTCAAAAGAGTCCCAACCGAATTGAAGTACCTAGATTCTAGAGATATACTCCAACGTCTCTTCATAACTGGATTTCAGTTTAATTAGACTTCTAAGAGTCTGAAAAGTTTCCATTACCCCATTAATTACTCATCTCTAAATTGATCAGCTTTAGTGTATTCCTTACTTCATCTCTTTCAAGCCGTCAAAAACTTGCATTCTTCTTTTATCTTCCAAACATAATCTAATTCTCTTATCTTCCATACCCAAGCACAGAAATGACTAACACTCTTGAAAACCCTTCATCACCACCACAAAAAACCACTTCCACCTCTTCTACCACTCCTTCAACCACACCATTTTCTTATAAAAGTAGAGTAAAGATGATGGCATGTAAGATTGTCGCTAGAGGAGAGCAGATCAAGAAAATAAACAAACAATTGAAAGCTCAAGTGGCCAAGCCTAGAAAATCTTCCTACTGCCCTTGCCATTACCAGAAAATTCAGTGACAATGAGGAGGAAATTGAGCCCAAGGCTGTATACAAGAGTGAGATGAAGCCACCCCACAAAGTGTTGTTTGAATTCGTCAACAAAGCGAGTATCATTTTGTGGTAAATACTCTGCTTGCGTGCTACTATGAAGTCCATGCCACTCCTAAAGAACCTGGTTCATCCAAGAAGGTACTAGTGAATAGAAGGTGCGAGGCTTGGTGCAAGAAAGTGGGGCTAAGGATGCTGAGATTGAAAGGCTGTTGAAGAAGAGGTTGGTTGAGGTGGAGACTGAGAGAGATGCTTTCAAAACTGAGCTGGCAAGAGAAAAGGAGAAGAATAATGGCATTCTTCAGGATATGCCGAAACTCCTCCAAGCCATAAACCAAACACCTGGTCCTTCCCATCCATAAGCCTCCTAGCCTAGTGTAGATCAACCAGTGATTCAGTTCGGGATTTTTTTATTATTTTTGCTCATGTTTCCAGTGATTTTATTTCTTCTTATTCTTTGTGGTAGAATCCTATGAATCATCAATTAAATTCACTGACTTTTGCTCAAACTGTTTGTTTATATTTCTTTGATGGTTAAAATTCTTAACTTGATCTATGATGATTAATCCATGATTGCATTTGAAGTAGTCCCAATGGCCATGAGTAACTTTTAAAATGTGGTTATCTTACCTATTTATGCAACTTTTTGATGATGCCAAAAGGGGAAAAAAGGATTGTGCTTTACACTTTGAACAGTGATGTTTATAACCTGATGAACCTGGTTCTTGATGATAAGTGATACAAATATTTCTAACATTGTATTGATGTTGAGCTAAGTGGAAACAGGGCTTAATCTTATGAAAAAGCATAAAGTTTGTCATCATCAAAAGGGAGAATTATTAAAACATCAAAGGGGAGCCTTGAAAGAACGGTAAATTTATCTCCATGTGACTTGTCACGGGTTCAAGCCGTGGAAGCATCCACTAATGCTTGCATTAAGATATGGTGGATTCTTTGTGCATCGGGTTGCGGTAGTTTCTTTTTCTTTTTAATCATATTGTACCTTCTAACTATGCTTAATTCTTTTGAGAGCCATAAATGTCACACAAGGGAGTCTTTCTGTCTTTAGCACAATTTGTAGGAAAATGGTGCAAAAAGGATTGTCTCATATTGCAATTATGAAATATAAAACCTTGTGTCTGTACAAGGTTCTGTTGTTTGCAGAGGAGGTTTAGATATATGTCTTCCTACTTTATGTATTCAGTGTTGAATTTTAATATGCTTGTAAGTGTCAAGCTCTAACCCTCTATTAAAATAGTGGTTTTAGATAACAAAAAATGATTTGAAAAAAACGTCACTTGAACTATAGGTCTAGAGCATAACCTCAACTTGAGAAAATGTTTTCAAGTTAAGTTGAAAGTTTGCACAAAACTAATGAAACAACATAAAATTTGAAGATTATTTTTTGCTTTAATTTTATCGTGATGGATCTTTCTTCAGTTATTATATTAGGTCCTAGTGGTCCCATATTTTACCTTCAATTTTGAAGAATTTCTACAACCTTTACACAAATAGTTTGTTAGATTCATTATTGTTTTTCTTCCGATATACATAAATTATACACGTATTATATATGAGTTATACATAATTTAGTAGTTGGACGGACACTATTAATTAGATTTGGCATCACTGCTTTATTTCATAGATCATTCTTCTGACCTAAAAAGGACCAATGGAGATCGTCTATCTAGATAAAGAATTTAAATTCTATTAGAAGCATTGAGCTTAAAAAATGAAGCTTAGTTGAGTAGATTGTATTATGAATTACTACTATTGTACCTAATGAGAACAACCCCATTATTACGTACAATTATCATTTTATCACTGTGATCAGTAACTTAATTAAGTTGGTTATCATTGAGGAATAAGAATAAGACGATAATAAAGAAGGTACGACATCATCTCCGACCCACAACATAATTTTGAGGTTTCTTCCTCAGTTATTCCTACGTCGCAGAGGTATAGTGAGGCTCAGAGGAAAGCTACAGGGGTACAACAAATGCATAACTGTTGTATCTAAGTTTCAATGATGACAATTGTGTAAAGCTAAATCCTATTTAGTTTGATTGCATAAATCAAGGCACCATCAAAGGCATCGCCAAATGGAAATAAGATCGAAGAGAATTTGATGATGCTAAATCAAAGGAAGTCAAGCCATCAAAAAGGAAACCAAATCAGTCTCGCTATCTCAGTCTCATTCAAAGGACATCGAGACTGTCTAATAAGGAAGCATATCAAATGCAGCTCGAAAATATCAAGCATCTCCTCCAAGGCTATATTAGAAGATTGACCAACCAAATCGACGCTTCAAATCACTCCATGAAATGCGGACAAAGGAAGGACATAAACGAATCCATCCCTTCTCTAGTGAAGGATTCAAAGGCACCCCTTGGGTCAAATCTCTTAGAGGATTCAGTGCCTCAATCAAGATAAATCTGCAACGACCTTCAAACCTCGTATAAGAAGACTTCCAATTTCAAGAAGAAGCATTACGCATCTATAAACACTGTCTTCTAAGTATCTCTAGTTCTTAGTACAAACACTATATTTTGAGTTTACAAGTGTCACAAAGGTAGGAAGAATTAGAACACAAAAAGAGAGTTGTGTCAATATCCAAGAATTATTGTTGATAAACATCGTTGGTGGTGAATGAACTAAAACCATCATCGTTGTAATTCTTTATCAAGATCTAAGAGAACCCTTGTAACCCAAGGGAAACTGGATGTAAGTACCATACTGGTACCGAACCAGTATAAAAATTGTTGCGTCTTGTTTAGCTTTCATTTCGTTTGGTTCATCTCTACTTTATCTACTTGCTGCGCAAAACCTAGTCGACTAAACTTACAATTAGTCAACCAACTTTTAATAGACCACAATTCCCCCCCCCCTCGCTTGTACTTTCAATTGGTATTAGAGACGGGCTTACAAACTTTGCTTAACAGCTAGTGAGGAAAAGATCATGGGATCGAACAGAGTTGTCAGTGCATTAGTTCAAGAAGGAACCTCTCAAATACGACCTCCATATTTCAACTTCCAACACTTTTCTCATTGAAAAGTTCGTATGGAAACTTGCACCATGTCAGATGACTCAAAGTTTGGCGGCTGATAGAAAAGGAAAATCTTCCAATTTCGCCAAAGAAAGATGAGAATGGTCAAGTCATAGTATCGACTGATCCACTTGAGTTAGATGATTACACTGATGAGCAAGCAATTGTCATAACTATGAATGCTAAAGAAAAAAATCTATTGTATGATGCTATTAATGGAGAAGAGTATGAAAAGATCTTAAGCTGTGAAACTGCTAAGGAAATGTGGGATAAATTGGAGGTCACGTGTGAAGGAACCAACAAGGTAAAAGAAACAAGTATCAATATTTTTGTTCGTGAATATGAGCTATTTCAAATGAAGGATGGATAATCAGCAGAGGAAATATTCTCCAGGTTCAGCAAAATCCTTGGAGATCTAAAATCTTTTGGTAGAACAATAAAGAGCGGAGAACAGGTCAGAAAAATTCTTAGAAGTCTACCCACAATTTGGCAGCCCAAGGTTATTGCTCTGGAATATCAGGACCTTGAAAAAATATCCTATGATGAACTTAGAAGTGATCTAATAGCCTTTGAGAAAACTCACTTGAACAGGCAAATTCAGCAAGAAAAGAAAAAAAATATTTCCTTTAAAGCAACTGTGGCTAAACCAGAAAATGAAGAGGAAAAGGAAGGAGGAGAATAGGATGAAAACATAGTCATGCTCTCCCAAGTTGTAACAAGCATGATGAGGAAGAACAGAAATAGCAAGAGAGGTAAATCAAACTTTAGAAAAAGAATGACGAATAATGAAAATGATGGAAGATGTTATGAATATGAAAAACATGGACATATTCAAGCTGATTGTACTGAACTGAAGAAGAAGCTCAGCAGGAACCTTCAAAAGAAGAAGTCCTTTGGAGCCTGGAGTGATGAAGAAGAATCTGACCATGAAGAAATTGCAAATATGTGTTTCATGGCCATAAAAGAATATAACAATGCAGACTTAGGAGAGCTTTGACTCATAGCAGACGAAGGAGTAGATGAGGAAGAAGACTGAAGTGAACTTGGTCATATGGCAGACAAGGGAACCAGTGAGGTAAGTCTTCCTACATGCCCCAACTGTTATGAACTTTAAGAATTTGTTGATATTGCTTTTGCAGATATTGAAAGAGTTCTAAATGAACTCAGAAAAATCCAAATAGAAAATAAAGATTGGGCCTTGAAGCTGGAAGTTTGTAATATTGAGCGTGGCATGCTTCAAGATGAAGTTAATGAACTTCAACTTCAACTAAATGGATTACAAAAATCCACAAATCATGGTTCTGTCAAGTCAAATCAAACTGCTTCTCATAATTATTTGATTAGAACTAGAAACTCTCACACATGCTCTTATTGTGGTAAAAATGGTCACAACACTAACAATGCAGGAACAGAATCAGAGCAGAAAGAGGCTCTAAAAATCCCAACAATCCATCGTGTTTTTATTGTGGAAAATGTGGTCACACTTCTAACCATTGCAGGTTCAAGGACAATAGGAGATGGGTTTGGTGACCTAAATCCTCTAGCCAAGCTAACACTCAGAAATCTAACCATTCAGGACCCAAGCAGGCTTGGGTACCTAAAAAAAAGTAACTCTATTTTGCAGGAGAGTCGCAAGAAGAATCGAAAAGGAAAATGTAATCTTGACAGCGCGTGTTCCAAACATACGACTGGCGACAAACAATTATTCAAAATAGTCACCAAACTAGATGGAGGAACAGTTACCTTTGCAGATAAATCAAAAGAAAACGTAATTGGAGTTGGAAAAGTTCCCCTAAGTTTAACATGTGATGTGGATGAAGGATACCTGGTTGATGAACTCAGTTACAATTTTCTCAGTATCAGTCAACTATGTGATAATGACTATGAGGTTCGTTTTAAGAAACATAGATGGTTAATAGAAGACAAATCAGGTAAAGTTATTCTTTCAGGTAATAGAGATAGGAATGTCTATACTATCAGTAATGTAAATAGCCTTGGTGATTAAATATGTCTTGCTTCTATGTTTGATGATCCTTGGGTTTGGCACAGAAAACTTGGATATGCTAGCATGCATACTACTCAAAAACTTTCTAAACACGAACTTGTCATTGGTCTTCCAAAACAAGATTTTTCAAAAAATTATATTTGTGATGCATGTCAACTAGGAAAACAAACTCGTTCATCTTTCAAAATTAAAAACATCATTTCTACTACTAAAGCTCTTCAACTATTGCATTTGGATTTGTTTGGTCCAACTAGAACTGCTAGTATCGGTGGTAGAAAATATGCTTTTATTATTATGGATGTTTTTTTCGATTTACATGGGTTATTTTTCTAAGTCATAAAGATGAATCTCTAAGGAATTTTGAAGTTTTCTATAAGAAGATTCAACGTTAAAAGGATACTACATTTCCACTATCAGAAGTGATCACAGAGGAGAATTTGAAAGCAGAGATTTTGAAAACTTTTTTAATGACCAAGGAATGTCTCATAATTTCATTTCCCCAAGGTCGCCTCAATAGAATGGATTGGTAGAACATAAAAATAGAACCTTACAGGACATGCAAGAACCATGATTGTGGAAAACTCTCTACCCCGCCACTTTTAGGCCGAAGCTGTGAGCACATCATGCCATATTGTCAATAGGTGTTTGATTCGACCCATTCTTAAAAAGACTCCATATGAGCTATGAAATGGTAAGAAACCCAACATCATTTACTGTCACCCATTTGGGTGCAAATACTTCATTCAAAATAATGGAAAGGACAATCTGAGTAAGTTTGATCTAAAAAGAGACGAAGGTATATTTCTTGGATATTCTCCATCAAGTAGAGCATATAGAGTTTACAATAAAAGAACCTTATGCATTGAAGAATCAATTCATGTTGTTTTTATTGATACTAACTCTCACTCAAGGAATGAAAAACTTTTTGAAGATGAGGAAATTTCTATTGCCCCCAAGTCTGTTGTTTAGGAAATGATTGTCAAAATAAGTCAACTAGTCAGTAGAATCAGTCAACTGAGGAGCACACCCAGGAATCTTCTTCAACAAAACGGTCAACTACTAAGTAAAGGTAACCAACCCCGAGCATCCCAAATGAATGGAAAAGTGAACCTGGATATCATCATAAATTCATTATCGGAATCCACAAGAAGGAATCACTACCATAAGATCTCAAAAGCTCAACCTCACATGGCTCTAATTTCTCAACATGAGCCAAAGAAAGTGGATGAAGCACTGAAAGATGACTACTGGATCAAATTAATGAAAGATGAACTTGATCAATTTGGAAGAAATAAAGTGTTGAAACTGATTTCAAAACCATCAAATACTTCTATTGTAGGAACTAAATGAATTTTCAGAAATAAGTTGAATGAATCCGGACAAGTGGTACGGAATAAAGCACGTCTGGTTGCTCAAGGTTACTCTTAGCAAGATGGTATCGACTACGATGAAACATTTTCACCTGTAGCATGATTGGAATCTATTCGAATATTACTTTCCTTTATTGCTCATAAAGGATTCAAACTATTTCTAATGGATGTAAAAAGTGCCTTCCTAAATGGTTACATCTCTGAAGAAGTTTATGTGAAGCAACCTCCAGGATTTGTAAATAATACTTTCCCAGATCATGTATTCAAGTTGACTAAAGCTCTATATGGACTCAAGCAAGCTCCTCGAGCCTGGTATGAAAGATTAAGCTCCTTCCTTCTAAATCAAGGTTTTAAACAAAGTAATATCGATACAACTCTGTTTATTAAGCACTCAAATTCAGGTAATCTTATCACTCAAATTTATGTTGACGATATTATTATTGGAATTTCTAACTCTATACTATGTGAAGAATTCGGTTATACTATGAAAGGAGAATTCGAAATGAGCATAATGAGAGAGCTAATTTTTTTCTTGGATTGAAAATCAAACAGTCTCCCAAAGGGATCTTTATCAGCCAAACTAAGTACATCAAGGAACATATAAATATGTTTGGCATGGAGAATGCTAAGTCCATTGGGACTCCAATGAGTCCAACAACTACGCTTGATGAAGATAACAATGGAAAAAATATTGATGAAACAATGTATAGATGAATGATTGGATCGTTATTATATCTCACTGCTAGTTGACCAGATATAATGTCCAATGTTTGTAAATGTGCAAGGTTTCAGTCGGCTTCAAAGGAATCCCATCTTATTGTTGTTAAATGTATTATTAGATACATTATTGGGACCCCTAAATTAGGATTATGGTATAATCACTCTAACAATTTTGTTTTAAAAGGTTTTTCAGATGCAGATTTTGCAGGTGATAAAATTGAAAGGAAAAGTACTAGTGACACATGTCAACTATTGGGAAATACACTAGTTTCCTGGCATATGAAGAAACAAATCTATGTTGCCTTGTCAACGACTGAAACAGAGTATTTAGCTGTTGGAAGCTGATGTACACAAGTTCTTTGGATTATGCATCAACTTCTCAACTATGATTTATCTCTTATTTCTACTCCTATATATTGTGATAATACTACTGCTATATGTTTGTCAAAAAATTCTGTGCATCACTCTAGAACAAAGCATATAGAAATCAAGCATCATTTTATATGTGATCATGTTGCTAAAGGTGATGTTGTATTAGAATTCAATAGTACTAAATCTCAACTTGCTTATATTTTTACAAAACCTCTTTCAGAAGAAAGATTTTGTTTACTGCGAAAAAAGATTGACATTATGTCTATTTTGTGAAACAAATCTTTTTTATATGTTCAAAATATTTTATTTCATTTCTTATGTCTGTTTAACTGTGAAGTACATTTACTTTGATGTAAGTGTAATTATTACACGTCCATCAGAACTGCCGAAACATCTCCTCAAAAGAGTCACTTCCTTCTGATTTCATCCTTTCCTTTAACCAATGCAACCCTTCAACCTTCCAAACGCCTAGATAAGAACCCTCTTCTCTCCCTTTATTTCAGCATTCTCTCCAAGCAAATTTCCTTACAATGGCGAAAAGAAACCTCTCATCCTCTACTACTACCAAACGAAGCAGACGTTTTCAGAAAACCTACAATTCTGAAGAAACCGTAGACCTGGAATCCTCCATCAACTCAGATTTTCTCAAAACCGACAATGAAAGCAGTGAATCTTCAGAGGACCTTCCCATTAAGGCATGAAAGAGGCCCATTGAGCAAACCCCCAAAAAGCTTGCATGCAAGAAAAGGGAAAGTGGAGATTATGGAATTTGGGCCAGAGGACAAATTAATCTTCTATGGACCAAGTGAAAAATCAAGGTTTGAGTCCTATAAGTCAAAATCAATGGCTTATGGACTCTCTGTAAGTCTCTCTCTTATGAAAAATCTGCACTGTGATGTGATTTCTATCTTTGATTTTCAACGACTTTCCTATATGTTCAATATTGTTGGGAACTCTGTGTATGAAAAACATGTGAGAATGTTCTAAGCTAATTTGTTTGTGAATGATAAAGATGATTTGGAGTCCATGATTTTAGGAACTCAAATTGTTCTTGACTCTTATCAGTTTGGGAAGATCTTTTTTGCTAAGTTTAACAGGTATGATGTTTTTGTGCAAAATTCATAGCCAAAAAGACTTTGAAGTTTCCTTAGAAGAGGCAAAAGCCTTCCTGTCTGATAATCCTCCCGACATTGGTCCCAGAAATCTAAAGTTTGAATACCATATTTTGGCCCACATGATAGCCACCACTTTACTTCCTAAAACCGGGTCCCTAGCACTCTGTCTACCAGGGATATCTTTGTTCTTTACTGTCTTGTGAACAATAAAAGACTTGACTGGTTTGTATAGATTCGTTAGTATATACTTGAGAGTATTACGGATATATATCCTCTTCTGCTGCTTGTCTACCCTATGGCCTGCTAATCTCACATATTCTTGAAGTTATGAAGGTTGATTTGTCACATTTCTCACCCAAGCATATTACCGGTACCTATGATAAGACAAATTTTTCTATGATGGGTTATACTTTAAGTGATGATGGATGGTCAGGCATGCCAAAGTTAAAAGTGTTCCGGTGCAGTTTGAAGCTCCCACTGAACCACCAAAGTCTCAGTCGACTGCCTCTCAAAATTTTCAGTAGATTCAACAATATCTAGATGGGGTAAAACTCCTTCTTACTGAGATGAAAGAATAGGAGGAAAAGATTAGGGAAGTCACTAAGGAAACATGTACAGATGTGGCCAAGTTTAGGATGGATATGGAAGCCACACGGAGGTAAGGAACTAGGGCATTCAACTCCATCACAGCAAAGATGAACAAGCTAGTCAATGATGTTGACACCTTTTTGCACCAAAGTGATCAACACCCTCAAGTACTTCCTGGGGAGAAATTAAGGCATGTTGTGTGTGTTAAAAATAATTTTTCGTGTGCTTGCTTTTGCTCTGTGACTTATTTGTGCATTGGTCTATATGAACCATCACTCTATGCCTCTATTGAAGGCATTACTTCTGCTGCCCTAACTAGTTTGCATATTATATGTACATTATCTTCTCTATGTTGCATCTTTGGTTTGTATTTTCTTTCCTTTTTGATTTATGTCAAAGGGGAGAACATTATGGAGGAGTAAATCAACAACTCAAGGGGAAAATAAACTCAGGGGGAGCAGCAACAACTCAGGGGGAGCAGGCATCTCTAGCTATATGAAAGTGAACTCTCTTTATTTTCATCATAAAAAACGGGGAGATTGTTACATCTAAATTTTAATAATGACAATTGTACAAAGCTTAATCCTATCTACTTGATTGCAGAAATCAAGGCATCATCAAGGGCATCAACAAATGGAAATAAGATCGAAGATAATTTGATGATGCTAAATCAAAGGAAGGCAAGCCATCAAAAAGGAAACCAAATCAGTCTTGCTATCTTAGTCACAATCAAAGGACAACGAGGCTGTCTAACAAGGAAGCATATCAAATGCAGCTCAAAAATATCAGGCATCTCGTCCAAGGCTATATTAGAAGATTGACCAACCAAATCGAAGCCTCAAATCACTCTATGAAATGAGGACATGAAAAGGAAGGACATAAACGAATCCAACCCTTCTCTAGTGCAAGATTTGGAGGCACCCTTTGGGTCAAATCTCTTAGAGGATTCAGTGCCTCAATCAAGATCAATCTTCAACGGCCCTCAAGCCTCGTATAAGAAGACTGTCAATTTCAAGAAGAAGAGTTATGCAACAAAAAATACCATCTTCTAAGTCTCTCTAGTTCTTAGTGCAAACACTGTATTCTTGAGTTTACATGTATCACAAAAGATAGAAAGAATTAGAACACAAAAGATAGTTGTGTCAACATCCAAGAACTACTGTTGCTAAACATCGTTGGTGGTGAACGAACTAAAACAATCATTGTTGCAATTCTTTATCAAGATCTAAGAGAACCTTTGTGACCCAAGGGAAATTGGACGTAAGTACCACACCGGTACCGAATAAGTATAAAAATTGTTGTGTTATTTAGCTTTCAATTCATTTGGTTCATCTCTACTTTATCTACTTGTTGCGCAAAACCTAGTCGACTAAACTTATAATTAGTCAATCAACTTTTAATAGACAACAAATTCCCCCCTCCCCCCCCCCCTACTTTCAATAACAATTATCAAAGTCCTAAGTATAGATTAATTGACACGGTAATTATTTTTTAAGAATTTCCAAAGCCAAGTTCCTAGAAAAATCATACTTGTAGGGAAGGCATTATTCAATTAAATTTTCAAGAAGTTTGTACTCTTCAACTTCATATTTCAAGGCTAACGAGAAAGTTTCAGAAATCGCCATCACCAATTACTTTAGAAAGACTCTTCCTTTAATTAAAGCAGAAACCACATCCCAACTTTTGTCTTTGCCATTTCTCGCAACTAGAAAAGAGAATTGAGGCCCATGTTCACTCATTTTGACACACATTTGATGGATTGAATCTTGTAATTGACGTATTGGAGGACCCTGTCCCCCATATATATTGTCCAACTTATACAGTCACTAGAAGCATAAAATCAATCATTTAATGTCATTCTTTCAAATACACAAGAAAATTCAGTAGAAATAAAGGGAGGGGGGGGGGGGCACGCAAAGTAGTATTATCAACATATAATTCTATTCATTTCATTCTATTGCTACAGCTATAGTTAGCTTAATTCCCAATTCCATACACATCAATTTGGGTTCTCAGGGTCATGTCCTTGTGGTTGTGGCTCATGCAGTGGGACAACAGGTAACAGAGATGGATTATAAGAATACCATCTGGAACAGAATAGATAATTAATGAAGTTGACTAGGCTAAGAGCAGCCAACAGCCAATAGAAAAGATCTAGCCTATCCTTGTTGAGGTCATTGTCATTTAGCCATCCACCTGATCCTGATGATGAACTAGACGTTATTTTGTTAACCAAAGAAACCAACAAAGAGCTCAAATAAAATCCAAATGAATAGGAACAATAGGTCATGGCCGTCAAAAAAGATTGCATCCCTTCCAATGATTGTTTGTAGAAGAACTCAATAAGTCCAACAGCAGTGAACATCTCCGACAGGCCGAAAATTAGAAACTGTGGAGCTATCCAGAAAATGGACAGTGTCCTGTTCTGGTTCAGGGCATAGTTTCTTCTTTTATTCTCAACTAGAGCAGCGCAGACCATAGAGAATGTCGCGATGAAAAGGCCAATGCCAACTCTTTGTAAAGGCGTGATTCCTGAATCTTTGCCAGTGAACTTTCGGGTCATGGGGACAAACGCGATTTCGTACAGAGGGACCAAAAATATAAGCATAATGTAAGGTATGGCCTGAAGGGAAGCTGGAGGGATTTTGAAGTTGTGCGCGAGGCGAGTGTTCATTGTAGTTCCTTGTTGGACTGAGAAGGTCTGGAGCTGAGCTAGAATTGTGTTGAAGATTATGGTGCAAGCGAAGATTGGAACAACTGAGATTAGTATTTTTACTTGCTCCACTTGAGACACTGTGCATAGTCTCCAGGGGCTTTCACTTGTACTACTTCCATCTTGTTTTTTGATACACGCCTTGTCTAAGAACCTGCCTTGCATACACACAGAAAGTTAAAGAGGCAAAAGGGTCAAAGTAACCTACTCGAGCTTCTGCCCTTTGTATTGTACCGCCTGGAAAGAGGTTCGCTAGCCTTTTTCTTTCCCTGCACCTAAAAGTTGCCTTAGTTCCCTTTTTTTTTTAAAAAGACCTAAGCTTGAAGTCAAGGCTTCTATGATGCTCGATCTTTCTTGACGAAGAGAATATATATAAAGTATATAGCAAGTTCAGAGTACGGTGAATTCAGACATGTATTTTTCAAAAATTTTAAAATAAAATTTCTATATATATATAGAATCTACAAACTCCCTCCGTTTAAATTTATATGATGTAGGTTGGACGATGATAGTCAAGGTGATTAATTTTTGGCGTGAATTTAGATATAGAATTTATAATTTTATAAAAATAATATTTATGTATTAAGTGATTACGTAAAAAGTATTATAAGTCAGAGCAATTAGTAACTCAAAACATTAAAAAAGTATATACAATAATGCGTTCAAAGAAATTCTTGTTTGACTCTAATAGTAACTACGTCATATAAATTGAAATGGACGTAGTAAAAAATACTATACGTAACAATAACTAATAGTTACATATTTAAAAAAAAAGGAAGTAGGAAAAAGCTTTTTTTCACTTTCTAATTAAACTAAATAGAGGGTGTGGGTGTATATCGCAGAGATGAAGATATTATGGTATCCCACCTGAACTTATCCGTATGGATGAGAGTGCTGCCTTTTGATGCCATGCCAGAAAGGTTTTGTTGGGGCGCAATGAATTGGCTTCCATGAAGCATCTCCAGATTTGATGGACAAATCTGCTTTCTTTTTGTGATTGCAGCCACAAACACCTTGGGGGAGCAAAGTAGTGAATTAATTAGCTAGTAGAGAATGATGAACAACTAAAATCCAGATTAGTATTGTATATGGGTATTGTAGATTGGGTCGAGTTAAGTTATTTTTATTTTAAGGAAAAAATATAAAATTGACCGATCAGGTGAATCTGATAGTATTCGCTAGCCAAAAAATATATAGAATCGTATCTTATATGTACATAATACACGTATAAATAAAAATATATATTTTTTCTATTTTAATTTGGTTATTGTTTATTAGACTGAAAATAAAAAATAAAATGATTAAGAAAATACTACAAAAAAATTATATTGTCCGATCACGGTGATTTTTGTGTGAATTAGAGAAAGTTTGATGATATTTGGGTGAGAAAACAAAGTTACATGACTTTCATAAAAAAAAGTTATAGTTATATGACCATGTATGAAAATTAACCTAGATTAAAACAATAAGCAGTAAATATATACATACTTCTCTTATTATTCATATGTGTGAAGAATCGAACTCGCCAGACATGTATATATGTTCAATAAGGATTATCGGAATAAATTCATGGCCATTGGACAAGTGGTTTAAAAGGAACCAAGGGTCCACCACAACTATATCAGCGAAAATTTAGCTATTGTGTTGTATGACTTGTAAAGAAAAAATGAAAGAAAGCTACGCAACACATTTCTTTCCTCAACTTCCTTGAAAAGCTAAATGACACAAAATAAAGCTAAGTGATTCAAAAACCTTTTAAGAAAATGGACATCTGAGTCCATAGAAACAAACTACAGAGATAAAAAAAATAAAAAATAAAAAGATATGATCAATTGATCCTACACTTTAAAGAAAAGGAAATTATACGTTACTTAAAGCATAAGAAACAAAAACATATAGTACTCCATTTAATAAGGAGAGAAGACAAATGAATATTCTTACTTGGGCAATTGGTGTGAATATACTTCCTCGAGGTGGTGTGTTCCTATAAAGAACTGTTCCACAAAGCAAACTGATCAATCCAAGGGCCATTGCAGCTGCAGAAACCCCGAATCCGACGTCCATTCCGTAGTGAGTTTGCACCCAAACAAGAAGAGTTAGAGCAACAAGTTCCCCAGTACAAAAAGCAAAATAGGCAAAGTTGAAGTAAGTAGATAGCTTCTTGGATTGCTTGGAATCATCTTTCTTGAATTGGTCAGCACCCTGTGAGATTATATTAGGTTTTAAAGAGCCACTGCCTAAAGCAACCAAGTAGAGTGCAACAAAAAAGATCATAGCCTTATATCCCTTTGCTTCCATGCACTGCCCTTTGCTTAACATCATGTCACACTTTGGCGGCCTTAGCTGTGGAACATGTGCTTGCACTGCCAATAGAATAAACCCCTGCCAATATATACATAATAAGAGTCTTGAATCATTTGTTAAATATATGTCTTCACATGCTTATTTATATATATACACTCTCCTGTTCCAGTTTATGTGAACCTATTTCCTTTTTGGTCTGTTCTAAAAAGAATAACCCCTTTCTAAATTTGAAAATAATTTAGTTTAAACTTTCAATTCTACCCTTAATGATAAACTTTTACAACCACACAAATACTCTGGACCTTTTTTTGACTTGTTTATGACCACAAATTCCAAAAGTCTTATTTTTTCTTAAACTCCGTGCCCAGTCAAACAGAATCACCTAAACTGGAACGGAGGGAGTACTTCTTATCGCGTGTGCAAGAAAAAAAGGTTCTTATCTCATTTACTATCCCATAATAGACGTTGAAAACCGTTTTCTTATCCCATAAGGGCAACTGCAGTTGCATGTCCAAATTAACTTGGTCATGTATACTTTTTTTTGTTCTTTTAGGTGGAGCATGCAGTATTTGTGGAAAAAAGAGGTTTACACTGAGGTTAGTGAAGAAGGAGACTTACAGAGAGTTCGACAAAGCCAAAGATCAACATAGTCAAGAAGCTGCCAAGATAAGAATCGGAGAGAAAGCCACCAAAAAGGGAGAGGAGGAAAACAGTTCCAATGAAATTTGTGACTATGTTAGCGGACTTTGAGAGAGGGAAGTGCATCTCATTGAAGACATAGGTTATTAGATTATTTCCAACAGCGGCAATGCCCATCATTTCGAATGCCTGAAGGCCTGCACTTCCTCCAAATAAAAATGCCGAATTTTACCATCAATAAAATGCTAAAGTATTCATGTGATATTCTAGAAGGAAAACAAAATGGAATAAAAACAAAAGGAACAACACTGATGAATAAAGATGGCATGTTGTAATCACGTCGAATTGTGTGATCACCTTATTTTAAAAGATTAAAACTTTGATATTACGTTGAATTATGTGATATTGCATATAAAAGCTTAAGCTAATAGACAGAAAACACTAGTATTATTTAAGTACTTAATTATGTTTTCAACGAACACCACCACAAGAAAACTTGTTTTCAAATTTTAAGCTAGTGATGATGGGAAGCAAAATGATAACAATAGCCCAGTCAAATTCAAATCTTGGGTGTATATCAATTTGTAGAGAGAGAGAGAGACGTACACAATACAAAGATAGCAGCAGTCATGCCACCATGTTTGTTTGGTTTGCAAGGTCTTCCTCTCCAATCAACAGAGGCTTGCTCTGTTGCAGTACCCATAGACACAACAGATTCCCTTTTGATCAACTTATTCTTTCTTGTCTCTTCCCTATCCATCAACTCAATCCTTCTTATTCACACTTACCTTTCTGAACTAGAAAAGAAGAAAATATGTATTGCTATCCTCTTACTTTGACATAGGAATCTCAAAGCATAATACTATATTGGTACAAGAAAATATATTAGAACTGATTATGGGAACAAGATAAGGGAAAGAAGCAAAAGGCTGTCTGCTCCTTTCTCTGGTCTATCTCTCTTTTCGTGATGACTAAGTTGCAAGTGAATTTGGCCTCCTATTTATATCTGCACCTTCTTGGTTACTTTCTGTTTGTCAATCAGTTGACTCTGCTCTAGTGTTAATGGTGTGGTCCACATACCATAACATATTATGGCTTACAGCGCACTCACTTCCACATTTTGCTATTCTATACATGTAATTCTAGGCCTTAAATTGAGGTGGGACTATATATGAGTATATTCTCAATCACACACTATAAAGCAATTGGTTTCCACTAATTACAGAACCAGCAGAGTCAAAAGATCTACCCATTCATATACTTGAAAAGATGATCGATCATGGCCTCCATATCATAATGTCCTGTTTGACGTAACTTGAACAATAAGTAATGTTCCATGAAAAAACATTACATTTAGTATTTTAGCTATATATATGGAAATTGTAAAAATTATTTACACTGCCACTTAATTTTATTATAATAGGAAGTTAGTATTTTTTTTTTTGTAGGTTACTAATTTATGTCTATTATAAGGATTTATCCTCGTGAGTCGAGAGTATATTGAAAACAACCTCTCTATTCTCACAAGGTAACGGTAAGGTCTGCGTACACACTATTCTCTCCATACCCACAATGTGAGATAATACTGGGTGGGTTGTTGTTGTATAACGATTTATCCGTAATTTTCTCGTGAGTGGATAAGTTGTGTAAATATCTACATTTGTACATAGAACTTAAACTATTTCGTTTGTTGCAGTGATAAGGGTGAGTATTCTATAGTTTTGTCATTTGCATAACAAAATGATCATTATATGAAAATTTTCTTAATCGAAATATTTTAGGTTTTGGAGCATTAATTGGAGAAGGATCTCAACTAACTTCACACCTATATAAAGAGCCTTTATTGCTGCTATTCAAGAATTATTTTATTCAAAACTCTTGGCAATAGCAATATCAAGGAAGAAGGTGCTCTTACATACTCAAATTGCTCAACGAAGGAACCAGATCTCGATGAAGAAACTGTTTAGTTCTTTGGTTGTTAGGTTGATTAGTCTTTGTCCGTGAATTATAAAATATATGCTTTTAAAGAAGTGTAATCAGAGGTTAGCATAAATTTTGAGTTTTTTTTTTTCGCTTTTTAGATTAGAATTAGTTTAGAAAGGGGTAGCTATAATTGAGTTGATTATTAGGGAAGAGTACTGTAGTTATCTTCTGGGTTAGTGAGTTGTAACCTGTCACGACCCAAATTCCACTAAGGGTTGTGATGGCGTCGGACACCAATGTCAGGCAAGCCAACCAAAATATTTAATTAAATTATCGTGTTGATAATCTTGAAAACTATAATTTTCCTTCAATTTCACTAGTAAAAGATAGTCATTTCAAATCAAATATGAATGTTAAGAAGTTAATACAAGATACCCCATAATCATCCCAGAACCCGATGTCACAAGTGCATGAGCATTTACTAGGGAATGAAATAAAATACAGTAACTGTCCGGAATATAATGTGGACAAAAATGAAAAATACCGTAAAATACTCTGAAGGGGACTCTGCTGGCTGCGGGTCGTCTCGATAAATGCAGCTCACCTAAGTCTCCATATCAACCATGTCGCTATGCCGCTATGCTACTAGCCACATATGAACTTATGCAACAAAAATGCATAACAAGTGTAGTATGAGTACGAAAACAACGTGTACCCATTGAGTATCTCGTCTAATCTCGAAGAAGTAGAGACGAGAGGTCGACTTCGACACTTACTAGTGGTCCAATGATAATATAGTAAAAGTGTGAGGAATTCATGGATTCATAAAGCAAAATTATACTCGTAAAGCCGGAAAGCAGGTAAACAATTTTTCAAATAATAGAAGATTTCCAAAGTTTTACTTTTCATTATCTTTATCAATTTATCTCTGACCAGGAAAGGCAATTATCAACATTTAAAATTCTCAAGAAAGCAATACAAGCATGCGCATATCATGCCAAGGTCGTACGGCCCGGTCCAACATAAATGAAAAATGTGCATTGTCGAGGGTCGAACGGCACAAACCATAGATGCATCTATTACCCCGCTCGTGAATCATATATGCGACACGGTAAACATAAATAAACAAACACCCCGCTCGTAAATCATACATGCGACGCGAGCACACATAGATACACACATCCAAATAGCCAATTAAGAATTTATCGGGGAACATTTATCCAAACGAAAGCCAATTCTCTTTTAACGATTTAAGAAAATGAAGTTTAATCCCTTTTTGAAATTCATTTACCAATTCGATAGGATTTAAGCAATTCAATTGTCAATAAGATTACAGATATTCCAAGTATAGCATGCTTTTGGGTCCTAGACTACCCGGACTTAGACATAATAGTAGCTGCACACAGACTCTCATCACCTCGTGCGTACGTAGCCTCCCACAAATAGGAGCACATAACCAATTATTTTACCAATGGGGACAATTCCCTCTTACAAGGTTAGAAAGGAGACTTACCTCGCTCCAAAGATTCATAACCGGCATTTCACGCCCTTCCGAAGACTCGAATCGATGCTAAATGCTCCAAAACTAGCCAATAATTATGAAAATCCATTAATATATGTTCAATTACTCATTACAATCCAATTTATAACAATTCCTAACCCCGATCGAAAAGTTGACAAAATTGCCATCAGGCCCACGTGCCCAGATTCAGAAATTTTTCGAAGATGAAAGTTTACCCATAACCTCACAAACTCAACTATATAATTTACTCTCAATTTTATTCCCAAAATCGTGGTCAAAATCCAAAAATACCAATCCTAGTTCTTTCTACCAAAACCCCAAGTTTCTACAAATCTTTCTTGCTCAAATCCGTAATAAATCATATATTTAACTCACAAGGAGTGGAATTGACTTACCGCATGTTTGATGACAAAAATGGCACCTCAATGTTGATCCAAAATCGGCTCCAATGGAAGAAATGGGGTTGAAATGAACCCAATCCCCGACTTAAAAGAACCTTACTGCCTCCAACATTTCTGCACCTACGGTCACTTGACTGCTTTTGCAGCTCCCGCAGGTGTGACCCACTACCCACTTCTGCAGTTTCTCACCAGGCTACCATTTCCGCTTCTATGCCTCAACCACCACAGGTGCGGTCCCGCTTCTGCGGCTACATGACCACATCTGCGGTCTCTTCACTTCTGGCCCAACACCATATTTGCGTCCCTCCTAGCCACTTCTTGCGGTTCTGCACCTGCGGCCAAAACCTCGCAGGTGCGGTTACACCAGATACCAGCTGCTTCACTTCGTCAAATTTCAACTTTGATCCGTTAACCATCCGGAATCCACCCGAGGCATCCGAGACTCCTACCAATCATACCAACTAGTCCCAAAACATAATGCGGACCTGCTCGAGATCTCAAATCACATCAGACAACGCTAAAATCACTAATCACACCCCAAATCAAACTTGATGAACTTGAGAAATTCAAACTTCAACATTCGATGTTGAAACCTATCAAATCACATTCGATTGACCTCAAATTTTGGACACAAGTCATATCTGACATGACGGACCTACTCTAACTTCCGGAATCAGATTCCGACTCCGATATCAAAAGGTCCACTTCCGATCAAACTTTTCAAAAACCTTCAAATTTCTATCTTTAGCCAAATGACTCCAAAATGATCCACGGACCTCCGAATTCATTTCCGATCATGCTCCCAACACTAGAATCACTATACAGAGCTATTCCCAGACTCAGAATCCCAAACGGACATTAATAAAACTGAGATGCACTTCAACCCAAACTTATGAAATTCTTCCAAAAATGGTAACTTTCATAATAGGTGCCGAAACGCTCCCGTGTCTTCCAAAACCTGATTCGGACATATGTCCAAGTCCGAAATCATCATACGAACCTGCTGGAACCTCCGAATCTCGAACCCGAGGTCGTTTACTCAAAAATTCAATCTTAGTCAATTCTTCCACCTTAATTCTTCCGAAATGAGAATTCTCTTTCCAAATCAACTCTGAACTTCCCGGAATTCAGTTCCGACCATGCGTATAAGTCATAATACCTGAAGTGAAGCTGCTCATGGCCTCAAACTGCTGAACGACGCGCTAGAGCTTGAAACGACCGGTCGGGTCGTTACATTCTCTCCCACTTAAACATATGTTCGTCCTCGAACGTGCCGAGAACTGCTATGAAGTTATCCGAAATTACTATTTAACAAC
Source organism: Nicotiana sylvestris (assembly GCF_000393655.2). Classification (NCBI taxonomy): domain Eukaryota; kingdom Viridiplantae; phylum Streptophyta; class Magnoliopsida; order Solanales; family Solanaceae; genus Nicotiana; species Nicotiana sylvestris. The sequence goes on along the minus strand of NC_091059.1, from coordinate 88,351,935 downwards.
TCGAGCACCTACCCATGCTACCACAACTCGGCTGGGCACCTTAGCTTGATCAATCTGGAGATTCCTTTTCCACTTAAGCAAATAATCCTTAGAGCCCAATTCCAACATCCGGAATTCTCTGCCAGGCCTGTTTCCAACATACGAACACTGTATCAATCACCACATGATGTACCAGAACATGATTGCATACCTTTGTTGAATTCCCACCTTACACCACTTTATTCATAGGACCACAATAACATTCTCTGAGCATAGTAGTCGAAATTCCACAAATCTGATGCTCCCATTGCACCTCATGACATACATAGGTCTTGCTCTAACTCTTACAATACCACCACGACGAAAGAGATGTGTAGAAATTCATAACCAACTACCAAATCAACAATTCATTGGGTCCATACTCCTGGCAAGAACCATCATCTCATTCTGAACCAAATAATGGTCTTTGCTCTTTAATATACTTCTTAAAATCAGATTGCACTGATCCTAAATCCAATGATCTCGTCTCACCCAGTACGAACTGCTTAGGCAATAAGCCACCCCGGACATGATCAAAATTCTCATATGATGCCACAATGTGCCAATGGGCTACCAATTTGAACGAGATACAAAAGGAAAACGAACTCTGAAAAAGAAATTCAATTACCCCGCTCGCGAATCATACATGCGACGCGGTCAACTTATTTAAACAAACACCCCGCTCGCGAGTCATACCTGTGATGCAGGCACACAACTAATATGAGTTTTCCTCAGAAAAATAGGAAACGCAACACATGAAAATAGATATGGGGAACTGTACTCAACATCATATTGTTGTGGCGCGCAACTCGATCCAAACAACACACCTATAGCGGCGTGCCACCCGATCCACATATAAAGTTCACATAAGGAGATACACACCGAGCTAGATTGCTCATTATAACAAAATACCGGATATCGGTCACAAGTACGCTAAATGCATAATACCATCCCTGGGGAGACATATAGCACCATAAGCTACAGAACTCAAGCACAACTGAGGTGCGATATACGATCTAAATCTAAAGAGCCATTCTGCTCATATAACATCATCGCTACGCGGAATCTCAACACATACAAAAATTATCGAGTCGTTCACAACTCACACGACACAATATAGCATTACATGAAATAGCCGACGACGAAATAACATCTAACGTCCGAATACTCCTCAATAAGGAGCGCTATGACGAAATGAACATATCTGACCTAATATATAGCCCATATTCGCACTTAAATCCATTCACAAACCTCGTGCTGATTCTAATTATACAGAACTAAGTCCATAATAACCCTCTTTTTCCCATAACACACAGGAACAACCATCATAACCGGAGTAATCCTCCACAGTCCACAACCTAATAAATCGAGTGCCCTCTAGGCATCAATTCTCAAATTAACGATATCACCACCATCTTCATGCTTGGTTTAACGCTTCAATAAATCAAATGACTACATGCCACACTTATACAACCTTCCGGTGGGGCATGCTCCCACAACCTTCCGTAATAGATAACATGTCTGTACATCCAAACCACCGGCCGCACTAATGCTGAAACGCGATCAAGAATCCTTAACCAGGATGCAAAGCCTTTTTCACAAAACACTAATCTCAGGTGATGATGAAGACAATACCAACTTACTTTAAACATCCAAACTCCTTTCCTGCTGATCTGGGCTTGTGACATCCTTATCAACACCAAACCTCAACCTTGATCCTCACTTCAAATTTCATACCACTCACTACACCCAACATGCCAGTATACGATAGAACACAATTTTCATCATAACTCCGGAACCAATAATAGATTAACACTTCATCATATAAAATCTTTTCACTTAACTCACTTCAGGATAACCATAGCAACACACGGGTGAATTCTCATAACCATAGAATATGCAACTCTCTAAGTAGTGGTCTAAGACACCATAGCCCTTCGGTATCCGCCTACACATAACAGGCCATAACAGTAGAATACTTCTGAATAACATCAATTACGACGGCCGACAAGCCTCACATGTACCGTCACAAATCACTTGCATAACTTGATCACGCTGTAGGTCTGATCACCACCACCAATATGCCAATTCAACTATGGCTAACCAATCTATCTTCTTCCAATTTATCCTTGATTGCCTTAGAAATAATAATAACTCCATTCAACACATAGCACAATCCATCCGCACTCATCCCGATTGACCTTGAATCACTAGACCATGTTGTCTCAAATCCCACAAACCATTTCATACATCCCTTGTGCGCACATTCGCATCCTCAACTAGTATGCCCATTCTGATAATCCCTCTATGATTCCGAAGTCTTTTCTCATTTTTTTCCTCCCAAATGCTACACTGCAAGTCAAAACATCATAGAACATTCTGGGCCTCTTCCCATAAGCTGCTACAAAAGCTTGATTCTTGACCGCACCTATAGGCTCAAACTCATTAGGCACCATACTTTACCCTTTGAATCCACTAGGACTGTTGTTGAGAGCCACCCGCTCTGGCTTGCCCCCGAATCTAATCAACTCCATGAATCCTCTAGCACATGAATACCCTCTCGACGAAGCACCCGACAGAATCACTTCCCTTGAAACCCGTATCTATACAAGGCATAAATCCTGAATCCTTCTCCAAGTCTGAACATGAGCCAATAAGGCTAACCATAACACACCTTTAATAATTCCTTTGCTCAAATCACCTCTTATGTTACTCTCCCTTAGCTGAAATAACCCATCAATATGCTAATAACCGGAAATCTCATAAATAGACAACCATGCAATCCAACTGTAGGCAGTGGGACTCTCCCACTTAGCTTGAAGCCACTATTACACAACTCTAGAACCCACCAAGATTCTTTCTCTCCCATTGACATGACTTTGCCCAATCAAACCGCCAGATTGCTTGAAACCCTCCCATTAGCACTTCATGAACACTCTGAATCCCCATCAATAACCCCATACTCAACCTCTTACCGGATGGCCAGTAAAATCTTTCGCAGAAGCTTTGCCAACCACGCGACCGCTAACCTACTCACAGGGAATGACCCACATGTGGAAATCACTTTCCGGCATCTTCCAACGTCGCTGCATGGGGGTACAATCACTACGACATCAATAACCCCTCCTCAGCCCGTGCTCCTTCACCAGTTGTACAAGTCCATTCACTCCTCATGGAAATCAATTAAATGTGCGACCATATCCTACCATCCCAAGTCATGTTGTATCCCCCTTCTTATCAAGCAACTCCCTTCCGTCATATCCAATCTTTCACCGCGTAATAGCCAATACTTCAAATTACATCCGTAGACCCCAATCACCAATCACTAAAATTCCTAAATCATTCCAAGCTCTCCTTAAGGTGCGCAGTCATCCTACCACAAAACCCATATGCAACTACGCCACTCTCCCACTTTGGCGGAACTCACTCCTTTAATCAACTACTCGACCTTCGCTTCTTATACCTGGCCTTCTAGAAATTTTTACCACCAACTGACACTCCCCACATGTCCTTCCTCATCCTTTGCTGCTCAGTTGTTGCCTTAAATAAAATCCATCTTTGTAGCACTTGAACCCACAAATCACTACTAACTTTAAACCTTTCCGAAGATCATCTTTCTCGAGCCGTCAACAGTAGAAACACCGATTCAATCTTGAACCACCGCACCCCACGATCTCTGATAGCTGCTTCTCCAGTACTTTTACACAATAACATGCCCCAAAGGCGAATCATAGAAGATCATAACACCGGCAAACTTAACACATCCAATCGAGGACGACAATACCACGTCGCATATGAAAATTCCACCATGCTTGAGAACACCAGTGTCGTTACTCCATCAATCCAAACCCGGACATTCATCGGCCAATTGCTTTTTCTCTGCCAGAAGTAAAATACCGAATCTCTGAATCATGCACTGAGTAGACCTCTATTCAGGTCATTCACTACCCCAATACATAGGCAAGAACCTTACCAACACGTCTATACTGTACGATAACCGATCATGAGCAATCATAGAAATCTGCGCATAGACTCAAAGCTCTCACGAATACTGCTACTGAGCTGAAATGACAAGATATCCTTCCACAAGGCAACGACAATAGCCCAATCAACTATGTAGGGAGAAATATCTCACACCCCATTGGTAGTACCATTAAAGTTCTTCAATTCTCGATTTATAATAAGCGCTTCACGTCGCATAAGATTGAATGGGAAGGAAATAAAGGCATGAGCCTCAAGGAATCAAATTGCACGATGAGGAATCAAGAAGGGAAGTACTTCTAACAGCCCTGTAGCCTCCCGAAGATAAGTACAGATGTCTCTGTACCGATCCGCGAGACTCTACTAGACATGCTCATGACTCATGAGACCTAAGGGAACCTAGTGCTCTGATACCATGTTGTCACGACCCAAATTCCACTAAGGGTCGTGATGGCACCAGAAACCGCTATCAAGAAAGTCAACCAAAATACTTAATTAAATTCTCATTTTGATAATTTTAGAAACTATGATTTTCCTTCAATTTTACTAGTAAAAGATAATCATTTCAAATCAAATATGAATGTTAAGAAGTTAATACAAGATACCTCATAATCATTCCAGAACCTGGTGTCACAAGTGCATGAGCATTTACTAGGGAATGAAATAAAATACAGTAACTGTACGGAATACAATGTGGAAAGAAACGAAAATCACCGTAAAATACTCTGAAGGGGACTCTGCTGGCTACGGGTTGTCTCGATAAATGCAGCTCATCTAAGTCTCCGTATCAACCATGCCGCTATACCACTAAGCCACTAGCCTTATATGAACCTGTGCAACAAAAATGCACAACAAGTGTAGTATGAGTATGAAAACAACGTGTACCCAATGAGTATCCCTTATAATCTCGAAGAAGTAGAGACTAGAGGTCGACTTCAACACTTACTAGTGATCCAACGATAATATAGTAAAAGTGTGAGGAATTCATGGATTTCAAAAGCAAAATTAAACTCGTAAAGCCGGAAAGCAGGTAAATAATTTCTCAAATAATCGAGGATTTCCAAAGATTTACTTTTCATTATCTTTATTAATTTATCTCTGGCTAGGAAAGGCAATTATCAATATTTAAAATTCTCAGGTAAGCAATACAAGCATGCGCATATCATGCCGAGGTCGTACAGCCCGATCCAACACAAATGTAAAATGTGCACTGCCGAGGGTCGAACGATGCGAACCGCTCGCGAATCATACATGCGACGTGGGAACACATAGATATGCACATTCAAACAACTAATTAAGAATTTATCGGGGAACATTTATCCAAACGAAAGCCAATTCTCTTTTAACAATTTAAGAAAATGAAGTTTAATCCCTTTTTGAAATTCATTTACCAATTCGATAGGATTTAAGCAATTCAACTATCAATAAGATTACAGATATTCCGAGTATAGCATGCTTTTGGGTCCTAGACTACCCAGACTTAGACATAATAATAGCTACGTACGAACTCTCGTCAACTCGTGCGTACTTAGACCCCACAAATAGGAGCACATAACCAAATATTTCACCTATGAGGACAATTCCCTCTTACAAGGTTAGAAAGGAGACTCACCTCGCTCCGAAGATCCATAACCGGCATTCCACGCCCTTCCGAAGAGTCAAATTGATGTTAAATGCTCCAAAACTAGCCAATAATTATGCAAATCCATTAATATATGTTCAATTACTCATTATAATCCAATTTATAACTATTTCTAACCCCGATCGAATAGTTGACAAAATTTCCCTCAGGCCCACGTGCCCGGATTCAAAAATTTTGGAAGATGAAAGTTTACCCATAATCCCACGAACTCAAATATATAATTTACTCTCAATTTCATGCCCAAAATTGTGGTCAAAATCGAAAAATACCAATCCTAGGTCTTTCCACCAAAATCCTAAGTTTGTACAAATTTTTCTTGCTCAAATCCGTAATAATATCATGTATTTAACTCACAAAGGGTGGAATTGACTTACCGCATGTTTGATGATAAAAATTGCACCTCAATGTTAATCCAAAATCTTCTCCAATGGAAGAAATAGGGTTGAAATAAACCCAACCCCCGACTTAAAAGAACCTTACCGCCTCCAGCATTTCCGCACCTACGGTCAATTGATCATTTCTACGGTTCCTGCAAGTGCGACCCACTACCTGTTTCTGCGGTTTCTCACTAGGATGCCATTTCCGCTTCTGCACCTCAACCACCGCAGGTGCGGTCCCGCTTCTACGCCTACATGACCGCATCTGTGATCTCTTCACTTCTGGTCTAGCACCGCATCTGCGTCCCTCTTAGCCGCTTCTGCGGCCAAAACCTCGCAGGTGCGGTTACACCAGATACCAGCTGATTCAGTCCTTCTTCAAATTCCACCTTTGATCCGTTAACCATCCGGAATACATCCGAGGCCTCCGGGACTCCAACCAATCATATCAACCAGTCCCAAAACATAATGCGGACTTGCTCGAGGTCTCAAATCACATCAAACAATGCCAAAAATACGAATCACACCCCAAATCAAACTTGATGAACTTGAGAAATACGAACTTCCATATTCGATGTCGAAACCTATCAAATCAAATCCGATTGACCTCAAATTTTGCACACAAGTCATATATGACGTTACATACCTACTCCAACTTTTGATATCATATTCCGACCCCGATATCAAAAAGTACACTTCCGGTCAAACTTCTCAAAAACCTTCAAATTTCTATCTTTAGCCAAATGACTCCAAAATGATCCATAGGCCTCCGAATTCACTTCTGATCGTGCTCCCAACACCAGAATCACTATACAGAGCTATTCCTAGACTTGAAATCCCAAACGAACATTAATAACACTGAGATGCACTTCAACCCAAACTTTTGAAATCCTTCCAAAAATGCTAACTTCTATAATAGGTGCCGAAATGCTCCCGGGTCTTCCAAAACCCGATTCAGACATACGCCCAAGTCTGAAATCATCATACGAACCTGCTAGAACCTTCGAATCCTGAATCTGAGGTCGCTTACTCAAAAATTCAATCGTAGTCAATTTTTCCAACTTAAAGCTTCCGAAATAAGATTTCTCTTTCCAAATCAACTCCGAACTTTCTGGAATTCAGTTCTGACCATGCGTATAAGTCATAATACCTGAAGTGAAGCTACTCATGGCCTCAAACTGCTGAACGGTGCTCTATAGCTCGAAATAACCGGTCGGGTCATTACATAACCCAAAAATTACTATTTGAAGTTAGGGAAGTTTGGAAGGCAAATTCTACATAGGTAGATCGTAATTTTTTCTCCCTTGATCGAGAAGGCCTTCCACGTAAAATTGTTGTGTTTTTTCAGTTCCGTCCTTCACTTGTTGTTTGTTTGAATTAGGTACGTGTTATATGATTTGCAAAAATAGGCTAAGACACAATCCACCCCTCTCTTGCATCGTGGTGTAACCTTAGAATAACATATCAGAGCGGGTTCTTTCATTACAGACTAACACCTTGAAAGGCTCTAATAATGGTGCACTACCATACGCTCAAGAAAGATAATCAACTTTTAAACAATTATTATTCAATGGAAAATACTATGGATGGTGTAAAGAGAGAATGCATGATTTTCTGGAAGGCGAAGACTTGGAACTTTGGGACATCGTTCAGAAAGTTCCTAAGAATCTTGTGGCTATGGATGATAAAGGTATTCTTACTTGATCCAAACCCCGTGAAAAGTAATCCGAGGAAGATATGAAGTAAGTTTAAAAGAATACCAAAGCTAAAAATATCTTGATCTGGGGCATTGGACCTGATATGTATAATAGGATTTTCCCATATAGAGACACTAAGCAAATTTGGTTTGCCTTGCAAATTGCTCAAGGCCGCTACTTGTCACAAACCAAAATCTCATCTTTAGGTCGTGATGACGCCTAAACAAATTTACTAAGCAAGCCAACTCATAAGTAATAAATAAAGTTTATTTTCATTATTTAACTGAGTGAAATTACAATAAAAGATGAAAATAGTCTCAAAAATATGATAGAATTTGATAAAACCCAAGCATGGCCTAAACACGCCCAACACAATACGCCCCTAGGACTAGGTAGGCACAAGTGCACGAGAAAACTACGAAAATGGGATTAAGTCTGAATACAAAACAACTGTCTGAAATACAATTGACATGAACAATAAATTGATAGGGACTCAAGAATTGCGAAGTAGATCCATGGATTGCAGCTCATCCTAATTCTTCATAAGATCTTCTAGCTAGATCAGGAAGCTTTACTAGGACCCATATGAGGATCTGAAAAAAAGATGTATAGAAGCGTAGTATGAGTATACCACAATCAATGCACATTAAGTATCAAGTATAACCTCGAAGAAGAAGTAGCGAGTATAGATGCTTCCGGATACTTACCACATGAGTATAATAAAAGAATTAAGAACTGAAATAATAAGTATTATCATGAACAATAAGGGTCACAGATATAAATCATAAAAAATATTTTTCTAGCATAGAAATAACCCTATCGTTGCTCGGATGTAATAGTAAAAGATAACATGACCAAATAATGGAGTCGAGACTTCCAATTAGCACATAAAGATGTCAAGTAATAATTTATAGTTAAATAAATACTTTAAAATGAGTCAATAATAAGGATTCATGCACAATCAGTACAAGGTCCATGTAACTCGGTACATAATTAATATATCCACCCGGTACAAAATCTATATACCGTCCATGCTCAGAGGGACCAAAGTAATATGGCTTATCACATAACTTCGGATGGATGGATCCAAATCCAAGCGCAAAGAGGAGTATAATAACATTCTTCGTAAATCAATATTCGATCTTCACGCTTACTCTTCATTAAAAAATCCTTAGTCCAAATCATGTATCCATTATTTAAGTACATGTATATACTCAAGAATTTATGGATAAAAGGTGCATGAGGACTTAAGTAATGTCATACAGATATGTGCTCATAAAATCTCTATGTGATTATGAGTAATTAAGCAATTTAACATATCAAGAATAAGTTCTCATTCCTTCACAATTGACCATAAGCCTAGGCATGATTACTAGCACGAACAAGAGGGAAAACGTAGTCACATATGTCAACAAATCATGAATATGAGCATGAAAACAAAACAAGGCATACAATAATTCAATTCTACCCGTCATTATATAAACTTGGTAAATGTATATATGTTTGCCACCATGTATATACATTACCCCCAATACCTTAAACACATAACAAATAAGTCAAATCCTTGGGGTTTCCCTCTTAATAAGGTTAGCTGAGAGACTTACCTCCATCTGATAGCCTTTAATATCATAAAATAGACTTTTCTTTCAAATCAACCTCCGAACGTACCGAATCCTACCAAATACAACTCAATAATGTCTAATAAAGCCATAGGAATCGAATCCAAATGATAAATACTGAATCTTTAATCAAATATATAAAGTCAACCAAAAGTCATCCTAGGCTTGCCTCCTGAAATCCGGACAAACTCACAAATCCCAAATACCTATTCCACTACAAGTAAAAATATATATGCTTCATCCAAAACCGACTCCAAATTGGGGTGCAAATCTCTATTTTTTACTTTAAAAAAATTCTACGAAAACCCCCAATTTCTCTCTAAGATTTAATAACCCAAAAGCCAAAATCAAAAATGGAATCATGAAATAAAGTCAAATTCAACTCAAAATCGCCAAAATCTAAGCTTCTAATCTCAAAATATGATAAATGAGGCCAAACCCTCCATGAAAAGTAACACTGCCCAACAATTCCACTTCTGCAGACACCCATGTCACTTCTGTGATACTGCATCTGCAGAAAAACCCTTGCAAATGCAGAAACCCACTTAAATCATGACCATCCGCTTTTGCGGACAACCTTCTGTTTCTGCGGAATTCCCTTTGTACTTGCGCCAATGCTTCTGCGCTCAGATGTCGGCTTCTGCGTAATCCCCTTCTCAGCCAAGATCTTGCTTCTGCGACTAAAATTTAGCTTCTGTAGGCTCGTACCTGCAGCCCCAAACATCGCATGTGTGAAAACACCAGACCTGTCTTGCCAACAAGCTCCAAAATGATCCGGAATCCATCCGAAATATACCCAAAGTCCCCAGGACCTCATTCAATCCCACCAACCAGTCTCAAAATATAACACGGACCTACTCGGTGTCTCAAATCTCACAAAATAATGTCAAAACTACAAAGCACACCTCGATTCAAGCTTTGTGAACTGATTAAACTTCCAGCTTTCAAACCTCATGTCGAACCATGTCTAACCAATTCAGAATCACCTCAAAATTTGCACACCAGTTCCAAATGACACAACACCCCTATTCCAACTCACGAATAACAATCCGAACCCGATAACTTCAAAGTCAACTCCAAGTCAAACATATGAACCTTCCAAACCTTCAAGTTATCAACTTTTGTCAAACAGAGCCAAATCAATCTAGAAACCTCCAAATCCAGATCCGGATATATGCTTAAGACCAAAATCACTATACAGACCTATTGGAATGACCAAAATACCATTCCAACATCATTTACACAAAACTCAAACTACGATCAACTCTTATAACATAAGCTTCCTATCTTGGAACTAAGTGTTCCAATTTACTCTAAAGCTTTCTCTAAACTAAACTAACCGTTCCCACAAGTCACAAAAAATACAAAAGAAGCATGCGGCAATAGGGGAACGAGGTTCAAATATACAAAATCATTGGCTGGGTCGTTACATTGTCCCCCTATTAATCAAACGTTCGGCCTCGAAGGAGTTTAGAAACATACCTGGAATGCCAAAAAGATAAGGATATATGCTCCGCATATCATACTCGGTCTCCTAAGTGTATCCTCCACCAGTTGACCTCTCCACTGAACTTTGACCAATGAAATATTCTTTACCTCACCTTCCGAACCTGCCTATATAAAATGGTCAATGGCTCCTCCTCATAAGCCAGATTCTCATCCAACTACATTGAACTAAAATCTAACACGTCTGACTGATCCTCATAATACTTCTAAAGCATGAAAATATAAAATATCGGATGGACTCCGGACAAGCTAGGTGGCAAAGTAAGCCTATAAGCCACCTCAACCACTCACTCCAAAACCTCAAATGGACTATTGTACTGAGGGCTCAACTTTTGCTTCTTCTCGAACCTCATCACACCCTTCATATGCAAAACTCTAAGACAAATGCTCTCCCCTTCCATGAAAGTTATATCGCCAACCTTCCTATCAACATACCTCTTCTATCTAAACTACGTTGTACGAAGCCGCTCATGAATCAACTTTACCTTCTCCAAAGCATCACTAACTAGATCAGTTCCCAACAACCTAACCTCCTCAGGCTCAAACCAATCAATCGAAGAATGACATCACCTCCCATATAAGGCCTCATACGGGGCCATCTGGATACTCGGCTAGTAGTTGGTTTTATAGGCAAACTCTTCTAACGATAGAAACTGGTCCACTAGCCTCTGTACTTAATAACATAAGCTTTCAATATATCCTCCAAGATCTGAATAGTCCACTCGTACCGCCCTTTCATTTGAGGATGAAATGTCGTATTCAACTCAGCTTCTATGCCCAACTCATGTGGCACTTCTCTCTAGAAATGTGATGTAAATTTAGTGCATCAATCCAAGATAATAGACATAGGCACACCTTGCATGCGAACAATCTCTCTTAGATAAATTCGAGCCAGCTTCTCAAAATGTAGGAATTCATGACCTAAATGAAATGTGAAGACTTGGTCAGTTTGTCCACAATGACCCACGCAATATCAATTCTACTCAAGGTCCCTGGCAACCCAACTATAAAATCTATAGTGATACGCTTTCACTTCACTCCGGTATATCTACCCTCTAAAGCATACCACCTGGTCTCTAATGCTCATACTTGACCTGATGAAAATTCAAACACCGTGCAACATTCTCAATAATGTCCTTCTTCATCCTTCTCCACCAATAATGTTATTTCAAATCATGATACATCTTCATAGTATATAGGTGAATAGCATACCGCGAACTGTGAGCCTACTTAAGAATTAACTCCCTCTAACCATCCACGTTAGGAACATACATCCAACCCTGAAGCCTCAATACCCCATCATTTTGGCACCACCTCGCTGCACCATGTCCTTAAGGACAAGCAAGTGGGGATCATCATACTGGCGAGCCTTAATGCACTCACACAAAAATGACTGCACACAACACAAGCAAGGACCCTGCTAGGCTCCAAAATATCCAACCTCGTGAACTTATTTGTAAATGCCTGAAAATCCATAGCTAATGATCTCTCCACATTTGAAATGAATGCCAAACTTCCCATGCTAATCACCTTCTTACTCAAGGAATCGGCCACTACATTGGCCATCTCCGGACGATAACGAATGGTGATATCATGGTCCTTCTACAACTCCAACCATCTCTATTTCCTCATATTCAAGTCTTTCTATTTAAACATGTGCTAGAGACTTATGTGATCTGTGTACACCTCACAAGACATGCCATATAAGTAATGCCTCTAAATCTTAAGTGCGTGTGTAATAGCAGCAAACTCCAAATTATGCACTTGATAGTTCTTCTCATGGGGATTCAATTGGCCCTATGCATAGGGTATCACCATATCATCCGACATCAATACAAATCCAAGGGAAACCCTTGAAGCATAACAATAATTTGTATATGATCCTGATTCGGAATGCAAAACCAACACTAAAGTCGTAGTCAATGCCATATTGAGCTTCTGAAATATTTCTTTACACTCATATGACCACATGAATGGAGCGTCCTTCTGAGTCAACTGAGTTAGTGAGGCTGCAATAGTTGAAAAGCCTTTATCAAAGCGACGATAATACCTAGCCAACCATAATAAACTCCTGATCTCAATAATGGTAGAAGGTATGGGCCAACTCTAAACTTCTTCAATCTTCTTTGGTCCTACATTAATCCCATCACTAGATACCACATGGACCAAGAATTCCACTGAGTCCTGCCAGAACTTACACTTGGAAAAATTAGCATACATCATCTTCTCTCTCAAACTCCAAAGTAATGTCCTTAATGTTGCTCGTGCTCCTCAGCACTACCGGAATATAACAAGAAACCATCAATGAACATATTGACAAATGAATCCAAATATGGCTGGAACACATTGTTCATTAAATACATGAAGGTTTCTAGGGAACTAGTAAGACCAAAAAGATATTACCAAAAACTCATAGCACCCATAGTGAGTCCAGAAAGATGTCTTAGGAGTGTCTGAAGCTTTGATCTCCAACTAGTGATACCCTAATCTAAAATCAATTATTGATAATACCCTAGGACTCTGAAGTTGGTCAAATAAGTTATCAGTGTGAGGCAATAGATACTTTTTCTTCATGATCACCTTATTCATCTGTCGATAGTCAATACATTCTTCTTCTTAAGAAACAACTTGGTGCAACCTAAGGTAAAACACTAGGCCTGAATAGATATGGGCTGAGTGCCCTTCTTTAGCAACTCTTGCAACTACTCTTTCAATTCCTTCAACTCTATTGGGGTTATACGGTATGGTGGAATAGATATGGGTTGAGTGCCCTACACCAAGTCAATACGAAAACCAATATCCCTATCGGATGGCATGCTCGGTAGGTCTTCTGGAAACAAATCTGGAAACTCCCTCACTATCGGAACTGACTCAATATTAGGAGTATCAGCACTAATCCCTCACAATTTCTAAGTACGCCAAACATCCATTCTTATCCATCCGCTGAGCCTTATGGAATGAAGCCACCCTACTAGAAGTATACCCAAGAGAACCCTTCCATTCCAAACTTGGCAACCTCAACATAGCCAATGTTACACTCTCAGCATGTCAATCAAGAATAACATGATGCAGAGATAATTAATATACCCAAGATCACATCCAAATCCACAATACTAACCAACAAGAGATTAACATTGGTTTCATAACCCCTAATAGTAATAAAACAAGACCAATACACACGACCACCATAATAGAGTCACAAACCGACAGAGATACATGAACATGAATAGCAAGAGAACTATGGGAAAAATCCAAATATGATGAAAAGTAAGATGACACATAGAAATATGTAAAACCGGGATTAAATAGAACTGATGCATCACTGCACTAGACCAAAACAATATGAATAATAATCACATCAGAAGCCTTCGCCTCGGTCCTTCCCAAAAAATTGTAAGAGCGGGCCTAACTACTTGAGCTCTCCCTTTAGCAGGTAGGGTTGTTAGTGTAGTAATTGGAACTAGAGCCATTGCCTGAGAAACCTGCTGCATTGTGCCTCTACCACGTCTGGGGCAATCCTTCTTCATATGCCCTACCTCTTCACACTCTAAATAACCTCGAGTTGAGAAATGGCTATTGAATCTGAGGCTGTCTCTAATAACACGAGTATCCTATGGAAGAACCCTAGGCTGAAGGAGCACGATATGAGCTTAGTGATGATAATGCAATGAATGAAGTCAGAACTGGAGCACCACGAGCAGGCTGATAAGATGAAGGTACTGGCCTGCTAGGATAGCCTCTACCAGAATAATCTCTACCTCCAGCTGAGGTACCACTAAAATTGCCAGAATATCAGGGTTTCTTGCCATTAACTACCATATTCTCCCTGCTTTGACTCTTAATGCATTCAATCCTGCACTACTATGTCCATAACTTAAAGAAATATAGTACCATTCTGCCTTCCTGGCCATATCAATATTGATATTAAAATTTAGCCCCTCGATGAATTTGCTCACCTTCTTAACCTCGGTGGGGATAAAAAAACCTGCATAATAAGATAGATCCGTCAATCTCATTTCATACTCGGTCACAGACATATGACCCTACTGAAGGTGCTTGAACTGACCACGCATCTCGTCTCTCTGCATGATGGAAAGGAACCTCTCTAAGAAAAGATATGAGAATTGACTTTAAGTGAGTCGAAGTGACCCCACTGGCCTGCTACACTAATATGACTGTTGCCACATCTTGTCTAGCCCCTAAACTGATATTTAGGGAATGCGACCCTATTGGACTCCATGAAACAAAGATTCTATAGAATCTCCTAACAACCATCTAAGAAATCTTGTGCATCTACCAAAGGATTACCATCATAACGTGGAGGACCCATCTTCCTGAATCGACCAATCCTCTTATGCTCGGCCTAACACTAGCTACGGGAGGATGTCCCCTAACCTGTGCCACTCTTGGCATCTGATAACCAGTTGCAACTAGCTCAGGAGTGTGAGTAACGGGAGTCTGTGCCCTTCCCTCTTATTTGAGAAGTAGTCGGTGCAACATGAAAAAATTCGGTATATGCAAAACACTCCACTAGACAAACCAAGCGAATAAGGGCATCCTGAAGTACTAAGGTAGAAATAAACCCCTCCAAGACTTGAGCTGGTCCAACCAGCTCACCTTGATTGAAAGCCTACTCCTCCACCAGAGCTACTAGTGGCTCCATGATGACTATAGTTGTAGGGCCTCTGACTATAGCATGGGCCCTACCACTGCCTCGACCCCGACCTCTCACAGCCTTAGCCTAAAGGCTGATGTCTACTTGGTTTCTCCTGATGAATAGGTTCTTACTATCTGTGAGAGAATAGAAAGACAAGAATTCAAACTCGGGTCAATAAAGCCGCACGATAAGAATGAAAGAAGTGTAGTTTCCTAACATCTTGTAGCCTCTCAGAGATAAGTACAGACGTCTCTGTACCAATCCACAAGACTCTACTATATATACTCATGACTCGTGAGACCTACACAACCTAGGACTCTGATACCAACTTGTCACAACTCGAAATCTCACCTAAAGGTTGTGATGGCGTCTCGCCAAACTTGCTAAGAAAGCCAACTCACAAGTAACAAATAAATTGCATTTTCATTATATAACAAAGAGATATAATAATAAAAGATGAAAATAGTATCAAAATGGTGATAGTATATATAAAACCCATGCACGGCCTAAACACGATGACATATTATGCGCCCAAAAATAGGTGGAACAAGTGAATGAGCAAGCTACGAAAATGAGATCAAGTCTGAATACAATAGATAGGAACAATAAAGGGACATGGACTCAGGAACTACGAAGTAGATCCGTAGAGTGCTGCTCACCCTAAGTCTTCGTGAAGTCTCCTAGCTAGATCAGGAAGCTCTTCTAGGACCCACCTAAGAATTTGCACAAAACAATATGTAGAAGCATAATATGAGTACACTACAATCAGTACCTTATCAAGTCTAAACTTGAAGAACAAGAAAAGGCGAGGCTAGATGCTTCTGGATACTTACCTCATGAGAATAATAACACAATTAAAAACTGAACAATAAGTGTTATCATGAATAACAAGAGTCACATATATCAATGGATAAGTAATGTTTTGCAAGAATAGAAATAACTCTATTGTAGCTTAGAAGTAATAGTAAAAGATAACATGCCCAAATAACGGAGTCAGGACTCCCTATTAGCATATAAAGATGTCAAGAAAAAATTTATATTAAATAAATACTTCCAAATAGGTCAATAATAAGGATGCATGCTCAACTGATACAAGGTCCCTTACCCCGATACATAATTCATGTATCACATAACCCGATACACAATCCATGTATCGACCCGGTACAAAATTCATGTATCGTACGCTCGCAGGGCCCAAAGTAATATTTGTTATCACCTGACTCCGGAGGGACGAATCCAAATCCATACGCAAAGAGGGCTATAATAGCATCCCTCGTAAATCAATATTCGATGATCAATCCAGTGAGCCAAAACTGTATCTCATATGCATGCTTACTTTTCGTGCCAAAATCCTCAGTCCAAATCATGTATCCATTATGTAAATGCATGTATATGCTCAAGAATTTATAGATTAAAGGTGTGTGATGACTTAATTAATATCATACAAATATATGCTCATGAAATCTCTATGTGACTACGTGCAATCAAGCAATTTAATATATCAATAATAAGTTTTCATGCCTTCACAATTGATCATAAGCCTAGGCATGATTTCTAGCATGGACAAGAGGGCAAACATAGTCCCATAAGTCAATAAATCATGAATCATATGAGCACGTAGACAAAACAAAGCATATAATAATCTAATTCTACTCCGGTCACGATATCAAACTGGTAAATGCATATACGCTCGCCATCACTTATACATTACCTCCAATACCTTAAACACACAGCAAACAAGTAAAATCCTAGGGGTTTCCCTTTTAACAATGTTAGGCAAGAGACTTACCTCCAACTTGTAGCCTTTAATCTCCCAAAGTAGTCTTTCCTCTTAAATCAACCTCCGAACATGCCGAATCTAGCCAATACAACTCAATAACGTAAAATAAAATCATAAGAATCGAACCCTAATGACAAAAATTGAATCTTTAATCAAATATACTAAGTCATCCCAAGTCCGTCTACAGAAATCCGACAAAACTCGCAAATCCCGAACACCCATTCCGAGACAAGTCCAAATATATAAGTTTCATCCAAAACCAACTCCATATCGGAGTGCAAATCTCCATTTATTACTTTAGAAAAGTTCTACTAAAACCCTCAATTTCTCTCTTAGATTTCATCAACCAAAAGCTAAAATAAAAGATGCAATCATGAAATAAAATCAAATATAAGTTCAGAACACTTATCGTCCAAATGGTTAAGATCGCCTAAAAATGTCCCAAATTAAAGCTCTTAATCTCAAAATATGATAAATGAGGTTAAACCCTTGATTAAAAATAACATTGCCCCGCAATTCTGCGGACACCAATGTCAACTCTACGACACTGCATCTGCGGAAAAACACTTTCAGATGCGGAAACCCACTTAAATCTCGATCATCCGCTTCTGCGGAATACCTTCCGATTCTATGAAATTCCCTTCTCCCTATCGCCAGTGCTTCTACACTCAGACGTTTGCTTCTGCCGACTCCCGGACTCGCTTTGGCAATAAGAAGTTCGCTTCTACATGCTCGCACTTGAGGCCCCAAACCTCGTAGGTACGAAAATACCATACCTGACCTGTTAATCCAAAATGATTCAGAATATATCTGAAACACAGTCGAGGTCTCCAGGACCCGTCCAATCACATCAACCAGTTCCAAAATATAATACAGACCTGCTCGAGGTCACAAATCATACAAAATAATATCTAAGCTATAAATCTCACTTCGATTCAAGCTTAATGAAATAATCAAACTTCCAACTTTCAAAACTCATGTTGAACCACGTCTAACCAACTCAGAATCACCTCAAATTTTGCAGACAAGATACATATGACATAACGAACCTATTCCAACTTGGGGAGCAACAATCCAAACCCGATAGCCTTAAAGTCAAATTCCAATCAAACCTATAGACCTTCCAAACCTTCAAATTTCTAACTTTCACCAAATTAAGCCAAATCAACCTAAGAACCTCGAAATCCAAATCCAGACTTACACCTAAAGTCCAAAATCATCATATGAACCTATTGGAACCACTAAAATACCATTCTAAAGTTTTGTTTACACAAAATTCAAACCTCAGTCAACTCTTATAACTTAAGTTTCCTACCTTGGAACTAAGTGTTCCAATCCTCTTCAAAAAGTTTCCAAAACCAGAATAACCATTCTTGCAAGTCACAAAACACCAACGAAGCATATGAGAAGCATCAAATAGAGGAATGACATTCAAAAATATAAAACAACCGGCTGGAAAATTACAACAATGCAAAGACAATTGACACTCACATTATATTTGGAACTAGGTTAGATGTAGATGAACCTAGTCTTTTCGTTGATGAAAAACATATAGAAGCATATTTGGATCTTTGTTTTACCTAACTTCAAGTAGACCAAACATAATGATTAGTGTTTCATTAGATGAAAGATTCAGTCAAATCCTAAGGAGTCACATATAAAATTAGTAAAAAGTATTTTAAGGTATCTCACTAGTGGAATTATTACTGGGTTATTGTTGTTGTTGTTGTTGTTGTTGTTGTATGTTAAGGTATCTAAAAAGTACTCAAGACCTAGTTCTTTGGTATCGTTCTAGTGATGCATTTGACTTGGTGGGATATGCGGATGCTAACTATGTTGGTTATTTCGTGGATAGGAAGACACTACTACAAAAAGAACATTTGGCGGCAATTATTTAGCGGCAATAATATATTCTATAATCTGAAATATATGCGGCAAATGACCATTAGCCACTAAAAAATAGCCTTTTACCGGCAATAAAAATAATTTGCCATTAGAAATTATTAATTGACTTTTAGCGCATAGGTTTTTTTTTTTTTAACTTTCCCTCCCTGCCCAAAAAATAAATCTTTCCCTCCAAATATTTTGGACAAAGAATAAACGATTCCTTCCAATCAGAAAAATAGGAAAACCTATTCCTTCATTGAACGAGATACGATATTCCTTCATCGAACAGGATACAATTTACAGAATCTCACATATCGATTTTCCTTCATTGAACAGGATAAAATTTACAGAATCTACATATAGGTCTCTGCGGAGGCGAGTTTTTATTCTTTCATTGAACGGGATAACTGCTCTTCTTCCCTGGCCAGAATCGCAGAATCGCAGGTCTCCGGCCAGATTAACAGAATCGCAGGTCTCCGGCCAGTTTCTTCCACAGATAACTGCTATTCTTCCCCAGGTATTTTTGTTTTTCATCCAGCAGACGCGATTAACAGTGGAGATAGGATTGTGCTGCTCGATTATGCTCTATCGTCGTTGATAGTATTCTCTGTTTTATCCGTTTCCCACTTCTCTTTTCCTGTAGGTTTCAAGATCGTTGCAGAACTCAGATAACTCATTGTTAGTTTCAATTTCTTGTGTTTATTGGCAAAACAATCTGCTTACCAGGTACAAATTCGTGCCTTCAACTGTTGCAATTTGAGATTTGCGAAAGTACAGTTTTTTCTGCATATGCAAGTCTTTTGTGATATCCGATTGCTGTTAAATTGACATGCGATGATTGGGTTTATTTCTCCTCTGTTCCTTGACTGTTTTATGATTTTGTTCCTCTGTTTTCTGCTATTCTTGTAATTATTCAGAAATTTTATAAGTGTCGCCGATACATATTGATGTTTTCATTGAATCTATCACTAGTCAAGATATGAATTCCTCTGTATGTTTTCTGTTATTCTTGTCATTTTTCAAAAATTTAAAGTGTCGTCAATGCATATTGATGTTTTTATTGAATCTACCATTAGTCGAGATGTTTCCTCTATATATTTTTTGTTATACTTATCAAAAAGTTGCCAATCAAATGCAAAGGCGATGGTCCCTTTGATCTATATAAATACTAAAAATAGAATTGAGTATTGAAAGGAAGGAAATATATATGGCTTACACAGTAAAGAACAACATTATAGTCTTGAGATCTAAAAACGTACAATCAAACAGCAGATTGGTATGCTAGACAACTTTAGTTCTATTAGGTAGGTACAAAGTATTTGCGTCTAGAAAACTGAATAGTCGTGGGTGAATCCACACAGATGTGATGCTTTTAAATAACAAAACTCAGGTAAAATCAAAATGATAGCATTGCCATTTTTAATAACAAATGTTTCCCGCTATCTCACCTAACACTAAGAAGAAAACACGCAGGAAAGAAAAAAAGAATTGAACCTTAGTAAACTAATAAATATGTTTAGATAAGTAAATTGCCAATGAAACAATGCCTGCGTGGATCCCAAACAATATATTAAAAGCATTATAATTTTAAACAAGATTAGTTGGGTCCCAAACTGGAAAATCGAATCGAGAAAATCAAACTAAGAAAAGAAAAACTAAACAAAACAGCTATTGTCGAATAACTGAGAAGAGATAGAAGAAAAGAATGAGATAAACGAGTATATCCAGAACTTTGTTGTTAGTTGTACAATAATCTTTGAGCTATGGAATTACATGCAAATAGGATGGTTATTTTACTATAGTTTGAATAATTCCCTCTTTTTACTAACGAATTTTTAGCTATTGCAGTAAGTGTAGAAAAGAAAAGAATATCTTGAACGTCATGGACAATCCTAGAAATAAAAGATGGATGCATTGTGATAGAGTTAGTAAAAAATATCTGGATGGAGTAGATGATTTTATAAACCATGCCTTTTCTATAAAACAAGATGGGGAACAAATTCTATGTCCTTGTATGAAATGTGTACTTATCCATCAAGTTAATCGGGCTACAGCATATGATCATCCTGTGATTAATGGTATTATGCCATCATATGACACTTGGTTTTGTCATGGTGAGTCTTTAAAGGGATCAAGCAATGCTCAAACAAATAATCGAAGCCAGGCAACTCTAAGGGGCGATGATATGACAGGAATGATACATGATGCCTTTGGAGGCTTTACATAGTTCATTAGTGAAAGTGGTGACGTAAATCATAACTTACAAGAGAATATTGTTCATCCATCTGGAAATCAACCTCATGTAGATGTGGATAAGTTTGAACGACTCATGAAGGAGGCAAATGAAGAACTATATCCAGGATGTAAGAAGTTTAGCAAACTGTTCTTTTTGCTGAATATGTATCGTACAAAATGCATGTTCAAATGGTCAAATGAATCTTTTAATGCTTTGCTTGGACTATTGAAGGATGCGTTGCCTGAAGAGAAAAAATTGCCTCCTTCTTTCTATGAGACCAAAAAAATAGTTGAAGGCTTGGGCTTAAAGTATGAAAAAATTCATGCTTATCCCAACGATTGCATGCTTTTTAGGAAAGAGTTTGCTAATAAGAATATCAATGAATGCAAAGTTTGTGGGCCGTCTAGATAAAAAAATGATGCTAGAAAAATTCCAGCCAAGGTCCTAAGGAATTTTCCTTTGAAACCGAGGCTACATAGATTGTTTATGTCATCAGTAACTTCTAAAGCAATGCGATGGCATCATGAAGAGCGCAACAAATATGGAGTTCTACGACATCCTGCAGATTCTGAAGCTTGGAAAATTTTTGATAATAAATATCCTGAATTTGCTGGAAACTCTCGCAATATACGTCTATGATTAGCTTCTGATGGTTTAATCCATTTGGCACAATGCGAATTGTTCACAGTACATGGCCAGTGATTTTAATGTCATATAATCTTCCACGATGCATGTGCATGAAACAAGAGTTCTTCATTCTGTCCTTACTTATTCCTGGACCAAAAGTGCCTGGAAATAATATTGATGTCATTTTGCAACCTCTAATAGAAGAGTTAAATAAATTATGGGATGCTGGTGTAGAAACGTACGATGCCTCTACTAAGGAGATATTTCAAATGCGAGCAGCTCTCATGTGGACGATAAATGATTTTCCAGCATATGGTACTCTCTCTGGATGGTGCACTTATGGTAGATTTGCATGCCCTTCTTGTAATATAAACACTCAATCTAGAAGGCTCAAACATGGCAGTAAGTTTTGTTATATGGGGCATCGCCGCTTCTTGAAGTCGGGACACAAATATCAGAATGATGCAAAATCATTTGATGGGACTAAAAAAACTAGATCTGCACCTTGTCCAGTAACTGGTTCAGTAATAATGAATCAAGTTAAAGATATAAAATTTACTCTTGGCCAGTCAAGTGAAGCGGTAAATGGGGTGATAAAAAACAATTTGAAAAAGAGAAGTATTTTTTTGGATCTTCTTTATTGGAAATTTAACTTGGTGTGCCATAATCTTGATGTGATGCACATAGAAAAGAACATGTGTGATAACATAATTTATACATTATTGGATCTTCGTAAAAAGTCTAAAGACAACTTAGAGGCTCGATTGGACTTGAAGGAGATAATAGTAAGACCAAGCTTATGGCCTCAGTACCGAGCTAGTGGTAGATCATATCTTCCTGCTACTTTTTTCACAATGTCTCCGAGGGAAAAGGAGTTATTTTATGAAGTACTACAAAATGCCAAGTTTCCAGATGGCTATGCGTCTAATATCTCACGTTGCTTTCGCAAACGAAAGATATCTGGGCTAAAAACTCATGATTGTCATGTTTTAATGCAAGAACTTCTTCCTCTTGCCTTGTGGAGATCAGTAGATAAAAGAGTTAGTTTCAGTTTTAACTGAACTATGCACATTTTTTCGTGTTCTGTGTAGCAAAGTGATAAAACTATAAGAGTTAAAGTTACTTGAAGAAAAAATTCCAGAAACATTGTCTACTATGGAGAAACTCTTCCTCCCAGGATTCTTTACTGTTATGATACACTTGGTAATTCACTTGGCAACTGTGGCTAAACACGCGGGGCCAGTACATTATCGCTGGATGTATCCAATTGAGAGGTATGAAGAATATCATTGAATCTTTATCTTATGTCTTTAGTTGTTAAATATTCTAATATCAAACTAATAATATTACTTTGTTCCATAGGTTTTTGGGTACTTTAAAATTATTTGTTCGTAATCGTGCATGTCCAGAAGGTTCAATAGCTGAAGCATACATAGCAAATGAGTGTATGGCATTTTGCTCACAATATTTGGAGGGTGGAGATTCAAGGTCTTATTGTTCAAGAAAATGCAGTGATGAGATTGAGCATGAGACTAGTAAAGAAGAATGTCTTTTTTCTACTGTTGGGGAGTCGTACGGTGGAGTAGATGTATTTGAGTTGGATGAGGAAATATGGTTGCAAACACATCTGCATGTGCTTTTCAATTGAGAGTCATAAGTCGTTGAGAATTATAAAACGTAAGTGTTATATCTATTATTTAATATATGTATATTACTTATTTGATAACAAAATTGATATATGCAAGTTACATGAATAGGGAACATATTGTTGAAATCAAAAGAGTACATCGTAAGCGTCGTTTGACACAATATCAACTTGACCGTGTGCATTTCGATACATTCCATGATTGATTCAAAGAGCAAGTAAGTAGTAGGACTAAGTCATTGTTTACATTAAATTATTGTCCTTGTACAGATATCCACATTTACAGTTGTATCTTTTATTTGGTTAGGTAAAGGAGTTGGAAGCTACATCTAACATCTTAAAGGATGTTAAAGTCCTTGCACGGGGGCCGAGTTACATTGCAAAAAGATTTAGTGCGTTCGATGTAAATAATGGCTATCGATTCTGAACGAAACAAAGTGAAGAATTCAAGGTGACACAAAATAGTGGTTTTATGGTTGTTTCAAAGACTGAAAGTTATGCAAGCACAAGTGACAATGCTCCAAAATCTGCAAATATCACATATTATGGCAGATTGAATGATATTGTTGAGTTAAACTACTATGAAAAATTTAAGGTTATCTTATTTAAGTGTGATTGGATTGATGTAACTAAAGGTAGAGGAATTAAGGAAGACGACTTGGGTTTCACACTTGTGAATTTCTCACACCTGACAGACTCTGGCAATCGAGAACGTCATGAGCCCTTTATTTTTGTAGAACAAGTTCAACAAGTGATATTTGTGCAAGATCCTCAAGATCATGAATGGTTTGTCCCTAGATTAATTAAACCTCGAGACATTTTTAATATGGGGGAGGAAAATAGTGTGCATCTTGAGTCATCAACGCAGAGTGATGCCACTAACTTAGCTCTTTTAGAAAATGCTCGTGTTCTAGAAGATAAGTATAATGATTGGGTAAGAAGTGGTATCGATGGAATAGTAATTGATACAAACGTACATTCTCAAGCTTCTCTAAATGATGATGAATCAGGGAACACTTTTCTCTGAAATTATTTTCAAATCTTAATTGTGTGTTAATCTAACTAGTTTATATAGTGTAATTAGCAACCGTAGTTTTCTGTAATTTCTATTGTGATATTGAACTAGTTATATGGATATGCCTCTTCTACAATTCTTCTAGGATCTAGTATTGCTGTCAAAGATGTCGTGCATACCAAAACCATAATAGCTTCTCTTGCAACTGTACTGTTATAGAATCTGTATATACTCTATAATGTTGGAAAACCGAGATTAGGCCCAAGAAAAAGACAGAATGCCGAGGTAGAACATCTATCATAATAGCTTCTATTGCAACTGTAATGTTATAGAATTTGTAACAGATTTGCCTAAAGCATCACAAACATGTCCGGTCCTTGGATTTGTAGCTGTTTTCTTTGAAGTATCAAGTACATGTCCAACACCTTTAGCCATAGGAGTTTGTCCAACTGCTTTTCTCTAACTATGATCATCCTTAATCCCTTCAATAACACCAACATATTGCGTTGATGTATGCGTTTGTCCAGCTGCTTGCATATTTCATTGTAGTTGCAAAAATAGCCCATTTCGATTAAGAATTCTGTCCTAGTCCTGTGCTTGCCATAGTAGCCAATGTTATGCCATAGTACTGCCCAGTAGTATCCTATCCAGCTCAATGTCCCAGTGTGCTTGTTTGTTGCTATCACTGCCCAGTTCCATGATTCTATGTTAACTCTGTATTTTGTTGTCCACCATTCCATTGTGAAAAATTGATCTTCCTATCCTGATGTGTATCCTATATAGTCTTCTAGCTGTATGTGATGAGTTCCTTCTTTTAAGAATGTGTATATCACCTAGATCCATTTAAAATGTGCTTCCTCATCCACAAGCTAAGAACTTCTCCCTTGTGCCTCATCCACAAATGGTCTAGCATATCATGTTGTTTCCATGACCTTCTTTGTGATGTTTTGTGTTGTACTTTCCAGTTGTTTCTGTATCTCCACATAGTACCCAGTGTTGCTTCTATTGCTTTCCTCTTGCCTGGCTCCCTGTATGTGTTGCTAGTATTAAAAACCCTCTTCCAATAGATCTGGCCTGCAGCTTTGTACCAGTTGATGATACTGGTTTTTTTGACATTAACTGCATGTGATGTCTTGGCTGCTGATTTCAGTAGCACGAGATTTATTCCACTTGCCATTAGATTCGTACATCAATCCGAAGAGCAGTACTTGGTTTCTGTAAAACATTTACATTAAGTAGCTTTCCAGTAGCTTCTCTGAGGCTTGGAATTTTAGAGCTAATCCAAATTAGAGTGACTTTGAAGGCATATATACATTTACTAATTAATTGATGATAAACACTTACCTTTTGGTATACATTTAGTGTTGACCATATATACTTTTGCCATTTGATGACCTTTAAATCTTCCATTCCAGGTAATTCGGAGCCAAGAAAGGTTCGTGGGCCTACTTTACTGAAAGATGTTTGGAAAATTCCTCCGGGGAAGGTAGTTGATGTGCCGTTTAATAATCGGAACCAAGCTATTGGGGAAAAAGGTCGAAAGCTTGCTAGCTTTCTAGGAATTATTGTGAGAACTCCAGAACTAATACCTCTACATGTAGATGATTGGAGAAATTTTGACAAGGAGGAAAAGAAGAAATTGGTGGATTTTGTGAGGGTATGTAGTAGTAGTAGTAGTAGTAGTAGTAGTAGTAGTTTTTAGTATTATTATTACTACTACTACTACTACTACTATTATTATTATTATTATTATTATTATTATTATTATTATTATTATTATTATTATTATTATTACATGAATGCGTTCAATCTTTTATACATGATATTTTCTTTTAAATGTTGGCTTTATTTTTTTTAGAAGAAGTTCTCAATCCCATGACGGGGAGAAGCTTATGTCCTAAAGTCACTAGGAAAGAAATGGAAAGATTACAAGTGCGATTTAAAAGGTGAGTATCTACCAAAATATAAGACTCAAGACGCTTTGCTGAAAAATAGACCAAGTCGCATACCGAGGGATCAATGGAGTGGTCTTGTCTCCTATTGGCTTTCAGATAAAGCTAAGGTATTAACAAATCTTTAAAATACCTCTACTTGATTATTTTCAGTATTTTGATTTTAGTTATGCTCAATTTTTATTTATAATTTATAAGATATCATTTTAATATTTCAATGACAGAGGCGTACCCAAACAAATAGAAACAATAGGGCCAATCAAAAGATGCCTCACACAGGAAGATCCAAAAGTATTGCTACTTTGATGGATGAACAGGTAAATTTGTAAAAATTACTAATTATAACATTTTAAAATCTTTTTTTCCACGCACATCTGACATCAATTTTATTGTATTAGGCTATAAATGGAGTAAACCCTACACGAGCACAAATTTTCTTATTAACTCATAAACAACGTAAGGATGGTAGACCGTTGGATGTTGATTCTGCCAAGGGAAATAGTTTAGAAAAAAACATAAAAGCGAATAAATGAATTCCAACTTGGATTTATGTATTCTATGGTCAGGAAATGATAAATGAAAGGATGAATAATAGTGAGAGCTCTACTGATCAACCTCCTCGCAGTGTTGCTTGGGAAGACGATATGTATTCCCAGGTGTTCGGAAATGACAAAAGTGGGTATGTTCATAATTTAGGACTTGGTCCAACTCCTTCTGTACTATGGGGTAGTAGATCTTCCTTAGGAAATATTGTTGCAGAGGATTCTTCTAATGAGGCCGTACAAAGGTTAACACAGGAGATAACCGAGTTAAAGGATAAACACAATGAAGAAATGAATCTGATGAAACAACATCAGGAGAAGATGCAATCAGAATTACTCCAAATGAGATAATTGATGCGCAAATATGTTTCTAATGAATCTATGCCTCAAAAAATCAATGGCACCTCAAGTGAATAGGTAATTCGATTTTCAGAAGTTATAGGCATTCTTAATGAAGTTTCAATACTATAAAAGAATTGTAATCTAATGTGTTAATATTTATTAGGTCCTTGATGCCAACAATGGCCATGAACGGAGTACCACAAACATCAAGGATACCTAGTATTGCTGAAAATACTTCATTGTCTCAAGGTAATACTCATATTTAACCTTCGGTGCTACTATTTGAGTTTTCTATTGTTTGAATTTTCCTCCAATTTTTTTATCATTACAATCTGATTTCATGTAAACTTGCAAGAAATGGAAACAAGATATAGTTTCGACTTACATGCTTCCATAATTCGATTGTAACTTTATCAGTATTAGTACCATTTACATAAGAGAGCAATAGATAATGAAATAGCAGTCATGAAACTGAGGTCTTCATAGACCATTTGAAGCACCGGCATGTTCTGTAAAGTAACACGCACTACAGATGACTTTCTAGCGAGTATAATGCTACGATATATTAAAAACAGGGCAGCTCGAGTTCCTTATTCTAATTTCGATTCCCCTGCGACTTGTTTGAGTTGATGAACTTATCCTTGTTTGTTTCTGCTTGTTTGAATTGAATGTGATTGACCTGAAATCTAGTGTCTATTGCTGCTGAAGTTCTATTTGGTCTTTTCTGCAAATTTTGAGTTGACCTGCACACTGAAAGCATAACAATTAATGATCCTAGAACCAACCTTAATGTGTTTGAATTAAATTCCTCTAATAGAAACACCAAATATTCCTACCAACTTGTTCCATATAGCTGCTGTAAAATGGCTTGAGCTAAACTCTACTGATTCCAGTTCTGAGGAAGAAGATGAGCAGCAATGTCATCTTGTCACCAGGTTATTTATTCCAGATTTTGATGTATGAATTTAATAACTGAACTTCTACTCGATCGTCTGAGTTAATTGAGTTGAATTCGTAAGTTTGGCTCGAGTTACTTATTCGAATTGTGATTCCCCTGCTTCTGGTTCAGTATGCACTTGAGAACCATCTGCTTCTGGTTCAGTATGCACCTGAGAACCATCTGCTTCCGTTTCTTGTTTGTATTTTTCTTTCTACTTATTTTGGTAGCATGAATCCCTTGAGTATCTTGTTCAAGATCACGCAGTTGGTAGTGTCTGTCTATTGCTGTTGAAGTTCTAACTACTATCTGCTGGGAACTTGAGGAGTTGACTCAAGTTTGAGACTGCTTTAATGACTGAGATTTTTGGTCTCAAGTCTGTTGTGAACTGAAATTTGAGCTTGATTTTCTGAGTACTTGAAGTCTGTCTCAAACTGACTCAAACTGCAAACTGTCAACTAGTTTATGCTTCCTTTTGTGATGGTAACATTGGTATGTTTGATGTTGATAGCCTCAGGCTAAAATGTCGTATTTCTCCCTCTGCATATTAGTCTCAGGCAGTGCTGATTGGGTAAGAGCACATCTATTTGTCCAGAATATCTTCTGAACTGGACTTGAGCATGCATAGAGTGACTGGAATTTGTCTGATTTTAGTCCCAATAATCCAAACATTTATTGCATTTACTGGATCAACAATGCTTTTCGATTCATTCTAATCAATAAGGAGTAAAAACAAGAGTAGAAGAGAGAGAGATCTATATAGGTTTATATGCTTCTTTTGTGTTTGGGGTACAGACACATACTGTAAGTCTCATCATTGACGATAGTGATTTACTTTGTCCATGATTGCATTAATCCCTGTTACCTCCTTTTTTTGGCAAGAGCCTTCATCATTTCCTAGTAGTGTTACAACTTTCTTCCGTATCACTTGCTCATGTTGTTTCATTACTGTCATTTTCTAGATGTTGCTAAAATATATTACACTACCTTCCTGCAATGCGCAAAGTTGTGCGATAGTCAAACTTCCGTTCCTCATTGGGCACCAGTAGGTCGATCACCAGTTGCCTTCATAGTAGCAGCAACTGGTTCTTCTCCTACTTTGTCCAGTCCTAGCACTGCTACAGCTGATTTATCAGCTGGTTCAACAGCAGCTCGATCACCCACTGCCTCCATACCCCTACCATCATTAGTATTAGTTTGTAAAGGTGTATTCACATCCATATGAAGCCTTGCCAAAGCTGTAGCAGCAAGGACATCAGCTGCGCGTTTTACATCAGCATCAATAACACCAGGCTTTTTCTTAGGGACATCAGCTACGCGTTTTACAGCATTAATTGACAGCCTAATTGCCTCAATTTTGAGGAGTGTTTGAGCAGTAAAACCTGCAAAGTTTGGACTGTGAATTCAGCATTGTTTCTACATCTGTGAGCTGCTGAAACCTGAAGCTTTGGACTAGCATTAGAGCAAATAAAATCTGTATTATTCATGTTACTGATATCTGCACCGCTTCAGCAATTTTTGCAGTTTTTGTTGACTGTTTTCAGCTGAATTTTTTTGCACTTTGTGGTTATTCTGCTTGATGGTTGTTGTTCTGTTAATAGCAATATTTTTTTCTGTTTATGAATCGTGACAGTGATGGAATTTTGATGATGTTTTTTTCGCATTGTATTTTATCTTCTGATACAATTATTTTATTATTTCAGGTCATACAGTTTGATGTTCTATAATTCAGCAGGTGGAAGATTTCATAATGATGAAAAGCTGTGAAAATCGTTTGAAGACCATCATTCGTCTGGATTAGTTATATAATGACATTAGCTATTTAGTTCAAACAATATAAGTTTAGTTATTGTGACATCAATATTTTTGATTGGTGCTTCCTTTAATTTCTTAAGATTTAATGAGATATATATATTTTTTTAAATTAATATTAATATATTTTCTTATTTGGGTCATATTTTGGATAAATGTAGTAACTATTATTAATGGTGTCTACAATATTGCTATTAGCGCTTGTGACTTTTAGCGCTAATTTAGTTGGATATACCAGCTATATAAATGGATGATAAATGGGCAAATTAAGATGTTTTACAAGGGATATTGCAGCTGTTATAATTGCTGTAAATCAATTGCCGTTAAAAATATTGACTTTTAGCGGCAATTTAGTTAATCATATTAGCCACTAAAATGGCAAACTAATATGTTTTCAGAAAGGATATTATGGCCATTTTAATTGCCACAAAATAATTGCCGTTAAAGATGCGAACATTTAGCAGCAATTATTTTGAATTTAGTGGCTATAAAAATGGATGCTAAAGGAGTATAATTAGCCATTATGGATTCGATTTAGTAGCCATAATAATTGCCGTTAATGATGTGAACTTTTAGCGGCAATTATTTTGAATTTAGCAGCTATAAAAAATGGTTGCTAAAGCATTATAATTAGCCGTTATGGATTAGATTTAGTAGCCATTATAATTGCCGCAAACAATTGCCGTTAAAGATAATAATCTTTAGCGGCAATAAACCATACCTTTTACCAGCTTTTGTGACAATAGCCGCTAAAGGCTTTAGCGACCCCAACATCAGCAGCTAAACACCAATGGCCGGTAAAAGCTATAGCGACTATTGTTATTGCCAGCTAAAACCGTTTTGTATTGCCGCTAAACAGCATTTTTGTTGTAGTGACTAGAGAACATATGAATGGCCTTCTTCCTAGGTTCATGTTTGACCTCCTAGTCTTTAAAGAAAAAAATTCTATAACCTTATCAACTACAGAAGCTGAGTAAGTTATTGTTGTTTCATGTTATGCTTAACTATTTTCGATCAAGCAATTATAAGAAGATTATGAAACTATGATTGAAAGGATTCCAATATTTTGTGCAACACAAGTGCAATGAATATGGTAAAGAACCTAGTTCATCATAAAAGATCAAAGCACATTGATATGAGACATTACTTATTGAGAGATAATATAGAAAATGGGCATATCTCTATGGAGTTTTGCAAACCTTAAGATGAGATTGCAAATATATTTACCAAAGTTTTGAGCAAAGATCACTTTGCAAAGAACCACTTACCAAAGCTATATTCAGTATAAAGTATTTAGTGTATCTACATGTTAAAAACATCTAACTCAGTCTTATATTTGTAACATGTATGCACACATGGCTTGATGGAAAATATTAGATAAGGTCTCATGATTTTATTCCAATCTATGAAAGAACACATATCCACATTGAGGAAATCAGTCACAGAACCTGATTCATTTTGACACCAGGTATGTACCTCATTTCCAATAGATAGTTGCATGAACTTGTTAGACGGTCATGTTATAATAAGATCATGTTCCAAAATCGTATATGTTCATATCCAAAGTAATTATAAATGACATTAATCCGGATAAATAAATGAATTGGTTACCTAAAATTCCTCTAAACATATCTTTATCGTCTAATTAATGTCAATTAACAGACCATTTAAAGTTTGAATCTTGGGTGCCACCCTTTCCCTCTATGAACTAGATTAGGATTTAAAAATCCTTGACTAATTAGGGCCTAAACTATCAAATCATGTCTCCTATTTAAACCTCTCACCCACATTCTTTTTGTCCCATTCAATCTATTTTCTTTATCTCACCAAACCATAAGCAAAGAAAAGAACCCTATGTTCAAATTCCTCAAGAAAACATAAATCGCTCAACAATGTCGACCTCACCAAACCTTCCCATATTTGGTTCCCGTGAGTCTAACATAATCCCGGTCAACAATACATCTTCCCTTTCATCTTCTAAAACCGAGTCAATCCAAAATCTAAACCCACTAAAAATCCTAGATTTTGTCTCAGGGATGGTTGACTATTCAGACAAAGAAGAAAGTGAAAATTCTAACCAAGCAAGCCCAAAAAATCAACGAGTCTAAAAGTCAGGGGGATGAATTAGATGTAAGGAATAAGGAAAAGGAGAAAGCAAAAATACTGGGTATTGGTGAAGATGATAGTGTAGAGGTCATAGAAGGCCCAGGTGTTGAGGTGAGTTCTAATATAGGTGTAGAAGACCAGAAGCACATTGTTCTAAACTAGGTCTTTCTACTACTGGTGAAGGCTTGGAAGGTGAAGGAGAGATTAGAACAAGTAGAGATCCTAGTAGAGGAGGTCGAGGAAGATGATGGTAAAAAGTTGCCAGAGAACAAAGAACCACGGTTTTTGGACTCGACAGAGAAAATCTTCTTCACCAGGGTTACAATTTACTTATAGTGCGAATGAAAATACATGGGAGAAAAAGGGAGAAATTGAAGTGAACAAAATAGGGAGTGACAATGAAGAGGTAGTTTTGGTAAAGAGAATTAGGCAGTTAAAAAAGGTGGTTGTTGGTGAAGGAGTGAAACCTTCCATGAGAGTATAACATATAGCCTGAAAGATTGTGAGACAAAGTAAAATCAAAGTTTCCAAGGGTAGAACTCCAAATAATAGGGGAAAAGCCATGTTGTTCTTGAAAAATAGTTGAGGAAAGCAAGAAAAAGCGAAAAGAGAGACAAGAATTCAGGCTAAGGGATGAGTCCAATGTGGAGGAGGATGATTTGGCAAGGGAGGAAGAAAAAGAAGAAGGGATTCATATTCAAAGAAAAGGGAAGGAGAAGGTTGAATCAGTTCCAAACACCGGAAGAAAACTACAAAAAAGAATGATGTGATAGGCAAGGATGTGTGTGGTGAAATCTGGGGAACCGATTCCCCCCCCCCCCCCGAAGTGATATTTCGGAGAATGATCCCGGCTTTCCAAGAATGAACATCTACTAAAGGCCCGACGAATGCAAGAATCCCTCGAGGAATGCACCTGGGGTCGACCAGATCTATTCAAGCGGTTCGACGCCATCCCTCACACGACGTAAAGCTAACGGACTGTCACATCTCGTCCCTTTTTGTCATATCAAAAGATTCTGTACTAAGTTTGAGCATCCATTTTTCTATAAAAAGGGGGTCATTAACACTTTGTAGGGATAGAGCTACACTCCTCCATTGAAACGATAATATCTTCTCTATCTTCCTCTCTCTAATTTGCTCATTCTCCTTGGTTCAAGATCATTTATATTCAATCGTTCTTTTATCATTCGGTATTGGCTCGAGGCCACGCTTATGTTCATTGTCTCTTAACCTATTCTTCGTACATAGCTCAATATTGGCCGTAAAGAGCCTTACTTAATCGTATTTCTGCTTGTTATCCCCTTCCCAACTATCCCCGATAGTTCGAACTCGACCCGAGTTTCGGCCACAAGGCCTCCATAGACCTACTCTACACTCGGCCAGCAGGCCTCTTCGGTTTGATTACTGCCTCAATTTAGTTCGTATTTTGTTATTATACTCAGCATTGTTGGCATCAACTGCTTTAACAACTAGGCTCAAGCCTCGGCCCCGGGGCCTCTATCGATCCGCTCCGCGCTAAGGCAACAGGCCCCCTCTGTTTGTTTATTGCTTAATCTTAGCTCGTATTTTATCACTACACTTAACATTTTTAGCATCAACGGCACTAAAAACTAGCTAGAGAATAGATCACGTATTTTTAGAATCCCATTTACAAATTTAATTGTTGTTACCATTTTCACGGTAAACAGTTTGATGCCCATCGTGGGGCTAAAAATAATAGCGATTATTTTCTTGTTGGTTTCGTCACACAAACACACATTATATTTCACACTTTTCTTGTCCAAGATCCTTTTGATTTCAGGCTAAAATGTCAGGCTCGATAAACGGAGCCGAAAACAACAACCTCGAAAATCACGGGAAAATGGCGTGGATGTCCCGGCCGCTGGAGCACCTTCACAAAATCCTGATGTCGCCCACGGACCGATCCTGGAGGACGCAGATTCGCAAGAAGCATGACAAGTCGACGAAACCTCTCACACTAACAGGAGCATGCGACGGGGCGACCAACAAGAAGCACAAAAAACCCCGGCCCAAGAAGAACAGGAAGTTAGTCTTCACGTTATCTTTGAGATGTTGCAGGCACAACAACTAGCCATCACTTAGCTGGAAAGCCATCTGAGGACCCCCAGCACAGCGGCACCAGAGACAGCTCCCCCTGTCGAGCGAATCCTCGAAACGTCAAGTAACAACGGATCGGTAGCTGATCCCTCCATTGTAAAAATGCTCGAGGGCCACACTAAAATGATCGAATCGGGTGAGAAAATGATTACGGCCAGCGATAAAAAGGTTGAGACCTACAACTCTAGGGTCGATCAGATCCCAGGTGCGCCCCCATTCCTCAAAGGCTTGGATTCAAAGAAGTTCATTCAAAGGCCGTTCCCCGAGGAAGCGGCCCCAAAGTCCATCCCGAAAAAGTTCAGAATGACGGAACTCCCTAAGTACAACGGCACCTCCGATCCTAACGAACATGTCACTGCTTACACCTGTACGGTAAAAGGCAATGACATAAAAAATGACGAGATCGAGTTCATGTTGCTGAAAAAATTCGGAGAAACACTTTCAAAGGGGGCCATGATGTGGTACCACAACTTGGCTCCCAACTCCATAGATTCATTCGCCATGCTAGCAGACTCCTTCATAAAAGCACATGCTGGAGCCATCAAGGTAGCAACAAGGAAGTCCGACGTTTTCAAAATCAAGTAGAGGGAGAACGAGATATTGCGGGAGTTCGTCCAGATGGAAGGAATGGAGCTGCCACCAGTCTTCGATGACTGGGCGGTGCAGGCCTGAACGAACGAAGCTCGATGGCCTCAGAACAACTAAAGCAGAATTTAATCGAATACCCGGCCGTAACCTGGTCGGACGTTCACAACCGATACCAGTCGAAGATTAGGGTCGAGGATGACCAACTGGGAGCTCCTTCAGGCTCAGTATACCCCAACAGACTCCTAGCAAAGGAGATAAAACCAAACAAAGAAAGGTACCAACCGTACCTCGAAGACAGAAGGAACGCCCCGAGGTGCAACTTACCTCGCAACGACTGGAGGATAGATCGAGGACAGGACCCTAGAGGGCTCGTCAACAAAACCAGGTTCGATCAAAACGTGGCACCAATGAATGCACCCCACTTATCAGAATACAACTTTAGCATCAATGTATCGGACATCGTGTTCGCTATCAGAAAAATTAGGGACGCCAAGTGGCCGAGGCCAATATAGTCGGATCCTTCGCAGAGAAATTACAACTTAGTGTGTGAATTCCACAACACACACGGTCATAGGACCAAGGATTGCCACCAACTACGAGAAGAAGTGGTGTGGCTACTCAACAAAGGGCACCTTCGGGAATTCCTTAGCAATCAGGCCAAAAATCATTTTCGGGACAAGGAGGAAACCAAGAAAAATGAAACAAACGAGCCACAACACATCATCCACATGATCATGGGAGGCGCCAATACCCCGCATGAGCCCTTGATGAGGAAAACAAAAATATCCATCTCCAGGGAAAAATGGACTCGAGGATATATCCCCGAAGATGCCCTCACATTCAGCGAAGAAGATTCTGAGGCTCTACCTCAACCCCACAACGACGCCCTAGTAATCTCCTTTCTTGTAAATTCTTTTTAGATAAAACGTGTACTAGTGGATCCAAGTAGCTCGGCGAATATTATCAGGTCAAGGGTGGTAGAACAGCTCGGGCTAACTGAACGGATCGTGCCCGCCACTCGGGTCCTTAATGGGTTCAACATGGCAAGCGAGACAATGAAAGGGGAAATCATCCTTCCGATTACCATGGCCGGCACAACCCAAGACACCAAATTCCATGTCATCAAAGGAGATATAAGATATAACGCCTTGTTTGGGCGACCATGGATACACTACATGAGAGCGGTACCATCCACTCTCCATCAGATGATAAGATTTCCGACAAAGGACGAGATCAAAACTGTCTTTGGGGAGCAACATGCGGCAAGAGAAATGTTCTCCATACACGATGTGCTACCGGCGCCCGTACCTCTGCTCCCCAAAAATCCAACGGGTGAATCAGACCTCGGCCTTAGGCGGGTTTGACAAAAATAAAATTCGCACCACATATCCACCATCGGGCGGTCATAATAAGCCGACCCCGAGGCGCTGCCAACCTGCCTCATTTTAAGGTACATCCATTTCATTTATTTTACTTTAGAATAAGAACTAACCCCCATGCAGGCACCCAGCCCGAGATATTGGGACACTAACGCTATCAGGAGAGCTCGAGACCCCCGAAGCACCCCGTTGCACTCTTTTCCTTCAACCGAGTTTTTTATCCCAAAAAAAGAAAATGGTTTTTACTGGCAAGGTTTTTAACGAGGCAACGGCGGCAGGGCTGCTTAAAGGGGAAAATTCCACAGTATTGATCGAAGCCACCCTCACGGTCAACTTACAACCGGCGAGGGGCATTCCACTTGGGAGCCACCCAATCCAAAGGAGGTGGGAAAACGCCAAAGCAGAGGTGCCTACGGGAAGATGACGTATAGGGCCAAATGGTCGATATAATCACAATCCCCCAGAGCGGAAGCATGTACTATTATCGGGCAATCAATCAAAAAATATCAATTTTCTCCCATGAAAGAAAAGAAAGGCTCCTTCTCAGAGTAAGGCAAATCACCGAAGCAGCCATACTCGACCAAAAATAGGTCGGCCCAGCACAATAGCACGTGTACTACACAGATCAAATCAAGGAATATCTTTCGGCGTCTCATTTCCCAAAACGGGAAAGTCGCAGTATACTCTCAACAAAGGACTTCACCGTCAAACACATCCCGAGATACTCAGAGACTTAAACGGTTCAGCAGCCCCACAATCCCAAGGTCGGAACTCCAGGCTCACAAAGCCCTCGCAATACAACTCCAAGTTTACAAAAAGTGGTATTCAAGCTTAAACAGATCCGATATACTCGGAGACTTAGTGTAAGCAATTCAAACAACTTGCATGACCCCAGGGTCAGAACGCCGGGCTCATCAAGCCCCTGGAAAGCAACTCCGAGCTCACGAGAAGCTATCTTCAATCAAACTCGATGACTCAGAGGCAGTCGTTAATCGACACACAATGAAAAATCCGAAACTGTAAGACCCTAGCGGGCAACCTCGGCATAACCAGATCTACTCTACAAAAATGTAAGACCTCAACAGTCATGACAAACTGTAAGACCTCAAAAGGCATGGCAAACTGTATAACCTCAACATGCATGAAAATCCCGATATTTAGGCTATACGTCGCATTTGTAAGAATCCCTAAAGGGCATACCCTTGACGTGGACGCTTAAACTATCACTAGGGATCAAAAATGGCTACGCCCAAATGCATACAACTACGGTCGAAACGGCTGATACAGCCAAAATAACGCGACTCGGGGGCGCCTGACTATTGCTAAAAAATCGTAGGCCATTACTCCGATATACTTCAGAAAGAACCGGTTAAAACAGGTTTCTCTCCATAGGCAAAAACGAGCTTCGACAATATCGACTCCTAAAAATACAAGAGCGTCGATCTACTCGACCTACGAGCTATGAACCTTACGAGGCAAAAATACTACAAAAGATCTTAATGACTGGATACAAAGCCTACACAAAGCCCACAGACAAAAAACAACGTAACAGCCATTGTCGCCAGCTAAGCAAGCCTACGGGCCACAAATTGAAAGATCTCTACGACCAAACAACGTAAGAGCCATTATCGCAGGCTAAAAAATCTTGACAACTTGAGGATTAAAATGGGCTCGAATCGCAACCTGATTTGGAGACCGGATCTAAAATAGTTGACTATGCAAGACTACGGGTCACATATTAAAAGGTCTCTACGACCAAACGACATAAGCACCAATTATCGCTGCCCGGAAACTCAATGAAATTTAAGGGTCAGTTACAGCTCGAATCGCAACGCGACGCAAAGACTAGACCCGAAAAGTACAACATGCCTAAGGGCACGTCATAAGCTCCAATTATTGCTGCCCGGAAACTCGATGAAATTTAAGGGTCGATTGTAGCTCGAGTCGCAAATTGACTCGGAGACTGAACCCGAAAATTGCAATACGCCTGAGGGCATATCTCGGATGATACCATCATCAGCCAATTAAAATCTCCAGGCCACGCGCCTGCATGGTCACTTCAACCCAAAGCACAAAGGGCCATCATCATCCGCCCATGCAGGCAAGAAAAAACCTATGGGTTAATTGAAGCTCGAGTCACAGTACGACTCAGAGACTGGACCCAAAAACAATTGAGTCGCGGGATGCCTAAGGGCACGACTCAAAAGAGACCATCATCTGTTGATTAAATTTCTGGGCCACATGCCCGCAGGGTCACCTCGACCCAAAATCGCGAAAAGCCATCAGCATTTGCCCATGTGGCCAGGAAAAATCCCAAAGATCAATTGCAGCTCGAGTCACAATACGGCTCAAGAACTACACCCAAAAATAGCTAAAAACGGAAAATTGCCCAAAGGCAGAAGATGAAAACGACTACTACCTACCCGCACGGGCACAAAGAATTCAAAGAGCAGGAAAGGACGAGTCAAAGCACAACTCGAGGGCCAAGCCAAAGCAGCCAGGCCAGACGGGAAAGTCCTGAAACTCACTCACATCAAAAAATCATGCATAAGAACCCCCGATTTGCCCGATCAGTTCCAGACCTACAAAGATCCCACCGAACATCCAATACCGGCCCGCCCGGTCGAGAGCAACAAACAAAGAAAAAAGGGACCAAAGTTACAAAATTTCAAATTCCTTCTTATATATTGCGTGCGCGAAAAAAGGCACATTCTCCGTCTACAGGCATACTCTGCGTACATCAGGAGCAAATAACAAAACGGCAAAATCGACACTCCACACCAAAGGAAGCCACAACTTGTCAAAATTTCGCCCTCCACAAGAAGTAATCGAGCATCACGGTTATTCTCTTTGCTCGAGCCAATTCCCCCGGGACGACGGAACCCTTTGTGCCAATATGCTCGAGTACCACTCTTCGGATTTACGACGAATACCTTCCTCGACTCCCTGCCCTCGGTCGAAGGCTCGCTCCAATCCAGCCTGGACGTCAGCGGCACCCCTCATGTGAATCGCCATCTCCCGATCCGCCTTGATTCAGCTTAGTGTCACTTCGGCCCAAGTCTCAAATTATCTCGGCCCTAAAGATCAAATTCCAGAGTCTCCCCATCATACATGGCTGAACTTTGGCGCTACTACAAAGGGAGTCGGATCTCGAGGGTAAAAGACCTTATCCAAGGCATCCGCCCCCTCCAAAGCATACCACACTTGATCTCTTAGCTCTCCACAAGCCACTCTGGCAAAAATAACGTCGCCCTTAAGGTACTCCAAAACTCTACTTTTTGTTTCTGCAGCTGATATAACAGAAAGGGAGTTAGCCCTAAGGACAGAGGGGGCAAAGCACATATAACAAAAGGCCACCTGCTCCATCAAATAGCTCCCATATTGTGGGTTCGTCCCTAGGAATCAAGGGCTCCAGAAACGTTAAAGCAGCCTCGCATTGATAAAAAGCCCCGTCATATCACATATCTCATTATCGACGTTGCCCATCGGGAGATCTACAGCCCCGGGAGGAGGCACATCTGCACCCCTAAGGGACCGTCCGGCACCAACAACGCTCACAACGGAGGAGGGAAAGAACAACTGCTGAATTCACCGTCATCATAGATAGAACCGGCAGGACGCATGGCATGCTAATCGAAAGACATCCTTCCGTCCCTACAAACAACTAACGAGGGTATCGAAGGTGTGGCACCAACGCCCGGGAGGAACAACTCGGCTGAGCCGGGTCTCTGCCTTCTCCAAACAAAGTAGCCATAAAAGGTAGGTCCTGACGACCCCCAAGGATGCAAAAGCAACCAAGGGCACTGGCCATCTGCGCCGTATCCTGCGCCCGTATGATAGTCGGCCTCAGAAGCCCCCATCACGGTTAAGTAAAGCTCCTAAAGGCCAGCAACGCCTTCACCAACACAAGGTCAACGCACAAAGGCCTCCGCCAAAAGAAAATGGCCAGCGGATGCAGTCGCATCTTGATGAACGCTGGTATGAAACAACCCCCGGACATCGGCCAGGGTGATCCAATTGCAAGTAGATCTCTGCCTAGAGGCTGCATTCGGGAAGCCACCAGTGCACTTAAACTTGCCAGCCCTCGGTCAGGACTCCTCTCGAAGGCCACCACAAAGTCTGAAGACATCACCCTCACCTTTAAGATAAGGATCCGGCAACCCGATGTTACTACTCTCATTTTGGGTTGGGACACAAGAAACCCTACGCAGAGCCACTTTATCAATCGAAAAGCTCCACAAAGGTTTGAGGGAGCACCCAAGCACAAACAAAGGCTAATCCTATACATTCTGGAAAGGGGATATCTACATCAAAGACCAATAGGGGGCTCGGATACTCTAAGGAAACTTTCATCTGGGATAACATTCCCAGAGGTCCCGGAATTCAATGCATAATCTCCGACTAATTCGGAGGGCCCGATAACCTGAACCTATCGGAATGAATGCTCACACTCAAGTCAGATGTCGATAGTCCTCGAGTAAAAGGAAGCATTCAAAGAGCCTCAAAGAGTATGAGAACATTCAAAAACAAAGCAAAGAAAGCAGAAGTCCGAAAAGGTTTATTCATATTCATAGGAAATACAACGGCCCTCAAGGGGTCCCTACTGTTATAACCCATATCCACACGCGTTAGTTCATGCCATGTATTAGTTAACATAAGTTCAAGAAGGAATTACCTTTGAGATGATAAGAAGTTAATCCTATTGGTCTTAAGTGATACAAGGGTGTATAAGGGTGATTAACAAGTATTAGAAGTTAAACGAATTAAGGATGTGATAACTCGTATTTTCAGGTAAACC
Source organism: Nicotiana sylvestris (assembly GCF_000393655.2). Classification (NCBI taxonomy): domain Eukaryota; kingdom Viridiplantae; phylum Streptophyta; class Magnoliopsida; order Solanales; family Solanaceae; genus Nicotiana; species Nicotiana sylvestris. The sequence continues at coordinate 88,310,674 of NC_091059.1, read as the reverse complement.
TAGAGGTTCTTAATACACTCAAGGTCATGTATTAAGGTGTTTGAATCATATAATATCCGTATCATAGGTCTTGAAATCAAATGAGTTATGAAACAAAAGTCGACAAACGTTGTGGCAACTTAGGTTCATAATTTTACTTAAACATTAGGTTAAATATATCTAAGCTTTTCTCCTAATTTACAAGGAATTACGGGGTGATCTACCCACCAAATTAAAGATCTACGAGTCTAGTTTACAACACATTAAACCATTTGTCAATACGATCTCGGAGTATAGAGATATTCATATTTTTGCAAGCCTGCGCAGATTGGTAGATGACAAGTAGGTGCATCACCTACTTACCAAAATGATAGGACAAAATTAAAAGACCTAAGTCGGCCAAGAGAGGAATTTTAAGGGGTTATGAACTCAGTTATTTCATCCATATTTTAGACCCTCAAAACCAAAGTTAAGACCTGCAACTCCTCCCCAAAAATCCCACACAAACCCTAATCGATTTTCCCTCTCTTTCAAGTTCTATTTGATGGTAAAACCTAGAGTTTGAAGAACCAAGGGAAGGGATGAGTTATCCAACAAGTAAGGTAAGTTAATGCCATCTTTCATATATTTTTCTCTACTGTGAATTCATGGTAATTCGTTCTATACATGTAAGAACTCACGGGACGGTGATCGGAAGCCGTGAGTTCGAGTTATTCACTTGTAGCGGACTGTTTTGTGGACTGTTTTGTGTTGCTCTTGGGCTGCGTGTTTTACTACTATTTTGTGGAGTTTTGTAGGTGGAAGGGTGTGGATGAACACCATATATATGTAGGTTTGTGGGCTGATAGTGATTCGTAACATTTCCGGGTCATTTGACACGACTACGGTGGTCGTCGTATGTATGATGTAATTAGGTTGTGCGTGGACTATTTTGGGAGGCTCAATATGTTTATTATTGATGTTGTTTGGGCTGTTTGGTGATTGTTTTTGAATGGTGTGAAGTCATATATATAGGGGAGGTGTTGTCCATTTCAACGTAAAATAGGTTGTGGTCGATACATAATAGTTATGACGCTTAAATGATAACGATAGTATCGTTTCTCTTATTGTAGACTAAGGAGTTGTGACAATTGCATAGCTTGTGATTGGGGAAGTATATACAAGGTATGTGAGGCTATCCCTTTTCTTCTTTTGCACGACTCCGATTGTACATAATGTAATGAACGAGCTTCCAAAGATACTCTACTCTTAGAAGCTAGTAGTACTTACATTGTTTGCCCTCTTATGGAACCATTGATGTTAATGTTGCTTCTCTTATTCTTATGTTATCAATGTTGTTGGTACTTCCTGATTCTTATAAGGTTCGTAATGAAAAGTTGGTCCTAATAACGTGTACAGAGGATACCGACCGTACATCACTCCGAAAGGTTTAGAATGTGATTCCATGAGTCGAGCATGCATTATATATATGTATCTATTTTACTCTACCGAGCCGCGCTATTGTCGGCCAGGTACGGCACATATTGTGCAACCATTGATCAGTTGGGTTTTATCGAGCTCCACGTGGCCGGGTACGATTCTACCGAGCCTTATGACGGCCGAATACGTTTTTACCAAGCCTATTATGGTTGGGTACGATATGATGATGATGATGCCCACAGAGGCGTATGTTTTAAAAGTTTATGTATACATACATATGTATCATGCGTTTTCATGTCAGTAGCCCTCAGAGGAACTCAGATGTTCCAGGTTGTATATTCTCTATCCCTATTTACATTATTGTTCGTATTTATGGTTCCCTACCTTACATACTCAGTACTTTATTCGTACTGACGTCCTTTTGTTTGTGGACAATGCATGTCGTGCTGCAGGCCCTAATAGACAGGCAGGTGCAGCTCCCCCACCACAGTAGGTTGTCCAGTTCAGCAGTGATTGGCGAGATCCCTTCTCCGGACTTGCCGTGGTCTTGGTATGCATTTCTGTTATAGACATTATGGGTATGTCGGGGCCCTGTTCCGGCTATGTTGCAGCACTTATGTTCATTTAGAGGCTCATAGACAAGTGTCGACTCATGTATAGTTTGGTATGCCTTGTCGGCTGGTTTTTGTTGTATAGTCTTTCATGGTAGCGTGGTAGCTCATACCTTATATGTAGTTTCTTGATTGTCTGGTCATCCCCTGCTATGTATGTTCATGCCGTCATATTTTATTGCTGGTTGTCCATGATCCAGGTCTACCATTTATATTGATCTCGTCAGCCCTAAAAGATAATAATGAAGGTTAGATGAAATGTACGTTGGTGCTCGGCAAGTGTGGTCGGGTGCTAGTCATGGCCCTTCAGTTTGGGTCGTGACAAACTTGGTATCAGAGCAAGTCTGTCCTAGGGGTTGTCTATGAGCCGTGTCTAGTAGAGTCTTGATTATGGATGTGTAGCGCGCCACATTTATAATCAGGAGGCTACATGACATCTAGGGTTGTTACCTTTTTCCTGAATCTAGATCGTGCGTAGAGTTGAGTCGTAAGTGTTTGTCTCTAATATTCACCTTGTTTTTTTCAGTGATGCCTTCGACTAGGAAGCAAACGATTAGTAGACGGCTTGATACAGCAGCGGGAGAGGGTACCAGTCAGGTGCCCCAAGTCAGAGCAGGACAAAGTGAGGCTCAAAGTGAGATGCCCTCTCATACCTCATCTACTCCATCTCCTCCAGAGGATATTAGAAGGCACCCAGCGCCTCCAGTTCCTCCGTCTGGCACTCCAGACCAGGATATGCAGAGTGCTTTGCAGTTATTGACTAGCTTGGTAGCTGCTCAGGCTCAGAGGCAGAATACAGGTGCTGCTGAGAAACCAGTTAGTACAAGAGTTCGTGATTTTATTAATTTAGACCCTCCAGTGTTTACCGGATCAGACCCCAAGGAGGACCCACAGACTTTTATTGACCAGGTTCATCGTACACTTCGGGTTATGCATGTTAGTGATACAGAGGCAGTAGAGTTGGCTTCTTATCGGCTACGGGATTTAGCGGTTCTCTGGTATGATAGTTGGGAGAGATCCAGGGGTCCGAACCCTCCTCCAGCTGTGTGGAAGGAATTTTCTGAGGCCTTTCTTCGTCACTACTTGCCAGTTGAGATACGACGAGCTAGAGCTGATAAGTTCTTGAACCTTAGACAAGGTAATATGAGTGTGCGAGAGTACAGTATGCAGTTTGATTCTTTGGCAAGGTATGCTCCCCATATGGTGGCCGAGATGAGTGATAGGGTGCATATGTTCGTGAATGGGTTGGGACCACATCTGATAAATGAGTGTACGACAGCCTCCTTGGTGGAGGGCATGGATATTTCCCGTATTCAAGCTTATGCCCAGACCCTAGAGGATCGTAAGCGCCAGCAGAGGGCAGTTAGGGAGCAGGATAGGGGCCAGCATAAGAGGGCGAGATTTGCAGGGTATTCTGATGACTTCAGAGGCCGCATCAGGCCACAGTTTTCGAGGAGTTCGGCGCCACCTGTAGCTAGTGCTCCTCCACAGTTTCAGAGGCCTCGATATGATCGATCCTATTCTGGTCCAGGTCAGAGTTCGCGGGCATCTGGCTCGCAACATCACAGGGATACTAGTCAGATGAGACCCCCAACACCACATTGTGATCAGTGCGGCAAGGCCCACTTTGGACTGTGTCGTCGAGGTTCTGATGCATGCTATTCGTGCGGGCAGCCTGGCCATATGATGCGGGATTGTCCTAATAGAGGAGGTGATGGTATGGCTCAGCCGACTGGATCTGTGTCTGGTTCTTCCTCATCAGTTCGACCTCCAGCACGGGGTTTTCAGCAGTCGACAGGTCGTGGTAGGGGTAGAGGTGCAGTGCCGAGTTCGAGTGGTGCTCAAAATCGAACCTATGCTCTAGTAGGTCGACAGGATCTCGAGTCGTCTCCAGATGTTGTTACAGGTATTATATCTGTGTTTTCTTATGATGTATATGCGCTGATTGATCCGGGATCTACATTATCATATGTTACACCCTTTGTGGCTAATAAGTTTGGCATTGAACCTGAATTGATAAGTAAACCCCTTGCGGTATCTACTCCGATAGGAGATTCTGTGATTGCTAGAAGGGTATATAGAGGTTGCACTGTGATGATTTGTAGTCGTCAAACCTCGGCAAATTTATTTGAGTTAGAAATGGTTGATTTTGATGTGATAATGGGAATGGACTGGTTGGCCTCATGCTATGCAAATGTTGACTGTCGTACGAAGATGGTTAGGTTCCAATTTCCGGGTGAACCCATCATTGAATGGAAAGGGAACATTGCTACACCAAAAGGTAGGTTTATTTCCTATCTTAAGGCAAGGAAAATGATCTTAAAAGGTTACATTTATCATTTCGTTCGCGTTAGGGATGCTGAGGCGAAACCGCCTACTTTACAATCAATCCCCTGTGGTCAACGAATTCCCAGATGTTTTCCCAGATGAACTCCCAGGCCTTCCTCCTGAAAGGGAGATTGAGTTTAGCATTGATGTGTTGCCTGACACTCAACCGATCTCTATTCCTCCATACAGAATGGCCCCGGCAGAGTTGCGAGAGTTGAAGGTGCAGTTGAAGGACTTGCTGGATAAGGGCTTTATTAGGCCTAGCACTTCACCTTGGGGTGCACCAGTCCTATTCGTGCGGAAGAAAGACGGGTCGTTACGGATGTGTATCGACTATCGACAGTTGAATAAGTCTACTATAAAGAACAAGTATCCACTTCCAAGAATTGATGACCTGTTTGACCAACTCCAGGGTGCCAAGTATTTCTCCAAGATTGATTTACGTTCAGGGTATCATCAGGTGAGGGTTAAGGAGAAGGATATTCCAAAGACGGCCTTCCGGACAAGATACGGGCACTTTGAGTTCTTGGTGATGTCGTTCGGGCTAACAAATGCCCCAACAACTTTTATGGATCTCATGAATACTATATTTAGGCCCTATCTTGATGTGTTCGTGATTGTATTCATTGATGAAATTCTAGTATATTCTCGTTCGGAGGCGGAACATGCGGGCCACTTGCGGATAGTATTACAGACGCTTCAGGATCGTAAGTTATATGCTAAGCTCTCCAAATGTGAATTTTGGCTGAACTCAGTAGCGTTCCTTGGCCATGTGATATCTGACGAGGGTATTAGTGTCGACACTCAGAAGATCGATGCAGTAAAGAATTGGCCGAGACCTACAACACCATCAGAAGTCCGCAGCTTCCTAGGGCTAGCAGGATATTATAGGCGGTTTGTGGAAGGGTTTTCCTCTATATCATCACCATTGACTAAGTTAACACAGAAAGCTACCAAGTTCCAGTGGTCTGACACTTGTGAACGTAGTTTTCAGGAGCTGAAGAATCGATTGACATCCGCACCAGTGCTCACTCTTCCTGAAGGAACAGAAGGTTATGTGGTATATTGTGATGCCTCAGGTATAGGTTTGGGGTGCGTATTGATGCAGCGTGGGAAGGTGATTGCTTATGCATCAAGACAATTGAAGAAGCATGAAAAGAATTATCCAACCCATGATTTGGAATTGGCTGCAGTAATATATGCTTTGAAGATATGGCGGCACTACTTATACGGCATCCATGTTGACATCTACACAGATCACAAGAGTTTACAATACATCTTCAAGCAGAAAGAGTTGAATTTGAGGCAGCGTAGGTGGCTTGAATTATTGAAAGACTACGACGTCGAGATATTGTATCATCCCGGTAAAGCCAATGTTGTGGCAGACGCTCTCAGCCGTAAATCAATGGGAAGCTTAGTACATATTGAGGCAGGTAGATGGGGGTTGACTAAAGAGCTTCATCAGCTAGCCAATATGAGAATCAGATTGTTAGACTCTGATGACGGAGGTGTTACTGTACAGAATACATCAGAATCATCTTTGGTAGCCGAGGTAAAAGCACGGCAATATGAAGATCCTATCTTAGTACGATTAAGAGAGAGCATTCAGCAGTGTAAAAGTATGGCTTTTGAGATCGGAAGAGATGGGGCACTGAGATACCAGGGCCGATTATGTGTGCCTAATGTGGCAGGGTTGCGAGAGAAGATTATGAATGAGATTCATCAATCCCGATATTCCATCCATCCCGGCTCGACAAAGATGTATCATGATGTCAAGGAGCAGTATTGGTGGGATAACATGAAGAAGTCTATTGCAGAATTTGTAGCCCAGTGTCCCAATTGTCAACAAGTAAAGATAGAACATCAGAAACCCGGTGGATTGCTTCAGAATATAGAGATTCCGACCTGGAAATGGGAGGTGATTAATATGGACTTCATTATTGGATTACCTCGCTCTTATCATAAGTTTGACTCCATCTGGGTGATAATTGATCGACTTACAAAATGTGCCCATTTTCTGCCAGTTAAGACAACTTACACGGCTGAAGATTATGCGAAGTTGTATATCAAGGAGATTGTTAGGCTTCATGGTGTGCCGGTATCTATTATATCAGACCGAGGAGCTCAATTTACAGCTAACTTTTGGAGGTCTTTTCAGAAGGGTTTAGGCACACAAGTGAATCTCAGCACTGCATTTCATCCGCAGACTGACGGACAGGCTGAACGTACCATTCAGACACTGGAAGATATGCTACGAGCATGTGTTCTAGATTTTAAGGGAAATTGGGATGACCATCTTCCACTCATAGAATTCGCCTACAATAATAGCTACCATTCCAGTATTAAAATGGCCCCATACGAGGCACTATACGGGAGAAGATGTAGATCACCAGTTGGATGGTTCGAAGTCGGTGAAACAGAATTATATGGGCCAGATTTGATTCACCAAGCTATTGAGAAGGTGAAAGTGATACAGGAGCGATTGAGGACGGCACAAAGCAGGCAAAAATCTTATTCCGATGTCCGACGTCCGTGATCTAGAGTTTGAGGTTGGTGATTGGGTTTTCCTGAGGATCTCACCAATGAAGGGTATTATGCGTTTTGGGAAGAAAGGTAAGCTGAGTCCAAGGTATATCGGGCCGTATAAAATTCTTCGACGGATTGGACAGGTTGCTTATGAGTTAGAATTGCCATCCGAATTGGAATTTGTCCACCCGGTATTCCATGTATCTATGTTGAGGAAATGTATTGGAGACCCTTCTCGAGTCGTCCCTATCAAAGATGTACAAGTTACAGAGGACCTATCATATGAAGAAGTGCCAGTGGCGATATTAGATCGACAAGTCCGCAAGCTGAGAACAAAAGATGTAGCTTCCATCAAAGTATTGTGGAGGAACAAGAATATGAAGAAATAACATGGGAAGCAGAAGAGGAAACGAAGTCTAAATACATGTACCTATTCCAGAATGAAGATAACAAGGATGCTGGTGGAACATATGATACATTGGAAGGTGAAATGGCTCTATGAGGTAAGCAATAACTTGAGAATACTCTTCCTTAATACAAAATGGCGATATGCAGATAATGTACATGTCCATAATGCTTTTCATACTCTTGTAAGGCCATACGTTGAGTTAACCGCTTGCAATTTTGTCCTCTATTTATGGGATAAACTTGACCGGAATCAACGATGATTTAAACTCCCCATGAACCCTTACATTCGAGGACGAATGTTCCTAAGGGGGGAAGGGTGTTAAAACCCATATCCACACGTGTTAGTTCATGCCATATATTAGTTAACATAAATTCAAGAAGGAATTACCTTTTAGATGATAAGAAGTTAATCCTATTGGTCTTAAGTGATACAAGGGTGTATAAGGGTGATTAACAAGTATTAGAAGTTAAACGAATCAAAGATGTGGTAACTCGTATTTTCAGGTAAACCTAGAGGTTCTTAATACACTCAAGGTCATGTATTAAGGTGTTTGAATCATATAATATCCGTATCATATGTCTTGAAATCAAACGAGTTATAAAACAAAAGTCGACAAACGTTGTCGCAACTTAGGTTCATAATTTTACTTAAACATTAGGTTAAATGTTTCTAAGCTTTTCTCCTAATTTACAAGTAATTACGGGGTGATCTACCCACCAAATTAAATATCTACGAGTCTAGTTTCCAACGCATTAAACCATTTGTCAATACAATCTCGTAGTATAGAGATATTCATATTTTTGCAAGCCTGCGCAGATTGGTAGATGACAAGTAGGTGCATCACCTACTTGCCAAAATGATAGGACAAAATTAAAAAACCTAAGTCGGCCAAGAGAGGACTTTTAAGGGGTTAAGAACTCAGTTATTTCATCCATATTTCCGACCCTCAAAACCAAAGTTAACCCCTGCAACTCCTCCCTAAAAATCCCACACAAACCCTAATCGATTTTCCATCTCTTTCAAGTTCTAGTTGAAGGTAAAACCTAGAGTTTGAAGAACCAAGGGAAGGGCTGAGTTATCCAACAAGTAAGGTAAGTTACTGCCATCTTTCATACATTTTTCTCTTCTGTGAATTCATGGTAATTAGTTCTATACATTTAAGAACTCACGGGACGGTGATCGGAAGCCGTGAGTTCGAGTTATTAACTTGTAGCAGACTGTTTTGTGTTGCTCTTGGGCTGCGTTTTTACTACTATTTTGTGGATTTTTGGAGGTGGAAGGGTGTGGAGTAACACCATATATATTTAGGGTTGTGGGCTGATAGTGATTCGTAAATTTCCGGGTCGTTTGACACGACTACGGTGGTCGTCATATGTATGATGTAATTAGGTTGTGTGTGGACTGTTTTGGGAGGCTCAATATGTTTATTATTGATGTTGTTTGGCCTGTTTGGTGATTGTTTGGAATGGTGTGAAGTCATATATATAAGGGAGGTGCTGTCTGTTTCAACGTAAAATAGGTTGTGGTCGATACATAATAGTTATGACGCTTAAATGATAACGATAGTATCGTTTCTCTTATTGTAGACTAAGGAGTTGTGACAATTGCATAGCTTGTGATTGGGGCAGTATATACAAGGTATGTGAGGCTATCCCTTTTCTTCTTTTGCACGACTCCGATTGTACATAATGTAATGAACGAGCTTCCAAAGATACTCTACTCTTAGAAGCTAGCAGTACTTACATTGCTTTCCCTCTTATGGAACGATTGATGTTAATGTTGCTTCTCTTATTCTTATGTTATCAATGTTGTTGGTACTTCCTGATTCTTATAAGGTTCGTAATGAAAAGTTGGTCCTAATAATGTGTACAGAGGATACCGACCTTACATCACTCCGAAAGGTTTAGAATGTGATTCCATGAGTCGAGCATGCATTATATATATGTATCTATTTTACTCTACCGAGCCGCGCTATAGTCGGCCTGGTACGGCACATATTGTGCAACCACTGATTAGTTGGGTTTTACCGAGCTCCACGTGGCCGGGTACGATTCTACCGAGCCTTATGACGGTCGGGTACGTTTTTACCAAGCCTATTATGGCTGGGTACGATATGATGATGATGATGCCCACAGAGGCGTATGTTTTAAAAGTTTATGTATACATACATATGTATCATGCATTTCATGTCAGTAGCCCTCAGAGGTACTCAGATGTTCCAGGTTGTATATTCTCTATCCCTGCTTACATTACTGTTCGTATTTATGGTTCCCTGCCTTACATACTCAGTATTTTATTCGTACTGACGTCCTTTTGTTTGTGGACAATGCATGTGGTGCTGCAGGCCCTAATAGACAGGCAGGTGCAGCTCCCCCACCACAGTAGGTTGTCCAGTTCAGCAGTGATTGGCGAGATCCCTTCTCCGGACTTGCCGTGGTCTTGGTATGCATTTCTGTTATAGACATTATGGGTATGTCGGGGCCCTATTCCGGCTATGTTGCAGCACTTATGTTCATTTAGAGGCTCATAGACAAGTGTCGACTCATGTATAGTTTGGTATGCCTTGTCGGCTGGTTTTTGTTGTATAGTCTTTCATGGTAGTATGATAGCTCATACCTTATATGTAGTTTCTTGATTGTCTGATCATCCCCTGCTATGTATGTTCATGCCGTCATATTTTATTGTTGGTTGTCCATGATCCAGGTCTACCATTTATATTGATCTCGTCAACCCTAAAAGATAATAAAAAAAGTTAGATAAAATGTACGTTAGTGCTCGGCAAGTATGGTCGGGTGCTAGTCATGGCCCTCCAGTTTGGGTCGTGACACCTACATACGATTACAAAATCCCGCGAGGGGATCATTACACAGAAGAAAAACTTGAAGACATGCATACAACAAAAACCTAAGGGTCTAGCCTACCTTTTTACGACATCTTCGTCATCATCCCCTCGGGCGTATGACCTCAAAGACAATATCTTCCAACTCCGAGGCCCTCGGGGATCCCGCCTCGATTCCTTAGAATGGCATCTTCAAAAGAAAGAGAGGTAGAGGAAAGAGACAAGAAGTGGCTGGGTGAAAAATCAGGTTGTAGAGAAACCTGCCAGTATCAATCGCACCAGACCATTTCTTGAGACGTTGTCCCAGCCCAGGAGGCAACAGCCAGCAGGAACCACCGCCACACCCCCTAGGAATCCAAAAGGGGTGCACACGCCAAGCCGAGGAAAGAGGGTGAGCAGCGGTGTATAATCCGAGCCCCCTTTTGAGCAGCGGTGCGTAATCCAAAAGAAAAACCCCCCAAGGTCAGAAGGAGTCGGCCCTCTACCTCAGTGCCCCGAGCTAATAGCGACAGCAGCAGCATCAATAACAGCAGCAACAACAGCAGTAGCATCACGACGGTGCGGTTTCATCCAATCAAAAAGAGATCAAAAAAGGAGTTAGGGAATATAAAGCGTGAAATCTTGAGGCTTGGGGCCTCGAACATGGCAAGATGGTGGAACTTCAAGGTAGTGGAGCAGGAAGAAGAGATAGGTATCGAAGAAATTTTGAGTAAGAGAAGATAGCCACAAGGAGCCCCATTTATACGGAGACCAAAGCAACTGATAGCACCATTATTGCCCTCAAAAAACGTAATGGCAGGCGCGATCAATGCGTTCATAGAAACTGAATCGATAGAAATGACTCCAAAGGTCGTAACCTTTCGGGTGTCCCCAAAGAAGCGAAAAGGCGAAGTGCTACAATACCTGTCATAGGATCTCGGGTCGGTCGCCTCCCTCAAAACCTGCCGATGCCTTGCCAAGAATGAACATCTACTAAAGGCCCGACGAATGCAAGAATCCCTCGAGGAATGCACATGGGGTCGACCAGATCTGTTCAAGCGGTTCGACGCCAGCCCTCACATGACGTAAAGCTAGCGGACTGTCACATCTCGTCCCTTTTTGTCATATCAAAAGATTATGTACTAAGTTTGAGCATCCCCTTTTCTATAAAAAGGGGTCATTAACACTTTGTAGGGACAGAGCTCCACTTCTCCATTGAAGCAATAATATCTTCTCCCTCTTCCTCTCTCTAATTTGCTCATTCTCTTTGGTTCAAGGTCATTTATATTCAATCGTTCTTTTATCATTCGGTATTGGCTCGACGCCACCCTTATGTCCGTTGTCTCTTAACCTGTTCTTCGTACATAGCTCAATATTGGCCGTGAAGAGCCTTACTTAATCGTATTTCTGCTTGTTATCCCCTTCGCGACTGTCCCCGATAGTTCAAACTCGGCCCAAGTTTCGGCCCCAAGGCCTCCATCGACCTACTCTACACCCGGCCAGCAGGCCCCTTCGGTTTGATTACTGGCTCAATTTAGTTCGTATTTTGTCATTATACTCAGCATTTTTGGCATCAACTGCTCTAACAACTAGGCTCAAGCCTCGGCCCCGAGGCCTCTATCGATCCGCTCTACGCTCGGGCAACATGCCCCTCAGTTTGTTTATTGCTTCATTTAGCTTGTATTTTATCACTACACTTAACTTTTTTTAGCATCAACAACCCTAAAAACTAGCTAGAGAATAGATCACGTATTTTTAGAATCCCATTTACAAATTTAATTGTTGTTACCATTTTCAAGGTAAATAAAGGAGTTGCGGTTCAATAGGTTGATAATGCTGATAGGTAGGATAATAAACCCTACAATTTCTAAATTGTTGGATAAATGAGCTTTTGGAGAAGCTTGAGCATCGACAGTGGACACACTTGTTCTTGTAGGCAATATATGTAATGTATAGAGAAGTTATGTTGGACTTCTACTTGAAGTTCATTATGCAACAAGATGGCATAATGAGTATAGTAGTAAGGAGAGTGGACTTGGTTTATAACGTTGACACCTTGAGAGAAATTTGAGGGTGCCTATGAATGTGTTTAATACAATTTGAAGTGAGTGGCTCAGTTTGTAGAGAAGGAGGATAGGTATCACGATCTGATATCCCAACCTTGAGGCCGTGATGGCGCCTAACACCAAATGTCAAGAAACCCAACACAACAAATAATACAAAATAAAGAAAAGCAATAAATATCTGATAACTATTCAATAGCATAACATAAACCACCCCGAGATCCGGTGTCACATATCATGAGCGTTTAGATCTAGCAAAATACAAGGTTTCAAAAGAAATAAAACACTGTTCGAAATAAAATATAAACAGTATAGTAGAAATAGGAAAGTGACTCTAGGGCATGCGGATTTGCAGCTCTACCTCGAAACACTGACTGGTATCCGCTAAGTGCTTTTCCGAACGCCGCTGGTACCAATGTCAAAATCTGCACAAGCAGTGAGTATAGTATGAGTACAATCGACCCAATTTACTCAGTAAGTATCGAGCCTAACACTGACGAGGTAGTGCCGAGGCTAAAAAAAGACACATACTAAAACTTGTGCAGATATATACATAAAGCAAAAATAACGAGTAAAGCATTTAAGTGTAATAATGGGATGGGGACATATAAAAGGGAGCAACGATCGGAAACAATAAGTAAAGAATGACCAAGTAAGTCTCTTTCCGAAATGAGCAATGAATCAGACAAGTTAAATTCACAAATCGGGAATCAAGTAAATCCTTAAAATCATCAAATTGCACGGTATCACATTTTCGTGATTTTACTCTCATCCTCACCATATAATATAAATGTAATGACACGACATCACTCTTTGTTCTTTTACTTTCATCCTCGCTATATAATATAAATGTAATGTCAAAATATCACTCTTCGTGCTTTTACTATCATCTTCACCATATAATATAAATAAAGTAATCAAGTGAACGACAACAACTTCATGCTTTAATTCTCACATTCATTCAATCAATGATAAAAATATGCAAATATGGCACGGCAATACCCTTCGTGCTTTTGACTCTTTCTCACAGGCAATATTAGTAACCCAAAGTACCAAACAAGGTGGGAAGCAAATTTAAACTTCAACCATGGTGTTATGATAAGCAAACTCAACTTTCAATATTCCAACAACTTCAAAAAAGAAGAAGCAATAATACGAAAGCGGACAATTAAAGGAATAACAATCTAACTAAGGCATGACAGGCATAGTAAATGAAACATTATTGTACAATATGAGAATTTTCACATGCATGCTTTAATCCATGACGTCATATATATACTCGTTACTTTACATATACATCGACCCCACACATAATTCATATAGCAAACAGACCAACAAGTTCTAATTCTCTCAAGTCAAAGTTAACCATGACACTTATCTCACTCCGCGACTAAATAAACAATCAATCACGGATTTGACTTTTGACCAAGCCTCTAAACCAACCGAATCTATCTAATTATCGATCAAACAATTCAAAATAAGCTTTAAAAATAACCCACGAATGGAAAAGGTTCTATTTTAATCATTTTTGAAAAAGTCAACAAATGGCAATCCTAGGCCCACTTGGTAGAAATTCGAGATTCGGACCAATTTTTGATTATCCATACACCCCCGAGTTCGGACATGTGATTTGTTTCAAAATCTGACCTTAAATTGAGTTCCAAAACCTCAATTTTATAATATTCCTAAATTCTACCCAAAATCCCTAATTTCTACCATGCAATTCAAAGATTTAAAGTTAAAACTTCATGAAAAGTAATTGAAATTGATTGAAAAATAGTAAAAGATGCTTATTAATGATTTTGGAAAGAAAAGCTCTCAAGAAAATCGCGTCTAGAGAGTTTGGGATTCAAAAATGATGTAAAATGAGCTAAGTCCCGATTTCTCAATCTTTTACCCAGCTGCATATGTCGCATTTACGAACATTTGTTTGCAAATGAAATGTCCGCAAATGCGAGACAGTGGTTGCAAATGCGAACGATGTATCAGATGCGTAGAAGTAAAAAATGCAGCAAAACCTTCTCATTTGCGAAGGTCCCTCCTTCAGCAAATGCGAACTAAGATTCACTTTTACAAAGCTACCCCAAAGTTGCCAGACTCACAAATGTGATAGTCCAGCCGTATTTGTGATTTCCCAACGTTCGCAAATGTGGTCCCTTTTCTGCAAATGCAAAATTCCCTAGTCCTAGTGCCTTTCGCAAATGCTTTCATATGACCGATAAAGGGAAGCTTGCAAATGCAAGATCTTCAGACTTGCACCAGCAACCGCTGAACACCAGCATTTCTAAAACCATTCAAACTCATCTGATACTCACCCGAAACTCTCCCGAGCTCCTCGGTTTTCAAACTAATCATGCACACAAGCGTAATGATATTATACAAACTTGTTCGCTACCTCAAATCATCAAAATAATACCAAATAACAAAAATCGATGATCAAAACTCAAAATTTCAACTTTAAAACTCAATTTTTAGAATCTTTCACATAATGTGTCGAAATACGCTCGGGTCATCTCGGACCCCAACCAAACATGCGTACAAGTCTAATAATATCGTACGAAGCTACAAAAATTGTCAAAATATCGTTCTGAGGTTGTTTATCAAAAATATTGACCGTGGTCAACTCTAGCCTCATTTTAAGTAAAAAATCACATGTTCTTCAACATTTTACGTAAAAGTTTTTCGACAAAATAATACAGACCATGCACACAAATCAAAAAAAATCAAATGAAGCTACTAGAGGTTTTGGAACAGAGAAATAAAAGATATACTCAAATCAACCTAATGGTCATCACAATAAGAAATATTTGACTGCAAAATACACCCAAGGGTAGGAAAAGGTGAAACGAGAAATGTGGGCAAAGTTGAAATGAAACCGGTTCAGAAGCTCATGTTTGAGTTTGTGACCAAATGACTATTTCCTCGATCTGAAAGAAGGAAGAGGCCACTTATTTAGACATGGTATTAATGGAAGTTATAGACCAAGGTAGACTACTCAACTTTTCCTCTTTCATGATTAAGCATATGGAAAGAGTAGTTGATCAATTAAAGAGTCCACACACTTTACCTTACGGGTTTCTTCTTACTAAGATGTTTGAGAATTTCAAGATTCCCCTGTAGGAAGGAAAGAAAAGGATAAGGAAGGACATGTTTGATAAGGAGACCCTGAGGGAATATGACTGCATTAAGAGAAAATCAGGTACAAAGAGTAAGAGCATGGTAGCTAACTTGTTGAAGGAACTGACTTCTGCCAATGAAGAAAAGGAGAAGCTGCATGCTGAAATTGCCTCCTTGAAGGAAGAAGCAAGAGCAAGCTGCGGTTGTTGTACGCTTTGGCAAGCTCTTGGGGATTACTCGTGGAGAATTCTCGTCTGCTAAAGAACTTAGTTCTCTGTCCTCATAGTCTTTCTATGTCCATTCCCTACGTAGTTTGTTCCAAGTACCTTCTAAGACCAGTCTTTGGATTATTTTTTCGTTTTTCATGAATGTGGCAGTTTAACGGATTTGTTCAACCGTCTTTAGCGGATTTGTTCAACCGTCTTTAGTTTTCGGCCCTTTGGTATAAAACTTAATAAAATGAATAAAACTTTTGTTTTATGGCTCGATGTGTCTCTCACAGATGGATAATTTCTCAAGATTAAACATTCGAGCTCTTGTCATTGTGTGCACGTTAGTGTAGTTTATGGCCATGAGTTTGAGTTTGATATTATACATTTTCACTTTCTGACTCTACTAATATTTTATTTTTTCGATGATGCCAAAAGGAAAGGGTGTACACTGATCAGTGAATCTAATCCTAATATACTTGAATTGTTAAACGTTTAACTGTAGTAAAGAATGTATGTATTGACGGCTCTAGGGGGAGGCTAATAAAGTAATTGCATTAGGCCCCTCTCAAATTGAAGGACCCATATTTATGAGTATTATTTAGTATTACATATATATTGTAAAATTATTATTATTAAAAAGATATTAGACTTATATTTTTCTAATATGATAGAGCTCAAATTATTTAAATTAATACTTGAATTTTATAATAAATATGCAATATGTAAGAAAGAACAATATAACTTTATTGACGATTAAAGAAAAAAAATAAAGTCTCTTTTAGAGTTAATATTTTTTATAAAGAGTAAATCAAGCCACTTTTTCAATTCAAAATAGACTTGAACTAATATAAATGTATGATTATATTTGAAACATATATGTAGCAAAATTGAGACCACTAGATGATGAGAACTTATACGAATAATATCTTAATTTGGATGTTAAATATTGTCGAAGCTTTGGTGAGTAGAGTAATTAGATATCTTCCATGGTGGGAGCATAGTCAAGCTACGTACAAGATTGTGGATACACCATCCTTAAAAAAAAGGATCATATAAAAATATATAAATATTTATATAATTTAAGGCATCTTCTTAGGGTTTGGCTTTAGGCCATCAACACCATTGAGACGCCTCGGAATGTATGTTTTTGAACGATTGAAAATATTGAACCAACTTGGTTCTTATGCATAGCCATCTATATGGTTGTAATAAATAAAAGGTGGGTCCCTACACTTAATGCAAAAATTAACAATCTAAAAAAAATGTGCTGACAATAAAATTTATTCTTGAGCTGAAGACTGTCGAAAATGTTATTCAGATAGTTACATAATTTGCACATGGCTTTGTTATCATAAAAAGGGATAATTTGTTTAGCTTAGCATGTGTAGCATAAATTAAATTTTGATGATTAATAAATGTGCTGAAAGAATCAGGTTTCGTTGTTGTCATTTACAATGCTACTAGCTGATGCCAAGACTAATTTGCCAATGATGAAAAAACTAGGTCTGTAATAGGATGAAGCAGAATACTAAGGACGTTGATCAGAGACAACGGAAAGTTTAATGCAAGTTGGATTCCAGAAAGAAGACAATTCTTGCTGCAAGGATTAGTTGGAGGAGTCTGTGTTCAAAAGCAAAACTATAAATTTTGAAAGACTTGCTTTGAAAGAAAGGTTGAGGAGTTAGAAACAAATTAGGAAACCGAATCTAATAAGGAGAGGTTTTCTTTAACTAAAATAGTCTAGGTTTTGGAGTTGTTGATATCCGATTTTGTCCTCATATCTTCTCAAATAGTATATATACTTTTAAACATCATTTTTGCATCATTATTTGGCTTACAAGCCTCTACGAGCATTTTCCATAATTTTTAGAGCTTTTAAATTGATTTTTCAATATTTAAATTACTTGAATAATTATTAATTACTCCTTCAAATTATTTTATAATGACTTAGTTACAAAAATTATTATTTGCATCTATAATGTATGTTTTAAATACTTTTACCTTATTTTATATAATTACATTAGCATTTTTAAGCTATTGCATAATTTTGCAGTAATAGTCCATATTAATACAGCAATGCTCTTTGTTTATATTATTTGTGTCAAAATAGCACTTTATATTTTTATAATACTAAGTTATTATTTTTAAGCATTTCGGTGTATAAATAATATTTTTACTTATTTATCAAGCATTTTTATAAATTATTTTTTGTATTTAAATAATAGCCTAGCTTTAAACTAATTTTCGGGCTAAATTGGCCCAATATCCTTAGCCCAAGACCAAATGACCCCTTTAATTATAACCCGGTCGCGACCCGCTTAATAACCCCTCCCCCCTCCGTTTGATCTTTGTCGTTGATCTTAAATGATTAACGGCTTATAATTAACCTACCCATCCCTTTATATCCCCTCACCGCAAACCCTAACTCATTTTCTATTAACCAGCCGCCCTCTCATCCTCTTATCTCTTCTGAGAAATCCTAGCTGTCACACCCTAGTTCCTTTCTGATTCCAACCTATAGATAGAATCTACCTGTGATATACTTACATCATTAGTCTCTTCTTGCTATTGGTCGCTCATTTATGGTGTTACTTAGGTGCTTGCCTAAGCCTGGCAAGTGAGACCTTCTGAGATCGGACTAAAGTGGCTTGGATATTTGATTTTGGGTATTATTTCGTCTATATACACTTAGTGTCAGGCTATATGAGTCCGATTTAGTGAGATCTCTGACTATTTGTGTTCTCCCTCTTGAACTAGGGTTTACCCGATTTCTCTCCTAAACTTATTTTGCATTCTTTCCTTCCTTATTCTGTGTTTGATTTATTTTGTTTCCCTGTTTACTTGTCCAAGTTTTGTTACTATATAAACCTCTCCCTATTCCCCTTTTGGACAAACTTGAATTGTTAAAAATTTTCACTAAAAACTGAAGTTATTGATCTTTGTTTCTAATTCTCTTGTTTTATACTCTAGTTCTTGGCCGGCTGAAATTCAAGGCCACCGAAATTTTGGGTTTTTGCTCTTCATTGATATTCAGAATACTGTGGACTTTTGTTCTTTCTTATTCTTCTCTTAACTGGTGAGTTACTGGACTTCGTAGTTTCATTCTTTTGTATCTATGATTTGCATATGTTTTCACTTCTGAAGTTTGCTTAATATGTTCTTCTGGGTTGTTTTGTGTGCAATTCTATTAGCTTTACTTTAATTTTTTGGTCTCTTTAGCTTTTAGCTTCGTAATGTTGATAGTTTGAAGCATGCCTAAACCTGATTCTATTAAATTAGATATTTTTCAAGCATGACTAGCCACTATGTTACGAATTACCACTGTTTGGGACGTTTACACTTGTTAGCATCTTTTGGTGCTTAATTTTGCCTTAGACTATCAATACTATCATTTGAACATGATTTACTTGCATAATTTGTGCTTTCTCTTTTGTTAGTTAGTTAATTGTATTCAAAGCATGAACGTTTACACTCACTGTATGGCACAAGTCTATTTTCCTATCCTATTCTGCATTTCTGTGGTGATAGCTTGCCTATATAGCATGTTTTGATCATCTTCTCTATCAGTATGCCCTTTAGCATGTTTTGACTCGCCGATTCACTAGTAGTTGTAATCTACATTTTATCATTTCTAAATGTTATTCTTCTACGAAATTAGTATGACAGTTCCATAACATTAGGACTTATACTTAGCATAACTAGACCTTTCCCTTTATTATGAATCAGTGTATTTCATCAATCCTGCAAACATGTTCTCCTTTTAACTCTGCTAATGAATGACTACTTATGCACTAAGTGTTGAACTTGTTATCTGAATCTTTGCTAAGTTTATTCTTAAAACCTAAAGCCTGTTCGATTAACTGCTATATGTGCTCAACTTGACTATGCTTGTATCCCTCAGTTTTTTCCCTCAAACTTATTTTACTCTCCTTCAATTGTTACCTGGGCTCTTCTGGGTTCTCATTCTTAGCCGGCTGAAAGCCAAGGCTACCTCGATTCTATCATTGACCTCCCTAGTGTGAGCACTGCTTGGGATCCAATTGTGACCCTTGTGAACTTTGACACACTAGGACTTGGTCCTTAGTCATTCCCTGAATCTCAAAATACTCCCATCCATCCCATTCTATCATGTTATCTATTGTATACCTAAATTTGTTGATTTAAATGGTGCAATACTTGGAATTGTGGTCAAATAAATCAACTTTGGGCTCCTTTATGGATTCTGGGGTCGTGTGTTGAATATGGATCCTTATTAGAGACCTGGGTATGCTTACTGACGGCCTAGACAGTGCTGGGTATTTTATTTGGGCCTGCTGGAGGCTTATTGTCATTGTTTTGTAAAATAGTTTGATTTTATTCATTATTGGGCATGTAATAACTTTTTTATAATTGATTGGGATGCTAGTAAAAGGAGAAATGTGTAGAATTTAATATTTGCATGGAAAATGGGTAGATAATATGCCTATAGGACTTGATAATTATTTGTTATACGTGTTGTTCAATTACTATGTGCACTATAAAAACCATGCCATTAGAGGAAGCACACACACATATAGTGTCTGCTAGCAAACACAAGTAGAAAATGTTGCAATTATGTTTATTGCTATGTGTTATTAGAAATCCTGCCTATAGGACTCTCCAATTATTCTATTTGGCGTTGTTCACCTAGAAAATATGCTCATAGGATTAAGATATGACAATAAAATAAGCTATAAGTACTATTTGTTAGAGATCCTGCCTATAGGGAATGATTATAACTTGTTAATATTAAATTTGCTCAAACACTGTTTCATGTACGCTACTGTGAATAATTCTGGGACCTCTCCCAGCAGATTTTGTTATACTCAACTGCGTAGATCACTTAGCCATAACACATATAGGGTTAATAACTTCAAACTTGGGATAACCAGCTTGTAATGCCTGGATAAGTCTTTCCATGAGCAATATCCTGCATCTGAAACTGTCCACGTACTTTGATTCAAAGCCACCTAGAAATCATTTCTATAGGTTTAAGGTTCTAAATTCTGAATTTGCATATATGTCTGCGTGCATTTGCTGTTTAAGTGTGGGGGTCAATGTGAGCCCTTAGTTGCTTTTATGTGAAGTTTTTATGTGTTTTGCTTGTCGCCTAGTTTTTGCATTTTTGAGCAGCCTAGATAAGGTCTAGAACCATCCAAATAGAGGTCAAAAACCCTCTAGACCATAGGTGTGGGACGGATAGTGCACGCGTAGGGCACGATTTAAAATCAACTAGTGAGCTTTAGGTAATAACTTAAAGATAGTAATCCGGTAGCAGGAGATAATAGTCTGTGCCCGCTGAATAATACGAGTAACACCCCATATTGAGGGAGTTACGAAGTATTATTTATGTTTCACGGGGTGATCCCTTAGGCTAAAAAACTTAGCCCCCCCCCCCATCTTATGCCTACTTATCTTTGAATCAAGTGTTTATTCAAAGTCTTTTGATAATAAAACTTCCCAAACTTCTTGCTTTGTTTATCTGACTAATTCATGTAATTCGAGTTCGGCCAGGACCCACAGTTGTGGACCTCAAAGAGTGCCTAACACATTCTCTTCGAGTTAATTTCGAGCCCTTACCCGATCTTTGATGATACAAACTAGTCAAACTTGAGTCAATTGGAAATAGGTGCCCTAACGCACCTTAAAAAATCATTAGGTGGCGACTCTTCTCTTTTAACCCTTCCTTTAAAAGAGTTGTCACACGTCAAAACCTGATTTCGCGAGAAAAAGGGGCGCGACAGCATGATAACTCTGCAAGGGATATATTTAGGCTCTTATCATAGAAAATTTGGCTTATACGAATTAGTCTTCTCTGATAAACGTGTTTCTTTTATTTGTTGCTATATGCACGTCCCGCTCCTATTTTTCCTCCTATTTGTCTAATTCATTGTTGCATGCACATCCCTCCCCTGTTCTCCATTCATTTGAATTCGTGGTAATATGCAAATCCCTTCCCTTCTCCACCCTTCCTTGCTTAAATTGGTTATAACATGCATATCCCTGCCCTATTCACCCTTATTTGCTATAACTGCTCTTCACTCGTTTAAAGATTGCTACATCACTCCTACTACCTTGCTTGTTTTATTACCTTCTCATATATCCCGCAAACTAACTTTATTCCTTTGTCTTTATTTTATATTCTTTATGTCTTACCTTAATATCGTATTTATCGCTTTCTATTCATTATGCAAATACTTGACAATGTGTTATTTATTTTTGCATAAAGCATGCTCCACATCATATTCCACTTGTTTCCAATTAATACCATAGTAGCGCTTGATGAGTGTCCGTGCTCTTCCGAAATCACCCTTTAAATTTGAAAAGGCTTATTTACAGTAAATTTAGTCGATCAACGGTGCAGTCAACGGTTCCGTGCCTTTCTCTCTCAAGTTGTCCACTTGAGGGTACCAGTCTAGACTCTTCTAGAAACCACACTCTAATATCAACTGTGCATGCATCATGTCAAACCTAGTATGGGTTAAAACGATATCCGCATAATAATCCGCTAAGGCAAGCCTTTTCCAGTATCCGACAGGATTTCTGCAATCCCAATGGATGTTATCACGTCATATGCATTACTTGGAGAAAATATGCCAATATATTGATCATTAGTATGTAAATAGTCGAATCTAGAGGGAAAAAGGCTGACTCTATTTGTTTGTACAAAATGAAGCACGAAGTCTCCAGGTTCGGCGTGGTCCAAAACATCTCACCTTTGTTGCTGGATTGGTGGAAAAATCTTGCACCTTGCGACAAGAATCACGTAAGAAGGGTTCTGGGTAGTAGACATCCGACCAAATAGAGCATTGATTGATGCCGCTACTATGTGTTGGGATGAGAAGAGAGTTGTCTTCCGCTTCGGTGACATAGAGATGACTCCTCTCTTGGAAGAAATAGGAGGTTTCATTAATTTGGCATGGGACAGTCCTGGATTACTGGTCCCAGAGAATCGCACCCCTCACAGTTTCTTGAAAATGTTAAGTTTCAAGAAAAAAGATGAACTTCTTTATTTGAAGAAGTCGTACATTCCATTTGAATTTCTTTATGAATGATATGGGCACATCAAGTCATACTGCCTTTATCACAATGAACTCTCCATTACTTCCTTGGGATGGACGCACCGTTAAGTCTACGTGTTCATTGTATGCTTCTTAGGGTTGCTGATATTTCAAATGAAAGGGGGAAGGGTCAATAATCGTCTAGCCATGGTCGCTAGAACCTTAATGGAAGGCATTGAGAGACAAACCTACACTATCATCCCCATGATCTTGGCTGAAATGTACTGCGCTCTAGATCGGTGCAAGCAAGGTTTTGGGCACTTCGAGGGTTGTAATCTGCTACTGCAAGTTTGGTTACTAGAACATTTTCAAATAGGAGAGTACCACCAGGAGATCCTGCGTTGACCATTGAATGACCATATAGCTTACCATCACCCAAAGAGAATGACATTTATCCCAGACAAGTTTACACAATTTGGAAATGTTGTAAGTTGGGTGCGCTTCTTCAGCAATCTGATGGACAAACAGGTACATTAGATGCTCAAATGGTTTCCTAGCAGTGAGTTCATCATTAGGTCAAGGGAGACTCCTCATCTAATGCTGATCGGGTTAAGGGGAATTTATCTTTGTGATCCCATATGGGTAATGAGACAAGCATGAAGAAAATATGTTATACCTCTATTTTCTAACATGGTCCAATACAAAGCAGATTTTAAAGGGGATATTATACCATTCAAGTTGGAGTAGGATATCGGCCAACCTCACACCTTTATAAAAAACTCTATTGTTGTTATTCAAGAATTATGATGTTCACACAGTTGCAAGGAATTACTATTGGCAATGCAATATCAAGCCAGAAGGTGCTCTTACGAGCTCAAACTGCTCAACGAAGGAACTAGATCTCAAATAAGAAGAAGCTTAGTTCTTTGGTATTAGCTTGAGTCTTTATTCGTGAATTCTACCTTATTTACTTTTAAAGAATTATAATCATAAATTAGCATAAACTTTGAGTTTTTGTTTCATTTGCTAGAGTAGAGTTAGTTTAAAAAGGGATAGTTATGATTAGGTTTATTGTAAGGGAAGGGTACAAGAGTTAGCCCCCTTGGTTATTGAGTTTTAACCCAAAATATTTCTCTTTGAAGTTAGTGAAGTTTAGAAGGTAAATCTGTCGCGATTTTTATTTCCTTAAACAAGAAAGTTTTTCACGTAAAATTATTGTGCTCTTTTAATTCCACACTCACTAGTTGTTTGTGCCTGAATTAGGTATGTCAAAAAAATTATATTCTTTGATTTGAGAAAATCGAGTAAGACACAATTCACTCCCTTTCTTGTGTCGTGTTGCAACTGTAGAATAACAGAACCAAACTGTCACGAACCCAATTTCCCACATTAGGATATAGTGATGACATCTAGTCTCTAAGACTAGATAGGCCTAATATGCATAGAGAAATAGCAGAAATAATACTAAAACCTTACATTAAACCATTACATTATTATAATAAAACTCAACAATACAATAGTCAACATTTCCCCAAAAATGGTGCAATAGAGTCATAAGCTCTACATGAAAGTACTAATAGTCTCTAATACAATACTATTTTGAAACAAGATGTAAACAGTAGAATGCTTAAAAACATAAGGTTACTCCGAGTCTTACGGACGTCGAGCAGGTATACCTTGAAGTCTCCAAAAATAGCTAGTCAATAAGTCTCTATTGTCCATCACAGGTAGATGTACTTGGATGTGCAGAAATATAATATAAGTACACGATAATGGTACCTAGTAAGTATCCAACCTATCCTCGGTAGAGTTGTGACGAGAACAGGTCAAGACACCTACTAGACAAGATAAACGGGATAAAATATAATAACGAGAAGTAATGGAAAGCGGAGAAATGTATGGTATGATAGAATAATAAACATAAAGGCAACAGAAGAAATCAAGTAGTGAGAATCACAAATAATCAAATACGGGCAACAATGGTAAGACAAGGAAGAATAAAAATAATAAGAACTGTTCAACCAATAACTCTTTTCAATATGAAATGCACATCAAGAATTACAACCGAGGTACCGCCTCGCATTCACATTTTTCAATTTCAATCGGAATCTTTCCTTATATCACCCCGGGAGCCTCACATTTAATTTTGAAAATTATTTTTCCCGAAATAGCTACCCCTGTTTTAGCCAACCTTATTGCACCACGTGGCTTTAAGTAGTTTTCCTAGTAGCAACACGCGTATCAAGCCCATCTTATCTCACCGCATGTATATCAACCCATATTTTTATACCACCACATGCATATCAATATCACAACATAATCTCAACTCGCACGACAAGTGATCATATGCCACAAGTTGTCAAAAGAATCAACAATACCAATATTTCCACAATAAATAATCCATAGCTCAACCACAATGTATACCGGATTCTAAACAATAACAAAATAAATTTAAATTGCACAACAAGAAAGATATCTCAACAATGAAAAACTTCACTTCAATGTGATATTGGCTTTACAACTTCAACACCAATAACTCAACAAGAAGATATTCCACGAAATAATAATTTTCAGGTAAAGGTAAATCAACAATTAAAGAGGTAACACGACAATAAAGAATGCAATAACTTCAACTAAAGTATGTAAAAGCAAAATAACAACTAAGAGATAGAACAAGTGTTAACAATGTCAAATAAAGCATGTAAAGGTAGATTAACGCATATAAGAGTGGATTAAAAATAAGAAATATAACATGTTATGATAATGCAATTAAAGTCATAGAAAGAGTCTAAATAGCCTAAACCGATCAATACCACATATATCCTGTATAACCACTCATCACCTAGCATACATGACTTCCACATAACACAGGTGGCATAAATAATCCCAAATCCTAAGGGGTAGTTCCCCCACATAAAGTTAGGTAACATACTTACCTCAACTAGGCCAACTCAACCCTCAGAAAGTTAGGTAACATACTTCCTCAACTGTGTGCGGGTACCACTATATACTTTAGAATATCGAGGCCTCTTGGCCTCCCTATCCTCTTTGTCATGGCCCCATATACTCTCCAACCTTCGCACGATCTCTACCACTTGCTGATATGGAGTGTCAGTCTCTAACTCTCAAGCCATGTTGAATCTAATACCATAGTTTAACCCCTCGATGAATTGGCAGACTCGCTCTCTGACTATAGAAACTAAGGCAGATGCATGTTTGGACAACTCACTGAATCAGATAGAATACTCTGACACTGTCCCAATACCCTGGCGCAACTACTCAAACTCCGCGAGCCATGTATCCTAAAGGGTCTGGGGGAACAAACTCTTTATCTCTAAAAATTGAGTCTGTGTGAGTGAAGCTGCATCGGCTGGGCTACACTTCTCGTAAGCCTGCCACCATTGATACGCTGCTCCTAACAGCTGGAATGTAGTAAAAGTAACTCCACTCATCTCTACAATACCTATATACGTAGAATACGATGGCACTTCTCTAGAAAATCACGTGCATCCTATATAGCTAGGCCATTGTAAGTAGGAGGATGATACTTATTGAACCTCTCAAGTATAAGTTGCTCCTCTTCAGATGCCACTACCCTAACCTCGGACTGAACTAGAACAACAAGCTGCGTAGGCAAAAACTTCGGGATCTGATCAACATGGACCCGATGTACTAGAGCATGAACCGCGGGAGTTTGAGCTCCTCCCCGAGTCTGAGATTTGGCTGGTGCAAGTGAAATCAACCCCGCCTGAGCCAGAGTACCGAACATGCTTAAGCATTGTGATAAGGTTTCCTAAAGTGCAGGTGTGATAACAAGCACCTCGGGTACCTTGCCCAAACCGAAGATACAAGTGGCTCCTCATTCGCTGCTCGGATAGGTGCTCTAGCTACACCACATGCCCCTTCTCGTGTTTTTACCCCTGCCCCAGCTGCTCGCGGCTCTAACAAGGGGCGCACATGTATGATCGTTGGATCTAGTAGTGCGTGTACTCACTATATGTAAGAGAATAGAAAGTTAAAGATGCAGATTTTGAAGTCAACAAATTCGTACAATAAGAAATCAAAGAAGTGAAGTTTTCCTAATAGTTATGTAGTCTGTCAAAGATAAATACAGACCCCTCTGTACCGATCCACAAGACTCTAATAAACCTGATTATGACTCGTAGCACCTATTAACCTAGAGCCCTGATACTAACTTTCCATGACCCCAATTTCTCACCTTAGAATGTCGTGATGACGCCTAGTCTCTAAGACTAGGTAAGCCTAACATGAATAGAGAAATAGCGGAAATAATACTAAAACCTCAAATTAAACCATTAGACTATTATATTAAAACTCAATAGTACAATGGTCAACATTTCTCCAAAACCTAGTGAAACAGAGTCATAAGCTCTACAAAAAAGTACTAATAGTATCGTAATACAACACTATTTTGAAACACAAAATAAATACTAGAATGCCTAAAAAAAGAAGGTGACTCCAAGGCATGCGGACGTCGAGTAGGTATACCTTAATGTCTCAAAAAGTGGCTAGTCAATAATTATCTAGTGTCCAGCACAGGCAGACGTACCTGGATCTGCACAAAAATGTATAGATGCGTAGTATGAGTACAACATAAGGGTATCCAATACGTATCAAGCCTAACCTCGGTAGAGTAGTGATGATACCAGGTCAATACACCTACTAGGACAAGATAAATGGGACAAAAATATAATAACGAGAAGTAATGAAATGCAGAGAAATATATGGCGACAAAATAGTTTAATAATGTAGATAGAATTTTAAGCATAAAGACAACAGAAGAAAGTAAATAACAAGAACAATAAATAATCAAATATGGGAAAAACTTGTAAGACAAGGAAGAATAAAAACAACAAGAATTGTTCATCCAATAAATCTGTTTACCATGAAAATGGTAATAACAATTAAATTTGTTGATAGGACTCTAAATACGTGATCGATTTTTATGCCAGTTTGTTAAGCAGCCGACGATATGTATGTGAGACTTAGAAACGAGACGAAATAAAGTTAAGGAGGGAGCTATAACCAAACTGATAGGCCAGTTACTCAGGACCTCGGGCTTGTTGATTCTGAGCCTTGAGGTAGATCTCGGGGCTCAGCCACGAGCTGTTAAGGGTAATCGGGGTAGGTCTAACAGTTACAAGGTAACTAAAGAAAGCTCTCTATGGCCAATGATGGGCAATAAATGATGAACAAATATGAAGACGATAAATGAAAGTAATAATATCAAGAGAGTGTATGAGAGAGCAAAGAGAATATTTTTCTATATTTCTTATAGAGCAGCTGGAGTAATAGAGAGTTAAAAAGTGTCAAGGATCCCCTTTATATAAGAGGGAAAATCCAAACATAGTACAAAATACATTAATGATAAAGAAATCAGGATGGGACAGCTGGCCAACTTCATGATGCATGCTCAGACTAGCTTTAGACTAGCCTGACAGATTTTGCCGCCCCTGGCTGCACTCTTCGGGAACTCCCCATATCTGTTGGGGTCGCGGCCAATGCTATCCCTTGGTCGGGTGTCGATGGACTTCGAGGGAGGGTACTCAGTCCGTGGTCTCGAGCCTTCGAGGTAATCTTTCGAGATGCCTTATCAACGAGAAATTGGTTCCTTTCGATTTTAACATATATAGATAGTCCCCGCGTTTCTTAGAGAGGATCAACAAGAAATGAAATTGACATCCGACTCTTCGGACTTCCTGTGATGATGTCATACTGATGACGCAACCCTCCATGATTACCGAAACGTTCTGTCGTTTCACTTCTCCAGGATCATTCAACGTATTGTGGTTTCTTATTCTCCAAGCCATAATGCCACCGTCGATTCAGCTCCCATGGACATATTAAATGTGCCAGTCGTTACATTTTTCGAGGGTGATAATGGTGTCGTCGGTTATGTTGCCCTTTCTATAAATGGGGGCCTCCTGGGATTAGCCTTTTGTCCAAATACCTATCCATTCCTGCTTTCTCGCTATCTTTATTCTTTGTCATTCACCATGTTTGAGGCCCATGGACTCTAGATTGTATGGCGATACTTCTATCAGGCATGCCATGGCCTGTCTCCTAGACTTTCTCTAGTCGAGCGAGATTATGCTATTTTTGTTATTGTTGTTGTTGTTGTTGTTACTATCATTGTTGTCTCGGGACGATGAAGTAGAGGGCCAATTTCCTCCGACCGGAGGAAATATTTGGATTATACACCGCTGCTTAAGAGGGGGCTCGGACTATACACCCTTGCTCACCTCCCCCGATTATCTGGTGCGGCACCTCACTCCCTTTGCTTTACATGGAGTGAGGTGGTACTATCTACTAACTGTTGCATCCCGCACCGAGGCAATGTCTCAAGAAGTGGATTTACAATAATAGCCTGGCGAGATCCATACTAGCCAGATTTTTCACCCAGCCACTTCTTCGTTCCTTCCTGCCTCTTCTGCGTCAGTTTGCTCTTCTTCATTGCTTTCCTCTTCGTCGTCTCCCTTTTTTAAAGATGCCATTCCAGGGAATCGAGATAAGACTCCCGAGGGGATTTTTCTTGGAAGATATTGTCTTTGAGGACGTGTTCCTGAGTATATGATGCCCGAAAATGTTGTTGGCGAGGAGGCACCTTCGAGAATAGGCTAGGCTCTTAGGCTTTTACTATATGTACACCTTCCTGCTTCTTTGTTTCCGTGTAAGGACCCCTCGTGGACTTTTGTAATTGAATGTTCATGAATGCAAAGATATTTCTTTAACTTTTTCTCCGATGCTTGCTATACTCCCTTTCATTTATGTTCACGGAGATTCTAAATGCGTGATTCTATCGATTAGTGCCCATATCGAACCTAGAAGCGAGTGTTCTTTCTGACTTTCAGTTGGCAAAAGCGGCTTCCCGCAGAATCCTTTGTCGTTCCTCGAGCCAAAACCTGGATTGATCCGATAAACTCGGGTCGTCGGGATCTTGACTTTGAGTCAGATGGAAGTAGGGCTTCGAGCCCCTAAACTGGGACTTAGCCTTTAGACCTTCGACAACAGTCCCCGAGTGACGGTTTACTTGGGATATTTGGAAACTTGTCTTGAACTTGATATATGTAACCTTAAGGCATTGTAGATAGGTACCGGATGAGGGACGACCCAGTTTAGATAATACCCCGGAGCCAAGCCCATACAGGTGGAGTTTAAATGCTTATTTCCTTGGAGCCTGATTCCCTTTTGACAAAAAACCCCCTAGGCCGAGTACTACCTCGGGTCTCGTAATGATGCCACTGGCTTCTTGGAGCCTAACCTTCCCTTTGATGGAGATCCTTGAGGTTGGGTATCACCTCGGTGTTGGCGAAGGCGTTATCGGCTTCCTAGAGCCTAACTTCTTCCTGATGAAGGTCCTTGAGGTCGGGTACCACCTCGGGACTGGCGATGATGTCGTCGGCTTTTCAGAGCCTAACTTTTTTTTGATGGAGATCCTCAAGGTCGGGTACCACCTCGGTGCTGGCGAAGGCGTCATCGGTTTCCTAGAGCCTAACTTCTTCCTGATGAAGGCCCTCGAGGTCGGGTACCACCTCGGGACTGGCGATGGTGCTTTTAGCCGGTTTTGAGGCAATCGGATCATCGCCAATTTTTTCATATATATACGTGGATGTTTTTTGATTTTTAGGGGATCCCACCACTTTAAGCAGTTGCCCTTCTTTTTTTGCGCTAGTCTTTCATTACTCCAGCACTGACTCACTTGCACATATTCCCGCTTTAGTTTTCTAATTTCCTCATAGCCATGGCGGCTATGTCGGGGTCTGTCCGACAGTTAGGGGAGAGCTCCGCCTTCGGCATTCAGGACCAATGAGAGCTTGCCTTGAAGGTTGCTTCTTCGATAGGAGAAGAATATCTTGGGTTAGTGAGAAAAGAATGTGGATGGGGGAAAAGGTAGTACCACAGATACTTCCCCCCGGTGAGGGCATCACAGATCGTGCCGATGGATTCTTGAATGTGTACACATACCCTTTCACATTGGCTCCCCTTGATAGGGTTGTGCTCGAATTCTACCTAGAGTATTGGGTTACCTTGGCGCAGATCCATCCGTCATTTTGGCGGACAGTGCTGATGATGAGATTTTTCGCGGAGAAGGCGGGGATTGACTTTACTCTTAGTCATCTTATCAGGCTGTACCGGCCCTTCCACCATAGAGGTCTGTTGACCTTGCCATGCCCTTTATTGTCGACGATGAGGAAGAAGGAGATCGGGGGTGGATGAGTCGCTTTGTCCGGGTGCAGACCACTAACATTATCCTCGTGGAGCTCATGCCATTCCCTGAGGAATGGAACTACACTCGTAAGTGGTGAATCTCATGCTTTCTCTGTTCTATCTATGACGAAAGATTGGTTTTGTAACCGTGCCTTCTTTTCTTTTCCTGCAGCGGTTTCATGGGCGTCGAACGACGTTCCTGATTAGCCGGAATGGGTCCAAAAGTTGGCGACCTACTCGACTTGTCACGAGTGCAAGTGGTGAGCTATGTCCCGAGGCAGATGGGAAGCAAAACATCATGGTGAGAGCTGTGTTATACTTTTCCCTCCCTTCCTTCATTTAGAGAGGCATTTTCCCTTCATGCATATTAAGCTTGTTGTTGTAGGCAGTGAAGAGCCATTCGAGGCGAGGCCGCGCTCCTCCGGTGAGGGGAAGGGTTTCCAACTCCCGGGCTGAAGAACGACGATAATAAGGGAGAGATGCTTTTATGGGGCGATGCTGCTCAAACTAAGGCAGAATGAGATCGGGGCTTCAAAGAGGAAACATCGTTTAAGCCTGTTGTGTCCATGGTTCCTGGTTCTGGAAAGAGGGTTTCTCCGTTGTTGTCACCTTCATTTTCCTTCGATAATACTTCGAGAGATACTGGAGATCCGGGGTCGCATACGCTGAGCGACTGTGCTTCGATCGGAGTTGACTCTTTTAGAGCTGAAGGAACTAGATTGGCAGGCATGCACTCAGACTTTGAGGAAGCCTAGTGGCTTCACCTTGTGGTGAGTTTCGGCATATTCGAGCTTCGTGCCTTTCCTTCCTTATTGGGCTTCCTTTTGCATGCGTTCGAAAAGCTTAAGTTCGGGATGCTTTGTTGTGAAACTAGTCTACGAAAAGCTTTGGATGAGGAGAGATCCCTTAGGCTCCTTTATGATGAAAAAGAAGTCGAGCTAGTACCCTTGCAGCATGAGGTAGGCCGGAGCTTGAATTATGAGAACTATCTGAATGAGCAGGTTGTCCTGGGTGAGCGTGCATCCCACCTCCTAGTTCCTAAGGCTAATGCTTAGTTTATTTCAGTTGCAAAAAAAGACAGAGGCCCTGGAGCACCTTCGAGATGAAGTTGGCCGGTCCAGGCGTGAATATTGTCATGGCCCAAACTTGGGGGGCGAGACCGGCACCTAGTACCTCACCTATCCTTACGTACCAACTTGCAACTAAGGGACTTTAAACATATGATGCCATACTTTGGCCATGGGACACATTGCAAGATGACTACGAATGCTGACTAAATATCAATATAAAACCGGACTGACAAAACTGTCATAATTATTACAGCTGACAAACCAACCAAATATACATATAAGGCTTGAAAGCCCAACATACTACACTAATTGATAGGATATGTCTACAAGCCTCTACTAATGGATATACTATGATTAGAATAGCTCTCCGACCTACTCATAACATATATACGTATATATACAAGATGTACATAAGTCTCTAGACCCGAAAATGCCGAAAGGCATAGAGCTTACCGATCAAGATGAACTCGGGAAACACTTAATGAGGAGGCCTACCCGTCTATCTATCTAAACCTGCACGCATGAAATGCAACACCCCTAGAAAAGGGACGTCAGTACGAAATAATGTACCAAGTATGTAAGGCAATATACTGAAAGCTGAAACTGAACTGATAATATAATAACTGCAAGTAGCTGGAAGTCAAAGATAACTTGAAGATATGCTTACCTGCTGATACTAACTTAGCTCTCTCAATATAGTAAGTAAAATAGTTGTCCGGCCTTATAAGGCTTGGTATATGTATATAACTGCTCTGCCGTAGTAGGCTCGCTCATAGGTACTCGGCCATACTAGGCTCTGTATCTCGACCAATTGGGCTTGCTCATAAGCGCTCGGCCACAGTAGGCTCGGTATATAACTTACTATTTGATTAGAGTTTGCCCAATAGAGGCCAACCTATCGATTATAGCTCGATGGTAATGAAAATACTTTTAATACTATATATATGTAAACTCTCTGCTTTTTTTACCGGAAGAAGGAAATACTCAACTAAATATGCAGTCCCGATAAGAAGAACATGGTAACTTACAAAACTAGGAAAATATATGTAATTTGTGAGTCTAGCAAAATATACATACATTCCGAGATACGAATTTTTCTCTATGCCTTGTTATCAAACTTGTGTAATAACGATATCATGCTAAATAACGGAAAAGCTTAGCCTTAACATACCTGGAGTTGGGAAAACTTTGTATAATACTCCATTGAAAAACCTTTGTTGATTGAGCGAAATTTGCCCTTGCTTTGTAGAAATTCACGAACGAATATTGCTCTTGATTCCTTGAACTTCTTGGAATCAATCATGTTTTTGGTTTGGAGAGGTAGGACTCTTTGGTTTGGAACAAATTTTTTTGAAACCTTGAAATTTCTTTTGGTTCCTTGAATCTGTTGGAAAACGTTTTTGGTTTGCATAATATCAAAAGAACGAATTACTTAAGGTTTATGCTACTAATGTTAAAGCCAAAGATAGAATGTGTCTTTCTATTGAATTTGCTTACTATGTTTCTAAAATTGACCCCAAGTCTTATTTACTAAGACTTAGTCATGTCTTAGTCATGCTCATATTTAGCTATTTGGCAAGAGTGACTACTTAGTCATCTTGTGGCTTCTTTCCACGTAGGGTGGGGGTGGGATATTAATTTTTTTATCCACTTATCAGTTAACTGGGTAATGTCCTGTTACTCAGTAATTAATAAGTTACCCACATAATTTAAAAATTACCACAAATTACTTAAAGTTCTATTATTTAAAAAAAAAATACTTCATGTATAATTATATATTATACTACCATGGTCATATGGTACCTTACATGGTACTAGATCATAATTATCGGGTATTATCGCTAGACCCGTATTTTATTCGAAATTGGCCACTTTCAACGGAACTCGTTTTCTTTAATTTATGTACCCTTTATCCTTCAGGACACTTATTTATTGCTTGTTATAAATATCGTAAATACGTTAACAACAAAATGAGCTCATCCCCGAGTCTACATCAATTAACTGAAGATGAAACTTTTAACGTATGAAAATGCGAGATGTAACAAATATGATGAGCTGAGAGCTCGGGCGGAGGCTCTACCTTTAGAGTGGAAGGATGCTCTGGCTAAAGTTCCTGCTTTTGAAGCTCAACTTCGCTTAGCCTTTGATAATGCTTCGTTTCAGACAGACATGATTTCGAAGCTTGAGTCCGAGCTTTCGAAAGTCAGGGCTGAGATCGTTGATGCATGGGTAGAAGCTGCGATAAGCAGGACTAAGGCTGACCAGGAGATGGCGATCTATTCAAAGGATGCTGCCGATGCTTAAGCTGAGCTGAGAAGGATCCTCGACCGTGAAGGGAGGGTTGAAGAATATGCTCGCTGCAAATCTCGAAGAAAGATCCTCGAAGAGATCTGTGCCAGGGACTTCGCCCTCTCGGAGGAATTGGCGCTAGCAAGGGCGGACGAGCGTGATACTCGGTTGTTTTTGCTTGATGCCTAAGAAAGCAAAGATAAGGCCGACAGGACGTAGCCCCCAGGGGGGGATCATAGATTTTTCCATCTGTATATAGCATTTTCAAAGCATATTTGTATACGAAGATTGCGCTTTTTCGCACATATGTATGAAAGAAAACCTTGCAGCTTTATTTCTTTTGTATTTCTTACTGTCTTGAATTTGGCCATGTGGACAGGTCTTTGAGTTGGTTGGAATCCTTAGAGTCATGATATGGCCCTGGGGCTCATTGGACTGGCCCGTAAGCTCTTACGCTTTTAGTCGATGCGACTTTCTAGTTTATGTGGGCTGGCGACAATGGCTCTTACACCGTGGGACGATGCGGCCTTTTAGTGAGGGCTAGAGACAATGGCTCTTATGCCTTGCTCTTAGGCATATTTAGTTAACTGTTTTGTGTCCGGTCTCCTAATCGGGTTACGACTCGAGCTCATTTTGACCCTCAAGTTTTCAGGTTGCAAGTTGGCGACAGTGGCTCTTACGCTTTTGGTCGATGCGACCTTTTGTGTGTGTGGACCTGAGGCTCATTAGGCTGGCAACAATGGCTTTTACAAGCTTGGTCGATGCAACTATTTATGTAGGCTTTATTTTTCCTCTCGTTAAGGGCTTTTGAAGTAATTTTTACCTGACCCATCGTTGGTTCGGGAAGAACCTCGATTTCGGGTAACTTGTGGCGATGTTCGAGCGCTTCAGGAGGTTTGGTTAGGAGGCTGAGTAGCTCGAATCCTATGATTTGGAGCTAACATGGTCGAAGCTCTTTTGCCTATGCCGAGGGTAGCCTGTTTAACCAGTTCTTTCTGAAGTAGATTCGGAGTAATTGAAGGCCTATGTGGGCTGGCAATAATGGCTCTTACGCCTTGTCGTGACGTTCGGGTGTCCCCGAGTCACGTTAGTTCGGTTGGTACAGCCGTGTGACCGGAGTCACTTGTGTTTGGTCGGAGCCTTTGAGTCGCGAGTGAAGTAGTTTCGGCTTCTATATCGAGGGTATGCCTTTTTAGGGGTCTTACAAGTTCGATATATAGCCGAAACTTTGGTATTGGGTCTATGGCTTTAGTAAGGTCTTACAAGTTTTACATGCCGTTGAGGTCTTACAGTTTTACATGCCGTTGAGGTCTTACAGTTTTTACATGATGTTGAGGTCTTACAGTTTTTACATGTCGTTGAGGTCTTACAGTTTTTACATGTCGTTGAGGTCTTAAAGTTTTTACATGCCATTGAGGTCTTACAATTTTTACATGTCGTTGAGGTCTTATAGTTTTTACAAGTCGTTGAGGTCTTACGAGACCGAGTCTGCCTGCTCGGGGTCTTAGGGCCTTGGGTTTTGACAAGTCGATAGAGGTGGCGCTTGATGGCAGTCCCCAAGTCGTCGACGTTTCTTGACTCGGGAGCCATTATTTGCAAACTTTCTATTGCCTCGTCGAGGTCTTATGATTTTGGAGATCCCGACCTTGAGATCGTGCGTTTTTTGAGATTTAGACACAAGTCTCCGAGTATTCGGGGTACTTTCAGCATTGGAGATGTTTTGAGATTTTCATGTTGCCTCATCTGAGGGCTTATGATGTTGGAGTCACAACCCGGAGGTCATTCAGGTGTTGAATCGTGGACTCTAGTCCCTGAGTATTCGGGACGTTTTCGGTAGAGAAGTAGTTTTCGCGGAGGTGTCGAGCTTTTCTTGGAGTGCGAGACGCTTTGATAAAAGAAATTCTTTAGTTGTTTGATACAAGTGTACATGTTTTTGCTGCCCAGGGCCCGGCTATACGGACATGGTTCGTTCGACAGTTTGGCCTGGTACATCATTTTCCTATAGGCACCCCATTTGGCGTTTCTTGGCTTTTCCAAGCGGATTGCCTTTAGGTAGCATGCAAATGTTGCCTCGTTAAAAACCTTGCCGGTAAAACTATTTTCGGGATAAAAACTCGGTCGAAGGAAAGGAGTGCAACGGATGCTTTAAAACCTTAAGGTCTTCGAGCTGGGTTAACGTTCTAACTGCTTCGATCGGACGCCTGCATAAGGGTTAGCACGAAATACAAAATGAAAAAGGAGATGGTTATACCTTAGCGTAGGATGTGTCGGCGACATTTCGAGGACAAATGCGTTTTAGTTACTCGAGATAAGGACGCAGTATAGTCCTTTACTTTGTTGACCGGGTTTTATCGAAGGCATGGCTTGATTACCCTTTGGCTCTTTTGCGAGCAGAGGTATTGATGTCGGTGCCACATCGTGCACCGCAAACATCTCCCTTGTCGCATGATGTTCCCTGTAGACGGTTTTAATCCCACCCTTTGTCGGGAATTTCAGCATTTGGTGTAGAGTGGATGGTACTGCTCTCAAGCAGTGTATCTACGGCCATCCAAATAAGGCGTTGTACCTCGTGTCTACTTCGATGACATGGAATTTGGCATTTTGGGTCGTGCCGACCACGGTGACTAGGAGGGTAATTTCTCCTTTTGTTGTTTCACTTGCCATGTTGAATCCATTGAGGACTCGAGCGGCGGGCACGATTTGGTCAAGCAGTCCGAGCTGCTCTATCACCCTCGACCTGATAATGTTGGTTGAGCTACCTGGATCCATGAGTACACGTTTTATTTGAAAAGAATTTACAAGGAAAGAGATTACCAGTGCGTCATTATGAGGTTGAGAGAAGGTCTCGGTGTCCTCTTTGTTGAATGTGAGGGCATCTTCAGTATGTACCCCCGGGTTCACTTTTCTCTGGTGATGGATATTTTTGTCCTTCTCATCACGGGTTCCTGCGGGGCATCGACGCCTCCCAAGATCATGTGGATGACATGTTGTGGCTCATTTGTTTCGTTCTTCTTGGCCACCTCTCTTTCTTGTAACTGATTTTTGGCTCAGTCGCTGAGGAATTCCCGTAGGTGGCCTTTATTAAGTAGTTGAGCTACCTCCTCTCGGAGTTGGTGGAAATCCTCGGTCTTGTGGCCGTCTGTGTTGTGAAACTCGCACACTAAGTTATGATTCCTCTGTGAAGGATCCGATTGTACAGGCCTGGGCCACTTGGTGTCTTTGATTTTACTGATGGCAAACACGATGTCCGATACATCAATGTTGAAGTTGTATTCTGAAAAGTGAGGTGCCCCCATTGGCCCTACATTCCTATCGAATCCGGCTCTGTTGATGAGTCCCCGAGGATCCTATCCTAGGTCTATCCTTCGATCATTGCGAGGTGGGTTGCGCCTCGGGGTGTTCCTCCTATCTTCGATGTACGGCTGATATCTTTCTTTGTTTGGTTTTGGGTCCTTTGCCAGGAGCCTACTTAGCTATACTAAGCCCGAGGGGGCTCCCAATTGGTCATCTTCGGCCTAATTTTCGACTGGTACCAGTTGTGGACGTCAACCAGGTCACAGCTGGGTACTCGATCAAATTCTGTTTCAACTATTTTGAAGCCACCAAGCTTCGTTCATTGAAACGTTGAGTGAAAGACTTTATTACCCAGTTGTCGGAGACTGGCGGTGGCTCCATCCATTCCATTTGAAGCGAGATATGAATTCTCGCAGCATCTCGTTCTCCCTTTGCTTAATTTTGAAAATGTCAGATTTCCTCGTTGCTACTTTGATGGCACCGGCATGTGCCTTTATGAAGGAGTCTGCTAGCATGGCGAATGAGTCTATGGAGTTAGGAGCTAAGTTGTGATACTACATCATGGTCCCCTTCGAGCGTGTTTCGCCGAACTTTTTCAGTAATACAGACTCGATCTCATCGTTCTATATGTCGTTGCCTTTTACCGCACAGGTGTAGGCAGTGACGTGTTCGTTGGGGTCTGAGGTCCCATTGTACGTTGGGAGTTCTGGCATTCTGAACTTTTTTTGGATGGGTTTCGGGGCCGCTTCCTCGGGGAACAGCCTTTGTATGAACTTCTTCGAATCCACACCTTTGAGAACCAGGGGTGCGCCCGGAATCTGGTCGACCCAGGATTTGTAGTTCTCGACCTTCTTATCGTTGGCTTCTATCATTTTCTCTCCCGATTCGATCCTTTTGGTGAGTTCCTCGAGCATTTTTACAATGATAGGGTCGTCCATCTACCCGTTATTGCTCGACCTCTCCGGTACCTGTTCGGCTGGGGGAGCTGTCCCCGGAGCTACCGTGCTAGGAGTTTTCTGGTGACTTTGCAGTTAAGCAATAGCCAGTTGTTGTGCCTATAACATTTCAAAAATAACATGAAGGCTAACCTCACGTTCTTCCCTAGTTGGGGTTTTCTGTGCTTCTTGTTGATCCCCTTGGCGCACGCTCCTATCACTATGGGAGCTTATGTAGATGCGCTGGCCGTCGCGTGAGACCGCGTCCACGGGGACCAGCTCCGGTGCATTCCCAGGGTTTTGTGGTGGCACAACAACGCCTGGAACGACCACACTGTTTTCCCCATGGTCCTCAAGATTGTTGTTTTCATCTCCGTTTACCGAGTTAGACATTTCGACCTGAAATCGAAGATCTTGGACAAGAAAAAGCGTGAAAGATAACTTGAGTTATGTAGTAAAACCAGCAAGAAAATAATCACTATTATTTTTAGCCCCACGGTGGGCGCCAAACTGTTTACTGTGAAAATGACAATAATAATTAAATTTGTTGATGGGACTCTAAAAATACGTGATCTATTTTTATGCTAGTTTATTAAGCAGCCGATGATGTGTATGTGAGACTTAGAAACGAGACGAAATAAAGTTAATGAGGGAGCTATAACTAAACTGATAGGCCAGTTACTCAGGACCTCGGGCTTGTCGATTCTGAGCCTTGAGGTCGATCCCGGGGCTCGGCCACGAGCTGTTGAGGGTAATCGGGGAAGGGCTAACAGTTACGAGGTAAGTAAAGAAAGCTCTCTATGGCCAATGATAGGCAATAAATGATGAACAAATATGAAGACAATAAATGAAAACAATAATATCAAGATAATGTATGAGAGAGCAAAGAGAATGTTCTTATATATTTCTTATGGAGAA
This sequence comes from Nicotiana sylvestris, assembly GCF_000393655.2. Classification (NCBI taxonomy): domain Eukaryota; kingdom Viridiplantae; phylum Streptophyta; class Magnoliopsida; order Solanales; family Solanaceae; genus Nicotiana; species Nicotiana sylvestris. Next base: position 88,271,438 of record NC_091059.1, on the reverse strand, counting down.
GCTGGAGCAACAGAGAGTTACAAAGTGTCAAGGATCCCCTTTATATAGGAGGGAAAATCCCAACATAGTACAAAATACATTAATGATAAAGAAATCAAGATGGGACAACTAGCCAACTTCATGATGCAGGCTTAGACTAGTTTCAGACTAGCTTGACAGATTTTTCCGGCCCTGACTGCACTCTTCGGGAACTCCCATATCTGTTGGGGTCACGGCCAACACTATCCCTAGGTCGGGTGTCGATGGCCCTCGAAGGAGGGTACTCAGTCCGTGGTCTCGAGCCTTCGAGGTGATCTTCCGAGATGCCTTATCAACGAGAAATTGGTTCCTCCGATTTTGACGTATACAAAATCATTTCAATATGAGATGCACATCAAGAATCACAACCAAGGTATCGCCTCGTATTCACATTTCTCAATTTCAATGATAATCTTTTCTTATATCACCGCGGGAGCCTTACATTTCGTTTTGAAAATTATTTTTCCGGAAATAGCTACCGCGTTTTAGCCCACCTTATCACATCATGTGGCTTCAAGTAGTTCCCTACTAGAAACACACGTATCAAGCACACCTTATCTTACCGCATACATATCAATTCCTAGTCTTGTACCACTGCATGCATATCAATATCACAACATAACTATAACTCGCACCACAAGTATCCATATGCCATAACTTGCCAAAAGAATCAACAATACCAATATTTTCATAACAAATAGCCCATGGATCAACCACAATCTGTACAGAATCTCAACAATAACAAAATGAATGTAAATTTCTTAACAAGAAAGATATCTCAACAAATTAACAACTTTAACTCAATGTGATAACGGATTTACAACTTGAACACCAATAACTCAACAAGAAGATATTCTACGAAATAACAATTTCAAGTAAAGGTAATTCAACAATAAAAGAGGTAACAAGACAATAAGGAAGGCAATAACTTCAACTAAAGCATGTAAGAGTAAAATAACAAGCAAGAGGTAGAACAAGTGTTAACAATGTCAAATAAAGCATGTAAGGGTAAATTAACACATGTGAGAGTGGATTAACAACGAGAAATATAACATGTTATGACAATTCAATTAAAGGCATGGAAAGAGTCTAAGTAGCGTATGTCACACCTCCTTTTTTTCTACACCCCGGAAAGGGTATAAGGGAGTTTTTTCCAACTTAAAGTGACAATCGAAACGGGATTCATTTATTATTAAAAATTTAGAGTCGCCACTTGGGATATTTATGGTGTCCCAAGTCACCGGTTCAAATCCCGAATCGAGTAAAAGATTGACTTTGTTTTACAGTCTGCGAACACAAAAATCTGAGTAAGGAATTCTGTTAACTTGGGAGAAGGTGTTAGGCATTCCCGGGTTCCGTGGTTCTAACACGGTCGCTCAACTGTTATAATTGGCCTATTATCTGATTTTAATACATGTTTTAGCCTATGGTTCAATTTTAACTTATTAACCGCTCTTATTCATTTTTAGGAAGATTGCAACGTCATTTAAAATATGTCTTGAACCACGTCACATAAATGCACCCGCGGTCCACGACACATTTTATTTAACGTTGTTGGGATTTGGATTTGGGTCACATGAAATGCACACCCGAGTTTAGGAAGGTAATTTCAAATTACACGCCTAAAGCAACTACGCATTTTTTCAACTTTGCGAGAGCCATAGAAAATTCGCTTAATGGCATGCCTCGAATTCTAAGGATTTAAAATTAATTAAATGAGGGTCATGAGTTTTGATGTTTTGTTGTGGATGGAGTGGTATAAATTGATAAGTACAAAAGGCCTAAAGACATGGGTTAGCTACATGTATATCACTGGAGCCTTTTGTTATAGTATACTACAATTCAGAAAGGTGGAGTTGGCATTTATGTGAAAATAACAAAAGACAGGTGCCAGCTTTGGGTTCATCTCCATATCATCTTCAAAAGACCGACTTTCATTTTCAAATTCTAGAAAGAAACTAACAAAATTTTATAACAAAATAATGAATCTTAAATGACCATATGAGCACAAAAAAAAACATGTTGAGAACTATTCGGATGAACCAGAAGGAACAAAACAAACATGGACATACAAAAATGCATTTTAAACTTGATTATAACAAAGAACACTTAAAGTAATTAATTTATTTAACACTATGCTAAAGAGAAAATTGTAGTATCACCACTATAACTTCTACAGTACTATTTTGAAGCAGATGAAGTTGAATCTTCACATGGTTAATTTAAGAAAATATGCAGCCAATAACATAAACTGAAGATAAGATCCTTCCACTAACGCAATCTATTTTTTTTACATCTTAATATTGACAAATTGTTCAACTTCACATACTTCTTTAAATTTCAAAATATGAACATGGTGCTACATGAGCTTGAAATCTAAATGTAAACAAAACAATACCTGCTGGTTACAACTCATGAGCCAAGAAAAATTAAAAAAAAACAAAAACAAAAACGAGACAGAGTCATGAACATACTAAAATAACGTTAACATTTGCAAATCTCAATTAACTCAATCAACGAAACATCATTCATGCGAACAGATTAAATACGAAAGAAACTTTATCAAAAGAACCAAATCAATTTGCTTCTGCTTCAATAAAGATGCTCCGATATTTTTTTAACTCAAGAGCTTGAATTACATACCTACAAGAGAGTGAATTCAAATGAATAAAATCTGAAAGTTGTAGAGTCAATACAGCAGCAACAACAAAATCTCTATCAACTCTTCTTCAAACCCAAGATTCAAGGCCCGGAATATTGAAAGAAAAATTTAATAAAAATTTTCAACCTAAATTTCTCTCCTCCCCCTCTCTTCGTTTTTTTTTTCTCAAATTTTCTCTTCTATTTATAGCAAAATTTTCGAAATTTTTTCAGAATTTTTTTAAAAAAATATTTTATTATTTTATTATTTTTTAATTAAAAGAAATCCCACCTTTCTTTACTTTTATTTTTTAAATTCCAACTTTAATTACTTTTATCTTATTTAAAAATCCCACTTTTTTTACTTTTTAAAAGAGAATTCCACTTATTTAACTTTTCTTAAAAAACAATCCACTTTCTTTTGCTTTTCTTTTAAAAATGTTACTTTCTTTTACTTTAAACGACAATTTTAAATCTATGTTATATCTTCTAAAGGTATTACTTCTACTAAATCTTGTTATGCAAGCCAGTTTTAAACTACGTCCTATTATCCAGGAGGGTCTTGACAATCAAAAATTAAGTCTTATCTTAAGAGTGACAATTTTACGGCTAAATTATATTACCCTACAACAAAACTTATGCTAAACCTTGTTAATGGAAATCTTAAAGCTGGGTCCCATTATTCAGGAGGGTCCTGAAAACTCCTAATTGAATCCTATCTCAAACATGCAAAATTTGAAACCAACTTATGTTCCTTGGGGTACATTTATGCTAGATTTTGCTACTTATGATTGTTTCGATTTTTAAACTAGGTCCCATTTTCCAGAAGGGTCCTAAAAACTTAAAATTAAATCCTATCCTAACAATAAAAGCTTTAAAGCCAACTTATATTCTTTTGGGGTACATTTATACTAGATCTTGCTACTCATGATTGTTTTGAATTTTAAACTAGGTCCCATTTTCCAGGAGGGTCCTGAAAATTTCAAAATAAATCTCACCTTAAGAGTGACAATTTCAAAGTTAAATCCTATTTCCTAAAGGTAAAACTTATGCCAAATCTTATTTTCTATGAAGGTCTTAGAACTAAATCACATTGTCCAGGAGGGCCCTGAAAAGCCGAGAATGAACTTACCTGAGCCATGCTTTCTTTCTGGAGGATCTCTGTAGAACGAACAAAATTCCTTGCCTCTGAACCATGCTTTTCCTCATGGAGGGTTCCTACAGGTCGAACAAATTTTCCTTTCCCATTCTCAAACCGCCTTTGGGCTGACAAAATTTTGGCATGACACTTGACAAAAATCAAACTTCCAAGCTTTGATTTGGACACAATTTTTGTCCCTGTTTCAAACAAAGAGAACTTGTGAGTTTATAAATATGGTGGTTGGTTTGTGGCATTGACATTGAGGGCGATTGCTCTTTCACTTCCTATGATAACTTTGGTTTCAACTTGAAAGACCTTGCCTGTTTATTGACTGGCCACTTTCTCTGTCACCATTATTACAGAAAATACCTCTGATCCGTTCAGACCCAATACCTTCTATCTGTTGCATTGCTCATGAACCGACATCTACCAAACCTTTGTGTTTCACATGATACCCATGGTATATTGATTATTACCAACTTCAATGTGCACGTTGTTCTTTCCTGATTTAAATCACTGGCCTTGGTCTTGAGGTCTATTGCTCCATCACTTGCCATGATAGCTTTGATTTATGCATGGAAGATCTTGCTTGTCACTGGTTTACCACCTTTTTTGTCCCTTGTATTTCACATGCATCCCAACGCATGTTGATTGTTACCAGCTCAGTGCGCTTGTTGTTCTTTCCTGACTTATGACGCTTTGATGTGCTAGTCAGATCTCATTTTGTGCACTTGGAAAGCTGGTGAAAATTTTTGAAGTCATTTCTCACTTGTTTTGACCAAACAGACTCAGAAAACACGACAAAAGAAACAGAGTAAAAGACAAGGGAAAGAGATGATTCCTAACAAGAAAACTACAAAGGAGAAACCTATCAGATTGGATACCAACTCTAATGAACATGACATGCACCTGTGGCCTATTCTGTCAAGCAAGTCTGATGTTCAACTATTGTTGTACCCTCTAAGCCGTGAAACTGGGCTTCAATGCTCCGATTATCCAATCTGATTTACAATCCTTATTCGACTTGTAGTGCCCAAAGGGTTTTCACCATCAAGCCTCTCTCATTTGATTTTTTCTCTCAACTTTCGTCACCTCAAGGTGCCTGTGAAGGTTTTCACCAATAAGACTCTCTCATTTGTATTTCTCTCAACTCCCGTCGCCTTACGGTGCCTATGAGGGTTTTCACCGATAAGACTCTCTCATTTTCATTACTTTTTCTGCTTGGACCAGAGTGTTACCCTGATATGAATCACCTCTATTTGCTCGACTTGGCATCTCTCGAAGACTGGTCAGAAGGTCTTCCTTTGGACCGTAATGTGGGCTTTTGGATAGGGTTAGAAAGAAAGGGTATCAAAGGCTCAAAACAGTTTCGACATGGGTTTAAAATTACAACTTTTGGAATCAGATTTCTTACAGCAAACACAACTTCTGCCCCAGTTTCTTTGCTTGGGGACTTTTGGATTTTTATTTTGATAGGACCGAACCGTGAGGCTGCCTACGTCTCCTTAAAAGGAATCAGGTCGAACGTAGTTCATGTCATAGAAATTACTTTGTTTGTTGTGTTTTTTTCTTTTTCTCTTTCTTCTCTCTTTTTTCTCTTTTGCTTTTCTCTTTTTCTTTTTATTATTTTTCTTCTTCTTTTCTCTTTTCTTCTTTTTTCTTTTTTTTTCTCTTTTTCTTTCTTTCTTTCTCTTTCCTTTTCTTTCTCTTTTTCTTTCTTCCTTTTCTTATCTTTCATGCTTGTATTTCTGATATTCGTTACTGATTCCGAAAGAGGAGTATGAAAGAAAATAAATAAGGCTCAAAAGCGGTGACGAGTGATAAAGTGTTTAAATAGCAGAACAAAATGACTTCATCATTCCAACCTTTAAAACATGCCAAGTACAAACAACACAATTAAACAAACCAAGGAAAACATTCGTAACATCTTTTGGTTGCGCCAGACTTGATGACCGTACCCACACATTCGCCTTCTACATTTGTTATATACAAAGCACCATTGGACAACACTCTCACTCTCATTACCACGAACGCCCCCTACAAATTTGGGGCAAACTTGCTTTTATCTTCAAATTGATGCGGCGGGATGTATTTCAATAGGGGTTCTTTATGTTCTATCTGCCCCAGTTTCACACAATTCGGGCTTGAACTGATCTCAAAATGCCTTTACTTATTTCCCTCAAATGTTCTTACATCTTCAACATTGTTTCATTGCTTCGTGATTAACTGACTTTTAAAACCAGACTGAGAATTACGTGTGCATGTCACGTTACTAGAGTCAACAGGAAAAGGACTATAAAAGGAAAAGAGAACTAAACAAAAATGACTAGAAATGACAGAAAACAGAAACTTGCATTAGACAGATGGTGAAAGGATTTGGACAACAAAACAGACAAACTAGACTGGGGTTACAAACCTAGAACAAACCTAGAAAATACTAAGCAGGCTACTAGACTAAACAAACTAGGCAAAATAAGAGGATAGAAGGGTTTGAGTCACAAGACAATATCTGGATTACAACCTTGAAATAACTCGGACAACAGAAATGACAACAAAATAAACTACCAAAACTCCTCCCTGGCTAACCAAGACAGGAGCGCCTCTCCAATTGCCAAGCTCGGCATCTTAGCCACTGAATTCTGCATCAACATTACTAGTACCTTAATGAACTTCCATCACATTGTTCTTAATTAATTACTTTAGGGTTCCCTTTGCTGGCTCGTTCTTAAGATCAACCTCTGATAGCACTGAAAATTTTGCAGCGCGTGGGCCTTCGAGGATCTCAGAAGAATCTTCATATTCCTTTTCAAAACAAATCATACTCACCATGTGCGTCTCATTGCGAGCAGGCGATGGACTTTGGCTAGTGTCTGCTGCATCTGGATTTTGCACGACAATGACACCTGCATCAATAAGCTTCTAAATTGCTTTCTTCAGATTCCAACACTTCTCTATGTCATGCCCCGAGGCATCTGAGCAATATGCGCACCTTTGAGAAAAATCAAACTTCTTTGACAGAGGGTTTGGCATTTTTATATGAATCGGCTTCAACATGTCCAATTGCTTCAACTTTTGGAACAAACTGGCATATGACACTCCCAATGGGGTGAAAGCCTTTTTTTTCAGCAACCTCTCATTCTTAAATTCTTGATTGGGCCGAAAACCTGATCCAGGGGGTTTTCGATAGGCTCGTGGAGGTGGATAGGCATTTTGTGGAGCTGGGTACTGGGAGAGTGATGTATGACTTTGAGAGTTCTGTGGAGAGAAGTGGCACTAGGGAGGATCATCTGGTGCACAAGGATATCCACGGGGACGATGTCGAGGATGGAAGTGTTGATCGGAAAAGACCATTGGATCATCTTTTTTGTTTCTCTTTCTTCCACCAAAGCTTACTGGGATGTTCTGAATGTTTTTCGAACAACTCATGATTTTGCATGACTTGATTCCCTCTTCTACTAGCTCCCCCATTTTTAACACATCATTGAAAGGCTTCCCCATGGTCGGGATCAAATGACTGAAGTAGGTAGGCCCCTGGGATTGTAGGAAAAGCTCAACCATTTCTTCTTTACCAATCGGGATATTGACTCGAGCCGCTTTCTCCCTCCACCTGAGCCCAAACTCCCTAAAGCTTTCCTCCGGCTTCTTTTCCATTTTAGATAGGGAGGAGCGGTCTGGGGTAACACCTGATCTGTATTGAAAGTATCGAACAAAATCTTGAGTCATGTCACCCAATGTAGGCCACTTACCAATATCTTGACGATTATGCCATTCCAAAGCTGCTCCAGTCAGGCTCTCACTGAAGTACGTCATCAACAAATCATCTTTCTCATCAACACTTCTCATTTCACTACAATAATCCCTCAAATGGGCTACCAGATCCCACACCCATCATACAAGTTAAACTTTGGCACTTTAAACCCCGCAGGCAGATGAACGTCGGGGGACATAGACAATTCTTTGTAAGACATGCTACCCTGGTCTCCCATTCCTTGCTTGTTCTTTAGGGACTGTTCTATGCCTTTCAGCCTCCTGGGCATCCCGTATCGCCCTTTTCTTCCTGTGAACTCTTCATTTACAACATGAGGCCCATCCCGCGGACCCTGCTTGTATGAGTTGGGAACCTTGTGGGCAACCTCTGAGGGGTATTATTGGGCATCATGAGCTTTGAGTGGGTGTTCATTGTTAGGGATGGTGGATAAGGCCGGAGGGCAATTTTTGGGAAAAGTAATTGGAAGATGAGTGATAGAGCTACTAGGGTGGTTGGGAAAGCCATGATAAGCGGGTGGATCTGGAGAGTATGGGGGATCATCTGGCACTGTGACCGGTGTTTGGGTAAGGGTAGTATTTATGAAGCTAGGTGGTGGCGTGGGTGGTGCCTTCCCAGTCATCAAAGCCTGATACATGTCCGCCATGTGTTGTCTTAACATCGTTACCTCTTCAACCAACCCATTGTCCTATTCAACCAACTGCTTTTGGGCATCGGTATCAACCAACTCAATTCTGTTATTATCTGCCATTGCCTTTTGACTTTGTGTTGTAGAGAAGAGTTACCATTTTAAAAACCACAAACCAACCACCCTTCTACTGTGAATATAACAAAATGAGGCCATCACGTTAGCGTTAGGGTATTTAACAGCAAAAATATCACATTGCGTGTCATGCACCTAGCCATAATTAACGGTTTTAGAATGACTTCGAGGGTCATAAGGTCAATTGGCATCATCCCAATTTGTCCATTTGAATCTTCTCTTTACTTTTCTTTCCTCGCACTTCTTATCTCGCTCATTTTCTTTCCTTTTTTTTCTTTCTGATTATCGCTCTTTTTCTTCCTTCTCATTTCTCACATCCCATAATTTCACCTCTTTTTTTTATTTTTTCTCTCTTTTTTTCTTCTTTTAATAAATAAAAAATGATTCGATCGAACCCTATGTAGGTTGCCTACGTATCATGACGCCGCATGAATCAGATCTTTGCGTAGTTCGGGAAGATCGGGAATAAAGGAAACAAACTGACGTTCTCTGTTTCTTTTTCTTTTTCTTTTCTTTTTACCTTAATGACTACTCTACTGAGAAAAGAGAAATAAATGAACCAAATCTTTTTTTTTTTTGAATTTTCTAAACTTAATGTTCTATAACCTATTTTAAACTCAAGCTTAACAGATTTTTTTTCTTTTCTTTGAAATAAATACTCTATTAAGGAAAAACTCTAGAAGAGAAAGATATTTTTTAATTCCTTTTTTTTAGGAAGAAAATCTAAAGAGTGAACCACAGAAAAATATTTAGAATTTTCATTTGATATTTTGATGCAAGGTTTCGAAACAAGCAATGAAAAAGATAAAACAAAATATTTTTTGGATTTTAATTTTGATTGCCTAAAGAAGAATTTCTAATGATAAACATAGGATAAAGTATGTTTTTTTTTCTATGTAAAATATCCTAAAGTTCTAATGAAAATAAAAAGAATTGTTTTTCATTTTTCACTAATTTCCCCAAGAAACACCTCAAAAGAAAATCTTTTTGGATTTTGGAATTAATACCTTAAAGAAGGATTTTAAAGAAGTACTAAAAGAAAATTCTCTTTTTTTTGAATTTTGGTCCTAATATAGTAGAGGAAATATAAAAATAATTTATTTTAAGTCCTAGATATTAATTGCCTAAAGGAAAAACAATCTCAAAGGAGAATTGTTTTTATTTCTTATAACAAAAATGCAAAATTTCTTCTCTTTTTTTTTACCTGGATTTTCGACTTGTAACACATTTCCACATACAAAATAAGAAATACAATAACAAAAGACTCGGCAAACTTAACCTGACTATTACAAACTCTAACATCACCTAAAAGACTAAATACTACTATACAAGACTAGAAAACAAAACAAAAACAATTGACTCAAAAACATAAAATGGCTCCTCGAGCAGCTCCTGAATGCAATGATCCTGGGATATCTGTCATGCTCAAAATCCAATAAGTAGATCCACACATGTATGAGAAAACTTAAACTAGCACTATGTGAGACAATAATACTCCCTAAGACACATGCAAGACATGATTGAGGCTATTTTTGCAAAATGGCTTATTTGACCAAAAGGTGGCTAGAAGTGCAAAATTTGACTATGACCCTGCAAAGCCAAGAACCTAAGATTTACTAGGAAGACCGGACCCTATGTGGGTTGCCTACGTATCCCGCCCCGAAAGACGAGAATTAGGTTTGCGTAGTTCGGACAAATTGGATACGGGCGAGAATTAAAACAAAAACAACTAATTTAGAGAATATATTTTTTTTTCTTTTCCCTGAAAATGATGAAACATGCAACATCTTTTTTTGGATTTTCTTTTTCCTTCTTTTTTTGATTTTTCGGAAAATGATGAAAAAAGTGCAAAATCTTTTTTTTTTCAATTTTCAAGCTCTCTTTTTTTCTTACAAAAATGTGACAGAAAACATAATTAGGCCCCACTCGCTTTATCTTCACACTTCACCCTCTCTTTTTCTTTTTTCTTTTTTTTTCATATGCCCTCAACTATCATTGGTCCGCCAAATGACCCTTTTACCCCTGAATAGATGCAACATGTAGCACATAGGATGCATCAAGATGGTCTGTTATTTTGGGTATACCTGTCCTAGACGGACCCAACCCCTGTGTTGACTCCCCAAAGTCAAAATGCACATGATGCAAACAAGTGTTCCTACTAGGGATCCGACATGAGGCTGAGTTATTCTAGGTTCAAAACCTGGGTATTTGTTCTAGACTGTGTACCCGAGCGGACAACTCGAGCCGAGAAGGGGGCTACGTACCAAGAACCAAAAGGTCATCTGGCTTAGTAACTTGTCCGAGCCTCTTTCTTATTTCAAGGTATGACACAAACAGAATAGAGAGTCTCGACCAGCAAGCACATCCCCGAAGATGAGAAGAGAAGGGTTTCGTAACAGTTTAAATAACATTCAACCAAATATCGAAGCGGTAAAAGCAGCATTTAGCACATCAGGCCCAAACATGTGAATAAAATCAGATAATAAATAAAGCCAAATATAACAATTCATCTAAGCTCGAATTCTGAACCCTGAACCAAAGATTCTGGGTTCTCGTCCCCAGCAGAGTCGCCAGAGCTGTCACACCTCCTTTTTCCTACACCCTGGAAAGTGTATAAGGAAGTTTTTTCCAACTTAAAGTGACAATCGAAACGGGATTCATTTATTATTAAAAATTCAGAGGTCACTTGGGATAATTTATGGTGTCCCAAGTCACCGGTTCAAATCCTGAATCGAGGAAAAGATTGACTCTGTTTTACAGTCCGCGAACACAGAAATCTGGGTAAGGAATTCTGTTAACCCGGGAGAAGGTGTTAGGCATTCTCGGGTTCCGTGGTTCTAACACGGTCGCTCAACTGTTATAATTGGCCTATTATCTAATTTTAATACATGTTTTAGCCTATGGTTCAATTTTAACTTATTAACCGCTCTTATTCATTTTTAGGAAGATTGCAACGTCATTTAAAATATGTCTTGAACCACGTCACATAAATGCACTCGCGGTCCACGACACATTTTATTTAACGTTGTTGGAATTTGGATTTGGGTCACATGAAATGCACACCGAGTTTAGAAAGGTAATTTCAAATTACGCGCCTAAAGCAACTACGCATTTTTCAACTTTGCGAGGGCCATAGAAAATTCGCTAAATGGCATGCCTCGAATTCTAAGGATTTAAAATTAATTAAATGAGGGCCATGAGTTTTGATGTTTTATTGTGGATGGAGTGGTATAAATTGATAAGTACAAAAGGCCTAAAGAAATGGGTTAGCTACATGTATATCACTGGAGCCTTTTGTTATAGCATACTACAATTTAGAAAGGTGGAGTTGGCATTTATGTGAAAATAACAAAAGACAGGTGCCAGCTTTGGGTTCATCTCCATATCATCTTCAAAAGACCGACTTTCGTTTTCAAATTCTAGAAAGAAACTAACAAAATTTTATAACAAAATAATGAATCTTAAATGACCATATGAGCACAAAAAAAAAAACATGCTGAGAACTATTCGGATGAACCAGAAGGAACAAAACAAACATGGACATACAAAAATGCATTTTAAACTTGATTATAACAAAGAACACTTAAAGTAATTAATTTATTTAACACTATGCTAAAGAGAAAGTTGTAGTATCACCACTATAACTTCTACAGTACCATTTTGAAGCAGAGGAAGTTGAATCTTCACATGGTTAATTTAAGAAAATATGCAGCCAATAACATAAACTGAAGATAAGATCCTTCCACTAACGCAATCTATTTTTTTACATCTTAATGTTGACAAATTGTTCAACTTCACATACTTCTTTAAATTTCAAAATATGAACATGGTGCTACATGAGCTTGAAATCTAAATGTAAACAAAACAATACCTGTTGGTTACAAGTCATGAGTCAAGAAAAAAAAAAGTAAAAGAAAAAAAGAAAAGAAAACGAGACAGAGTCATGAACATACTAAAATAACGTTAACATTTGCAAATCTCAATTCACTCAATCAAAGAAACATCATTCATGTGAACAGATTAAATACGAAAGAAACTTTATCAAAAGAACCAAATCAATTTGCTTCTGCTTCAATAAAGATGCTCCGACATTTTTTTAACTCAAGAGATTGAATTACATACCTACAAGAGAGTGAATTCAAATGAATAAAATCTAAAAGTTGTAGAGTCAATACAGCAGCAACAATAAAATCTCTATCAACTCTTCTTCAAACCCAAGATTCAAGGCCCGAAATATTGAAAGAAAAATTTAATGAAAATTTTCAACCTAAATTTCTCTCCTCCCCCTCTCTTCTTTTTTTTCTCAAATTTTCTCTTCTATTTATAGCAAAATTTTCGAAATTTTTTCAGATTTTTGTTTTTAAAAAAATATTTTATTATTTTATTACTTTTTAATTAAAAGAAATCTCACTTACAAATTGCTTTATTATTTTTTATAAAAAGAAATCCCACCTTTCTTTACTTTTATTTTTTAAATTCAAACTTTAATTACTTTTATCTTATTTAAAATCCCACTTTTTTTACTTTTTAAAAGAGAATTCCACTTATTTAACTTTTCTTAAAAAAACAATCCACTTTCTTTTGCTTTTCTTTTAAAAATGCTACTTTCTTTTACTTTAAATTTTTTTAATTTTCAGATACCTTTATATTTGTTTTTTAATTCCAACTTTCTTTTACTTTTTATTTTTTTAAAATTTCCACAAAACTTTACTTTTATTTTTTTAATTTTCTACTTTCTTTTACTTTTTAAAAGAGAATTCCACCTACTTTTACTTTTATTTTTTTATTCAATACTTCCCTTTTTCTTATTTTTTAAATCACTCCTGAAAATTAAAAAAAAATTAATATTTTTCGTATTTTTTTTATTTTAAAATAAAAATAAAAATAAAATAATATTAGTAGTAATAATTCACCTTTTAAAATTTTGTATTTTTACCCTATAATAAAAAGTATAACAAAGCTAAAAATTGTAGGTTAAAACCCCTAAAATATTTACATAGAAGAAGTGATAAAAAATTAAATATTGTCAAAAATTAGGTGCTCACAGCGTAAACCGGTCAATATCACGTATAGCCCGTATAACCACTCATCACCTTGCATACACGACCTTCACATAACATAAATAGCATAAAAAATTCCCAAATTCTAACGTGTCCACACAAAGTTAGGTGAGATACTTACATCAACTAGGGCAACTCAACCTTCGAAAATAGCTTTTTCCCTAAAGTTTACCTCTATACATCTTAAATCTTACAAAAAATGACTTAATATCATCAAACAATGTAAGAAACAATAATTATAATAGATAAAGCTTTGATCTTTTCAACATTTCTAAAAAGTCAACCCCGGGCCCGTCCGGTCAAAACCTGTGGTCCAAAGTTATTTTTCGACTACACATAACCCCACGAGTCCATATATGTAATTAGTTTTCAAATTCGTGTCCAATTTGACTCTCAAAACTCAAATTCTCATTTTTCAAAAATTTGATTAAATTTCCCATTTTCCCTCTTTGATTCTCATAAATTTAATGTTAAATCTAAGATATAATCATGAAATATAGCTGGAAATTGATTAGAATCAATTACCCAATATTTGTAGGTGAAATTTTCCTCTCCAACTCAACTCCTACCGCGTCCAGCGTTCTAAAATTTGAGAAAGACTAAATCCCCACTTTCCGGCCCTTATGTCCACATGCAGATATCGCGTTTGTGACACAGGGCTCGTAATTTGCAAACCCTTGTAATTGAGAATAAGGGATCAGATTTGTGAACCCAGACAACCTCAACTGGAGTTGCAATTGCGACAAATACTTCGAAATTGCGAAGCTGGCAACCCTCGCAAAAGCGACCAAGTGGTCGCAAATGAGACCCAAGCCCAGGCCTGCTAACTTCGCAAATGTGAAGGGGGAAGTCGCAATTGTGACATCAGACCATCCCCTATCCCGTTTGCAGTTGCGAGGCTGGTACTCACAATTGCGACAATGGAGCACCAGTACACCAACAATTACATTTTTAGTCCAAACCAATACGTGATACGTCCGAAACTTATCCGAGTCATCGAAGCTCAAAACCAAACATCCACAAAAGTCTAAAAACATCATATGAACTCACTCTCATGATCAAAAACATAAAAATAATATCTAGAAATTAGAATCGGACAGCAAAACGTATGAATTCCAAAGTAATATTCAAGAACATCTAGAATTACAACTAAGCGTCTGAATCTTAATAAATCAACAACAATTGATTCCAATTTTTGCAGACAAGTTCTAGATAGCATAATGAATCTATTCCAAATCCCAAGACAAAATTCTGAACCCGATAGCCAAAATTCAACCTATGATTAAACTTCTGAACCTCAAATTTTCAATTTTCGGCAAAACAACACAAATCAACCTACGGATCTCCGAATTCGATTTCGGGTATACGCCCAAGTCCAAAATCACGATATGAAGCTATCAGAGCCAACAAAACATCGTTATGGGGTTGTTTTCACAAAAGTCAAGTGATCAACATAATTAGCTTAGACTTCTAAGCCAAGGGCCAAAGGGTCCAATTCAACCAGAAATCTTCCCGGAATGAAATTAATTAACCCAGTAAGGTATAAAATCATAAATACGCATGTGTGAAGCATCAAAAAGAAAAACGAAGCTCAAATACACAAAATGACCGGTCAGAGTTCTAAATATATTAGAATTTATCTCTAATACACAGGCACATGCATAAAAGATCACGTGCATATGCACACGAAAATGTATTCGTTTAAAGTGAAAGCCAACCCATCAGAAGTCGAAAGTTTAATTGGATATTTGCTTTCTTGACTTCCAATTTTAATTCTTAGATCTAGACATACCAGAAAGAGAAGTATTTTAAAAAAGAGGGAAAAAAAGAGAGATAGTAATGTGCTAAACTACAGGTAGTAACACTTTCTATTGTTGGACATAATAAATAATTGGCAGTGGGAGCGCTAATCCCAATACTTCTGTGTGGTGTCTACTGCACCTTCCACTCATAAACTTATTGAAATTTCTTCACTTTGTGCTTAAAGTATCTCCGAGATGATGAGGAAAAAGAACTAAAAATTTCGTCCATAAATCATTTATTTATGTTGGTACCTATTCTCTATTAACTAGTAGGAAATAGAACTAAAGGACTCCACTGCATAAATAGCAAGTGTAAGTTTTTATCGTAACTAGTTCAATAGTTTGAATTAAATAGAAGCAAAACATCCTCAAAATCAATTGCTTTAAAACTAAATCCAAACATACATGCTGTAATTATTTCTTGAAAACCAAAACCAAACATAAAAGCAACTCCAAAAATCAAATGGTTATTTCTTAAACTACTTTCGAGTAGTTTTGACAAGCATCACTTGCAAATCATTTTTGAGAACGGATTTCAAAAGTACCCTTAGTTTATCTCTCCCTTTTCTTTTATCTTTATTAATGTACCTCCCTTCGTATACCACGTAAATATCAGAATGTTAAACAATTTTGCCTGAATTATAGGAGCTCGTCAGAGTAGGGACCAAAAGCATACAGTTATAGATTAATTAAGGAATAATGATATGACAATATATTGTATTAATTAATGATAGAAAAATATTGTATTAGGCGCTTAGCATATGTAATCCTGACCAATCGTCCTTGGAAATACCCGTAAATATAGGATTGATTAATCGTAATTCTTTGATAATAATCTTTGTAACAACATATCATTTGGGAAAACATTCTGTTTCTGTTTCAAACTTCGTTCAGCATGCAATTGCTTCATTCAACTAGTCCATTCAGATGCTTGGCAATATGCACTCTATTCCGATTCCTTTTTTTAAAAAAAAAAAAATAAGATTATTCAGCTGATTAATTTCGGCAGTGTTGTATTAGATAGGCATGAAGATCTACAAAAGATGGGGACTAGGCCTTACCTCTAAGGTTAGTGGCAAACTCAGAATTTTAATTTTATGGGTACTCTGTCAAGAAGAGCTCCAAACGAGGGGTAAAAGATGGTAATTAATTGCATTGTGGGAAAGAGGGAGTTTTGTCCGTTTTCGAGAATATGGGTTTCGGTGAGAAAGAAAGTATAAATAGGAAAGAAGATGGTGTGGGACCATTTAAATAAAAAAAAAGAAATAAAAGAAAAGGAAAAATAAGATAACAGTTGGATTAAACGTGCAATTTGCAAATCAGATTTTGCAAAAGACAAATCTGTTTTGGAAAGATGCAAATCTGATTTTAGAAAGTCAAATTTGAAAACTTTTCCTATAAATAGAAGCTTTCGTTCGTTCATTCAAGTACACCAAATCGAGAAAAGCAATATAGAGTTAGAGAGAGTAATTCATAGATTGTAGTCTATGAGATAAATAGTAAGTGAGAGTAATATTGTAGTGAGCCGTTTAAAATAAAGAGTGTTATTTCTTTCGAAGTTGTTAGTCTCTTGACACTACTAAATTGTAATATTATAATGGTAATATTGCTTCGTTGGGGTATTGTATTTTATCCCGTTAAAATATTTGGTGTCCTTGTTACTCTCTTGTGTTATTGTTATTTATCGTAGATATTATTCCTGGGCGGGCATATTATTTTTTCTAACAACGTGGTATCAGAGCCATGACGAATAATGGTCCACTGTCTTTTCAGTACCCCCGTCTGACAAAAGATAATTATGAGAAATGGTGTCTATCTATGAAAGTCATTCTTGGCTCTCAAGATGTATGGGAAATCGTAGATAGAGGGTATGCAAAACCCGATAATGAGGAAGCTCTACCTCAAAATGAAAAAGATGTCTTGGCAAAGACAAGGAAGAAGGAACAACAAGCCCTCACGCTCATCCATTAATGTTTGGATGATGCCATATTTGAGAAGGTGGCAGATGCTACCACCTCAAAGGAAGCTTGGGAGATTTCACAAAATTCTCTTCAAGGAGTTGACAAGGTGAGGAAAGTAAAACTTCAAACTCTAAGGGCTGATTTTGAAGTTTTAAAAATGAAAGAATCCGAATGCATTTCGGATTATTGTTCAAAAGTGAAGGTTATTGTAAATTAGTTGAGAAGATACGAAGAGGACATAGAAGATATCCGTGTGGTAGAAAAGATCCTTCGCACTTTAACACCTAAATTTGATTTTGTGGTATGTACTATTGAGGAGTCTAAAGATTTAGACTCTATGACGGTAGAGCAATTGGAGGGTTCTTTACAGACCCATGAAGAAAAGATCAAAAGGAGACAAGAAGTGCCACTGGAGCAACTTCTTAAAACTCAGGCATCCTTCAAGGATTATGGAGGTGAAAAAAGCTATCGAGGAAATGGCTGAGGAGGAGGCCGTGGCAGTCATGGAAGAGGAAGAAGTAATGGTAATAACTTCAACAATGAAGTTAAATTCTACCAAACATTTAGAGGTCGTGGCCGTGGACAAAGAAGAGAAAGAGGACACGGCTACTATCAAGAAAATAATGGACAAAGGTATGACAAATCAAAAATTGTGTGTTATAATTGTCATAAATTTGGTCATTACTCTTAGGAATGTCGTAGCAATGTTGAAGAAAAAACTAACCTTGTTGTCGACAAGAAAGAAGATGATGAGTCAATGTTGTTGCTGACACTCAAGGAAGAAGACATGGATGATTGTAGTTCGTGGTATTTGAAAAATGGAGCAAGCAATCATATGTGTGGATGCAAAGAGAAGTTTGTGGAGATCAATAAAATGGTGAGAGGTAATGTGTCCTTTGGAGATACCTCAAAGATTCAAATCGAAGGGATAGGTACGTGTCACGACCCCGGTTCACTCTCCGTGATCCATCGTGATGGCACCTAGTCTCTACGACTAGGTAAGCCTAACAATGCGAAATATAACCAACAATTGCGGAAGAAATAATTTAAAAACCGAAATAGTAAATAAAACAATGTTTAAGATGCCGCCTGGCACACATAACAATACAAAATCTCAACC
The DNA here is from genome assembly GCF_000393655.2 of Nicotiana sylvestris. Lineage (NCBI taxonomy): Eukaryota > Viridiplantae > Streptophyta > Magnoliopsida > Solanales > Solanaceae > Nicotiana > Nicotiana sylvestris. Next base: position 88,253,167 of record NC_091059.1, on the reverse strand, counting down.
TAACACTCCCAAAATCTGGAACCCCATGAATGACAAGCTAAGAGATACATAAGAAGCTCTAACTCCAGAAATGTCTAACAAAAAGGAAAACTACTAAAGGGCTATACTATTACAGAAAGATAGAAAGGGACTCCTCGGTCCGCGGACGCGACAGATATACCTCGAAATCTCTATAGAAGCGCCTCGCCTGAAGGATGATAAGACTGAGTGGAAGTACCTAGATCTGCACAACAAAAATGTGTAGAAGAGTAGCATGAGCATATCACAACGGTGTCCAGTAAGTATCAAGACTAACCTCGGTGGAGTAGAGACGAGGAACAGTCAAGACACCTACCGGTCCAATAAACTGTACCAATATAGGAACAACGGAACATGATGTATATATAAAGACTACACGAAATGACTAACAATACTACAATCACAATAAGGGGAAGAAAACATCAAGTAACAACAGAAATACCAAAATAATGACATAGAAGAGCGAGCGAAAATACAAATCCAAATCCTAAATTCACAATACAGTAAATGTAAGCAATAACACAGTTCCTACGACAGTGTTCACATCAGGTCTTATCCAACAATTTCAGCGAAGTACCGAATTTTGGACAAATTACAGCTCACGAGTCCCGGTACCTGAAATCTAACACTTAGCATCCTGTGTCCCTATCAACCTCATGGTCATGCTGACAACTCACTAGCTAACTAGAGTCACTCTCACATATATAACAAGTAAACGAGGGTGTACATCTATACTCAGCAAAATCAGGAGGACTTCACATCCAATAGGAGTGTTCATATGTGTATGCTTGTGCAAGTGCTTTAACATAGTTCCTACCAGCTAATAAGCGTAAGGAAAAGAACGGACAGCAGGTAAGATATTTCCTCACAACTTCCATGAGATAAAGCTCATAGAGGTAAGCGTACCACAACACAATATTACACAATAAGAATGCCCCCAGGCCATCACAAATCATCACAATCAACCCCTAACATAGCCCACCTTGTCTCGCCACGTGTGCAAATAATAACATAATAAGTGCCCGCCTTGTTTCGCCATACGTGCATCATAGTGTTCCCATCTTGTCTCTCCACATACGCAACCCACATATAAGCATATATGTACATACCCTGCCTTGTCACGCCACATGTGCAATATATCAATAGTATTAATAGCATGGCAGAAACCTCATGCATCTCCATAACAACAGCCGTACGGCAGAAACCTCATGCATCACAATATCAATAACCACACGGCAGAAACCTCGTGCACCACCACAACAAGTACAACAACAATAATGACGATATATACAAGAACACGACAAGTAAATTAACTCAAGAACTTTCGATCATAAGGAGACGATAAAACTAGCTCACAAGGAATAACCACAATAGAGAATACTAAGCATGATAAGAACAGCTCAACAGGGGAGAAAATAATATGAAGCAACGATCCCCCAATATGAAATTCAACAACAAGGAAGCTAACACGAATCAAATAATTACAAATAAGGAAATGTCAACTAAATATAGATTATCTAAACTTCTTTTAAGTTTGGGCAATTTATGAAGAATATACAATAATTTCAATTAAGGATGAGCAGCGGGAAGATAATCATCACCTTAATCAAGACTAAACAATTACAGGGGAGATGATAATGATTTCTAATAAAGATGCGCAATTATGAAAGATAGCATGACAATAGAAGAGGTAAAAATCTTCAGTTAAGTAAAATAAGAGTCAAATAGGCAATAAGAATGAATCATGAGCAATTAATTCCAATTAGAGCTTGTAGAGGTGAAACTAGTAAGTGGAAAACTTAAGCATATCAAGTACATATTCATACACAGTGAATATAAGGACCTAAGAACCCTAAAAGGCCAATTTTTCCACAAATAAGTCTGAGCACGCACTCGGCACCTCGCATACACGAACTACAATCAACATAGCAGACTCAAATCCTAAGGGGAAGTCCCCCCACACAGGGTTAGGCAAGATACTTACCTCAAAGACGATAAGCAGATACTCTAAGATGCACTTCTCGGGTAAAAAGACCTCCGGACGCCTCAAATCTAACCAAATTAGCTTCAAAGCACAAATAAAACACATAAGAGACTATTCCGGATCATAAAGTCTCAATCTTGATCAAATTCTAAAAATCGGTCCAAATGTCGACCCCCCGAGCCCGCACCTCGGAACCCGACAAATTTTACAAAAACTGAATACCCATTCTGATACAAGTTCAACAATACAAAATTTATCAAATTCCGATACCATTTGGTCCCTCAAATAACAATTTTTCATTTTAGAATCTTTCTTCAAAACCAACTCCTTCCCAACCCAAAACATAATTTAAATGATAAAAATAAAAATAAATTCATGGAATATATTTAATTATAGTTGAAGAACACTTACTCAATCGAATTTCATGAAAAACCCACCAAACATCGCCAAGAACCGAGCTCTAGAAATCAAAATGTGATAAAAATGGTGAAACCCTCGATTTTGGAATATATTCTGTCTGCCTAGGTTTTTGTGCATCGCGATCACGGGAGTTGAGACGCGATCGCGTAGAAGAAATAGTTGCTGGCCCAAAGAGTGCTACGCGATTGCAAAAGGACTGATGCTATTACATATAAGGAAAATGGCTACTGTCCAAATTTTGTGCTACGCGATCGCAAAATAAACTATATGATCGCAAAGAAGGAAAAATGTTGAGGCCCAGAGCTACACTATGCGATCACGAACCTATCAGTGCGAACGTGATGAAGGAAAATATGGCAGGTCGACATTGTACTACGCGATCGCGGCTATGCCTATGCGATCGCATAGATGGAAACACCAGATAGCAGAACAGTAGTTCAAACATAGGGAAAAATGACCCGTGGCCCACCCGGAACACACCCGAAGCCCCTGGGACCCCGTCTAAACACATAAACAAGTCACATAACCTAACACGGACTCACTTGAGGTCTTAAATCACATCAAACAATGCCGAAACGATGAATCACATCATGAATCGAATTATGAACTTCCAAATCTTCCAAATTTCGAAAACTTGTGCCAAAACCGATCAAATCAACCCGGAATGACGCCAAATTTTGCAGACAAGTCCAAAATGACATAACGGAGCTGGTCCAACTCTCAGAATTGTATTTTGACCCCGATATCAAAATTTCAATATTGATTCGGAAACTTCAAAAATTCAACTTTCGGCATTTCAAGCCTAAATAAGCTACGGACCTCCAAAACACAATCCGAACACACGCCTACGTCCAAAATCACCCTATGAAGCTGTTGAGATCACCCAAAACCCATTCCGGGGCCGTTTACTCAAAAGTCCAACTCCGGTCAAATTCTCACCGTTCAAACTTCCAAAACTAGATTCCTTCTTCCAATTTGACTCTGAATCATCCATTAACTAAATTTAACCATGCACGTAAGTCGATACTCATATTATGAAGCTGTTCCAGACCTTATGCTGTCGAACAAAGCTTAATTTTCTCAAAACGACTGGCCGTGTTGTTACATTCTCCCCCTCTTAAAACCAGGACGAACGTGCCAAGATTCGCCTCGAAGTCCTCAAGTCATTGAGTGCACACTTCCAACATACACTCGCGGGTGATCCCACATCACTCCAATACACATAAATCTGATGACACCATCTCAACTTAAATTTAGCCTTTTTAGCAATACCAATAATCCTTAGAACCAAAATTCTCACCTTCCATCCATTTCCAAAAGACCTGATTCTAAATCCATATCCGGTATCAGTCTCAACCAGCTACATCAATTCATACCAACACCCATATAGTACAACCTTACAACATGACACATCATATATAGGCCCACAGTAATATTTTTGATCACAATATTCGCCCGAAATCAAATTTAGCACCTGCCATCAGCCTCATATTCAATAGGAACCATTTCAAACCTCCACAACATTGGCGATGATACAATAACCACAAAAGCCACATAACTAAACACCCGAATAGCCAAAATCTCAGCTAATACCAACGGGCATACACCTCACAAGCTAAAACTCAAGAAGCACAAAACGAAAATGACTGAATATGGAAAGGGAAACACATAAGGGAACTATCAAACAAGCTCGACAAGCACAAATTTTCTATTAACACTAATCTACAAAAAAATCTAACAAGAAAGAATTAAAACATATAAAAGAATCACAAGGATCTTATACTGATATAACTCTCACCGTGGTACACAGCCCCGTCTCAACACATCAAAACACATGAAATCATGAGGGTCCCTCCCTCACTCTAAATCACAAGTAGGGTGTACATCAAACCAGCTAAAACCTTTCACTAGATCCAGTTCTGTCAACAAAATTACAGCACATACTGGCTCCCACACTGGTGGAGCATAAAAATCACAGCTCATAGTCAAAAATACTCACAAAATCAAATAAAACCTACCGAAATGGACAACAGGAATTTACTGCTAGTCCCATAACTCCCGACAATGGCTAGGAATAGATGATAGACATGGCTATCACTCATAGAACCTCCTAATAGGGTAATTACATAAACAGAGTGCTAATCATGAAACACACCCATAAATGGAGCAACAAATAGGGGAACTCAACCCGATAAGCAGAACTGTAATGAACTACAGATGGTACTCCTCTATAACAATCTAAAATCATACCTGAATGACATTCAGCTAGCGTAGCGGCCTTAAGCCTACTGTATGAAATACATCAACGAGCCGGGCCTCCCCCTCTTGGGCGCCCTCTACTCGCCTGAATACCTCGCTGTGACACATCGGCCTGAAGTTTGGGACAATCTCTCACCATATGGATAGTATCTCCACACTCAAAGCAACCTCTCTACTGATGAGGCTATGAGAACTGTGCGGTACGGGCACCCGAAGACCCATGAACACATGAGTCACTATGCAAAGCCTAAAGCGCGAACTGAACTGGCTGACTCATAAAACCTCTACCATTTCGCACCCTGCCTCCAAAATAAGGACCAGCAGATCTCCCCGGTCTATGAGGCCTCCTCACCTCCTCAAACTCTCTCTATTGATCTCGTCTGCCCTCTCTCTCATAGCCCCACCTGTCCTCTCTCTTCCTAGTATGTATACCATCTATCCTCTTAGAAATGCTCACCACTTGCTGATAAGAAATATCCATCTCCAACTCACGATCCATGCTAGACCTGATGCTGGTAATAAGCCCCTCAATAAACCGACGAACCTTCTCGTGAACAATAGAAACCAAGGCTGGGACATGTCTAGCCAAGCTGGTGTAACAAACAGCATACTCCGAGACAATCATAGTACCCTGGCGCAAATGCTCAAACTCTGCACGTCATGCATCCCTAAGGCTCTGAGGAACAAACTCTCTCAGGAACATATCTGAAATCTGGGTCCAAGTCAGTAATCTGCCTCATCTGGACTGTCTAACTCATAGGTGCACCACCACTCATAGGTGGGTCCTCAAAGTTGGAAGGCAGTGAAAGAAACCCCACTCGATCCTGATATACCTATAGTGCGGATGATACGGTGTCATTCCTCCAGAAATCCCAAGGCATCATCTGATGCTGACCCACTGAATACAAGAGGATCACACTTCTTGAACCTCTCAAGTCTCCGCTGCTCATCCTCTGAAGCGCTGCCCTATCCTCGGGCTGACCTAGGACTACGGGATGTACAAGAATAATATCTGGGACCTGACCAACATGCACTCGCTCCTCAGGAGTGCGGGTAGCGGGAGTCTGCGCTCCTCCCCCGGCCTGAGATGTGGCTGCAGCAAGGGGAAGCAACCCTTCCTGAGCCAAAGTGGTGTACATGCTCATGAACTGCGCAAGAGTCTCCTAAAGAGCTAGAGTAGTAGTAGCAGTACGCGTATCAAGTTCCTGAACTCCTGCTAGAACTGCTGGTGGTACCTTGGTGGCAACTCGTGCGGGTGTGCTAACTGCACCTCATGCACGTCCTCGGCCTCTACCCCGGCTTCGGACTCTGACAGCTGTAGTAAGGGGTGCAGGTGCTTGATCATCTCGGGTAGCACATGTCCTCACCATCTGTGAGAGAGTAGAAGATAGAAATTTAGAATTGTGACATCAAAGTCTCGAACGATAAGGAAACCAAATGAAGTGCAATTTTCCTAGTAGTTACATAGCCTCTCGCAGATAAGTACAGACGTCTCCGTACCAATCCATGAGAATCTAATAAACCGGCTTGTGATTCATGACTCTTATGAACCTAGGACTCTGATACCTACTTGTCACGACCCCAGTTCACACTTCGTGAACCATCATGGCAGCACCTAGTCTCTACGACTAGGTAAGCCTAACAATGAAGAATATAACCAACAATTGCAGAAGAAATAATTTAAAAACCGAAATAGTAAAATAAAATAGTGTTTAAGATGCTGCATGGCACATAACAGTACAAAATCGCAACCTAACACTCCCAAAATCCGGAACGCCATGAATCACAAGCTAAGAGGACATAAGAAGCTCTAACTCTAGAAATGTCTAACAAAATGGAAAACTACTGAAGGGGTATACTATTACAGAAAGATAGAAAAGGACTCCTCGGTCTGCGGACGTGGAAGATATACCTCGAAGTCTCTACAAAAGTGCCTCGCCTGAAGGATGATAAGACTGAGTGGAAGTACCTGGATCTGCACAACAAAAATATACAGAAGAGTAGCATGAGCACACCACAGTGGTGCCTAGTAAGTATCAAGACTAACCTCGGTGGAGTAGTAATGAGGAACAGTCAAGACACCTACCGGTCCAATAAATTGAACCAATATAGGAACAACGGAACATGATATATATATAAAGACTACATAAAATGTCTAACAATACTACAAACATAATAAGGGAAGAAAACAACAAGTAACAGTGGAAATACCAAAATAATGACATAGAAGAGCGAGCGAAAACACAAACCCAAATCCTAAATTCACAATACAGTAAAGGTAAACAATAACTCAGGTCCTACGAAAGTGTACACATCAGGTCTTATCCAACAATTTCCACGAAGTACCGAATCTCAGACAAATTACAGCTTACGAGTCCCGGTACTTGAAATCTAACAGCTGGTATCCTGTGCCCCCATCAACCTCATGGTTATGCTGACAACTTACTTGCTAACTAGAGCCACTCTCACATATATAACAAGTAAACGAGGGTGTGCATCTATACTCAGTAAATTAGGAGGACTTACACATACAATAGTAGTGTTCAACTACTCGTATGCTTGTGCAAGTGCTTTTAACATAGTTCTTACCAGCTAATAAGCGTATGGAAAAGAACGGATAATAGGTAAGATGTTTCCTCACAACTTCCGCGAGATAAAGCTCATACAGGTAAGCGTACCACAACACAATATTAAATAACAAGAACGCCCCAGGCCATCACAAATCATCACAATCAACCCCTGACATAGCCCACCTTGTCTCTCCACGTATGCAAATAATAACATAATAAGTGCTTGCCTTATTTTGCCACACGTGCATCATAATGTTCCCACCTTGTCTCGCCACATGCGCAACCCACATATAAGCATATATGTACATACCCCACCTTGTAACGCCGCATGTGCAATATATCAATAGTAGCAATAACACGGCAGAAACCTCGTGCAACCCCATAACAACAGCCGCACGACAGAAACCTCGTGCATCATAATATCAACAACCGCATGGCAGAAACCTCGTGCACAACCACAACAAGTACAACAACAACAATGACAATATATATAAGAACACAACAAGTAAATCAACTCAACAACTTTCGATCACAAAGAGACAGTAAAACTAGCTCACAAGGAATAACCACAATAGAGAATACTAAGCGTGATAAGAACAGCTCAGCAGGGGAGAAGATAATACGAAGCAACGATCCCCCAATATGTAATTCAACAACAAGGAAGCTAACACGAATCAAATAATTCCAAATAAGGAAATGTCAACTAAATACAGATTATCTAAACTTCTTTTAAGGTTGGGCAATTTATGAAGAATACACAATAATTTCAATTAAGGATGAGCAGCGGGAAGATAATCATCACCTCAATCAAGACTAAACAATTATAGGAGAGATGATAGTGATTTCTAATAAAGATGCGCAATTATGAAAGATAGCATGACAATAGAAGAGGTAAATATCTTCAGTTAAGTAAAATAAGAGTCAAATAGGCAATAAGAATGAATCATGAGCAATTAATTCCAATTAGAGCATGTAGAGGTGAAACTAGTAAGTGGAAAACTCAAGCATATCAAGTACACATTCATACACAGTGAATATAAGGACCTAAGAACCCTAAAAGGCTAATTTTTCCAAAAATAAGTCCGAGCACGACCTCGTCACCTCGCGTACACGAACTACAATCAACATAGCAAACTCAAATCCTAAGGGGAAGTCCCCCACACAAGGTTAGGCAAGATACTTACCTCAAAGACGATAAACCGATACTCTAAGATGCAATTCTTGGGTGAAAATACCTCCGGACGGCTCAAATCTAACCAAATTAGCTTCAAAGCACAAATGAAACACATAAGAAATTATTCCAGATCATAAAGTCTCAATCTTGATCAAATTCTAAAAATCGGTCCAAATGTTGACCCCCCGAGCCCGCACCTCGGAACCCGATAAATTTTATAAAAACTGAATACTCATTCCGATACGAGTTCAACAATACAAAATTTATCATACTCCAATACCATTTGGTCCCTCAAATCACGATTTTTTTAGAATCTTTCTTCAAAACCAACTCCTTCCCCAACCCAAAATACAATTTAAATGATAAAAATAAAGATAAATTCATGGAATATATTTAATTATAGTTGAAGAACACTTATCCAATCGAATTTCATGAAAAACCCACCAAATATTGCCAAGAACCGAGCTCTAGAAGTCAAAATGTGATAAAAATGGTGAAACCTTCGATTTTGGAATATATCCTGTCTGCCAAAGTTTTTGTGCATCGCGATCGCGGGAGAAGAAAAGCGATCGTGTAGAAGAAATAGTTGCTGGCCCAAAGTGTGCTATGCGATCGCGAAAGGATGCGATCACGTAGAAGGAAAATGGCTACTGTCCAAATTTTGTGTTACACGATCGCGAACTAAACAATGCGATCGCAAAGAAGGAAAAATGTTGAGGCCCAGAGCTACAATATACGATCACGAACCTATCTTTGCAAACGCGATGAAGGAAAATATGGCAGGTCGACATTGTACTACGCGATCGCGGCTATGCCTATGCGATCGCATAGAAGGAAACACCAGATTGCAGAATAACAATTCAAACATAGGAAAAAATGACACGTGGCCCACCCGGAACACACTCGAGGCCCCCGGGACCCCGTCTAAACATATAAACAAGTCACATAACCTAACACGGATTCGCTCGAGGTTTCAAATCACATCAAACAATGCTGAAACGATGAATCACACCATGAATCGAACTATGAACTTCCAAATCTTCCAAATTCGAAAACTTGTGTCAAAACCGATCAAATCAACTCGGAATGATGCCAAATTTTGCAGACAAGTCCAAAATGACATAACGAAGCTTCTCCAACTCTCAGAATTGCATTCCGACCCCGATATAAAAATTTCACTATTGATCCAGAAACTTCAAAAATTCAACTTCGGCATTTCAAGCCTAAATAAGATATGGGCCTTCAAAACACATTCTGAACACATGCCTACATACAAAATCACCATACGCAGCTGTTGAGATCACCCAAAATCCATTCTGGGCCGTTTACTCGAAAGTCCAACTCCGGTCAAATTCTCACCATTCAAACTTCCAAAACTAGATTCCTTCTTCCAATTTGACTCTAAATCATCCATTAACTGAATTCAAACATGAACGCAAGTCGATACTCATATTATGAAGCTGTTCCAGACCTTACGCCACCGAACAAAGCTTAATTTTCTCCAAACGGCCGGTCAGGTCTTTATAGTACAATTCCGATCTCCTATAAAAATGGTAGTCACAAGTTAATTCAAGATGTTTATTATGTGCCAAAATTAAAAAGTAATATTTTGAGTTTGGGCCAACTTCTTGAAAAGGAATATGACATCCACATGAAAAATATGCATCTCTGGCTTAGAGATTCAAGTGGAATTCTAATTACTAAAGTGCATATGGCAAAGAATAGATTATTTTCTTTGAATCTTAAAACAATTGATGCAAAGTGTTTGAAGGCTAATGTGCAAGATGAATCATAGTGTTAGCACATGCGATTTGGGCACTTAAATTTTGAAGTGCTTAAATCAATGGAAGAAAAGAACATGGTACATGGGATACCATCAATCAATCATCCAAATCAATTGTGTGAAGCTTGTCTTCTTAGAAAACATGCAAGGAGGAGCTTTCCAAACGAGGCCATGTTAAGATCAACCAAACTGCTCCAGCTTGTTCACACTGATGTGTGTGGACCAATCAATCCATCATCTTTTGGTAAAACTAGATACTTTCTGCTTTTTATTGATGACTTTAGTAGAAAGACTTGGGTTTATTTCTTGAACCAAAAATCGGAAGCTTTTGCTGCTTTTAAAAATTTTAAAGTACTTGTGGAGAAAGAAAATGGCTATGAAATTAAAGCTTTAAGGTCTGATAGAGGAGGCGAATTCACTTCAAAAGAATTTAATGACTTCTGTCAATCTCATGGAATTTATCGCCCTCTAGCGGTACCTTATTCACCCCAACAAAATGGAGTTGTAGAGAGAAAGAATCGAACAATTTTTAATATGGCTAGATGTATGTTGAGAGATAAAAGTATGCCTAAGGAATTTTAAACCGAAGCTATTTCTTGTGCAGTTTATTTGAACAACAGGTCTCCAACAAGAAATGTTAGAGACCAAACCCCTCAAGAAGCTTGGAGTGGAAGAAATCCAAGTATCAAGCACTTGAGAATCTTTGGGAGCATATCCTATGCTCATATGCCACATCAAGGGAGAGAAAAGATTGACGATTGAAGTGTCAAGCATGTACTTGTTGGCTATGATACGAGTTCAAAAGGCTACAAATTATACAACCCAAGAAGTGGCAAGGTAGTGTTAAGTCATGATGTTGAATTTAATGAAGAATTGGCATGGGATTGGGAAGCTTAGGAAGAAACTTCATATGGTTTTCTTCCATACTTTTGTGATGAAGAAGAACCAGAGACCATGGAGCCTGTGCAGGATACAACTCCACCTCCTTCTCCAACCAATGTAGCATCTCCCTCTTCTCAAAAAAGTTCTAATGACCAACCGCAAAGAACGAGGTCTATTCAAGAGCTCCATGATAGCACAGAAGAAATTACTAATTTTGATTTTTTGTATTGTCTCTTTGCTGACAGTGAACCAATGAACTTTGATGAAGCTGTTACAGACAAAAGGTGAAGACAAGCCATGGAGGAGGAGATCGAGTCAATAGAGAAGAACAACAATTGTGAGTTAACAACTCTTCCCAAGGGTCGAGCAATTGAAGTATAATCGATATATAAGACAAAGAAGAATGCTGATAAAGAAGTGGAGAGATACAAAGTAAGACTTGTGGCTAAATGCTACAAGCAAAGTCAATGTGTTGCCAAGAATAAAGTAGAGCTTAAATATATGAAGTGTCATGATCAAGTTGCGGATATCTTTATAAAGCCTCTTAAGTTTGAAGATTTTCCGAGACTAGATCAAGTTTTGGAATGAAAAAGAAAAATCAAAATTAAGGGAGAGATTTGTGGGACCCATTTAAATAAAAAAAGAAATAAAAAAGAATAAGAAAAAGAAGACAATAGTTGGCTTAAACGTGCAATTTGCAAATTAGATTTTGCAAAAGACAAATCTGATTTGGAAAGACGCAAATCTGATTTTAGAAAGCCAAATCTGGAAACGTTTTCTATAAATAGAAGCTTTCGTTCGTTCATTCAAGTACACCAAATCGAGAGAAGCAACAGAGAGTTAGAGGGAGTAATTCACAGATTGTAGTCTGTGAGATAAATAGTGAGTGAGAGTAATATTGTAGTGATGTGTTTAAAATAAAGAGTGTTATTTCTTTCGAAGTTGTTAGTCTCTTGACACTACTAAGTTGTAATATTATAGTGATAATATTGCTCCGCTTGGATATTGTATTTTATCCCATTAAAATATTTGGTGTTGTTGTTACTCTCTTGTGTTATTGTTATTTATCGTAGATATTATTCCTGGGCGGGAATATTATTTTTTGCCAACATATGATAAAAGAAGAAAAGAGAAAAAGGTAGTACTAATAGAGTTTGTGTGCTGGGAAAATGGAGGACAGAGGGGAATTGGAATTTGGAAAGGAAAGTAAAAAACCAAAGCAAATAATAATTAAAAAAAAAAAAAGCGGAATAAATGCTTTTTCATAACTGTTGAAAGCTTGATATGATCCTTCGTCCTCTTATATTAACTAAACTAGACTAGAAAACCAGCCATCCATTGACCCAATTGATCTTAATCGTGGGTGCGCACTGTATGTTTTAACTATTTTTGTTCATAATTGTCTATGTAAGCACATATAATTCAAGTTGAAAGTATGGATGAACACTCATGGGTATCCCAAGGTTGACCTTTAAGGTTGACTCTTATTTTGATTTATCCTTAAATTGTGAAATGACCCTTGTTGCTGTAATTAATATTGTTAATCGAGATTTTACATAGACTGACGCCTCTCGAGGTCGTTTCAAAGAGGAATTGGCTTTTCAAGGTTAGAAAGCTTGTTAGCTTCGACGAGTGAGAATTTACCTTTCGGGTTGTTTGCTTTTTCCAAAAGCATGATTTAGAATTTGCATAAATATTTTCAAACTACCTAGTATATATTGTGGAGTGAGTGATACTAGGAAATGTACGTTATTTTGATCTATTATCCTACCTATGAGTCACTTTAACACTATGACAATATGTTATAATCTCTTATGACTATAACATTGATATTGTTGAGTTATAAAAGCACGAGGTATACCTAAACTTTAATAAACTGAGCATGTCATCATATTTTTGCATTGACATGACGCATGCATGCTAGGGTTATATGACATTGATATACGTGTTTAATAACTTGTATTTCTTGTACGAAATATTGTATTTGCTTGTTGAGATACGTTGATACTGAGATTATGATGCCTAGTCTAGCGGACTTCCCATGAGGGCCTATTATACTGGTCTAGCAGTTTTATCTGCCTATGAACCCATTAGTTTGGAGTTCGGAATCAAAATGTGGTTCTTTTAGACTTAAACGACCGAAATGTGAGGGAAAAAAAGATGGCAACCAAAATATGTATAGCGCCCTTTAAAAGGGTGTTATACGTGAATTTGAAAAAACCGGAGGTATAGCGCTCTTTATTATCGCGCTATAGTGTAGCACCTTAATCAACGATGCTATACCCACATAAAAAATGGCCCTTTCCCTTCCCCACCAAACCAGAACTCCCCCCCTCCCCTCATTAAAACAAAAATAACAACGGCCCCTCCTCCCCCATTATCAACGAAAAAAGCTCGAGTGGAGCCCACCCGTCCTACAAAAGTAATGATTCTCGGTCCTACACCTAGCTAAGGCGTTATCTCGTAGTGGGTTGCTCATTTCGGCTCCAAATCACCAAATCTTCAACTTTTCAAAAACCTTAAATCGAGGTATTCGACTTAGTTATTGTTAAAACTCTTATAAAAAATGCATATTAGTCGTTTTAAAAAAATATTAATTAGTTACTTTTTACAGTGGTATATGTATTTTGTGATTAAATTTATTTGTTATTTTTATCCGGTTTAGATTATTTATTTACTTAAAGACTAGTAAAATTGATAAATTATTACTTTAGTTCCCTCTAGTAGTATCTTGTGGCCTAATGTAGTGCTTGTATTTGTAATGTAATGCCCTTTTAGCGTAGTAAAATCTAGTTCCCTTTAGCATAGTTACCTTGTAGTTATTGAAATTAATCATTTAAGTATCACTTATCCAAAAATACGTCAAAAAAGCTGATAATTCAAAAAAGCTGTCAAAAAGCATGCCCTTTGGCAGCACCATTGGTCCAGACTCATCCCATATTGTTGTCCGAATTTCGTCAGTATACCTTGTGAGGGCATCCACATCTAGCATACTTGGCAAAATATCAAGGTAGGTGTAAGGTCACGGAAAATTTCGCTAAGAAATTTAAGATTTCGTGGTGTCAGATAGGCTAACTATAATATTTTATATGCTAATTAATATGATGGATATCAATTGGATATGGTAATAAGTTTATAAGTCATATAATAAGTAATGTGGAGTCTAAGGAGAAGCCTAAGTCTAAGTCAAGTTGGAAAATTACATAATAGGCTAAAATTCCAAATGAGTGCGCAGAAATCCAAACTTTGGACAAGCATATATATATATATATATATAAGGTGCTATGTGATGAATAGCCTATTAAATGAAAGATCTTCGAGTCTATTTTCTAACGGTTTGAACCGTTCATCATTTGGACACTCCTACAAAACGTTATGATCAAATTATGAAAGGCTGGCATAATGCAATTCTGCGGCCATTCTTTTACCGTAGAAGTGGTTATACGACCGCAAAATGGTCGCAGACCTGTCCAGTGAAGCCCAGTTTTAGGCACCAATTTTCCGATCCATTCTACGACCCACATACCTGTTCTGCGGTCCATTCTGCAACCGCGGACCCGATTTCGGAGGCTTCATTTTCCTATTTTCATAACCCGACCCTATTTGATAAGTAGGCTTTGGGGCTTATTTTGGGGCGATTTTTTGAGGATTTTAGAGAGAGGTAACAGAGTTTTAGAGAGAGAAGAACGAAGCCTAACATTCTAATCATTCAATCTTGCATCAATCTTCAAGAATCAAGGAAACCAATTACAAGATCTTCATCTGTGAGGTAAAGTTCTATACACTATACTTTAATTTCGAGTTTGGGGTATATGATGGGTGATTGAGGTATGATTCTTGGGTGTAATAGTATTATGTATACATGCATGTACAAATAAGGTTTGTGTAAAGATTGTTGAATACAAATAAATAAAGATTGGGTTGGGGAATGAAGAAAATCTTGTAGAAGAGCTTTGAAATCAAGATGCACAACTAGTGTTTGATAAAATTCTCAAATGAGCTGAAACCATGAATATCTTCCTAATTTGTGTTAGATTTTGTTATGTCTCAAAATAGATTGAGATTGCTAGAATTTCCATAACGTTGTAGTAACTTAAGGAAATCTTAAACAAGTTATGTATGGCTAAAATCCCCTCTTCTTAGAATTGAACCCTTGGTGTTCATGAAATTGGTGTAAGTCCCTAAATTGATCATACTAGAATTGGCTGCCCTAATATGTTGTGTTGAATGATTCATGTTCAATAATTGTTCTAAATGTTTACCATGTCATCATGCTGTTTGAGAATGTGTTAAAAATGTGAAATATGTGTTGAGAAAGGTAAAGAATTCATGTCAAGAATCGATCTAAGCTTGCTATGCTAATTTGTATGAAACGCCTATGTGTGCTTTGGATTTTCCAAGCCTTTTTCCTTATGTGTGCAAATGCCTTACATGATAGGCCTTATTGATGTTGACGATAATGGTATTGAATGTGTAAAAAGGGAAAACTTGAATTGAAAAATACGGCCAAATGCCAAGAACGACTTAATAATAGAGGCCACTCGTGCCAACGTATCGAAAGATGGGAAAGAAATGAGAAATGAGATGAATGATTGAAAGGATGATGTTTCAAGTGAAATGGCGTAGCCGATCGGGCCGTGATCGGACGCCATGCCGCATACATGGTAGTAATTGTGCTGGAATTGATGATTGAAAATGTGGATATGGTTGATGTCTCGAATGAGATGACCTAACCGATCGGGTCTAGATCGGACTCTGTGTAAAAATACGGTGGTATTGTGGATTGTGGCACATGAAACTAAAGATTACAAGTCTAATAAGACGGAAATTGACTTGAGAACTTACATAATCCTTACTTGATGTTTTAGTATTAATTGAAACTCTTATTGTACATCATGACTGCCCCCACCCCCTTGTTTCATTGTTCATTCTAATAGGATGGTATTTTAGCTTTACATACTAGTACTATTCGACAGTACTAACGTCTCTTTTGCCGGGGACGCTACATCTTTAAATGGATGTAGGTGGTTCCATAGCAGATAGTGTTGATCGTAGCTAGTGGTGTATCCTCTTCCCAGCAGACTCGGTGACCTCCACTTTATTATGTGGTCTTGTATTATATCTTTTGCTATGTTGTACTCACTTTTGAGGTATAGTCGGGGCCTTGTCGCCGGCACTATATTTGCATTCTTTTATATCTTTAGAGGCTCCATAGACACTATGTGGGTTGTATATGGGTATTAGGATGGTCAACGGATTATGTATGCTTAGAATCTTGCTTAGACACTATGTTAGGATGTATATATATGATCTTACTATTGTTTAATTAATGAAAAACATGCTGAGTTGGGTAGAAAGTGTCTAGCAGGCTTGCTCGGCTAGGTTCACTCGATTGAGCGTCGGTCGCGCTCCCCGAGTTTGGGGTGTGACAAACTTGGTATTAGAGCCTATGGTTTTAAAGTGTCCTAGGATGTCTCAGAGCCATGTCTAGTAGAGTCCTTCTTATCGATGTGTAGTCAACCACATCTATAAGTTGGAGGCTATATGGACATTTAGGAATGTCACCCTTCTTTAACTCTCCATATCGTGAGCTAAAGCTTGACTATAATATTGTCTTCTAACTCGTGCGTTGAGATTCAAGGTAAGTTTAAACGCTCTCTCGTCTAATCCAAGTAATGTTCTCATATAACCTAACAAATGGGCAAGGGCCTGAAAATTAATGAGATGGCACATATATCTTGTTGAATGAATGAAATGGACATATAGGATAAGTACACAGTACCGTGAATATATTTTATTTGAGAAAAGGTGTTAAAAGTAATTATCCACCTCCATGGACACGTTGACTTGATAAATGAGAAGTAAGCTTGAACAACACACGTGGGTAATGTGGGAAGCATGTATATGATCCTAAGGTGCAAAAGAAAATTTATTATATAAGTACGTGATATATGGAAGGCATGACCAGGAGATTAATGATGGGAGTGCAAGTCTTTCCCAGGAGACAAGAAGTTATGAAAGGAGAGTCAATCAAACCCACAATGAGAAGACCCTTGTACTATGAATTTTATAAGAATCCAAAAATGTACAAAGTTGTATTATACTACTAAAGGATATTGACATAAAGAATTAGAATTCCAAAGCCGCGTGGATGAATAAGAGCAGAGAACTTATGAGGTTAATACCATGGCGACTTAAATGTCCCTAAGTTTCGAAAATATATATATACAAGGGCTAGAGACATGAGGCATATGTACCTGAAGTTGCTAAATTCAAGACTTGTGTCGAATTCCGAGACATTCACCCCAAGTAGGGGAGGGAGGGCCACAACGAGGCCACTTAAACACCATGAAACAAGAAGAAGACCATATAGCTATGGTGTTTGAATAATTTGTTGAGGACATGTGTAGTCTAGAAAAGTGATAATGAGTAACGTGATTCTCTGACAGGATATGCTAATAATAGGCTACTAGAACCACAAGAAGGTGGAAGGTTAAGGAAAGTGAATTCTTCATGCATGGCAATGTGAATGACATGGCCAAAAATCCTAGAATCCAAGAGTAACGTTCGTAAAGGGATTTTATACCTATTAGAGGGTCAGGAACAATAGAACCCAAGGAAGCACTATAGATTAGAAGTGCAAGGTTGCGAGTTTTTGGAATAGGTTAATCACGGATTTGTGATTTAACCAAAATTCCAAGGCATTAAGAGAGGCGGAACGAGTGGGAGAAATAAATGTGATGCTATAAGAACCCAATAGTACATTTGGACTTGATGGAGAGCCTCTTGAAGATCTTACAAGAAAGGAGGAGTTAAGCGATACGCGGATGAATACAATATTCTGCGGGTATCCCAACAAGTGTTGAGAGGTCAACAAGATGAATTCCTAACTAAGGAAAAGAACCACGTAACATATGGAGGAGTGCATAACTATTCACTAACTAGGATGGATGAGGCGAGAATAAATGGGAAAAAAATCTATAAAATGAGATGGTCATGGTTATCGTAAAATAGTTTGTATCAAAATGGTGGACTCACTTAGACGAGTTTGAAGAAGTAAGGAGGGAATGACCCCGCCATTGAATCTGAGGGAGATTGCCTAAGAGTTTGTTAGGAGAATCTATCGAGCCATGGAGGGATTGGTAGGACTTGTTACTAAGGGATATCCTTATTCCTATTAATGTCACGACACCACCAGATCATGTAGAAGGTCAGTATGGTACCAACGTATGTTACGGTTGTGGAATCAAGGTGCATCAGTTAAGGCATTGCCCCGTCAATCTAAGTTACCAAGTATATGACCCATTAGCATATCATTCTAAACACCATATACTTTACCTTATTATATATATACACCTGTATTGGGAGCCTGTATATATATGGTCTTAACAAATAATCTGAATCACAAAACATTGCATGTATCCACTCTCTGAACGAGACGCATTATTCATGAAGCCACTCTACCACAAATTCTCTTATTTACAACCTCTTGTGGAATTGAGCTCTATAGGTATTCCCATGAGTTGAGATATAACCCTATGATAATATCTCCTACTTGCTTTCCTAAATTCCCAACAAGGGACTATACCTACTGAATTTCTTACAGAACCTTTTTATTTAAATTGACAACATCTGCTCACTTGTGCCTATGCATGCACCATCCTTAAGTTTACATATATGGTGTCAAGTTCCATGTAAAGCATCCCAGTATTGCGATCCTTCTCGAGTCACTCTTTTTCTCACTGGTGTATATGACTTTTATGGTTTGAACAATCACTCTACTCTCTTGCGAGTATCATCATGAAATCTTTTCACTGTCTAGTAACATGAGAGAATATCCCACCTCCTATCATATGTGTACATGTTGATTGAAGTGGTCACTTGTCCATATAAAGTTTCTGAGAAATTTGAGATTTAACACAAATTCATCACAGGAAGATCTTGTTGTTTTCCCATCTCTTTATGGCTTTCATGTCCACCTAAATTGTCTCACAGTAAGTAGCTCATTTTATTCCTAGTATTGTAGCTTCCCAGTAAGTGGCCTGGTATTACAACCTTAGAGTTATTATGGCAGAAACATGTCTAGCACATAGATTAATATTCATTCTCTCTAACCAATACATGATCTTATCCCAATATTAAGATGTCCTAGATATGTGGTTTCACTCGTGAAAGGTTGAAATTAGATGCTTTCAGATTTTGGCACATATCATGAACATATTGATTTGGAAGACAAATTGTCTTATCGTTAGTTCTCTCATATAAGACCAATTATCGGGAAGGATTAAGATGTTTGAATTATTATAATCTCATAAGTGTTCAACTTTTTTTTCATCCTAATGGGCTTGTGGCATAGATTCCTTGTGTCAGTTAATGTTATGAGTGTAATTTGACTTCATTTATTTTGAAACCCCTATCGTATTTAATGTGCCAGAGCATTCTCATTCTTGATAAACTAATTTTCCCCTACACTCCAGGAAACGATTGGGTCACATACTTGAATATTCCTCCTTAATAATTTCTATTTCCAATATATTAGTTAACTCTATGCCTCATTTTGTCAAATTAATAATGGCATCACAATGAATAATCATGTCAGCGTTATCAGCAGTAAGCTTCATGTCTCTTAGGGTATATAACCTCACGAAATACTTGGCTCAACACATTGATGGATTCTTGAATAATTACAGCCCAATATCGGACCTCATTATTCCTTTTTATTGTAATCTATCGAGGGTGTACATTTAAACATGTCAAAAAGGAAGCATCATTCCATGATCAATCATATTGGGCAAGAACTCTATAGTCATATTCATTCTAGCCTATCATAGAACAATGGTTGAAGGTTGCCAAGGGTTTAATTTGGGTGTCCGGCGTAGATATTTAGAGCTAAAGAAATTGAGCAAGTTGTTTTCAAGATTTTCTCCATGAAGATACTATTTGAATTGCTAATAAAGGTAAAGTAGGTGTAATGGACTTTGGTATTTGTGAAATCTTGAAAGAAGTAGGCTGAACTATGAGGATGATGTTTCCCCTATTATTGTCCTCTGTGTACCCTATGTTTTCATGTGCCTAGGTATAGGAAGGTAGTTGGAGATACTTTGTGTATAATCCGCGTGGAAATTACTAAAGGTAAAGTTAATGGATAATTGGCTTATGAGGGGTATGTATTTGTCATCCTTGTTAGATAAATGTCGGAGTTGAGATTATTTCGGTGAATGTGTTATGGCGAAGTCTGTAAGTCGAAGAGGCCACCTTGATGTCGAGAGTGCTATGGAAAGAAAATATTTTCGCTTGATTGTATAGCAATTGGTTTTTATTTGAAAGGTACTCTCTAGGTGTTATGATTTAAAAATGTGCAGTCCATGTCCAGGTATCATTATGATAATGTAGTGCTTGTAATGCTGAGATTAGCGTTATTGATATATACATTGTGGTGCTTTGTCGAGTTGTGGATGTGTTGCTAGGATGGTTTTGGTGGTTCTCTAGCAAGTGGATAGGCCTAGTTACAAAGGAGACGCTGCTGAAATTTCTAAAACATTTGGGAGTTAGTCAAAATTTAGGGACTTGAGGTAGGTGAGAAGAAAGATATATTTGGTTAAGTGTTTGGAGTGGACTCTACTTCTCAGTCGAGGACGAATGACCGTAAGCGGGGGAGAATGTAAGGCCCCGAAAAATTTTGCTAAGTAATTTAAGATTTCGTGGTGCCAAGTAGTCTAACTATAATATTTTATGTGCTAATTAATATGATGGATATCAATTGAATATGGTAATAAGTGCATAAGTCATATAATAAATAATGTGGGGTCTAAGGAGAAGCCTAAGTCTAAGTCAAGTTGGAAAATTACAAAATAGGCTAAAATTCCAAATGAGTGCACACAAGTCCAAACTTTGGACGATCATATCTACATATATAAGATGTTATCTGATGAACAACCTATCAAATGAAAGATCTTTGAGTCTAGTTTTTAACGCTTCAAACCGTTTGTAATTTGGACACTCCTACAAAAGGTTATGATCAAAATACAAAAGGCTGGGATAATGCAATTTTGCAGCCATTCTGCTACCATTCTACGACTGTAGAAGTGGTTATGTGCCCGCAAAATGGTCGCAAATCTGTCCAGTGAAGCCCAGTTCTGGGCACCAATTTTGCAATCCATTATGCGACCCACATAGCCGTTCTGCGGTCTATTCTGCGACCGCAGACCCGATTTCGGAGGCTTTATTTTCCTATTTTCATAACCCGACTCCATTTTGATAAGTAGGCTTTGAGGCTTATTTTGGGGTGATTTTCTGAGGGTTTTAGAGAGAGGTAAGAGAATTTTAGGGAGAGAAGAAGGAAGCCTAACATTCTAATCATTCAATCTTGCATCAATCTTCAAGAATCAAGGAAACCAATCACAAGATCTTCATCTAAGAGGTAAGGATCTATACACAGACTTTAATTTCTAGTTTGGGGTATAAGATGGGTGATTGAGGTATGATTCTTGGGTGTAATAGTATTATGCATACATGCATGTACAAATAAGGTTTGTGGGAAGATTGTTGAACACAAATAAGTAAAGATTAGGTTGGGGAATGAAGGAAATCATGTAGAAGAGCTTTAAAATCAAGATGCACAACTAGTGTTTGATAAAATGCTCAAATGAGCTGAAACCATGAATATGTCACTACCCCGGTTCGCCCTCCGTGAACCATCGTGACGGCATCTAGTCTACGACTAGGTAAGCCTAACAATGCTGGAAAAAAAATGAAACTTGTGGAAGAAATAATCAAAAGCCAAAAAAATTACCGAATGAAACGATATTTAAAATATCGCTTGGCATATACAACATAACTTCTTAGAATCTAATGCACTATCCCAAAACCCGGAAACTCTTGGAAACACAAGACTTTGGAATATCTAACAGTCTAACTCCAGAATATCTATCAAGAAAGAAAATACAGAAGGGCAATGTTTAACAACTAGAATAGAAAGGGACTCCTCGGTCTGCGGACGCGGCAGATGTACCTCGAAGTTTCTAGAGCAGTCGCCTCCCTCAAGGATGGTAGGCCTGAGTAGCGGTGCCTAGATTTGCACATGAAAAACATGCGCAAAAGGCGCATGAGTACACCACAGCGGTACTCAGTAAGTGCCAAGCCTAACCTCGGTTGGGTAGTGACAAGGAAGGTCAGGGCCCTACTGAGGTTAAATAAAATATAAAGATCAACAGTATAGAATAGAATAGTATAAATAAGTACAACAGTAAAATAACACAGGATGTACAGGACAACAACAACTATATAGAAGCAAGGTAAACACGAAAAGGAAATACAGCTCAGCACCAAAAATAACAATCGGGGATCTCCCAGGATACCGTCCTATAGTCCCATATGTACATATCCAATGGATCTTCCGGGAAATACCCAATATTGGGAGAATTTACCGGGTGCATTCCCGTAGTTGCATATAACTGTGCAGAGGGATCTACTAGAATCCCACATCCGCAGTCCCAAAATAAACAGACAAGCGGGGGGGGTGCGACAGGGGGAGCTACCGGAATCCCACATCTGTAGTCCCAAAATAAATACACAACAACAACAGGAAAATATACTGAAATGGCAAAAGTTCATATTAAGGCAACAAGTGATTCTAGCCTAGCATGCTGCACAGGATTCAAGTAAGGCAGGTTGAGCAAATAAAGCAATTAAGTCACTTAGACATGATTTCCTAAGCTAACAATAGGCTTAATAATGCAAGTAATAAAACTAGGAAAGGATACATACTAGTAATTACTTAAAGATAACATGATTTCCAATAATTAGCACAAGTACGCACTCGTCACCTCACTTACAAGGCATTTCAATTACCAAATATACCAATCCTAAGGGGAAGGTCCCCCCACAAGGTTAGACAAGCCACTTACCTCGAACCGGCTCAAAATTCTATCTGAAACCACGCTCTTGCCACGAGTACTCGACTCAAAATAGCCCAAATCTATTCAATTCAATTTCATAATGTAAATAACACTTCAAGTAACTGATTCTATAATTAAATTCTAAGCTAATACGCGAAATTAGGTAAAATGACCAAAACACCCCTCGGGCCCACGTCTCGAAATTGGGTAAAATTTATATTTCCAAAACCCTCGCACTCTCACGAGTTCAGTCATATTAAAAGTACCAAAATCGGACCTCAATTTGTGCCTCAAATCATCACTCAAAGGTCTCCAATTAGATAAGCCCCCCTCCCAATTACCTCTTATTTTCCTTAATTTTTCATGCTTAAATTTATAAGAATCATTCCAATAACGAGTTTAGGGACCAAAGACCTTACCCCAATGAACTCCTCTGAAAATATCTCTTGAAAAGTGTTCCCCAAGCTTCTTCCCGTTTTGAAAAAGATGAAAAATGGCTAAATTTCGCGAAGGCGAGAATTTATATGTTCTGCCCAGCGATTTCCACATCTGCGGCCCTAGGACCGCTTCTGTGAGGACTTCATCGCATCTGCGACTTTCACTTAAAGGCCAATTTCCACATCTGCGGTTACCTTTTCGCAGGTACGGTACCGCTTCTACGGTGAATTACCTGCATCTACGGAACCTATTGATCCTACCCAAATTCGCATATGCTCTTGCTCCGCCGTTTCTGTGGTGCCGCACCTGCGGGGCCCAAACCGCAGGTGCGGTTATGATAGAAGACTAGTTGATGCTGCAAACCTCCAACTCCAAAATTCCTTCTGTCAACCATCTGAATGACCTGAACTTTTGCACACACGTCACATTCAACACTATGGAGCTACTTTAACTTCCGGAATTCCATTCCGACTCTCGGATCAAAATCTCACTATCGAACCAGAAACTTCAAAATTCGACCTTTCGGCATTTCAAGCCTAAATTAGCTACGGACCTCCAAAACACAATCCGAACATGCCCCTAAGCCCGAAATTACCTAACGGAGCTAACATAACCATCAGATTTCCATTCCGAGGCCGTCTTTACACTCTTCCAACCACGACCAACTTTCCAACACTTAAGCTCTCATTTAGGGACTAAGTGTCCCAAAACTTTCCGAAATTCAAAACCGAACATCCCGGCAAATCAAAATAGCAAAAATAAACTTGGGAAAAGAAGTTAATAGGGGATCGAGACATTAATTCTTAAGACGACTGGCCGGGTCGTCACATCCTCCTATACTTAAACATTTGTTCATCTTCGAAAGAGCACAAAGACATACCCGAAGTAGTGAAAATATGAGGGTAACGGCTGCGCATATCCTGGTCGGTCGCCCAGGTCGCCTCCTCAACCGGCTGGCCCCGCCACTAAATCTTTACTGATGCAATGTTCTTTGACCTCAGCTTTCTAACATGTTTGTCCAATATTGCCACTAGCTCCTCAACATAGGTTAGATCCTTGTCCAACTGTACTGAACTGAAATCCAACACATGTGATGGATCACCGTGATACCTCCGGAACATCGAAACATGGAATACCGGATGAACTACGGCCAAGATGGGAGGTAAGACAAGCTCATAAGCAACCTCCCCAACACGCCTCAATATCTCAAAAGGGCCAATAAATCTCAGACTCAACTTTCCTTTCTTCCCGAATCTCATAACACCCTTCATAGGCGAAACCCGAAGCAGAATCCGCTCTCCAACCATATAGGAAACATCACGAACCTTCCAATCCACGTAACTCTTCTATCTAGACAGGGTTGTAGGGAGTCTATCCTGAATTACCTTAACCTTCTCCAAAACATCCTAAACCAATCTATGCCCAATAGTCTAGTCTCGCCCGGCTCAAACCAAACCGCCGGGGATCTACACCGTATACCATATAAAGCCTAATACAGTGCCATCTGAATGCTGGACTGATAGCTGTTGTTGTAAGCAAACTCCGCCAATGGCAAGAACTGATCCCAAGACCCTCCAAACTCAATCACACACGCACAGAGCATATCTTCAAGAATCTGAATAGTGTGCTCAGACTGTCCGTCCGTCTGAGGGTAAAATGTTGTACTCAACTCCACCCAAGTACCTAACTCATGATGTGAACTGAGTACCTCTATCTGAAATGATGGAAACCGGAATACCATGCAGTCGAACAATCTCCTGAATATAAATCTCCGCCAACCGCTCCGAGGAATAAGTAGTACACACAAGAATAAAGTGACTTGGTCAGTCGATCTACAATCAGCCAAATAGCATCGAACTTTCTCAAAGTCTATGGGAGCCCAACTACAAAGTCCATGGTGATCCGCTCCCACTTCCACTCCGGAATCTCTATCTACTGAAGCAACCCACCCGATCTCTGGTGCTCATACTTCACCTGCTGACAGTTGAGGCACCGAGATACAAATCCAACTATATCCTTCTTCATCCGCCTCTACCAATAGTGCTTCCTCATATCCTGATGTGTCTTCGTGGCACCCGGATGAATGAAATACAGCGAGCTATAGGCCTCCTCTAGAATCAACTCCCGAAGCCCATAAACATTGGGTACACAAATCCGACCCTACATCCTTAATACCCCATCCTCACCAACAGTCACATCTCTGGCATCATCGTGCTGAACCTTGTCCTTGAGGACAAGTAAATGAGGGTTATCATACTGCCTCTCCCTAATACGATCAAATAAAGAAGACCGAGAAACCATGCAAGCTAGAACCTGACTAGGATCTGAAAGTTCCAATCTCACAAACTGGATGGCTAAGGCCAGAATATACATCGCCATAGGCCTCTCCAATGCTGGTAAATAAGCCAAACTCCCCAAACTCTCTGCCCGGTGACTCAAAACATCAGCCACTACATTGGCCTTGCCCGGGTGATACAAGATAGTGATGTCATAGTCCTTCAGCAACTCTAACCACCTCCTCTGGCGCAAATTTAGATCCTTTTGTTTGAATAGGTGCTGCAAGCTCCGATGGTCAGTATAAATCTCACAAGTCACACCGTATAAGTAATGGCGTCAGATCTTTAGGGCGTGAACAATGGAAGCTAACTTAAGGTCGTGAACATGATAGTTCTTCTCATATATCTTTAACTGTCTGGACGCGTAGGCAATCACCCTACCATCCTGCATCAACACCGCTCCGAGGCCAATCCTCGAGGCATCACAATAGACCGTACAAGACCCCGAACCTATAGGCAGTATCAAAATTGGGGCTGTGGTCAAAGCTGTCTTGAGCTTCTGAAAGCTCGCCACTCCTCCGTCCACTGGAACGGAGCACTCTTCTGGGTCAACCTGGTCATTGGGGCTGCAATCGATGAAAACCCCTCCACAAAACGACGGTAGTATCCCGCCAAAACAAGGAAACTGCGGATCTCAGTAGTTAAGGATGGTATGGGCAAACTCTACACAACCTCTATCTTCTTCGAATCCACCTGAATACCCCACTCGATACCACGTGGCCTAAGAATGCCACTGAATCCGACCAAAACTCACATTTCGAGAACTTAGCATATAACTTCTTCTCTCTCAGAGTTTGAAGCACAGTCCTGAGGTGCTGCTCATGATCTTCCCAACTCCGGGAAAACACCAAAATATCATCAATAAAGACAATAACGAACGAGTCAAGATACGTCCGGAACACACTATGCATCAAATGCATAAAGGCTGCTGGGGCATTGGTCAGCGCAAATGACGTAACAAGGAACTCGTAATGACCATACCGAGTCCTGAAAACAGTCTTAGGGATATCTGGCTCCCGAATCTTCAACTGATGGTGACCTGAACACAAATCAATCTTAGAAAACACCCGTCGCCCTAAAGCTGGTCAAATAGATCATCAATACGAGGCAAAGGATAACGGTTCTTAATTGTAACTCTGTTCAATTGGCGATAATCAATACATATATGCATAGAACCATCCTTTCTCTTCACAAACAAGGCAGGAGCACCCCAAGGTGATACACTGGACCGAATAAAACCTTTATCAAGAAATTTCTGTAATTGATCCTTCAACTCCTTCAACTCAGAAGGAGCCATACGATACGGAGGAATAGAAATGGGCTGAGTGCCCGGCAATAGATCAATGCCAAAATCAATATCTCTATCAGGCGGCATGCCCGGAAAATCAGCTGGAAACACATCGGGAAAATCCCGTACTACTGGGACTGAATCAATTGAAGGGGTATCAATACTGACATCTCTCACATAAGCTAAATACACGTCACACCCCTTCTCAACCATACACTAAACTTTAAGAAAAGAAATAACTCTACTGGGAGTGTGATCTAAAGTACCCCTCCACTTAACACGTGATACACCTGGCATAGCCAGCGTCACGGTTTTGGCATGACAATCAACAATAGCATAATAGGGCGACAACCATTCCATGCCCAAGATAATGTCAAAATCTACCATACTGAGCAACAATAGATCGACTCTGGTCTCAAAACCACTAAGAGCAACCAAACACAATTGATAAACGCGGTCCATAACAAGAGAATCTCCCACAAGAGTATAAACATAAATATGGGAACTCAAAGAATCCCGAGATACACCCAAATGCGGAGCAAAATAAGAAGACACATAAGAGTAAATGGATCCTGGATCAAATAGAACCGATGCATCTCAGCGACAAACCAGTATAATACCTATGATGACAGAATCGGAGGCAACAGCCTTGGTATGGGCTCTACCTCTAGCTAGCTGAGCAGGTGGGGTAGTAACTGGAGCTGTAATCATTGCCTGAGAACTCTACAGGGTACGCTGTGGCTGAGAAGTCTGTGGAGGTGCACCCCTTCCATGTCTGGGGCAATCCCTCACCATATGATGTGTGTCACCACACTCAAAACAAGCTTTGGGAGGACGTGGTGGCTATGACTAGGTCGGGCCAGGTCTGCTGGACTGACCACTAAAAACACCCCGCACAGGATGCGTGCTAGATACCGGTGGTGCATAATAAGGCTCCTGAGGTCTAGGAGGATCTTGGATACCACTGGCTGCTAGAAGATCTAAACGAACAGGAAAACTCATATAACCCCTACCATAACGACCGGCTACTGGGGCACAGGCACTAGAGAAATGACCCGACTCTCGAGACCTCTTGGCCTCCCTATCCTCTCTCTCCCTAGAATGCATACCCACAATCCTCCTAGCAATTCTCACCACTTGCTGATAAGAAATATCCATCTCCAACTCATAAGCCATGCTAGACCTGATGTTGGGAATAAGACCCTCAATTAACCGGTGAACCATCTCGCGAACAGTAGAAACCAAGGCTGGTGCATGCCTAGACAAACTGGTGTAACAGACAGCATACTCTGAGACAGTCATAGTACCCTGGCACAAATGCTCAAACTCTGCGTGCCATGGGTCCCTACGGCTCTGAGGAACATACTCTCTCAGGAACAGATCTGAAAAATGAGTCCAAGTTAGTGAAGCAGCCTCAGACTGTTTAACTCATAGGTGCGCCACGACTCATAGGCAGCTCCTCGAAGCTGGAAGGTAGTGAAGGAAATCCCGCATGATCCCGATATACCCATGGTACAGTGAATGTGGTAACTCTCATCTAGAAATCCCAGAGCATCCTCCGATGCTAGATTGCTGAATATAGGAGGCTTGTACCTCTTGAACCTCTCAAGCCTCAGCTACTCCTCCTTGAAAGCCGCTGCCCTGTCCTCGGGCTGAACTGGCACTGCAGGCGGTACACGAATAATCTCAAGGACCTGCTCAACATGCACTCGTTGCTCAGGAGTGCGGGCGGCGGGAGTCTATGCTCCTCCCCCGGCTTGAGATGTAGCTGCACCAAGTGGTGTACATGCACATGAACTGTGCCAGAGTCTCCTGAAGAGCTGGAGTAGTAGTAGCAGTAGGCGTGTCAGGTGCCTGGACTCTGCTGGAACTGCTGGTGTTACCTCGGCGGCAGCTCGCGCAGGTGCTCTGGCTGCACCACGTGCATGTTCTCGGCCTCTACCCCGGCCCCGACCTTTAGCGGCTGCAGTAGGGGGTGCTGGTTCCTGATCATCTCGGGTAGCACGTGTCCTCACCATCTGTGAGAGAATAGAAAACAGAAGTTTAAAATTGTGATGTCAAAATATCACACGACAAAGAAATCAAATGAAGTGGAATTTTCCTAACAGTTACATAGCCTCTCATAGATAAGTACAGTCGTCTCTGTACCGATCAGCGAGACTCTAATAAACCGGCTTGTGATCCATGACTCCTATGAACCTAGAGCTCTGATACCAACTTGTCACGACCCTGGTTCGCCCTCCGTGAACCATCGTGATAGCACCTAGTCTCTACGACTAGGTAAGCCTAACAATGCAGAAAAATAAACAAAACTTGCGGAAGAAATAATCAAAACCAAAAATTAACCGAATGAAACAATATTTGAAATGCCACTTGGCATATACAACACAACTTCTCAGAATCTAATACACTATCCCAAAACCTGGAAACTCACGGAAACATAAGCCTTTGGAATATCTAACAGTCTAACTCCAGAATATCTAACAAGAAAGAAAATACAGAAGGGCAATGTTTAACAGCTAGAATAGAAAGGGACTCCTCGGTCTGCGGAAGCGGCAGATGTACCTCAAAGTCTCTAGAGCAGTCACCTCCCTCAAGGATGGTTGGCCTGAGTAGCGGTACCTAGATCTGCACATGAAAAATATTCGCAGAAGGGGCATGAGTACACCAAAGTGGTACTCAGTAAGTGCCAAGCCTAACCTCGTTTGGGTAGTGACGAGGAAGGTTAGGGCCCTACTGAGGTTAAATAAAATATAAAGATCAACAGTATAGAACAAAATAGTATAAATAAGTACAACAGTAAAATAACACAGGATGTACAGGATAACAACAACTATACAGAAGCAAGGTATATACGGATAGGAAATACAGCTCAACACCAAAAATAACAATCGGGGATCTCCCGGGATACCGTCCTGTAGTCCCATATGTACATATCAAATGGATCTCCCGGGATCCCGTCCCGTAGTCCAACTCATAGTGCGCGGGGATCTACCAAAATCCCATTCCGTAGTTCCAAATATAAATACCCAGTACTAGGGGAATCTACCAGGTGCATTCCCGTAGTTCCATATAATTGTGCAGGGGGATCTACCGGAATCCCACATCCGTAGTCCCAAAATAAATAGACAAGGGGGGAGCTACCGGAATCCCACATCTGTAGTCCCAAAAGAAATACACAACAACAACAGAAAAATATACAAAAATGGCAAATGTTCATATTAAGGTAACAAGTGATTCTAGCCTAGCATGCTACACAAGATTCAGGTAAGGCAGGTTGAGTAAATAAAGTAATTAAGTCACTTAGACATGCTTTCCTAAGCTAACAACAGGCTTTATAGTGCAATTAATAGAAATAGGAAAGGAAACATACTAGTAATTACTTAAAGATAACCGAATTTCCAACAATTAGCACAAGTACGCACTCGTCACCTCACGTACAAGGCATTTCAATTACCAAATATAACAATCCTAAGGGGAAGGTCCCCCACACAAGGTTAGACAAGCCACTTACCTCGAACCGGCTCAAAAATCAATCCGAGACCACGCTCTTGCCACGAGTACTCGACTCCAAATAGCCCAAACCTATTAAATTTAATTTCATAATGTAAATAACACTTCAAGTAACTGATTCTACAATTAAATTCTAAGCTAATACGCGAAATTAGGTAAAATAACCAAAACGCCTATCGGGCCCACGTCTCGGAATCGGGTAAAATATATATTTTCAGAACCCTCGCACTCTCACGAGTTCAGTCATATCAAAAGTATCAAAACCAGACCTCAATTTGTCCCTCAAATCATCACTCAAAGATCTCCAATTAGACAAGTCCTAACCCCCAATTACCACTGATTTTCCTTAATTTTTCGTGCTTAAATTGATAAAAATCATTCCAATAACGAGTTTAGGGACGAAAGACCTTACCCCAATGAACTCCTCTGAAAATCTCTCTTGAAAAGTGTTCCTCAAGCTTCTTCCCGTTTGGAAAAAGATGAAAAATGGCTAAATTTCATGAAGGCAAGAATTTATACGTTATGCCCAGCAATTTCTGCATCTGCGGTCCCACTTCTGTGACGACTTCATCGCATCTATGACTTTCACTTAAAGGCCAATTTTTGCATCTGCGGTTACCCTTCCGCAGGTACGGTACCGCTTCTGCGGTGAATTATCCGCATATGTGGAACTTGCTGATCCTCCCCAAATCTGTATCTGCGAACGGGACCCAAACCGCAGGTGCGGTTATGATAGAAGACCAACTGATGCTGCAAACTTCCAACTCCAAAAATCCTTCCGTCAACCATCCGAATTCATCCCGAGGCGTCCGGGACCTCAACGAAACATGCCAACCAATCCTAAAACATCATTCAAACTTGTTCCAACCTTCAGAACACTCAAAACAACATCTAAACACCTATTTTTCATCGGATTCATGCATAATAATTCCAAAAACTCTAGAAATACACTTTCGATCAAAACGTCTATCAAACCTCGTCCGAATGACCTGAAATTTTGCACACACATCACATTCAACACTACAGAGCTACTCCAACTTCCGGAATTCCATTCCGAACCTCAAATCAAAATCTCACTATCAAACCGGAAACTTCAAAATTCGACCTTTCGGCTTTTCAAGCCTAAATTAGCTACGGACTTCCAAAACACAATCCGAACATGCCCCTTAGCCCAAAATCACCTAACGGAGTTAATGAAACCATCAGATTTTCATTCCGGGGCCGTCTTCACACTCTTCCGACTACGACCAAGTTTATAACACTTAAGCTCTCATTTAGGGACTAAGTGTCCCAAAACTTTCCGAAACTCAAAACTGAACATCCCGACAAATCAAAATAGTAGAAATAAACTTAGGAAAAGCAGTTAATAGGGGATCGGGGAATTAATTCTTAAGATAACCGTCCAGGTCGTCACATAATATCTTCCTATTTTTTGTTCGATTTTGTTATGTCTCAAAATAGATTGGGATTGCTAGAATTTCCAGAACGTTGTAGGAAGTTAAGGAAATATTAAATAAGGTATGTATGGCTAAAACCCCCTCTTCTTAGAATTGAACCCTTGGTGTTCATGAAATTGGCGTAAGTTCCTAAATTGATCATACTAGAATTGGCTGCCCTAATGTGTTGTATTGAAATATTCATGTTCAATAATTGTTTTAAATGTTTTCCATGTCATCATGTTGTTTGAGAATGTGTTAAAAATTTGAAATATGTGTTGAGAAAGGTCATGAATTTATGTCAAGAATTGAATTAAGCTTGCTATGCTAATTTATATGAAATGCCTACATGTGCTTAGGATTTTCCAAGCCTTTTTCCTTATGTGTGCAAATGCCTTACATGATAGGCCTTATTGATGTTGGCGATAATGTTATTGAATGTGTAAAAAGGGAAAACTTGAATTGAAAAATACGGCCAAATGCCAAGAACGACTTAATAAAAAAGGCCACTTGTGCCAACGTATCAAAAGATGGGAAAGAAATGAGAAATGAGATGAATGATTGAAAGGATAATGTCTCAAGTGAGATGGCGTAGCCGATCGGGCCGTGATCGGACGCCATGCCGCACACCCGGTGGTAATTGTGCTAGAATTGATGATTGAAAATGTGGATATGGTTGATGTCTCGAATGAGATGACTTAGCTAGTCGGGTCGATATCGGACTCCAAGTAATAATACGGTAGTATTGTGGATTGTGGAACATGGCACTAAGGATTACCAATCAAATAAGATGGAAATTGACTTGAGAACTTGCGTAATCCTTACTTGATGTTTTAGTATTGATTAAAAGTCTTATTGTACATCATGCTTGCCCCCCCTATTTCATTGTTCATTCTATTAGGATGTTATTTTTGCTTTACATACTAGTAATATTCTATAGTACTAACGTCCTTTTTCTTGGGGGCGCTACATCTTTAAATGGACATAGGTGATTCCATAGCAGACAATGTTGATCGTATCTAGTGGTGTATCCTCTTCCCAGCAGACTTGGTAACCCCCACTTCATTCTGGGGTCTTGTATTATATCTTTTGCTATGTTGTACTCACTTTTGAGGTATAGCCAGGGCCTTGTCGACGATACTATTTTTATATTTTTTTATATCTTTAGAGGCTCCGTAGACACTATATGGGTTGTATATGGGTGCTAGGATGGTCACCGGATTATGTATGCTTTGACTCTTGCTCCACTCTATCATAAGAATATATGTATTTTGAAACTTAACCATGATGTAAATAATGAGATGATTTAGTAATGTATATATATGATCTTCCTATTATTTAATTAATGAAAAACATGCCTTATCTTGATCGTAAGTGAGTTAGGTAGAAAGTGTCTAGCAGGCTTGCTTGGCTAGGTTCACTCAGTTGAGCGCCTGTCGTGCTCCCCGAGTTTGGGGCGTGACAGTAGGGAATCACCCTTGAATGAAACGGCATGTGGGACTTGTACACTCTTGGTATAACGGGGGGTAGAGCATGCTCCCTCATCAAATCAGGTCTAACATTCTCTTCCTCCTCATCATCACCCTCGTCAGGGAAGGGTTTTTCATCTCAGGACTTATCAGCATTGTTGTCATAATTATTATTCTCTTCCTAACTCTGTGCATCTGCCAGATCTTGTTTATATATGTCGTCTTCAGGAAATTGAGCTAGGACAGGATGTTCAAGTTGCTTGTTTTCACTGCACAACCAAAAAAATAATGAGTTACTCAAATTGATAAATACTTTACATATAGCTATATCACATCACATACAAATCGTAATGTGTTGACATCCCATGATGGACATTATCCTGTTGGTGATGACTCTCGGATGGACCACCATGATCCAACACACCACAATTACGCATATTCCAACTAGGCATTGGTTCATAACTTGTAAAATTCATATCTGGCCGGTACCCCCTGTGGAATATATAAGTGTTAATACAAATTCAAAATAATAAAAATAAGCATCGTAACACAAAGGAAAATTGAAGTTTACTACTCGTCTTGTGGGTTATGTAAAATAGGAGAGAGATTATTTCTTCGCTCCTCATTCGCCCGTGGAGATAAGTTTAGATCATGCCAAACTCTTTCAACCGAAATCTGTTTGGCTAAAATCGCTCCTAAATAACCACCCGATGACTGAGGGATATTCCTGCTTTGCGCAACCTCATTTTCTCATCTATTTTTTCATTACATCATACTACACTTTTTTTCATTCACAACACAAGGAAGAAACACCACTATTTATAGGTGTAAAGTTTCTTTCATAGAATACATAACAAAGTAGTGAAATAATAAAATTATATATGGTTGGTGGTTATAAAATTTAACCTTTAGTGAGTAATTAGTGGTACATCATGACATTAGTGATTTCATGAGTTACACCAAAGATAATGATAACTTTCTTGCCAGTTATAGCCACTACCTCACAAGAAATAATGCACTTTAATATTATTATTTTAGTATTAAAATACACATATCACCAACATTTTTCCACTCATTTTAATATTAAAATAAGAGAGTTTATTAGTTAAAGGGAGACTATTATGTATAATGATTGTGTGCTCTGCATTGAACCTCCGCTTAGTAAAATAGTAATCTTTGTCTCAGTAGTCTCAGACTTGAATTATGACACCTTAAGGGAACTAATGTATCACTGTTTATACATAATAATCAATGTGTCGACATGAGCTTTACTGCCAACACATTACTGCCTTGTGCTATCCCGATTTTCATGAATAGTTTTGAGAATAATCCCAATTCTCATAAGAAGCGGCCTACTTCCACACTCACATGGGTGAAATCTATCAAGGGTGCTCCTGTAACTCGAACACCCCACTTATACGAGCTACCGATTTTTATTAAGAGTTAATAAAAACTCAACCTCGCAAATCGTTACAGGATAAATGCACTCATACCATATGGAGGGAATATAAGATAAATATAACAGTGCATTTCATAACAAGTTATCATATGATTTGTTCTTCCCTTTGAACTTGGTTATAGGATCTCTAGTCTCTAGGTTGAGTTTTCTCATATATGACTTATGTGTTTATAGATTTCAATCATATCCCCATCGATGTTCTCTAGGCCATTTCTCCTCTTACTAAGGCCTTAGTTAGTGGATCTTCAAGACTATCACAAGATTTAACATAATCAACATTAATGGTACCACATGCCAAATATGATCTCACAATACTTTATTTTCTCCTTATAGATCTGGATTTACCTTTCTAATAACAGTTTTGTACTCTACCAATAGCAACAGTGTTATCACAATTAATTAAAATAGGAAGAATTGATTTTTCAAAATCGGGAATTTGAACTAATAAACCTATCAACCAATTTGCTTCCTCACTAGCTTAAACTAAAGCAATTAGTTTAGCCTCCATGATAGTGTTAGCAATTATTATTTTCTTTTTTGATTGCCAACAAATAGCACTACCTCCCATAGTAAAAATATAACCTGTAGTAGAACAGAAATTAACAGATAAATTATTCATAAGTTTTGGTACCAATTACCTCATAACTCTCGTTATAGCAGGCTAATGTTTATTATCTCACTT
This sequence comes from Nicotiana sylvestris, assembly GCF_000393655.2. Taxonomy (NCBI): domain Eukaryota; kingdom Viridiplantae; phylum Streptophyta; class Magnoliopsida; order Solanales; family Solanaceae; genus Nicotiana; species Nicotiana sylvestris. Next base: position 88,217,559 of record NC_091059.1, on the reverse strand, counting down.
GCTTGTAAACCTGCTATGTACTTCTACTGCATGTCGAGTGCAATCAGTCATATATATCAAGCTTTCAATTAAGTTAACATATTTCTTTTGATTTATCACATCATCGTCACTTTGTACATGAAATAAGTGAACATTTGAATTATAAGGAGTTACAACATGCTTGCAATCAAAAAAAATATTTTTTCAATATTTTCTAAATATTGTGTAACTGATCAAGGAAAATTTCATCACATGTTCTAATATTTTTTATTCGCGAAATTTGCCTCACCCAAATATTTCATATCAAGATGACTGTTGAGCATGATTTTAGTTTATCCAATAACATGTTAGACCCAAATAGTAACAAATTATCAACATAGAGGCACACAATAACATGTGAATTATTTCAAGACTTATAAAATATGAACTTATCATGCTCTTATGATTAAATTAATTTACAATTAGGCAGGATTCAAATATTTCATATCAAAATTTTCCTAAATACTTTGACCCTACTATTTTTTGAATTTAATAAAAAAAATCTTTTCATGAAAATATCATCATATAATATTCATGAATAATATTAGGTAAAAAATTATTCATCTTTCCATCGCCTGAGTTGAGTAGGTAGAAATGTTTTTACCTTTTCATCTCATAAAGAGAGTGAACTTCTATTTTAACATCTGTTATTTTTTCAATTGCATAAAAAATGGATCTCCGTAAAATTGTTGATAAAATTACAAGTAATTACAGTTGAAAAATAAGATGAAGAAAATAAATAAATATTCTTCTCGCTCTCTTTAAGGAGATTCAAGCCCAATGCAGTAACATCTTCATCGGTCCATCAGTAATACTCTTAACTTGTCACCTCCAGGATACAATAGCCCGACAATGTGTATGACTTGAACAAACTCTGGACAAGTTATTGAGTCCAAATGTCACGTTCTTAGTTGTTTACCGTGAAAATGGTAATAACAATTAAATTTGATTATGAAACTCTAAAAATACATGATCTATTTTTATGCTACCTGTTAAGTAGTTGATGTTATGTGTGTGAGACTTAGAAATGAAATGAGAGTTAAAGATAGGGCGATAATCAGACCGTTGGGCCAATTATCGGGGCCTCGGGGTTGATTCCGGAGCTCGGCAGGGAGCTATCGAGGGGGGTCGGCGTTACACCCCATATTTTTGTACATGAAAATACTCCATAAATAAATGAATGAGAGTCCGGAAGTGAGATGTCACGTCCCGCAGTACTACATTACGACGATGTTGTACCCTATAGTGTTGTACGTTGAATTTATCATAAGGTAACTGACATTTGTCCAAGGAAAAAGATTATTTGGAGATTTTAGGTATTATGCTATTTCAAACAAGTAATAAGTAAATTCATAAAGGTGAAAGGGGAAGCAAGTCAAAGAAAACGAATTTTCATCCAATTTTGGTATATTGGGATAAAATACGGCTCGAGCTAAAATATTTGGTATTTATGGACTAGTACTATACAAAGTACCACGTGACCATAATATTAAGGTGTATAAGGTATGTGAAAAGTGAGTAATATTTTAAGCAAGTATGAATAATTTTCAATTTTGCGATTAATTGATTAATTACTGGGCAACGGGACATTACCTAATTAATTGAGGATATATTTGGATAAGATTAATATATTAATTCCTCCCCCCCCCCACAAAAACGTGGCAGCTTTTGCCACAACATAATGTGACTCACGCATTATTAATACATGTGGCGATCATATGTACTTTAAGAAATGAAGGGTTGGTGACAATGTGTTAAAGAATGAAACATCTTGAAAATCTACAACTTGTGCGAAAAACCTAAAAAACAAGGTCCCATCATAAATCTTCTCTGATTTAAGTTTTCATAATCTTTCCCTATTCAATCTAGATAGCTAATAAGACTTGCAAAATATTTACTACATCTGGGATCTTTTTGGCTTGTATTTCATTGTTTAACATTAGTTAAGTCGGTAAATATGATCCTTTTTTTTTGGAAACAAAAAGGGCTTTTGGCTTGCCCACTTGTTTTCTTGAAAGATACAGTGGTGCTAATGAAGACGGTTTACTTTCTATTCCATGTCGCAATTAACGTGTGTTAGAGGATTGTCATGAAAATCGGCTCAGGTATGTTAAGGATACCCCTTCTTTCTTTTTGGCACGATCCATACAATACGAATGAAACGTACAAATGCACAAATTCCATAAATGACTCTATTCATAGAAAGTATTAGAGATATCTATGTTCTTGAATTTCCATGTGTCATAATATTTTATCATCTGTTCATGGGTCTCAGAAAAATATGAAAGTTGAAAAGAGTTTATTTTATTATATTACTCAAAGGGAAAATGGCCTTATGACAATTCGAAAGATTTTATTAATGTACTTTTCATGCATTGCATTCATGTACAATGACCCGTGATCAGATGACGTTATATACGCGTATATATGTATGCATATATATATATATATATATGAATATGGGATATGATAATGGTTATGGCGTTATATATGCACCACCACCTGATCAACTAGTATACGTTGATGATTTTTCCCACAATGGCCGATATGATATGATGGGATTCCTTTAGAGGCTCATGATGTTATGAAACATGTACCTATGTATGATATGACATTCATACGCATTTGCATAATGCTAAAGGTAATTTATGATTCACATAGTTATCCAGACTTACAAGTTGAGTCAATTACTCTATATTTCTTCCATGTCTGTTATGTACTAATTTATGTGCCTTACATACTCGGTATATTTTTCATACTGATGTTCCTTTTTCCTGGGGATGCTGCTTTTCATGCCCGCAGGTTCCAATAGACAGGTCGAGAGCCCTCCAAGTAGGCTATTAGCTCAGCAGAAGCTGTTGGTGCGCTCCATTTGCTTTGGAGTTGCTTGTTTGGTTAGTATGATTTAGACATGTATTGTTTGGTATGGCTGGACTCTGTCCCAACCTTTATGACATTTATGTACTCTTAGAGGCTTGTAGACATATGTCGTGTACGTGAAAGGTTATACAGCCTTATCGGCCTATATTTTGAGTTTATAAATGATTATGTTGGCCTATTAGGCCCGTATATCACTTGTATATGATGATTTAATAAGAAAGATAGATTACATTTGTACTCAGTTGAGTAAGGTACCGAGGGCCCATCGTGGCCCATCGGTTTGGGTCGTGACAAAAGTGGTATCAGAGCAGTTCTGTCCAGGGAGTCTACAAGATGTGTCTAGGAGAGTCTTATTTATGGGTGTGTCGCGCACCACAGTTATAAGAAGGAGGCTACAAGCATTTAAGACTATCACTCTTTCTTTTTACTCTAGATCGTGTGGTAGAGCTCACTTATGAGAATTCAAGTCCCAAACTTCTATTCGTAATAAGATGATGCCTACATTCAGAAAGACGATCGATAAGAGATATAGCTGTAGAATTGTTGATTTAGAGGAACTCGATTTTGCATCTTGCTTATGATAAGTATATGTGAGGTCTTTAGAAAATCATGGGTGTACTAAAATGTGTAAGCCTCTTGATAAGGAACCTTAAGGAAAAAATATTTATCCATCTTTATGGTGAAAGACAATGCTTTCAAGAAGTAAAAAAAGCAAGGTGAAGAAGGGTATGAGACGCCCAGTTAATGAAGATTATCAGTATTACAGTTTCGAGAAAAATATAAGCATTAAGAGTTATCCTCAACAGTAACAGAGGTATGTACAATTGGCCATACCCATCTCAGTTATGCCCTATGGGGACTAACAGGTGTAGTTTAAGAAAAGAATGGAACATTAGGACCTGGCTGGGGTTAGAGTAAACCAAAATGGTGAATGGAATTTTTGTGGTAGTTGACATTTCTGAAGGATATTGCAAGTGTGCTAGTAGATCTCCTCGTGAGACACCTAAATGGTGCACCCTAAAATATTAAAGCTAGATATGAGCACTAGAAGCCTTGAAGGAATAAATATTACCTTAGTGTAGCTCCCGCCCCTAGTAAAGAAAGAATGTTAGGAAATTGAAAGAGCCAAGGGATGGAGCAAGGGGATGTAAAAGCAAAAGAATATTTTGTTCGAGTTTTTAGAGTAAAGCAGTAGACATAGATAATTAGCGGGAGATAAGAAGAGAGTTAATGAAGCATTATGATAATATGTGATGCACAATTAATAATGGTAGGTCAAAAAAATGATGACAGTATTAAAGAGTTTACAGTCAAGTAATGGAAAAGACAAAAGATGACAGGCCTTGAGACAATAAAAGAATATAAGCCATAAAGTCATATCCTCATTTCAAGAAATAAGTTCGCAAATCTAGCGCGATTACCAAGAGGAAAAGTTAGACACCAGAGTAATAGAAATTAATATGGATCGGTGAAAAAGATAAACTAAATATGAATTAGGGACTGCGTGATTTGATAATAATCAGCATCATGAGAATTTCAGATCGCACTCCGGAAAAAATAGGACGGACAACAGTAGAAGATTCATGAGAAATTCAGGGAATGGTCATTCAGGAAGACGCTTTCCTAAAGCAAGCAATGTTAGCAAAGTTAAGCTTAAGGGACTGTATGTACCAGTTACATTAAGTGTCACCCTCGCAAGTAAGGGAATTTGTCATCCTTGGTAAAGAAGGATTGCCACAAGGCGAGTAAAGATCATTGATGTCAAGAAATGATGCCAAAGCTAAAGAGGTAAAACATATATAGGTAGATCCTCGTGGCTTCAGCTCTTAGTACACCCCTAAAGGGGGAAATATGGAGTGATGTGACATTAAGTCATAATTAAGTGGTTCTAGTGACTATGGAATTGTAAAGGAAAAATGCGATAAATGAAAGAGGAATGAGATGGAACTTATCCAAATCTTACAGGTACGCTACGATTCAAGAATATTGTGCAAGCACGACATCAAGGAGAGGAAGTAAAGGTTCCTGCCCGAGCTCTTATTAATAAATAAGGAGCCAGTGCGAGACGCAAGTTAAGACAAAGGAAATAACCCAAGAATGATTACGAGGAATATTGATAAGAGAATGGGCCAACGAGTAGTTAGTAATTGGTCAGGAAGATCCCAGTTATGGCTAAACAGGAGGTTATAGACGAGTCATCAGATCGTGTAAGATAAACATAGTAGAACCCAACATGGAGAATTCAGCCTTGAAGAATATCATTATAATACTTGTGATATATTCAAACAAGAGTCAGGGTAGTTAAAGGTACCGTATGAGTATTGCGGGGATAAAACAAAGTTTCACTAGGAAGGCAGTCAAATTATCAGTTCATAAGTAATCATACAAGCACAAGGGCATGGAAGTAAGCAACTACGGATGATTATAGGCAAGTAAGGATATCAAAAAGGTCCGTAATAATCTCACAACTTTACGAGAGTCAAGGGTTCTCCTTAAGTACTACAATGAAAGACTAGGTGAGGAGATAAGAAAAAAGGCTTCAACCTAAGCACAACGACCTAAAGAGGAAATGGTCATGTAGCAACAATCTCGTAACAATATTGTAAGCATTCTAAAGGAAAATGGCCCCTACCATGGCTAATGAACGGGAAGTAAGAATTAAAAGTAATATTCGAGATCATATGAGTTGTATGAAAACTCTGGCAAGTGTGGGCACTAAGATAAGCTAAGTATGGACGCAACAAAGGGACAGAAAGACCAGGAAAAGTAATAGCTTACGTTGAAGGAAAGCTAAGATGGAACGAAAGAATTATTCGATTAATGATCCAGAGTTAGTACGTTATCGATACACTCAAGATTTTGGATCATTATCTAGGCATCATATTTGTTGACAATCATACAACCATAGAAGACTCCAGTATAAGCTAAAAGAAAGAATTGAGCCCAGAGCATAGACAAAGAATTAAATTGTTAGAAGATTGTGTCATGGATCTTCCACAACTCCCATGAAAATCTAAGGTAGCTTAAGCCTACATAAAGGCCGATTAGAAGGAGGAGGAAACTAAAGAGTTACACCACCCAAGTAAATCAGCAGTTTGATTATTGGACCCAAAAAAAAATAAAAATATCGTGATCGAGAACATTGCAGGATCTCCCTTAAAATCAGAGGTACGCGAGGGATAGTACAACAACCATAATCTATAATGGCTCTACAAGAAAACCGGTTAGAAGAAGTACCATCCTTGTAAGAAGTCAGTATAAAGATCTCACTTGTATATACCAGAGGTGCAAGTATTATAATAGAGCTTCAAGGTGTGAATATGACTTATACATATCCAGAGAGAAGGTTATGAAAAAGATAGAAGATGTGATATAAGGCTTTTAGGAAAGTAAGGTAAATGTGAATAATGTACGAGACACTCAGAAGCAGAAGGGTGATAACATTCCATATTTGGGATAGAAGTTTGGGGATTCAATATCCAGGAATGATAGCAGCAGCGTCAGTAGCATACCTTCCAGCCTATGGTCTAGGTATCGAAAAGCTTGATTATGAGAGTAAAGAATAGTTAGAGATGATGTGATGTCTCGCTTGATATTCCAGGACAACATAAGAAAACCTATGGTGCAACCAAGTTGAAGGAAAGTTTATAAATGGATATGTATAGGTCGCAAGCTAAAGTATGGTAGAGCGACAAAGTTTTAAGGAAACATGAGTAAGGATGAGGAAAGGCAAGTGAAAAGGTAATGAGAATGGATAAGTCTTTAGGATCAAGCCCATAAAAACAAGAAGAGCAGACAATTTCTCTGTATTATACAAAGCTCACTATAGCCTTAATGAACTCAAAGGAGTCTAAGACTAATAACATTCAGAAGAGATGGAATGCTTCCCTGTTAATAGAATGAGGGGTAATCATTATAAATTTTTTTTTTGATGTTTGGGCCTTCGATTAAGTAATGATCTGACAAAAAAGAAAGGGATCTCATGAATAGGACAAGACTAAAATACCCATGCAAGTTGAGTCACATTTGGATGCCGTGAGATACGGTTAATGAAAGCAGGGTATTGCCCCAGGTGGATCAATCTAATCATTTTTTATGTTCCCCGATAAAATGTGAATCCTAGTAGCAATACTACATAAAAAGTTAAGTTATCAGGGGTGGGGATTGAAATTGAGGTGAATCAACAATAGATGGATAAAAGTTATAAAGTATGAGAGGATATTAGGCCGTCATTCTAAAAGATGAACAGTAGTGTGGAGGCATTAGAGGACATAGATTTATACGTAAGAGATAAGCAACAAAAGTAATCTGAGATTTGGTAGCAGACCTCCGTAATGAGAAATTGAGGAAAGAGTTATGGTATAGTATGACCTACGTAAATGCAGTAAAGTCATATGAATGGATAACCAGGTCTATAAAATAAGATATAGCAATATTCGTAAGTTTGACAAATACCAAGCGAAGAACTTTAAGATTGGCTAAAAGCTGGAGGAAAAAGGAGAGGAGAGTCGCATAAGCACACTTACAAGGTCAATATCATAGAAGCTGCATAATGGAAGGTATCAACAGTTACGAGATTGGAAGGAATTCAATCACAAGTCATGGTGTGGGAAAGAGGCCTAAAGGTAGAAATGTCCTAGCCTTTGGACTTATTCACAGAACAATTGCCTAGATGGCAAAAGGACTACTAAAGTATTCGCAAGAGCTATGTAATATGAGGACGATAAACGTATCAGTCAATATTCGAGGACGAATGTTCCTAAGGAGGGAATGATGTTACACCCCATATTTTCATACATGAAAATACACCATAAATAAATTAATGAATAAGATTAATCCCCCCCCCCCACAAAAGCGTGGCAACTTTTGCCACAACATATTGTGACTCATGCATTATTAATACATGTGGAGATCATATGGACGTTAAAATGAAGGGTTGGAGACAATGTGTTAAAGAATGAAACATCTTGAAAATCTACAACTCTTCTCTGATTTTTTCATAATCTTTCCCTATTCAATCTAGATAGCTAATAAGACTTGCAAAATATTTATCACATCTGCGGTCTTTTTGGCTTGCATTTCATTGTTTAACGTTAGTTAAGTCGGTAAATATGATCCTTTTTTTTGGAAACAAAAAGGGCTATTGGCTTGTCCACTTGTTTTCTTGAAATATACAGTGGTGCTAATAAAGATGGTGTTGATAGCATATATAAGCATATATATAAGCATGTCCAAGGTTTTTATTATTTTTTCCATAATTTTAAGGTTTTAAATTGATTAATTTTCTCCCTTTTTATACATAAAATCCCCAATAATTATTTCCAAAATTATTGTTCTGATGATTCATCTATTGAATTTCTATATTTACGCCAAAATTTGGCTAAGGTAATTTTTACATATTTTTACAATTACATTTAGTATTTTCAAAGCTAAATTACACATAATCGCAATATTAGCCCTTTTAAGGTTTAATTGTGTTTTATACGTATACAAATTGGATCCTGGATTTTTTAAATTGCCAACTATGTATTCTAAATCATTTTAGAATTTTAAAATATTTTTCAGAAATTATTTACTATTTTTATAAATTAAATAGGGAAAAATGGGCTATTTTAATCATAGCCAAATTGGCTTTCAATTATAGCCAAATCAGGACCCCAATCCCCAGCCCAATTTAACAATTAAAACTCGACCCACACCATTTTAAGCCATACCCAAACCTGGAACCCCACCTACCCTTTCTAATCTCGACCGATCAACGGTCCACGTTACTTCTTACCATTTGTAACCTGAACGACCCCCTAACCTAATTCATTCTTACCAAACAGCCACCCTAGAATCCCTAAATCCTCTCCGTATCTCTGAGAACTAGTCCTAACCCTAGCTGCCACCACCCAAAACTAGCCATAATCCCTTCGATCCTCATTCGATCCATGGATTCTCATGGCTGTTCGAGACATATACTTGTCACCTATGTCTCCTGGTTGCTTGTTTTTGTAATTTCATGGAGGGATATCGAAGATATCTAGTCCAGATCTTGTTCAAAACCCTCCAAGAGCCTATCCATGGTCTTTCATGCCATTTTCCGGACATCCATGGCTGTTCAAGTCAGATCCATGACTTTTCCGGCTAAAACCGGTAACATTCTAAGGTTTTCTCATCTTTTCTGGGTTCTCTGAAACCCTAACTCTTAAGATTTTTCACATTTCTTTAGATCTGTCTTAGATCTAGGTATACCCATGAGTTTTTAACCGATTCTCTTTATCTCTACTATTGTTTTTGAAACCCTAGTTTGCTACTGCTCGATTCTTCTCAGATCTTTATAGATCTGAGATGATTCAAGTATTATTAAACATTTTCCTCTAAAAATATTCGGTTTTAACTAACTATTTCGATTTTAATCATTTTTTTTCTAAAAATAGGGTTTCTCGAAGTTCTTTCACGCATGTTCTGACTGATTTCGTTATGATTAAACCCTTTTCCTTGTTTGTTTTGATCGATTTTGTGCTCTTAATGCTTTTAACTTGACTCTGTTAAAAAGCCTTTTTTTAAAGATTTTCTTTACTTTGTTTCTAAAATTTTCCTTACTTTGCTTCTCTGAGTGTTAACATGCTTTCTCTACTTCGTGTCTATGTGTTAGCCTGCTCACTTGAGTCCTGTGATTACTCTGCTTCGAATATGTTTTCCTGAATACCTAGCCTGCTTATGTCGCTTTTGTATGACTATGCTCACTTTGTTTGTTCATATTTTGCTTCTTTCTGTGACTATGCTTCAAATATGTTTTTCTTGCTACATCTGTGGACCTCCTCTATTTATATGTTGAAAGTATAGAGTCATGACTCCCTTTGGATCAAGTCTGGTTTCCTTAATCAATGGTGATTGAAAATTTTCTTTCAAAAACCCTAAAAGCTTTGCCATGTCTGTTAAGCTAACTGATTTCCTTACCCTATTTTGCTATGATACTTATTTTTTCTACTAAGCTGTGGCCTTAATCAGGGCTTTATGAATTTGGCCTTACTCTATGCTACTGAATCTCGACCCCTACCTTTCCACTTAATTTGATTAGTTGCGTACCTTAATTAATTCTCCTTGCCTTGTCTGCATTGCTATTGATTCTCTCCTTAGTTTGAAAACTTTCTGAACCTAGCCTTAATTACATGTTCTGTACTGGTACTATTTTTGAAATCTTTCCTTATTTGTTATACTCCAGTCGTGCATGATTTCTTTCCTTATTTGTCACCTGCTCTTTACCATTCCCACTGACTCCCTTAATCAAAGGAAGATTCGAACCAATTCTTTATACTAAGTTCTATAATTACTGAAGAATTGATTCTTACCTTATTTTAACCAGTTTCAACTACTATATAAATGACTCTCTTCTACAGTCTTAAGACACGAACAATTAGTTCAAAAAACACACACACACACACATAAAACCTCTCTCCTCTCTCTCTCTCTGCTACTTGTGCTAACTGCTTGTCTAGCTGGCTGAAAGCCAAGGCTAGACTATGGAACTCTACTTGCTTTACTTTCTGCACTTTGCTTCCTTAACTGGTATGTTCTAGTTAAAGTTAAAGCCTCAACTACAACATGTTTCTATTCTTGTTTCGGTTTCTTTTATTAATGGCCTGCTTTTACTTGTGGTTTTTGTTTTGAAGTTTGTATCCAAGCATGCTGATATGATCCCCCCTCCCCTTTAAATTCATGTGACTTAAGCATGCCTGGACGATTGTATTCTATGCTCTTACCATCTTGTGAATCCCAAATCCCCTATCCCTCCTCTATGTGTTCATGACTGGTTTGTGATTATGCTAGTGTCCAACCATCTCTGAGCATGTCCCTACCAGTCCTAATACTCCTATTAGGGTCAGGTGTCTGTAGTCAATATATATGTATCCCCAAACCCCTTTTTACCCCGTGTGTGATTACTGATTCATTCACTTGCTATGTGTGGTCTTACCCTAAAGTGTTTGAACCCTGTCTTACTAATACAACTTCTTTCAACCATCTCTGTTACTAATTGCTTTCAAAATGGACCTTTCAGTCTAGGTTTTAAACAAAACTCCTTTCAATCATGTGTCCTGCACTTTTACTATACTCTTAGACCACTAGGTTCTGCCCCTTTTGTGTGAGCCTTGCCTTGGGACCCTTGAGCTCCCTCTGAACATGGACACATAAAAGCTGGCCTTTCCACACTGCACTTACTCTGTCTTGGCTATGAAATCTGGGTGTGAGCATTGCCCGGAATCCCTTGAGGTCCTTAGGGAACTCTAACACACCCAAATATGAGAAGGCTATGGAACAATCTTGGAACTTGAGGTGATTTATTACATAACTCAGGGAGGAAGTCCTAATCAGGCTCCCTATGGTGTAACTTCGTATTTTTCATTTCTACTTATGTATTACATTTCAGTGTTGGTCTGTAATAATCTATTGTAAACAAGTATTAGGGTGGCTAGTGAAATAGGATGGGGTAAATATGCATGCTATAGTTATTAAGGGTAGAAAACATGTTATTAGGTTTATTTTTCTAATTGTGCAAGAGAAACCATGCTTAGGATTCATACATACATTAGAAGTCCTGCTCTTAAGAAATTCTGCAATCATTTAGAAATCCGGCTCTTAGGAAATTATGCAGTCATTCGGTGCATTTAGAAATCCTGCTCTTAGAAAATTCTGCAATCATGTCGTGCATTTAGAAATCCTGCTCTTAGGAAATTTTGCAATCATGCTGTGCATTTAGAAATCCTGCTTTAGGAATCCTGCATATAAATCATTAGATACCATGATTAGCTCCTCGTTTATACTTACTTAGCTATGCTTAGTTAAACTATTAATGCATGAAAAGGAGTATCAACGGTCTCATCCTACTTTAAACAACTGGTAATAATCCCTACATATCTTTGCAATATTTAGAACAACACGTTTTAGGTAAAAAAACAATCTCCAAACTGTTTTGATAATTCTGAGTAACTGCTGCATATTACTTTACGCCTAGGCAAGCCTTAGACAATCACTTAAATAAAACTAGAACCGTCTCTGTGATTAGTGTTTAACCATCAACTGTTAAAATTAGTAGGCAAGCCTGATTTAGACTTCTTATCTGAGTCATGTGATAAATCTAATTCTGCTATTGTCACTTAGATACCATGCCTTAGGATTCTGAGTTAAAATGTGGGCCTTATCTGTGTATGAGTCGTGCTGTCTATGTACATTACTTGTGGAGGTATACCTGAGCCTTCTATGTACTTATTTGTGTTTTCCCCTTTAAATACAGTCCTATGTGTTCTTATTTGTCGCCAAGCATTTTGCCTTTAAACCTAAGGGTTTGCCTAGAACCTCCCTCATAGAATAGAAGTCCTAAATTCCTCCTGGACTGATAGGAAGGCACGGGTAACAGCATGCATTATGGGGTCGAGACCAACCCTCGCTTTAATTACCTTCACGGAGCGGGAAAGGGTAGATATGGATATGATAACTGGTGCATTAATGCCACGTGTAGCCCCTCTTTGAGGAGTGTCATACCGGGTATTGCATTGATGTGATCCATATTATAAACAAACCTACGACCCCCCCCCTCATCCCCCTTTTATGCTTAGATTGTAATTCTTTTCAAAAAGTCTTGCTTTTCATTGATTGTTTCTCAAAAACCTGTGTATCAAAACTTAAATCCCCTATTATGTGAGCCCTACTTGTCTATTTGCTAATTTTACAAATTCACAAAAAAAATTGTTTGGCCGGGAACCACACTAGTGGATCCTAAGGGGTGCCTAACACCTTCCCTTTAGGATAATTTCAAGCCTTACCTTGTCTCTGGTTATCAAACATAGTTATAAATGAACCCCCATAGGTGTCCTAACGCACCTTAAATCATTAGGTGGCGACTCTTCAAAAATGCAAACACCTTTCCCAAAGGGAAAGAGTTGTCCCATACCAAAATGTCATAAACCCGATTTCCGTGGAGGGAAAAGGGGGCGCGACAACATGGTGACTCTGTTGGGGATATTTAGGCTTTTACCATGTCATACCGTTATTTTGTGAATTTGTACCCCTCCCTATATGCAATTATTTGTTTAATTCTTTTAAGCGTTTAATTTCTTTTTCAAAAGCAAAACTCACATATCTTTCTTGTTTCCTTCCTTTATAACTGCTTTAAATTATGAAACTGCTATATTTATCGCTTTCTTAACGTGCAAATACATGTCAACATGCTTTTAATTATTGCATAATCATGCTCAACATCATACTCCACTCCTGCCAAACAAATACTATAGCAATGTTTGATGAGTGGTTGTGCCCTTCCTATATCATTACCCCCTAAATTTGGAAAGACATATTTGCGGTAAAACTAGTCGATCAGCGGTGCAGTCGACAGTTCTGTGCCTTCCCCCTTCAGTTGTCCGCTCAAGGGTACCAGTCTAAAACCCCATAGAAACTTTACTCTGTTTAAATTGTTCATGCATCATGGTCAAACCTATCTAGATCAGTTATGTTGTCCACATAATGATCCTTTAAGATAGCCTTGTCCAAAAGTCCACTGGGTTTCACTAAACCCAAATGAACATCATCACGTTTTATGCATTTATTTGGAGAACTAAATGCTTCATGCTAATTGTTGATATTAGATAGTCGAGTCTAGTGGGGGTAAGGGCCCAACCTTGTTTGTCTTGCAAAAATATGAGGCACGAAGTTCTCAGATTCGGCATGGTCACCAACATCTACCCAAGATTGCTAAGCTGGTGGAAAGATTTATATTCTAGTGACAAAACCCTCATCAGAAAATATCTAGGTAACCTACCATCCTTTATGGAGGTCCAGCCTAACAACATGATAATAGAAGCTGCTACCTTATTTTGGGATTGTGAAAGGGTCATGTTCCGCTTTGGGGACATCGAGATGACGCCTTTGTTAGAGGAGATAGGAGGACTGGCCAGTCTAGTGTGGGAAACTCCGGGTTTGCTAATGCCTGAGAATTGCACAGGCAAGGGTTTCCTAAAAATGATGGGTTTGAAGAAGAATGCTAAATTGGTATGCCTAAAGGAATCGTACATCCCTTTTGACTACCTGTATGATAGGTACAGTCACAACAAATCATGTCATACCTACCATGAAGAGTTTGCCATCACATACTTGGGACATATTTATCGTAGGGTGTTCGTCTTCATGTTTTGCTTCCTAGGTCTGATCGTGTTTCCAATGAAGAAAGGGAGAATCCATACTAGGCTGGCTATGGTAACCAAGATCCTAATGGAGGGGATTGGTGGGCAGACATTCAGCATTGTAACCATGATCATCGCAGACATATATCGAGACTTAGAGAAGTGTCAACGATGAGTGAGACACTTCGAAGGCTGCATTCTACTACTTCAGCTTTGGCTCATGGAACATCTCCAAAAGGGCGAATACCGACAAGAAATTCAGCGAAGATCCTGGGATGACCACATCGCTTTCCACCATCCAAAGCGAATGAATTATATCCTCCACATGTTCGCTCAGCCTGAGAATGCCAAAGAATGGGTTGAGCTCTTTGATAATCTGACTGAAGAACAAGTTCAATGGATGTTCGAGTAGTTTCTGACAAAGGAGTTCATCGCCTAATCCAGAGATGCACCTTTCCTGATATTGATTGGTCTAAGAGGAACATATCCTTGCATCCCTCTTCGAGTTATGAGGCAAGCAAGTAGGAAGCAAGTCATACCCAGGGTCTACAAGATGAGCAATTTCCGAGCTGACTTCCAAAATGATGATAGTCCCCACAAGTACCACGCCCAGCACATGTGGCACTGCAAGATCGTAATGGGTAAAGACACCATCGAGCTAGACAGATATCATGCCGGTTGTACCCCTTTCTATTCTGGTTGGTTGGAAGACAATTAGGATGATCTAGGCCAGCCAAGGTTCATTCGAGATACAGGATTATAGATGAAAAGGCCACGGCGCAAGTCAAGTACAACCAGCTGCGCAAAAGGATCCGTGAATGCGAGAGCAAATACCACGAGATACAAGAGTCCAACAAGAAGTTGATTGAGGAGTGGAAAGACATGGCTATCTATGCCAATAAAAGCCTATGATACTTGGAGCAAGAATAAGTCCTATGCGTACCACTCTGGCATGAAAGGGCACACCATCGATGAATGCCGCTCCTTGAAAGATAAGATACAGTCTTTGATTGATAACAAGATCATTGTGGCTAAGGAACCCACTCCGAATGTCCGCAACAACCCTTCGCCAGACCATAAGGGTGGAGGTATCCACATGATTGAAATAGAAGATGACTGGGATCTCGAGGGATCAATCGGTTTGATCGTAGAAGGTAATGACCTAAAGAAACCAACAGTTACTCTCAATCCAATCATAGTCCAGATCTAACCGTCCGAGGACGCTGAGGTGAATATGTCTATACCTCTTAAGTTTGAAGTAGCGCCACCTGCAAAGATACCGGCACTAATTGAGGTTGAATTTGTGTCTCCGAAAAATGCACCCTTACCATTTGAGGTTGCAGTCTTGCCACCCAAGGCACATGTTCCATTCGAAGTGAGGGTAGCCGCGTCGATCCCAGTGGCGATGTCAACCATGTCACCATTCTATACAAACGCTGCACCCTGGGACTATACAGCTGAGCCGAGAAGGAATGGTAAGGTTAGGGTTGAAGAAACTGTCGCATCACAGGGTATAACAAGAACTGGTAGAGTCTATACTCCTGAACATCTGGCTGAATCAAGTAAGCATGCCTCTAATCGGTTGTCCCTCATTGATACAGGTCCAGATGACCTTTGGAGGAAAATACATGCCAAGGAATATTTGGTCATCGACCAGTTGAACAAGACGCCAGCACAAATATCCATTCTCTCCTTGTTGCAAAATTCTGAGACACACAAGAATGCTTTGTTAAAGGTGCTAAATGAAGCATACGTACCAAGTAACATCATTAGCGGGGAAATGGCTAATATGGTAGGACAGGTCTTGAAAAGCCATAAGATTACCTTTCATGAAGACGAGCTGCCACCTGTAGGGCTAGGTCACAACCAGGCCCTGCACGTCACCGTGCAATGTGAATATTATTTCATCACCAGAATCCTAATCGATGGAGGTTCCAGTCTTAACATTTGTCCGCTGGTAACACTCAAGAAGTTGGGTAAAAGGCTGCATGAGATAAAGGATGGAGCAATCAATGTTAAAGCCTTTGATGGTTCTCCGAGGTCCACCATTAGAGAGATTAGTCTATGCCTACAGATGGGACCAACCTAGTTTGAGGTTGATTTCCAGGTGATAGATGTACTAGCGTCTTACAACTTGCTACTGGGATAGCCATGGATTCACGCTGCTGGGACCGTAGCATCAACGCTGCATCAGGCAGTAAAGTTCGAACGGAATCACCAAAAAGTGATCATTCACGGCGACGGTAGCAACCCTATATATAGTCGTCAGACTATTCCGGCAATCAAGGGAAGAAAGAAGCTGGATGGAGAAACTTACCACCACATTGAGCGAGTCAATGCTATCGGTAAAGACAAATGGTGGGATAATAAAATCGAGAGTATACTGAGTTGGAGTGGGTACGAATCTGGCAAAGGGCTCGGCAAGAACCTCTAAGGAATCTCTAAACCCATAAAACTCAAGAAACATGGCACTACCTTCGGTTTTGGATATGAATACACTTGGGAAGAATTCAATAAGTGGTTGCCACCATGGCGTGGTCCTTACTACCCACTATAGTAGCCAATACCGCATCTGGAGCAGACTTTCCAATAGGCTGACATTATTTATGGGTCAGATGAAGAAGAGGCACTTGCAGCAGTAAAGAACTTGTTTCTACAGGACATTGATATGGACTGTTGCATTATTCTCGAGGAGGAGGGGGAGGAAGGCCCTTCCATACAGGTTGTGAGCAGAGGGGCACATATCAAGAATTGGACCATCAGGACAACCAAAGCCCGACGAGCCTCGGGCATTACTATTACTTATCTTGATGAACTAATGACCGTGACATACAATGAGACAACGCAACAAATGGACATTGATTCAGAAGAAGATGACATACCTGACGATATTGTCAAAGAAGTTGAGAACTTTGAGAATAGGCCTAAGTCCAACCTGGACGAGACCAAAATTGTCAATCTGGGGGATGCATAAAACGTCAAGGAAACATAAATCAGCATTCACCTATCGCCATCAGAAAAGAAAGAATACATAAAATTTCTAAAAGAGTTGAGGACATATTCGCCTAGTCGTATGATGACATGACTGGTCTGAGTACGTCTATTGTGGGTCACAAACTGCCAACCGATCCAATGTGTCCACCGGTAAAGCAAAATCTCAAAACGTTCAAGCCTAATATGAGTTTGAAAATCAAGGAAAAAGTCAACAAGCAGATCAAAGCTAAGGTTCTTAGGGTAGTAGAATACCCGACATGGTTGGCCAACATTGTGCCAGTGCCAAAGAAGGATGGGAAGTTTAGAGTCTGTGTTGACTACCGGGATCTCAACCGAGCTAGTCCGAAAGACAACTTCTCTTTGCCAAATATACACATCCTGATTGACAATTGTGCCAAGCATGAGTTACAATAATTCGTAGATTACTTTGCTGGTTATCATCAAATCTGGATGGATGAGGAAGAGTCTGAGAAAACGGCTTTCATTACGCCGTGGGGAGTGTATTGTTACAAGATGATGCCATTCGGCCTGAAGAATGCAGGGGCCACCTACATGAGGGCCATGATACCATCATCCATGATATGATACACAAGTATATAGAGGTATATATGGATGATGTTATTATCAAATCCAAGAAGGCCACTAACCACATAGAAAATCTAAAGAAGTTCTTAAATAGATTGCGGAGGTACAACCTGAAACTAAACCCCGCAAAGTGCGCATTTAGGGTTCCTGCTTGGAAATTGCTTGGGTTTATTGTGAGCCGATGAGGAATAGAACTGGATCCATCGAAAGTCAAAGCTATTCAGGAACTTCCACCGCCAAAGAACAAGAAGGATGTGATGAGTTTCTTGGGAAGGCTTAACTACATCAGCCGATTCATAGCACAGTCTACAGTTATTTGTGAGACAATCTTTAAGATGTTGAAGAAGGATGCCGCCACCAAATGGACCGATGATTTCCAAAAGGCCTTCGATAATATCAAGGAGTACCTGTCAACACCACCAGTCTTAATCACGCCGGAGCCAGGTAGACCCTTATTACTCTACCTTGCAGTGTTAGATGGAGCTTTCGATTGCGTTCTGGGGCAGCACGATGAAACCAGGAGGAATGACCAAGCCATTTATTATCTCAGTAAGAAGTTCACCCCATACGAAGCCCGGTATTCTCTATTGGAATGCACCTGTTGTGCTTTGATTTGGGTAGCGTAGAAGCTGAGACATTACTTCTGCGCCTATACTACATATCTCATATCAAGGATGGATCCTTTTAAGTACATCTTTCAGAAGCCCATGCCCACTGGCAAGCTAGCCAAGTGGCAAATCCTGTTGAGTGAGTTCGACATTGCTTACATAACTCAGAAAGCGGTCAAGGGACAGGCACTGGCAGACTACTTTGCTGAAAACCTCGTGGATGGAGGATACGAACCCCTGAAAACGTATTTTCCTGATGAAGAGGTATCATTCATAGGAGAAGACATTGCAAAATCCTATGACGGTTGGAGAATGTTCTTCGATGGAGCAGCAAACTTCAAAGGAGTTGGCATAGGAGCAGTCCTCATATCAGAAACCGGTCAGCATTATCCGGTGTCTGCCAAACTCAGGTTCCCCTGCACTAACAATATGGAAAAGTATGAAGCCTGCATCTTGGGGCTCAAAATGGCCATTGACATGAACGTTCAAGAACTGGTAGTAATTGAAGATTCAGACTTACTTATACATCAGGTATGAGGAGAATGGACAACCAAGAATTCCAAGATACTCCCATATCCGCATCATGTACAGGAATTGAGAAAGAGGTTCACGAAGACAGAATTCCAGCATGTCCCCAAAATCCAGAATGAGTTCGTCGATGCATTGGCTAACCTATCATCTATGATACAACATCCCGACAAGAATTTCATTGATCCCATTCCGATGAAAATCCACAATCAGCTAGCTTACTGTGCCCATGTTGAAGAGGAAGCAGACGAAAAGCCCTGGTTTCATGATATCAAGGAATATTTGGCAAAAGGAGAGTACCCGGAGCTTGCTAATCCTACTTAGAAATGCACACACCGGAGATTGTCCAACAACTTCTTTCACAACACAGGAATCCTGTATAGGGGGACTCTCGATTTGGGATTATTGAGATGTGTCGACACAACGGAAGTATCCAGGCTACTAGAGGAAATTCATGCTGGGACCTGCGGCCCACATAAGAACGACTTTGTCTTAGCAAAGAAGGTACTCCGGGATGGTTACTTTTGGATGACTATGGAAACGGACTGCATCCAGTATGTCCGAAAATGCCGCCGCTGTCAGATACGGGCAGACGTGATAAAGGTACCTCCAAGCGAGCTTCACACAACAAGCTCACTGTGGTCGTTCGCCGCCTAGGGAATGGTCGTTATTGGACCTGTTGAGCCTGCCCTTCCAATGGACACAGGTTTATCCTGGTAGCCATCGACTATTTCACCAAATGGGTCGAAGTAGCATCTTACAAAGCAGTGGCTAAGAAAGTCATGGCAGACTTTGTCCGCGACCGCATTGTTTGTCGATTCGGAATTCCAGAATCAATCACTACTGATAATGGCTCCAACCTCAACAACGACTTGATGAAAGCAATGTGCGAAACTTTCAAGATCAAACACAAGAATTCCATAGCCTACAGGCCTCAGATGAATGGAGCTGTAGAAGCCATCAACAAGAATATCAAGAAGATATTGAGGAAAATGATAAAGAAACATAAACAGTGGCACGAGAAGTTATCATTTTCTCTTTTGGGGTATCGTACCACAGTCCGCATATCAACAGGGGAAACCCCCTATATGATGGTTTACGATACAAAGGTTGTCATTCCCGCTGAGATAGAAATTCCTTCCCTAAGGATCATATATGAAGCTGAGATCGACGACACAGAGTGGGTGAAAATTCATTATGAGCAACTAGCCCTTATAGACAGAAAGAGAATGAATGCAGTCTGCCATGGTCAACTCTACCAGAAGAGAATGTCCAGAGCCTTAAACAAAAGAGTCAAGCCAAGACAGTTCACACCGGGGCAGCTGGTGTTAAAGAAAATTTTTCCGCATCAAGATGACGCCAAAGGGAAGTTCTCTCCCAACTGGTAGGGTCAATACATGGTTCACCGGGTTTTGATAGGAGGAGCCCTCATACTTGCAGAGATGGACGGATAAGTTTGGCCAAATCCGATCAATTCAGATGCAGTCAAGCGTTACTATGTGTAATCATTATGCCTTCCTTATATGATATATATTGAACTACGCCTGACTTGATTCCCATTTAAGAGGGGATACGTAGGCAGCCCTATGGTTTCGGTCACAATTCAATAAAATTTTTATTTTCCCCCGCAATTGGAAACTGAGGCAGAATTTTGAGGAGGACCCTCGAAATTCCGAAGTAATTTCAGCCGATCGCCGTACGAGAAACAGTTAGAAATGTCAACCCATCAAACTAGGACAGAATTTTGAGTAGGACTCTCAAAATTCCACAGTAGGAGAGGTTGCAATGTCCCGAGCTACGTCACAGTCGGCGATTCATCTAAAAGCTATTTTTAATTATACATTTATGTCATCCTTTTAAAATCATGCATGATTATTATTGAAACTACTTTGTTTAGAAAAGTTACCCCAATGATACAGACAGTATCACCAGATCAGAGCCAAACGAGTCAAGCAAAGCCAGCGGGGATACGAACTAACCTTCCCCCTTGCAAAACGCATGAATTTTCTTTGAATGAAGGCACTAGGATTGCGAAATCATTAAATATACTATACGCCCATGGAACAAACATTGTTCAAGAATACAACTCTCCGAACCGTTGCACTTGCCAACATTTGCTATCCGCACACACTAGTGATGCTGCGTATGTCACAATGCTCCCAGTAATCACAACGCCGCAATCTGCTATCAGCTAAGAAAACTCTACTGTCATTTGTTATTTTATTTCTTGCATAAGGCTACTATTCTGCCTTCTGAGACTAAACGTTGTCTCCATCTGCATTCTTGCATAAGGCTACCATTCTGCCTTCCAAGGCTAAGCTCTACCTCCACCTGCATCTGCATTGCACAAGGCTACTATTCTACCTTCCGAGACTAAACGATGTCTCCATCTGCATCTGCATTGCATAAGGCTACTATTCTTCCTTCCAACTTGCATAAGGCTACTATTCTGCCTTCCGAGACTAAACGTTGTCTCCATATGCATTCCTGCATAAAGCTACCATTCTGCCTTCCGAGGTTAAGCTCTACCTCCACCTGCATCTGCATTGCTTAAGGCTACTATTCTGCCTTCCGAGACAAAACGATGCCTCCATCTGCATCTGCATTACATAAGGCTACTATTCTGCCTTCCAACTTGCATAAGGCTACCACTCTGCCTTCCGAAGTTAAGCTCTACCTTCATCTGCATCTGCATTGCATAAGGCTACTATTCTGCCTTCCAATTTGCATAAGGCTACCATTCTGTCTTCCGAGGTTAAGCTCTACCTCCATCTGCATTCACATCTTTGCATAAGACTTTCATTCTACCTTCCGAGGCTAAGCTCTACCTCCAATTTTCTTTGAAACTAAGCGCCATCCCAAGCACTATTCGTCTCGCTTTTCTTACGGGCTAAGCTCTGCCCTTCAATTCGCAAGACTAAGCTCTGTCTTGTCCGCATCATACTACTGCATCCTTCATGGGCTGAAATATCGCCAACTCATCCAAAAGCATCATCGTTTGTAGTCACCATCTTCATAGCCCGAGAACAACCATGTCATGGCCTGAGGATCTCTTTCAATCTTTTGCATATCATTATTCAAAGGCGTCATGGTTCGGAGGCACCATCCTCATAGCACGAGAACATCATTTTCATGGCCTACGAATCCCTTATCATACGCTTCATGGCCCAGGACATCATTCCCACCGTCCAAAGACAACATTCATGGTCCAACGAGAATTTGCATCATGTCTAAATTTATGCACAGTATACGCTTGTATTGTTTCTAATTGCAGGTAAACCAGCGAGCAACGACCATCCCGGCAGGAGCGATCCCACTACAGTTCCCATAGCCTATCAAACCTAACCATTCCCGTAAACCTTTCACTCACCCGGCCCTGGATATTGCGTCCGTTCTTGAAATGTCTTCATTGACATACTCCGCAAGTGAATCATGAACTACATACTGCCTGATTCCTGTGTAACCAGGGATATGTAGGCAGCTCAAAAGCAAGGGTGTGGCCTAACATCTTCAAACCTTTTCGCTCGGTCAAAATTTGCCATTATATCTTTACCCGAAAGCTCTTTCATACTTCCCGGGTAAAGAGGGGCAGCTGTTGATACCCAATTTTTCCCTATATATTTTTAATATGTAAAATACCTTCAAAATAGCATATATATGCATATATAAGCATGTCCAAGGTTTTTATTAGTTTTTCCATAATTTTAAGGTTTCAAATTTATTTATTTTCTCCCTTTTTCTCCATAAAATCCCCAATAGTTATTATCAAAATTATTGTTTTGATGATTCATCTATTGGATTTCTATATTTATGCCAAAATATGGATAATTAAATTTTTACATATTTTAATAATTACATTTAGTATTTTTAAAGCTAAATTGCACATACTCACAATATTAGCCCTTTTAAGGTTTAATTGTATTTTATATGCATAAAAACTAGATTCTGTATTTTTAAAATTGCCAACTATGAATTGTAAATCATTTTAGCATTTTAAAATATTTTTTAGAAATTATTTACTATTTTTATAAATTAAATAGGGAAAACGGACTATTTAAATCATAGCCAAATTGGTTTTCAATTATAGGCAAATCAGGACCCCAATCCCCAGCCCAATTTTACAATTAAAACCCGACCCACACCCTTTTAACCCATACCCAAACCCGGAACCCCAACTACCCTTTCTAATCTCGACCGTTGATCTCCCAGATCAATAGTCCACGTTACTTCTTACCATTTTTAACCTAAATGACCCCCTAACCTAATTAATTCTTACCAAACAGAAGCCCTATAATCCCCAAATCCTCTCCGTCTCTCTGAAGCCTACTCCTAACCCTAGCCGCTACCACCCAAAACTAGCCCTAATCCCTTCGATCCTCACTCGATCCATGGATTCCCACGGTTGTTCGAGACATATACTTGTCACCTATGTCTCCTGGTTGCTTGTTTTTGTAATTTCATGGAGGGATCTCGAAGAGATCTAGTCCAGATCTTGTTCAAAACCCTCCAAAAGCCTATCCATGGTCTTTCATGCCATTTTCCGGCCATCCATGGCTGTTCAAGTCAGATCCATGACTTTTCCGGCTAAAACCGGTAACGTTCTAAGGTTTTCTCATCTTTTCTGGGTTCTCTAAAACCCTAACTCTTAAGATTTTTCACTTTTCTTTAGATCTGTCTTAGATCTAGGTATACCCATGAGTTTTTAACCGATTCTCTTTATCTCTACTATTTTTTTTGAAACCCTAGTTTGCTACTGCTCGATTCTTCTCAGATCTTTATAGATCTGAGATGATTCAAGTATTATTAAGCATTTTCCTCTAAAAATTTCTGGTTTTAACTAACTATTTCAATTTTAATCATTTTTTTAAAAACTAGGGTTTCTCGGAGTTCTTTTACGCATGTTCTGACTGATTTCGTTATGATTAAACCCTTTCCCTTGTTTGTTTTGACCGATTTTGTGCTCTTAATGCTTTTAACTTGACTCTGTTAAAAAGCCTTTTTAAAGATTTTCTTTACTTTGTTTCTATAATTTTCCTTACTTTGCTTGTCTGAGTGTTAGCATGCTTTCTCTACTTCGTGTCTGTGTGTTAGCCTGCTTACTTGAGTCATGTGATTACTCTGCTTCGAATATGTTTTCCTGAATCCCTAGCCTACTTATGTCGCTTTTGTATGACTATGCTCACTTGTATTTTCATCTTTTGCTTCTTTCTGTGACTATGCTTCAAATATGTTTTTCTTGCTACATCTGTGGACCTCCTCTATTTATATGTTGAAAGTATAGAGTCATGACTCCCTTTGGATCAAGTCTGGTTTCCTTAATCGATGGTGATTTAAAATTTTCTTTCAAAAACCCTAAAAGCTTTGCCATGTCTGTTAAGCTAACTGATTTCCTTACCCTATTTTTCTATGATACTTATTTTTTCTACTAAGCTGTGGCCTTAATCAGGGCTTTATGAATTTGGCCTTACTCTATGCTACTGAATCTCGGCCCCTACCTTTCTACTTAATTTGATTAGTTGCGTACCATAATTAATTCTCCTTGCCTTGTCTGCATTGCTACTGATTGTCTCCTTAGATTGAAAAATTTCTGAACCTAGCCTCAATTACCTGTCCTATGATGATACTATTTTTGAAATCTTTCCTTATCTGTTATACTCCAGCCGTGTATGATTTCTTTCCTTATTTGTCACCTGCTCTTTACCATTACCACTGACTCCCTTAATGAAAGGGAGATTCGAACCAATTCTTTATACTGAGTTCTATAATTACCGAAGAGTTGATTCTTGCCTTGTTTTAATCAGTTTTCAAATTACTATATAAATGACTCTCTTCTACAGTCTTAAGACACAAACAATTAGTTAAAAAAATACACACACATATAAAAACTCTCTCCTCTCTCTCTGCTACTTGTGCTAACTGCTTGTTTAGCCGGCTGAAAGCCAAGGCTAGACTATGGAACTCTACTTTCTATACTTTCTGCACTTTGCTTCCTTAACTGGTATGTCCTAGTTTAAGTTAAAGCCTCAGCAACAACATATTGTTATTTCTGTTTCGGTTTCTTTTATTAATGGCCTGCTTTTACTTGTGGTTTTTGTTGTGAAGTTTGTATCCAAGCATACTGATATGATTCCCCCTCCCCTTTAAATTCATGTAACATAAGCATGCCTGGACGATTGTATTCTGTGCTCTTACCATCTTGTGAATCCCAAATCCCATATCCCTCCTCTATGTGTTCATGACTGGTTTGTAATTATGCTAGTGTCCAACCATCTCTAAGCTTGTACCTACCAGTCATAATACTCCTATTGCGATCAGGTGTCTGTAGTCAATATATATGTATCCCCAAACCCCTTTTTACCCCATGTGTGATTACTGAATTTATTCACTTGCACTGTGTGGTCTTACCCTAAAATGTTTGAACCTTGTCTTAATGATACAACTTCTTTCAACCATCTCTGTTACTAATTGCTTTCAAAATGGACCTTTCAGTACAGTTTTTAAACAAAACTCCTTTCAAACATGTGTCCTGCACTTTCACTATGCTCTTAGACCACTAGGTTCTGCCCCTTTTGTGTGGGCCTTGCCTTGGGACCCTTGAGCTCTCTCTGAACTTGGACACATAAAAGCTGGCCTTTCCTCACTGCACTTACTCTGTCTTGGCTATGAAATCTAGGTCTGAGCGCTGCCCGGGATCCCTTGAGGTCCTTAGGGAACTCTGACACACCCAGATATGAGAAGGCTATGGAACAATCTTGGCACTTGAGGTTATTTATTACATAACTCAGAGAGGAAGCCCTAATCAGGCTCCCTATGGTGCAACTTCCTATTTTTCATTTCTACTTATGTATTTCATTTCAATATTGGTCTGTAATAATCTATTGTAAACAAGTATTGGGGTGGCTGGTGAAAGGAGATGGGGTAAATATGAATGCTACAATTATTAAGGGTAGAAAATATGTCATTAGTTTTATATTTCTAATTGTGCAATAGAAACCATGCTTAGGATTAATACATGCATTAGAAATCCTGCTTTTAAGAAATTTTGTAATCATTTAGAAATCTGGCTCTTAGGAAAATTTAGAAATCCTGCTCTTAGGAAATTCTGCAATCATGTTGTGCATTTAGAAATCTTGCTCTTAGGAAATTCTGCAATCATGCTATGCATTTAGAAATCCTGCTTTAGGAATCATGTATATGAATCGTTAGATACCATGATTAGGTTCTCGTCATACTCACTCAGCTACTCTTAGTTAAACTACTAATGCATGAAAAGGAGTATCAACGGTCTCATCCTGCTTTAAACAACTGGTAATAATCCCTGCATATCTTTGCAATATTTAGAACAACATGTTTTAGGTAAAAACAATCTCCAAACTATTTTGATAATTCTGAGTAACTGCTGCATATTACTTTACGCCTAGGCAAGCCTTAGGCAATCACTTAAATAAAACCAGAACCATCTCTGTGATTAGTGTTTAACTATCAACTGTTAAAATCAGTAGGCAAGCCTGAATCGGACTTCTTATCTGAGTCATGTGATAAATCCAATTCTGCTATTGTCACTTAGATACCATGCTTTAGGATTCTGAGTTAAAATGTGGACATTATCTGTGTATGAGTCGTGCTGTCTATGTGCATTACTTGTGGAGGTATACCTGAGCCTTCTATTTGCTTCTCTGTGTTTTCCCCTCTAAATGCAGTTCTATGTGTTCTAATTTATCGCCTAGCATTTTTCCTTTAAACCTAAGGGTCTGCCTAGAACCTCCCTCATATGATAGAAGTCCTAAATTCCTCCGAGACTGATAGAAAGGGACGGGTAACAACATGCAATAGGGGGTCGAGACCAACCCTCGCTTTAATTACCTTCACGAGGCGGGAAATGGTAGATATGGATATGATGACCGGTCCGTTAATGCCACGTGTAGACCCTCTTTGAGGAGTGTCATACTGGGTATTGCATTAATGTGATCCATATTATAAACAAACCTAGGACCCCCTCCCCCTTTTATGCTTAGATTGTAATTCTTTTCAAAAAGTCTTGTTTTTCATTGATTATTTCTCAAACACCTCTGTATCAAAACTTAAATCCCCTATTATGTGAGCCCTACTTGTCTATATGCTAATTGTACAAATTCATACAAAAAACTGTTTGGCCGTGAACCACACTAGTGGATTTTTAGGGGTGCCTAACACCTTCTCCTTAGGATAATTTCAAGCGCTTACCTTGTCTCTAGTTATCAAACGTAGTTATAAATAAACCCCCATAGGTGTCCTAACGGACCTTAAATCATTAGGTGGCGACTCTTCAAAAATGCAAACCCCTTTCCCAAAAGGAAAGAGTTGTCCCATACCAAAATGTCATAAACCCGATTTTCGCAAAGGGAAAAGGGGGCGCGACAGACGGTGTACTTTCTATTCCATGTCACAATTAACGTGTGTTAGAGGATTGTCAAGAATATTGGCTCAGGTATGTTAAGGCTATCCCTTCTTTCTTTTTGGCATGATCCATACCATACGAACGAAATGTGCAAATGCACAAATTCCATAAATGACTCTATTCATAGAAGTATTGAAGATATCTATGTTCTTGAATTTTCATGTGTCATAATATTTTATCATCTGTTCATGGGTCTCAGAAAAATATGAAAGTTGAAAAGAGTTTATTTTATTATATTACTCAAAGGCAAAATGGTCTTGTGACAATTCGAAAGATTTTATTAACGTACTTTTCATTCATTGTATTTATGTACATTAACCCGTGACCAAATGGTGTTATATACGCATATATATGTATGTATGTATATGTATATGGGATATGGGAAAGGTTATGGCATTATATATGCACCACCATCTGATCAGCTAGTATACGTTGATGATTTTGCCCACAGTGGCCGATATGATATTATGGGACACCCTCAGAGGCTGATGATGTTATGAAACGTGTACCTATGCATGACATGACATTCATACGCATATGCATGATGCTAAAGGTAATTTATGATTTACAGAGTTATCCATACTCACAGGTTGAGTCAATTACTCTATATTTCTTCCATGTCTGTTATGTACTAATTTATGTGCCTTACATACTCGGTACATTTTTTGTATTGACGTCACTTTTGCCTGGGGACGCTGCGTTTCATGCCCGCAGGTCCCGATAGACAGGTCGAGATCTCTCCAAGTAGGCTATCAACTCAGCGAAAGATGTTGGTGCGCTCCATTTGCTTCAGAGTTGCTTATTTGGTTAGTATGATTTAGACGTGTATTGTTTGGTATAGCGGGATTCTGTCCCGACCTTTATGGTATTTATGTACTCTTAGAGGCTTGTAGACATATGTCATGTACGTGAAAGATTGTACGGCCTTGTTGGCCTATGTTTTGAGTTTATAAATGACTATGTTAGCCTATTAGGCATGTATGTCACTTGTATATGATGATGTAATAAGAAAGATACGTTACGTTCGTACTCAATTGAGTAAGGTACCGGTGCCCGTCGCGGCCCATCGGTTTGGGTCATGATAGTCGGGATACAGCTAACAGTTATATTAAAACTAACAGAGGCTCTTTATGGCCAATGATAAGCAATAAATGAAGAACAACTATGAAGATAATAAATGAAAGCAATAATATCGAGAGAGTATATTAGAGAGCAAGTAGAATGTTCTTTTGTATTTCGTGTGGAGCAATTGAAGAAACAGAACTTACGAAATGATAAGGACCCCCTTTATATAGGAGGGGAATCCCAACATAGTACAAAATGCATTGATTACAAAGAAAAGAAGGGGGATGGGACAACTAGCCGATGTCATGATGCGGGCTCAGACTAGCCTCAGTCTAGCCTGACAGACTTTATCAGCTCTGGCTGCACCTCTTGGGAACTCCCTTTTTTTTCAATATAGTTGTTGGTCTACATTACCCCTAGGATGAGCCTCGACAGCCCTCGAAGGTGAAACTCGACCCCAATCTCGAGCCTGGGATGTATGTTCGCTGGGCATCATAATGACGAGGAAATTGGTTCCTCCGATTTCACCGTGCGCAAATAGTCTCCGCGTTTCTTAGAGTGAAAGTGATAAGAAACGACTTTGAACATTTGCCCCCTTCGATATTCTTGTAACGACGACAATCACAAGGTACCAAAAGACGGTGTACACATCCCTTGAAGGCCTCCGCATTGATTATGGCAGTTAGCTGCCCCTTGGCCTTCTTCAATGCACTTGCGGGGCTTCTATAAACAACCCTTTCCTTGTTCTTTCCAACTCATTACATTTCCAAAACCCAAGAAAGGTTCCTTCTTCCTTTACCCTTGTTATTTCCTAAGAACGCGACTCCTCTTTTTCTCCCAGAATTTTCTAACAATGGCGAATACTTCTGCCTCTGTTTCCTAGGAGAACGTGGCCTCATCCTCTCTCTTTTGTCTCAAGGTGAAGTGACACTTCCTCCTCATGCTGAGGAATGCGTTCTAGGATCTTTCGTGATGGCTTATGATTTTAAGGTCGAGAGGCCTTCTTCAAAGCCAGGGCGTAGTGAGCCTGGGACTCAGTATACTAGCTCGATAACAGACATCGGAAGAGTGAAAACTGATTGTTGCTGGGGGACGTAGTACTTGTGGAGATCCCTTCTTGGGAGGAGGATATTACGACACACAAAATAGGTTTCCTCAATGTGTACACTTATCCATTTACTCTAGGGCCGGTAGGGTCGTCTTCGCCCCGATCGACCCCGTGATTCTCAACTTCTACGAATGATGCCAAGTGACCGTTGGCCAGATTCATCCTTCATTCTGGCGTGTTGTTTATATGATTAGGTACTACGTGAATATGATCAGGGAGATGTCCTTCACCCTTGATCATCTGATCCGGATGTATAGCCCCCATCTCTTTCGTGGGGGTCTAATCAAACTCCGCTGCCGAGCCCTAAGGGCCCTCTTTGCGTGCACCGAGGAGCCCGAGAATGGAGGATGGATAAGCCGCTTTGTTCGAGTAAGGACTTCTTACCTGATCCTGGCGAAAAAGATGTCGTTTCCCGAGAGGTGGAATGTGGAATGTAAGTATACACATCATCTAGCATTCCCTCGCTTCTCTTTGAATATGTTCTCCCACGCACTTAACTTTTCTTGCTAATGCCGCCGTAGCAATTTACCCTGGTGTGGTTCCGGACCTCCCGGGTTGGGTTAGCCTCTTCGACTCGATTTGGCCGTATGCTGAGCGAGTGTGGTGTGATTTATCCCAGGCTCGGTGGAAAGCTAAGGATCATGGTAAGCCTCTCATCCTCTTCGACCTAAATTGCTACTGGCAGCGCTCTCGTTCCCTATGCTTACCTTTTGCATTTGTCCAGGTCTGGGGGATGTCCCCATGATGAAGGGAGCATTACCCGGCGGGGAAGGTGATTTGGTACCTGATGAAGGGAAGAAGAGAAAAAGGGATCCATTGGACGGGCCTTTTGAGTCTAAGAAGATTAAGGCGGAAGAGGCTAAGGCCGACCCGGCAACTCCAACACTGGAAACGGTGGGAAACCCTCGAGTTGAGGGTGAGGAGGAAAATAGTTTCTCGACAGCACCCAAGAGAGGGATAAACCTGGTCGATCTTGGGGCCGTAGAGATGATGGCTTCCGAGCCAGAGACTGATGGTGTTGCGGTCCTACTTTGTGGCAAAGAGACAATTGAGGGAGCATCGGGTTCTGCCCCCGAGCTGGTCGGTGGTCAGAGTTCCCCTTGGTCTGGGGTGATTTCATCAGGTGGTTCAGCAGGGCCTAGTTTTGGGGCTTTGAATGGACAAGGGATGGTCCTGACTGACCTTGTTAGTGCCGTTGTCGTGAATGATTCTCCTCAGAGAATGAATCTACCTTCTAAAGGAGTACAAGATGCCCTGTACAAAGGATCTCTTGATGCGAGGATGACTGTCAAAGGCAGAGATGTGCTCGAAAGGCCTCCAACCGTTCCCAGGGAGTCCTTGAGATCGATTCTTCACTCATCTTTGGTGATATGAGCAGGCTTTGTGAGCAGGTAATCTTTGCAAACCTTGCCTGTTGCTCGAGCCTCAGTTGCCTTGACCTTTGTCTCTCTAACTTGTCTTTTTTCATTGCTTCAGGCCAAGGCACTTTACAATCAGACTATCACCCGGTATCAGGTCGAGGTGACCCGTCTCGAGCGTGAGAAGGCTCTCCTTGCTGAATAGGTTATTTAGTCCTCATTTGCCATTTTCTGAATGTTTTGCCAAATCCTAGTGTTTTAACATCTTGGATCAGATTTGTGCAGTTTGAGAAGGAAGGTGCCCTGCTGAGGGAGGAGCTTCGGGCCAGAGACTTTGAAGTCTCCAAACTTAAACGATGCGAGAGAGAGATAACTTCCGAGAGGGATGCCCTCCAAGAGAAGGTGACCTTAGTTAGGTGCTAGCTTAGCGAGGCGAGGGAGGATGGTAGAAAGTACAGAGGTCTTCATTTCGAGTTAGTGGCTGCATTATCCAGGATCAAAACTAAAGCCGAGACGCTTATATCTTTGCATGGAGAGGATGCTATTGCGACAAGCGCTCAAGCCGGAGGGGCACCCGAGGAGGCCGAGCCGAGATTGACTCAGGCAGTGGAGCGTGATCGATTAGGATCTCGGGGGAAAACTTTTGGGGACATACATGCGGGAGATATCATTTTGCCTGCCGAGCTCGAGAGGGTGGAGACCCTAAAGAAGAGAGATGCTGCCTTGGTAGATTTCTGTGGTGCACCGAGCAGTGGCTCAGGAGGAGATAAAAATGAAGGTAGATCCCCCGAAGGGGAAGAGGCCGTCGAAGAGGGGCCACTGAAGGACCCGTAGTTGTCGGGGTGAAACCTTTATCGAAGATGTAGGTTCGATAGTAGATTAGGACTCTATTCGATTCTTTCTTTATAAGGGGTTTTCAAGACTTGTAGACATCCCCTTGGAGGTTATAAAAAGGCTTTTTATTTCCTATTCCATCCTTCCTTTTTGTTTTTCGGAAATACTGTATGATACATTTTAACATTCGACCCAAGGTCCCGAACTTTGGGTTAGACCATCGGGCTTCGCTATCATCGAGTGACTCGCCTTTTATGCATCTGGTCGGTACGACCTTTGATCATAGCACTGATGACAGTGACATATACACTGGGTTGGTTCCCCCTTTTAGAGTAAGCTGGCATTTGAGCTGTCGTGCTTTTGCTTTTAGGCGTCTTTATTAGATTAAGCTCAGTCTCCAGGTCGGATCTCGACTCGAGTTCATTTTACCCTTGTGTTTTTAGAATTTTGAGATGGCCCTTAGGCTCTTATGCGTTGGGTTGGAGCGACCTTATGTGTGGGCTGGCGATTATGGCTCTTACGCCTTGGGTCGAAGCAACCTTTTATACGGGCTGGCGACAATGGCTCTTAGGCCTTGGGTCTGAGTGACCTTTTATGTGGGTGGCCCTAGGGCTCATTAGGCTGGAGACAATGGCTCTTATGCCTTGGGCCGGTGTGGCCTTTTTTAGTATGGGCTGGCGACAATGGCTCTTACACCTTGCTCTTAGGCATATTTAATTAACTATTTTGGGTTCAGTCTCTGAATCGTGTTACAACTCGAGCTCTTTCGACCCTCAAGTTTTGTGTGGGCTGACGACAATGGCTCTTACGCCTTGGGTCGAAGCGACCTTTTATGTGTGTGGCCCTGAGGCTCATTTGGCTGGCGATAGTGGCTCTTACGCCTTGCTCTTAGGCATATTTAATTAACTATTTTGGGTTCTTTCTCCGAATCGGGCTATGCCTCGAGCTCATTCGACCCTCAAGTTTTGTGTGGGCTGGCAATAATGGCTCTTATGCCTTGGGTCGAAGCAACCTTTTATGTGTATGGCCCTGAGGCTCATTAGGCTGGCAAAAATGGCTCTTACACTTTTGGTCGATGCGACCATTTATGTGGGCTTTAATTTTCCCTCAATAAGGATTTTTGAAATAGTGTTTGCGTGACTCTTTGATGGCTTAATAAAAGCCTCGATTGTGAGTTGTTATA
This sequence comes from Nicotiana sylvestris, assembly GCF_000393655.2. Classification (NCBI taxonomy): domain Eukaryota; kingdom Viridiplantae; phylum Streptophyta; class Magnoliopsida; order Solanales; family Solanaceae; genus Nicotiana; species Nicotiana sylvestris. Next base: position 88,184,802 of record NC_091059.1, on the reverse strand, counting down.
TGGCGATAATCGAGCACCTCGAGAGGTTTGGTTCGGAGGCTGAGTATCTCGAAGCCGATGTTTAGGAGCCGGCGTGGTCGAAGCTCTTTTGCTTGTATCGAGGGTATCCTGTTTAATCGGTTCTTTTCGAAGTAGATTTGATGTAATTGAAGGCTGTGATTTTGTAGCGATAGTCGGGCATCCCCGAGTCACATTAGTTCAGCTGGTACAGCCGTGTAACTAGAGTCATTTGTGTTCGGTTGAAGCCTTTAAGTCCCAAATAAGATAGTTTCAGCATCTATATCGAGGTTATGCCTTTTTAGGGGTCTTACAAGTTCGATATATAGCCGAAACTTTGGGATCGGGTTTATGCCTTTAGTAAGGTCTTACAAGTTTTACATGCCTTTGAGGTCTTACAGTTTTGGATACTTGGTACAAGTATTGTTCATGCCTTGCTTGAGGTCTTACAGATATAGTTGATGCTTTATGTAGGTCTTATGAGACTGAGTCGCCCGTTCGGGGTCTTATGGCCTCGGATTATGATAAGTCGATGGAGGTGGCGCTTGATGGTAGTCCCCGAGTCGTCGAGGGTTTCTTGACTCGGGAGCCATTATTTGCAAACTTGGTATTGCCTTATTGAGGTCTTACGATTTTGGCGATTCCGACTCTGAGGTCATGCAATTTTTGAGATTTCGGCGTCAGTCTCTGAGTGTTCGTGACACGTTCAGTTTTAGAGACATGATCTTGATGTTGCCTTTTTGAGGGCTTACAAGTTTGGAGTTTTGACCCGGGGGTCATTCAGGTGCTGAATCGTTGATGCCAATATCCGAGTGTTTAGGACATTTTTGACAGAGGAGTCCTCTTTGCTAAAATGTCAAGTTTCTTTTGAAGGGTACAATGCTTTGATGAAAAGTGTTCTTTGATTACCTAGTACAAGTACACATGTTTTTGCCGTTAAAAGGTTGCTTGCTATATATGGGCACGGTTCGTTCGACCATTTGGCCCGATACATTATTTTTCCTATCGAGGTCCTATTTGGGGTGCCTTGGCTTTAGCGAGTGGGTGACCTTGCAGAGGGAGGCCCCCAAGTATTCAAGGTGGATTGAAAAAGAAATCTCGAATAATTGTTGAGTCTCCTTTAGGTGTCGTATGGCCATTGCCTCGTTAAAAACCTTGCCGGTAAAACCCTTCTAGGGACAAAATCTGGTCGAAAGAAAAGAGTGCAACAGATGCTCGAGGATGTTCTGAGAATTTTCAATCGGATGCCCTAGCAATAATATCATTTTAGCATTGATATGTTCCAGATGCATGGAAGTTGTTTGCCCTCCATGGTACCGAGCTTGTAAGACCCTTTGCCGACTACTCTGAGGACGCGGTACGGTCCTTCCCAATTTTGGCCTAGTTTTCCTACATTAGGGTTTCGAGTGTTAAGGGTGACTTTCCTTAGAACCAAGTCCCCTACTCCGAAATGCTGGAGGTTTGTTCTCCTATTATAATATCTTTCGATCCTTTACTTTTGGGCGGCCATCCGGACCAGTAAGGTTTCTCGTTTTTCATCTAGTAGTTCGAGGGTTGTTGTCATGGCCTCGTTGTTGGAGCTTTCAGTGGAGTGTTGGAATCTAGCACTCGGCTCCCCGACCTCCACTGGTATTAAAGCCTCGGCGCTGTATACTAGAGAGAAAGGTGTTTCCCCTGTGCTTGATTTTGAAGTTGTTCGGTATGCCCACAGTACTTTGGGAAATATTTCCCTCCACTTTCCCTTGGCGTTTTCCAACTTCTTTTTCAAGTTTTGGATGATGGTTTTATTTGTGGACTCGGCCTGGTTGTTTGCACATGGGTGGTAGGGCGTCGATAGGATTCTCTTGATTTTGTGATCCTTAAGGAATTGTGTTACCTTGCTCCCGATGAACTGCCTCCCGTTATCGCATGTTATCTCGGAAGGAATCCTGAATCGACACATAATATGGTCCCAAATGAAGTTAATGACTTCCTTTTCTCTTACCTTCTCGAAGGCCTGCGCTTCCACTCATTTTGAGAAATAGTCAGTCATAAATAAAATGAATTTAGCTTTACTTGGTTCTGTCGGTAGGGGCCCGACGATGTCCATCCCCCATTTCATGAATGATCATGGCGATAAAACCAAATGTAGTTGTTCACTGGGTTGGTGAATCATAGGGGAAAATCTCTGGCATTTATCAAATTTTCAGATGAACTCCTTAGTTTCTTTTTCCATGTTATCCTAGTAGTAGCCTGCCCTGATTATTTTTCGGACGAAGGAGTTGCGCCGGAGTGATTTCTGCAAGTACCCTTGTGGATTTATTGGAGTACGTAATCTGTATCCCCCCTCCCTAAACATACTACTAGAGGCCATCAAAAGTTCTTCTGTACAGAGTCTTATTTTCATCGAGCGAGAATCGGGCTGTTTTGGTTCGTAGGGCCCTCGATTCCTTTGGATCCGCGGGCAATTTTCCGTCTTTTAGATAATCAATATATTTATTTCTCTAGTCCCATGTTAGGCTGATGGAATTAACCTCCGCGTGACCTTCCTCGATCACTGATTTAGATAGCTAAATAACAACCCCGGGGAGTAGGTCATCTTCTTCAACAGACGATCCTAGGTTTGCGAGGGCATCAGCCTCGCTATTCTGCTCTCGAGGTACATGGACTAAATCCCATTCTTTGAGACGACGTAATTCGACTTGGATCTTGTCCAAATACCTCTGCATCCTGTCTTCTCGGACCTGTACCTCCCATTCACCTAGTTTACTACCAGGAGTGAATCGCATTTTGCTTCCATGGTCTCGACTCCCAAGCTTTTGGCCAGTTCTAAACCTGCAATCATAGCCTCGTACTCGGCTTCATTGTTAGTGAATTTTGCAATTTTTATAGATTGTCTGATCACGCCACCCGTAGGTGGCTTTAGGACTATACCGAGTCCAGAACCTCTCATATTTGTGGCGCCGTCGGTGAACAGGGTCCATACCCAGGAAGACGTGCATGATTTCAGTAAAAGTTCCTTTTCTACCTCGAGAACGAGGGAGGGCGAGAAATTGGCCACGAAGTCCGCCAGGATTTGGGACTTGATGGTCGTTCGAGGTTGATACTCGATATTATACCCCCCGAGTTCGATGGCCCATTTGGCTAATCGACACGATAGTTCGGGTTTGTGCAATATGTTCCGGAGGGGGTATGTCATCAGAACACAAATATGATAGTATTGAAAATAGGGTTTCAATTTTCGCGATGCGCTTATTAACGCAAGAGCCAATTTTTCGAGGTGTGGGTACATAGTTTCGGCATCCCCTAGGGTCCGGCTTACATAATAAACATGGAATTGTGTACCATGTTCTTCCCAGACTAGCGCGCCGCTTACCGTTATCTCGGATACGACCAAGTATAGATATAGTGTTTCATCCTCTTTTGGCATGTGGAACAAAGGTGGGCTAGTCAGATATCTCTTTAGCTCTTCTAAGGCGTGTTGGCATTCTGGATTCCATTCGAAGTTGTTCTTTCTTTTGAGTAAATAGAAGAAATGATGGCTCCTATCGGATGACCTGGATATGAATCTGCCCAGAGCCGTTATTCTACCTGTTAGCTGTTGCACGACCTTTACATTGTTTACCACCATGATTTCTTCGATGGACTTGATTTTATCAGGGTTAATCTCGATCCCCATGTTTGATACCGTGAAGCCTAAGAATTTTCATGAACCCACCCCGAAGGCACCTTTATCGGAGTTGAGCTTCATGTTGTAACTTCTGAGGACGTCGAATATTTCCTGCAAATGAGTTAAATGGTCCTCTGCGTGCAGGTACTTAACTAGCATGTAATCAATATATACTTCCATGGATTTACCTATTTGACTCTCAAATATTTTATTAACTAGATGATGGTATGTAGCCCGTGCATTTTTTAGTCAGAAAGGCATTACATTGTAACAGTAGGTACCATACTTTGTGATGAACGAGGTTTTCTCTTTATCTTCGGGGTTCATCTGAATTTGATTGCATCTTGTATAGGCATCAATAAAAGTGAGGGTCTCGTGGCCGGCCGTAGCATTGATCAGACGATCGATGTTAGGCAATAGGAACGAATCCTTGGGACACGCCTTATTTGAGTCTTTATAGTCTACACACATTCTTAGCTTATCTCCCTTTTTGGGTACCACTACTACATTGGCCAGCCACTCGGGATTTTTTACTTCTCTAATGGACCCTATTTTAAGGAGTTTTGTTACCTTATCCTTGATGAATTCATGTTTTATCTCGAACTGGGGTCTTCATTTTTGCTTCACTAGTTTAAACCTAGGGTCGACACTTAGTCGGTGGGAGGTTATTTCCAGAGGGATACCTGTCATATCTAAGTGGGACTATGCAAAACAGTCGATATTATTGATAAAGAATTGAATGAATTTTTTCCTAAGTTTGGGGGTTAATCCCGTCCCCAGGTATACCTTTTGATTGGGGAGGTGTTCGATCAAAACAGCTTGCTCCAGATCTTCGATCGTCGATTTCGTTGCATCCAACTCTTTAGGGGCAATAAAAGTTCAAGGAGTGAGGAAATCTTCTTTGTCATCATCGGGGGTCTGTATGCTCCCAGACACGTCCGAGGTCGGGAGTACGGGGGTCGACTCCTCCAAATAAACCGCAAACATTTCTTTCGCTACATGTTGTTCTCCATATATGGTTGTTACACCATCCTTTGTCGGAAATTTAATCATCTGGTGTAGTGTTGACGGTACTGCCCTCATGTTGTGTATCCACAGCCTACCAAGCAATGCATTATACCTTATGTCGCTATCGATGACTTGAAACTTTGTGTTCTGAACCGTGTCGGTCGTGTCGACTGGGAGGGTGATTTCTCCTTTTATCATTTAGCTTGTCATGTTAAAGCCGTGGAGGACCCTGGAGGCGGGTATGATCTAGTCAAGCAACCCAAGTTGTTCTACTACCCCTGACTTGATTATGTTGGCCGAGCTGCCTAGATCCACGAGCAAACGTTTAACTTGAATGTTGTTTAAAAGAAATGAGATTACCAGCGCGTCATTGTATGGTTTTGTCAAAGTCTCGAGGTCCTCTTTGCTGAACGCGAGGGTGTCTTCAGCCACGCGGTCTCAGATCGAACCTTCTATTGCGTAGGATATTTTTGGCCACTTGATCATGGGCCCTTGGGGAATGTCGACCCCTCCAATAATCATATGAACGACATGCCGAGGGACCTCTTTTTGTGCCCAGGTTGTAACAGCCACATCATTCTCTCCCCGGTTCTCTGGGTAGTCATTTTCATCTCTATTTATTGAGTTAGGCATTTCGACCTGAAATTTTAAGATCTTGGACAAGAACAGGTGTGAAAGATAACTTGCATTATGTGACGAAACCAGCAAGAAAATGATCACTATTATTTTTAGCCCCATGGTGGGTTCCAAACTTTTACCGTGAAAATGGTAATAACAACTAAATTTGATTATGGGACTCTAAAAATACGTGATCTATTTTTATACTAGTTGTTAAGCAATTGATGCTATGTGAGTGAGACTTAGAAATGAAATGAGAGTTAAAGATAAGGCGATAATCAAACCGTTGGCCAATTATCGGGGCCTCGAGTTTGTTGATTTGGGGCCTCGGGGTCTATTCCGGAGCTTGGTAGGGAGCTATCAAGGGGGGTCGGGATACTGCTAACAAATATAATAAAAATGACGAAGGCTCTTTATGTCCAATGATAAGCAATAATTGAAGAACAACTATGAAGATAATAAATGAAAGCAATAATATCAAGAGAATATGTTAGAGAGCACGTAGAATGTTCTTGTGTATTTCGTGTGTAGCAACTAAACTTACAAAATGATAAGGACCCCCTTTATATAGGAGGGAAATCCTAACATAGTACAAAATTCATTGATTACAAAGAAAATAAGGGGGATGGGACAACTAGCTAATGTCATGATGCGGGCTCAGACAAGCCTCAGTCTAGCCTGACAGACTTTATCGGCTCTGGCTGCACCTCTTGGGAACTCCCCTCTTTTCCAATATAGTCGTTGGTCTACATTGCCCCGAGGCCGAGCCTCGATAGCTTTCGAATGCGAAACTCGACCCCAATCTCGAGCCTCGGGAAGTATGTTGGCGGGGCATCATAATGACGAGGAAATTGGTTCCTCCGATTTCACTATGCACATTAGTCATTAACTAAGTACACGTGTGACCCTTGACAACTCACTTACGATCTTGCACAACTTGCTCACGTTCTTGCTATGCCAAGTCATCCTTACTACACTCAAGATAGCTAAGGAATGTTAGATAAGAAAGACAAGAGAAATTTTTCAAAGGAAACTTTGTATTGTAGAGAACTTGAATTGTTTTACTTGGTGATTTTACAAATAAATGGCCCCTTTATATACTAGTCTCATAGGGGCTAATGTGTAAATATTAATTGTTACACAAGTCCTTAATATTTACAAGTAAGTCCCTTCTCTAGAATATTCTACAAGCCTAAAAGATTCCAAGGATTTTCCTAGAAAATCCATAGGATTTTAAGGTCTTCCATGAGAAATCTCCATATTTCTCTAGAACCTTCCAACATGTGCTAGTATATTTCATATGTAAGCTTTCCATAAGGCAAAAATATATGCCATGTGGAACTTGCGTGGCATGATGATATGGCAGGTCATAACACTCTCCCCCACCCAATTTTGTGTCGCCCTCGGCATAAAGCATCAACATGTACACACGCACCTCGCCTTGGTGTCGCCGGATATCTTTGTCTGTTAGCCATTATGCTCTATGGGGCAGTTCGTCTTCTCGTGTCACAAGGTACGGGTCACCTTTCTTCTTACCCTGTTTGTAATTTGGACGGCTAGCAATGATGGCCTCGATCCTCCGCCCATCGAATGCCCTTCCTTGCTCTTGGCATGAATCTTCCCATGACTCAATCAAGTCTAGCAGCTTCTCAAACATCGGGTCCATGCTTCCACTCCCTATTTGGCTGCCCTCCATGGTCCAGCATTACTGGCAAACTTGAACCCTCTACTTGGTACATCGTCTGAGTCGGATAACGTGCCATCACTCTGTAACTCGCCATCCTCTTCAACTATGTATGTCCAACTTTTCTTGCTGCCACCATGCTCCATTTGTATGGCGCCAAGATAGGCTTTGGAATCCCCTACTTTCGGGTTAGATTCCAAGCGTATCTGTCCAATGCAGGCAGTTTCTCATGTGTTACCCTAATGTGCTTGAGCAAAGTTCCCGATCATTGCTGCAAGCTTCCCCAACTCTGGGCATTTACTTTCTCGATGTGATCCTTCATAGAAGTAGCACCCTCCCTTAGGCACGTACTCGCTATAGTTTTTCGGCCCCTTTCCGTTTTTCTTGGACCCTTGTCCGTTATAGGATGGCCCCTTGCCATTGCCCTTATATACCTCGGTTATGCCTTTCCCCTTGTCCTCGTCACGATCTCCTTCATCCCTCTCGGCGTTGCCTTCTTTGAACTTGGCAGGTTCCATCTTGAAGTCAATAAGTGACTCGGTTACCCCTATGAACTCGTTCACGTAGGATACTTGATGTCTTCTTAACTCCTACTTTGCTCAATTTTGCAATCCGTTGATGAAGTAGAAGAGGGAATCTTCCTTGGACAATGACGATATCTGCAGTAATAAGGTAGTGAACTCGCGCACATACTCCTAAATTGTGGCCTCTGTCAGAGCTCCCTTAGCTTCCGCCAGTCTGCTACCTCGTGTGCGTCCCATGCACCGCCATACTGCTTTCTCTTAGGGACCTTCACATTGGTCCCTTTTACAAGTACCAAGCCCTTGGTAATTCCGATCATGGTTCCATACAAAACTTCCTCTAGCAATCTTTTGTTTTCTTTCAAACATTCCTTAGTCATAACCTTTGCTCTGATACCACGTTGTCACATTCTTAGTCATTAACTAAGTACACGTGCGGCACTTGACAACTCGCTCACGATCTTGCAGAACTTGCTCATGTTCTTGCTATGTCAAGTTAGCCTTACTACACTCAAGATAGCTAAGGAATGTTAGATAAGAAAGACAAGAGAAATTTTCCAAAGGAAACTTTGTATTGTAGAGAACTTGAATTGTTTTACTTGGTGATTTTACAAATGAATGGCCCCTTTATATACTAGTCTCATAGGGGCTAATGTGTAAATATTAATTATTACACAAGTCCTTAATATTTACAAGCAAGTCCATTCTAGAATATTCTACAAGCCTAGAAGATTTCAAGGACTTTCCTAGAAAATCCATAAGATTCTAAGGTCTTCCATGAGAAATCTCCATATATCTCTAGAATTTTCCCACATGTGCTAGTATATTTCATATGTAATCTTTCCATAAGGCAAAAATATATGCCAAGTGGCACCTGCGTGGTATGATGATATGGCGGGTCATGACACAAAGCTCTACCAAAATGAACACCTTCCTTCAACAAAATAATATTCTCTTTTGTTGAGAATAAGCTCGATACTTATATTTTCTCCTTTTCTCAACTCTCTTTTTCACTACATCCACCGTACTTTTTTCATCCACATCACAACACTTTTCTCATCCACAACACAAAAAAGAAACATCACTATTTATAGGTGTAAAATTTCCTACATATTATAAATAACAAAGTAGTGTGATAATAAAATTGTAGAACATGATTGGTGGTTACAAACTTCAATCTTTAATGAGTAATTAGTGATAGATCATGGCATTAGTGATTTCTTGAGTTACACCAAAGATAATGATCATTTTCTTGGCAATTATAACTACTACCTTACAACAAATAATGCATTTTATTAATATTAAAATGCACATAGTACCAACGATTAGTAATGGTTACACCTAGTTGGTTATAGCTCGTTAGGTGTCAATTATATATAATTTTGGATCGTGACAATATCTCTGTATAATGCATCATACGTCTAGGTATACTGTTGTGTCCATATATCCAACTTTGGCCCCACCGGTCGACAAGCCTACTTAGTTTAATTAACAAAATGGAAACTAATTTGGGAAGAAGTCGACCATTGCAGAGAAGTTTTATTTTGTGTCTCATACAACTTACACTAGTTGTATGTGGCTCCTTTTTGTCTCACAAATTTGTGGATCTCAATCTTACACTTCTGGGTCCACAAAACTGTGAGACAAAAATATTGCCTCATACAATTAGTATCAGTTGTATGAGACACAAAATAAAATTTTCCACCATTGCATGTGATATGGGCACGCACTACATAAAGCATCCAAAATCAGTGATTTCATGTAGCTAACACTGTTCTTATACACTCTCAAAAGCTGCAAATGCTCCTCCAACCAAAAGTGTCAAGGTGAAGAAAATTGATGATGTATTAAGAAAGGCCAAACTATCCTTTTCATGGTATCGAACTTTAATCCGACATATCACTTTTTGGCAGACAACATAATATAATCCAACTTGTTGTACTGCTCCTGTGACAGTAGATGTCAAATTTTTCCTACATGGATTTGATTAACCAATAACCAGACATAAGTATACCACCCCACTCACTTGATCAGTCTTGTCATGTTCCTCCGCTTTCTTTTTCTTGCAAAGAATTGGTTCATTTACTCGTTTTATTTTCCCGTTTCAATTTAAATGAGATAGTTTGACTTATTATAGAGTTTAAGAAAAAAGATAAAGACTTTTGAAACTTGTGATTTTAAAAGCTTAAGGGTTAAAAGCTTTGTGGGACCGTAATATTTATGTGATTATAAAAGTTTCGCATTAAGAGTAAAATGAATAAAATAAAAAATTTAAAGTTAATTATTTCCAATTATATAAATGAGTCATTCTTTTTTAAAGGACTTAAAAATACGGTATGTCATTTATATTGAACCGGAATAAGTATATTTTTTTAGCGAAAATACATAAAATGCACTTTGTACCTACCTGAAAAAAACTTACACTTATTAACTTTTACGGGCATCTTATTATTTCCTCTGTTTTTGTCCAAAGTGAAATTAATATCCCTTAATGTATATGCCAAAGCAAGTATAGTTATTTTCTTCATAGTGCGTGAGATGCCGAAAAAAAGCCCAAGAATTAAGTTAGTATTTGTACATAAATTTGGTTGAAACTTGAAAAAAAAATATGAGATGAAAAATAATTTTTGAAAATTAAAATTGTACTTAAATATACATTTTATTTGAAAAGAAGTTAAAGTTTATGAGACCGGGATAATGGGCCGGGCCTTCCCGTCCCTTTTGACACACATAATCTTTACATATTGAAGTTGATCACATATAGTGGAATTTATGAACAATTAGCAGTAAAAATTTGAAAACAAAATTCAAAGTGACGAGATCTGCCAGAAAATGATATGAACATTAAATGTGGATTACAATCAATCAGCTAGTATTACTTATTCAACTTATAAGTGTTCTTGAATTTCGATGGAAGCAAATTGTGATGTCTCTTCCAAGTGAAGCCTCAAAAGAGAAGCGTGGGATTTTATTGAAGGCATATTCCCCGAAATAATGTCAAAGCTGAATCCAACATTACGTATTGTAGGAAACTTTCATAGAGTTTCAAATTGCAGCTCTGATGTCAGATTTTCGAGAACATTAGCAAATGAAGGGCCTCTAATGTTAAAGGTAAAAGATTGTGCAATTGATGATAAAGACCAGGGGCAGGGGCGGAGCTACGGGATGCGGGTTCGGCGAACCCAGTAGCTTTTGTTCAAACCATGTATTTATCTTAAGAAATCCATTAAATATGTACAACTTATTAATTTAGAATCCAATAACTTAAAAAGATTACAATTTCGAACTCATAAGATTCAAATTCTGGCTCCGTCTCCTATCAAGACACAAATGTAATTATACTGAGTATGCATACCATATATTCATCCTTCTATATAGTCCGCACTCCACACAAGTTTCAAGAATATTTGACTTTGCTAGAATACGTAAAATATATAATTTACCAACACTTTGCTCCCATTTGAATATAGATTTTGGCTACCATTTTTTTCAATTTTTTTTTTAAAAACATTGTTTATTTATAAAACTTGATCAGAATTTAATTTTTTTTTCCTACTTTCAAGTTTCAAAAACTGGTCTGGGAATTTTTTTTGCATAAAATGTTTTCCTCCACTCCAAAACTTCATCTTATTTTCAAGAAAAATGCATTAGAAATATAATAATACTTAATGCTATGTTAACAAAAAGTTTAGCTAATTACTCATACTAACCCTTACCCTGAACCTTGAACACTAAGTTTAGTGACTTTGTCCAAACACAACTTCAACTTCAAAAAATTATTTTTTAACACAATTTTAAAAATTCTTTTTTTTTTCCAACTTTCAATCAAATCTATATCCCAACGCTAACTTGTATTATTTTAGAAATGAGGCCCAAATATTTATGTCATAACAAGTAAGATGTTTTACTCCATTTTTGGGTCAACATATTTAACGTACTGTTATGAAATACATATTCATATGGATGTCCACTAATCAAATATATTTCCCACAACTCTTCTCCATTATGTAAATAACCCTCACTACTTCTTACCATTATAATTATAACTCCCACAACTCCATAATACCATATTTATAATATCCCTTTGTATACCTTAATGTCATCCTATAAATAGAGGGTTTGGGCATCACATTGTATACACTTGAATACATGGAAGAAATAAAAATTCCTTCTCTATTGCTCCCTATATTCTTGTCTATTTTCTTGTTTTATTACTTTAAGCTAAGTTTCGCAACACGTTATCAGTACGAGTCTCTAACCAACCGAAGCTTGAGTTTGATTCTTCTTCGGCTCATGTTCTGATTAATCTCATTACGAGAACTAAAAAAATGACAAATGCAACCAATAAGTATAAAATCACAGTGATCGAATCCCAAACCATTTCAGCATACTACTATTGCTTTGAAATGTCAGCAACAATATATAGGTATGGTTTCAAAATTGAGTGGTCATAATTGGGAGAACAATCACTAATGTTGAGGTATGATTTAATACATCGAATGGTTTTAAGGTAAAGCTTGGATTTCATAATTTCTATATTTTTTATTTTATTGCATTTTTCTTTATTCTCTTTGATGAAAGCATGTTGCCTATTTTTGATAATATATTATTGGCTTTCATATTCAAACATGAGACGATGACCATTTGATTGAAATATTTTTAAGAACTAGAAAAGATAATTTTTTTAATATTTATGCAATACCATAAGATTTTGAACCAACTACTAGCCAACGATTTTAAGCACTGTTACTAAGTTATATATATTACAATTGATGAGGGATTTAAGAATTAGAAAGGGAGTAAAGAAACAGAAAAATCAAAAATCAATTTTGATTGGTTATATTGTAGATGAATTTTATTGTCAAATAAACTAATTTTATACAACTTTTCCAACAACCAATAATCAAAAGCTTTAGATGCTTTTGCTCTTCTTTATTCCTCACTATCTCTACATCATTGGTTTCGTGGTTCATTATAATTTTTTTTTGGTTGCTAACAATACTCTCTTTGTCGTGGTTTTAAGCAGTTGGTTTCTCATAGAAGAACTTCAGAGGATCTAAATCCTTAGTGATTAAAGATCCAATTGAACTCTAAGTTCGCACGATAAATTTGACAGAATTTGAAAATAAACAATTCGAAGTGATAATATTTAAAAGGCTCAAGGGTGAGTCTCAGTTGCACTTTGGCCGATTATACTATTGGTTGAGGGTAAGACGGTGAGTTCAAGTTCCATCGCACCTTGAGGGTAAGATATCAAGTTTAAGTCCTAGTGCACCATGATAATAAGACGTTGGGTTCGAGTCCCAATGCATTATAGCCTTACATGCCTACATATGGGTAAGACATTGGGTTTGGGTCCAAATACACCATATTGATGATAAAATGATGACTAAGAAAAAATAATGTATTTTTCATGAAAAAGCATGAAACTTGTCCCACTTGATTTGTAACATTCTTGAAGTGAATGTGGTAGGAATGCATAATAAGTCTAATGAAGACAAGTGGTTGACCAATGAACATGGGCGTGCCATTTATAAAATAATAATAGTCATTATTATGGTAATTGTAATGTGATGACCCAAGGGGTCATTTTATGAATTAAGACTCCGTTCTAGGTTTATTAGCCATAAAAAGACTAATTTTAACTATCTCATTTTGTGTGCGCAGTCCGAGCGTAAAACCGAAAAGTTTTTATGTGAAAATATAAGAAATAATAATTTTTAGATTTAAAATTTGGTTTCAGTTGACTACATATGGGTAAGTCATTGGGTTTGAGTCCAAATACACCATATTGATGATATAATGATGACTAAGGAAAAATAATGTATTTTTCATGAAAAAGCATGAAACTTGTCCCACTTGATTTGTAACATTCTTGAAGTGAATGTGGTAGCAGTGCATAATAAGTCTAATGAAGACAAGTGGTTGACCAATGAACATGGGCGTGCCATTGATAAAATAATAATAGTCATTATTACGGTAATTGTAATGTGATGACTCACGGGGTCATTTTATGAGTTAAGACTCCGTTCTAGGTTTATTAGCCATAAAAAGACTCATTTTAACTATCTCGTTTTGCGTGCGCAGTCCGGGCGTGAAACCGAAAAGCTTTTATGTGAAAATATAAGAAATAATAATTTTTAGAGTTAAAATTTGGTTTTAGTTGACTTGAGTCAACATTTTGAGTAAACGAACCCGGATTTATATTCCAATAATCCTGGAAGGTCCGCAGTAAAATATGGGACTTGGGCATATGCCCGGAATTGAATTCCGAGATCCCTAGCCTTAGAAATTAATTTTAAAAGAAAATTATTTTGTTGGATTTTTAATGAAATAAAGAAATTAATTAATATTTGAAACCGTTGGTATCAGGCCTGTATTTTGGTTCCGGAGCTCGATATAGGTTTGCTATGATAATTAAGTATTATATTTGAAATTTTGTGAAAATCGGAGTTGATTTGACGTGATTCAGACGTTCGGTTGAGAAATAGTGAAGTGTTCTTGAGAAAAATCATGAGTGTTGAGGTTAAATTCATTATTTTAGATATTATTTTCAGGATTTGATCGCACGAGCAAGTTCATATGATAATTTTAGACTTGCGTGCATGTTTGATTTGGAGCCCCGAGGGCTCGGGTGTGTTTCAGGTAGGTTTCAGAATGTTTTTAACTTGTAAAAAAATAATCTACTGTCATAACAGTTTCTAGAGCACTGGTGCTCCACGCGCTTTCTTCAAAAAAAAAGAAAAAAAGAAAAATCGCAGTAACCATAACCTATTAAAACATCAACGCCTCCCTTAACAGAATCCAAATCGGGCAGCAACCATTTTTTTCATATTTTCAAACTAAAAAGACCTAAAGGCGATTTTCTTCACACAGGTTCATGCCCAAAGTGGTTGTAAACAATTCTAAACTCTTCTCTTTCGATTACCCAATGTTTTCATCACTTTTCAATCAAAAATCAAGAATTTTAATGGCGAAAATTGGGGGTTTGGGTAGAATTAGAGAATTTTGTAAAAATCAAATTTTGACCTCGAATTGAGATCGGATTTCCAAAATAATTGTATACTCGGGCTCGGGGGTGAATGGGTAGACAGAATTTGGTCCGAACCCCGAGTTTGGACCAAGCGGGCCCGAGGTCAGTTTTTAACTTTTTTGAGAAAACGTAGGAAAACCAAAAAATTTCAGAAAAGTTAGTTCATTTAGCATTAATTAATGATATTGAACAAATTATGATTATGTTCGAGCGGGTTAGAGGAAAATTCTAAAGGAAAAGCTGTGATTGAACAGTGAGTGGCCTGCAGAATAGAGGTACGTGCTTTGTTTAACCTTGACTTGAGGGAATAGGAATCCCTAACCTAATTGCTATGTGAATTTGCATGTGCGTAGTGTATAGGTGAGGTGACGAGTATCTATGCACCACCAAATTATCGGTTAAACATGATCCCTTTCTCGTTTCCAATTTAATTGATATGTGGCTTAATAATTTTATGATCATTGATGTCTATATGCTTACTTGGTTTCGTTAAATTGTTGTTAAGTATTGTTTCAAGTATTTTGAAAGTGTTGGTAGTTCCTTTGGCTTCATTGTGATACATAAAATGGTGAGCTAGTTGACAGTATTTTAATATACATTATGGTTGGTTTATTTGTAAAATTATAAATGATGAAGTTATGAGTGGTACAGTTTACTGTTTACAATTGTTGAGGATAAAATATTGTGAAAGGCATTGATTTGAAATTTGTGAAATCTTTATAAATAAAAGTGATATGATTGTTTGGTGGGAGCGGGTTGCACGCCGCAACAAGGAGTGATAGGTGGACAGGTGGGATCGGGTTGCACGCCGCAACAGGAGAAATAAGGGTGATATTTGTATATAGGGAGGATGAATAAGGGTGGACAGTTGGGAGCGGGTTGCACGCCGCAACAAAGAGCGATAAAGGAGAATATTTATGATTTGTTAATTTTTAAATACAAGGAACGAAAATCTCTCTATTTTACTCTATTGTTTATCTCATATTTGACACCTACGGTTACTTTGAAAGAGAAACTTGAAATGTGGAAGCTTATGTGAGAATTTAGTTATAGCTGAGACCTGGCAAGAGGTGGCTGAGTTATTTCATTTATTGCTTTAGTTTATTGTTTTGCTTTAGTTTATAATTTCTTTCTTGCTTTATTATTTATATGTTGTTACAGGTAATTATAATTGCCTCGCCGTAGCCTCGTCACTACTTCATCGAGGTTAGGCTCGGCACTTACTCAGTACATGGGGTAGGTTGTACTGATACTACACTCTGCACTCTTTTGTGCAGATCCAGGTACCGTCCATCATTAGAGTCTTTAGTAGCTGTCATTCATCACTCGGAGACATGACGTAGATCTGCTGGCGTCCGCAGAATTCCTGAAGTCTTCTCTTAGTTTTATAGAGACTGTTTATTTTACTCAAAACAGAAACATTATTTCTTTCAGCCCATTATATGTAGTATTCTTAGAAGTTCGTGAATTGTGATACCAGACCCTGGGGTAGTCTTACAGTTATATATTTGTTCGTGGCTTAGTTTATTTATTTATTTATTATTTTATTCATGAAGTTATTATGAGAACTATCAGATTTAGTTATTTTTAAATTGTTTTATTGTGTTTTAATAATTATTCAAAGGGAAATGGCTAATCAATTTCTAACATTGGCTTGCCTAACAAGTATGGTGTTAGGCGCCATCACGGCCCAAAGGTTGGGAATTTGGGTCGTGATAAGTTGGTATCAGAGCACTAGGTTACTTAGGTCTCACAATTCACGAACAAGCTTAGTAGAGTCTGAAGGATCGATACGGAGACGTCTGTACTTATCTCTCAGAGGCTATTGAGTTAGGAAACAACTCCATTTTTTTTATTTCTATTCTATTGTGTGATTCTTGTTATCTCAAATACTGGTTGGATTCTTCTATTCTCTCGCAGATGGAGAGAACATGTGCTTTCTCTTCCGCTGACCAACATTCTGGTCCTCCAACAGCAGCAGCTCCTACTAGGGGCAGAGGCCGAGGCCGCGCGAGAGGCCGAGGCGGGGGAAGGACATAGCCCATTGCTCAAGAAGTATCCTCAGTTGTTGAACCTCAGACCGAGATTAATGAGGGGGTTCCAGCTCAGACGTTCCAGCGGGACCAGCTCAGGTCCCAGAGGGGTTTATTGCTACCCCGGTACTTCAGGATACTTTAGTCTGTTTAGTGGGTATTATAAAGAGCGTAGCCCACACTGGCACATTCCCTATTGCAGCAGCCGTATCTCAGGCTGGAGGAGGGGTTCAGACTCTTGCTACCCACACTCCAGTTCAGATTACTCCTCAGATTCAGACCCCAGCAGCCAATCTGGTTGGGGTTATTCAACCAGTTGCTCCAGCGCTGCCCGTTGATGGGGCAGCTATGTCCACCAATGCTTTGTGGAGATTGGACAGGTTCATTAAGCTATTTCCTGTGCATTTCAGTGGTGAAATTTCAGAGGATCCTCAGGAATACTTTGGACAGTTGTCATGAGGTTCTGCATAATATGGGTATTTTGGAGACCAATGGGGTCGATTTTGCTGCCTTTCAAATGACCGGTTCTGCGAAAAAATGGTGGAGGGATTATTTGCTGACTAGACCAGTTGGGTCGTATGCCTTGACTTGGGATCAATTCTCTCATCTCTTTTTGGAGAAGTTCTTGCCTGTTACTACTCGAGAGGAGAAGCGTCGTCAGTTTGAGCGACTTCATCAGGGTAGCATGACTGTGACCCAATATGAGAATCGTTTTGTGGAGTTGCCTAGGCATGCTATTCTTTTATTGCCCACCGAGAGAGAGAGGGTCAGACGGTTTATTGAGGGCCTTGCTCAGCCCATCAGGTTGCAGATGGCCAAGGAGACAAGGACCGAGATTTCTTTTTAGGATGCAGCTAATGTGGCTAGGAGAGTTGAGTCGGTTCTCTAGATGGGAGGTTAGGGGTCTGACAAGAGACCTCGCCATTCCGGTGGTTTTAGTGGTGCCTCATCTGGAGGCGAGGCTTCATTTAGCAGATGCTAGTCTTCCAGGCCATTTCATTCAGCACTATATGCTTCACATGGTACTTTGGGTGGTCATAGTTCTTATATGCATCCTTCTGCTTAGCCAGTCTGTAGTGCATCATCACCTATTAGAGCACCTCCTCTGCAGAGTTATTATTGAGGCCAGTCGGCTCGTCAGGGTCAGTCTTCATATCATGAGCGATGTTTTGAGTATGGTGAATATGGGCATATTCGTAGAGCTTGTCCGAAACTCTCAGGTAATCATCATCAGTTCAGGGTTCCCATGCTATAGCTCCAACACCACTTGCCCAGCCAGCCAAGGGTAGGGGTATATAGCTAGAGGTAAAGGCCAGAATGTTAGAGGTGGAGGTCAGGTAGCTAGGGGTGGAGGCCAGCCCGCTAGATATGGAGGTCCTTCCAGAGATGTGGTGCAGGGTGGTGGGGCCCAGCCCCGATTATATGCATTTCCAGCCAGGCATGAGGTGGAGTCCTCCGATGCTGTTATTACAGGTATCATCTCAGTTTGTGATAGAGTTGCTTCAGTTTTGTTTGATCTGGGATCTACTTATTCTTATGTTTCATCTATTTTGCCTCGTATTTGATTGTGCCCCGTGATTCCTTAAGTGTTCCTGTTTATATGTCTATGCCGGTGGGGGATGCTATTGTGTAGATCGTTTATATCGTTCGTGCGTAATAGTCATTGAGGGTCTTGAAACTAGTGTAGATCTTTTGCTTCTAGACATGGTCGATTTTGATGTAATATTGGGCATGGATTGGTTGTCGCCTTTTTATGCCATCTTGGACTGTCACGCCAAGACAATTACGTTAGCCTTGCCGGGGTTGCCTCGATTAGAATGGAAAGGGACTCCTGGTCATTCTCCCAGCCGAGTGATTTCATATGCCAAGGCTCGTCACATGGTTGAGAAGGGATGTTTGGCTTATTTGGCTCATATTCGTGACTCTGATGTTGAGGTTTCTTCTATAGAGTCAGTTCCTATCGTTCATGAGTTTCCCGAGGTAGTTTCTACAGACATGCCGGGGATGCCACCCGACATGGATATTGATTTTTGTATTAATGTGGCTCCAGGCACTTAGCCCATTTCCATTCCTCCATATTGGATGACCCACCAGAATTGAAAGAGTTGAAAGAACAGTTGCAAGACTTGCTTGATAAGGGTTTTATTTTACCTAGTGTCTCGCCTTGGGGTGCACCGATGTTGTTTGTAAAGAAGAAAGATGGGTCGATAAGGATGTACATAGATTAACGGCAGTTGAATAAAGCTACTATCAAGAATAAATATCTATTGCCAAGAATTGATCATTTATTTGATCAGCTTCAGGGTTCCAGGGTGTTTTCGAAAATTGATTTGAGATCGGGCTACCATCAGTTGAAGATTAGGCCATCTGATGTTCCTAAGACAGCTTTTCGGACGATGTATGGGCATTATGAATTTCTGGTCATGTCCTTTCGGTTAGCTAATGCTCTAGCAGCCTTTATGGATTTGATGAATCGGGTTTTCAATCCTCATCTAGACTCTTTGATGATCGTGTTCATTGATGACATTCTTATATACTCCCGGTGGGGAAGAACATGAGCAACACCTCCATATAGCGCTCCAGACTTTGAAGAATAATCAGTTGTATGCAAAGTTCTCAAAATGTGAGTTCTGGTTGGATTCAGTTGCTTTCTTGGGTCATATCGTATCAGCTGAGGGTATTCAGTTTGGTCCTAAGAAAATAGAGGCATTCAAGAACTTTCCTAGACCCACTACAGCCAGGTAAATCAGAAGTTTCTTGGGTTTGGTGGGTTACTACCATCGTTTTGTGGAGGGGTTCTCATCTATAGCAGCCCCAATGACTAAATTGACTCAAAAAGGTGCCCCATTTAAATGGTCAGACGAGTGCGAGGCGAGCTTTCAGAAGCTCAAGACCGCCTTGACTTTAACACTGGTGTTAGTGTTACTATCAGGTTCGGGTTCTTTCACGGTGTATTGTGATGATTCCAGAGTTGTACTTGGAGCAGTATTGATTCAGGATGGCAGGGTGATTGCATATGCATCTCGACAGTTTAAAGTCCATAAGAAGAATTATCGTGTTCATGACTTAGAGTTGGCAGCCATTGTTCATGCATTGAAGATTTGGAGGCACTATCTTTATGGCATGTTGTGTGAGGTTTTCACTGACTATCACAGTCTCCAGTACTTATTCAAGCAAAAGGATCTAAATTTGAGGCAGCGGAGATGGTTAGAGTTACTGAAAGATTATTATGTCACTATATTATATCATCCAGGGAAGGCCAACATGGTGGCCGATGCATTGAGTTGAAAGGCGGTAAGTATGGGAAGCCTTGCATTTATTCCAGTCGGTGAGAGACCGTTAGCTTCAGACATTCAAACTTTGGTTAATCAGTTCGTGAGGTTGGATATTTTGCCCAGTAGTGTTCTAGCTTCTATAGTCGCTCGGTCTTCCTTAATCGAGTGTATCAGAGAGCGGTAGGATGATGACCCGCATTTGATGGTTCTTAGGGACACAGTTCAGCACAGTGGTGCCAAGCAGGTTACAGTTGGAGATGACGGTGTTTTGAGGATGCAGGGTCATATATGCGTACCTAATGTTGATGGCCTTCATGAGTTGATCCTTGAGGAGGCTCACAGTTCTAAGTAATCTATTCACCCAGGTGCAGCCAAAATGTACCAAGACTTGAGACAACATTATTGGTGGAGAAAGATGAAAAACGACATTGTTGCATATGTGGCTCGTTGCTTAAATTTTCAGCAGGTAAAATATGAGCATCAAAGACCCGGTGGATTGCTTCAGCAGATAGAGATTCCTGAGTGGAAGTGGGAGCATATCACCATGGACTTCATTGTTGGACTCCCACGGACTTAGAGGAAATTTGACGCAGTTTGGGTTATTGTGGATAGCTGACTAAATCAACAAATTTTATTCCCGTGGCAAGTACTTATACTTTGGAGAGGTTGGCAGAGATATATATTCGAGAGATTGTTCGCATTCAAGGTGTGCCCGTGTCTATCATTTTTGATCGAGGTACGTAGTTTACTTTGCACTTTTGGAGGGCAGTTCAGCATGAGTTGGGTGCCCGAGTTGAGTTGAGCACAACATTTCATCCTCAGACTGACGGGCAGTCCGAGCGTACTATATAGATTTTGGAGGATATGCTACGCGCTTGTGTTATTAACTTTGGAGGTTCTTGGGATCAGTTCTTGCCGTTAGCGGAGTTTGCTTATAATAATATTTATCAGTCGAGCATTCAGATGGATCCTTATGAGGCATTATATGGTAGACGGTGTAGATCACCAGTCGGATGGTTTGTGTCACGACCCCAAATACCGGCCGTGATGGCGCCTATCAAATTACTAGGTAAGCCAACTAATCAATAACCACAACCCTCTTTCTAACAACATTAAGCCATTTTCTAACGCAAGTTTTAGATACTAATTTCATTATAAGCGTTAAGGCAACAAAAGATATGCGGAAAGCCAAAATAGCAATAAACTACACAACCCCAACAATCTGATGTCACGAGTCTAGAGCCTCTAATACAAGTCTGAATACCTAATACATCAATAATCTAGGAAATGCTGAAAAATAATAAGATAGGAGGGAGAGAACAGGGCTGCGGACGCCATGCAGCTACCTCGAAGTCTCCATCAAATACTGAAACAGCTGAAAGCCCTCACTCGGCCTCTCGGACACCTGGATCTGCACACAAGGTGCAGGGAGTAACGTGAGTACGCCAACTCAGTAAGTAACTAAAGTAACTAATGGACTGAAAGCAGTGACGAGCAATTCAAAAACAGATAACTTTAAAATCAGTTCTATCACAAAATAATCATTTCCAGTTTAAAACATTGAAATCAGTTGCTTAGCAATATATCCAACAGAGGCTTATTTAAAGAAAGAGTGAAAATAGTGGAAACATCATAACAGGGCCTCTCGGGCAAGGAATCACTCAGAATATGGCCCCTCGGGCAGCCTCTCAGTCACTCGTGACTCGACTCTCATCACACAGTACTCACTCTCAGCATTCGGCTCATTAGTATCTCATAATAATAGAAATCATAGTAACCGCTGCGGCGTGCAACCTGATCCATATATAATAGTCGACTATGCTCACTAGGGGTGTGTAGACACCGAAGGGGCTCCTACAGCCCAAACGTCATATCGTTGCGGTGCGCAGCCCGATCCAATATACATATCTATGCGGCGTGCAGCCCGATCCATATAAGTATCGTTGCAGCATGCAGTCCAATCTATAATATATACATATAATATCCTCACTATTAGGTTGTCAACATCTCTCAGTCATTAACCTCACAGCCTCTCGGGTACAACAATAGAAATTAGGGAACTCAGCCCAAACAGTCCTCACAATTAGAAGTTGAAAGATAAAACCAGTTTTAAACATATAAACAGGTAAAACATGACTGAGGATATGTTTTTAGCAAGTAAAGTGAGGAAAAATAGTCAAAATGCCTCTAAGGGTTTCTACAGGTCGGCACAAGGCCCCAAACATAGCATACAACTGTATAAATATCCAAAATATGGAATAGTATAATATTTCCAAATCAAATACACGACTTAATAGTCGCTACGGGACGGACCAAGTCACAATCCCTACCGGTGCACGCCCACACGCTCGTCACCTAGCATGTGCGTTACCCCATTTATCAAAACAAGTCAAATTCCAGGGTTTGTACCCTCAGTTCCAGATTTACAATGGTAACTTACCTCAAACTAGTGAAAATACTACTCCGCGATGCCTTTGCCCCTCGAATCGGCCTCCACGCGCATCGAATCTATCCAAAATCAGAACGAGGATGCCAAAATATGCCAAGGGAACAAAGCCCAAGCGAAAACAATCGAAAAATACCAAAAAACCCGAAATTACCAAAACCCAACCCCCGGTCCCACATATCGAAATTCAAAATTTTTTACATCAATAGATCCCTCATATCCCCACGAGTCTATGCATATCAAGAGCACTAAAATCGGAGTCCAAATGACCCCTCAAATCCTCAATTTAAGGCCTCTTAAACTCAAACCCTAATCCTCCATTTTTAGCCCCTTTAATTCCCTTAATTACAGCCTTAATCCATGAAATACTACCATAGAAATGTGTTTTAGGTCAAAATATCCTTACCTTACGAAGTTCCATTGAAATCCCTCTTCCAAATTGCCCAAAAAGCTCCAAGCCGAAGTCCAAAAATGGTGAAATAACTCAATTTCGTAAAATGGAATAACTTATATGTTCTGCCCAGACATTTTCGCATCTGCGACTCTCCAACCCCATCTGCGGTACCGCATTGGCGGTCATGCCTCCGCTTCTGTGGAAATCACTTAAAGTCTCAAAGTCGCATCTGCGATAGTCCATATGCACCTGCGACTCCGCAGGTGCGGTCCCACACCGCATCTGCGGTTTCTGGAAAAATCTCAACATTCCACTTCTACGGTTCATCTTCCGCACATGCGGCGCCGCACCTGCGGTCCCCAAACTGCAGGTGCCAAAACACCAGAGGCAGCAAAGTTTCTACACTTTCAAAAGTCTCAAAACTTCCCGTTAAGCTTCCGAAATCACCCCGAGGCCCCCGGGATCTCAACCAAAAGCACAAACATAACCCAATACCTTATACAAACTTGTTCCAATCATCAAAACACTTCAAACAACATCAAATCAATTAAAACACCTTGGATTCAAGCCTAAGTTTCTAAAATCTTTCGAATTCTGTTTTTGATCAAAAACCCAACCAAACCACGTCCGAATGACCTGAAAATTTACATACACATCCCAAATGACACGACAGAGCTACTGCAACTCTCGGAATTCCATTCTAACCCATATATAAAAATCTCACCTATCAACCGGAAATCGCCAAAATATCAACTTCACCAATTCAAGCCTAGTTCTACTTCGTACCTCCAAAACCCATTCCGATCGCACTCCTAAGTCATAAATCATCTCCCGAAACTAACCGAACCATCAGAACTCACATCCGAGCCCTCTAACACGTAAGTCAACATTCAATTGTCTTTTCCAACTTAAACTCTCTTAAAAGAGACTAAGTGTCTCAAACTTCACCATACTCATTCCGAATCGATCCGGCCAATTCGATACCACAAAACATGGATAACGAAGCATAAAGAAGTAGAAATGGGGAAAACAGAGCGGTAACACAAGATACAACTCGCTGGGTGGTCGTCACATCCTCCCCAACTTAAACAAACATTCGTCCTCGAACGAATCAAGAAACATACCTGAGGCCTCAAATAGGTAGGGATATCTGCTCCGCATCTCCACATACCTAGAGGCGATTTTCATCACAGAAGTTCATGCCCAAAGTGTTTGTAAACAATTATAAACTCTTCTTTTTCGATTACCCAATGTTTTTCATCACTTTTCAATAAAAAATCAAGAATTTTCATTGCAAAAATTGGGGGTTTGGGTAGAATTAGAGAATTTTGTAAAAATCATTTGACCTCGAATTGGGGTCGGATTTCGAAACTAATTGCATACTCGGGCTCGAGGGTGAATGGGTAGACAGAATTTGGTCCGAACCCCGAGTTTGGACCAAGCGGTCCCCATGACTGTTTTTAACTTTTTTTTAGAAAACGTAGGAAAACTATTATTTTTCAGAAAAAGTTAGTTCCTTTAGCATTACTTAATGATATTGAACTAATGATGATTAGATTTGAACGTGTTAGAGGCAAATTCTAAAGGAAAATCTGTGATTGAACAGTGAGTGGCCTGCGAAATTGAGGTAAGTGCTTGGTTTAACCTTGACTTGAGGGAATAGGAATTCCCAACCTAATTGCTATGTGAATTTGCATGTGAGTGGTGTATAGGTGAGGTGACGAGTATCTATGCACCACCAAATTATCTATTAAACATGATCCCTTCCCTGTTTCCAATTTAATTGATCCTTGGCTTAATTATTTTATAATCATTGATGTCTATATGCTTACTTGGTTTCGTTAAATTGCTGTTAAGTATTGTTTCAAGTATTTTGGAAATGTTGGTTGTTCCTTTTGCTTCATTGTGATACATAAAAGGGTGAGCTAGTTGACAATGTTTTAATATATATTACGGTTGGTTTATTTATAAAATGATAAATGATGAAGTTATGAGTGGTACGGTTTACTGTTTACAATTGTTGAGGACAAAATATTGTGAAAGGCATTGATTTGAAATTTGTGAAATATTTATAAATAAAAGTGATATGATTGTCTGGTGGGAGTGGGTTGCATACTGCAATAAGGAGTGATAAGGGTGGACAGGTGGGATCGGATTGTACACTGCAACATAAGAAATAAGGGTGATATTTGTATATAGGGAGGATGAATAAGGGTGGACGGGTAGGAGCGGGTTGCACGCAGCAACAAGGATCAATACTGGAGAATATTTATGATTTGTTGTTTTTAAATACAAGGAACGGAAATCTCTCTATTTTACTCTACTGTTTATCTCATATTTGACACCTACGGTTACTTTGAAAACGAAACTTGAAATGTGGAAGCTTATGTGAGACTTTGGTTATAGCTGAGACCTGGAAAGAGGTGGCTGAGTTATTTCATTTATTGCTTTAGTTTATTGTTTTTGTTTAGTTTTTGAAGGTGTTGGTTTATGTTTAGTCAACAATGGCATGCCAATTGGAAGAGTTGGTGGAAAGAGTTGGTGTGGATGCTAGGAGGAAGCTTCCTCCTTTGATGTCACCCATGACATCAAGAGGAGGTAGTTTGATGTCACCAATGACATCAAGAGGAGGTCTTTACCTCTATAAATAGATGCACTCCTTCATTTGTAGAAACCATCCCAAAAATAATACAACACATTGTAGTGAGTAGAGAGTTAAGAGAGAAATTCTCTTAAGTGTAATTGGGAACTCTCCCCTTCCTTTGTTAATATTAAAAAGGCAACTGTTCTCTGGTGGACGTAGGATTATTTTGATCCGAACCACGTTAAATCTTGTGTTCTTTCTTTTACGTTTCCGCTAACAATTGGTATCAGAGCAACAGGATTCTTTAACGATCCAAGGAGGAAGAACAAGCAAAGATGAGTTCCATGAAGTTTGAAATTGATAGATTCAGTGGACGCAACAACTTCAATATCTGGAAGATCCAGATGATGGCGTTACTGCGGAGGGAAGGTTCAATCCATGCTATTGACGGAAAGTATCCTAAGGATATATCAACTCCCGACAAGGAGAAGATTGAAGGGAATGCATTGAGTGTAATCCAACTATCCCTTGCACCTAACGTGCTTTGCGAAGTGAGTACGGGTACCGAAGAGAGGGCCAAACAGTTATGGGAAAAGCTAGAAGGGCTATACCAAGACCGATCAGTGACAACAAGGATGTTTTTACAACAACGTCTTCACACATTTAAGATGGGGTCAGGTACTTCGTTACAAGATCATTTAGATGCGTTCAATAAACTTGTCATGGACTTACAGATTGCAGGAATTAAAAAGAAGGAGGAGACGCTTGCATGTGCTTTGCTATTTTCATTGACTTCAGGATATTGTGATATTGAGAATTCAATGATGTATAGCAAGGAGCCTATCAAGCTTGAGCAAGTGCGACAGGAACTGAACTTTAGTGATGTGCGGAGGCACATTGAAGAAGATAGAGATGACCAGGCACGTGGGCTCTTTGTGAGAGGCCGGACTAGCCAACAGGGAAAGAGCAAATCAAAGCACAGATCAAAGTCTCGTGTGAACAAGAAGAATATAGAGTGTTGCGGTTGTGGCAAGAAGGGGCACTTTAAACGAGACTGCCCAATGTCAAAGTCCAAGGAAAAGGCGAGTGCATCCACAGTTGAACAGGTACATGATTTTGATAATGATTATGTACTAACAATATCGTGTAATAATAATAGTAGTTATGGAAACAAATGGGTGTTAGACTCTGCTTGCACTCTGCATATGACGTTCTGAAAAGACTGGTGTAGCAGCTATGAGAAAAGTGAAGGAACCATAGTAATGTGCAATAATGCAACTTGTGCAATAGTTGGCATTGGCTCAGTTCGGGTTCGCTGCCATGATGGAGTCGTGAGGACTATTACACAAGTCCATCATGTTCCTGATCTAAAGAAGAATTTGATCTCCCTGAGTCCTCTGGATGAACAAGGCTACATGTACATGAGTGAAGCAGGAGCTATAAAGGTGACTAAAGGTTCTTTAGTCATGCTGAAAGGCAAGCTGGAGAACGACCTTTACACATTGGCCGGAAGCACCATTGTTGGCTCTGCAAATGCATCTACAGTGCAGTTATCTAATGATGACAAGGCAAGACTATGGCACATGAGACTGGGTCATATGAGCGCACGTGGACTGGAGATGTTGAGCAATCGTAAACTTTTGGAAGGTGAGAAGATCAGCACGCTTGACTTCTGTGAGCACTGCGTTCTAGGGAAGCAGAAGAAGGTCAGCTTCAGCACTGGCAAACACAAGACAAGAGGAGTGCTAGACTACATCCATTCAGATTTATGGGGTCCTTCTAAACTTCCATCGAAGGGCGGAAAGAGGTATCTTCTCATTTTTATTGATGATTTCTCACGAAAGGTTTGGGTGTATTTTTTGAAGGCAAAAAGTGATGCTTTTGAAGCATTTAAAGAGTGGAAGATTTTGGTTGAAAATCAAATGGAGCGGAAAATCAAGTATCTTCGCACAGACAATGGCTTGGAGTTTTGCAATGAAGAGTTTAATGAATTCTGCAAGGTTCATGGGATCTCAAGACATAGGACTGTCAGGCATACCCCACAGCAGAATGGAGTTGCCGAGAGAATGAACAGAACTCTTCTTGAAAAGGCTCGTTGTATGCTCCTACAAGCCAAAATGTCCAAAGTATTTTGGGCTGAAGCAGTTCACACTGCTGCTCATATTGTCAATCGATCTCCAGCATCGGCAATTGACTTTAAGACTCCGAATGAGGTATGGTCAGGTGAACCCTCTAACTATTCATACTTACGAGTATTTGGGTGTCCAGCTTATTATCACGTTAATGAAGGAAAGCTTGAACCAAGGGCTAAGAAGGCCATATTCGTAGGGTATGTGGATGGAGTAAAAGGGTACAAACTTTGGTGTTTGTCTTTACTCAAATTTATAGTTAGTAGAGATGTCACCTTCGATGAATCCTCTATACTTGATCCCCGTAAAGTTTCCGTGGAGTTTTCAGGAAACAAGAACAACGAGCAGGTGGAGCTTCCGGTGGAGCTTGCCAAGGAAAAGGATCAAGAGACTCAGGTTAAAGATGAGTCAGAAGATGTAGGCGTTGAAGAACTTGCTGTCAATGAACCATACACAATTGCGAAGGGGAGGGAGAAGAGGCAGACACGAGAACCGGAACGCCTTATAAATCAAGCAAACTTGATTGCATATGCGTTCGTAGCTGCACAAGAAGAGATTAAAGATCTGGAGCCCTCCTCGTATATTGAAGCAACTTCTTGCAAGGATGCCGCACAATGGCGGTTAGCCATGACTGAAGAGATGGAGTCTCTTCACAAGAATCAGACATGGGTCTTAGTGAAAAGACAAAAGGGGAAGAGGACAGTTGGATGCAAGTGGGTCTACCGAAAGAAAGAGGGAATTCCTGAAGTGGAAGATGCTAGGTTCAAGGCGAGATTGGTTGCAAAAGGATTCAGTCAGAAGGAGGGAATTGACTACAATGAGATTTTCTCTCCAGTCGTGAAGCATAGCTCAATTCGCGTGCTACTAGCATTGGTTGCCCAATTTGACTTGGAGCTTCAACAGCTTGATGTCAAAACTGCTTTCTTACACGGTGATCTAGAAGAGACAATCTATATGGATCAGCCTGAAGGTTTCCTAGCTGAGGGAAAAGAAGATCACGTATGCCAACTAAAGAAGTCTTTGTATGGTTTGAAGCAATCCCCTAGACAGTGGTACAAGAGGTTTGATGCATTCATGACTACACATGAATTCTCAAGGAGTGCATTTGATAGCTGTGTGTATCACAAGAAGATGTCTGGTAACTCAATGATTTATTTACTGTTGTATGTTGATGATATGCTTATTGCTGCTAACAACATTACAGAGATAAATGCTTTGAAGAAACTGTTGAGTAAGGAATTTGACATGAAGGATTTAGGAGCTGCAAAGAAAATCCTTGGTATGGAGATTTCAAGAGAAGACGGTGTTGTACATCTTTCTCAGAAGAGGTATATTGAAAGGGTTCTCAAGAGATTCAATATGCATACGTGCAAGCCTGTAAGTACACCATTAGCTCCTCATTTTAAACTTTCAGAGTTACAAATGCCTCAGTCCGAGGATGAGGTGGAGCATATGTCAAAGATTCCTTATGCCAGTGCAGTTGGTAGCATTATGTATGCTATGGTATGCACACGTCCAGATATTGCTCAATCTGTAAGTGTGGTAAGTAGATACATGTCCAGCCCAGGAAAGAGGCATTGGGAAGCTGTCAAGTGGATATTGAGATATCTCAAAGGAGCTTCTGGTGTTGGTCTGACCTTTCGAAAAAGTGGTGGAGGTATTTCAATTCTCGGTTATGTGGATTCTGACTATGCAGGAGATCTTGACAGAAGAAGGTCCACAACTGGATACATCTTTACCCTCGTTGGCAGTGCCGTCAGTTGGAAGTCGACTTTGCAGTCGATTGTCGCTTTGTCTACGACAGAAGCAGAATACATGGCAGCAGCGGAGGCGGTAAAGGAAGCTATCTGGTTGAAAAGTTTAGTAGCGGAATTGAGTTTGGTTCAGCTGGAATCAACTCTTAGATGTGATAGTCAGAGTGCTATTCATCTAATGAAAAATCAGAGATTTCATGAGCGCACTAAACACATTGATGTCAGATTTCATTTTATTCGAGATGTTGTTGAAGAGGGAACTATCAAGGTCGTGAAGGTTATCACAGACGATAATGCTGCAGATATGTTGACCAAGATAGTCCCACTCGCTAAGTTTGCACACTGCAAGGACTTGGCGGGGGTGTGCATCAACTGATGCAACTCCGAAGAGAACAGTTGTTAGGTGGAGGTGGTATGTTCAACAATGGTTTGATTCTTCTTGTTTCTTACAACGGGGTTGCCCAGTAAGCTTAGAAGTTTTGGCCAGAGTTGTTCACACGCACGCTCGAAACACAAACCAAGGTGGAGAAAGGTGTTGGTTTATGTTTAGTCAACAATGGCATGCCAATTGGAAGAGTTGGTGGAAAGAGTTGGTGTGGATGCTAGGAGGAAGCTTCCTCCTTTGATGTCACCCATGACATCAAGAGGAGGTAGTTTGATGTCACCAATGACATCAAGAGGAGGTCTTTACCTCTATAAATAGATGCACTCCTTCATTTGTAGAAACCATCCCAAAAATAATACAACACATTGTAGTGAGTAGAGAGTTAAGAGAGAAATTCTCTTAAGTGTAATTGGGAACTCTCCCCTTCCTTTGTTAATATTAAAAAGGCAACTGTTCTCTGGTGGACGTAGGATTATTTTGATCCGAACCACGTTAAATCTTGTGTTCTTTCTTTTACGTTTCCGCTAACAGTTTTAAATTTCTTTCTTGCTTTATTATTTATATGTTGTTACAGGTTATATTATAGTTGCCCTGCCGTAACCTCATCACTACTTCGTCGAGGTTTGGCTCGACACTTACTCAGTACAAGGGGTCGGTTGTACTAATACTACACTCTGCCCTCTTTTGTGCAGATCTAGGTACTGTCTAGCGTTAAGAGACTTTAGTAGCTGTTATTCATCTCTCGGAGACACGAGGTAGATCTGTTGGTGTCCACAGAATTCCTGGAGTCTTCTCTTAGTTTTATAGAGACTGCTTATTTTACTCAAAACAAATACATTATTTCTTTAAGCCCATTATATGTAGTATTCTTAGAAGTTCATGAATTGTGACACTAGACCCTAGGGTAGTCTTAGAGTTATATATTTAGTTCGTGGCTTGATTTATTTATTCGTTTATTATTTTATTCATGAAGTTTTTTATGGGAACTATCAGCTTTAGTTATTTTAAATTGTCTTATTGTGTTTTAATAATTATTCAAAGGGAAATGGATAATCAATTTCTAATATTGGCTTGCCTAACAAGTGTGGTGTTAGGCGCTATCACGACCCTAAGGTTGGGAATTTGGGTTATGACATGTAAAAATGAGAACAATAAGGGTTCTCAAAATATTTCTTCAAAATGTGAAGGTGATGTTTGCCATCAATGTAGTATGAAAAAAATAAGAATGCTCAGACGATTATAGTCCATTTTTTAAAAGAATGTGACTTATGATAAGCATTGTAAATGCAGACTTATTCCTGAAAGTAAATGTTTAAATATATATGTGATAAAATTTTTGCATAAGAATGTGCTTACGCATGGTTGGATAAATAGCACAACTCACCTCTAAGGAAGATTTGAGAGAAAGAAAGATAATGAATATTACTGTGTTGTTACATGAATATGTCATTGGTCGCGTACATGTGATACGCCAAAAATATTTTGACATGCCTTATAAAAAATTATTAAAGGCAAAAGTAAAGCAAGAAAGGACTCTTGCCTATAACGATTTTGACTGTGACAATGATAAGATAATTTTTTATGTGGAGAAAAAATACACCACTTGGATGGTGTTATAAAAGATCTTGTAGTACAAAATTATTAAGAACTCTGGAAGAGCGAATTTGTTACTATAAATAAAATTATTCATGGCATTGGTGGTAGTAAGTCTCAAAAGAAACTTTTTGAGTTTCAAATATATTAGCCAAAGTGGTTGGCGTATTAAGACTATAAATGAAAGGACTATTGAATATCTTTATATTACTATAATCATACCGGGTAAATATGAAAGGTTACCTGTTTTTTTTTATTTGTACTACAGATGTATAAGCATGATGGTGGAATCACATGCCACAAGTAAACTAGAGGTTTACCGAAATAAGTATTAGTTGGCATAACCGGTTGGTTATCTCGGTTCAATTATGATGCGAAAAATGATTGAGAATTCACATTGGCATATATTGAAGAATTCGGAGATTCTTCAAGATTCTCATGTACGATTTGTTCTCATGATAAATTAATTACTATACCAGATGGAGTTGGAATTGTATTCCCTAATTTTTAGAACTTATAAAAGGTGATATATATATATGGGCCCAGTCATCTGCCATGTGGACCGTTTACTATTATATGATTTTGATAGATGCATCTATTGTATGGTCACATATGCGTTGGTTTTCAACTTGCAATTTGGCTTTTCCAAGGTTGCTTGCTCAAATTATTAGTGCACAGTTCCAGAATGTAAATTATGATAATTTATCTTGATAATGCTGGTTTAAATCCAAATTAGTTTAGCAGAAATTGTATGCCTCCAATTATAGCTAAACAATTGGTTTTGAGAATAAAACTCCCAAATGGAAATTAGGCATGATTAATACATAACAACACTTGTACGCATCTAGCCAAGCTATGATAAATTCTCCCTATCACAATTGGTTCAGGGTCAGGAACCAAATAATTTTTATATAAAAATATGGATGTGCGATATGATATAATTATCCCACCACAATGCACAAATATGAGTTCCCAAAGAAAGTTGGGAATTGTGTTGGTGATCTCAACATTAGGGGGAGAAAATGAGCAGCTGAAAAAAGTAATACATGGAATGAATTATTATGAGTATACCTAGATTCTCGTACAAGAAAATGTGAACTTGAAGTTCAAGTGATAATTCATTTCCAAAATATTGCCAGGCGCATTTGCTGACCCAAATCTAAATGTCATATTTCAGCTGTTAATGCTCCAAATAGAATAAAGTCCATGATGGACATAGTCTATTGAACGCATGAAGCGTAATAGGCTAATCGGTTCCAAAGATAAAACTCCTTGAAGAAGGAGAGGAGCAAATATTCAAGATGGTCATAATAAAGAGGCAACTGCTTTATAAGAGTACCATGATATAACACTTTATAAGACCTCATGGAAAAGGCCCATGTGCCTGAAAATAATGAGATCTCGATAAGTTATGTCTTTATTGATTGATGATGGAACCGACGTAAAATGATCGTCGACAATGTTGTTGATATAATGTGGCGCTCAAAATTATTAATATTAACGAGGATCATGAGCTCAAATCTGTCATGAAATTTGGACAGATAAATGATTGGCCAAATGAAAAGTATGCAATGAAAATTGACTTCACATGAAAAATGTGAAGTTGAACTGATAGTCCTAAAACCTGAACGTATAAAGCTAGTGGAGGTATAAATGTGTTCTTGTGCAAAATATTAAATTAAAAAATCAAGTCGATAGACATAAAGACGACTTGTGGCACAAAACGATTTATAAATATCATGGCATTAATTATATGGAGGCATGTTCTCTTGTGGTAGATGCAGTCATTTCAGGTTTTAGTCTGACAATATATTTGATATGCGTATAATGAAAATCCTTGAAGGATTTAAATTGTTTTGAAGCATATCAAGGTTTCAAGAAATTTATTAAATAAAGCTTCAACAAACCATTATTATGTGGATTAGAGCATCATGGCATACATGATTTATTTTTGTTGGTGCATTATGCATATTGAGTATAACAATATGCTAGCGAGATATAGTTTTACTCCTATATGAAGATATTGGAATACTAACCTTGATATAGATTTGTTTATTCTAACAAATATTGTCAAGGCTTTGTTGGTTATGCAAATGCAGGCATTTTCTGAAGTTCGTTCATCAGACAATCTATTTGTACGTGAGCGTACTGCCATATTATTATTTCACAAGGTAGTCAATTGTTGATAATTATTCAAGTTATGTCAATATATTAGCAACTAATAAAGCAAGTGACTCAACCCACAACAAATGTGTGACTTTTCTTTGAAAAGAAGATTCCAATAATAATGAAGACGATGATGATTGCTTATCTTAATTAAAAGAAGGATATATTTAAGGAGACAGAATAAAGCATATATTTCATCAAAGTTTTTTATCAGACACAATCTTCCCCGTACGGTGAAATAGATGTTCAACAAACTTATTCGCTTGATAATTTGATGTTTTGTTCAGTGAAGTATGAACAACCTCAACATTTAAGAAGTTGATATACAAGATTGGAACACGTCATCTCGGAGAAACAAATTGATGTTTTCATTAGGGGGATGCAGAAACGCAATGTACTCTTTTTCCCTTAGCTAAGATTTTATCCCACTAGGTTTTCCTGGCAAGGTTTTTAATGAAGCAGCAAGTAATGCGTATTACAAGATATGTGTACTCTTTTTCCTTCACTAAGATTTTGTCCTACGTGGTTTTTTCTTAGTAAGGTTTTAACGGGGCACATAATCTGTGGACATCCAAGGGGGAGTGTTATGAAGTACATATTTATACGGATGTCCACTAATCAAATATAACTCCCACAACTCTTCTCCATTATGTAGATAACCCCCACTACTTCTCACCATTATAGTTATAACTCCCACACCTCCATAATCTCCCCATGATCTTCCCCCATGTTCTCAATAGTTAATACCTTGTTTATGATATCCCTTTGTATACCTCAATGCCATCCTATAAATAGAGGGTTTGGACATCACACTGTATACACTTGAATACATGGAAGAAATAAGAATCTCTTGTCAATTTCTCCCTATATTCTTGTCTATTTTCTTATTTTATTACTTTGAGCTAAGTTTCATAACACGTACATTGGAGTAACAATTTTTCATTTTTCCATGTTCAAGTTTTATAACCCATTATTTGGTAAACTGTTTTTCGGGAACATGATAATTATATATTTCTCCAAACTCATTTTATATGGTGATATATGAATTTGAACGTAAAATTTAGAAACTGACAGAAATACGACTCGTGGAATATATCAAAAATATCTACACTTGGGAAGCCTTTAACTTAAAAGTTAAACTTCTCTCTAGAATGCATTCCCAACCCCTTGAGAAACAAGAGACTATTTCCCCAAAACAACCAAATTTAATCCAACACCCTCCCTTACCAAACAATCTGGAAAGACCAATATCCTTTAAGGATAAACTATTGAAATCTAAACCTAACAATTTTCACTCCTTCCATAGATCATGATAATATGCTTGAACCAACAAAGGTAGTGGAAGACACAAAAGTAGTGCATGATCCAGGGACTACTCTAGGTGAAGCTATACAAATCTCTCTTTCATTGGAAGATAGACAACGTATCTATGAGCCATGGAAATACTCTATTATAATCAAGTTAGTAGGGAAACGTATGCTACACCATTACCTAAAGAGGAAGATCTAAGATCTATGGAAACCAACAGAGGACTTCTCTTTAATTGATCTTGGTGAGGACTATTGCATTATCAAATTCACAAAGAAAGAAAACATGGATAAAGTTATTCACCTAGGGCCATGGTTCATCAATGGTCATTTCCTATCTATCTCCAAATGGAAACCAAATTTTGTGGCTAGAAATAAAAAACTAACTACCTCAACAGTTTGGGTAAGGCTGCCCCAATTACCAACTGAATTCTACGATGGTAAAATCCTAGCAAAAATTGTTAATGCAATAGGACGCCTACTGAAAATTGGCACATGCACCTCAACAACCCTAAGAGGTCGTTATGCAAGGATTTGTGTCAAAATCCCTTTGGAAATTTCAGTTCAATCCTTCTTATTTGTTGGAGACCACAAACAGGATATACTCTATGAAGGGGAGGATTTTCTTTGCAAAAATTGTGGCCGTTTTGGTCACACACTAAGACAATACACCTATATCATAATGCAAAGCTTGGATCCTCACCATGCAGGACAAGAACATCAACAAGTAGCTACACAAGATACTTGTGACTCTGAATGGAAAACTGTCTCCTTCAATAAGAAGAAGAATCAAGGCAAAAAAACTCCAAACCAAATGCCCACCATCCATGCAAAAGGCAACCAAGGTCCAGGTATTCCGGTTAATTTATTCAATGCAAAAACTGGTAAGTTCTTGTTTACTCAAACACTCCAATATAAAACAAAAAATAATCCTTCTAATAATCAAATTCCTCCTGTCATTACCCATCCAGAATCGACTATTGATCAAACTACCTCTCACATGAAAAACCACCTTTTAGAAGAGAGACAAATGATTTTGACATAAACCACTATGGATAATGTCAATTTTATTAGTAAAAATAGTTTTAATCAATTAAATAATGAATTGGATCTTGACACACAAGATACTTGCATGCAAGACTCCACCGTGGCACCTTATATTGCCAACTCCTTAGTGAAAACCAATGCCATGCAAAATAACTCTAGTATGGACGAATCTACCCCTACTACCCCAAACCCCTCCTTAAATCGAAATCTCTCCAAAATCTTTCATTATATAAAGAATCTACCCAAAATTCGTCCTTAAGATATGACAAGATCTCCCCCTCCATGCATGTTGGCCAAATGGCAAAGACCATAGAAGAAAGTAGCCAAATGGACATTCCCATTGGTAATCCAAACAAAACCTTTAAGTGTTCTATAAAACATGACCTAGGGAAATCAAAAGCCATAGACAAAAATGAAGCAATCACCACCTCCCCACCCAATCGGCTAACCTCTCCTCCTACCCAAAATCCCACGCCAACTTCCAGTGCAATAAATTCAACTTGTTTTAACCAAAATACCAAGAGTTACTTCAACCTTAAGGAGAAGAACTCGACTAATCCAAATCCTGAGACAACGACACCCTCTCCAAATGGAAAATATTCCCCCTCCATCCCCACGAACAACCCCAAATTATTTACGCTCAACCTCCCCAAGCACAAGATTATCAACCCACGAGTTGGATGGAGTTAGGGTTTATGGACCATTCACTCTCATTCACATTGCCGATCAACGGCCAAGAAGCCATAGTGATCTTGCACAATACTCAATATCTAGCTCAACTTATCACGGAGGGAATGAGATTGGCAATGAACAATTATCTCAACCAAGTATGGCTCAACAATGTCATTCATCCCATGGCTCCATCATTGAACCCTCAAATGGCCCAAACAATGAGAGAACAATGGAATATGCCTCCTCAATTCAACCCCATGCACCCTCTAAATGCACCACTGGACCACCCATTCTTTCCAACGGAGATGTACACCCACATAAACCCTATCTTTCTCCCTTGGGATGTCAATCTAGGGGACCAAGGGATGTTACTCCCCCCTCCACCACCAGTATCCCCATCGCATCAACAAGAAGACCCCATACCAAGGCCAGTGGAGGTAGAGATGGAGGAGGACGATGTCCCCCTAAATCTTCACTTAGGGCCAACTATAGAACTCTCAAACCTAGACGGACTAAAAATCTTCCTCTTCACGGAGAGGCATGAGAAGAGGTATGTTCTCAGCTACCTGTTAGCCCTATACAAGTGCTCGATGGATATTCGCCCTCCACACAACCCAACTCTGGGAAACAAAGCAATGATCCTAGTTCCATCAATGAGGAGGATCCCTGTCCAAGCGGGGGAAAAAGGATAAAGGGGAGATGAACAACACTGACTCTAACTTAGCCATGAATCAATCCAATAATTTCATAATATGAAACATACGGGGAGGAAAAAATGACAACTTTAGGAGGAACTTTAGGGAGATGCTAGATACTCATAGGCCGAGTTTGGTTACTTTGTTGGAAACAAGGGTGAACAACCATGCTTCCATGCTCAATGAATTTGGTTTCACTGATATGATAGAAGTTCCATCGGAGGCGCAGTCAGGTGGTATGGTTATGATGTGGAGGGATGATATAATCAATGTCCAAAATGCTGTTAGAGGTCAGGAGATCCATGCAACCATAGAGGTACATCCTTTACGTAAACCTTGGCTCTTTACTTCGATTTATGCTAGTACCAATATTCATTATAGAAATATCATGTGGGATAACCTCGAAAATATTAGTAATACTTATAAAGGACATTGGCAAGTAGGTGGTGATTTTAATGACATTTTAACCGCTAGTGAGAAATTTAGAGGCAAACCAATCAAAGATAGTAGAGCCAAATATATTTGGTCTAAAATTAATAATTGTAACCTAGTTGATCTAGGCTTCAAGGGAAGCAAATACACCTGGACCAATAATAGACATAACAATAAGAGTCTTATTTTAGAAAGACTTGATAAGGTTTTTAGAAATGAAGAATGAATTGAACTTTTTCCTAAAAGCTCTATTATCCATCTACCTAGAACCCACTCTGATCACAATCCAATCCTAGTTGAATTAATTCCTCGAAATAGAACTCCTCATAAGGTCCCTTTTAGGTTAGAAACCTTTTGGTGTAAATATCCGGAGTTTCATTCTGTTGTTATAAACTCCTGGAATAATAGTGACTACTTTAAGGCTAGCTCTAACTTTATAGATAATGTTAAACCTTGGAAGGACAACACTTTTGGCAATATCATGGGAAGGAAGAGAAAACGCTTAACTAGACTCCAAGGCATCCAATCTTCTAACAGCTACGCTACCAGCTCTTTTCTAAAAAAATTAGAATTAGATCATCAACATGAGTTCAATGATATTCTAAAGATAGAGGAAGACTACTGTAAACTTAGATCCAGGATAATGTGGCTTAATGATGGTGACACCAATACTAAATTCTTCCACATCTATGCCACCAATAGAAAAAGAAGAAACAAAATTACTTTCTTCAAATATAATGCTTGTAACTGGATAAATGATCATAGTCTTATTCTATCCCATGTCCAAAACTACTTTACCTCTGCATTTACCTCCCTTCATACTCACTCTTCCTGGACTAATCCCCTAAATACTCAATCCAGATGTAAAACAATTAACCTAGATCATCTAGATACCCCCCTCCTGGATAATGAGATTAAAAGTGCAGTCTTCTCTTTCAAACCATTCAAGTCTCCAGGACTAGATGGTCTGCACCCCTTCTTCTTCCAAAAATATTGGTTCCATATAGGGGATTCTGTCAAGAAGCTCTGCCACAACATCTTTAACAACCAAAAAGTTCCTCTGGAAATTAACAAAACTTTTCTATGCCTCATTCCTAAAATCCATAATGCTAATAATATCAAAAACTTCAAACCTATTGGCTTATGCAACACTATCTATAAAATAAGTAAAAAGATTCTAGCCAATCGTTTTAAACCTTTCCTTGATCAACTTATCAGTCCATATCAAGCTAGCTTTATGAAAAACAGAAGAGCCTCTGACAATGCTATCATCATCCATGAAATGATTTCTAAGTTCAATAAACTGAAAGGTAAGCAAGGCCATATGATTTTGAAAATTGACTTGGAAATGACTTTTGATCGTCTTGAATGGTCTTTCATTCGTCACACCCTAGATTTCTTTAATTTCCCTCCAAAATTCTTTAAACTACTGCTTAATTGCATCTCTACCAGTAAAATAGCAATCTTAGTCAATGGAGCTATTACAAACTATTTTCAACCAAGTAGAAGTATTAGACAAGGAGACCCCATCTCCCCCTACATCTTTATCCTCTGCCTAGAAATGCTTACCAGATATATGGAATACCAAGTGGACATCAAAAATTGGGACCCCATTTCCCTACGTTATAAATGTCAAAAAATCTCCCACTTATTATTTGTTGACAACCTTTCTCTGATGGCTAGCGTTAATGCTAAATCTTGTCAGGCCATAAAAAATGGGCTTGACCAATTTTGCTCTCTATCTGGTCAAAACATCAACATTACTAAATCGAAGATTCTGTTTTAAAAAAATTGTAACCACTTAATCATCACTAACATTACCACTTCTCTAGATATTAAGAAGAGTAACAACTTTGGCATATACCTTGGTTTCCCTATCCTCCACCACAACCCAAAACCTAGGGATTACCAATTTCTCATAGACAAGATGAGAACCAAACTTGCATCCTAGAAAATGAGGTTCTTTAGTTTGGCAGGAAGAACAACCCTTGCGTCATCATGACTTAATTTCATCCCAAACCATTACATGCAATACACCCTACTCCCAAGAAAAACCCTTAAAGAGATTGATAAAGTCCAAAGGGACTTCATTTGGGGTAGTACGGTAGAAAAAAGGAAACTTCACTTGGTAAACTGGACCACTATATGCCAACCCAAAAAATATGGTGGATTGGGGATCCATAATGCTCTCAATAAAATCCTTTGTACTCTGGCTAGCTTAAGCTGGAAACTCCTTACAAATGCTCTAATTCCTTGGGCAAAGCTTATCATCTCGTACTATTGCAATAGCTCCTCTGCGAATAGATCATCCTTCCTTTGTAAAAGCATTTGCAGAGGATGGGACATCTTCTCCAAAGGCATCACATGGTCCCCTCAAATCCATTCCAATCTTAATCTATGGGTGGCCAATTGGATACCAAATATTGGTAACCTAAGGAACCCCAATTGCAGGCCCTCCTTCAGCCAAAGATTTCTCCACCAAAATTAGGGATATCTTTGATGGTACCAATTGGAACCTAAACTGGTTAACCTTCTCTCCCTCTCCTGATTTGTTAACTACTGTCTCCAAAACAAAAATCTGCCAAAAAGGCCTTCCTATTGGCTTACCTATTTGGTCCCTCACTACTAAAGAAGTCTTTACCACCGCTTCTTGTTATACACTGGTAGAATCTCTGAAGAACTCTAACTCTGACTTTGAATGGATCTGGCATTTGGAGTTCCCCAATAAAATCAGATTTTTCCTATGGCAATGCCTTCACAGTCGAATCCCTTGCAGGAAGTACCTTTCACATATTGGACTAAACATTGATTCTAATTGTCCTATCTGCAAGAACCCTATTGAAGAGTCAATTGAATATATCTTCCTTGACTGTAGAGCTATCAGTAATCTCTGGAGCGACCTGCAAGGGACCACCCTATCAATAGAAGTGGGAAGCACTGGCTTGTCCAAATAAGGGACTTCAACATTCCTATAAACCATAACTATATAAACTGGAATAACTTCTTTCCCTTCATCATCTGGCATATCTAGATTAATAGAAACAATTATAACATCAACAAATCTTCCAACCAAATAAGAGGTTCCCAAATCATGCAAAAGGCAGTGGAGTTTAAACTTTTCACGGAAAATCCTCTATTAATCCTCCCGAACCCCTTATAAAAATCAACTGGTTCAAACCCCCTGTGGGGTGGTACAAACTGAATGTGGATACCAGTTTTCATAGCTATAACATAAATTGTGGTTTTGGCGGTGTTCTTAAAAATACAACAGGTAACTGGGTGATTGGTTTTGCAAAACTAGCACATACAAATGGCTCCCTAGCAGCTGAATTAAAAGCACTATGAGAAGGCTAAGAACAACAAAGGAATGGAATCTCTTCCCACTTGAGATTGAGACAGATTGCTCAAAAGCTATCCATGCAATACAAAATGGTAATAAATTATTTAACAAAACTGTTAATGATTGCAGGTCCTTAATGCACCAGCAGAGGGTTACTCTCCAGCACACTTTCAGGCAGGGGAATAGGATTTCCCACCAGCTAGCAAAAAGGGTCCTAGAAAGGGACAACCAAGCCCTGGGATTGGCAGGAAGAAGTAAAGCAGTGAAGTCCACTAAAAAAGTTCTTGTCGTACCACCTTTTGATGTAACCGATTTTGTTGAAAGTGACAAACTTGAATCTACTTGTCACGAAAAACTTCTATGTAATGAAGCTTGTAATAGGCTAGCAAGATTAGGAAACAAATGCATCCTCCGAGATACAAGTCATGTCGGCTATGCACTAGATGTTCCTTAGTTATTAATATATCTATTTCCTATTTGCTCAAAAAAATAAAAATATCTACAATTAGAATTTATGGTATTCTACAAAGATAATAGCTCTTCAATAATAAGAGCATGCCATTAAAAGTAAAATGAGATGTTTAATGCTAAAGGATTTTTATATATAAAACTATGTCATTTTTTTCAGAACAAATTTAAAAATTATACGTAACATGAAACAGATAAATTGATATTTTTTCTAAACCATAAAGAATATTTTAAGTAAACAGTTTGACTTCTATAAAGCGAACAAAATTTATTTCCATCTCGTTTACAAAATGGTGTCCACAAAATTACATAGGAACCAACTTTAAGAAACAAGCTTCCAATTCCACTCATGGTGTTCAAAAATATACAATAGAAACCAGCTTTAAGAAACAAACTTCCAATTCCACTCATTGTGTCTCACCTTTCGGTATCTCCTCCTCTTTTATTAACCCAAGAAGAGTCTAACGCACTTTTTTTATTCTCATCTTTGAAATAGAGACACAACACAACCTTTTTTTTAATTAACCTCATTGTCTAAATAAAGCACTTATTATCACCTTATGTTTTGAGACATAAAACCTCCTCTTTTTATCAGTTTTCCTTCCTTCGTTTTGTTAAGAGTTTAATATGTAGCAGAAGTAATTTCAATATCAAAATTATATGTAATTTAGATAAGCAAGTAGAGTTATGCTCCTAACAGTATTAGTAGGTCATCATATTCAGATAGTATCAACAAAGGACTTCATAAATTTTAGGAATCATGTTTAGTTTCAAATCAGAAATAGGGGAAAGACTGAGCACAATTTAAGACAAAAAAATATGGTATTACAGAGTCAAACATGGATGCTTGTAGCATTCAGTCAATTATATATAGGCAGGGTAAGTGAGGTAGTGACCTCATATGAGCAAAGGAACTTTGACATTACAAGATCAAGTTAAACATGTCAATGAGGAGGGAAAAAGAAGTATTGTATCAAAACAAGTTCAACTCCAACATAAGTCTAGCTTAGTATCTAAGTATGAAGTGTTCATGCTTCAGCTCCTAAAAATTGTCAATTGAGTATAGAAAAATATCTAAGTCCCACTTTCATGGAAGATAAATTAATGATAAATGCATGCAAGCTTCACAAAATCAACAGTAACTCAAAGAGATTAAGGACAAGGAAGTACTACATAAGCAAGTTTTGAACTATATATGTATATGAAGATCCCAACTTATCATGGACAACCAAGCTCAGTTACACAGTAATTACCCATTGGCTTAACTCAAGCAAGATAGTTTCCTACAAATGCATCCAATAATTAGGTGTGATCATGAGAAGGTCGTGGTGATAGCCCAGAAACTTCCCTCAGAGCTAGCAGATATAGATATAGAGAAGGAGAACATCTAAACACTTAAATTTTTTTCACCTTAGCTAAGTGATATGGACTTATGAACTTTCAGGATTATCTCAGTTAGGATTATAAAATAATAAACACGACCATAATATAAATAAGATGCAAGGAGAACAATATGTAGAGGTGAAGATCAAAACAGAATCACCAATGAAGAAAAAATATGAAGTTTAGGTAAACATGATTAGTTTAACAATAATAGTAACTAAACAAAGTGAAAGACCATAGTAGTAACTTAGAAAACAATCTGACAAGCACAAGAAAAGAAGAAAACATTTAGACACTTTAAGTGTCACGACCCCAGTTCCCCCTCCGTGAACTATCGTGACGGCACCTAGTCTCTACGACTAGGTTAGCCTAACAAATGCGGAAATAAATAATTCGCGGAAGAAATAATTAAAAACCAAAATAACAAAATGCAACAGTGTTTAAAATGCTGCTCGACATATACAATACAAACTCTAGAATATAACAATATTTCCCAAAACCCGGAATCTCATGAAATCACAAGTTTTTGGATGTCTACAAGTATCTAACTTGAGAATGTCTAATAAAAGAAAATACAGAAGGGCTAATACTTAAAAAAAAGAATAGAAAGGGACTCCTTGGTCTGCAGACGTGACAGATATACCTCGAAGTCTCTAGAAAAGTCGCCTCGCCTCAAGAGTGATCGGACTGAGTCGAAGTACCTGGATCTGCATATGAAAAACATGCGCAGAAAGAGCATGAGTACACCATAGCGGTACTCAGTAAGTGCCAAGCCTAACCTCGTTCGGGTAGTGACTAGGAAAGTCAGGGCCCTACTGAGTTTAAATGAAATACAAGGTTTAACAATGTAGAACAAAATAGTATAAG
This sequence comes from Nicotiana sylvestris, assembly GCF_000393655.2. NCBI lineage: Eukaryota > Viridiplantae > Streptophyta > Magnoliopsida > Solanales > Solanaceae > Nicotiana > Nicotiana sylvestris. The sequence continues at coordinate 88,141,322 of NC_091059.1, read as the reverse complement.
TAAGTGCAACAGTAAAACTAACACAGGATAGAGAGAACAACAACAATTACTACAGAGGCAAAGTAAGAACAGAAAGAAATACAGCTTAACACAGAGATAACAACCAGGGATCTCCCAGGATACCGTCCTATAGTCCCAAATATAAATATCCAGTGGATCACTCGGGATACCGTCCCGTAGTCCAACTCATAATGCGAGGGGATCTCTCGGAATACCAATCCGTAGTCCCAAATGTAAATACTTAGTACAGGGGGAATCTAACGGGTGCAGTCTCATAGTTCCAATATATAAGTGCAAGGGATCGCCTGGAATATCGATCCGTAGTCGCAAAGTAAACATGCAGGGGGAGATCTCCCGGGATACCATCCCGTAGTCCCAAAGTAAACACATAGCAACAACACGAAGGATAGACAATTCAATTCAAATTCCATACCAAGGTAAAATAGGTATTTCTAGTCTAGCATGCTGCACATAATCCAAATAAGGCAGTTTGAGAAAGTAAAGCAATTAAGTCAATTAGACATGCTTCCCTAGGCTAACAACAGGTTAAAACTTCAAGTAGTATAAACAGGAAAAGAAAACACAATTAGAATTACTTATTCAAAAACCGGATTTTCAACAATTAGCACAAGTACTCACTCGTCACCTCACGTACAAGGCATTTCAAATATCAATAATACCAAATCCTAAGGGGATTTCTCCCCCACAAGGTTAGGCAAGTAACTTACCTCAAACCGGCTCAAAATCAACCCGAAACCACGTTCTTGCCACGAGTACTCGACTCAAAATGGCCTAAATCTATTCAATTCAATTGTATAACGTAAATATAACATCAAGCAACTGATTCCACAAATAAATTCTAATCTAATACCCGAAATTAGGTAAAATGACCAAAATGCCCTCCGAGCCGACATCTCGAAATCGGGTAAAATTTACTTTTTTAGAATCCTCATACTCTCACGAGTCTAACCATAACAAAATTATCCAAATCCAATATCAAATCCCCAATCAAAACTCAATATTTAGGTCTAAGAACTTTCCCCAAATTTTCATCCAAATTCCGAAATTAAATGATGAATTCATGTTTAGATTAATGGGTTACAAGCAAAAAGGAGTTAAGAATCGTTACCCAATCGATATCTCTGAAAATCCCTCAAAACCTCGCTTAAATCCGAGCTCCCAAGCTCTAGTTTTCACAAAAATGGCTAAACCCTAGATTTTGAACTTAAACATTCTGCCCAGACGTGTTCTTCTTCGCGAATGCGAGCCAACAGTCGCGCACGCGATGCACTAAAATTTTCACTGGCCAGTCTTCATCTTCGCGAACTCGATGCCCGGGCCGCGAACACGATGGTCATCTTCTCTCCTCCTACGCGAACGCGAGACTGCCTTCGCGAATGCGTAGGTATAAGACCTTCCATCTTCGCGAACGCGGGAGCACCTTCGCAAATGCGAAGCATTAAACCACCCCCATCCCCAGCTCCTTTTCGCGAACAAGAGACCCCACTCGTGAACGCTAAGAAGGAAACTAGAACTGGGCTGCTACAAATTTTCTGCAATTTCTCTAAGTCCAAAAATGACCCGTTGAGCATCCGAAACACACCCGAGGCCCCCGTGACCTCAACCAAACATGGCAATCAATCCTAAAACATCATTCAAACTTGTTCAAATCTTCGGAATTCTTAAAACATTATCAAAACACCAATTTAACATCGGATTCAAGCCTAAGAACTCCAAAACCTCTCAAATTATGCTTTCGATCAAAAAGCCGATCAAACCTCGTCCGAATGACCTGAAATTTTGCAAGCATGTCACATTCAACACTACGGAGCTACTCCAACTTCCGGAATTCCATTCCGACCCTTATATCAAAATCTCACTATCGAACCGGAAACTTCAAAAATTCAACTTTCGGCATTTCAAGCCTAAATAAGCTACAGACCTCCAAAACACAATCCGAACACGCCCCTAAGCCCGAAATCACCCAACGGAGCTAACGAAACCGGATGAATTCCATTCCGAGGCCGTCTTCACACTGCTCCGACTACAGTCCAAATTCTAAAGCTTAAGCTCTCATTTAGGGACTAAGTGTCCCAAAACTCTCTAAATCTCAAAACCAAACATCCCGGCAAATCAAAATAGCTGAAACAAACACGGGGAAAGCAGTTAATAGGGGATCGGGGTGTTAATTCTTAAAATGACCGGCAGGGTCGTTACATCATCCTATACTTAAACATTCGTTCATCCTCGAACGAGCATAGATACATACCTTACGTAGTGAAAAGATGAGGGTAATGGCTGCGCATCTCATGCTCGGTCTCCCAGGTCGCCTTCTCAACCGGCTGACCCCGCCACTAAACCTTCATTGATGTAATATTTATTGACCTCAGCTTTCGAACCTGCCTGTCCAATATTTCCACTGGCTCCTCAAAATAAGATAGATCTGTTTCCAACTGAACTGAACTGAAATCCAGCACGTGCGACGGATCACCGTGATACCTCCAGAGCATCGAAACAAGAAATACCGGGTGAACTCCTGCCAAGCTGGGAGGTAAGGCAAGCTCATAAGCAACCTCCCCAACACGCCTCAATATCTCAAAAGGTCCAATAAACCTCAGACTCAACTTTCCTTTATTCCAAAATCTCATAACGCCCTTCATAGGCGAAACCCAAAGCAGAACCCACTCTCCAACCATATAGGAAACATTACGAACCTTCCGGTTCGCGTAACTCTTCTGTCTAGACTAGGCTATAAGGAGTCTATCCTGAATCACCTTAACCTTCTCCAAAGCATCCTGAACCAAGTCTGTGCCCAATAATCTATCCTCACCCCGCCCAAACCAACCCACTGGGGATCTACACCGCCTACCATATAAAGCCTCATACGGTGCCATGTGAATGCTGGACTGATAGCTGTTGTTGTAGGCAAACTCCGCCCATGGCAAGAACTGATCCAAAGACCCTCCAAACCCAATCACACACGCACGTAGCATATTCTCAAGAATATTAATAGTGTTCTCGGACTGTCTGTCCGTCTAAGGGTGAAATATTGTACTCAACTCCACCCAACTACCTAAATCATGATGTACGGCCCTCCAGAACCATGATGTGAACTAAGTACCTCTATTTGAAATGATGGAAACTGGAATACCATGCAGATGAACAATCTCCCAGATATAAATCTCCGCTAAACGCTCCGAAGAATAGGTAGTACACACAGGAATGAAGTGTGCGGACTTGGTGAGCCGATCCACAATCACCCAAATGGCATCGAACTTCCTCAAAGTCCATGAGAGTCCAACTACGAAGTCCATGGTGATCCGCTCCCACTTCCACTACGAAATCTCTATCTGCTGATGCAACCCTCCCGGTCTCTGGTGCTCATACTTCACCTACTGACAATTGAGGCACCGAGCTACGAACCCAACTATATCTTTCTTCATCCGCCTCCACCAATAGTGCTGCCTCAAATCTTGGTACATCTTCGCGACACCCAGATGAATGGAATACCGCGAACTATGGGCCTCCTCTAGAATCAACTCCAGAAGCCCATCAACATTGGGTACACAAATCCAAACTTGCATCCTCAACACCCCATCATTACCAATAGTCACATCTCTGGCATCACCATGCTGAACCTTGTCCTTGAGGACAAGCAAATGAGGGTCATCAAACTGACGCTCCCTGATACGATCAAATAAGCAAGACCGATAAACCACACAAGCTAGAACCCGACAGGGCTCTGAAAGATCCAATCTCACAAACTGACTGGCTAAGGCCTCAACATACATTGCCATGGGCCTCTCTACTACTGGTAAATAAGCCAAACTCCCCAAACTCTCTACCCAGCGACTCAAAGCATCGGCCACCACATTGGCCTTGCCCAGGTGATACAAAATAGTGATATTGTAGTCCTTTAGCAGCTCTAACCACCTCGTCTGGCGCAAATTAAGATCCTTTTGCATGAACAGATGCTGCAAGCTCCGATGATCAGTATAAATCTCATAAGGCACACCGTACAAATAATGACGCCAGATCTTCAAGGCGTGAACAATAGCAGCTAGCTCGAGATCATGGATGGGATAATTCTTCTCATGTACTTTTAAATGTCTTTACGCGTAGGCAATCACCCTATGTCCTGCATCAATACCGCTCCAAGGCCAATCCTCGAGGCATCACAATAGACTATATAAGACCCCGAACTTGTAGGCAATATCAAAACTAGGGTTGTAGTCAAAGCTGTCTTAAGCTTCTGAAAGCTCGCCTCACACTCTTCCGTCCACTAGAACAGAGCACCCTTCTAGGTCAGCCTAGTCATAGGGGCTGCAGTCGATGGAAACCCCTCAACAAAACGATGGTAATAACCCGCCAAGCCAACAAAACTATGGATCTTTGTAGCTGAGAATGGTCTGGGCAAACTCTGCACTGCTTCCACTTTCTTCGGATCCACCTTTATCCCCTCACTAGAAACCACGTGACCCAATAAAGCCACAGAATCCAACCAGAACTCACATTTCGAGAACTTTGCATATAACTTCTTTTCCCTCAAAGTCTGAAGCACTATCCTTGGGTGCTGCTCATGATCTTCCCGACTCCGGGAATACACCAGAATATCATCAATACAGACAATGACGAACGAGTCAAGATATGGCTAGAACACACTATGCATCAAATTCCTAAAAGCTGCTGGGGCATTGGTCAGCCTAAATGACATAACAAGGAACTCGTAATGACCATACCGAGTCCTGAAAGTAGTCTTCGGGATATCTGGCTCCCAAATCTTCAATTGTTGGTAACCTTAGCGTAAGTCAATCTTAGAAAACACTCGTGCGCCCTGAAGCTGGTCAAACAGATCATCAATACGAGGCAAAGGATAACGGTTCTTCACTATAACATTGTTCAACTGGCGATAATCAATACACATACTCATAAAACCATTCCTTTTCTTCACAAAGACAAGAGCACCCCAAGGTGATACACTAGGCCGAATAAAACCCTTATCAAGCAATTCCTGTAACTGATCCTTCAACTCAGGAGGGGCCATGCGTTACGGAGGAATAGAAATGGGCTGAGTGCTCAGCAACAGATCAATGCCAAAATCAATATCTCTATTTGGTGGCATGCCCGAAAGGTGCTGGAAACATATCAAGAAAATCCCGTACTACTGGGACTGAATCAACTGTAAGGGTATCAATACTGACATATCTCACATAATCTATATATGCATCACACCCCTTCTCAACCATTCCTCGAGCCCTAAGGAAAGAAATAACTCTACTAGGAGTGTGATCTAAAGCACCCTCTACCCAACAAGCGGTACACCTGGCATAGCCAACGTCACAGTTTTGGTGTGTAATCAAGAATAGCATAATGGGGCGACAACTAGTCCATGCCCAAGATAATATCAAAATCTACCATGCTGAGCAACAATAAATCGGCTCTAGTCTCAAAACCACTAATAGCAACCAAACACGACCGATAAACGCGATCTACAATAAGAGAATCTCCCACATGAGTAGAAACATAAATAATTGAACTCAAAGAATCTCGAGGTACACCCAAATGGGGAGCAAAATAAGAAGACACATAAAAATAAGTGGAGCCTGGATCGAATAGAAACAATGCATCTCTGTGACAAACCAGTACAATACCTATGATGACAGAATCGGAGGAAACAACCTCGGTACGGGAAGGAAGGGCATAGTATCGGGCCTGGCCTCCCCCTCTAGGGTGACATCTACCTCCCCAACCTCCACCTCTAGCTGGTTGGGCCGGTGGGGTAGCAACTAGAGTTGTAATCATAGCCTGAGAACTCTGCGGGGCACGCTGTGGCTGAGAAGTCTGTGGAGGTGCACCCCTCCTAAGTTTGGGGCAATCCCTCACCATATGGCGTGTGTCACCACACTCAAAACAAGCTCTGAGGGGACATGGCGACTGTGGCTGGCTCGGGCCAGGTCTGCTGGACTGACCACTAGAAGCACCCTGTGCAGGAGGCGAACTAGATACTGGAGGTGCATAATAAGGCTCCTAAGGCCTAGGAGGAGCTGGAATACCACTAGCTACTAGAAGAGCTGAATGAACAGGACGACTCATAAAACCCCTACCATAACAAACTATAGCTGGCGCACGGGCACCAGAATAATGGCCTGACTCTCGAGACCTCTTGGCCTCCTTCTGCTCTCTCTCCCTAGCATACATACCCTCAATCTTTCTAGCAATGCTCACTACCTGCTAATAAGAAATATCCATCTCCAACTCACGAGCCATGCTAGACCTGATGCTGGGAATAAACCCCTCAATAAACTGGAAAACCCTTTCACTAACAGTAGAAACCAAGGTTGGGGCATATCTCGCCAAGCTAGTGTAACAGACAGCATACTCCGAGACAGTCATAGTACCCTGGCACATATGCTCAAACTCTGTGCTCCATGTGTCCCTGAGGCTCTGAGGAACAAACTCTCTTAGGAACATATCTGAAAATTGAGTCCAAGTCAGTAAAGCTGCCTCATCCGGGCTGTCTAACTCATAGGTACGCCACCACTCATAGGCGGCTCCTCAAAGCTGGAAGGCAGTGAAAGAAACTCCACTCGATCCTGATATACCATAGTGCGGAGGATATAGTGGCACTCCTCCAGAAATCCCAAGGCATCATCTAATACTAACCCACTGAATACAGTAGGATCATACTTCTTGAACCTCTCAAGCCTCCACTGCTCATCCTTTGAAGCTACTGCCCTGTCCTCGGGCTAACCTGGGACTGTAGGCGGTACATGAATAATCTTTGGGACTTGACAACATGCACTCGCTACTCAAGAGTGCGGGTGACGGGAGTCTATGCTCCTCCTCCGGCCTGAGATGTAGCTGCAACAAAGGGAAGCAACCCTGCCTGAGCCAGAGTGGTGTACATGCTCATGAACTGTGCAAGAGTCTCCTGAAGCGCTAAAGTAGTAGAAGCAGTAGGCATATCAGGTGCCTGGATTCTGGCTGGAATTGCTGGTGGTACCTCGGTGGCAGCTCTGCAGGTGCTCTGGCTGCACCACGTGTGTGTCCTCGGACTCTAACCCGGCCCGACCTTTGACAGCTATAGTAGGGGGTGCAGGTGCCTGATCATCTCGGGTAGCATGTGTCCTTACCATCCGTGAGAGAATAAAAGATAGAAGTTTAGAATTGTGATATCAAAATCTCGCACGATAAGGAAATCAAATGAAGTGGAATTTTCCTAACAGCTACATAGCCTCTCATAGATAAGTACAGACATCTCTGTACCGATCCGCGAGACTCTAATAAACCAGCTTGTGATTCATGACTCCTATGAAACAAGGGCTCTGATACTAACTTGTCACGACCCCAGTTCCCCCTCCATGAACTATTGTGACTGCACCTAGTCTATGACTAGGTAAGCCTAACAAATGCGAAAATAAATAATTTGTGGAAGAAATAATTAAAAACCAAAATGACAAAATGAAACAGTGTTTAAGATGCCGCTCGACAAATACAATACAAACTCTCAAATCTAACAATATTTCCCAAAACCCGGAATCTCATGAAATCACAAGCTTTTGGATGTCTACAAGTATCTAACTCCAGAATGTCTAACAAAAGAAAATACAAAAGGGCTAATTCTTAAAGAGAGAATAGAAAGGGACTCCTCGGTCTGCGGACGCGAAAGAAATACCTCAAAGTCTTTAGAAAAGTCGTGTTGCCTCAAGGGTGATAGGACTGAGTCGAAGTACTTAGATCTGCACATGAAAAACATGCACAGAAAGGGCATGAGTACACCACAGCGGTACTCAGTAAGTGTCATGCCTAACGTCGGTCGAGTAATGACGAGGAAGGTCAGGGCCCTACTAAGGTTAAATGAAATACAAGGTTTAACAATGTAGAACAAAACAATATAAGTAAGTGCAACAGTAAAAGCAACACAGGACAGAGACAACAACAACAATTACTATAGAGGCAAAGTAAGCACAAAAAGAAATACAGCTCAACACAGAGATAACAAATGAGGATCTCCTAGGATACCGTCTTGTAGTCCCAAATATAAATATCTAGTGGATCTCCCGGGATACCGTCCCGTAGTCCAACTCATAATGTGAGGGGATCTCCCGGAATACCTATCCGTAGTCCCAAATATAAATACTCAGTGCAGGGGAAATCTACCGGGTACAATCCCGTAGTTCCAATATAAAAGTGCAGGGGGATATCTCAGAATACTGATCCGTAGTCCCAAAGTAAACATGCAGGGGAGATTTCCCGGGATACCGTCCCGTAGTCCCAAAGTAAACACACAACAACAACACGAAGGATAGACAATTCAATTCAAATTCCATACCAAGGTAAAACAGGTTTGTCTAGTCTAGCATGCTGCACATATTCCAAATAAGGCAGTTTGAGCAAGTAAAGCAATTAAGTCAATTAGACATGCTTCCCTAGGCTAACAACAACCTAAAATTTCAAGTAGTATAAACTGGAAAAAAAAAACACAGTTAGAATTACTTATTCAAAAACCGGATTTTCAACAATTAGCAAAAGTACGCACTCGTCACCTCACGTACAAGGCATTTCAAATATCAATAATACCAAATCCTAAGGGGAGTTCCTCCACACAAGGTTAGACAAGCCACTTACCTCAAATCGGCTCAAAATCAACCCGAAACCACATTCTTGCCACGAGTACTCAACTCCAAATTACCCAAATCTATTCAATTCAATTGCATAATGTAAATATAACTTCATGCAACTTATTTCACAAATAAATTCTAAGCTAATACACGAAATTTGGTAAAATGACCAAAATGCCCTTCGAGCCCATGTCTCGGAATCGGGTAAAATTTATATTTTCAGAATCCTCATACTCTCACGAGTCTAATCATACAAAAATTATCCAAATCCAATGCCAAATCTACAATCAAAACTTGAAATTTAGGTCTAAGAACTTTTCCTAAATTTTCATCCAAATTCCGAAATGAAATGATGAATTCTTATTTATAGTAATGGGTTAGAATTGAAAAGGATTTAAGAATCGTTACCCAATCGATATCTCTAAAAATCCATCAAAACCTCGCTCAAATCCGAGCTCCCAAGCTCTTGTTTTCACCAAAATGGCTAAACCCTCGATTTTGAACTTAAACATTTTCCCAGACGCATTCTTCTTCGCGAATGCGAGCCAACAGTCACGAACGTGATCCACTAAAATTTACACTGGCCAGTCTTCCTCTTCACGAACGCAATGCCCGAGGTGCGAACGCGATGGTCATCTTCTCTCCTCCTATGCGAACACGAGATTGCCTTCGCGAATGCGTAGGTATAAGACCTCCCAGCTTCGCGAACGCGAAACATTAAACCTCCCCTATCTCCAGCTCTATCTTCATGAACGTGAGACCCCACTCACGAACGCGAAGAAGGAAACCAGATCTGGGCTGCTGCAAATTTTCTGCAATTTCTCTAAGTCCAAAAATGATGCGTTGAGCATCCGAAATACACCCGAGGCCCTCAGGACCTCAACCAAACATTCCAACCAATCCTAAAACATCATTCAAACTTGTTTAAATCTTTGGAACGCTCAAAACAACATCAAAACACCAATTTAACATCGGATTCAAGCTTAAGAACTCCAAAAACTCTCAAATTACGCTTTCGATCAAAAAGTCTATCAGACCTCGTCCGAATGACCTAAAATTTTACAATCATGTCACATTCAACACTACGGAGCTACTCCATTTTTCGGATTTCCATTCCGACTCTGATATCAAAATCTTACTATCGAACCGGAAACTTCAAAAAATTCAAATTTTGGCATTTCAAGCCTAAATAAGCTACGGACCTCCAAAACACAATCCGAACACGCCCCTAAGCTGAAAATCACCCAATGGAGCTAACAAAACCAACAGAATTCCATTCCAAGGCAGTCTTCATACTGCTCTGACTATGGTCTAAATTCTAATGTTTAAACTCTCATTGAGGGACTAAGTGTCCCAATACACTCCGAAACTCAAAACCAAACGTTCCAGCGAATCAAAATAGCAGAAATAAATACGGAGAAAGCAGTTAATAGGAGATTGGGGCGTTAATTCTTAAAACGATCCACCGGGTCGTTACATTAAGTTTAGGCTCAAGGTCAAAAAACATGGGATATAAAGTTAAACAAATTCAAATTCATCTTAGTTATAAATATTAGGTAGTAAACTCAACTTCAAAGCTCACAAACTACAGAGATGCAACAAGACAAAGATAAGCTTACTTCAAGTTAATGAAAACTATAAAGTTCATGTTGAACATAAACATATAATGTAATGACCCGGATGGTCATTTTAAGAATTATTGTCCCGGTCCCCTATTAACTACTTTCCCATGTTTGTTTCTGCTATTGTGAGTTGCCGGGAGGACTCGTTTTATGTTTCAGAGTGTTTTGGGACACTTAGTCGCTAAATAAAAGCTTAAGCTTTAGAATTTGGACCGAAGTCGGAGTAGTGTGAAGACGACCTCGGAATGGAATTTCGTTAATTCCGTTAGCTCCGTTGGGTAATTTAGGGCTTAAGGGAATGTTCGAATTATGTTTTGGAGGTCGGTAGCTTATTTAGGCTGGAAATGTCGAAAGTTGGATCGATAGCAAGATTTTGATATTGGGGTCAGAATTTGATTTCGAAAGTTGGAGTAGCTCTGCAGTGTTGAATGTGACTTGTGTGCAAAATTTGGGGTCAATACGACTAGGTTTGGTTGGTTTTGTCATCAGATGTATAATTTTTAAGATTCAAGTTCATTAGGCTTGGATTGGAGGGTGAATCATTGTTTTAGCATTGTTTGATATGATTTGAGGATTGGACTAAATTCATATGATGTTTTAGGATTGGTTGGTATGTTTGGTTGAGGTCCCGGGGGCCTCGGGTGAGTTTTGGATGCTTAACGGAAGTTGGATTTGGACTTAGGTGTATACGGTGAAATTGGAGGGTCCGATTTATCGCCTTTAAGGTGTGTTCAGGAAGTCATATCGATATCTCAAGGCTATGGGGTTGCGGTCAAACTCTCTCCCTCAAGGTCCATTTACGATCGACCCAACAATGATCCCGAGGGTGGGAAGTTCCCGAGATGAGCATATAGCACCAGTAGAGTCTAATATCATGTGTAGCCGTCCCATCTTTGTATCTTTACAATTAATGCATTCTGTACTATGTTGTATTTTCCCTCCTATATAAAGGGGATCCTCACCACTTTGTAGAGGTTGTTGTTGCTCCAACCATTCTACATAAGATTAATAAAAACTCTCTCTCTCTCTCTCTCTCCTTTCTCTAACCTGCTCGCTCGAGGATGCCTCTCTCATTTATTGCTTTCATACTTGTTCTTCATTTATTGCTTGTTATTGGCCATAAAGAGCCTCCTTTAATTATATTCTAACTGTTATTCCCTTTTTGGCTACCCCTGATAGCTTGAGCTCGAGCCCAGGCATCGACCTCAAGGCCCCTCAACGGCCAGTTTGAGGCCATAGTAACTGATCTTTTAGTTTGATTATGACTCTGTTTTAGCTCGCATTTCATCTCCTATGTTCATACGCCTAGCATCAACTGCTCTAACAACAAGCATAAAAATAGATCATATATTTTTAGAGTCCCATTAACAAATTTAATTGTTATTACCATTTTCACGGTAAATAGTTTGGCACCTACCGTGGGGGCTAAAAATAATAGTGATTATTTTCTTGCTGGTTTCGTCACAACACGCAAGTTATCTTTCACTCTTTTTCTTGTCCAAGAACTTTTGATATTAGGTCAAAATGTCTGGCTCAGTAAATAGAGTCGAGAACGACAACCTTGAAAACCACGGGAAAATGGTGTGGCTGTTCCAATTATTGGCCCGCCACCACAAAACCCCGATAGCGCGCCCAGACCGATTCCAGTGGACGCGGATTCGCAGGATGCGCAACAGGTTGACGAAACCTCACACACCGACGGGAGCATACAGCATGACGACCAACATGAAGCCCAAAAAACCCCAGCCCGTGAAGAACAAAAAGTTAGTATTCATGTTATTTTTGAAATGTTGCAGGCACAATAGTTGGCTATCGCTCAATTGCAAAGCCACCCGAAGACTCCCAGCACAGTAGCACCGGAAACTACTCCCCCAGCCGAACAGGCACCGGAGAGATCGAGCAACAACGAATCAGTAGCCGATTCTACCATCGTGAAAATACTGGAGGACCTCACCAAAAGGGTCGAGTCAGGTGAGAAAATGATAGCAGCCAACGATAAGAAGGTCGAAACCTATAACTTCAGAGTCGACCAAATCCCGGGCGCACCCCTGGTCTTGAGGGATGTAGACTCGAAGAAGTTCGTACAATGGCCGTTCCCAGAGGAAGTGGCTCCGAAACCCATCCCAAAGAAGTTGAGAATGCCCGAACTCCCAAAATACAATGGGACCTCAGATCCCAATGAACACGTCACTGCCTATACGTGCGAGGTGAAAGGCAATGACATAAAAGGCAATGAGATCGAGTTCGTCTTACTGAAGAAGTTCGGAGAAACGCTCTCGAAGGGGGCCATGATGTCATATCACAACCTAGCTCCCAACTCCATAGATTCATTTGCCATGCTAGTAGATTCCTTCATAAAGGCACACGCTGGTGCCTTTAAGAGAGCAACAAGGAAGTCCAACGTATTCAAGATTAAGCAAAGGGAGAACGAAATGCTACGGGAATTCGTGTCTCGTTTCCAAATTGAACGAATGGAACTACCGCCAGTCTTCGATGATTGGGCAGTGCAGGACTTCCCTCAAGGCCTGAATATATGAAGCTCGGTGGCCTCAAGGCAGTTGAAAGATAATCTGATCGAATATACCGCTGTAACCTGGTCAAATGTCCACAATTGGTACCAGTCAAAGATCGGGGTCGAGGATGACCAGCTGGTAGACCCCTCTGGCTTAGTATATCCGAGTAGACTCCTAACAAAGGAGTCAAAACTGAATAAAGAGAGGTACTGGCCGTACGTCGATGATAGGAGGAATGCTCTGAGACGCAATCTGCTTCGCAATGATCGATTAGTGCACGGAGGACAGAACCCTCAGGGACCCATCAATAGAGGTGGCTTCGACGGGAACTCGGGGTCAACGGGGGCACCTCACCTATCAGAATACAACTTCAACGTCAATTTGTCGGACATCGTGTTCGCCATCAACAAAATTAGTGACGCCGAAATGGGTTTCAAAGCGTTCGTTGCACTCTTTTCTTTCGATCGGTTTTTTATCCCGAAATAGGTTTTTGCCGGAAAGGTTTTTAATGAGGCAGCGTCCACGCACTACCTAAGAAGAACTCAACAAGCTTATAGGGTTTCCTTTGCAACCAACCCTGTACCAGGAAATGACAAAGAGGTTCCATTAGGAAATGATGTACCAGGCCAAACGGTTGAACGAACCGTGTCCACGTAAGCCGGGATTACGACAACACAACGATATGTATTTACGCCAAGCAATCAAATAATATCTTTCGCCAAAATCATCTCGTACTCCAAAGAAAATTCAGCATGTTCACAGCAAGGATCCTTCCATTGAGTACGCCCCAAAATACTCGGAGACTAGCGTCAATAATTTAATACTCGCATGGCCTCAGGGTCGGCACTCCATGATCATAAGTCCTCAATGAAGCAATTCTGAGCTCTCGAGTAATGACCTTCGAGCCTAAGCAAACTCAATGACTCGGAGACTGTCGCCAATCGCCATTCACTAAAAAACCCAAGGTCGTAAGACCCCGAGCGGAAAAACTTGGTCTAGCAAGATAAATTTTACGTGACAACAAAAAACCGTAAGACCTCAACATGCATGAAAAAACTGTAAGACCTCAATAGGCATGATAATTTTGTAAGACCTTATTACAGGCATAAAACTCGATCCCGAAGATTAGGCTATATGTCACATTTGTAAGACTCCCGAAAGGGCATACCCTCAATGTAGACGCTTAAACTACCACACTCGGGATCACTAATGGCTCCGTCCAAACACAAATGACTACGATCAATACAGCTGCACCAGCCAAATTAACGCGACTCGGTGACGCCCGACTGTCGCTACAAAATCACAGGCCATTACTTCGAATCTACTTCGAAAAGAACCAGTTAAAATAGGCTACCCTCAATAGGTAAACGAGCTTCGACCATGTCAGCTCCAAATCACAAGGCTTCGAGCTACTCAGCCGATGAGCTAAACCTTCTGAGGTGCTCGAACATCTCTGCTAATGACTTGAAATCAAGGTTCTTCCCGAACCGACGATGGGTCAGGAAAAATTATTTCAAAAAAGTCCTTAACGAGAGGAAAACAAAGCCTACATATGCCTAAGGGCAAAATCATAAGAGCCATTGTCGCCAGCCAAATGAGCCTCAGGGCCATACACTAAAAGGTCGCAACGACCAAAAGCATAAGAGGCACCGTCACCAGCTTAAAATTTGAAAGCTTGAGGATTAAAATGAGCTCGAGTCGTAACCCGATTTGGAGACCGGATCCAAAATAGCTAACTATACATGCCTAAGGGCAAAAGCGTAAGAGCCATCGTCGCCAGCTAAACGATCCTCAGGGCCTCACACTAAAAGGTCGATCCGGCCCAAGGTGTAAAAGCCATTGTTGCCAGCCCATGCAAATGTAAAACTTGAGGTTCGATTCAGCTCGAGTCAAAGCCCGACTCGAAGACTGAACCCAAAATAGTTAAAATGTGTACGCCCAAGGGCAAAAGATAAAACCCAATGTCGCCGTCCTAACGTACCTCAAGACTGTATTATAGGTTCGGAGATTCATACTAATTCAAATATTGAATTGACCCGATTGAGATCTTGGCGAACAGAAATACAAATGGCACAAATTGTGGGGTTCCCCCTTTTTACATATAGGCAGTGAAATGCAAGCTCGGTCTACAACATATTATAAAAGCTATGTACACAACAACAATGCAGGGAATAAATGTTCCCCCCTCGGTGACTATGGCCCGGCGGCCCCCTCCTCTCCATCTTGAGCATCGGACAAAAGGAACTTCGCATCATACTACTCCCCTTTGGCTTGCTAGATCTCCCCCGAGAGATCGAAGCCCCTATCATGAACCTCCTCGAAGCCTCCCTCCGAGATCTCCACCTCGCAGACTCCTTGCTATTGCTTGCACGATCAAGAGCTCTCTTCAGTTCAGCTTTAGCAATGGCAGCACTCTTCGAGTAGGCTACCAATTTCTGTCCTGCCCTGGTATTGCTCATCACGACCTCGACTCGGACATTCACCACCTCGTCTTCACCTTCGAAAGCTCGGACGAAGGTTTTGTGATCATATTTGCCCGAGCAGAGTCATACGCACGAACGGTCTGAATTTGCGCCTCAAGAGCAGAAACCATGGCTAGAGCACTCTATTTAGATGCAAAGGGCACTTACATGTGCTTGCAGCTCGTTGAATTCACGTTTGGCTTGACCAACCTAGACCCAGATCTGTCCCAGCTCCTTCGCCTTGTCCTCCAACTAAAATATCAAAACATCAAGATGCCAAAATAAAAAGGGAGTGCAAGCAGCGTGAAATATGGGGAGTATGGGGTACCTATTTCTCCAGGAGGATCTCACAGCTCTAGCTCCGGTCTACCTCGCGCGCACAGGGAAACCAGCTCTCTTTCCTTTTCCGCCCAAAAAAGCTTAAGGGATTTCTCCCTATACAAAGCTTCCCGCAACGGGGCCTCACTACATAGCAGCTCGGATTTAAGCATGTCAAAGCCCTATGAGGGTCCGATTTCTCAATATTAAGGTGTGTTCGGGAAGTCATATCGATATCTTGAGGCTGTGGGGTTGCGGTCGAGCTCTCTCCCTCAAGGTTCATTTACGCTCGACCCAACAATGATCCCGAGGGTGGGAAATTCCCGAGGCGAGCAGATAGCACCAGTGGAGTCTAATATCATGTCTAGCCGTCCCATCTTCGTATCTTAACAATTAATACATTCTGTACTATGTTGTATTTCCCCTCCTATATAAAGGGGATCCTCACCACTTTGTGGGAGGCTGCTATTGCTCCAACCATTCAACATAAGATCAATAACAACTCTCTCTCTCTCCTTTCTCTATCTTGCTCGCTCGAGGCTGGCTCTCTCATTTATTGCTTTCATATTTGTTCTTCATTTATGGCTTGTTATTGGCCATAAAGAGCCTCCTTTAATTATATTCTAACTATTATTCCCTTCCCAGTTACCCCTGATAGATCAAGCTCGAGCCCAGGCATCGACCTCGAGGCCCCTCACCGACCAGTTCGAGGCCAGAGTAACTGATCTCTCGATTTGAATATATCTCTGTTTTAGCTTGTATTTCATATCCTATCTTCATATGCCTAGAATCAACTGCTCTAACAACTAGCATAAAAATAGGTCACATATTTTTAGAGTCCCATTAACAAATTTAATTGTTATTACCATTTTCACGGTAAACATTAGGCTATTATGAAGTGGCTGCTTCTGGTATTTTTGCACCTACGGTGAGGAGTCTGCAGGTGCTGCCGGTAGAAGTTAGGAAAGAGGTCGCAGTTGCGGTGTGGGCACTAATGGTCAGTGACCGCAGATGCGGCTAAAGGACCGCAGAAGCGGACTGCATCTACGGAGAAGGGAGAACATGTGCGGTGCTTGGAGAGTTAATGAAATTCCGCATATGCGGAGCCCAAGATGCAGGTGCGGTCCTATGATCGCAGAAGTGGAAATCGCTGGGCAGAAATATGAAAATCAAGGGTTTGAGTTCATAACTTGGAAAATCAAATTTGGAGCTCGGGGTAGGGCGATTATGTGGGGATTTTGAAGAGAAGATAATTGGGTAATAATTCCTAATCCCTTTTTGGTTGTATTCTATTTATCTAAGCTTAATTTTGTCATTTAATTTTGGATTTTGGGTGAAAAATTATAAGAATTGTGGAAAAGTTTGTAGGCCGAATTTTGGGAATTTGGTTGAGATCTTAGTATCGGATTTGAGTGATTTTGTTATGGTTAGATTAGTGAGTGAATGGGTATTCATAATTTGTGGCTTTTACCCAATTTCGAGACGCGGGCCTGGGGAAGATTTTTGGGCATTTTTCTATTTCATACCTTATCTTCGATTACTTTAGCTAAATTCGTTGTTTGTAGTTATATTTACATTGTGAAATTTATTTGATCAGATTTGGGCCACTCAAAGTTGGATACTCGTGGCAAGAGCATGATTTCGGATTAATTTTGATCTGGTTCGAGGTAAGTGGCTTGCCTAACCTTGTGTGGGGGAACTCCCCTTAGGATTTTGGTACTGTTGTTATATGATTGCCGTGTACGTGAGGTGACGAGTGCGTACACGTGCTAATTATTAAAAACCCCATTTTCATTAAGTAAATATCTATGTTTTCTTGTAATTGAGCAATACTTGTACTTGAAGCCTCTTGTTTAGTTTAGGAGAAGCATTCTTATGTGTTCTAATTGTCTTACCCGCTTTAACTGCTTACTTATATTTTGTGCAGCATGTTTAGAGTAGAATTCCTGTTTATTCTCGAATAGAACTGTAGATTCTTTCTTGAGACTATTGTGTGTTTACTTTGGGACTACAGGACGATATCCTGGGAGATCCTCCTACATGTTTACTTTGTGACTACGGATTGGTATTCCGGGAGATCCCCCTGCACGATTACATTTGGGACTACGGGACAACACCCGAGAGATTCCCCTATACTGGATATTTACTTTGGGACTACGGATTTGTATTCCGGGAGATTTACCTGCATATTTATGATTCGGACTACGGGACGATATCCCCGGATATCCTCTACATATTTACGTTTGGGACTATGGGACGATATCCTGGGAGATCCCCTGTTGGGATCTCTGTGTACTACGTATATTTTATCTATGATTTTTATTCTTTATCTACAGTTAGTATTTCTAATTGCACATGTCGCACTTCATACTGTTTACCCTATTATATATATATATATATATATATATATATATATATATATATATATCTTCCTTGTCACTACACGACCGAGGTTAGGCTTGGCACTTACTAGGTACCGCTGTGGTGCACTCATGCCCTTTCCTGCACATATTTTTCGTGTGCAGATCTAGGTTCTTCTGCTCAACCTTTCTATCAGTGAGGCGGGCGGTATCAGAGACTTCGAGGTATATTTACTGCGTCCGCAGACCTAGAAGTCCCTCTCTATTCTCCCTTCAGATTTAGACTTCCTGTATTTTCTTTTGATTAGACATTCTAGAGTTAGAATACAATGTAGTTTCTATAGATTGTGATTTCATGAGATTTCAGGGTTTGGGAGTTTGATTCAGTTTTGAGAGTATGTGAAATTTTAAGCGTCAATACGACACAAGAGGAGGAGTGATTTGTGTAGTACCCAATTTTCGCTTAACTAAAGTATAGAAGAACCTGGTGTTTCTAGGTATTCCAACTACTATTGTTTGCAAAATGATAAATACAGAAAATAAATAACATTGAGATTTTTACGTGGAAAACACCTAGCTCAAAAGGTGAAAAAACCACGACCTACTACTCAGTAGGATTTTCCCAAACTTCCACTAAAATCACTGAGCCAAAACAGCATTTACAAAAACTTTTTGTAAACATAAGGATTAACTTTAATCCCGTTGTGGCACACAACCTCAACTGTTGCAACAACTTCAAGTTAGCTATAACTTTAACACTCTAGGTACCTAATACAATTGCTTCTATAAAAGCTGAAAGGTACAACTTTAAACCATCTACTACAATTGAACTAGAATAAAAGATAGACACAATGGAACTGGTTCTTCTATCTCGTTCAAGTAGCTTCAGGAGTGCACACTTAAATCACATATAAATTGCTTGCAAAATCACCTTGCTCTTTTGCTCTCAATTTAGCTAAATTCTGCATATGTGCATTACCTGTAAAAGAGAACAACATTGACATTTAATAGGTTAGTAATCAGAGTTTGATTGGAACTCAATTGCTGCTATTCTATCGCAGAAGAGTTCATGATGATCTCAAACTCTAACACTATCTTCATCCTAGATTGTGTTCTCTTTATATAAGGAGACTTTCTCCCTTATCCAATATGTAACCTTTTTGATCAGATCAGGAGATATTGCTGCTTGATCAGTAGTACTTATCTCCTTCACGTCCATTTCACATGTATAGGTTGATCATGACTGTGCTTCACAAGATGGACCTGGTCCATGACTGAGTTCTTTTTGTCATTCTTAAAAACTTCACTTGTTCTTGGGCCAACAAATTCCCCCTTTTTGATGATGACAAACTCTGTGCTTTTTACTGATTTGGAACCTGTAAGAACTCAGCTTAACCATCAATACCAAACTTAGAAAATTCACTAATCATTAAGGACCGAGTTAATTAGGTTATAAATATCACTTATTTTCAGAATGTATAAAGCACAATGTCTCTTCCCCCTTTTGGCATCATCAAAAAGTTGCATACAAAGTGTGATACCCAGATTTTAATAAGTACTCATGGCTACCGAGGCAACTGCAAGTGCAATCATGATGCAATCATCAGTAATCAAGCAAACATATTTAAACTATCAAGGATAGATTAATAATTGAACAAGAGCAAAACAGTAGTTATCATTGACAGAGATATGTTGCCACCAACAATCCACGAAAAGAAAGAAAAACATTCAAACCATGAGCAAAAAACAAAAGATAGAAACATCCCTAATCTGGGTCACTAAGGGACTAAACAAGTTCAGGAGTCCTAAGGCTTGGAGGAACTAGAGGGTTGGGTTTATGTTTGGAGAAGACTCAGCATGTTAGCATTCCATCATTCTTCTCCATTTCTTTGGCAAGATAAGTTCTGAGACCATCCCTCTCAGTTTCCACTTCAATCAGACGAGCCTTGAGCCTAGCTATTTCAACATCCTTGGCTGCACATTCCTGAACTAGAGTCCTAACTTTGATGTTGATGTGTGCCTTCTGAGATAAACCAGGTTCATTTAGGATAGTAGTGACTGCATAGTCACATGCGAGAAGAGTATTGATGCCAAAGTGATCCTTGCTCGAGGCTATTTCCCATTTCTTTAGAGGCACATTAAGCCTATCCAGAACTGTGGTTAGAATAAAGCCATAGGGAGTTCCATGGGCCTTGGAGCCGTTTATGACCCTCTCTAACAGCTTGATAATGAAGGAAGGCCAGTTTATTTGCTTTCCTCTCTCCAAGCACTCCATAAGAACTAGATCCATGTAATTAGCAATGTGTCTTCTATCCTGTTTGGGAAATAAACACGTGTTGACAAATTCAAACAATACCTTGTGCTCAGGCCTCATTTCACTTTTCTGCACAACCCTGGCTTCATTCACCTCTTCTGAATCACAAAACCTCCTGGTGATTGCAAGAGCAATAGGTAGGGAGTCCAGGCAGGGCCACTTTTTCCTTGTATAGTCATCAAACCCTTCAAAGGGTATGTCCAGGATCTCTCCCAGTTTCTTTGCATCAAACTGCACTTGGACTCCTTTCACCAGGCTACTAACAATGCCATCCTTAACCATAGCACTGGCCATAAATTCAATTAGCTCATTTCTGGCTAGCCTACCATCCATATGAAGGACCATGTCCTTCCATCCCTGAGCAGCTAAAGCATACACCAATCTCATCATTCCTGGTTCCACCAGGTCTTTTAGCAGTCTACCCTTTAAAATCATTCTTTTGCCAAACATGGCAAGCTTATCCTATTCCTTATTAGAATCATTTTCTCCTTCTTCTCCACTTTAGTCATCATCTTCAGAAATTTTTGATTGTTTGTTTTTCACTGTAGATCTTGTCCTCTTGGCTAGTGTAGGTTCAACAGCCTCAGACACAGAGGAAGACTTCTTGGAGGAGGTCTTGGGATTTTTAGGCTTGGGGGTAGGAACCTTCACTGATGTACCCCTTTCTTGATGGACTAGTTCCATCTCCTCTTCCTCAACAGCCTCTGAGGATTCTGCAATCTTTCCCTTTCCTTTATCCATTTTCTTTTTCTTACTCTTTTTTAAAGCCCTTTGTAGATCAGCTTCACTCTGTTTCACCCTGCTTCTTGTGGCTCTACCCCTTAGCAGTGAAGAGGCAGTAGGTGTTGGGGATAAAGCCTTTCTTTTCTTGGAAGGCTTAGGAACATTGGGGGCTTTTGGCGTGGGAGTTTTGCATTTCTTTGGGTCATAGCTTGCCCCAACCTTTTTCAGTAGGTCTGTTAGGGTCTCTTCAGTGATGAAACAGGTTAATCTCTTTGTGTGCTCAGATGAACCAACCCCTCAACAGCTTCCCCAGAACCCTTTCCCCCTGACTTCATGCCACTCTTTTCTACCATTTCTTGTACAACCCCACAGATAGCAAGAACTGCTCCCTTCCCATTTCCCCTTTCATCACCACATGCACCCTCTCTCTCTTTTTCTTTTTCTGAATTCTTTTTACCTCCACTTCTTTGTGACTCTGGTACTTCTACATCCTTAACAGACCCAACCAGAATAAACCTAGATTCTAGATTCTCAGACACAGAAGAAATTAGCTTAGATGGAGATTCTTGAGTCTTTTTAGAGTCAGAAAACCCAGGTCCTTCCCCCTCAGTAGCGGATTGATATGATTCAGAATCAGAGCTGGAACTGGAGTTTTGGGCCTTTTCATTTAATTTCTTCCTTAGAGCCCCCAGACGCTACAGTCTTTCGAGCAAGAATTTTCACCCTACGCAGTCTAGGTTTTGGCGATGTACTGGGTGGAGGAGGTATGGATGAATTTGAGGGAGATGGTGGTAGAGGAGTTCCAGGATTGTCTTGTGGGTTAGTCATGATCGTTGGTTTCTTTAGAGAATTTGGGAATTTAGAGTTTTGGAGAAGAGGGCAAGTGAAAGTGAAGAAATTTTTTTGATGGTTTGTAATTATAATGATGTGTATTTAAAGAGAAATACACATTTAATAGGTAACGACAGCCTTTTGCAGTGGCCAAATAGAGGTCTAATCAACCTGAAATTCCAGATTTTTAATGATCGATTTATCTTCCCTAGATTTTAGGCAAAATTTTTGGTTTGGAGTTCTAGGCAAATGGAACTGGTTCAATGCTAACAGATAGAATTTTCTATGAATTTAACAAGTATAGGACTTCTGCTCATGATTTAATTATTAATCTTTCTAATTATGCAGAGTATAGAAAACATACCTTAGATTTCATATGAACCCATACTGATGAACCAGGTTCTTTACTTAGAAGTCTCTTGAACATGCCTCAAATGTCATAATAGAGAAAATTTTGTAAGAGATCCGTGAGTCATATAAGCACATGTCACAGGAGTCTACTAATTAAAGTATGAAGCTGAGTAACACAATTTTAGAATTCCAAGCCAAAAAATCTTTTTTTTTCATTTTTCAATTTTTTTTATTTTATTATTTTTTATTCTGAGCTGGACCTATTAACACGTTCCTCTCAAAGTTTTCTCTACTCAGTACTTTAGTGAAGATGTCAGCAATTTGTTTATCAGTAGCACAAAATTCTATGGAGATCAATCCTTTCTCATAGT
The DNA here is from genome assembly GCF_000393655.2 of Nicotiana sylvestris. Taxonomy (NCBI): domain Eukaryota; kingdom Viridiplantae; phylum Streptophyta; class Magnoliopsida; order Solanales; family Solanaceae; genus Nicotiana; species Nicotiana sylvestris. The sequence continues at coordinate 88,118,836 of NC_091059.1, read as the reverse complement.
TATCTCTTAAGAAGTGGTGTCTAACATCTATGTGCTTAGTCCTCTTATCATGAACAAGGTTCTTTGTCATACTTATAGCACTAGTGTTATCACATAATATAGGAATGTAACCAACGTAAATGCCAAAATCTACTAACTACTATTTGATCCATAAAAATTGAGCACAACAAGAATTAGCAGCAATATATTCAGCCTCAGCAGTGGATAAGGCCACTGAATTTTGCTTTTTAGTGGCCCAGGATACCAGACATGAGCCAATAAAGTGAGCCATACCTGAGGTGATTTTCCTATCCACAAGGAAACCTGCATAATCAACACCAGCATATTCTACTAGATTGAAATTACTACCTTTAGGATACCAAAGACATAGATCAGTGGTGCCTTTCAAATATCTTAATATCCTCTTGACAACAGTCAAGTGAGACTCTTTTGGATTGACCTGAAAGCGATCACAAAGCCCTACATTGAAAACTATGTCAGGTCTGCTAGAAGTAAGATACAAGAGTGAACCAATAATAGCCCTCTACAACTTCTTATCAACTGATGAACCAGGTTCATCTATGTCTAATTTAGTGGCAGTTGCAATGGGGGTGTCTATTTCCTTTGATTAATCCATTTTAAACTTTTTGATCAGGTTTTTTGCATACTTCTGCTGATGGATCATGGTTCCATTTGGGCTTTGTTTGATCTGTAAGCCTAAGAAAAAGTTAAGCTCACCCATCATACTCATTTCAAACTCACTCCCCATTAATTTGGCAAAATCCTTACTTAGTTTATCAGTGGTGGCCCCAAAGATTATGTCATCAACATATATTTGTACCGCAAGAAGATCTTTATCTTTTTCCCTTAAGAATAGGTTACTGTCAATTTTACCTCTTTTGTAGCCATGTTCAAGCAGAAATTTGGACGATCGTTCATACCATTCTGTAGGAGCCTACTTGAGTCTGTAGAGAGCCTTGTTACAAACCTGGAGGTTGTTTTGCAAACACTTCTTCTTTCAGGTAGCCATTCAAGAAGGCACTTTTGACATCCATCTGATGGAGAGTGAATTCCATGTGTGGAACAAAGGCTATGGGGAGTCTTATTGCCTCTAGTCTTGCACTGGAGAAAAAGTCTCATCATAATCTATACCCTCCTCTTGGCTGTACCCTTGGACACCAAGACTTGCCTTTTTTCTTGTACTTGTTCCATCTTCATCAAGTTTGTTTCTGAAGACCCATTTTGTACCAATAACTGATCTGTCCTTGGGTCTTAGAACTAGATGCCAAACTAGACTTCTCTCGAATTGATTGAGTTGATCTTGCATTGCATTCACCCAATCTGCATCCTGCAAAGCCTCAACAACATTTTTAGATTCAATAAGAGATAAGAAAGCATCAAAAACACACAAATTATTTAATTGTGATCTAGTTTTGACTCCAGGAGTATCAGTGATTATGTTCTCAATAGGATGAGAACTTTAATACTTGTGAGGTTTCACAACCAACTAATGTTTGCTAGATGTTTCTCCCATGTTTTGTTATTGAGGAACAGGGTCATGAAGAAGTTCTTTTAGAGGATTTGTTTCAATTCCTCTTTGATTAGTTCCCCCTGTCAGGTTTCCCTAAATAGAAGGACATGTTCCATCACTTGGTCCTTCTTTTGGTTCCACTTTAACTTGTGCTATGACTTCAGTCAAATCCTTTACCAATCCAATGGCTTAATCTTCATGTTCCTGTCTCTTAGAAAGAATGTTAGTTTCATAAAACACTACATGCACACTTTCTTCTACACACAAAGTTTTTTTATTGAACACTTTATATGCTTTGTTATGTGAGGAATATCCTAAGAATACTCCCTCATCACTTCTGGGATCAAACTTACCTAGGGAGTCTTTTCCATTATTGTGCACAAAGCACTTGCATCCAAATGCCCCAAGATGGGATATATTTGGTTTTCTCCCTTTACGTAACTCATAGGGAGTCTTTTCTACAAGAGGTCTAGTCATGCATCTATTGATAATGCAACATGCAGTGTTTACAGCCTCTACCCATAAGTTGTGGGGAAGTTTACTAGAAAGAAGCATAGTCCTAGACATGTCTTCAAGAGTCATGTTCTTTCTTTCAACTACTCCATTTTGTTGAGGAGTCCTAGGGGCAGAGAAGTTATGATCTATACCATGCTCATCACAAAATTCAGCAAACTTAGCATTTTCAAATTCAGTTCCATGATCAGACCTAATGGATGCAAGTTGATTACCTAGTTGTTTTTGAGTTTTTCTAACAAAACCAGTAAACATGTCAAATGCTTCATCTTTAGATGTTAAAAATAGTACCCAGGTAAATCTAGAATAATCATCAACAAGTACCATTACATATTTCTTTACACCTCTGCTCATGGTTCTCATTGGACCACAGAGATCCATATGGACCAATTCCAACATCTTGGTTATGCTTACCATTTTCTTGCTTTTGAAGGATGATCTTACCTGCTTCCCTCTTGCACAGGCCTCACAAACTTTGTCTTCCTTAAACTTGATGTTAGGAAACCCTATTACCAAGTCATTAGACACTAATTTGTTTAGCTGATTCAGACTAGCATGACCAAGTCTTTTGTGCCACAGGAGGGGATCATTATCCAACACACTTAGGCAAGTGAGTTCATTTTCTGAAATAGTATACAAATCTACAGTGTAAATATTGTTAACTCTTTTTCCCTGCAAAACAATCTTGTCAGTGGTAAGGTTAATCACAAAGCATTTAGTAGAGGTGAATGCTACAAGGTTACATCTGTCACACAGTTGTGACACACTTATTAGGCTGTATTTCAAGCCATCTATCAAGTAGACATTCTCAATAGAGTGAGAGTCTGTCTTACCTACCTTTCCAACCCCAATAATCTCACCTTTCTTCCCATTTCCAAAAGAGACATTACCTCCCTTTAAGTCCTCAAGTGAAAGGAACTGGTTCTTACTTCCAATCATGTGTTTTGAGCAGCCATTATCCATGTACCATATTTGGCTACTTCCCTTCACTTGGACCTGCAAAAAGAAATCAAGGGTTAGTCTTAGGAACCCAAACTAGTTTGCGTCCCTTTCTATAGTCAAAGGGATAAATCAAATTCCTTTTAGCCCACCCAGAAAACCTATTTTTCTCTTGAACAGAAGCTTTGTTCTTTTGACTGGCCTTTTCTTTTGCATGACATTAATTTTTGTAATGGCCAGTCTTGCCACAGTGTGTGCAGATTTTGTTCTTAGGAAGAGTGAGGTACTTGCTTTTGGGATCCTACTTAGGTGCTTGAGTTCCATATCCAAGTCCTCTTTTGTTTCTACTGTGATGTTCTTGTAGCCAGGAAAGTGCATCGGAAGCCTTATTCCATTTGCAAGTTCTGTCTAGTTCATGTTTTACCTTTTCTAAATCTTCTTTTAAGACTTTTATCTGCTCATCCTTTCTGTACAACTCATCCTTCATTTTTCCTAAGTTTTCTTCTAGGGTGGGATGTGTGTGGTCAGCTTTCTTCTTACCTGTTCCTAGTTTCAATTTTAAGTTCTCAAACCTAAGTTCTAGGACACTGGTGTCAAGTTCAAGAACTTGGTTCTTCAACTCAGAATTTTTACTATCACTCTCATTAGCCCTAGACTCTAGATTTTTGTACTTGGCTTTTAGGATCACACATTCCCTAGATAGATCTTCCTTCTCATTGTTAATTATCTCGGACTCATCAATGAAGTCTAGAAATAGCTCAAACAACCTTTCTTTAGATAGGAATGTAATCATGTCTTTGAGATGAATGATACTTAACTCTTGTTCATCATCTGATTCTCCGATAGCCATAAGTGCTTGTTCATCTCCAACTTCATCTTCTGAGTCCTCATCTGATGTTTCTCCCCAAGCAGCAACCATAGCCTTTGTTGATCCTTTGTTCCTTTTTGGTTGAACCTGTTCCTTCTTCTCGTTCCTTCGTTCTGCCCTTTCCTTCTTCCACTCAATTTTCCATTGAGGACAATTCTTGATCATGTGGTCAGTCTTACCACATTTGTAGCAACCCACGTTGGTTTGTTTCTCAGGAACCCTTGGTTTGTTGAAGGTTGTACCTCTTGAAGAACCCTTTCCTCTCATCAGGTACTTTTTGAAATCTCTTATGATCATGGTCATTTCATCATCCTCTAGATCGGAACCTTCAGCTATTCTGAGAGCCAAACTTCTTTCCTTTTTGTGTGCATCCATTTTCATGGTTTGCCTTCTCAGTTCATAGGCAGTGAGGTTTCCAATTAGTTCATCCAGCTTGAGGGTAGAAATATTCTTTGATTCCTGAGTACCATATTTCCTTTGTAGTAGTACAACTTTGAATCCAGCTGTACTCGTATGGACCCAGTCCATACACAATCCATTTCTTAGCCTTGGAATTCTTCTCCCATTTCTTCAAGTCTTCAGCAGGGCAGTCAACTCTTGTCTTTGGCACATTCACTCCGTCAACATTCTTCTTTGTAGTTTCCAGAAGACCATCTGTGAATATGTCCCAGAGTTCATAGTCTTCTCCTATGATGTGATCTCTCATCCTATTTCTTCCACAAAGAATAGTACTGACCATTAAAGAGTGGAGGCCTAGCAGTGGATTGCCCTTCCTAGTTCCCAGGTAGTGCACTCATTTTGATCTTTTCCTAAGGTGTTAGCCTCTTCAAGGATAACCCGCTCTGATACCAATTGAAGTTTTAAGCATCAATAATACACAAGAAGGGGGGGGGGTGATTTGTGTAGTACCCAATTTTCGTTTAACTAAGCTATAGAATAACCTGGTTCTTCTAAGTGTTCCAACTACTACTGTTTGCAGAATAATAAATACAGAAAATAAAGAACACATAGATTTTTACGTGGAAAACACCTGGCTCAAAACCACGACCTACTACTCAGTAGAATTTTCCCAAACTTCTACTAAAATCACTGAGCCAAAACAACATTTACAAAAGCTCTTTGTAAACCTAAAGATTAACTCTATTCCCGTTGTGGAACATAGCCTCAACTATTGCGACAACTTCAATTTAGCTATAACTTGAACACTCTAGGTGCCTAATACAATTTCTTCTATGAAAGCTGAAAGGTACAATTTTAAACCACCTACTATAATTGAACTAGAATAAAAGATAGACACAATGGAACTGGTTCTTCTATCTCGTTCAAGAAGCTTCAGGAGTGCACACTCAAATCACACATAAATTGCTTGCAAAATCACCTTGCTCTTTTTCTCTCAATTTAGTTAACTTCTATGTATGTGCATTACCTGTAAAAGAGAACAACACTGACATTAAATAGGTTAGTAATTACAGTTTGATTTGAACTCAATTGCTGCTCTCCTATTGTTGAAGAGTTCATGATGATCTCAAACTCTAACACTATCTTCATCCTAGATTGTGTTCTCTTTATATAAGGTGACTTTCTCCCCTTATCCAATATGCAGCCTTTTCGATCAGATCAGGAGATATTGCTGTTTGATCAGTAAGACTTATCTCCTTCACATGCATCTCGCATGTATATGTTGATCATGACTATGCTTCACAAGATGGACCTAGTCCATGACTGAGTTCTTTTTGTCATTCTTCAAAATTTCACATGTTCTTGGGCCAACAATATGTATTGTATATGCTGAGCTGCATTTGTAAACTCTTTATTTATGTTTTTACTCGTAAATTGCCAGTTTCGTATTTCATTTTCTTTTTCCGCAATTTGTTACGCTTACCTAGTCGTAGAGACTAGGTGTCGTCACAACAGTTCACAGAGAGAGAACTAGGGTCATGAAAAGTTGGTATCATAGCCCTAGGTTGATAGGAGTCATGAATTATAAGCTGTTTTATTAGAGTCTCGCAGATCGGTACGGAGACGTCTGTACTTATCTACGAGAGGCTATGTAACTGTTAGGAAAATTCCACTTCATTTGATTTCCTTGTCGTGCGAGATTTTTGATATAAAAATTCTAAACCTCTATCTTCTATTCTCTCACAGATGGTGAGGACACGTGCTATCGGAGATGACCAGGCACCCTTTCCCCCTGCTAGAGCCGCCAGAGGTCGGGGCCAGGGTAGAGGCTGAGGACGTGCACATGGTGAAGCCAGAGCACCCGGGCGATCTGCCACAGAGGAGCCACCCAGGCTGAGGACACGTTTGTTTGATTTTTTAAACTCATACACGTTTGGTTGGGGTCCCCTGTGACCCGAGGCCGTGTCGGTTCTTTGTGTAGAAAGCTGGAAAATTGAGTTTCCACTTTTAAAATCTTGAGTTTTGGTGAGCGATTCTTAATTTTAGATATTATTTTGATGATTGAGCTTGATAGTAAGTTTGTATGATGTTAAAATACTTGTGTGTATGCTTGAATTGGAGCTTGAGGGGCTCAGGTGAGTTTCAGATAGGTTGCAGACTGATTTTGGCATAATTGAGATTTGTTGGTGTAGCTGGGCTATAGATCTTGCATTTGCGAAATTTTGTTTGCAAATGCTGTCACACCTCCTTTTTTACCCGAGGGGTATATAAGGAAATTTTTACAATTTAAGTGATATAAATCGAAATGAGATTATATTAATTATTTCAGAGTCGCCACTTGGAATAATTTATTTGGTATCCCAAGTCACCGGTTTATTTTAAATTCCAAATCGAGGAAAATCGACTTTATTTAAAAGTTCGCGAAACCAGAAAACTAGTTAAGGAAATTCTGTTAACCCGAGAGAAAGTGTTAGGCATTCCCGGGTTCCTTGGTTCGAGCACGGTCGCTTAACTTTTAATAATTGGCCTATTTATCTGATTTATTATATGTTTTAAACCTGGTGTGCATTTTAAACTTTATAACCACTTTTAATTATTTTAACCTCTTTTTAAGATTTATGAAATTATTTCTTGAACAAGTTACGATTGTCGTACACTTGCCATTTTGGAACACACCGCAAACCACGCTACATGAAATGCACCCGCGATTCGCGGCATATTTATTTTATTATTGTGCAAAGTTGTTATGATCGGGTCACATGAAATGCACACCCGAATCTGGGAAATTAAGCATCGTAACTATGTCATGGAAACCGTACCCATAATCACGATGGTTTATTAATCGCGCCTAAAACAATACTACGATGTTCAGATTTTCTAAGCTAATTTGATTGTTATATAAATCTACAACATCGTCTAATGATAAAAGGTATCAACTACTTAATGAAAGCATGGCTTTAAAGGTTATAAGCCTAAGATAAAATGAATCATCCCAATTGGGCCATTTGGCAAAGGCTGGCCCAGTCGCTACTCTTAAATGACTGGGCCTATTACGAGTTTGTGCTTAATACCAATAAAATCTATCTGAAATACACATTTATCCAAAGTTGGAATCCAGTTCATTTCAATGTAAAAATCAGAATATAATTCGAGTTTTTGGAATTAATTACACTATATATGATTTACAATACATAAAAGAAATGAGTTTATGTCATAATTAAAAGGTAAGCCCATAGCTGGGGGTCAAGCTATTGGGCTGAGTACCCAGGCCCAAGCTGCCTGGATCTAGACTTATTGAGGTGATCTCCTCGATTGGGTCAATTTTACAAGTCTGGCCCATTTCGTATGGTCCTCATTTAAACAATTATGGACCAACAAACTGTATTTATAACACTGGCTATGGATATGATACTAACAATGCGACTATTAATCACATCAATCAACTTAAAAATTATTACAATATACTCTAAAAGTCAGTTTATTAGTGAACAGTCCATAGATTACAACACAATCTTAGATACAACTATATGTCTAGATAATATTCAACATGATTTTGAGCTTTTCGTTTGTTGCCAAACCTTCCAGTAAGCTTCAGCTTGCAAAAATCAGCTACAAAAGCTGTTTTTACAAGTCAACTTTTCCAGCTCTGAAATTTTCCTCTTTTGTTACCACTCACATACAACCAGAAAATCAAAGTAAAAGCTTTGTTACAATGGAAAAAACCATTTAACATTGTATAACAACAAAATAACAGGCAATGGCTAGTGGCAGTCGAATGACCATATCAGCTCAATTTATATAGGCATGATATACACATAACCATGGCAAGAAGTCATTTTAACAAGAAAAGAAAGTCTGGGATTTCAGGGAAGCAACATTTATTGGATAGAAACCAAAACGAGTTTGAGACAAGTATAGGGACTACATGCAGAAATAGCATACATATTTGAATCCACACCACATCTCATTCAAGGCTAATTTTGGACCATGAGTAACATACCTACTGCAGTAACGATAAAAAATATAGCAAACTGAAGCTCTAAATGGAAGCTATGAACTAGCAGAAACCCAGAACAACATCAGAAATTCAACCCAAAAATACCAAAGGGCCAACACTTAGATTTTCTGAAATCAGAACACTAAAGAAAAAACCGCTCAGAAATCTAACCAGAAATAGATGTTTTTAGCAAGAAAGTTGCAAGGATTTTCTCTTTTATGTATTCAAAAACTTTTAGGTAATCATAGGCTAATCAATTCTGTCCAGGATGAGGGAGTAACGTTTCTTTTATAGGGTGTGCCAAAAAAGCATCAAAATGACATATTCTACCCTAAATTCCCTAAGTGTCAGATAGTACAGCATATTTGGACAGATGTCTGTCCTTTTAAGCCCAATTCTAGCATTTTTCATACTGGAAATGGGGATAGCTCTACAGATGCTAGAACCTTATAATTTTTACTCAATGTAAAATCCAAATTTAACCCTTCAATTACTGAGTATTTCAATTATATCCTAAGTCCTGATCCTAATTTGATTTCAAAAACCCTCTTATGACCTTCTAGAACCAACAAGGTGATCTTACATTAGGGTTCCTAGACTTGTTTCAATTGTCTTTTTAAATCTGAAATGAGTTTTATGCTTAAGGGTATTTAGGTCTTAATTTAAACAATTTAAACCTAACTAGTAAATTAACAAGTTAAACTTAAACAAGAACACTGAATTTTAAAATCTTTATTTAAAACAGTAATCAAACAAAACAGAGTGGTGAGGCCAAGAAAACCTAGAAATTAAATTAATCAATTTGCAAATCAAACGAATTAATCAACTAGGCTAATGTTTCTAATAGCTAATCAGAAACAGGTCCAATAGATTGTTTATTAACTTTTGGAATATGAGTAAAACCATTCTAATCAACTTAAAATAAACACTGAATATCAACAAATAAACACAAGAGAGGAATAATCAGAAACATGGAGAAGAAAAGAACAGTCATGCAATTTATCAAAAATCTAAACATTAACCCTAATTATTCTAAATCTTATGCAATCGAAATTAAGCTTCAAGTAGTTATAACATTCAGTGTGATGACCCAAAAGATCATCAATTATTTTAAAAGTAAATTCAGTATTATGAGGACTTGAAAAACCTCTCTTTGTCTCACCTCGATTTGCGTGAAGAATCCGGGCGCGTTTCCGAAAAGTTTTTATGTGAAAACTGCGTAAAATAAGGAAATTGGCTTTTAAAATTGAATAAAGTTGACTTTGGTCAACATTCTTGATAAACGGACCCAGACCTGTGATCCGACGGTCTCGTGGGTCCGTAGTAAAATTTGGGACTTGGGCATATGCCCGAATTCCGAGGTCCCAAGCCCGAGAAATGAATTTTTGAAAGAAATTGTTTAAATGAAATTATAAAAGTTTTTGGAAATTAAAGGAGGTATGAAATTGATGGTATTGGGCCCTATTTTTGTTTCGGAGCCCGGTAGAGGTCTTTTATAATAATTAGGTTGAATCTGTGAAATTTGGTAAGAATCGGAGTTCGTTTAGCATAAATCGGACCTTTATTTGAGAAATTGAAAATTTTGATGTTCTTGAGTGATTTCATGAATTTGAGGTTTAATTTATAGTTATTGATGTTATTTTGGTGATTTGATCGCACGAGCAAGTCCGTATGATGTTTTTGGACTTGCGTGCATGTTTGGTTTGGAGCCCCGAGGGCTCGGGTGAGTTTTGGATAGGCCACAGAGTGAAATTGGTCTTAGGAAAACTTTTGTTTTGTTGCAGGTCTGCAGGCTTCGCAATTGCGAAGCCTTGCTCGCAAATGCGAGCTCGCATTTGCGAAGAAACGTCGCAATTGCGATGATGGGCTGGGGTTGGGAACCTTCGCATTTGCGAGGCTTATGTCGCAGATGCGACCTTAGCATGCACCGCAATTGCGAACAGTGTTCGCATTTGCGAAGAAAGCAAAGATAGGCTATCCTTCGCAATTGAGAAGCTTTGGCCGTAATTGCGAGTTCGCATTTGCGAACATATCATCGCAAATGCGATATCTGTGCCTGTGTAAATCATAACTTAGCCGAAAATTCTTCATTTTTCAAACTCCCTCAAACCATAAGATCTCTTGGGCGATTTGCTAAAGAAATGTTCTTCTCCAAATCGATTGTAAGTCATTTCTAACTCATTTTCTTTAATCTATAACATCTTTTCACATGATTTCAATTCAAAATCAAGGGTTTTCATGGGGGAAATTGGGTGTTTTTGGTAGAACTTAGGATTTTTAAATTTTTGTAATTTGGACCTCGATTTAAGGTCCGATTTCAAAATAAATTATATATTTAAGTTCGTGGGTGAATGGGTAATCGGATTTTGGTTTTAACCTCAGGTTCAACCATGTGGGCCCGGGGTCAATTTTTGACTTTTTGGAGAAATCATTAGAAAACCTATTTTTATGCATTAGAATTGATTCATTTAGCATTTATTGATATCGTTAAGTAAATTGTGGCTAGATACAAGCGAATTGGTGGTGGAAACAAGAGGTAAACAGTAGTTGAGGCTTGAAATTTGTTCGTGGCATTGAGGTAAGTGTTTGGTCTAACTTTAGCTTGAGGGATTAGGAGTTGAGTCTTATTTGCTATGTGTTAATTGTTGAGTACAATGTATAGGCATGGTGAAGAGTATCTATATGTCGCTATCAAGCATGCCCGTGAGTCTTATACTGTGATTAATGTGACTCTGTTTCGTATTGTTCATGCATTATATGATGATTTCTATTGTTGAACAAGGCTTATGAAAGTATTATTAGTAATTGAACATTGGAGAGCGTTGGCTCAAGTTGAGAATTGAGTTGTGAAGTAATTGTGGAAAAGAGAAGAGGTTTATGATTTTATCTCCCTTGTCGGAATGTTATTGCTTTTGATATTATCTCCCTTGCCGGGATGTTATTACTCATGATATTGTTTCCCTTGCCGAAATATTGTTGTAATGTTATTGTTCCCTTACCGGGATTTTATTGTGATATTACTGATTCTCTTGCCCAAATTTCTTTGTGATTTTTGCTTAGGTGAGGAAGAGTGTAAAGCACAAAGAGTGATGTCGTGCATGATTTTAAGAGTGTTAATGCACGAATGGTGATGTCGTACCGATATTGTGAGGTAAAAGCACGAAGGGTGATGTCGTGCCGCGCGATGTACAATGTCGTGCCATGATATGAGTGATAATGCACGAAGGATCATTCTATGCCATTATTTTGTGAGGTAAAAGCACGAAGGGTGATGCCGTGCACTTGTCTTTGATTTCTTGGTTCTTGCTGATAATTGAGTTATGGTGTTCTTTACATTTATCTATTGGTTTTCTATTGTTACTTGATATTCCCCCGCAACATATTTCCCCCTCCTACCTTTAACTATAAATTTCTGCCTTTATTTTCCGCTGTATATGATTTAACTACACAGGTTTATTTGGTAGTCTTGTCCTAGCCTCATCACTACTTAGCCGAGGTTAGGCTAGGCACTTACCAGCACATGGGGTCTGTTGTGCTGATACTACACTCTGCACTGTGTGGAGATTCCGATGCTGTAGCTTTTGGACCACTATGAGGTTGCTGCCTTCAGTCCATCATGTGACCCGAGGTAGTCATGCAGGCATCCGCAGGCCTTGGCGTCTCCTTCTACCTTTCTAGACTGTTTCTTTTATGTATTTCAGAAACAACTTTGTATTTATCTTTTGAACCCCTATTTGTAGTATTCCTAGACAGTCTGTGGGATTGTGACACCAGTTCTGGGTAACTTATGTTTATGGAATTGTATAGGTATTATTTTAAGTTGTTACATTTCATTCTTTCGCTTTACTATTTCCGTTGTTTATATAATGTTAATTCACAACTGTTAAGGGCTTCAAAATGGAAAAGGTAAAATATTTGGAATGATTGGCTTGCCTAGCTTTCACTAGTAGGCGCCATCACAACTCCTGAGGGTGGGAAATCCGAGTCGTGACATTCATCATGCTTCAATTAAAACAAACGAACGAATACGGATAGACAAAAATCAAACAGACAAGAAAAGACCTAACATTTACCTAATCATGCAGGCTATATAAGAAAATAAACATGAAAGTAAATGGAAGATAAAATAAATGGAAAAAGAAAAGAGATTACGTAAAGCTCGTTTTGGAATGGACCAGTCAAGAAACCGGCCAATTCTATAGGGAAAACATGAACTTAGCGACCATTGATCAACTGTTCTTAACAAGAATAGTCGATTAATGGAAGTCTTGGGTTCAAACGACCCAAAACTGACCAAGAATAAAAAAGGAAAAAAATAGGGTGTTTGTGATTTTGGATCTAAGATTCGAGAAATTCAAGGTTTATTTGAAATAAACCGTGGTGATATATGGAAAGAGGAAGAGGAGACGGTTATAAGGTGTTAATTTGGTAGGATTTGGAGGTGGTTCGCCGCCGTGAGGTGATTTTCGGTCAGCGGACCACGACGGAGGCGGTGAAGTATATAAGGGCGGCTAGGGTTTCGTATCTCTGAGGTTGAGAGAATGGGTTTTAGGGTTTGGGGGTATTTTCGGACAGTTATATGGATAAGAGTGGTTAGTTCCCAGCTGTTGGATCTGTGATGATCAATGACTGGGATTAGGAAGGGGCGATACGGGGTCGTTTTGGTAAGTAAGGGATTGGACCGGGTAGATTTGGTATTTGGGCTTGGGGCTTGAACGGGGTAAAAGGGAAAATTGGACCACCAAATTTGGTCTCTAGATGGCCCAAATTCGAACAAACAACCTTTTTTCTCTTTTTTTATTGCTTTTCCTTTTTTTTCTTTAATTAAAAAATCTAACCTAATTAATTGAATCCTAAATTATAAATTAAGTTAATAAGCTATTTTATATTATTTAATACTTAATTAATCCTAAGTTAATAAATAGGGAATTATTAATCTAGAACTAAAACTAAAACTGTAGAAAAATGAATGACATTTTTTTGTGATTTTATTTTAATAAAGCAATTAATTAACCAATTAATCATAAAATATGAATATAAAATCTAATATGCAATGCATGGTATTTTGACATTTTTGGGACATTTTTCATAATTCTAACAAAATTAAACGTGCACATAATACAAACAATTAATAAAAATCCTACAAAATTACTACAAAATTGAAAACAATTTGAAAAAAATCTATTTTCTTTACTTTTATAGGAGTAATTATAATAGGGCAAAAATCACATGCTCACAGGTGCCCCTCTTTCCTCAGAAATACGAAGAGTTTTCGGGCAAAGATAAAATGAGCAATCATGAGTGATTTTTGCCCGTCTGGATACTCCCTAGGAAGCATTTTTTGGAAAAAATCTGATCGAACCTTGTTTCGGAGGTTGCCTACATATCTTTGGCTATAAATAAATTAGGTCAGTGTAGTTCTGGAATTTTTAGTAGTTGGGACTACCGAAAACTGTGATTTCACTGTTGTTGCTGTTGTTTCTGCTTGCTGAGCTCCTTATTACACCAAAATAAAAAAATAAAAAGCTAAACTAACTAAGCCTATCAGCTATGATTTACAAGATTCCTATCTATAAACTTTCTAAAGCTTGATCTTGGGTCTTGGCTGGTTCTTCCTGCAGACTCTGATCTGAATCTTGATGGTCGTTAGCTGCAATCGCTGGTTCATTTATCTTAAGCTTTTTGGATCAAGCCGGCACATGCAAAGCTTGTGACTTCAATCATATCTTGAGCAGTCTATATTTTTTATCCGCTTCTACACTCAGAGTTCACTTCTTTTCTTCTTCTTCTTTTTCTTTTATTTTGGATTGAGACTTCTTCTTTTGGTTGCCTCAAAACTTTTGCCTCAAGGTAAAAACCTGCTCAGGCACCAAAACAAACAAATGAACGAAATTTTCTGCCCTAATTTTTGCTAGGAATATTTTATGAGTTATTGTAACAAAAATCTAAACTACTTCTTTATTGAAAGCAATAAAATCAGGATTGTGTATCATTGGGAAAAAGAAATTAGGGAATGGGGACCCTATATCTAAAATGAAATCAACTGGGGATTGGAGGAACTAAGTTGGAATGATTACCAGGTTATGCTGGCATCAACTAAGGAGTGGGACCCTATGTTGGGAAAAGATTAACAGGTTATGCTGGCATCAACTAGGGAGTGGGACCCTATATTGGAAGAGTCATCGGGTTATGCCGGAAAAGTCATCAGTTTATGCCGAAAAAGTCATCGGGTTATGCCAGAAAAGTCATTGGGTTATGCCGGAAGAGTCATCAGGTTATGCCGGAAGAGTCATCGGGTTATGCCATAAGAATCATCGGGTTATGCCGGAATAGTCATCGGGTTATGCCGGAATAGTCATTGGGTTATGCCGGAAGAGTTATCGAGTTATGCTGGAAGAATCATCGGGTTATACCAGTAAAGTCATCGGGTTATGCCGGAATCAATTAGGGAGTGGGACCCAATGTTGGGAAAGACGTAGCTAGGGATTGGAGACCCTATACTACCCTGATTTTGAATATTCTTCTTTCTTTTCTTTTGATTTCATTTTTTATTTAGGATAATGAATAAAGTGTTTGGAGGGGACTTCCCTTTTTGGGTTAACCTTTGCTGCAGAACCGTTTTGGTCTCTGCGTACTTTGCTTTTATCGCTCCTGCTTCTTGCGAGGTTGTTTTGGATTGCACCTATTTTCCTGTTTTCAAATCAAAGAACAATTTGTCAGTTTGAAATGGTGGTTGGCCTTGATTGTTTCAATCATTTGATCTTGGCCCATTTCTTTCAATAAAAATCTCCATTACTCGTTGGCTCTCAGGAAATTGGTTTCATTTCTAAACCCGGGGATCTTGACTTTCCCAAATTCCACATGATGATTAATCCGTGTGGGGCTTGGCCTTTTTCCATCTCATTTTTTCTTTATGGGCACTTGACTTTGATTTCCTTTCTTTTCAAGAGTTTTTGACTCTAGAGCGTCAGCCATCATGGCCAGTCGAGGTCGACTTAATGCACCTGCTGTGGCTGGGTACTTTTCTTGAATTTTAGCTTTTTGTCGAACAAAACCTTGTAAAACCAATCTTGCCATCTTTTATTTGTATTAGTTTTGGAGGAGAATTAGACCGAAATGGATTTAAAGAAAAGTAAACAACGGATAGGATAATAAATTTAAACGAGAAGTGTCCCTTTTGGGGAAAGGAAAAAACGACTTATCTGGAGCGCATGCAGACTTCAATAGACATGACATGCTTCTTGGACCGGATACCCGATCTGTGCAAACCATCCAACTCTCATAAACCCATCATTACCCATATCTCTAAACTAAGAAACCTTGCCAGGACTCTATCAGTGTCGATGGTTGTAAGGGATCCCTTTTTCGATCAGTGGCGCCCTTTGCGGGTTTTCATCAACTGACCTCTCTCATTTCTCTTCTCACGGCCAACTTATAGTGCTCTTTACGAGTTTTCACTAACAAGACTATCTCATTTTCAATTTCTGTGCTTACCATCGCCCTATGGTGCCCATATGGGTTTTCACCAATAAGGCTCTCTCATTTGATTTTATCAGATCCAAGTAACCACATCCTCCAATTTTGAACATCTTTACTGATTGATCGAAAGGACTTGAACAAAATTTGGGGTAAAAAGAGTTTGGATTGAATTACAATTTTGGAACCTTTCAAGTGAACCATCGCCAAACCATTATAACTTATGCCCCAGTTTCACTTTTGGGGAAATGTTGATTTTTGTTTTGGTGTGACTGAACCCCAGAGAGAGGCTGCCTACGTATCCTTTCGGAATTAAGTCGAACGTAGTTCAGGAAACTTTGTTTTTGATTTTCTTTTTGTTTTTGTTGTTTTGTTTTGTTTTCTTCTTCTTCTTTTTTTACACAACATTTTCGGGTTCCAAAGAGGGTAATCAAAGAAAAGTAACTGGCTTAAAGGGTTTGCAAATGGTTAACAATGTTTGGGTGGTGAGAATAAAAGCCTTCGTCATCCCAATTGGAGAATATCAGTACCGTATAAGGGTTAAACGTAATACCTTTTGACTGCGTCTGCATTGACAAATGTTTCGGGATCATTTCCTTCAATATCTCCCAAGTACAATGCCCATTTTGACAACAATTTCCTTATAACATATGGACCTTTCCAATTTGGAGCGACTTTTCCTTTTGCTTCCTTATGGTGCAGGAGAATACGTCTCAAGATGAGTTGCCCTACTTAAAAGTTTCTAGGCCGCACCTTCTTGTTGTAGGCACGTGCCATTCTTTGTTGATACAAGTGCTCGTGGCAAACTGCGACCATCCGCTTTTCATCAATCAGGGTTAACTATTCTAGACAGGTCTTGACCCATTCATTGTCCTCAATCTCAGCTTCAACGATGATTCGAAGAGAGGGAATCTCATCTTCTGCGGGTATTACAGCTTCAGTGCCATAAACCAATAGATAGGGTGTTGCTCCAACTGATGTGCGCACTGTTGTGCGATTTCCCAACAATGCAAAAGACAACTTTTCATGCCATTCTCTATAACTTTGGATCATTTTCTTGAGGATCGTCTTGATGTTTTTGTTCGCTACTTCAACAACACTATTAGCTTTGGGCCGATAAGGGGTAGAATTCTGATGAGTGATCTTAAATTGTTTGCATACCTCCCTCATCAAATAATTGTTCAAATTTGCAGCATTGTTTGTAATGATAGTTTTAGGAATACCAAAATGACAGATAATGTTGGAATACACAAAGTCCACCACTGCTTTCTTGGTGACGTCTTTGAGAGTGACTGCTTCAACCCACATTGTGAAATATTCAATGGCAACTAAGATTAATTTGTGCCCATTTGAAGCTTTCAGCTTGATTGGCCCAATGACATCCATACCCCAATCAACGAACGACCACGGTATTGACATAGGATGTAATTCTGAAGGCAGTGCATGAATCATGTCACCGTGTACCTGGCACTAATGACACTTTCAGACAAAACTGAAGCAATCCTTTTCCATGGTCATCCAGTAATAACCTGCCCGAAGGATTTTCTTTGCAAGGACGTATCCATTCATATGGGCCCCACATACTCCTACGTGCACTTCATTCATGATTCTTCCGGCCTCTTGGACATCCACGCATCTTAAAAGGTTCAGATCTGGAGTTCTTTTATACAAGACATAAGAAACTATTGGCGAGCCTTCTAATGGTTCTCTTTTGGTCTCCACTAGCTTATTTGGGGTATTCCTTTATTTTCAAGAATCTTTTAACATCATGGTACCATGGCTGAACATTTGGTTCTATCTCAACTATATTGCAATAACCATGTCTTTCTCGAATTTGGATTTCCAGTGGGTCAATGTGGACATTTCCTGGATACGGCAGCATCGAGGCCAAAGTAGCTAGTGCATCGGCTAATTCATTGTGAAACCGAGGAATTTACCTGAACTCGAAGGATTTGAATCGCTTGCTAAGATCTTCTACATGTTTCCTATATGGTATAACCTTGATATCTCGGGTTTCCCATTCACCTTGAGCTTGTTGAATAATCAGGTAAGAATCTCCCATGATTAGAAGTTCTTCTACATCCTGGTCAATTGCCATGTTCATGCCCATAATGCAGGCTTCATACTCGGTAGTGTTGTTCATACAGAAAAACCAAAGCCAGGTCATGGCCGGATAGTGATGACCAGTGGGCGAGATAAAAATTGCCCCAATTCCGACACCTTTTGCATTCACAGCTCCGTCGAAGAACATTTTCTAGGCATTGGTGTCTTCTGGAATTACCTCAACTGAATTTACCTCCTCATATGGGAAGTAAGTACTCAAGGGTTGATATTTATTATCAACAGGATTTTTAGCTAGGTGGTCCGCCAAGGCTTGAGCCTTCATTGTTATGCGGGTGACATAGACTATGTCAAACTCGGTAAGCAGGATTTTCCATTTTGCTAACCTCTCGGTGGGAATTGACTTTTGGATTATGTATTTCAAAGGATCTAGCCTTGTTATGAGATAGGTGGTATAAGCCAACAAGTAATGCCTGAGCTTCTAAGCGACCCAAGTTAAGGCACAACAAGTTCTTTTCAACAAAGTGTACTTGGCTTCATAACTAGTGAACTTCTTGCCCAAATATTATATGGCTTGTTCTTTCTTCCCAGTCACATCATGTTGCCCGAGAATACATCCAAACAAATTCTCTAATATTGTCAAGTACAAGAACAAAGGCTTTCCAAGCTAAGGTGGTACCAACACTAGCGGATTCAATAGATATTCTTTGATTTTGTCAAAAGCTTCTTAACACTCATCTGTCCATCTAATCACTACATCTTTCTTTAACAACTTAAATATGGGCTCACACGTGGAAGTCAACTGAGCAATGAATCTGGTAATGTAATTCAACCTGCCCAACAGACTCATAACCTCTTTCTTGGTTCTCAGAGGGGGTAAATTCCGAATAGACTTTATCTTTGTTGGATCTAGATCGATGCCCCTCCGACTTACTATCAACCCCAAAAGTTTCCCGGATGGTACTCCAAATGCACACTTAGCTGGATTAAACTTCAAGTCATACTTACGCAGGCGCTCAAAGAACTTTCTCAAATCTCGCACATGGTTATCCTGCGTTCTGGATTTGATGATCACATCATCCACATATACCTCAATTTCCTGGTGCATCATGTCGTGAAAGATGGAAGTCATAACTCTCATGTAAGTTGCCCCGACATTCTTTAAACCAAACAACATGACCCTGTAACAGTGAGTACCCGAAGGTGTGGTGAAAGCCATCTTTTCTGTGTCTTCTTCATCCATCAAGACCTGATGATACCCAGTGTAACAATCTACGAACGACTGTATCTCGTGTTTGGCACAGTTGTCAACAAAGGATGTGGATTTAGGTAATGGAAAGTTGTCCTTGGGGCTTGCTTTGTTCAATTCCCGATAGTCAACACACACTTAGGTTTTCCCTTCTTTCTTTTGCACTAGGACCACATTAGCCAACCATGTGGTGTATCGGACCACTCGGATCACACCCGCTTTCAACTGTTTGGTGACTTCTTCTTTGATCCTGTCACTGATGTCTGTTTTAAACTTTCTCTATTTTTGTTGGACAGGGGGGATAACTAGGGTAAGTTGGCAATTTGCGCACCACTAAATCAGCACTCAGTCCTGCCATATCATCATAGGACCAGGCAAACACATCTTCATCATATTTTGGTTTATTTCCAATTCTCTGTTTATTTTCTTAAAAGCATCATCTTCATCATATTCTGGTTCTTGATTCATTATTTCACAATGAGACAGCGTAATAAGAACTAGGCATGAAGTCTGCAAGCAAGTCATATTATTTATGTCTGCATTATTATAACTAAAAAGAGAGATAAGAAAAAATAACAAAAATCAGAAAGAATAAAGAGAGAGATTCATAAACGATGAAATATTGATTTCATTTCATTGAATTTTAAGATAGAAGGGTTTACCTCAGAATTTAAAAGAAAATAACTAAAAATATTCGAGTTACACCCTGAAATAACTCGGAATGCAAAAAAGATGGCAAGACTGAACTACTGAGATTCCGGCCTGACTGGGAACGGAGTAGCCTTCCAATTTTGAAGTTTGGCATTTGGCCCCATATATTACACGTCAACAGTGCTTGAGCCGTCACACGGATGGACCATGTGAGCCTCATATAACATTTGCCTCATTGCCCCACAGATGTCCTCATTTTCTTCGGCCGTGAAGCCCTCTTTTTCTTCTTGTATATACCTTGGCCTAACAAACGTTTGGCGAGATGCGGGACCGGTTGAGGCAGAACCCACTCATTGTTCGTACGTTCATTAACCTATTTTACATTGGCTTCTGTAGCTTGGAAATCGACGCCAAAGAATTTCTCAATGGCAGTCAAAGTGATGGGCCCTGTAATGCCTTGGAAAGATGCCTCGAGCCCTTTCTCGGGCTTGTAGCCATGTTTGATCATTTCACTGGCAACCATTATTGACATGTTTGACAAGAAAGGTTGATTACACGGGGTTCCTTCCTCACACTGGTCCGCGACCACGATCTCAAAATCTTGGTAGACTATATGCTCACTACCTTCCCTAGCCTCCAAACATGAGACTGACGGGTTACTGTAGATTGACTACTCATCCTCTCCGTGGACCACTATTTCTTGGTTTTCATGTTCGAACTTAACCATTTTAAGAAGAGTAGAGGGTACGACTCCTGTAGTATGGATCCAAGGCCTTCCTAGGAGAAAATTGTAGGAGGTGTCCATGTCCAAAACCTGAAATGTTACTTCAAAATCCATAGGGCCGATGGTTAGGATCAAATCAATCTCCCATATCGTATCCCTATTGACTCCATCAAAAGCTCGTACGCAAACATTGTTGGGTCTTATCCTTTCAGTCCCAATTTCTATTCTTTGTAAGGTCAAGATAGGGCAGATGTCAACCCCAGATCTGTCATCCAACATAACTCTTTTCACGTAGTATCCTTCATATTTAACGGTCAGCCGTAGTATCCAGATCTGTCATTGTTGTGGGCAGCCCCTTCCGCAGGTAAATCATTTCGGTTGAATGAGATCCGGTTGACTTTAAAAAATCTTTCCACCATTCTTTCCAATTGCTCAACCGTGGTCTCGACCGGAACATATATCTCATTAAGTGTTTTTAACTGCACTTTTTGATGCTCATTCGAGCTTATCAGCAGGGACAAAAGTGAGATCTGAGAGGGGGACTTTCTGAGTTGATCAATCACAGCGTAATCCGAGGTTTTCATCTTTTGATAGAATTCCTCTGCCTCGTCAGCACTGACTGGCTTTTTGAGTGGAAAATGCTTTTGTTTGGTCCTATTCAATTCTTCTAAGTTGAGGTACTTACCAGACGAGTTCATTTCATTCACCTCCCCCATGATTTCCTTTCCTTTGTACGTCACCACTACTTTATTGTAGTTCTAGGGAATGACAGTGGGGTCCTTCATGGGATTCTGTGGTGTGCGGCTGATAACCATGGGCTCAGTCAGCCTGGGTGAAATTATTGGCCCCCACACCACATAAGTCCCCTATGGTACGTACATCTTTGGTATCTTCAGCGTAACTTTGTTTTGCTCAAACCTTTTGTGGGGGACTCAACACGAGCTATTCTTTTTTGGTTGCCCTGGGAACATATAGAATGGCATCTTTAGGAGGTGCTACCCCTGTCTTGGTTTCCACAACCTTTTCTATGCTTTGAGGAGTGGAGTTTCTCTTCTTGTTATACTTAGCTTGCTTTGCTGCCGCTTTAGGTTTCTACATCAGTAATAGCAATGATATCTTTCAAAGTTGGGTTGAACTCTTTGTCCTCACAGATCATCCCAATGACTGGCCCGTTGTTGTGATCCGGCAATGGGTTATTAGTTACATTAGGAACTTCCTCATCCCTCAACACTACTTGCATCTGTTCTATCAGGTTCTCGACTACTCTCTTAAGGGTCCATCAATCGTAAGTGTCGTGCATTTCTACCCCAGAATGATAAGCGCATAGGGTACCTGGTTGGTAGGAGGGTGACTCTGGGTTTTTCCTGTTTGGAGGTACGGGTTGTAACAAACCCATTTGGACCAATTTTGGGAAAATACTGGAAAATGATTCACCGATGGTTGTGAAGTTTGTTTTTCTGGGTGGTTCACAGGTACGAGCGTTATATGGAAAATTATTCTGTGGTGGACGGGGATTATATGGAGCTTGGTGAGGAGGGTTATTTCTCGGATGTGGAGCTCAGTTCCGGTTATAATGCTGTTACGGCCGAGCGTATGGCTGGGCATTCATTACTGCATAAGCCTGAGGAGTCATGGCATATGCTGGATCTTGGTGAGGGTAGTAATGTTGCACGGTGATTGAAGAGGAACCAAAGTAACCTTGGGGTTGACAGGGGTTTCTCAGACATAAGGCCATCATTTCCACTTCTTCTTTCTTGTTCCGGTTTGCTACAAAACTCGACCCACTCTGGATTGCTTGGGAAGTGGCTCTTATAGCTGACTGGCTCAAGATGTGACCCGTTTTCAAACCACTTTCCATCATTTCCCTAATCTTTATGGCTTCTGCAAACGGCTTGACCATAACGGACATCGTGTTCTGGAAGTAATGAGCCTTTTGGGCTTGCAAGAAGACACTGACCATCTCGGTCCCATCCATTGGGGGTTTCACCCTGGCAGCTTGTTCACACCACTTGATAGCATACTCTCGGAAGCTCTCTGAAGACTTCTTTTTTAAATCGGACAAAGAGTTTCTATCTGGAGCTATGTCCACATTGTACTGGAACTGTCTAACAAAGTCTCAGGCCAAGTCGTCCTCTATGTGCTAGTGTGAGATGTCTTGGTCCATAAACCATTCGAATGTAATTCCGGCTAAACTCTCCCCGAAGTAAGCCATCAAGAGTTCTTCTTTTCTGCCCGCTACTCTTATTTGATTGCAATACCTTTTCAAGTGGGTTATGGGGTCTTCATGTCTATCATACTTTTCAAATTTGGGAGTCTTGAAACTTGTAACGACCCGACCGGTCATTTCATGAGTTACCACTCTGTTTTCCCCATTTCTGCATCTTATTGCCTTGTTCACCTGTATTTTTGCATTATCGGGTTGGTTGGTTTGGGTTCAGAGAGGTTTTGGTAAGGTTTGAGACACTTAGTCTCTTTTGAGTAAGCTTAAGTTGGAAAAGTCAACCAGATATTGACTTATTTGTTAAAGGGCTCGGATGTGAGTTCTGATGGTTCAGATAGCTTCGGGAGGTGACTTGGGACTTAAGAGTGTGATCGAAATGTGTTTTGGAGGTCCGGAGAAGATTTAGGCTTGAATTGGCGAAATTAGAATTTTGGCGTTTTTCGGTTGATAGGTGAGATGTTGATATAGGGGTCGGAATGAAATTCTGGGAGTTGAAATAGGTACGTTGTTTCATTTGGGATGTGTATTCCAAATTTTAGGTCATTCGGATGTGGTTTGATAGACTTTTTGATCGAAAGCGGATTTTGGAAATTTTTAGAGTTCTTAGGCTTGAATCCGATGCAAATTTGGTGTTTTGATATTGTTTTGAGTGTTCCAAAGGTTGGAACAAGTTTGAATGATGTTATGGGATATGTTGGCATATTTGGTTGAGGTCCTGAGGGCCTCAGGTGAGTTTCGGGTGGTTAAACTGACCAAAATGCATAGTTGAGAAGTTGCAGATTTTTGGCTTCAACTGTTGCAGGTTTTTTTCTTCTTCGCGATCGCGTGAGGAGCCTCGCAATTGCGTAGAGCTTTTGTAGGGGCTATCCAGGTTGTTCTTTGCATTCGTGAAGTTGGCGACATGATCGCGTGAGGCTACGAGGTTATTGTTTGAGAACGCGTGTGGAAGGTCGCGTTCGCGTAGGGATAAGTGGACTAGAGGTTGACCATCAGTTTGTGCATTGCGAATGCGGTCCCTTGTTCATGTTCGCGTAGGAGTAGGATGTCTGAGCATCGCGTTCGCATGGGAGATGACGCGTTGGCATAGGGTAAATTTGGGTTCTGAGAAGCTTGTGCTTCACGATCGCGGTGAAGGTTCCGCGATCGCGATTAAGAAAATTTAAAAGGCTGGGCAGAATGCTTAAAAGACCCATTTCCGCGATTTTTGGCCTAAGTTCACCATTTTTGACTTGGTTTTTGAGCTTTTTGAGAGAGATTGACGAGGGAATCAAAGAGAACTTATTGGAGGTAAGAATTATGGACTTAATACTCGATCTAATTGTCATTTCTACCTAATTAAACATGAAATTTGGGGGATTGAAGCCTAAATGGGGAGTTAGGGCTTGGAAACTTGAGGCTTTAATCTAGGGTTTTGAGGGGCCATTTGTGATCGGATTTTGGTATTCTTGGTATGTATGAACTCGTGGGAGGATAAGGATTCCGTTTGATGTAAATTTAATCGAATTTTGAGACATGGGCCCGGGGGTCGGGTTGGATCAATTTCGGGATTTTTGGTATAATTTGATTATTTTCGCAAGGGCTTCGATCCCTCAACATATTCTAATGTTATGATTCTGATTTTTTGGTAGATTCGGCACGAGTTGAGGCTGAGGCGAGAGGTAAAGGCGTCGTGGAGTAGTAAATCATCCGGTTTGAGGTAAGTAACCATTGTAATATGGAACTGAGGGTACAAACCTCGGTATTTCGTATTGTTTTGTTAAATGAGGTGACGCACATGCTAGGTGATGAGCGTGTGGGCGTGCACCGGTAGGGATTGTGACTTGGTCCGTCCCATAGTGACTATTAAGCCGCGTATTTGATTTTAAATCTTATGATATCACTTATTTTAGAGGTTGATACTATATTACGGGCGGTATGCCATGTTTGGGGCCTTGTGCCGACCTTTGAGACCCTAAGGGACATTTTTACTATTTTCCTCACTCTATTTGTTTGAAAGCATATCATCAGTCATGTTTTACCTGTTTATTGTTTAAACCTGGTTTTAATCACTCTACTTCTTAAAATGTGAGAACTATTTGGACTGAGTTCCCTGATTTCCACTGTTATGCCCGAGTGGCTGTGAGGTTAATGTCTGAGAGAGGTTGAGGACCTAATGGTGAGGATTATAAATATTACAGATCGGGTTGCACGCCACAACAATATTATACGTATATATTATGAATCGGGCTGCATGCCGCAACGATACTTATATGGATCGGACTGCGCGCCGCAACAATATGACGCTTGGGCTGTAGGAGACCCTCCGGAGTCTATACACCCCAGTGAGCGTAGTCAACTATAAACTGTGGATCGGGCTGCACGCCACAACGGTTATTATGATTATTACTATTATGAGATGTTATTGAGCTTGAGTGCTAAGTGTGAGTACTGAGTGACAAGAGCTGAGTCATGAGTAACTGAGAGGCTTGCCCGAAAGGCTATATTTATGAGTGATACCTTGCCCGAAGGGCCCATTTATGATATTTTTGTTGATTTCACTATTCTTTAAAAATGAGCCTCTGTTGAAAACAACGAAGTAAATGATTTCAAAGTATTTCAATTGCAACTGAAGCTTTATGAAGAAACTGGTTTTTAAACTGTCGAGTTTGACTTGATAGTTTGTTGTTTACTCTTTTATATGATTTTTAAATGCTCGTCACTGCTTTCAGACTTTATTTACATTAGTTACTTACTGAGTTGGCGTACTCAGGTTACTCTCTGCACCTTGTGTTCAGATCGAGGTGCCCGAGCGGCAGAGTGAGGGTTCCCAACATTTCCAGAGCTTATCGGAGATTGCAAGGTAGTTGCACGACGTCCTCATCCCTGCTTTCCTCCTTCCTATCCTTGTTTTTCTACATTTTTATACTTGTTATGTATTACATAGTCGGATCAATGTATTTAGAGGCTCTAGACTCGTGACACCAGATTGTTGGGCTGTATTGGTCTATTTTCTGTAATGTTTTCCGCACATTTCAGTGATTTATGAATTCCTTATGAAAATTGAGACTTAAATAAATGTTAGAAAAATGTTTTTAGTAAAAGAAATTGACAGTGGTTACTTGTTGGGTTGGCTTGCCTAGTATTGTGATAGGCGCCATCACGACCGGGTATTTGGGGTCGTGACAAAACCGATGGGCAGATGAACATGAGGGAACATGCACAAGTCAGCATAAGAGACACTTTTCTGGCTACTCAAGCCTTGTATATTCTTGAGACTATGTTCTATGCTTTTCATTTTTCAAGTGATCTCTTCTTGCTCGGGATTCTTTATAGTTCTCTCTCGTTTCGTGGTAGACTCATACCGAGGTTGTGAAGGATAGGATTTTGAGGTGACATGAACCTTGTCAATTGAAATGGTGGTATTTGGAAAGTAAAGGACGACGGCTCGAAACCTAACCTGGGTATTGTTGGCTGTGCCATAGCAGAGGTTGGTGGTGCGGTGAATATGTTAGAAAACACTCCCGAAAGTAGTGCCTGGAGGCGAACCTCAGAAGGCATTCCGGTGAAATGGGTTGACATAGTAGGGTATCCAAATGAGGGTGGCCAGGTAGTTTATGGGGACATTGGAGGTTCCACTTGTTTTGGGAATCAGCTCAAGAAAACCAGGTATTGCGTTGGGCGGCTCCCTACCCTTAGACAAAGTGTCCCACATTTCTAACATGCGGAGGTGTAGTATCATGTTCTCTTTAGCAGTTGCTGACTCTGACATCAGGATAAGCAACATTGGGTTGTCCTTTGAGGGGTTAGTGATTGGTAGGTGACTTTCCTATGTCATTTCAACACTCTCTTTAGAT
This sequence comes from Nicotiana sylvestris, assembly GCF_000393655.2. Classification (NCBI taxonomy): domain Eukaryota; kingdom Viridiplantae; phylum Streptophyta; class Magnoliopsida; order Solanales; family Solanaceae; genus Nicotiana; species Nicotiana sylvestris. Next base: position 88,092,395 of record NC_091059.1, on the reverse strand, counting down.
CTCGTGAAGTAAGGGTGTGAAGCCAGATTACCACAAAACCAACCTCCTAAAACATAACCTGTTCTCAACAGCATACACAACAAAATAGTTAGTTTGACATAATTAACACATACGAAATCTCATGTTGGGGAATTCAATGCACCTAAACAGTTAAATATTTTTCTACATGTTTTGCAACGGTTGCGTGTCTCATCTCGGCTTTTGTTACCTCCCAGATCTTGAATCTTTTTTTTTCTTTACGCTTTTCATTGTTTCTCTATTTTCTCCGTGCTCTCTCTTTTGCATTGTTTCCTCTCTTTTTTCATCATTTTCTCTCTTATTCGAATTATCTATAGCTATGACCGGATCCGATGGGGATTGCCTACATATCACAACGCTGCGTGATTCAGATCATTACGTAGTTCAGGGGATAAATGCGAAATAAAAGAAAGAAATGTTTTTTTTGGGTTTTCAAATTTTCATTAATTAAAAACTTCTCATTTTTCTCTATTACAAAGACTCCATCATACAGACTTTAGAACTAAAACAAAAAACAAACTCAAAGTAGACTAACAAACGCTAAAAGGAAACTGAAATACAAACTTAAAAAGAAAAATTAGGAGTACATAAGTGCCTTCAATACTACTCCAGGGGCCCTCGGGACATCAGCCGGTCTCGATGCGGGCCTACGTGCAATATCTTCTTGGAGGCAATCTAGGTCGTCTATTATCTGTCGAACAAAAGTCATCATAGCGGCGAAGAAAGTAGATCTAGTCATATCCTCAAACTCATGGCATTTCATGACGATATAATCAACAATTCCTCTAATCCTTTCTCTAATGATGCCTTTCTCTTCGAGCAGGCATCCAATTTGTTGAGATCCAGCTTCCAGAACTTGGGTGTCATTATGGCTTTACTCCTGCAACTGTTGCATGTCCTCTTCCAGTTGAGACATCAATGCATAACAATGTTCCCTCTCTGCCTTGAAGTTCTTTGTCTGTTGAGCCCTTCCTTCTGTGTTCTTCTCCAACTTTGCCCGGGCACTTGCCAATCTACCTTTGGACTTTTCCAAATCAGTCCCATACTCACATGCTTTCCTCCTGAGACCGTTTATAAGTTTTTCATCTGTTTGGCTCCTTCTCGGGTTTTCAACAGCTATCTTCATCCTTTGAATCTGGGCTCGGAGGGCTTCATTTTCTCAGGCCAACTTTTTCTTCTCTCCTTCATCAACATTGGCTAGCACACTACTATCAAATTTATGATCTCTTATTTGCCCTTCAAATTTTCTTATCGTAACCCTGTAGCTTTTCTCTTTTGCTAACCAATTCCATTGTTCATGTGCCCCATCAGTGAATTATTGTACTCGGGGTCTTTTGGCGGCCCGTTCAGGCTCTTGATGGACTCGAACCCTTTTTCCATACTAGGCTGTGTAGCTAGGCTCTACCTCACCCCTAGACAAATCCCGTACTTGAGTCTGTGGCTCCAGAAACATACATTAATGCCAAATCTAGCAAACGTTTTCTTACAAGAATGCAGTTTTTGGACATAGTTCAATGACTTGTCGACTCAAATCTTCATCATGAGGGATAGTTTGGTACCTACCCAGCTAGCATGGAACCTTGTGTGGAGCATACGACTGAATTCTCTGAAGACCCATTAATAAAATAAAACACACTCCGGCCGATATATAGATATCTTTGTTGACTGGGAGCCAACCGGATGTCCACTAAATTTTGCTTGCAGTCAATGAACTCAAATGAGCGAACCATGCCTCTGTACCTTCTGGAAACTCATGAGCATCCACCCGGTTTTCGTGCTCTTCAATGTAGTTAAGACCGGTCAGACCATAGTTCATGTACCCTGGACAACGAAACAGATGTTCTTCCATCCAGAGTTGTAAAAGCATGTTGCAACTCTCAAAAAACTTTCCCCCATCTTGACAAACAGTTAAAGCTCGATAAATTTCTGCTATGATCATTGGTATAATAGTGCTATTAGCCTTTTTGATCATGAAATCAACCACTCCTGCGAGCCCCAACTCTATATGTCCATCACTCCTCAGGCATATCATAGTACCTAAGAATTCCACTACTAAGGCCAATCCACGGCGCGTTTCTCATTTGCCTTTATTCCCTTGATGACTTAAACCGGTATTCGGAGCCTCAAAATTGTGGGGGTCCCCATAATAGTAGTATAGGAAGTAGAATGTGCAAAATCCGTCAGCCAAATTTCCATCTTTGACTTTCCGACTAATACTCAGATGATCTATAAACTTGTGAGGGGTTATAGCTCTTGGTGCCACTAGGTATCGACTCCTGAGATTCCCGTTAAGGCCATATAGCCTGCTATCTCCTCAAGTGTAGGGGTTAACTCAAAATTAGAGAAATGGAACACATTGTGTCGGGTCCCAAAACGGTATCAAAGCTTCAATTATGTCCACCCTTGGTTTAATCTTCAAGAGGCCAGTGAGCCCGCCTAAAGCCTTTATCGCAGCACCTCTGCTGACCTCCCCCAGGTCATTCCACCACATATGGAGTCCTATCGGTATTTCCTCTACAACTTTGAAAGGTACATTTTCAATAGTGCTTATCCTGCACATTTATTTAAAGTGATCGGTTAAAAACCCATGATTTATTTTGACCCATATGGAAGATTATTATCTTTTTGCAAAATTGCAATTCAAACAACTTGCTCAAAACAAAACACCTTTGCAAACACGACCCTTCAGTACTTCAGGAAGGATGATTTTAAGGCTGTGTTTGCTAATTGGCCATGAATTTGAAAAAAGACCATAGGTGACTATTCTTGCAAAAATAGCCTTCCGGGCCCTGTCGGGACATTTCTGGCTATTTAGACAAAAACGGCATCACCAAACTTTATTTATGAAAAAAATGACAACGTTTCATATTTTTGGGTTATTTTACAAAAAATGGGGTTGGACCTGATGAGGGTTGCCTACGTATCCCACATCCGGTGAGAATCAAACCTGCGTAGTTCGGGAAGTTTTGACACAACAGAAAAAAAAACATGAAATATTTTGAAACAATTTTCCTTTATTTTATTTTTCTTTTTTCTCTTTTTTTAAAATTTTGGCAGAGTTTCGATATATTTTGGACACCAGATTTTTCAAAGGCGGGTAATTTTGGACACCAGATTCTAGGTTTAAAAACTTGGGTGTATTATTCTAGACTTGGCTTATCCGAGCGGACAGCTCGAGCCGAGGGGGGCAGCTTACTGGGAATACAAAAGCTTCACCGACTTTGCAAGTTGTCTGAACCTTGTTCTAAAATTGGGATATGACTCTAGCAGAAGAGAAGTCACACGAAGTGCTTCCCAGTTGATTAAGAAGACTCATAGAAAAGAAGGGTTTCGTAACAATTTATATACAATCCAAACAATATCAAAGCGGTAAAAAGCGGCATTTAGCACATTAGGCTCAAACATGTAAAAATCAGATAAAGATAAAGACAAGTATAGCAGTTATTCTAAGCTTGAATTATTGAACCCTGAACCAAAGATTCTGGGTTCGTTCCTCAGCAGAGTCGCCAGAGTTGTCACACCTCCTTTTTTACCTGAGGGGTATATAAGGGAGTTTTTCCAATTTATGTGACATAAATCAAAATGGAATTATTATAATTATTTCAGAGTCGCCACTTCGAATAATTTATTTGGTGTTCCAAGTCACCAGTTTATTTTAAATTCCAAACCAGAAAATTAGGTAAGGAATTCTGTTAACCTAGGAGAAGGTGTTAGATATTCCCGGGTTCCGTGGTTTGAGCACGATCGCTTAACTATTAATAATTGACATAATTATCTAATTTATTACAAGTTTTAAACCTAGTGTGCATTTTAAACTTTATAACTGCTTTTAATTATTTTAACCACATTTTAGGATTTATGGAATTATTTCTTGAACAAGTTATGATTGTCTTACACATGCCGTTTTGGAACACGCCACAAACCACGCTGCATGAAATGCACCCACGATTCACGACATATTTATTTTATTATTGTTCAAAGTTATTATGATCGGGTCACATGAAATGCACACCGAATTTGGAAAATTAAGCATCGTAACTATGTCACGGGAACCGTATCCATAATCACGATGGTTTATTAATCGCGCCTAAAGCAACACTACGATGTTCATATTTTCTAAGCTAATTTGATTGTTATATAAACCTACAGCAGTGTCTCATGATAAAAGGTATCAACTACTTAATGAAAGCATGGCTTTAAAGGTTATAAGCCTAAGATAAAATGAAGCAGCCCAATTGGGCTATTTGGCAAAGGCTGGCCCAGTCGCTACTCTTAAATGACTAGGCCTATTACGAGTTTGTGCTTAATACTAATAAAATCCATCTAAAATACACAGTTATCCAAAGTTGGAATCCAGTTCATTTCAATGTAAAAATCAGAATATAATTCGAGTTTCTGGAATTAATTACACTACACATGATTTACAATACATAAAAGAAATGAGTTTATGTCATAATTCAAAAGGTAAGCCCATAGCTGGGGGTCAAGCTATTGGGCTTCGTATGCAAGCCCAAGCTGCCTGGGTCCAGACTTGTTTAGGTCATCTCCCCGATTGGGCCAAATTTACAAGTCTAGCCCATTTCGCATAGTCCTCATTTGAATAATTCTGGACCGACAAACTGTATTTATAACACTAGCTATTGACATGATACTAACAATGTGACCATTAATCACAACAATCAACTAAAAAATTATTACAATATACTCCAAAAGTCAGTTTACTAGTGAACTGTCTATAGATTACAATACAATCTTAGATACAAATATATGTCTAGATAATATTCAACATGATTTTGAGCTTTTCATTTGTTTCCAAACCCTCCAGTAAGCTTCAGCTTGCAAAAATCAGCTACAAAAGCTGTTTTTACAAGTCAAGTTTTGCTTCTAGCTCTGAGATTTTCCTCGCTTGTTACCATTTGCATATAACCATAAAATCGAAGTAAAATCTTCGTTACAATGGAAAAAACCATTTAACATTGTATAACAACAAAATAACCGGCAATGGCTAGTGCCAGTCGAATGACCATATCAGCTCAATTTAAATAGGAATGATTCATACATAAGCATGGAAAGAAGCCATTTTAACAAGAAAAGAAAGTCTGGGATTTCAGGGAAGAAACATTTATTGGATAGAAACCAAAACGAGTTTGAGACAAGTATAGGGACTACAGGTAGAAACAACATACATATTTGAATCCAAACCACATCTCATTCAAGGCTAATTTTGGACCAAGAGTTACAAACCTATTGTAGTAACGATAAAAAATGGAGCAAAATAAAGCTCTAAATGGAAGCTATGAACCAGCAGAAACCCAGAACAACAGCAGAAACCCAGAACAGAAATACAAAAGGGCCAACACATAGATTTTTTGAAATCAGAACACTAAAGAAATACCAGCCCAGAAATCTAACTAGAAACTGATATTTTTAGCAAGAAAGTTGCAGGGATTTTCTCTTTTGTGTATTCAAAAACTTTTAAGTTATCATATGCTAAGCAATTCTTTTCATAATTAGGTAGTAACTTTTCTTTTATAAGGTGTGCCAAAAACAACATCAAAATGACATATTCTACCCTAAATTCCCTAAGTGTCAGATAGTACAGCATATTTGGACAACTGTCTGTCCTTTTTCAGCCCAATTCTAGCATTTTTCAGGATGGAAATGGGGACAGTTGTACAAATGCTAGAACCTTCTGATTTTTACTCAATATAAAATCCAAATTTACCCCTTCAATTACTGAGTATTTCAATTATATCCTAAGTTCTTATTATAATTTGATTTCAAAGACCCTCTTAGGACCTTCTAGAACCAACTAGGTGATCCTACATTAGGATTCCTATACTTGTTTCAATTGTCCTTTTAAATCTAAAATGAGTTTTAGACTTAAGGACATTTAGGGCTTAATTAAAACAATTTAAACCTAACTAGTAAATTAACAAGTTAAACTTAAACAAGAACACTGAATTTTAAAACCTTTATTTAAAACAGTAATCAAACAAAACAGAATGGTGAGGCCAAGAAAACCTAGAAATTAAACTAATCAATTTGCAAATCAAACGAATTAATCAACTAGGCTAATGTTTCTAATAGCTAATCAAAAACAAGTCCAATAGATTGTTAATTAACTTTTGGGATTTGAGTAAAACCATTCTAATCAACTTAAAATAAACACTAAATATCAACAAATAAACACAAGAGAGGAACAATCAGAAACATGGAGAAGAAAAGAACAGTCATGCAATTTATCAAAAATCTAAACGTTAACCGTAATTAATCTAAATCTTATGCAATCGAAATTAAGCTTCAAGTAGTTATAACATTCAGCATGCTTCAATTAACACAAACTAACGGATACAGATAGAAAAAAATCAAACAGACAAGAAAAGAAATAACATTTACCTAAATCATGCAGGCTAAATAGGAAAATAAACATGAAAGAAAATGGAAGATAAAATAAATGGAAAAGGAAAAGAGATTACCTAAAGCTCATTTTGGAATGGACCATTCGAGACACTGACCAATTTTATAGGGAAAACATAAACTTAAACGACCATTAATCAATTGTTCTTAACAAGAACAGTCGATTAGTGAAAGTCTTGGGTTCAACGACCCAAAACTTACCAAGAATCAGAAAGGAAAAAAATTAGGGTTTTTGGAATTTTGGATCGAAGATTCGAAAAATTCCAGGTTTATTTGAAAGAAATCGTGGTGATATATAGAAAGAGGAAGAGGAGACGGTTATAGGTGTTAATTTGGTAGGGTTTGGAGGTGGTCCGCCGCCGTGAGGCGATTTCCGGTTGGCGGACCACGGTGGAGGCGGTGAAGTATATAAGGGTGGCTAGGGTTTTGTATCTCTGAAGTTGAGAAATGGAAGTGAGAAGGGGTTTTGGAGTTTTAGGGTTTGGGGGGTTCAGACAGTTAAATGGATAGGAGTGGTTAGTTCCTAGCCGTTGGATCTGTGATGATCAACGGCTGGGATTAGGAAAGGGCGAAACGAGGTCGTTTTGGTAAGTGGGAGATTGGACTGGGTGGATTTGGTATTTGAGATTGGGGATTGAAAGGGGTAAAAGGGGCAATTGGGCCACCAGATTTGGCCTCTAAGTATTCGAACAAACAACCTTTTTTTCTTTTTTATTACTTTTCCTTTCTTTTTTCTTTAATTAAAAAATTTATCCTAATTAATTGAATACTAATCTTAATCCTAAATTATAAATTAATCTAATCATCTATTTTATACTATTTAATACTTAATTAATCCTCAGTTAATAAACAGGGAACTATTAATTTAAACTAAAACTAAAAATGTAGAAAAGCGAACGATATTTTTTTTTGTTTTGTGATTTTATTTTAATAATGCAATTAATTAATCAATTAATCCTAAAATATGAACATAAAATCTGATATTCAATGCATGGTATTTTGACATTTTGGGGGCATTTTTCATGATTCTAACAAAATTAAACGTGCAAAAATGCGACAATTAAAAATCCTATAAAATTGAAAACAATTTGTAAAAAATCTATTTTCTTTACTTTTGTAGGAGTAATTCTAATAGGGCAAAAATCACATGCTCACAGCTCTGCATTTGTGAAGCTTTACTCACATTTGCGAGGGGTCTGTCTTCGCAATTACAAGAAATGTGTTGTATTTGCAACACTGGTGAGTTTGAGGGCGGCTTTGAAATCGCGAAGCTTGGATCGATTTTGTAGAAGGGGGCCTTCACATTTGTGAAGGCTTTGCGTTTTTGCAACATCAGTGGTTCAGGGGCTGGTTCACAATTGTGACCAACTATTCGAATTTGCGAACGTCACAATTGTGACTGGAATTCGCAATTGTGATACCTGTAGCTGGTTAAAATATTGGGATTTTGGGACGTAGCTTATTTTACTCCATTATACAAACCTAAACTCCATAGAGGCAATTTTTAGGGAGTAATTTCTTTCCAACTTCATTGGTTAGTAACTTTAACATGTTTCCATTCAATTTTCCATTACATTTCTATGATTTTTAGCTATCAAATCTAAGATTCATATAGTAGAAACTGGGGGTTTGGGGTAAAAATAAGGGATTTTGTAAAATTAGGATTTAGACATTAAATTGAGGTCGGATCTCGCAATAAATCACATATTTGGACTTGAGGATGAATGGGTAATCAGGATTTAATCTTAATTTCAGATTTCGACCTTGTGGGCAGGGGTTGACTTTTTGTTGACTTTTTTCAATTATGTTAAAGATCAAACCTTGTTTGTACGAGAGTAGTTTATAAAGCTTGTTTTGACTTGTTTGAACAATAATTGACTAGATTTGGGTGGTTCGGAGGCTTATTTTAAAGGGAACACTGTGTTGAGTTATTGATTTGCTCCGGAAAGAGGTAAGTATCGTGGTTAACCTTAATTTGAGTGAATTATAACATGATTGGTTTATTTACTACATGATCTATGTATGAGGACAACGTATCTGGAAGGTGACAGGTGTATATGCGTTGTCATAGTTTTAAGCATACGGGGTGTACTACTTTATTTTACGTCTTTAATTATACCATGTCTTCATTTATTTCATGTTATTAATTGTTAGAGGATCACACTTGATACATGTTTCACTTGATATATGTGTCCTTACTTGTTACTTGTCCTTAATTGTTGTTATTGTTAGGTGAATGCTTTTACTCCTCTCATGCCTTTACTTGCGCCTTTACTTGTTTCCAATTTGACTCTACTATGTTATATTAGATTGACTTAGAGATTATGCATTTTAGTTCCCTTTTATGTTATGTTCTGAGATTTACCATTTTGGGTTGTTATCGATATATTGGATTGGATTGCGCATCGTAACAGTGTTATTATACATATTGGATCTGGTTTCACGCCGCAACAGTATTATTATACATAATAGATTGGGTTGCATGCTACAACAATATTACTATAAATTTGATCGTGTTGTGCGTCGCAACAGTATTGCTCTCTCTCTCTCTCTCTATATATATATATATATATATATATATAGTATCGGGTTGCATACCGTAACAGTATTGTTATAGATATTCGGGATCAGGTTGTGCACCGCAATGGAGAGGATGTTATGTAATTATTATTGGTTGTTATGCTCTAGTACTGTGTTGTGTTATGAGGTTGTTATGTGATGTGATGTTATTTTGGGGCCTTCTGTTATCTACTTCTTTCAATCCGTTCGTTATGCAGTTATCTATTTTCTCTCGCTGCTATTGCTTCTATGCTTATTACTCGTACAGGTTTGCATTAACTATTTTATCATAGCCTCATCACTACTTTGTTGAGTTAGGCTCTATACTTATTGAGTCAATGGGGTCGATTGTACTCATACTACACTTTTACACTTCTTGTGTAGATTCCGATATTGGTCCCATCGGCATTCAGAGGCGATTGCTCAGACTTTTCCCAAAAGACTTGAGGTAGTGCTGCTTGGAGTTTGCAAACCCTGGAGTCCCCTTCCTATCTTTATATTATACCAGGCAATATTGTATTATCCATTTCTGACTTGTATTTAGCATTATTAGTGGCTCATGTACTTATGGCAGCAGATTCCAAAGAATAGTTTGATAGTGATAGTTGTTCATCTATTATACATTTATGCTATTTCTCTATTCTCCCGTTATTAATATGTCTTTAGTTGTTAAACTGCTTTACTCATTGTGCTAATATTAGCTTTTCTAGCAAGCAGATGTTAGGCGTTATCACGACCCCATAGTTGGGAATTTAAGCTGTGATACCAAATGACATCACCAATAACTCATAATAACTATAACGAGTCCTAAAACCTATCTTAGGGATGTCTGAATCCCTAATCTGCTATGGTGATAAATCGATCTCAAATCTATCTTCGAGAACATCCTGAACCCTGATGCTGATCAAATAAATCATCAATACGAGGCAATGGATACTTGTTATTTATAGTAACCTTGTTCAACTACTTATAATCAATGCATCTTCTCATTGAACCATCACTCTTCTTCACAAACAACACTAGTCCATCCCAAGGAGAAATACTCGGTCTAATGAATCCCCTTTCCAACAACTTCTGCAATGACTCCTTCAATTCTTTCAACTCAGTTGGTGCCATGCGAAGCGGTGGAATAGATATGGGCTGAGTGCCTGACAATAAATCAACACCAAAATAAATATCCCTATCGGATGGTATGCCTGGTAGGTCTACTGGAAACATATCTAGAAACTTCCTCACTACTAGGACTAAATCAATAGTAGGAGTCTAACCACTAACATCTCTAACCAAGACCAAATATTCTAAACACCCCTTCTTAACTATCTGTTGAGCCTTCAGAAACAAAATCACCCTACTAGGGGTATAGCCCGGAGAACCCCTCCACACCAATCTTTGCAACCCCGACATAGCTAATGTCACCGTCCTAAACTAATAATCAATAATAGCATGGTACGGAGATATGAAATCCATACACAAGACCATATTAAAATCTACCATATTCAGCATTAGAAGGTTAACATTAGTTCATAACTCCATGTAGTAACCACAAATGATCGATATACAAGATCCACCATAATAGAATCACCAACAAGTGTAGAAACACAAGGAGTATCAAGCGAACCACGAGGCATATCCAAATAAGGAGCAAACATATGAATAGCTATGACCCAAACAAACAATATAGAAGAATCTCAATAACAAACCCAAACCATACTTTTGATTAGCATTTGAGGCCACCGCCTCGAGTATACCAAGAAAAGCACAGCAATGAGCCTAACTACCAGTGGTCTGACCTTGACCTGCCTGGCCCCATCACCTAGGGCAACCTCTAGCTGTATGTCTTCCCTCTAGCTGACTGGGCGGAGGATGGAACAACTCGTGTAGAAACTACTTGCTGAGAAATCTGTGGAGTTGTGCCCTTAAAAAGCATGGGGAGATTCCTACTCATGTGGTCGAGATATCCACACTCATAATAACGTCTAGCTAGCTGAGGCTGCTAAACCTGAACCTGCCCCTGATGGCTTGAATACCCACTAAAAGAATCTTGAATAGACGGAGCATGATATAAACTCACTGAGAGAGCACTGAAACATGATGGAACTAGTGTTGAAGATGATCGAGCCACTGCTCTATGAGCTACATATTGTGTTGAATGAGATGGCCTAACATAATGCCCTTTACAAAACTGATCTCTCATCGTAGCCCATGTTTCCTACCACGAATACACTCAATCCTCCAATCTATCTATGTGGCCTAGTGGAAAGTAACCCCAATCTCTGGCTCCCAGGCCATAGAAATAATGATGCCATAATTCATGTCATGACCCAAAGCTATGTGACCGACACTCAGCACACTACCAACCCCCATGAATCAAACCATATGATGCACTAAAACATATGCATTAAAACTAATTTAACTACTGAAGCTATTAAATCATATAAATTTTCAAGTTAAATGATGGAATATTTTTCCAATTCAAAACCATAAATGAAGCCCTCATCGTAAAAATGTGACCAAATACAATAAATAATTTTTAATATATGTCATGTACCATCATGTTATTACAACTCATCACAACTATCTATAGAGCCTCTATACGAAGGAATAGAACTAAACACTTGAGAAAATGCCTGACGAAAATAAATAAGAAAATAACATGATAGCTACCATATAATAGGAGTGATGTCTTACCATATACATCATGAAGTGAGTCATCCTAGTATCTGAAATATGTAAAGTGAGCAGAGCAGTAGAGAGGGATCCTGAAGGCTGAGTACACCACCATGATATTTAATAAGTGTCATAGATTCTCTATAACTCAAGTTCTTGGGATAAGATTTTACAAAAACCTACGCAACTAGTATTTGATGTAGAGTGATAAACAATTATATAAATCATGATCTATCATTTTAAATGAAAATATAATTGAAATGTGAATCATGTTATAAATTTTTATAACATTTATATCAATCTAAGATTTTAATAAAAATTATATAAAATCATTTCAATTTCATTAAGTCATTGAAATTAATTTCGACTCTTTAGGCCTAAACATAAGACAGTCTTCTTTTACCTTGCAGTGAGGGTACTATACTAACACCGACTTAATAAACAACCACTAGGTGATCAACATAGCAATAAGTATTTGACCCTACTTGTCCGGGTGGCTTCCCGCAATGTTGTACTAGTCAACTTAACCTTATTACTTATCATTTAACCTCACAATGGGGTGCTTTATCTCACAAACCTCAAGTTAGCCTTAGAATGTGTCCCACACAAACAAGTGAAGTTTCATGGTAACAAACTCAAAATTAGAACCAATCTCGGTGGTTTCCGCTAGTAGCTCCCAAAGTATTTGATATATCAGAAATAGATTCATATCCTAAAGCCTCAAATGATATATTGTTATCAAACCATGGTTTTCAATGCTAATAGAAACCATTGGAACACAATAAAATTGATAAACATTTACATGTTAAATCCTTTAGTAATTTAACATCAATCTTTTAATGTAACCATCTGACCGGTCCTTTTGAGATCTAGAATGTCGTTTGGCCGTTTGAGACCTTGAGTAGCTTCATTTTATGTATTATGACTTTTACATGTAGTCATATTTGATTTTTGTGAAGTTCGGAGTTGCTTTGGAAGAATAATTCTCAATTCGGAAGCTTTAAGTTGGATGAGTTTACCAAGGTTTGACTTTTGGGTAAATGACCTCAAAATATAGATTTGAAGGTTCATATAGGTTCATAAGGTTATTCCGAACTAGGGTGTATGTCTGGGGCTAGTATCGGATGGTGTGTGAACGATTTGACGCTTATTATTGGAACTTTGCATTTTGAAGGTTTTGAATTACCTATGTTTGACTTATAGTGGACTTTGGTGCTATCAGACTCCGGATGGTGTTTTGAGACTTTGGATAGGTTCATTTAGTGATCGGAATTTATTTTTGAAGATCGGTCATGATCCCAAATGTTTTAAGTGTTATTCGGATGCGTTCAACTAAGTTGAAGGTTTGAAAGTTAAAGGAAAGATTTTGATCATTGATTCTTGTTTTTTATTTTATTCGTAGTGTTTTTAGCCTTTGGATAAGGTATAGGGACTTGTTGGTATGATTGGACGGGGTCTCGAGGGCCTTGGGTGTGTTTCGGGGTAGTTTTCGACCAATTCCCATTGTTTAGTAGTTGTTGGTTACTGGTGTCAGGGGTATGCATCGCGATTGTGGAGGAGGTAGTATGAGTGCGAAGGGGCGACCAAAGATGGTGAAGACTTTGTTCTTTGCGTTCATGGAAAGGGCATTGCGATCGTGGTTGGTGGCCAGGTTGTCATGCACATTCACGTGGAAGGGTCGTGAACACGATGAGCTTGTAGGGGTGGTTTGTAAGTTGCTCTATGATATCGTATAAGGCATGTCGCGATCATGAAGGATGTATTGTTGAGGCTGGAAGATTAGCCTTTGCATTCATGGAGCTGGGCTCGCGCTCACGCTGGCTTGGAAAACTAATGGTTGTGATTGGGGGCTTGGTACTCGTGTTCACCGAAAAGGTTTTCTGGGCGAGGCTAGTTTGGCCTTCGCAATCACAAGGCTATTTCCGTGATCGCGAAGGAGGATGCGTAAGCAGTGTATAAGAATGTAAATTGGGACTTAGCTCATTCATGTCATTTTCTCTTTTGGAGATTTTGGGGCGATTTTGGAGAGGTATATTCATCATCTATCACATGGTAAGTTATTCCCACTCATTGTGAGTTAAATACATGGACTATATCTGGATTTGAACATGAAAGTTTCTAGAATTTGTGGGATTTTGGAAGAAAACCTAGATATGGTATTTTTGAGTTTTGACCCCGATATCAGACATGAATTGGAATAAATTATATATTTGAGCTCGTGGTGCTATGGGTAGCATTTAAGTTCGAGATGTTTTGAGATCCGGGAGTGTGAAATTGAGGGTTGACTTTGTTGAGTTTTCGTGTGGAGTTGAGAATTATTTCTAATTGTTAAATTATGAGTCTTTGAGTATATTTTAATTGGTTTGCATGATCTTTGACTAGTTTTGGATTGTTTGACATTGGTTTGAGATGTCAGAGAGGCATTGGTGTTGGTTATTGGATTACGGAGTAAGGTAAGTCTTCTGTCTAACCTTTTAAGAGGGTATTTACCCCGTGTGTGTATATTTGTTATGTGCTACGTATTATAGGAGCTATGCATTTATAAGGTGACGAGTGTTCGTGCATATGCCAGATTCTTGATAATGTCCGGGTAGATTTAGACTCATCCCATGATTTAATTGTAATATTTGAGTTATTTTTGCTTGATTAAATGCTTTAAGTTATATTTTAGCCTGAGATTAGACTTGCGTAGAATATCGAACTTGCTATTTTAGATGCTTGACATGCTACTTGATTTATGGTGGAAATTATACTCCCTTTTACGAAAATTCTCCGCGTTGAACATATTCGTCCAAAAGTTTCTTGTATTCCATTACTCACACATATATTTCTGAGTTGGGCCAATGACCCATCAAAGTCTCACTATTCTTAAGGGATCAGGCTGAACGCCTCAGCAATACTACTGTGGATTGGGCTGTACGACCTCGACAGTATTATGAGATGCATCCATGGATCGGGTCGTGCGATCTCGACAGTGTACACTATTACTATGAGATCAGGCCGTGCGACCATGATAGAAAATTGTGCCATCACTCTTATGGGATTGGGTCATTCGCCTCGGCAAAATTGTGCGTAATATTTGATACAAAGTTAGCGTACCTATTAGTCTTCCTTACTTGCGATGTGACATTTTATTGGAGTTGACCATTATGTATTCCATTCGAGATTGTACCCAGTATTTGAGGACTTGTTATTTACTCTTTTGTTGAGGATCGTGTTATGCACATATATCTATTTTCATTACTTCTACCTGTTATGCCTCATACATGTCTCTTTTTATTATACTTTTATTATTAGATCACAGTAATTATCGATGTCGACCCCTCGTCACTACTTCTTCGAGGTTAGGCTAGATACTTACTGGGTACGCATTAATTTACATACCTATACTATAGTATTGCACTAACTGTGCAGGTACTGAGACATGTACATTTGGTGGTCATCTTGGCGCATAGGCACAACTACTGAGGTGAGCTGCATTTCATGTAGCAATCTGCAACACGCGGAGTCCCCATCGTATTAATTTAATATATCCTATCTGTTTTATATTCCAGACAGATGTTGTAGTAGTATTGTACTTCCTAGTAGATGCTCATGCACTTGTGACACCGAGTTTTTAGGGATTTAGATTCTTGTTTTTGGTTGTATTACTGTGATGATAGTTAAATTTATATTTCAACCATTTGAACATTTAATATTATGTCAGTACTTTTCCATAAAAATAGAGAAATTTTGCTTATTTATTTCATCACTTGTTATAAACTGTGTTATGGACTATTGATTAGCGTGTTTTTAAGTTGTTGGATTGCTTAACGGCAATGTTGGTCACCATCACGGGCAATGCTGGGATTTGGGTTGTGACAGCTTGGTATCAGGGCGCTAGCTTCACTTATATCTCACGAGTCATGAGCAAGCCTAATAGAGTCTTGCGGATAGGTACGGAGACATCTGTAATTATCTTCATGAAGCTACGAGGCTCTTAGGATAACTTCTATTTCTTGATTCCTTATCGTGCGATTTGATTTCGGTTAAGGCTTATGTCCTCGGTTACTTCCTACTCATTCATATGCAATGTTGAGAATTCAATATCAGTTGTGCACCGATGAGTTATAGAGATTCTAAAGATGTGGTGCAGGATATTTTCCTACATATGTGAGCAGGTTACTATCATCTCTTTGTGGAGAGATGTTTCTTCGTTTCAGCTTAGTGTTGGTGTTGGCCACAGGTTTAGGGCTATACATAGTACATTGCGATATTTCTCTGTTATAGCATAGTGTTTGTGTGAACGGTAGGGTATTTATTTATGTGTTGTGGCAATGAATGATTCAGGGCGAGGATTATTTGGTTCATAATTGGAAGATTTGGTATTTAATTCTAGCGCAGGAGAGACAATTGGACTATGGATGTTCAGGCTTTGATTCACCAAGTTAGTGAGATGTGATATTTCCAAACTTGGTGGAATTCTTGTTTTTTTTTTGTGATGTCGTTATCTTTATTTGAGTGCACTAAGGCTCTTCAGTATGGTGGTCTTCTTTTATTTGCATTGAGGGGGGAGGGGTTACGCTGTTGTGGAGTGGTACCTAAGAAGTGGTTATCATAGATAACAATGTGCTGCGACATTGGGGTGAAATTGGTGTTTTCGGTATTGATGGTTCGAGGAAGGTTATCCCTGATGAGGGGTTAGAGTTAATGGTTTTCTATTTGTTCAGTGCCACATAGATAGATAGTGGTTTGGGGATACTTTTGTTTACCGTGAAAATGGTAACAACAATTAAATTTGTATATGGGATTCTAAAAATACGTGATCTATTCTCGAGCTAGTTGTTAAAGCAATTAATGCTAAGAATGCTAAGTTTAATGATAAAATGTGAGGTAAAAAGAGGCAGTAACCAAACCGAAGGGGCTTGTTGCCTGGATGCAAAACAGGCCGATAGAGACCTCGGGGTCGGGACTCGAATCGAGCTCGAGCTATTTGGGGCAATCGGGAATAGGATAACAACTAAGGATACGATCAAGCAAGGCTCTTTACTGCCAAATTTGTGCAATATAGCATGAAATAAGTAAGAAGACAATAGATGTTAAAGCGGCCTCAAGCCAATGAGAACGAACAAAATAGGAGAAAGAGAGAGAGAGAGATATTATTGCTTTGGTGGAGAAATGGAGAAATATTATCCCTTTACAAAGTGGTATGGGTTCCCCTTATATAGGCTAGGGAACACGGTATGGTACAAATATGTGGAGATTAAACACAAAGTACGGAGATGGGATGGTTTGACGTGATGCCTCAGCATAGGCTCTGGATAGGCCGGGCCTGTCAGACGTAGCCATGTGCCTTAGGGGATTCCCCTTCCGTCTTGCTTCGGTCTTCGTTTCCTCTGAGTCGGGCTCAGACGAGCCCCGAGGTCGGGAACTTGGTTGCGGGCTCCCACCCTCGGGTCCTGGGGCATGCTTCCGATTTCGCCGCATACAGATAGTCTTTGCATTTCCCATAATGAAGTGATGGGAAATGATTCTGACACTTGACTCCTTGAGCTTCTTTCAGTGACGACGTGTCGATGATGCAACTCCTGGCCTAAGCTTCGCGGTAATTGGACATCCATGGTCTCGTGCTATTCAACTTCATTAATTGCATGTACATCCTTCTGTTCCTCCGCTTTGGGAGTAGACTCCTGTAGGCTTTTGCAAGTTGTATGTAACGACCCCTCGAGGGCTGCTTGTACACAAACTTTTATGAATAAGAATATACCTCGTTGATTTTTGCTTTCGAACTTTGCTTTGTTTCTGTATGCTCTCATTCCCTTCAGGGCCCTTTGAATGTTTTTTTTGTTTGCTGGCTGCTGATATCTGGCTTGGGTGCGGGCGTCCGTCTCGGTCTTCTACTGATCGACATAGCTCTCATCTGAACCCATCGTCATACTTCGAACCAATTTTGGATTGATCTAATAGGTCTGGGATATTGAGGCCCTCCGAGTTGTATAGAGATCATGCGTCGAATTCTGGGGCCTTCGGGAATGTTACCCTGGATGAAGGTCATTTTTGGGTACTCGGGGGCCCCTATTGATCTTGATGTAGATAGCCCCTTTAGAATGTATATGATAGACTTCTGCTGAGGAGTTTACCTGTATTCGGGCGCTTTCTCGGACCTTCGTGGAGCTTTCGCGATCAGAGCTTCCTGTGTTTATTCCTCTTTTCAGAAAGAGGAGATCACGAGACCAGGCACTTGCCTTGCGTCAAGTGTTGGCATTTAAAACTTCCCGAAGTCCGACTTCTTTGGGCCGGGGGTTCTTGAGGTAGAGTGCTATCTTGAGCTCGGAGATAATACGAACGGCCCCTCGAGTCTTGACTCCTCGTTTAAGTATGCTCTCTGGATCGGGTATTGACCCATCAATCTGTATCGATGCTGTTGGCTTCCCGGGGCCTGCCTCGGGCAAGCAAATCGTCGCTGCTTCTCGCATATATGTGGGGAAACTTCGGCTTTTTCGCAAGACTTCACTATTTTTAGATAACCGCCTTTCTGCTTTGGCACAGGGTACTTCATCTCTTTAGGTGGAAAAAGTGTTGGTCCATGCGCTTGCTTTGACCTGTTAGTTTCACCATAGTCATGGAAACCACTTAGGGGCTAATCCGATAGAGGATTGGGGGTGCTGCTGCTGGTGCTCAGGAACTGAGTAAGTTCACTCTGGTGACAGCGTCCTTGATAAGGGAGGAACACCTGGAGATGGCGAGGAGATACTGCGGGTGGAAAGAGGGGATAACACTGCAGGTGCTTTCCCCAGATGAGGGCATTGCGGACTCCACCGATGGATTCTTGAGCGTATACCTATACTCTTTCGCATTTGTCCCCCCTGATAGGGTCGTGCTTCTTTTTTTCTTGAAGTATCGGGTTACCCTGGCACAAATTCATCCGTCATTTTGGCGAATGGCGTTGATGATGAGGTTCTTCATGGAGAAGGCCGGGCTTGAATTCACGTTTGATCACCTTGTCAGGCTAAATTGGCCCTTTCATCGTCGAGGCCTGCTAACTCTGAGATGTCGCTCGTCCACCCCCTTTGTTATTGATGACAAGGAAAGCGGGGATTGAGAGTGGGCCAGTTGGTTTATTCGGGTCCGGACGAATGACATTATCCCTGTGGAGTTTTTGCTATTTCCCGAAGGGTGGAATTATGCACGTGAGTGAGGCATTTGGCGTTTATTCATATTTTGCCTATAGTGAAAATGGGCTGAGTAATAATGTTGTCTCCCTTGTTGCAGCAACATCATGGACGTCGGGTGAAGTCCATGATCTGCCCGGCTGGGTCCGGAAGCTGGTGACCCATTCGTCCTGTGATGAGCGCAGGTGGCGAGCTATACTTCATACCGGATGGGGAGCACAGTACCAAGGTATGTGCATATGCTGCCTTTGCCTTGCCTTCGTATACCCGAGTTAATATTTTCCCTTTCCATTTGTGCTGGATTCACTATTTGTAGATATCGAGCGGTTCATTGGGATAGGGCACCCACGGTGTGAGGGAGCCTTTAGTGGTGCTGGTTGGGCTCACATTTTCAAGGAAGGGACATCGCCTGGGTCCGCTACTCCCGGAGCTCCTGATTCCTGACCGGCGGTTCTTTTGAGCGAATACGCCGTGCCTGAGGTCGGTTCTTCTAGGGACATAGGGGCAATATCAACAGGAGTGTGTTCCGACTTCGAGGAAGTCCGTCAGCTTCACTTTGTGCTGAATTCATGTACAGTTTCCCTATGCCCCATTCCCTCCTCCCTCTATCGAACCTTCCTTGTGCAAGCCTGTGATAGGCTTAGGTTTGAGCTGCTCCGTCAAGGGGCCAAGCTTCAGAAAATTTGGGATGAGGGCGAATCACTTAGGCTCCTTAGCGAGGAGAATGATGTTGAGCTTCAGCATTGGCGATATGAGTCGCACTGGAGCTCAAACTATGAGAGCTATTTGATGGAGCAGGAAATTTTCTGTAGTACATGCTTCGCTCCTTTCTAAGCTTTAAGGCTAACCCCTTTTGCCGTATCAGTTGCAGAGAAAGGCGGAGGCCTTGGAGTGCCTCAAAGGTGATGTCAACCGTGGCAGAGTTGCTTGCGGGGAGCTAAAAGCTCAGGTGCAGGCTCGAAATTTGGAGGAGATGAGTGCCTCGGCTGAGGTTCTTGCCTTTGAGGTCCAACTCCGCTTGACTCATGACAACGCCAAAGTTCAAGCGGATATTATTGAGAAACTCGAATCTGATCTCTCGAAGGTCAGAGCCGAGATTATTAATGTTCGGGCAGAAGCGACACTAAGCCAAACCAAGGCTGATCGTAAGATGGCGATTCGTATAAAGGATGCTACCGATGCCCAAGTCGAGCTGAAGCGAGCCCTCGATTGGGGGAAGAGGATCAAGGAATATTCTCGTTATAGATCCTGAAGAGAGGTACTCGAGGAGGTCGGTGCTAGGGGCTTCGTCCTCTCGAAGGAATTGGCTCGAGCAAGGGAGGACGAGCCTGACGCTCAGTTATTTCTTATTGACGTTAAGGAGGGCGAATTTGATAAGTTATAGCCCTTTAGTGCAGAGTGTAGACTTTTCCATTTTGTCGCTCTAGATTTTGCCATTTTCTCGCTTTAGATTTCGCCATTTTGTCGGTTTGTTTCTGATATATGCAGAATATGCCTGTAGATGGAGAATGCGCCTTTTTTGCGAATGTAATATATAAGAAGGAACTTGAAGGCTTTTCTCTTTTGTACCTTTTTCTTTGTTATTTCTTTCGACAGGGCGGGCTGGTTTTGATGTTCGGTGGGATCCTCGTAGGTCCGGGACTGATCGGACAAGTCTGGAGACTCTTAAGCATGATCCTTGACATGAGCAGGTGTCGGGGCCTCCGTGCATGGCCTGGTTGTTTAGGATTAGTCTCCGAGTCGGGCTTCGGCTCGAGCCTCCTCACCCTTGCATTTGTTTTGTGCCCGTGCGGGTAGGTTGTATTTGCTTTTATCTCCTGCCCCTAGACATTTGTCGTTCCAATCATTTTGGGTCCAGTATCCGAGTTGCATTGTGACTGGAGCTTCAATTGACCCTCAAGCTCTTTCCTGCCTGCATGGGCGCATGACGATGGCCCTTTGTGTTTTGGGTTGAAGTGACCTTATGGGCGCGCAGTATGGAGGTTTACTTGGCCGGCGACAGTGACACTTATGTCGTGCCCTTAGGCACATTACAGTTTTTGGGTCCAGTCTCCAAGTCGCGTTGTGATTCGAGCTGTAATCAACCCTCAAATTTTTTTTGAGTTTCTGGCCGGCGATGCTGACACTTATGATGTGCCTTTAGGCACATTACAGTTTTCGGGTCCAGTCTCCGAGTCGCGTTGCGATTCAAGCTGTAATCGACCCTTAAATTTCATTGAGTTTCTGGCCGGCGATAGTAGCACTTATGCTATTTGTTCTTCGAGACCTTTCAGTATATGGCCTAGAGGCTTGCATAGTTAGCTATTTTGGATCTGGTCTCTGAATCGGGTTACTATTTGAGCTCATTTTAATCCTCAAGTTGTCGAAATATTTTAGCTGGCGACAATGGCTCTTACGACGTTTGGTCGTAGAGGCCTTTCAATATGAGGCCCGTAGGCTTGCTTAGTTGGCGGCAATGGCTCTTACGCTATTTTTTCCCATGGGCCTTTTTGTAGGCTTTGTTTTCACTCGTTAAGGTCTTTTCGAGTATTTTTGCCTGACCCATCGTCGGTTCCAGAGGAACCTCTATTTCAAGTCATTGTCGGCGATGTTTCGAGCACCTCGTAAGGTTCATAGCTCGTAGGTCGAGTAGAACGACGCTCTTGCAGTTTGGAGCTGACGTGGCCGGAGCTCGTTTTTTCCTATTGAGGGAAGCCTGTTTTAATCGGTTCTTTCCGAAGTATATTCGAAGCAGTGGCCAGCAATTTTTAGCGACAGTCGGGCGTCCCCGAGCCGTGTTATTTTGGCTGTATCAGCCATTTTGACCATAGTCATGTGCGTTTGGCCGTAGCCATTTTTGATCCCAAGCGATAGTTTAGGCATCTACGCCGAGGGTATGCCCTTTAGGGATTCTTACAAATGCGATGTATAGCCTAAACTTCGGGGTTATCATGCCTATTGAGGTCTTACAGTTTGCCATGCCTATTGAGGTCCTACAGTTTGTATGATGTAGAATAGATCTGGTTATGCCGAATCTGCCTGCTAGGGGTCTTACAGTTTCGGATTTTCTAGTGCTCGGCGATTGGCGACATTCTCCGAGTCATCGAGTTTGTTTAAGCTTGATGACCGCTTCTTGTGAACTCGGAGTTCCATTGTGAGGGCTTTGTGATCCCGGGGTTCCGATACTGGGGCCGTGTGGGCGTTGACTTGTTTAAGTCTCCGAGTATCTCGGGACGTATTCAGCGGAGAGGCCTTTGCTGCGAATATGCCGAAATTGCCTTTTTCGAAGTATTAAATGTCAAAAAGATATTCTTTATTGCTTGGTGTAAATATAGGCTATAAATACATGTCGTCTCGTTGCTGTGAGCTCGGCCCACGTGGGTGTGGCTCCTTTGATAATCTGATCCATTTACATGATTCCGTTTTGAAACTTAGCCTACCATTTATTGGCCCTTCCGAGGGGATGGTGTCCTTAAGAGAGGGCCATTGCACGTCGTCTGACTATAGAAGAAAAGGCCTGTGATTTCGTCAGATCCTCTTCTGGGGGGTATGCTGCTATGCTAATAATCTTGCTGGCGGGACCCTCTTTAGGTTGGAAGTCCGGTCGAGGGAAGAGAGCATGGTGGGCCCCACAACGCCTCGGATCTCCGGGTGGAGTTAGAACTTATGAATGCCTCGGGTGACTGCCTGCATATAGGTTAGCAAAAGAAAAGAAACAACAAGGGAGCGGAGTAGTTCTTCCCTGCTGCGGGATGTGTAGGCGACGTTTCGACGCCTGGTATGTTTCTGTAGTACATGCTTCGCTCCTTTCTAACCTTTAAGGCTAACCCCTTTTGCCGTATCAGTTGCAGAGAAAGGCGGAGGCCTTGGAGTACCTCAAAGGTGATGTCAACCATGGCAGAGTTGCTTGCGGGGAGCTAAAAGCTCAAATGCAGGCTCGAAATTTGGAGGAGATGAGTGCCTCAGCCGAGGTTCCTGCCTTCGAGGTCAAACTCTGCTTGACTCATGACAACGCCAAAGTTCAAGCGGATATGATTGAGAAACTCGAATCTGATCTCTCTAAGGTCAGAGCCGATATTATTAATGTCCGGGCAGAAGCAACACTAAGCCAAACCAAGGCTGATCGTGAGATCGCGATTCGTATGAAGGATGTTGTTGATGCCCAAGCCGAGCTGAAGCGAGCCCTCGACTGGGGGAAGAGGAGCGAGGAATATTCTCGTTGTAGATCCTAAAGAGAGGTACTCAAGGAGGTCGGTGCTAGGGGCTTCGTCCTCTCGAAGGAATTGGCTCGAGTAAGGGCGGACGAGCGTGACGCTCGGTTATTTCTTGTTGAAGTTGAGGAGGGCGAATTTGACATGTTATAGCCCTTTAGTGCAGAGTGTAGACTTTGACATTTTGTCGCTCTAGATTTTGCCATTTTGTCGCTTTAGATTTCGCCATTTTGTTGGTTTGTTTCTAATATATGCACAATATGCCTATAGATGGAGAATGCGCCTTTTTTATATATAAGAAGGAATTTGAAGTCTTATCTCTTTTGTACCTTTTTCTTTGTTTTTGCTTTCGACAGGGCGGGCTGGTTTTGATGTTCGGTGGGATCCTCGTAGGTCCGGGACTGATCGGACAAGTCTGGAGGCTCTTAAGCATGATCCTTGACATGAGCAGGTGACGGAGCCTCCGTACATGTCCTGGTTGTTTACGATTGGTCTCTGAGTCGGGCTTCGGCTCGAGCCTCCTCACCCTTGCATTTTTTATGCTCGTGTGGGTAGGTTGTATTTGCTTTTATCTCCTGCCCCTAGACATTTGTCGTTCCAATCATTTTGGGTCCAGTATCCGAGTCGCATTGTGACTCGAGCTTCAATTGACCCTCAAGCTCTTTCCTGCCTGCATGGGTGGATGATGATGGCCTTTTGTGTTTTGGGTTGAAGTAACCTTACGGGCGCGCAGCATGGAGGTTTACTCGGCCGGCGACAGTGGCACTTATGTCGTGCCCTTAGGCACATTACAGTTTTTGGGTTCAGTCTCCGAGTCGCGTTGTGATTCGAGCTGTAATCAACCCTAAATTTTTTTTTTGAGTTTTTGGCCGACGATGGTGACACTTATGATGTGCCTTTAGGCACATTACAGTTTTCGGGTCCAGTCTTTGAGTTGCGTTGCGATTCAAGCTTTAATCGTCCCTTAAATTTCTTTGAGTTTCTGGCCGGCGATTGTAGCACTTATGCTATTTGGTTTTCTAGACCTTTCAGTATATGGCCTAGAGGCTTGCATAGTTAACTATTTTGGATTCGGTCTCTGAATTGGGTTACGATTCGAGCTCATTTTAATCTTTAAGTTGTCAAAATATTTAGCTGGCGACAATGGCTCTTACGACGTTTGGTCGTAGAGACCTTTCAATATGAAGCCCGTAGGCTTGCTTAGCTGGAGACCATGGATCTTACGCTATTTTTGACCGTGGGCTTTTTTGTAGGCTTTGTTTTCGCTCGTTAGGGTCTTTTTAGAGTATTTTTGCCTAACCTGTCGTCGGTTCCAAAGGAACCTCGATTTCAAGTCGGTGATGTCCCGAGCACCTCGTAAGGTTCATAGCTCGTAGGTCGAGTAGAACGATGCTCTTGCAGTTTGGAGCCGACGTGGTCGGAGCTCGTTTTTGCCTGTTGAGGGAAGCCTGTTTTAATCGGTTCTTTCTGAAGTATATTCGAAGTAGTGGCCTAAAATTTTTAGCGACAGTCGGGCGTCCCCGAGCCGTGTTATTTTGGCTGTATCAGCCATTTTGACCGTAGTCATGTGCGTTTGGCTCCCCTTTAGGGATTCTTACAAATGCGATGTATAGCCTAAACTTCGGGGTTATCATGCCTATTGAGGTCTTACAGTTTGTCATACCTATTGAGGTCCTACAGTTTGTATGACGTAGAATAGATCTGGTTATGCCGAGTCTACCTGCTATGGGTCTTACAGTTTCGGATTTTCTAGTGCTCGGCGATTGGCGACAGTCTCCGAGTCATCGAGTTTGTTTAAGCTTGATGACCGCTTCTTGTGAACTCGAAGTTCCATTGTGAGGGCTTTGTGATCCCGGGGTTCCGATACTGGGGCCGTGTGGGCGTTGACTTGTTTAAGTCTCCGAGTATCTCGGGACGTATTCAGTGGAGAGGCCTTTGCTGCGAATATGCCGAAATTGCCTTTTTCGAAGTATTAAATGTCAAAAAGATATTCTTTATTGCTTGGTGTAAATATAGGTTGTAAATACATGTCGTCTCGTTGCTGTGAGCTCGGCCCACGTGGGTGTGGCTCCTTTGATCATCTGATCCATTTACATGATTCCGTTTTGAAACTTAGCCTACCATTTATTAGCCCTTCCGAGGGGATGGTGTCCTTAAGAGAGGGCCATTGCACGTCGTCTGACTATAGAAGAAAAGGCCTGTGATTTCGTCAGATCCTCTTCTGGGGGGTATGCTGCTATGCTAATAATCTTGCTGGTGGGACCCTCTTTAGGTTGGAAGTCCGGTCGAGGGAAGAGAGCATGGTGGGCCCCACAACGCCTCGGATCTCCGGGTGGAGTTAGAACTTATGAATGCTTCGGGTGACTGCCTGCATATAGGTTAGCAAAAAAAAAAGAAACAACAAGGGAGCAGAGTAGTTCTTCCCTGCTGCGGGATGTGTAGGCGATGTTTCGACGCCTGGTATGTTTCTGTAGTACATGCTTCCCTCCTTTCTAACCTTTAAGGCTAACCCCTTTTGTTGTATCAGTTGTAGAGAAAGGCGGAGGCCTTGGAGTACCTCAAAGGTGATGTCAACCATGGCAGAGTTGCTTGCGGGGAGCTAAAAGCTCAAATGCAGGCTCGAAATTTGGAGGAGATGAGTGCCTCAGCTGAGGTTCCTGCCTTCGAGGTCCAACTCTGCTTGACTCATGACAACGCCAAAGTTCAAGTGGATATGATTGAGAAACTCGAATCTGATCTCTCTAAGGTCAGAGCCGATATTATTAATGTCCGGGCAGAAGCGACACTAAGCCAAACCAAGGCTGATCGTGAGATCGCGATTCGTATGAAGGATGTTGCTGATGCCCAAGCCGAGCTGAAGCGAGCCCTTGACTGGGGGAAGAGGAGCAAGGAATATTCTCGTTGTAGATCCTAAAGAGAGGTACTCAAAGAGGTCGGTGCTAGGGGCTTCGTCCTCTCGAAGGAATTGGCTCGAGTAAGGGCGGACAAGCGTGACGCTCGGTTATTTCTTGTTGACGTTGAGGAGGGCGAATTTGACATGTTATAGCCCTTTAGTGCAGAGTGTAGACTTTGCCATTTTGTCGCTCTAGATTTTGCCATTTTGTCGCTTTAGATTTCTCCATTTTGTTGGTTTGTTTCTAATATATGCACAATATTGCTGTAGATGGAGAATGCGCCTTTTTTATATATAAGAAGGAATTTGAAGTCTTATCTCTTTTGTACCTTTTTCTTTGTTTTTGCTTTCGACAGGGCGGGCTGGTTTTGATGTTCGGTGGGATCCTCGTAGGTCCGGGACTGATCGGACAAGTCTGGAGGCTCTTAAGCATGATCCTTGACATGAGCAGGTGACGGGGCCTCCGTACATGGCCTGGTTGTTTACGATTGGTCTCCGAGTCGGGCTTCGGCTCGAGCCTCCTCACCCTTGCATTTTTTATGCTCGTGCGGGTAGGTTGTATTTGCTTTTATCTCCTGCCCCTAGACATTTGTCGTTCCAATCATTTTGGGTCCAGTATCCGAGTCGCATTGTGACTCGAGCTTCAATTGACCCTCAAGCTCTTTCCTGCCTGCATGGGCAGATGATGATGGCCTTTTGTGTTTTGGGTTGAAGTGACCTTACCGGCGCGCAGCATGGAGGTTTACTCGGCCGGCGACAGTGACACTTATGTCGTGCCCTTAGGCACATTACAGATTTTGGGTCCAGTCTCCGAGTCGCGTTGTGATTCGAGCTGTAATCAACCCTTAAAATTTTTTTGAGTTTCTGGCCGATGATGGTGACACTTATGATGTGCCTTTAGGCACATTACAGTTTTCGGGTCCAGTCTTTGAGTTGCGTTGTGATTCAAGTTGTAATCGTCCCTTAAATTTCTTTGAGTTTCTGGCCGGCGATTGTAGCACTTATGCTATTTGGTTTTCGAGACCTTTCAGTATATGGCCTAGAGGCTTGCATAGTTAACTATTTTGGATCCGGTCTCTGAATCGGGTTACGATTCGAGCTCGTTTTAATCTTTAAGTTGTCAATAATATTTAACTGGCGACAATGGCTCTTACGACGTTTGGTCGTAGAGACCTTTCAATATGAGGCCCGTAGGCTTGCTTAGCTGGCGACCATGGCTCTTACGCTATTTTTGACCGTGGGCTTTTTTGTAGGCTTTGTTTTCGCTCGTTAAGGTCTTTTTAGAGTATTTTTGCCTGACCTGTCGTCGGTTCCAAAGGAACCTCGATTTCAAGTCGGTGATGTTCCGAGCACCTCGTAAGGTTCATAGCTCGTAGGTCGAGTAGAACGACGCTCTTGCAGTTTGGAGCCGACGTGGTTGGAGCTCGTTTTTGCCTGTTGAGGGAAGCCTGTTTTAATCGGTTCTTTCCGAAGTATATTCGAAGTAGTGGCCTACAATTTTTAGCGACAGTCGGGCGTCCCCGAGCCGTGTTATTTTGGATGTATCAGCCATTTTGACCGTAGTCATGTGTGTTTGGCTGCCCTTTAGGGATTCTTACAAATGCGATGTATAGCCTAAACTTCGGGGTTATCATGCCTATTGAGGTCTTACAGTTTGTCATGCCTATTGAGGTCCTACAGTTTGTATGATGTAGAATAGATCTAGTTATGCCGAGTCTGCCTGCTATGGGTCTTACAGTTTCGGATTTTCTAGTGCTCGGCGATTGGCGACAGTCTCCGAGTCATCGAGTTTGTTTAAGCTTGATGACCGCTTCTTGTGAACTCGAAGTTCCATTGTGAGGGCTTTGTGATCCCGGGGTTCCGATACTGGGGCCGTGTGGGCGTTGACTTGTTTAAGTCTCCGAGTATCTCGGGACGTATTCAGCGGAGAGGCCTTTGCTGCGAATATGCCGAAATTGTCTTTTTCAAAGTATTAAATGTCAAAAAGATATTCTTTATTGCTTGGTGTAAATATAGGCTGTAAATACATGTCGTCTCGTTGCTATGAGCTCGGCCCACGTGGGTGTGGCTCCTTTGATCATCTGATCCATTTACATGATTCCGTTTTGAAACTTAGCCTACCATTTATTGGCCCTTCCGAGGGGATGGTGTCCTTAAGAGAGGGCCATTGCACGTCGTCTGACTATAGAAGAAAAGGCATGTGATTTCGTCAGATCCTCTTCTGGGGGGTATGCTGCTATGCTAATAATCTTGCTGGTGGGACCCTCTTTAGGTTGGAAGTCCGATTGAGGGAAGAGAGCATGGTGGGCCCCACAACGCCTCGGATCTCCAGGTGGAGTTAGAACTTATGAATGCTTCGGGTGACTACCTGCATATAGGTTAGCAAAAGAAAAGAAACAACAAGGGAGCGGAGTAGTTCTTCCCTGCTGCGGGATGTGTAGGCGATGTTTCGACGCCTGGTATGTTTCTGTAGTACATGCTTCCCTCCTTTCTAACCTTTAAGGCTAACCCCTTTTGCCGTATCAGTTGTAGAGAAAGGCGGAGGCCTTGGAGTACCTCAAAGGTGATGTCAACCATGGCAGAGTTGCTTGCGGGGAGCTAAAAGCTCAAATGCAGGCTCGAAATTTGGAGGAGATGAGTGCCTCAGCTGAGGTTCCTGCCTTCGAGGTCCAACTCTGCTTGACTCATGACAACGCCAAAGTTCAAGCGGATATGATTGAGAAACTCGAATCTGATCTCTCTAAGGTCAGAGCCGATATTATTAATGTCCGGGCAGAAGCGACACTAAGCCAAACCAAGGCTGATCGTGAGATCGCGATTCGTATGAAGGATGTTGCTGATGCCCAAGCCGAGCTGAAGCGAGCCCTCGACTGGGGGAAGAGGAGCGAGGAATATTCTCGTTGTAGATCCTAAAGAGAGGTACTCAAGGAGGTCGGTGCTAGGGGCGTCGTCCTCTCGAAGGAATTGGCTCGAGTAAGGGCGGACGAGCGTGACGCTCGGTTATTTCTTGTTGACGTTGAGGAGGGCGAATTTGACATGTTATAGCCCTTTAGTGCAAAGTGTAGACTTTGCCATTTTGTCGCTCTAGATTTTGCCATTTTGTCGCTTTAGATTTCGCGATTTTGTTGGTTTGTTTCTAATATATGCACAATATGCCTGTAGATGGAAAATGCGCCTTTTTTTTATATAAGAAAGAATTTGAAGTCTTATCTCTTTTGTACCTTTTTCTTTGTTTTTGCTTTCGACAGGGCGGGCTGGTTTTGATGTTCGGTGGGATCCTCGTAGGTCCGGGACTGATCGGACAAGTCTGGAGGCTTTTAAACATGATCCTTGACATGAGCAGGTGACGGGGCCTCCGTACATGGCCTGGTTGTTTACGATTGGTCTCCGAGTCGGGCTTCAGCTCGAACCTCCTCACCCTTGCATTTTTTATGCTCGTGCGGGTAGGTTGTATTTGCTTTTATCTCCTGCCCCTAGACATTTGTCGTTCCAATAATTTTGGGTCCAGTATCCGAGTCGCATTGTGACTCGAGCTTCAATTGACCCTCAAGCTCTTTCCTGCCTGCATGGGCGGATGATGATGGCCTTTTGTGTTTTGGGTTGAAGTGACCTTACGGGCGCGCAGCATGGAGGTTTACTCGGCTGACGACAGTGACACTTATGTCGTGCCCTTAGGCACATTACAGTTTTTGGGTCCAGTCTCCGAGTCGCGTTGTGATTCGAGCTGTAATCAACCCTTAAAATTTTTTTGAGTTTCTGGCCGATGATGGTGACACTTATGATGTGCCTTTAGGCACATTACAGTTTTCGGGTCCAGTCTTTGAGTTGCGTTGTGATTCAAGCTGTAATCGTCCCTTAAATTTCTTTGAGTTTCTGGCCGGCGATTGTAGCACTTATGCTATTTGGTTTTCGAGACCTTTCAGTATATGGCCTAGAGGCTTGCATAGTTAACTATTTTGGATCCGGTCTCTGAATCGGGTTACGATTCGAGCTCATTTTAATCTTTAAGTTGTCAATAATATTTAGCTGGCGACAATGGCTCTTACGACGTTTGGTCGTAGAGACCTTTCAATATGAGGCCCGTAGGCTTGCTTAGCTGGCGACCATGGCTCTTACGCTATTTTTGACCGTGGGCTTTTTTGTAGGCTTTGTTTTCGCTCGTTAAGGTCTTTTTAGAGTATTTTTGCCTGACCTGTCGTCGGTTCCAAAGGAACCTCGATTTCAAGTCGGTGATGTTCCGAGCACCTCGTAAGGTTCATAGCTCGTAGGTCGAGTAGAACGACGCTCTTGCAGTTTGGAGCCGACGTGGTCGGAGCTCGTTTTTGCCTGTTGAGGGAAGCCTATTTTAATCGGTTCTTTCTGAAGTATATTCGAAGTAGTGGCCTACAATTTTTAGCGACAGTCGGGCGTCCCCGAGCCGTGTTATTTTGGATGTATCAGCCATTTTGACCGTAGTCATGTGCGTTTGGCTGCCCTTTAGGGATTCTTACAAATGCGATGTATAGCCTAAACTTCGGGGTTATCATGCCTATTGAGGTCTTACAGTTTGTCATGCCTATTGAGGTCCTACAGTTTGTATGATGTAGAATAGATCTGGTTATGCCGAGTCTGCCTACTTTGGGTCTTACAGTTTCGGATTTTCTAGTGCTCGGCGATTGGCGACAGTCTCCGAGTCATCGAGTTTGTTTAAGTTTGATGACCGCTTCTTGTGAACTCGAAGTTCCATTGTGAGGGCTTTGTGATCCCGGGGTTCCAATACTGGGGCCGTGTAGGTGTTGACTTGTTTAAGTCTCCGAGTATCTCGGGACGTATTCAGCGGAGAGGCCTTTGCTGCGAATATGCCGAAATTGTCTTTTTCGAAGTATTAAATGTCAAAAAGATATTCTTTATTGCTTGGTGTAAATATAGGCTGTAAATACATGTCGTCTCGTTGCTGTGAGCTCGGCCCACGTGGGTGTGGCTCCTTTGATCATCTGATCCATTTACATGATTCCATTTTGAAACTTAGCCTACCATTTATTGGCCCTTCCGAGGGGATGGTGTCCTTAAGAGAGGGCCATTGCACGTCGTCTGACTATAGAAGAAAAGGCCTGTGATTTCGTCAGATCCTCTTCTGGGGGGTATGCTGCTATGCTAATAATCTTGCTGGTGGGACCCTCTTTAGGTTGGAAGTCCGATCGAGGGAAGAAAGCATGGTGGGCCCCACAACGCCTCGGATCTCCGGGTGGAGTTAGAACTTATGAATGCTTCGGGTGACTGCCTGCATATAGGTTAGCAAAAGAAAAGAAACAACAAGGGAGCGGAGTAGTTCTTCCCTGTTGCGAGATGTGTAGGCGATGTTTCGACGCCTGGTATGTTTCTGTAGTACATGCTTCCCTCCTTTCTAACCTTTAAGGCTAACCCCTTTTGCCGTATCAGTTGTAGAGAAAGGCGGAGGCCTTGGAGTACCTCAAAGGTGATGTCAACCATGGCAGAGTTGCTTGCGGGGAGCTAAAAGCTCAAATGCAGGCTCGAAATTTGGAGGAGATGAGTGCCTCAGCTGAGGTTCCTGCCTTCGAGGTCCAACTCTGCTTGACTCATGACAACGCCAAAGTTCAAGCGGATATGATTGAGAAACTCGAATCTGATCTCTCTAAGGTCAGAGCCGATAATATTAATGTCCGGGCAGAAGCGACACTAAGCCAAACCAAGGCTGATCGTGAGATCGCGATTCATATGAAGGATGTTGCTGATGCCCAAGCCGAGCTGAAGCGAGCCCTCGACTGGGGGAAGAGGAGCGAGGAATATTCTCGTTGTAGATCCTAAAGAGAGGTACTCAAGGAGGTCGGTGCTAGGGGCTTCGTCCTCTCGAAGGAATTGGCTCGAGTAAGGGCGGACGAGCGTGACGCACGGTTATTTCTTATTGACGTTGAGGAGGGCGAATTTGACATGTTATAGCCCTTTAGTGCAGAGTGTAGACTTTGCCATTTTGTCGCTCTAGATTTTGCCATTTTGTCGCTTTAGATTTCGCGATTTTGTTGGTTTGTTTCTAATATATGCACAATATGCCTGTAGATGGAAAATGCGCCTTTTTTTTATATAAGAAAGAATTTGAAGTCTTATCTCTTTTGTACCTTTTTCTTTGTTTTTGCTTTCGACAGGGCGGGCTGGTTTTGATGTTCGGTGGGATCCTCGTAGGTCCGGGACTGATCGGACAAGTCTGGAGGCTCTTAAGCATGATCCTTGACATGAGCAGGTGACGGGGCCTCCGTACATGGCCTGGTTGTTTACGATTGGTCTCCGAGTCGGGCTTCAGCTCGAACCTCCTCACCCTTGCATTTTTTATGCTCGTGCGGGTAGGTTGTATTTGCTTTTATCTCCTGCCCCTAGACATTTGTCGTTCCAATCATTTTGGGTCCAGTATCCGAGTCGCATTGTGACTCAAGCTTCAATTGACCCTCAAGCTCTTTCCTGCCTGCATGGGCGGATTATGATGGCCTTTTGTGTTTTGGGTTGAAGTGACCTTACGGGCGCGCAGCATGGAGGTTTACTCGGCCGGCGACAATGACACTTATGTCGTGCCCTTAGGCACATTACAGTTTTTGGGTCCAGTCTCCGAGTCGCATTGTGATTCGAGCTGTAATCAACCCTTAAAATTTTTTTGAGTTTCTGGCCGACGATGGTGACACTTATGATGTGCCTTTAGGCACATTACAGTTTTCGGGTCCAGTCTTTGAGTTGCGTTGCGATTCAAGCTGTAATCGTCCCTTAAATTTCTTTGAGTTTATGGCCGGCGATTGTAGCACTTATGCTATTTGGTTTTCGAGACCTTTCAGTATATGGCCTAGAGGCTTGCATAGTTAACTATTTTGGATCCGGTCTCTGAATCGGGTTACGATTCGAGCTCATTTTAATCTTTAAGTTGTCAAAATATTTAGCAGGCGACAATGGCTCTTACTATGTTTGGTCGTAGAGACCTTTCAATATGAGGCCCGTAGGCTTGCTTAGCTGGCGACCATGGATCTTACGCTATTTTTGACCGTGGGCTTTTTTGTAGGCTCTCTTTTCGCTCGTTAAGGTCTTTTTAGAGTATTTTTGCCTGACCTGTCGTCGGTTCCAAAGGAACCTCGATTTCAAGTCGGTGATGTTTCGAGCACCTCGTAAGGTTCATAGCTCGTAAGTCGAGTAGAATGATGCTCTTGCAGTTTGGAGGCGACGTGGTCGGAGCTCGTTTTTGCCTGTTGAGGGAAGCATGTTTTAACCGGTTCTTTCCGAAGTATATTCGAAGTAGTAGCCTGCAATTTTTAGCGACAGTCGGCCATCCCCGAGCCATTTTATTTTGGTTGTATCGGCTGTTTTGACCGTAGTCATGTGCGTTTGGCTGTAGCCAGTTTTTATCCCAAGCGATAGTTTAGGCGTCTACGCCGAGGGTATTCCCTTTAGGGATTCTTACAAATGCGATGTATAGCCTAAACTTCGGGGTTTTCATGCCTATTGAGGTCTTACAGTTTGTCATGCTTATTGAGGTCTTACAGTTTGTATGATGTAGAATACATCTGGTTATGCCGAGTCTGCCTGCTAGGGGTCTTACAGTTTCGGATTTTCTAGTGCTCGGTGATTGGCGACAGTCTCCGAGTCATCGAGTTTGTTTAAGCTTGATGACCGCTTCTCATGAACCCGGAGTTCCATTGTGAAGGCTTTGTGAGCCCGGGGTTCCAACATTGGGGTCGTGTGGGCGTTGACCTGTTTAAGTCTCCGAGTATCTCGGGACGTATTCAACGGAGAGGCCTTTGCTGTGAATATGCCGAAATTGCCTTTTTCGAAGTATTAAATGTCGAAAAGATATTTTTTATTGCTTGGTGTAAATATAGGCTGTAAATACATGTCGTCTCATTGCTGTGAGCTCGACCCACGTGGGTGCGGTTCCTCTGATCAATTGATCCATTTACATGATTCCGTTTTGAAACTTAGCCTACTATTTATTGGCCCTTCCGAGAGGACGGTGTCCTTAACAGAGGGCCATTGCACATCGTCTGACTATAGAAGAAAAGGCCTGTGATTTCGTCAGATCCTCTTCTGGGGGGTATGCTTCTCTGCTAATAATCTTGCTGGCGGGACCCTCTTTAGGTTGGAAGTCCGATCGAGGGAAGAGAGCACGGTGGGCCCCTTAGACGCCTCGGATCTCCAGGTAGAGTTAGAACTTATGAATGCCTCGGCTGACTGCCTGCATATAGGTTAGCAAAAGAAAAGAAACAACAAGGAAACAGAGTAGTTCTTCCCTGCTGCGGGATGTGTAGGTGACGTTTCGAGGCCTGGTATGTTTATGTCGTTTCGAGGCGCGAGCCCTTAATACAGCCTTCTGCTGTATTCAACCAGTCTTGGCCGAAGATGGGGTTCTGCTCACCTTTTGATCCCTTCGAGGTGGAGGCATTGATGCCCGCGATGAGTCATATAGTGAGGGATTTCCTCTCGTCGTGTGTAGTTCCTTGTCGAATACTTTAGTCCCATCTCGATCATGGATTTTAATCCCTTTGACAGAGTGCGGTCGAAGTCGCAGTATGCCCATTGTCATATGAATGAAACGTCAGTGTTTTGCAGGCTCGGCGTTCCAGGCCGAGCTCAGGCGGGCTGTATAGAGGGAGCGGCATTCCTGATTGTTGTGGCGATTGGCGTCTGGAATCCATCAAATATTCGAGGTGTGGGAGTGATTTGGTTCTTTAGTCCGAATCGCCCCATTAGGCCGAGGCGAAGTCTCGGAGTCTCTTTCCTTGGATGCAAGGGTGTCTTTTGGGTATATTCCCTAGACCTGTCTTTCCTTGGTGATGAGCCATTTTACTCTGCATTTTATGGATCTTTGAAGGGTGCCGCCGCCCCTTTACTATCGTGGCTATACGTCGTGGTTTGTCAGCTTCATTTTTCCCGATCTCATTCCTCCGTTGGAGCTGGATCCGAGCCTGACCGCTCGATGATACATGGTAGCGATCTCTATTGAATATCAAAGTTGTCGTTCTTTTGAGCTAGTGACCGCGCGCGCCCCTACGGTTCCTGCGCTAGGCCATAGTTCCCTTGAAGGGGTCTTGGTCGAATAGGTCTGAGTCGCCTGGCATTCCCGGTTTCACTAATGGTGATCACAATGTTTGGTATAGTAATGTTGAAATCGTACTCGGCTGGGCGGGGTTTCCCTGCTAGTTGTGCCTTGTTAAATCTGGTTCCATTGGAGGTTCCTCGAGGGTGCTATCCTCGGGATATTTCCCTATTCTTGCGAGGTAGATTACATCTCGAGTCTTTCCTTCCATTCACAGCACATGGATGATACCTCCATCCGTTTGGCATCAACTTATTTGTCGGGAGTCATATACCAAACTCGGGGAGGTTTCCAGATGGTTGTCCATGGCCCTGATTCGTGGCCAGTGTCGGGAGTGGGAATCTAACCAGACCTCGGCTGGGTATTTGATCAGGATTCGCTTGAAATGTCCTAGAGTCATCGGGCATGCTTCGTTCAGGCCTCTGGTGAAGGCCTGTGTTGCCTGATCGTCCAAAACCGGGAGCAATCTCATTCTTCCTATCAGGGAATGGGGTGCGGCTTCCCGCGGTATTTCATTTCTTCTTCGTTTGGCCTCAGGTGTATCGGGCCCTCTCAATACTACTTTGATGGCGTCGGCGCATGCTTCCGCGGAGGACCACGCTGGTATTGTAAGTGAGTCTGTAAGGTCAGGTGCCAAGCGGTGGCGCTGCGTCATGGTTTCTTTCGAGAGAGTTTCTTCAAACTTCCTCAACGAGACGGGCTCGAACTCATCATCTTGGAGGTTGCTGCCATTGAATGATCTCGCGTAAGTGGTGGTGTGCCCGTAGGGATCTGAGGTCCTGTCGCACCTGTGGGTTTTGGCGTTCCGAATTTTTGTGAAGCGAGTTCCGAGACTGTTTCCTTGGGAGACAGTTGTTGTACGAGCTTCCACCAACTTGATTTGATCCTTTCGAAGAGATTCCCAAGCAACCTCACTACGGTGGGGTCGATTACTGATCTGTCATTACTTGATCTCTCAGGTACCAGCTCAGCATAAGGAGGTTTCTCTAGCGCTACTGCGTTGGGAGTCTCCGGGCGACTTTGCAGCTGAACGATAGCCAACTGCCGTGCCTGTAACATTTCAAATATAACATGAATATTAACTTCCTATTCTACCCAGGCCGGGGTTTTTTGAGCTTCCTGTCGGTCAATGCGTTGTATGCTATCATCGGTGTGCAAGGCTTCATTGACCTGTTGCGCGCTTTACAAGCCCGCGTCCGCTTGAATCAACCTAAATGCGTTATCGGGGTCCTGCGGTGTCACGCTAACCTCTGGAGCAACCATATTGTTTTTGTCGTGGTTTATGGGGTAGTCATTTTTGATTTTGCTTACCTAGCCGGACATTAACCTGAAATCAAAAATCTTGGGCAAGAGAAAATGTGAAAGATAATGTGCATTTGTGTGACGAAACTAGCAAGAAAATAATCACTATTATTTTAGCCCCACGGTGGGCGCCAAACTGTTTACCGTGAAAATGGTAACAACAATTAAATTTGTAAATGGGATTCTAAAAATACGTGATCTATTCTCGAGCTAGTTGTTAAAGCAGTTAATGCTAAGCTTAACGATGAAATGTGGGGCAAAAAGAGGCAGAAACCAAACCGAAGGGGCTTGTTGCCCGGATGCAAAGCCAGTCGATAAGGATCTCGGGTTCGGGACTCGAATCGATCTCGAGCTATCGCGGGCAATCGGGAATAGGATAACAACTAAGGATACAATCAAGCAAGGCTCTTTACGGCCAAAGTTGCGCAATATACATGAAATAAGTAAGAAGACAATAATGTTAAAGCGGCCTCGAGCCAATGAGAATGAACAAAATAGGAGAAAGAGAGAGAGAGAAATATTATTGCTTTGGTGGAGAAATGGAGCAATATCAGCCCTTTACAAAGTGGTATGGGTTCCCCTTATATAGGCTAGGGAACACGGTATGGTACAAATATGTGGAGATTAAACACAAAGTACGGAGATGGGATGGTTTGACGTGATGCCTCAGCATAGGCTTTGGATAGGTCAGGCCTGTCAGACGTAGCCATGTGCCTGGGGGGCTTCTCCCTCCGTCCTGGCTTCGGTCTTCATTTTCTCCGAATCGGGCTCCGACGAGCCCCGAGGTCGGGAACTTGGTCGCGGCCTCCCGCACTCAGGGTCCCGAGGCATGCTTCTGAAATGTCCTGACAGCGAGAAATCAAGTCTTATGATTTCACCGTATATAACTTTATGGTTGGGAGTGATGAGAAATGACATGGTGGGATATGTCTCACGGTGGGTGAATTGTTAGCAGGCCAAGCATGAGTAGTAGAGATCGAGTTGTTGGCTCCGCGAGATGGCTATACCGGAGTGGGAGTGGTAGTGTATTGTATGAATTTCTGGTACGGTAGACGCATCGCTTTGAGAATAGGTAGTGTGATTTGGGTCATGTGGAAAATTAACTAAGTTACGTGTTTCATTTGAGATTGTGGCTTATATACCTAGGACATTCGAATGTGATGAAAGGAGTTTACTTGGAATGTAGAGGAATGTGAATGCTTGATTATCATTTTGGGACGCAACATAGCATCTAATTTTGAATAAGTTATTGTACTTTTTGTTGATGTAGATGGAATGAATGGATTCTTACGGCTAGTGGACGGATGTGGACTCAGAAGGATTGATAGATTTCGAAGTGGTTATACCCATGGCGATGTCGATTGGGGATGCCGATATAAGGTCACACAGGTGGGCTATCTCATGTGAGAAGATTAAGGGTGTATGATATCTTATGAAGTTCCTATGAAACGTTCTACCTTCTATCCAACGGGAAGATTGTAGTACGATGTGGGCTTGGATCGCTTGAAGAAGATGATGCGAGTATCAGAAAGTTGAGAGTGCATTTTGGAGTTAATACTCGGGATGTATTATGATTAGTGCAACAAGATCTTGTGAGAAATTTGTCTTAGTAACGGTGTGAGATCATGGTAGATAGGAGGAGAAGTCATTGCAGGTCCTTGGATTTTGTGATTGTGGCTTAAATCCAACTGAAGGAGCCTACCGTAGATGATTGGGTCACGTGGTTATGTATATTTGTAGTTTTTGGTTATCGGTACATTAATGGATTAGTTCTGACTGACGAAAAAACATCAGGGGTAATTCGAGCAAGGAATCTGATGGATGTTTGTTACATTTTGCCTTATCGATTCATGTGAAGATTGTGGGACTCAGATATTATAATTCTTGTGAATGTGATGTGCAAAGGAAAGGATTAATTTCATTGCTTCTTTGGAGTGTTCAGGTACTAATGGAGCACTAGTAGTTTGGTTATATAATCAGGACTGGCTTAGAGTGGGCGACTCTCAACAATGGTTATAGTAGGTTCAAGATATAAAGTGTGGTGCCTAAGGATTTTTGGGTTTGTTCCGTGGCTGAGGAATGAGTATTGCAGTGGATTGTAAAAGGGACTTGGTGTATTTATATGTTGTTACCGGGTCTTTAACGCAGTGTTAGAGAGATAGAAGAAACAACTTCGGATTTGCATAAGGTCTCCTCGGAACCGGTATAACAGCAGGGAGAGGGGGGAGGCTGGGTACTATTGAGTGTATGAGAGGGTAAAAAATACCTTATGTATATTGAGACGATGTGGCCTTGTGATTTGGGGTCACTCAGGATGAGTATTGATTGAGGTGCATTGTGTGCTGGAAAAGAGAGGTATTATTTTTAAGGTAAGTCAAGATAAAATTGAGGAGTTGGGTCAGTTTAGTAGGGGAAATGATTGGTTCCTTCAGTATGTTAAGGCTATACAGGTGTTGTGGCAAGAACATGTTAGCATGGCAGTCTGCGTATTTTGGTTAAGTAGTGGAGAATATAGTGACCCGACCGGTCATTTTGAACTCTAGAATGTTGTCTGGCGATTTGAGACCTTGAATAGCTTCACTTTATATATTATGATTTGTACGTGTAAATCGGTTTTGTTTTTTGTGAAATTTGAATTTGATTTGAAAAATAATTCTCAATTCGAAAGAATTAAATTGGAAGAGTTGACCAGGGTTTTACTTTTGAAACAAACATAGAATCAGGATTGAAGCTTCCTATAGGCTTAAAAGGTGATTTCAGACTTGGGTGTATGTCCGCGTTGAGTATCGGATGGTCCGGCAGCGATTCGGGACTTATTATCGTAAGTTCACATTTTGAAGGTTTTGAATTAGATAAGTTGGACTTAGAGTAGACTTTGGTGTTATCAGACTCTAGGTGGTGGGATCGAACTTTGGATAGGATAATTTAGTTGATTGGAATTTGTGTTTGATGTTTGGTCGTGATCCGGAATGTCTAAGTGTGATTCTAACGTGTTTGGCGAAGTTGAAGGTTTGAAAGTTAAAGGAAGGATTTTGATAGTGGATTCTTTGTTTTGATGTTATTCATAGCATTTTGAGCCTTTGGATGAGGTTTTATAAGGTATGGGGACTTGTTGGTATGATTGGATGGGGGTCCCGGGGGCCTCGAGTGTGTTTTGGGATGGTTCCGAACCAATTCCCTTTATTTTGTAGTTGCTGGTTTCTGGTGTTAGGGGTATGCTTTGTGATTGCATGCGATCGTGAAGGGGTGGGTGGAGCTGGTGAAGACTTATTTTTCTTCGCGATTGCAGAAAGGGCATCGCAATCGCGGTTAGTGGCTAGGTTGTCCTACGCGTTTGCGTGGAAAGGTCGTGAATGTGATAAGCTTTTTTGGGATGGAAAGTTTCTCTACGCGATCGTGTAAGGAATGTCGCGATCTTGGAAGACATATTGCTGAGGCTGGAATATTGGCCTTCACATTCGTAGAGCTGGGCTCGCGTTCGCGTTGGCTTGGAAGGCTGATGGTCGCGATTGCGAGCTTGGTACACAAGTTCACAGAGAGGATTTTTTGGGCGAGGCTGGTTTGTCCTTCGCGATCATGAAGTTGTTTCTGCGATAGCGATGGACGATGCATGGGCAGTGTATAAGAATGCAAATCAGGACATAGCTCATTTTCATCTCATTTTCTTTTTTGGAGCCGATTTTGGGGCGATTTTGGAGTGGCATTTTTATCATCTATCACAAGGTAAGTGATTCCCACTGATTGTGAGTTAAATACATGAATTATATATGGATTTGAACATGAAATTTATATAAATTGTGAGATTTTGGAATAAAACCTAAAATATTGTATTTTGAGTTTTAACCTCAAAATTGAACATGGAATTGGGAATAAATTATGTATTTGAGTTTGTGGTACTATGGGTAGTATTTATCTTCGAGCATTTTTTGAATCGGGGCGCATGGTCTCGGGGGTTGACTTTTCGTATGGAGTTGAGAATTGTTTCTAATTGTTAAAATTACGAGTCTTTAAGAATATTTTGATTCGTTTGCATGTTCTTTGACTAGTTTCGGGTCATTTGGCATTGGTTTGAGGTATCAGAGAGGCATTGGAGCCGATTATCGAATTTCAAAGCAAGGTAAGTCTCCTGTCTAACCTTGTAAGAGGAAATTTACCTCGTATGTGTTATATTTTCTACGTGATACGTGTTATGGGATCTACGCACATATGAGGTGACAAGTGTCCATGCGTATGCTAGATTCTTTATCATATCCGGGTAGACGTAGACTCACACTATGTTTCAATAATATTATTGAGTTATTCTCGCCTGCTTAAATGCTTTAAGTTATATTTTAGCTCGAGACTACACTTGCGTAGAATATCGAACTTGCTATTTTAGATACTTGACGTGCTACTTGATTAGTTGTGTAAATTATACTCCATTCTACGGATTTCTTCTGCGTTGTGCATATTCGTTCGAAAGCTTCTAAGAATTCATAACTTACACATATATTCTTGATTTAGGCTAGTGACCCATCAAAGTCTCCCTATTCATATAGGATTGGGTTGAACCCCTCAACAGTACTATTATGGATCGGGCCATGCGACCTCGGCAGTATTA
Organism: Nicotiana sylvestris; assembly: GCF_000393655.2. Classification (NCBI taxonomy): domain Eukaryota; kingdom Viridiplantae; phylum Streptophyta; class Magnoliopsida; order Solanales; family Solanaceae; genus Nicotiana; species Nicotiana sylvestris. The sequence goes on along the minus strand of NC_091059.1, from coordinate 88,051,531 downwards.
TGAGATTCATCCACGGATCGGGCCGTACAACCTTGGCAGTGTATACTATAATTATGGGATTGGGCCGTATGACAATAGTAGGGAATCATGCCATCACTCTTAGGGGATTGGGCAGCTCGCCTCGGCAGAATCGTGCATAATATTCGATAAAGAGCCAGCGTACCTATAAGTCTTCCTGAGTTGAGATGTGACAATTTATTGATGTTGACCATTATATATTTCGTTCTAAGTATTATACAGTATTTGAGGACTTTGTATTTACTCTTCTGTTGTGGATCGTGTTATGCACATATATCTATTTCTATTGCTTTAACCTGTTATGCCTCATACCTGTATACTTGTATTGTACTTTGATTATTGACTCACTAGTAAGTGTCGATGTCGACCCCTCGTCACTACTTTTTTGTGGTTAGGCTAGATACTTACTGGGTACATATTGATTTACGTACTCATACTATACTTCTACATTAATTGTCAGGTACTGAGACATGTACATTTTTTTCATCTTAGTGCATAGGAGCAGATGCTGAGAAGACTTTGCAGTGAGTTGCATTACATGTTACGATATGCAGCACACAGATTCCCCGTCTTATTCATTTACTGTATCCTATCTATTTTATATTCCAGACATATGTTGTAGTAGTATCGTACATCCTAGTAGATACTCATACACTTGTGACCCCAAATTTTGTGGATTTAGATTCTCATTCTTGGTTGTATTGCTGTGATGATATTTAAATTTATATTTCGACAACGTTTGAACATATAATATTATATCAATACTTTTTCCAAAAAAAGAACCAATAAATCCGCTTATTTATTTCATCACTTGTTATAAAATGTGTTATGGACTATCAATCGGCATGTTGTTAAGTTGTTGGCTTGCCTAACTGCAGTATTGAGTGCCATTACAGCCTATGGTGGGATTTGGGTCATGACATTTAAATGTACAACAAGTGCTACTCCATTGTTCAAATTTCAAACAACATATTTTTTTATGAAAATATATCTTTAGCACTCAAATATTTTATATTCTTATCAATACATAAATTTTAATAAAACTTATAACGTTTTCCTTAAGTGTTATTTTGAAAACAAGATTCGAAAATAAAATCTTATAAAATCACATGAAACTTTGCAAGTAACAAACATAGGAACACATGATGACATCCTTCCTACTTATACCCACTAGTACGGATGCATATTTATAATAATATCACGTATTAACTCTAAATATGCTTTTAGAGAGAACCCCCAAAGAAGAGTAAATCTTAATCAAGTTACCTCAAACTTCAAGATCCAAATAACACTAAAACACTCCAATTGATTAAAATGCTCAAATATCGCCAATAATTTGATATATACCATTAGATATGCCAACTACATCAAAACAAACCCCAAAAGATTCATAGATATCCATTTAGGCTTCAGAGGTCAGCAACAAGCCTTCAACCATCCCAAAATTATCCAATAGGTTCTCCATTAACCTATCCAATTCCATTCTTATCATTTAATATTTATTTGGAGTCATTAATGATACTATGTTAACAACCCAACATCATGAAGTCACTATTCATTGTCTTCTCTAACAAACCCTAGGTTCAAGAATATCCAAATCAAAAACTAGTGTTATTTCTTCGAAAAATGGTGATTCCACTTCAATTCGTTCATCAATTAGGTTATCAAGTTATTGGAATCATAAAAGACTAAAAAAATCCATTTATATCAATTCATCACTACTCACCTTCTTCTTTACCCAAAATATCACTTTCAAGACCCATTAATATGAATGTCATTAGTGCCTATGCACCCCAAATGGGCTTGGATGAGGAGGTTAAAAGGAGCTTTTGGGAGGGTTTGGATGAGGTTGTATGTAGTATTTCGCACACTGAGATATTTATAGGAAGGGATTTTAATGGGCATATTGGGACGACTGTTGGTGGTAATGGAGAGGTTCATGGTGGCTTCAACTTTAGTGATAGGAACAGAGGAGGTACTTCAGTGTTGGACTTCGCTAAGGCTTTTGAGTTGGTGGCGAACTATAATTTGTCAAAGAGGGAAGATAATTTGGTTAATTTCCAAAGTATGGTGGCTAATACTTATATTGATTATCTCCTCCTTATGAGGTGTGATAAAGAGTTGTGCAAGGATTGCAAGACTATCCTGAGTGAGACACTTGCGACACAGCATATGCTCTTGTTGATGGACATTTGTACTATAATAAAGAGGAAGAAGAGGGTTCTATGGGGTCGAGTGAGGATCAGGTGGGGACCCTTGACTAAGGATAAAGATCAAGAGTTGGAGGGGAGGTTGATGCCTATGGGAGCCTGGATGAGGAATGGGGATGCAAGTAGTATGTGGACATTGATGGTGATTTGCATAAGGGAGGATGTGAGAGAGGTGTTAGGGATCACAAAGGGTAACTCTGGTAGGCATAGAGGCGAGTGGTGGTGGAATGACAAGGTCCAAGGAAAAGTGGAAGCAAAAAAAGCGGCGTATCTGAAGTCAGTGGAGAGAACAAACGAGGAGGAGATGAGAGCGAACAGAGAAAGATATAAGGAAGCTAGGAAGGAGGCGAAGCTAGCGATCACACACGCTAAGATTGCAGTTTTGGTTGTTTGTATGAGGAAATTGGGGAAAAGACGAGAAAAAATGTTATTTCGGCTAGCCAAGGAAAAAGAGAGGAAGGCCCATAATCTTAACCAAGTGAGGTGCATCAATGACGAGGATGACAAAGTACTGATGGAGGAGGCTTAGATTAAGCGGAGATGGAAGACTTACTTTCATAAACTTCTAAATGAAGAGGGGGATAGAGACATTGTGCTAGGTGACTTAGGGCACTCTGAGAGTTACTGAGATTTTAGATACTATAGGCATATTAAGGTTGAGGAGGTCATGGGGGTTATGCATAAGATGAGTAGAGAGAGACCGGGCCAGACAAAATTCCAATAAAATTATGGAGGCATGGGGGTATAGCAAACTTGGAGAGGCTGACTAGGTTATTTAATATTATTGTTAGGACGAAGAGGATGCCAGATGAATGGAGGTGGAGTACGATGATACCGTTATACAAGAACAAAGGAGATATCCAAAGTTGTAACAATTATAGGGTATCAACTTACTAAGCCATACTAGGAGAGGGTGGTGGAAGTGAGGGTAAGGAGGACAGTATCTATATCCTACAACTTGTTCAGGTTCATGCTAGGTCATTCAACTATGGAAGCAATCGACCTTATTAGGAGGTTGGTGTAATAGTATGGTAATGGGAAGAAGGATTTGCACATGGTGTTTATTGACCTAGAGAAAGTGTATGACAAGGTCCCTACAGAGGTTCTTTGGAGATGCCTAGATGTAAAAGGTATTCCGGTAGCTTACATTGTGGTGATTAAGGACATGTATGATGGATATAAGCAAAGGTTAGGACAATGGGATGTGACAAAGCATTTTTTGGTTGTTATGGGGTTACGCCAAGGATCTGCACTCAGCCGGTTCTTATTTTTCCTGCTGATAGATGCACTGACATATTATATTCAAGGGGAGGTTCCATGACATATGTTATTTGCTCATGATATAGTTCTGATTGATGAGACTCGAGGTGGCGTTAACGAGAGGTTGGAGGTTTTGAGATAGACCCTTCAGTCTAAAGGTTCTATGTTAAGCAAGACTTTGATAGAAAACCCAGAGTGCAAGTTCAGATACACAACAGTGGAAGTGGACATGGATGTGAGGCTCTCACATGTCATCCCTAAGAGATGAAGTTTCAAGTACCTTAGTTCAGTTATCTAGGGGGTGGGTAGATTGACGAATACGCCACAAACTGTAGAGGGGTGGGGTGGATGAAATAGAGGTTAGCATATGGTGTCATGTGTGAGAAGAATGTGCAACCGAACACAAAGGTAAGTTCTATAGAGCGGTAGTTAGACTGGCCATGTTGTATGGGGAGAAGTGTTGATCAGTCAAAATTCACATATCCAAAAGATGAAAGTAGCATAGATGAGGATGTTCAGATTAATGTGCAGGCACACTAGGCTGGATAAGATTAGGAATGAAGATACTCGAGTGAAGGTGGGCATGGCTCCCATGGAAGATAAAATGCGGGAAGCAAGACTTAGATGGTTCTGGAACGTGCGGAGGAGAAGCCTAGATGCCCCGATAAGGAGGTGTGAGCGGTTAGCTTTGGTGAGTATGAGAAGAGATGGAGGGAGATCTAAGAAGTATTGGGAATAGGTTATTAGGCAGGACATGGTGCCACTTCAGATTTCTGTGGACATAGCACTTGATAGGAAGGTGGGGAAGTCAAGTATCAGGGTTGAAGGTTAGAAGGCAGTTCAATTTTTTCTACTTTGTACCGGGTAAGACGCTAGTCTGATAGTGTTTTATCATATACTTCTAGTTTTTAATGTTGTGTCTGTACTATTTTTCCATTTGCGTAGTATTGTGTCATTATTATTGGTTATTGTTATTATTTTTTCATCTCTTTTGTAGCTCTTACGATGCTGGTATTATCTTTCAAGATTCTATTTTTATTATTGATCTATAGTCTCTTTTCATCTTTCTGAGTCGAGGGTCTATCGAAAATAACCTCTCTACTCCTTCGGGGTAGGGATAAAGTCTGCGTACACATTACCATCTTCAGAACCCACTTGTGGGATTTTACTGCATTACTTTTGTTGTTGTACTCTTAGGGTTCATATAATATACCATTTTAAATAAAATTCTTAAACATTCTAACCATACTCAAATATGTCATATATATGAAGCTCAAGTAAAGGGATTACCTCTTGGTGGAAAAAAATCTTATTTTTCCTCTTTATTGTGTTCTTTAAGGTTCAACAAATTTCTATGGATTGGATCCATAACTATGTTATTGTTAACATTAAATGATATTATCTAATTATTCTTATACCAAATAAGCTTACCTAGAAGTGTATCAATGGTGGGAGAGCTCCTCTTTCTCTCTACCAATCAAACCCTAGTCCAAAATTTCATCTCTTTCTCTCTCCCTGAAATAGCAATCTTTATAGGTCTAACGACATGCTTAGCTACACACACTTACTACATAGCTATGTTTCCCTTACTCTTTATCTCCCACTCTTTGACTAGCTTGCTGGAATCAACTACACACAACGCGGCATAGCTACCATAGCTCGCGTAGCAGCATGGTTGTCGTGCCACTCTTTGGTATAAAGACTCCTTGTAGAAATATCCAAATTATAAAATGTTTTAATCATTGGAAACTACACATATAGAATTTTAATTTAATAGGAATATCACCACCTAAACCCTTATACGTTCAGAGTGGAGCTTGTTTGAAGTCAGGTCTTGTACAAACTCATTTGAAACTTTAGCCTATCATATCATTTCCAACTTGACTTAGTCTTAGGTCTCTTCTTAGACCATAAACTGCTCCTAATACACCTAGTACACATATTATCAAGACAATTAAATTCTTCATATAATAAGTCCTAATTCATACACGAATTAATATAATTAGCACATGTAAATCTTCTTAATGGCCTTAAAACATTGCAAAAATTTTCTAGGTGTTACAATTCAAAATATCAACGAATCGGCTCACCCTCTCTGCCTCGATGGGGATCAAGATAGAAGCATGAAATGAAAACTCTATCAATTTTACCTCATACTAGGTTACAATCATGTGATCCTGCTGATGATGCTCAAACTGGTCCCTTAACTCATCCCTCCTAGTGTGTTGGATGTACCTCGCAAGAAACAATTATGAGAACTGAGTCCAAGTAATAGGAGGTGAATCAGTTAACCTTTCCACCTCATATATCTATAACCTTCTCATGGCAGCCGCTCTAAACTGAAAAGTAGTAAAGTCCACCATGTTGGACTCTACCAAGCCCAAATTGTGAAGCATCTGATGACATCTGTCCAGAAAATCTTAGGGATCCTCCAAAGTATCACCATCAAGTGTACATGATATAACCTCTGAAACCTCTCCATCATATTTTGTTAATCAAAAGACATAATAAGCATAACAACATGTCTAGCTGTTATAATAGGCTACTCCGGAGTACGAGTAGTAGAGGTATGAACTCTCCCTCTAGCCTAAGAAGTTGTTTGCCTCCTGGAATATCGGTGAAGCAACAAAACTCTCTAGATGTTGAGCTAGAACTGGAGCCTCTACACGATCATCACTAATATGATCCTTTACCTAATCCGTAGGTGGATCTACTGATACTGACCTTGTACACTCCTGGGCTCTAGTGGGTGCTCTGCCTTAGCTGCCATTGTGCAACCCCTAGTGGGATCCTTGGCCCTATTACGGGCCCTACCCGTCATGGATACAGCTGATGGTACTACCTTTTCGTCACTTACCACTACTGAAGCACCTGTTTTCACCATCTGTAAGGGAGTAGAAGAGAGAATTCAGACTCAGACAATAATCAACGCACTTTAAGGAATCAAGCAAATTGAAGTTCTTAAAGCTTTTTAGCCTCTTGAATATATATAGTGACGTCTCTATATCGATCCACAAGACTCTACTAGACATGCTCGTGACTTGTGAACCCTTAGAACCTAGAACTCTGATACTGACTTGTCACGATCCAAAAACCTACCAATGGTCGTGATGGCACCTAACCTGCTTATTAGGAAAGCCAACAATCAACAACCATAATAGAATCCAATAATTAAGTCATTGACTAATTCATACTATAATAAAAAGGCGGAATAAGTCTTAAATCAAATATGAATAGTACATGAATCCCAGATAGAGTCTAAATACGATCGAAACTGTCTCATAAATGATTCAAAGACCTAGTATCACAACATTTCCACGAGTATCTAATAAGAGTGTATAATCTCAAGTGGATACAACACTCGTCCGAAAATAGAAATACATAGAAAAATATAAAGTGAGTAGGGAAAGGGGACTTCATGTGATGCAGATCGAATTAAGTAAAGTAGCTCAGCACAATGTCTCCAACAAAATACTCCAACTCAGATCAATGGGAACCGCTGATGCCAGCCTCAGAACCTACACAAAAAGGAGAAAAAGCGTTTGAGTACAAAACCGCGGTACTCACTAAGTATCAAGTCTAGCCTCGAAAAAGTAGTGACAATGGGTCAACACTAACACTTACTAACAACTCAATAAGCATATGAAACATAATTAGAATATGGATTAAAGCATGACATCAACAACCAAGTCCACCAGTAGAAACATAGGAAATTTTGAATTTAGATATGTTTTTAGACAAGGGATAGAAAAATCAGTTATCTCAACTCTTTTCATAATCAGGTTATGAGTCAATAAACATTCATATATGTATATAAGATACATTGTATGAGTCTAGGATCTAATACCAAACCTCACCACACATATCTGTATATGTGACACTGGCCAAGTGTCCAAACTAGCAACAATCTGGGTGCCTGCACTCATAGGCCCTAAACTAACATGGGTAATCACCTGACTCTGGAAGGACGGATTCATATTCAAGCATTGTTTTTATGTTCAATCTGATCCACTAATAAAACTATTGCGGTGTACATCCTGATCCACTCATATTATCATTGCAGCGTGCAACCCAATCCAATCATAATATCATCAATAATCAATATCTGCCTACCACTCCTTGGTGCCAAAACCCTCATCTTTTCACAATATTCAACTCTCCAGCCCATGGACATGTGTATGTAATAATATAATAAAGAAGCGCCAGGCATAATAATAAAGATGTGGATGAAATCCCATATGGATAAAAGATGGCTATAGCTAATCGTATAATTCAATTTATCATAACGGCTCAACAATCTAGCTCAACATGCATTAGTATAATCATATTATTTAACATAAGTAAATTAAGCTACTTAACTACCAAATCATAAAGCAATTAAAACAAGTACATGACTATGGTTAACAAAAAATCTCAACATGGCAAAATAATTCTTTATGCCTAATTTAACAAGTCATAACCTTAATCATGCTCCTAAACCATAATAATGGGTCATCACGTAAGCAAAGATTTATCAAAACATGGATAATAAATTCATATAGTCAAAAAAGGCATAATCATACTCAACCCGATATGGTCATAACCTAGCTACATATATATGCTCACATCTGGCATATACATGACTCATAAATCAAGTAGTAAGTAGAAAAGCAATAACCTATGAGGAGAATTCCCTCTTACAACAATAGACAAGAAGCCTACCTCTATCCGGTAATAACTTCAACCTTTCGAAACATCTTTCCTCTCAAATAAACCTCCAGACGACTTGAATCAAGTCAAATACCACTCAATAACATAAAAAAAGCTATAAAATCATTTCCAAATAATAAAGCATCAATCCTTAATAAAATTCCCAAATTCAACAAAAGTCAACTCGGGCCTACATGGCCAAAACTTGAGTCAAGGGGTAGATTCCGACTACCCATAACCCTATGAGACCAAATATATGATTAAATTCGAAAATCAAGTCCAATCGACCTTTAAAACCTAGAAATAAACTCTCTTAAGATATAGGCAAAAACCCCAAATTTCTCTTCAAATTCCACGATTAAATTGTAGAAATCCATGGAAAAACAAGATAAATGGTCAAAATCAAGTAGTATTACTTACCCTCTTGCCTTGTAAGAAAATCTCCTTGAAAATCGTCCCTCTCCACATCTAGGGTTCAAAAAAAATAAGAGAATGAGCTAAATTCCCCCAATAACAACTAAATAAGTATGCCTAGCATTATCCTTCTCAAACGCGACCTAAGCCCTTTGTTCGTAAAGTACAAATCTACCTCTAGCAAAAAGCATCACAATGCGACGGCCATCTGGCTCTCCTATTCGCAAATGTGAAGGCTGTTCAATCAACTCAGATGCTTCTTTGTGAATGCGGCTCCCTTCTATGAACGTGAAGCACAGTAGCCCTCAGCTCTAATTCCTTCATTGCGAACACGAGACACCCCTCGAATGTGATGAACACCAGACACCAAAAAATTAGATAATCTCCAAACATGTTGGGGGTAATAAAAAATTCACCCAAGCCCCCTGAGATCCCGTCAAATCATACTAACAAGTCCAATTACTTCCTACAAACGTGGACCAAGGCTCAAACATCAAAAACAATAACAAAACTAAGAATCAAATTTCAATACATCTCTTAACTTTCAAACATTACAACTTCACCGATCACGTTCGAATCATAACTAGACATTCCTATGGAGTTCGATAACATCAAAATCAACTCCGGCCAAATCCATGAATTCTCCAAACCTTTAAATTTCCAACATTCAAAAAATATAGCCAAAATTTTCTAGGAACTTCGAAATCCAAATTAGAATATATGCCCAAGCCTGAAATTACCATACGAACCTATTGGAACCACCAAATAACCAATCCGAGGTCATCTACTTAAAACTCAAACCTGGGTTAACTCTTATAATTTAATTTTCCAAAAATATAGCTAAGTATTCCTATTCATTCTCAAGCCTTCCCCAAAACAAATCAAACATTCTAGCAAGTCATAAAATAACAAGAAATTGCGGGAAGCATCAAATAGGGAACGAGGCTCTAATACACAAAGGAAACGGGCAGGTCGTTATATTTTATTCTTCTTAAACAAACATTCGTCCTTGAATGGTGTATTCGGCGAAATACAAAGACTCGATTTCTCGCTATCAGGACATTTAAGAAGCATATCCCGGGGTCTCGAGAGCAGGAGGTCGCGACCGAGCTCTCAACCTTGGGGCTCATCGAAGCCCGATTCGGAGGAAACCAAGGACGAAGCTAGGAAAGAGGAAGAATCCCTCTAGGCACATGGCTACACCTGACAAACGCGGCCTACCTAGAGCCTACACTGAAGCATCACGTCAGGCCATCCCATCACCGTACTTTGTAGCTAACCCCCGCATACTTGTAGCCGAGTCTCCCCCTCTTTATAAAGGGAGCTCGCTCCATCTTGTAAAGGGTTGATGTTGCTCCATTTCTCCACAAGTGCAATAATATCTCTCTCTCTTTCCCTTTTCTTCAAAGTCATTTGTTCTCGTAGGCTCGAGGCCACTTCGCATTTATTGTTTTCTTACTTGTTCTTCACCGTCCAGCTCTACATTGGCCATGAAGAGCCTTATTCAATCATATTACTGCTTGTTATCTCCTTCTCGACTGCCCCTGATAGTTCAAACTCGGCCCGAGTTTATGCCCTAAGGCCCCCATCGACCTACTCTGCATCCGGCTAACAGGCCCCTTTGGTTTGCTTACTGCCTCGATTTAGTTCATATTTTATCATTATACCGCATATTCTTAACACAAACTGCCTTAACAACTAGCTAGAGAATAGATCGCGTATTTTTAGAATCTCATTTACAAATTTAATTATTGTTACCATTTTCACGGTAAACAGTTTGGCGCCCACCGTGGGGCTAAAAATAATAGTGATTAATTTCTTGTTGGTTTTATCTTTCACACTTTTCTTGTTCAAGATCTTTTGATTTCAGGTTAATGTCTAGCTCGGTAAGAAAAATCGAGAACGACTACCTCGAAAACCACGGCGAAAGCAGTATGGCTGTTCCAACGGTTTACGCAACACCACAGGACCCTGATAACGCATCTGGGTCGATTCAAGCGGACACGGGCTTGCGAGGTGCGCAACAAGTCGACGAAGCATCGCGCACCGATGATAGTATTCAACTTGCTGACCAATAGAAAGCTCAAAAAACCCCAGCTCGGGAAGAACGGGAAGTTAATCTCCGCGATATTTTTGAAATGTTGCAGGCACGACAGTCAGCTTTCGCTCAGCTGCAAAGTCGCCCGAGGACCCCTAGCGGAATAGCAACGGAGACACTTCCTTACGATGAGCCAATACCCGAGAGGTCAAGTGATGATGAGTTAGTAACTGACCCTGCCACAGTGAGGATGCTCGAGAACCCCTTCAAAGGGATCAAATTAGGTTCGTGGAAGCTCCTACAACAACCGACTCCCGAGGGAACAGCCCCGGAACCCGCTCTGCAGAAACCCGGAATGCCAGAACTCCCTAAGTTTGACAGGACTTCAGATCCATAAGGGCGCACCACCACCCATGCGTGCTCGTTGGAAGGCAGCGACCCCCGAAATGATGAGTTCGAGCCCGTCTCTCTGAGGAATCTCGAAGAAACTCACCCGAAAGAAAACATGACACAGCACCACCGCTTGGCACCTGCCCTCACAGACTCACTCGCCATGCCAGCATGGTCTTCCGCAGAAGCATGCTCCCGTACCATCAAAGCAGTGCCGAGAAGGCCCAACACACCTAAGGCCGAACAAGGAAGAAATGAAATGTCGCGAAAAGCCGCACCCCGTTCCCGATAGGATGAACGAGACCACTCCTAGTTTTGAGTGGTTGGATAGCACAGGCCTTCGCCCGAAGCCTAAACGAAGCATGCCCGACGACTCCAAGACATTTCAAGCAAAGCCAGATCAGGTACCCAGCCGAGGACTGGGTGGATGATCGCACCCGGTGTTAGCCACGAATCAGAGCCGTGGGGAACCATCCGGGAACCTCATCGGGCTCGGTATATCCAAGCAGACTCCCGACAAAGAAGTTGATGCGAAGCAGATGGAGGTATCACCCATGCACAGCGAATGAAAGGAACGTCCTGAGGTGCAATCTACCTCGTAACAATAGGGAGATGGCCCGAGGGCAGTATCCTCGAAGAACCTCTAATGGAACCAGATTCAACAAGGCACAGCTGGTAAGGAAACCCCGCCCAGCCGAGTGCGATTTCAACATCACTACACCAAACATAGTGATCCCCATAAGTGAAGGCGGGGATGCCGGGCGGCCCAGACCCCCTCGACCAAGACCAATGCAAAAGAAATATGGCTCGGCATAGGGACCGCAGGGTGCATGAGGTTGCCAGCTCAAAAGAGCGACGACCATGCTATTCGACAGATATCGCCACCAAGTATCGTCGAGCGGTCAGGGAGGAAGGAGACCAGAAAAAATAAAGCCGACAAGCCACAACGTATCGCCACGACGGTAAAAGGGCAGCGGCACCCTTCAAAGGTCCATAAAATGTAGAAAAAAAAAGTATTCATCGCAAGGTAAAGATGGATCCAGGGAATATACCCAAAGAATACCCCTACATCCAAAGGAAGGGATGCCGAGACTTCGCCTCTGCCTCGTATTAACGTGTCGGAACCCCCCCTCCCCCCCCCCCTTTTTCCTCATTTATTAAAAATAAAGCATGTCCGTGAGTGTAGATGGTCCGACCAATTATGTTGACGACGCCGGGCCCAAACCGATATAGCAGTCCAGACCAACGAACCAAATCACTCTCACACCTCGAATCTTTGGTGGATTCCAGACACCAGACGCCACGACAATCAGGAAGGCCGCTCCCTCTATACAACACGCTTGAGCTCGGACTAAAGTGCCGATCCCGCAAAGCGCGGACATTTTATTCAAATGATAACGGGTATGCTACCCGGAGGCAATTTCAACCCCACTCCGCCAAAAGGATGGAATTCCCCAGCAAAGGTAGGACTGAAGCATTCGACAAAAAGCTGCAGGCAACGGGAGGAAGTCCTTCACCATATGACCGACCACCGGCGTCGACTTCTCCGCTCTCTAAGGGATCAAAGGGTAAGAGGAACCGCATATTCGTCTAAGCCTAGTTGAGTGCGGCGGAAGGCTACATTGAAACTTGCGCCTCAAAATGACAGGAAAGGACCAAGCCTCGAAAACATTGCCTACACACCCCGCAGTATGGGAGGATTACTTTGCTCCTTTATTATTCCTTTCCTTTTTACTGACCTACATGCAGGCGGCCAACCAAGGCATTTAGAAATTCTATACTCCATTCGGAAATCCAAGGTCTATACAGGACCCTCCAAGCTCTCTATCCTCGATTGGGTTTCCAGCCCAGAGGGGGGTCCCCCAGCAAGTTATCATCAGAGCAGCATACCCTCCAGAAGAGGACCCGACGAGATCGTTGGCCTTCCATCTATAGTCAGGCGACGTACGATGGTTTTCTCTTAAAAGGCACTATCCCCTCGGAAGGGCTAATAAATGGCAGGCTGGATCTTGAAATGGAACCATATAAGTAGAACCAGATGATCGGAGGGGCAGAGCCCGTGCGGGCCAAGCTCGCAACAACAAGACTATGTATTTACAGCATATACTTATGCCAAGCAATAAAGAATACCCCCTTTCGGAATTTCTTATTTCGGGAAAGATGCTTTCAAATATGCTCGCAGCAAATATTTCTCCATCAAATGTGTCTTGATATGTACTTGGGGACTTAGCATCAGCAACTCGACAACTTGCATGACCCCAGGGTCGGAACTCTAGGCTCATCAAGCCCTTGGAAGGAAACTCCGAGCTCACGAGAAGCTGCCTTCAAGCTTAATAAAACTTGATGACTCGGAGACTGCTATCAATCACCATACAACTGGAAAATTCTGAAACTGTAAGACCCTAACGGGCAGCCTCGGCATAACCAGATATATTCTACAAACTGTAAGACGTCAATAGGCATGACAAAACTGTAAGACCTCAACAGGCATGAACAAACTATAAGACCTCAACAGGCATGACAAAACTGTAAGACCTCAACATGCATGAAAATCCCGATATTTAGGCTATACGTCGCATTTGTAAGAATCGCTAAAGGGCATACCCTCTATGTAGAAGTTTAAACTATCACTAGGGATCAAAAATGGCTACGGCCAAACGCATACGACTACGATCGAAACGGCTGATACAGCCAAAATAACACTACTCGGGGATGCCCGACTGTTGCTAAAAAATCGCAGGACATTACTCCGATATACTTCGGAAATAACCGGTTAAAACAAGCTTCCCTCCACAGGCAAAAATGAGCTCTAACAATGTCGGATCCAAAAATGCAATAGCATCAATCTACTTGACCTACGAGCTATGAACCTTACAAGGTGCTCGAAGCACCGCCGACAACGACTTGAAATCGAGGTTCCTCTGGAACCAACGACGGGTCAGGCAAAAATACTACAAAAAGACCTTAATGAGCGGATACAAAGCCTACACAAAGCCCACAGGCAAAAAATAGCGTAAGAGCCATTGTCTCCAGCTAAGCAAACCTACAGGACACATATTGAAAGGTCTCTACGACCAAATAGCGTAAGAGCCATTGTCGCCGGTTAAAAAATCTTGACATCTTGAGGATTAAAATGAGCTCGAATTGTAACCCGATTCGGAGGCCGGATCCAAAATAGCTAACTATGCAAACCTACGGGCCACATATTAAAAGGTCTCTATGAAAAAACGGAATAAGTGCCACCATCGCCAAAAACCTGATGAACTTTAAGGGTCGATTACAGCTCGAATCGCAATACGACTTGGAGACTGGACCCGAAAAAAGTGCAACATGCCTAAGGGCACGGTATAAGTGCCACCATCACCCGAAACCCGATGAAATTTAAGGGTTGATTACAGCTCGAATCGCAACGCAACTCGGAGACTGGACCCAAAAAAAGTGCAACATGCCTAAGGGCACGGCATAAGCGCCAATTGTCACCGCCCAGAAACTCGATGAAATTTAAGGGTCGATTACAGCTCGAATCATAATGCAACTCGGAGACTAGACCTGAAAAAGTGCAACATGCCTAAGGGCACGGCATAAGCGCCAATTCTCACCGCCCGAAAACTCGATGAAATTTAAGGGTCGATTGCAGCTCGAGTCGCAAAGCGACTCGAAGACTGGACCCGAATATTACAATACGCCTAAGGGCATGGCTCGGATGATACCATCATCAGCCGATTAAAATCTCCAGGCCACGCGCCTGCAAGATCACTTCAACCGAAAGCACAAAGGGCCATCATCATCCGCCCATGCAGGCAAGAAAAAAACCTAAGGGTTCATTGAAGCTCGAGTCACAGTGTGACCCGGAGACTGGACCCAAAGCGGTTGAAATAGCAAAATGCCCAAGGGAACAAGATAAAAGCAACTACTACCTGCCCGCACGGGCACAAAAAATCCAAAGGCAGGAAGGCTCGAGCCGGAGCCCGACTTGGAACTAAGGATCACACTTAAGAGTCCCCGGGTTGTCTGATCAATTCCGGAACAAGAAGGACCTCGCCAAATGCCAAGACCAGCCTTCCTGATCGAAAGCAACAACAACAACAAAAAGAGGTACAGAAGAAATAAAACTTCAAAACTTCTCCTTATATATATCATATGCGCAAGAAAAAGTGTACTCTCCATCTACAGGCATGCCCTACATATATTCAGAGCAAAGCAACAAAGCAGCAAACTCTACACTCTACACTAAAAGAACTACAGCTTGCCAAAATCGCCCTCTGCAACATCGAAGAGAAGCAACCGAGTATTGCGCTCATCCTCCCGTGCTCGAGCCAATTCCTCCGAGAGAACGAAACCCCTTGCACCGATCTCTTCGAACACCTCTCTCCGGGATTTACAGCGAACATTATCCTCGATCCTCCGCTCCCGGTCAAGGGTTTGCTTCAGCTAAGCTTGGGCATCAGCAGCATTCTTCACACAAATCGTCGTCTCATGATCGGCCTTAGCTCGGTTTAGTGCTACCTTTGCCCGAGCGTCAATTATCTCGGTTCTGACCTTCGAGAGATCTGATTCAAGTTTCCCAATCATATCCACATGAACTTTAGCATTGTCATGAGTCAAGCGGAGTTGGACCTCAAGGGCAGGGACCTTGACTGAGGCACCCATCTCCTCCAAAGCTCGAGCCTGCGCTTGAGCCCTCAGCTCCCCGCAAGCAATTCTGATGCGGTTGATGTCGCCTTTAAGGTAATCTAGAGACTCTGACTTTTTCCTCAACTGATACAGCAAAAAGGAATCAGCCTTAAGGATAGAAAGGAGCGAAGCACACACCACAAGAAATAATCTGCTCTACAAAATAGCTCTCATAGTTTGAGCTCCGGTGCGCCTCATATCACCAATGTTGCAGCTCTACTTCCATCTCCTCGTTAAGGAGCCTAAGGGACTCGCCCTCATCCTGAGTTTTCTGAAGCTTGGCCCCTCGACTGAACAGCTCAGACCTAAGCCTATCGCAAGCATGCACGAGGGAGGTTCAATAGAAGAAGGAGGATACGAGACACAGGGAAACTGTACGAAAAACTCACCACGAAGTGAAGACGACGGACTTCCTCGAAGTCGGAACACACTCCTGTTGATCCTACCCCTGAGGCCCCAGAAGAACCGGCCCCCGGAGCAGCGTGTTCGCTCAAAGGAACCGTCGGCTGGGAATCAGGCACTCCGGGAGAGGCAAACTCGGGCGACACCCCCTCTCCGGAAATATGAAACCGACCGGCACCACTGAAAGCTCCATCACATTGCAAGTTCCAATCCCTCTTGTTACCATCATCCCCTGGACCAGAGGCCAACGACTCCTTCCCCTTTTCAGAGAAACATTGCTTCGTCCCGAGGAACTGCTCGATATCTACAAACAGTGAATCCATCACAGATGGAAGGGGGAAGCGTTATCTCGGGTATATGAAGGTGAAACAAAGGCAACATATGCACATACCTCGGTGTTGCGTTCCCCATCCGGTGCGAAGCACGGCTCGCCACTTGCGTTCGTTACAAGATGAATGGGTCACCAGCTTCTGGACCCAACCGGGCAGATCATGAACTTCACCCGGCGCCCATGAAGTTGCT
Organism: Nicotiana sylvestris; assembly: GCF_000393655.2. NCBI lineage: Eukaryota > Viridiplantae > Streptophyta > Magnoliopsida > Solanales > Solanaceae > Nicotiana > Nicotiana sylvestris. The sequence continues at coordinate 88,034,914 of NC_091059.1, read as the reverse complement.
GCAATAGAAGAAACAACATTATTACTCAACTGATTTTTGCTATAGACAATATCTGAAAAAGCGCAAAATGCCTCACTCACGGGCATGATTCCACCCTTCAGGAAATGGCAAGAACTCCGCGGGGATAATATCAATCGTCAGAACCTAGATGAACCAACTGGCCCACTCTCGATCCCCACCTTCCTCGTCGTCAACAACAAAGGGCGTGGACGAGCGGCACCTCAGAGTTAGCAGGCCCTGATGATGAAAGGACCGATATAGCCTGACAAGGTGATCAAGCATGAATTCAAGCCCGGCCTTCTCCACAAAGAACCTCATCATCAACATCGTTCGCCAAAACGACGGGTGAATCTATGCCAGAGTGACCCGATACTTCTGACAAAATTCAAGCACAATCCTATCAGGAGGGCCAAATGCGAAAGGATATAAATACACGTTCAACAATCCATTAGTGGAGTCTGCGATGCCCTCGTCGAGAGAAAGCGCCTGCAGGACTATCCCTTCGCTCCACCCACAGTATCTCCTCGCTATCTCCAGATGTTCTCCCCTTATCAAGGACGCCGTCTCCAAAGCAAACTCTCTCGATTCTTGAGCACCAGGAGCAGCACCCTTGGCCCCTTGTCGGATCGGCCCCAAAGCGATTTCCATGGCTATGGTGAGGCTGACAGGCCAAATCAAAGGTGCACACCAATACTTTCATGCCTTGAAAGATGCAGTACTCTGTACTAGAATGGAAAGGTGGCTATTTGAAAATAGTAAAGTCTTGCGAAGAAGTCGAAGCTGCTCCATATATATACGAGAAGCAGCAATGATTCACCTGCCTGAGGCAAGCCCCGGGAAGCCAACGGCCTCAATACAGATCAACGGGTCGATGTTCGATCCCTAAAGCATCCTCCAACAACGAGTTATAACTCAAAGAGTCATTCGTATTATCTCCATGCTCGGGGCAGCACTCTACGCAAGAAACCCCGGCCCAAAGAAGTCGGTCATCAATGAGCTCTCAATACTGGCACTCAACGCAAGGCAAGCAACTGATCTCACGATTCACTCTTTCTAAGAAGGAGGAGTAAACGCAGGAAGCTCCGATCGCGAAAGCTACACAAAGGTCCGAGGAAGCTCCCAAATACACGCAAGCTCCTCAGCAGAAGTCTATCTTATACAGCCTAAAGGGGCCATCTACATCAAGACTAATAGGGACCCCCGGATACCCGAAGACGACCTACATCTTGAGCAGCGCCCCCAGAGGCCCCGAAAATCAACGCATGATCTCCGAACAACTCGGGGGACTTTAATAGCCCCGGCCCATCAGATCGATCCAGAGTTGTTTCGAAGTATGACGGTGGGATCAGAAGGGACCATGTCGATCGGCAAAAGATTGGAATAAACACTTACGTCCAAGCTAGATATCAGCAGTCAACAACACAAAAGGAGGCATTTGAAGAGTCCCGAAGGGAATGAAAGCATACAGAAACAAAGAAAATTCAAAAGCAGAAATCAATAAAGTTCGTTTCTTATTCATAAAAGTTTGTGTACAAGCGGTCCTCGAGGGGTCGTTACATACAAATAAAAGGGTCTATGGAGGATTTCTACATCTAAAGGAAGAGGCAAAGGGATGCATGCAAAAGGTGAAGACCCGGAGACCGATACACCTCCGAAAGTCCACAACAGGCCCCTACGGGCACGCATCCTCGGAAGTTTCATCCCAACCTTCCTCACTGATATCCCCAAGGTACAAGGTGAGTGGCAGGAAGGGATGAAAAAATGCCATAGCTCTCCGAAGCTTGAGGACCTTCTTTGGCCAAAGAAGTCTCGGAGAGACAGTGGACTGAACAATCCTCGGTCCTGCTTGTATGGCTACTTTGGATCCACTCCTTGGAACGTCCAGTCGTGCAAGCCCCCGACTCGGAGAAGAGCGCCACATTGAGCTGGGGTATGAAGATGAGCAGCGGTGTATAGTCCGAGCCTCCTTTTGAGAAGCAGTGCATAATCTGAATGACTATCTACATAAGGGAGGGATCGACCCCCCGTCCATCATCACCTTAGGCCAGTAGCAGCAACGAGGGCCGGCATACCGACGACCGCAACAATAGCAGGACAACGCGCTTATGTTTGACGAAAGGGGACTACGGAAGAAAGCCATAATGTTTTCTAAAGGAACTCCTCCATACGGCCTTAAAATTATGAGAACATGATGCTCTGAGGTGAAAGAAAATAAGAGGAAGGGAAAGGCGAACAAGCTAGCGGAAGTATGGTGATAGGATAAACAAGGCCAAGGCATCCCCATTTATGGGAGATTACGACACGGTCATCTAGGCTATATAAGGCTGACCAACGGGCATAGTTAATACGTCCATGGAAAAACGAAACGGTGGCGGTGCCTTTACCTTAAAGAACTAGAATCAGGAGCGCAATGAATGACATCAAAAAGCATGAACCAGGGGTCGCATCATCGACATGGCATCGCCAAAAGAAGCTCAAGGAGTCAAGTGTCAAAATCATTTCCCATCTCTTCGTTATGGGAAACGCGGAGACTATCTGTACGCGGCGAAGTCGAAAGACTCGATTTCTCGCTGTTAGGACATTTCGGAAGCATATCCCGGGGTCTCGATAGTAGGAGGTCGCGACCGAGCTCTTAACCTCAGGGCTCGTTGAAACCTGACTCGGAGGAAACCAAGGACGAAGATAGGACAGAGGAAGAAGCCCTCTAGGCACATGGCTACACCTGACAAATACGGCCTATCCAAAGCCTACGCTAAAGCATCACGCCAGGCCATCCCATCACCGTACTTTGTAGCTAACCCCCGCATACTTGTAGTCGAGTCTCCCCCTCTATATAAAGGGGGCTCGCTACATCTTGTAAAGGGTTGATGTTGCTCCATTTCTCCACAAGTGCAATAATATCTCTCTCTCTCCATTTTATTCTAAGTCATTCGTTCTCGTTGGCCCGAGGCCACTTCGCATTTATTGTTTTCTTACTTGTTCTTCACCGTCCATCTATACATTGGCCATAAAGAACCTTATTCAATCGTATTACTGCATGTTATCCCTTTCCCAACTGCCCCCGATAGTTCGAACTAGGCCCGAGTTTAGGCCCTGAGGCCTCCATCGACCTACTCTACATCCGGTTAATAGCCCCCTTCGGTTTGCTTACTGCCTCAATTTAGTTTGTATTTTAGCGTTATACTGCGTATTCTTAACACAAACTGCCTTAACAACTAGCTAGAGAATAGATCACGTATTTTTAGAATCTCATTTACAAATTTAATTTGTGTTACCATTTTCACGGTAAACAAATGGGTTTTAGAATCATCCCTGGAATGCCAAAACGATAAGGATATTTGCTCTTCATATCATGCTTGGCATGTCAAGTTATTTCCTCAACCTGTTGACCCATCCATTAAACCTTCACTGATGCAATTTCTTTCAAACTCCACTTCTGAACATGTCTATCCAATATGGCCATCAGATCTTCTATATATGCTAGATTCTCATCAAATTGTACTGAAATGAAATCTAACACATATGACTTGTCTTCATAATATTTTTGAAGCATGGAAACATGAAATAGCGGATGAACTTCCAATAAGCTGGGTGGCGAAGCAAGCTGGCAAGCCACCTTACTAACTTTCTCCAAAACCTTGAATGGGCCAATATATCGAGGCCTCAACTAGCCCTTCTTCCCAAATCTCATCACGCCCTTCATAGGAGAAACTATGAGAAGAACCTTCTCACTCTCCATGAAAATCACATCAGGAACCTTTCTATCAGCTTAAGTCTTCTGCATGGACTGCGCTATATCAAGTTGCTCTTAAGTCATTCACCCTCTCCAAAGCATCACAAACCAGATCTGTGCCCAACAATATGGCTTCACTAGGCTCAAACTAACCAACCGTAGAGTGACACCTTCTCTCATATAAGGCCTCAAACTGAGCCATCTAGATTATGGACAGGTACCTTTTATTGTAACCAAACTCTACCAATGGTAGAAACTAATCCTACTGGCCACCAAAATCAATACCACATGCTCTCAACATATCCTTAAGGATCTAAATGGTCCACTCAAACTGCCCATCGGTCTATTGGTGAAATGTAGCACTAAGCTCCACCTTTTTGCCCAAATCATGTTGAACAGCTCTCTAAAAGTGCAATGTGAACTGCTTACTTCGATTCGAAATGATAGAAATAAGCACAGCATGCTACCAGAGAATCTCTCTAATGTAGGTCTGAGTCAACTTCTCTAAAGTGTAAAAAGTCATGACTGGAATGAAACGGATATATTTGGCACATTTGTTCACAATAACCCAAACAACGTCAAATCTCATTTTAGTCCATGGTAAATCCTTCCATAAAGTTCGTAGTAATGCGATCATACTTTCACTCTGGTATAGCTAATCTCTGAAGCAAACCCACCAGGTTTTTTATGCTCATACTTGACCTGATGACCATTCAAACACTGCAAAACCTGCCCAACAATGTCCTCCACCACCAATAATGCTAGTTTAAATCACGATACATTTCGTAATACTTGGATGAATAGAACACCATGAACAATGAGCCTTCTCAGGAATCAACTCCCTCAAACTATCCACATTAGGAACATAAATCTAACCCTGAAGTTGCAATACACCATCATCACCAATGACCACTTCCTTAGCACCATCTCAAAACACCGTGTCCATAAGTATAAGCAAATGGGGATCACCATACTAGCGAGCCTTAATGTGCTCAAACAAGAACGATTGTGCAACAACACAATCAAGAACTCTACTAGGCTCAAATATATCCAATCCCACAAACCCATTGGCAAAATCCTTAATATCTATAGCCAAAGGCCTCTCCATAGCTAGAGTAAATTCCAAACTCTACATACTCTCCGCCTTCTTACTCAATGCTCCACTACCACATTTATCTTTCCCGGATAATACAAAATAGTAATATCATAATCCTTCAACAACTCCAACCACATCCGCTAAGTCAAATATTTTTTCTTGAACAAATGCTGAAGACTCGAGTGATCAGTGTAAACCTCACATGACACACCATACATGTAATGCCTCTAAATCTTGAACGCATAAACAATAGTTGCCAACTTACAAAATTAACTAGATAGTTCTTCTCATTAGGCTTCAACTGGCGCATTGCATAGGCAATCACCCTACCATCTTACATCAACACAGAACCAAGGCCAACTCGCGAAACATCATAATATACAGTTTACATCCCCGATCTTGAGGGAAATACCAAAAATGGAGTTGTAGTCAAAGCAGTCTTGAGCTTCTAAAATCTCTCGTCCCATTCGTCATACAATTTGAACAGAGCGCCCTTCTGAGTCAACTTGGTTAATGGAGCTGAAATAAATGAAAATCCTTCGACAAAGTGATGTTAGTAGCCTTCCAAACCCAATAAACTTCTAATATCTATAGTTGTAGACAATCTAGGCCAACTCTAAACTACTTCAATCTTCTTCGGATCAAACTTGATACCATCAATAGACACCACACAACCCAAGAATGCCATCGAATTCAACCAAAACTCACACATAAAGACATTAGCATATAAGTTATTCTCCCTCAGAATTTGAAGCACAATCCCCAAATGTTGCTCGTGCTCCTCACCACTATGGGCATACACCAAGATATTACAAATGAATAAAATGACAAAAGGAATCCAAATATGATTGAAATACATTATTCATCAAATTCATGAAAGTTGTTGGGTGTATAAAGCCCTAATATTTAGATCGCTACTAATGTAAGATTACTTGGTTTGAAATCAAGTAGGACTTATTACGGTATGTAATGAAAGCTTTTGGTTTAGGAAGGATACAGTATGGGTAAGTGGTTACACATTTCCTTAAGCACTACATCTTTCATTTCTCGATTCACAATTGCCAATTCTTAGAGGCACTTTCTTTTCGTTGGGGACTAGAGAGACTTAACATCACTCTTTCTTGATCATTTCATTCTTTTTCTCCCTTTTTGATTTAGCAATGTTTAGGATTATTACCTCTTTTTGAATCCATCAGCCCTTCCACTTATTCACGTTTTGCATTTTTCTTTTTGTTCTTTTCTTTTCTTGCCTTCTCTTTCGTAGAGATCATTTATTTTCTCCTTTTGCGCCTTGATACCTTTTTCAAATTCCTCATAACTCCCCCCCAACTTACGTTTTAAGCCATTTGTTTCACAAGAGGGTTAAGGAAAGTCCGGGTGCCAAGAGAGGGTCATAACAAAATGGGTAAAGGCTTATAACATGGTTATCAAATGAGAAAGGCTAGAGGCTCAAAGGTTTTTACTAGGGATAACGACATTCGATGTTAATAGAAAGCTCAAATGGGCCAAAGAGAGCCTACAATCACTTCTCAAACCAAGCAAAACTTAGGATTTTGACTTGAAACACATTCGAGGCAAGTTCTAGACCCTTCGCATGGATACTTGGACTAGCAACAATTCATCTCACCCCTCATGTAACTAGATTGTACAAGAGGATAGATTCGAGAGCCTACAATGACCACATTCAAGTTTAAAGATCATTATGGTCCAATTAAACCACTCGATGATTACCAAAGTAAACTCAAGAGTCACAAAGTCACTAACTAGAGCTATTTATTTTAAAATCCTTGTCTCTAACCATAAGCATGTAGTTAAGTGTGTTGGTGCCAATTGAAGCATGGTTGACTCTTCGAGCATGACTTAATTAGGTCTTTTTATTTGTTACCATTACTATTATTACCTAAACACAAAAATGGACTCATTACCTTAAGAGGGTTGCCAGCCCATCCATTGTTGGGACGAGTCACCTGGTTCACACAACAACTACCTTTCGAAGAACTGTGGCATTAACAAACCAAAGGCTTATTATTTATTAAAACATAAAAAGAAGCTACTTAACAAAACAAGAACTAACATGGAAAAGATAAAGGAGCTAATAAGCAAAAACAAATATAAAGAAGCTAATGAGCAAAACTACCAAAGATAGAATGAATATACATATTAAGAGAGAGATAAGATAGTTAAATACAAATACGAAAAAGAAAAAGTATCATCAAATTATTATAGACCAAATGTATCAACTAAACTCCACCCTCCCTCCCCCGAATAAAAGTAAGCATTGTCCTCAATGATTATCAAAATAAGAGTAAAAGAGGGAAGGGTGAAGAGAAACTCCCTATGGCTCCTTGGAAATCTTTGTGTACCCGGGAATGTCATCATTCTCCAGATCAGCCGACTAGATCTCATCATCCTTGACTTTAGGTGTGGATAGGTTGTCGAACATCTCACGTACTGCCTTAGTAGTATTGGCAACAAGGTTTGGCTTTTCAGACCGGCCAGTTGGTGCTACTGGTGCAGATGGGGCTAAATGATCTGGCACAGACTGGTGCAGGCCAAGCAGCATGTGAAAGGGAAGGTCTCTAGCTGTGTCAATTCTGTTCACCTCTCTCCGGAGCTTATCCACTAACTTCTTACGGACCTGGGACTTCCTCATCTTCTTCATTTCCTTCCCCATCTGTTCAATCACCGACCTGTGTTTTACTAAGGTAGCCAGTATCATATTATAGTTCTCCAAGAGATTTATTAGTGTCTCATCAATGGTCGAGGGAACCTGAGGTGCCTGAGAAGTGGATTACGCTGCAATAGTACTAGACAAGTCACACAGCTTTGTAGTAGCTATCTGCATCCAGTTGTTGAGACTTAACATTGTCTGGGAGACTCGCAACACAGATAGTAGGCATGGGCACTTGCCTAAGAGCTGAGGTGGGAGTTGTAGTAGGGGCTATGGATGATGGTGGAGGCATAGCTGCGGTACTGGAGGAAGTCTCAAACGAAGTGGATGGAACATCAACTGTCTCAGATACCATGGCTGGCTCATCAGACTGGCCTGTGGTGGTAGGAAGCTGAACATTCTTTTTCGGGTTGCTCTCATCCATATGAGAATACCAATCAATAGGCTTCTTTGGCTTCACCTTTGTGTGAATGTCCCTTGGCTCTACCTTTGCATTGGTAAGATATTCTGTAATAGTGTTGGGATATGGATAGGACGAACTACCCTGACGTGCTATTAAAGATATGTTGGTCAACATCACGACACCCACATTGATTAGGAAATCGGCCACCCTTTTGCCTCAAAACTCAAAATGTTCCGCTGAATGGGAACCTCGGCGGCAATCCATGGTGGTGGTGGTCCTGGTGGTGCTCGAACCTTAGCTAACTAAGGTTGGACTTCCTTCCGCAGTGCACACTTCTCAAAATACTCTTTTAGCTCAACATCCTCAAATAATAAGTACACGTTTAGTGTATGCATCAAACCTCACCTTGAGGTTGTGCACTTTGGTCACCTTTGTCCCTTTCTTTATATGAGCCACATTGGCGTAAAATTCACGAACGATGTATTCCTTGACATCCACTACACTCTGGGTTAACCACATCCACCCCTTTCATGCCTGGAATTGTCTCAATATAGCTAGGTTATACCTCTCCAAACTCTTCATCAAAAACTGTCGCTCAAGAGTTAACAACCTTGCTGGCCACCACACCTCTTTATTCTTTGATATTTCAAGGCCGGGCGTTGTAGAATCTCCCCCTTTACAATCATCGGGGATATCAGATGTATCATGTGACTCGGGGACTAGTGTAGCCGATGGCTCAAAAACCTAACTTGAACTTTCTGATCCGTCGAAAGTACTGTAGGATGAAGACAGCTCATCCTTGAGCTAGTGTACGGCCCCGACTTTATGGTCGGTTGCTCCTAAACACAGGCTGAGTTGCCCTTTAACACTTCCCTAGATGGGACATATGAGTTGGTCTCGGAGAGGTCTGCACCTCTCCCTCTGTCGGTTGTTGTTTTTTTTTTTATTATCTTTGGCTGGCAAACGGTTAAGGCACTTTTGCCTTGACTCCGAGAAGGTTCACCTCTCCCTTTTGATATGCCACCACATCCTATGGATCGAACCATTATTTTTATCAAGTAAAGAAGATTGTTAGATGCAATTCAATATGTAAACATACACAGGAGACATGCAAATGAAGGATAAACCATAAGACACAGTAAGGGTGTACAGTTGGATTATGCTTGCGGGGAAAGTGACATGCAGTCTGCACAATTCCACTTGCGGTCATAGATGGAGACATGCGGATCGCACATTTGTGTTGTGCGGCCGCAGAAGTGAAGTGTGGTCCGCACAATTTGACTTGAGGTCGCACCTCTGAATCCCAAAAATGCCAACTCTCTGATGACAGAGAATTGTTAATGTGTGCCGCAAAAGGATGTCTATGGTCCGCACAATTTAACTTGCAGCCGCACATTGGAATCTCAAAGTAAGGACTTTATAATGATAGTAAATGTGTTGTTCTACCGTCCACGCATTTTAATTTGCGGCCGCAGATTCCTTCTTCACTTAGTTGCCCTAAATTCGACATTTGCGGACTGCACAAATTCACACGCGGCTGCAGATTTCAAAAGTTACGTACAAAGCTAATTCTTCTATTTAGGTTTTTCAATTTGTTGCACAATAAGATATGCAAATATTGTAAAAACATGAAATTATAATAACCCAATCCCATAGAGCATTTATCAAGTTAACTTAGTTCAGATTTACCCCATATGGATGCACAATTGAACTCGGATAACAAATGGCCTAAAAAGAACCAAAAAAACTACAAAAATTAAACTAACTAAAAGATTAACGTGAAATTGAAGTGTACCATATAGAGTGAGTGTAATGAGTGAATGATCAAAGTGGATGTGTGTGTGTGGACATATGAAATCTCCAAGAAAATTCAACAGAGCTCAATTTTTTTTTGTTCAGAGAGTGAAAAGTGTAAATTTGGCCTTGTTCCTCTATTTATACTAATGGTTCGCTAAGGGGAAGAAGGATGAGTGCGGTCGCACATTTTCATGTATGGTCCGCACTCTATTACCTGGGGACCTCATCTCATCTTTTTATTTGCGGTCGCACATTTTCATGTGCGGCCGCAAATTTCACGTACAATCGCAGATCGACCTATGCACTGACAGGCTAAAACTTCAGAGAGTTGGTATTTTCAACATCTTGATTGTGCGGTCCGCAAGCTAAATGTGCCGCCGCAATGCTCTTTTGCTATAGCACCAACAAATGTGTGGTCCGCACAATTAAAATGCGATATGAATTCCTTAGAACACTTAGCCATAATTTCTTCCACAATTCCTACAAGTCACACTCGGCCATGCAGCGAAAGGCAATGAAACATGGGTTTCCTCCTAAGAAGCGAAAAATGACTGCCACCACGTGACTATCTCCAACCTTTCCCAAGTAGCGCTTTACCCGACGATTATGACTTGGAATACTTCATTATGTTTGTTCTTCAAGTCTAATGCACCAAAAGGTGTCACACCCATAATTTCAAATGGACCACTCCATTTAGATTTTAGCTTCCCGTCAAAACATCATCATTCTTGAGTTAAACAACAATACAAGATCGCCCATATTGAACTCTTTATTCCAAATGTATGCTCTAGTTCCACTGGAAGACGACAAGCTTTTTCGAACACCAACCGGTATGGTGACATACCGATAGGTGCTTTGTAAGCCGTCTGATAAGCCCATAATACATCATCAAGATTCTTAGACCAATCCGTCCGATTAGCATTCACCGTTTTGGACAAAATACTATTATCTCCCGGTTGGAGACTTTCACTTTCCCACTAGCTTGTGGATGATAGGGAGTCGTGACTTTGTAAGAAACACCATACTTGCCAAGTAAAGTGTCGAAAGCCTTGTTGAAAAAATGTGACCCCCCCCCATCGCTTATAATTGCACATGGAGTCCCACACCTTGTGAAAATATTCTTCTTCAATGTCACGACCCCAGTTCGCCCTCCGTGAACTATCGTGACGGTACCTAGTCTCTATGACTAGGTAAGCCTAACAAATACGAAAATAAATAAATTGCGGAAGAAATAATTAAAAACCAAAATAACAAAATGGAACAGTGTTTAAGATACCTCTTGGCATATACAATACAAGTTCTCGAAACTTAACAACATTTCCCAAAACCATGGACTCGCATGGTTGTTTAAGAGGCGTACCGGACTCCCATGGCTCCTGGGTGTTTGTTTCCATAATTTCATGGATAGATCTCAAAGGGATCTGGTCCAGTCCTTGCTCAACCTCTATCTCTGGTCTTTTTTCGGCCACCCATGTCCGTTCGAGTCAGATCCATGGCTTTTCTGTCTAGATTGGTAACTTTTCAAAGTCTTTCTCACTTTTTTTTGGGGTTCTCTGAAACCCTAGCTTTTAAGATCTTTCGATTTTCTTTCATATCTATATTAGATCTGTGTATGTTATGAACTTCTTGACGTTTTCTCAAAAGTTCTTCGATTTTCTTTCAAGTGACTCTTCGTTTTCAAACTAGGGTTTCTCAAAACATTTTTTAAAGAACTTTTCTCCAATTTTCAGTGTTGCTTTACTATGTTTAAATGATTTGCTTATGTTTTTCTTCTATTTGGTTCATCGTGTTAAAACCCTAAGTGTTTTGTTCTACTTGGGGTTCTGAAACTCTTTGTTTATTTTATACGCATGCTGGTTTTGACTGAGTTCCTTGTGTTTAGATCCTCTTCTTCGTTTAACTTGACTGATTTTTAAACTCGGCTCTGTCAAAACCTTAATTCGTTATAAATCTTTTCTTCACTTATTGCTATGGGTTTAAAGATTTTTCTTGTTTCTATGTGTTGATCTCCTTTACCTGTTACTATGTTTTCTTCACTTTTGATTCTGTGTGATTACTTGACCTTGTTGACTACTGTGCTTCGAGTAGGTCACTTTTACTACTCGATCCTAGCTTACTCCTGCTACTACTGTATGTTTAATTTGCTCTTTTTTGTCAATATGTTTGACCCTGCATGTCTAATATGCTTGTTCATTCCTTGTTATTTATATGTTGAAGTGCAGAATCATGATTCTCTCTTGATTGGTCTTGATTTCCTCAATGTTACGACTGATTGCAAATGTTTTCTTATAAAACCCCTAATTCCACCCGTTTGTTTGAATTGATTGATTTCTTTCCTTTATTTGCTGTGATATTGTACCCCTGCTGAATATTTTCCCCAATTAAGTATATTTTGTACTTAGACTCAATTATTTACCATATACTTTCAATATCCCCTATATGGTTAGAAATCAATCTTTCTCAAACTAATTTCTTTCCATAATTAACCCTATTAGTATCCGTTTGAGCAGTAATCCCTTAATTAAAGGGAAGTGCTTGTGTTAATTGATTTTGATTGTGATTATTTCCATGTTTGTGTTAAAACCTTACTTATTACCTTATTATGTACTCGTTTTCAAAACTATAAATACCCCAATGCTTTCACTAACAAGACACGAATAACTGAGTTCAAAAACACACACTTATACATTCAAACTCTCTTTCTTATCTCTATTACTTGTGCTATTGCCTTGTCTAGCCGGCTGAAAGCCAAGGCTAGACTTTGGAACACTGATTGCCTTACTTCTTTTTCTGCACTCTACTCCTTCAACTAATTGCCTTAGGGCAATAATAACATTGGTACAAAGGTTGTATTCACAAAGTTATATTCTGAAAATTCTGCAACCCATGCATATATTTAGAAATCATGCCTTAGGGACTATGTTTCATTAACAACCCTGCCATTTGCATATGCATATTAGATATCCTGTCTAGGATCCTATTTGCATTTCGTCCAAACGCCTAGTTCACTACTGATTCATGAAAAGATGTAAACTAATAATTTTCGCAATATGTCCTTCTGAATAAAATTAGCAACAATTTCTGCGATTAGAACAGCATGTTTTAGGTAATAACAATCTGCAACTGTCTTAATAACGCTGAATAACTACTACATATAGTTTTACACCTAGGCAAGCCTTAGGTAATAACCTGACAAAAAACAGAACTGCCTTTGTTTACTGCTACAACCAGCAGGCAGGCCTGATTCAGACTTCTTATCTGAGTCATGTAATAAATTTGGTTCTGCTTCAACAACTTAAACACTCCGCTTTACGATTTTAAATTCAGACCTTAACTGTGTATAAGTCATACTGCCTGTGTGCATTATCTGTGGATGTATAACTGAGCCTTTTATTTGCTTACATGTTTCCCCCTAATTATAATCTTATATGTTTTGTATGTCGCTTAGCATTTTTGCCTTTAAACCTGAGGTCTGCCTAGAACCTCCTTCTTTTAGGAATAGGAGTCCTAAAATTCCTCCGGAACTGATAGGAAGGGGCGGTAGCAGCATGCAATAAGAATCGAGACCAACCATTGCTCTAATTACCTTTACGGGGTGGGAAAGGGTAGATATGGATATGATAACCGGTGCGCTAATGCCACGTGTAGCCCCTCTTTTGAGGAGTGTCATACCGGGTATTGCATTGACGTGATCCATATTACAAATAAACCTAGGACCCCCATCCCTCTTATATTCTCTAGTGTGTTTAATCTATAACTCCTTTCAAAATTTCGCCTTTCCATAATGGTTTTCAAACTCTTGTGTGTTTAAATTTAAATCCCCTACTATTTGAGGCAATACTTGCCTATTTGCTAATTGTACAAATTCACAAAAACTGTCTGGCCGGGAACCACACTAGTGGATCCTGAGGGGTGCCTAAAACCTTCCCCTTAGGATAATTTCGAGCCCTTACCCTATCCATGGTTATCAAATGTAGTTATAGTTGAACCTTATAGGTGCCCTAACGCATCTTTAAATCGTTAGGTGGCGACTCTTCAAAAAACCCAATTCCCAAAAGGAAATGAGTCATTACACCCTATGAATGTCGAAACTTGAACTCCCCTCTGATTTCTGCGGAGGGAAAAGGGGGCGCGACAGCGTGGCGACTCTGATGGGGACATTTAGGTTTTTACCATTTCAGATTGTTCTTTTGAATTTGTACCTCCCTATGTGCAATTACTTGTTTAATTTCTGTAAGCATTTAATTTCTTCTTCAAAAGCAAAACTGACCTATCTTCCTTGTTTCCTTCCTTTATTGCTGCTTTAAATTATAAAACTGTTGTATTTATCGCTTTCTTAACGTGCAAATACATGTTAACATCCTTTTAATTATTTCATAATCATGCTCAACATCATACTCCATTCGTTCCAAACAAATACTATAGCAACACTTGATGAGTGGTTGCGCTTTTCCTATATCATTACCCCCTAAATTTGGAAAGGCATATTTGCGGTAAAACTAGTCGATCAGCGGTGCAGTCGACGGTTCCGTGCCTTCCCCCTTGAGTTTTCCGCTCAAGGGTATCAGTCTAAAATCCCATAGAAACCTTACTCTGTTTAAATTGTGTATGCATCATGGTCAAATCTAGTCGGGTCAGTTATGTTGTCCACATAATGATCCTTTAAGATAGCCTTGTCCAAAAGTCCACTGGGTTTCCCTAAACTCAAACGGACAACATCACGTTCTATGCATTTATTTGGAGAACTAAATGCTTCATGCTAATTGTTGATGTTAAATAGTCGAGTTTGGTGGGGGTAGGGTCTAACCCTTTTGTTTTGCAGAAAATGAGGCATGAGGTCCCCAGTTTCGGTATGATTAGCATGCCCCCACTCTTGCAAGACTGATGGAGGAGTTTTCCATCAAATGACCAAATCAATGAGTGGAAAGAGTGGGCTGCCAAAGCTAACAAAAAGTTGGAATATCTAGAATACAGTCTTGGAATTGGAAGGAAAAGTGAGGAAGAGAGTCGCCGACTGCCAGAAAGCTGAAGGAAACGAAGGAGAACACCTGGCAAAGGCATTTTTACAGGTGAACCTATGCGATCTGGAGGATTTGATCAACGAGAGCATTCAACCTGAGGAAGGTCCTTCTGGGACCAAATAGATAGGAATTTATCTTTTTCGCTTTATAAATGTAATAAGGCCAATGGCCATTAGTGACCTTTATTCCTTGCTTATTTAGTGTCATTTTGGAATTTATCTATTTTTATCAATAAAATGAGGTATTTAGCATTCTAGGTTCTCCAAATTAATTTGTCGCTAGGCCTACCTCGGGCACAAAAAGTTTCCCAAATTAGGACACGCTTTACATTCCAGCACTATGTGTTTAAATATTGCAATACATTTTATAATCCTTACTAACTTGATTACCTTTTGTTTTATTATTCCCCTTACTAAAGGTTAGTTTGTGTACTCTGGCATCATCATCTTATTTCACAAGTTCCAAGGGCCCTCCACCCACTCCTCCTCTTAGTCCTATTAAAGGCAAGAACAAAGGCAAAATGGAAGATTTGAACAACATCAGGAAGGAGAACACAGTTGAATGGGTAGAGGCCACTGATAGCCAGGGTATTCGGGTTCCTAACGAGAATGTGTCACCACTTGAACAGAAACTGTTGAAATTCCAGGAAGAGCTTGATCAGGTTCGGAATCTGGCAAGCCTATCATTTTCCCTCAGCAACCCAGATATCAACTTCCCCAACACTCAAAACCCTACACCTCCTCAAAACATCCCAAAATAGCAAAATCATCCTGCTCCTCACCATCATATTGCTCCCCAAAGACCCAATACAACATTTGCCATATCCCAAACAACATTCCACTACTCATCCCAGAACCTCAAAACTCCACAAATGACCATTTCCACACCCACGACCCAGGCCACCATAACACTCCTATCTACATGGAGACCATGCCACACTCCACCCAACCTATCTCCAGCACACCTGAGTCTGATGAAAAGGATCTTCTTATTAGGAACCTGGCTGAGGAACTTAAGAAATTGACTAGCTGGATTCAGGGCATTGAGGGAAGTAAAGGAATCGAGGGGCTAAAATATGAGGATCTTTGCATATAGCCTGATGTCGAACTGCCCGAGGGATACAAACCTCCTAAGTTCGAAATGTTTGATGGTACGGGTGATCCAAGGGTCCATCTGAGGACATACTGCGACAAGCTAGTTGGAGTAGGGAAAGACGAGAGAATCCGCATGAAGCTGTTCATGAGATGTTTGAAAGGAGATGCATTATCTTGGTACATCAGCCAAGATCCCAAAAAGTGGTCAAGATGGGTAGGCATGGCATCTAATTTTATGGATAGATTCAGGTTTAATACAGAGAATGTGCCAGACGTGTTCTATATTCAGAATCTAAAGAAGAAGCCCATAGAGATGTTTCTAGAGTATGCCACTCACCGGAGGTCCGAAGCTTCTAAGGTCAGACCTGCCTTAGAAGAGGAGCAAATGAACAAGTTCTTTGTCCGGGCTCAGGACCCGCAGTATTATGAACGGCTGATGAAGATTGAGAACCACAAGTTTTTCGACATTATCAAACTAGGTGAAAGAATTGAAGAAGGTATCAAAAGCGGTATGGTTACAAACTTCGAGGCCTTGCAAGCTACAAATAAGGCCTTACATCCGGGTGGTGTGTCCAAAAAAAGGGACGTAGGGGCCGTGATGGTTGCACAAAGGACCAAATCTCCCCTCAAATACCAAACTTATCCAACACCTCCACTCACATACCAGCCAACTCCAAATTACTAAGCATCTTCACCCTCATACCAAGCTCCACCGCCCACTTATCAATCACCTCCACCTCCTACATATCAACCTACCTCACCCAGATACTCCCAACCTGTGCATGTCTACCAAACCTATAATGCTCAACCATCCCACTATCAATTACCTCCTACACGCCAAAACTTCCCTAAACCTCGACCCAATTTTGATTGCAGACCTCCAAAACAGAACACAGCCATCACTGAACCCATTAACCAGTTGTATGAGAGACTTAAAGTCGCTGGTTATGTCACCCCCATCTCTGCTGCAACCCCTAAGAACCCTTCTCAGTGGGTTAACCCAAACAAATCATGTGCATACTACTCCGGCATGAAAGGGCACACCATTGATGAATGTCGTTCCTTGAAAGACAAGATCCAGTCTTTAATTGATAACAAGATTATTGTGGCAAAGGAACCTGCTCCAAATGTCCATAACAACCCTCTGCCAGACCATAAGGGTGGAGGTATCCACATGATTAAAGTAGAAGATGATTGGATCCCGAGGGACCAATCGGGTTGATCACAGAAGGTGATGACCCAAAGAAACCAATAATTACTCTCAATCCAATCATAGTCCAGATTTAACCATCTGAGGACGCTGAGGTGAATATGTCTGTACCACTTGAGTTTGAAACAAAGGCACCAGCACCAATTGAGGTTGAATTCGTGTCTCCGGCAAATGCACCCGCACCATTTGAGGTTGACATTTTGCCGCCCAAGGCACATGCTCCGTTCGGAGTAAGGATAGACATGCCGATCCCAGTGTTAATGTCGACCATGACACCATTCCATACAAAGGTTGTACCCTGGGACTATATAGCCGAGGCGAGGAGGAAAGGCAAGGTCAGGTTCGAAAAGACTGTTGCAGCATAGGGTATGACATGAACTGGTAGAGTTTATACCCCTAAACATCTAGCTGAGTCAAGCAAGCAGGCCTCCAATTGGCCACCCATCATTGAGACAGGTCCAGACAACCTTTGGAGGAAAATACAAGCCAAGGAGTATTCGGTCATCGACCAATTAAATAAGACGCCAGCACAAATATCCATTCTTTCTTTGCTGCAGAATTCTGAGGTACACAAGAATGCTCTGTTAAAGGTGCTGAGTGAAGCATACTTACCAAGCAACATCACTGGCAGGGAAATGGCTAACATAGTAGGACAAGTGTTGGAGAGCCATAAAATCACCTTTCATGAGGATGAGCTGCCACCTGAAGGGTTAGGGCACAACAAAGCACTGCACATCACCCTTCAATGCGAGGACTATTTCATCACCAGAATCCTGATCGATGGAGGTTCCAGTCTCAATATTTGTCCGCTGGTAACACTTAATAAGTTGGGTAAAGGAATACACGAGATAAAAGATGGAGCTATCAATATGAAAGCCTTCGATGGTTCCCTTAGGCCCACCATTGGTGAGATTATTCTATGCTTACAGATGGGACTAACATGGTTCGATGTTGATTTCCAGGTGATAGACGTGCTAGAATCTTACAACTTACTACTGTGACGGCCATGGATTCATGCCGCAAGGGCCGTAGCATCAACACTGTATCAGGCAGTAAAATTCGAATGGAATCACCAGGAAGTGATCATTCACAGTGACGGTAGTAACCCTATATACAGTCGTCAGACCATTTCGGCGATCGAGGGAAGAAGGAAATTGGGTGGAGAGACTTACCACCACATCGAACGGGTCAATGCTATCGACAAAGACAAATGGTGGGATAACAAAATCGAGAGTATACTGAAATGGAGTGGTACGAAACTAGCAAGGGGCTCGGCAAGAACCTCCAAGGAATCGCTAAGCCCATAAAACTCAAGAAACATGGCACTACCTTCGGTTTGGGATATGACTACACCTAGGAAGAATTCAACAACTGGTCGCCAGTATGGCGTGGTCCCTACTATCCACTGGAGCAGCCAATACCGCATCTGGAGCAGACTTTCCAACAGTCCGACATTGTTTATGGGTCAGATGAAGAAAAAGCACTGGCATCGGTGAAGAACTTGTTCCTAGAAGACAATGATATGGATTGTTGTGTTGTTCTCAAGGAGGGGGAGGAAGGCCCTTCCATATAGGTTGTAAGTAGAGGGGCACACCTCAATAACTGGACCATTAGGACAACCAGAGCCCGATGAGCCTTGTGGTAGCAAGGCTAAAACAAGCATTATCCATTGCTTTACTAAATGATTTTCTTTTCACATTTTCAATTCCAGCAATAAGATCTTCAATGTTCAAAACAGTTATGCAATTTATCAAAGCATTTGACTTTTCTTATGAATCAACACTCATTATCGTTTTCTCTCATTACTCTACTTATACAGCATTACTATTACTTATCTGGATGAACCAATAACTGTGACATGCAATGAGACAACGCAACAAATGGACATTGATTCAGAGGAGGATGACATACCTGACGAGATTGTCAAAGAAGTTGAGAATTTTGAGAGCATACCTAAGTCCAACCTAGACGAGACCGAAATTATCAACCTGGGAGATGCAGAAAATGTCAAGGAAACACGAATCAGCGTTCACCTATCGCCATCAGAAAAGAAATAATACACAGAGTTTCTAAAGGAATATGAGGACATATTCGCCTGGTCGTATGATGACATGACTGGTCTAAGTACGTCTATTGTGGCTCACAAACTGCCGACCGATCCGACATGTCAACCGGTTCAGAAAGTTCAAGCCTGATATGAGTTTGAAAATCAAGGAAGAAGTCACCAAGCAGGTCAAAGAGAATGTTCTCAGTGTAGTAGAATACCCGACATGGTTAGACAACATCGTGCCAGTGCCAAAGAAGGAAGGGAAGGTCAGAGTCTGTGTTGACTACCAGGATCTCAATCGGGCTAGTCCAAAAGACAACTTTCCTTTGCCAAATATACATATTGTGATTGACAATTACACCAGGCATGACCTACAATCATTTGTAGATTGCTTCGATAGTTATCATCAGATCTAGATGGACGAAGAAGATGTTGAGAAAACGGCTTTCATTACGCCGCGGGTAATGTACTATTACAAGATGATGTCATTCGGCCTGAAGAATGCAGGGGCCACCTACATGAGGGCCATGACTACCATTTTCCATGATATGATACATAAGGAGATAGAGGTATATGTAGATAATGTTATCATCAAGTCCAAGAAGGACACTGATCATATGGAAAATCTGAGGAAGTTCTTCAATAGACTGCGAAGGTACAACCTGAAATTGAACCTTGCGAAGTATGCATTTGGGGTTCCTGTTGGGAAATTGCTTGGGTTTATTGTGAGTCACCGAGGAATAGAAATGGATCCATCAAAAGTCAAAGCCATTCAAGAACTGCCACCGCCAAAGAACAAGAAGGATGTGATGAGTTTTTTGGGAAGGCTCAACTACATCAGTCGATTTATAGCACAATCTACAGTTATTTGTGAGCCAATCTTTAAGATGTTGAAGAAGGATGCCGCTACCAAATGGAATGATGACTTCCAAAAGGCTTTCGACAGAATCAAGGAGTACCTGTCAATGCCACCAATATTAGTCCCGCCCGAGCCAGGTAGACCCTTATTACACTACCTTGCAATATTGGATGGAACTTTCGGTTACATTCTGGGGCAGCAAGATGAAATGGGGAGGAAGGAGCAGGCCATTTATTATCTCAGTAAGAAGTTCACCTCATACGAGGCCCGGTATTCTCTATTGGAGCGCACCTGTTGTGCTTTGACCTGGGTAGCTCAGAAACTAAGACATTACTTATGTGCTTATACTACATATCTCATATCGAGGGTGGATCCTTTAAAGTACATCTTTCAGATGCCCATACCCACTAGAAAGCTAACCAAGTGGATGGAGAATATGAACCCCTAAAAATGTATTTTCTTGGTTAAGAGGTATCATTCATAGGAGAAGACATCGCAGAATCCTATGATGGTTGGAGAATGTTTTTCGATGGAGCAGAAAATTTCAAAGGAGTTGGCATAGGAGCAGTCCTAGTATCAGAAATCGGTCAGCATTATTCGGTGTCCGCCAAACTCAGGTTCCCGTGCACCAACAATATGGTCGAGTATGAAGCCTGCATTTTAGGACTCAAAATGGCCATTGACATGAACGTTCAAGAGCTGCTAGTAATTGGAGATTCAGACTTACTTATACATCAGGTACGAGAAGAATGGGCAACCAAGAACTTCAAGATACTCCCGTATCTGCATCATGTATAAGAACTGAGGAAAAGGTTCACGAAGACGGAGTTCCAACACGTTCCCAGAGTCCAGAATGAGTTCGTTGATGCATTGGCTACCCTGGCATCTATGATACAACATCTAGACAAAAATTTCATCGATCCTATTCCAGTAAAGATCCATGATCAGCAAGCTTATTGTGTCCATGTTGAAGAAGAAGCAGGCGGAAAGCCTTGGTTTCATGATATCAAGGAATATTTGGAAAAAGGAGAGTACCCAGACCTTGCAAATCCCACTCATAAATGCACACTTCAGAGATTGCCCAACAACTTCTTTCACAGCGGAGGAACTCTGTATAGGAGGACTCCTGATTTGGGATTACTAAGTTGTGTCGACGCAAAGGAAGCATCCACACTACTAGAGGAAATTTATGATGGGACCTACGGTCCATATATGAACAGTTTTGTCTTAGCAAAGAAGATACTCCGGGCTGGTTACTTTTGGATGACCATGGAAACAGACTGCATCCAATATGTCCAGAAATGCTACCGCTGTCAGATACATGTAGACATGATAAAGGTACCTCCAAATGAGCTTAATGAAACAAGCTCATCATGGCCGTTCGCCGCTTGGGGGATGGATGTTATTGGACCAATCGGGCCTGCCGCTTCCAATGGACACAGGTTTATCCTGGTAGCCATAGACTATTTCACCAAGTGGGTAGAAGCAGCATCTTACAGAGCAGTGACTAAGAAAGTCGTGGCAGACTTTGTTTGCGACCGTGTTGTTTGTCGATTCGGAATTCCAGAGTCAATCATTACTGTTGATGGCTCTAACCTCAACAGCGACTTGATGAAACTTATGTGTGAAACTTTCAAGATCAGACACAAGAATTCCACAGCCTACAGGCCTCAAATGAATGGAGCTGTAGAAGCCGCCAACAAGAATATCAAAAAGATATTGAGGAAAATTACAGAGAAGCATAAACAGTGGCACGAAAAGTTATCATTTGTTCTATTGGGGTATCACACCACAATCCGCACATCAACCGAGGCAACCCTCTATATGTTGGTTTATGGTATAGAGGTTGTCATTCCCACTGAAGTATAAATTCCTTCTCTAAGGATCATACAAGAAGCTGAGCTCAATGACGCAAAGTGGGTAAAAAGCCGTTATGAGCAACTAGCCCTTATAGACGGGAAGAGAATGAACGCAGTTTGCCATGGTCAACTCTATCAGAGCAGAATGTCCAGAGCCTTCAACAAAAGAGTCAAGCCAAGACAGTTCACACCGGGGCAGCTGGTGTTAAAGAAAATTTTCCCGCATCAAGATGAAGCCAAGGGGAAGTTCTCTTCCAACTGGCAGGGTCCATACATGGTTCATCGGGTTCTAATAGGCGGAGCCCTCATACTTGCAGAAATGGATGGAGAAGTCTGGCCAAAGCCGACTAATTCAGATGCAGTCAAGCGTTACTATGTGTAATCTTTATGCTTTCCTTATGTGATGTAAATTGAACTACGCCTGATCTGATTCTCATTTAAGAGGGGATACGTAGGTAGCCCTATGGGTTCGATCACAATTCAATAAAAAATTCATTTCCCCTCGCAATTGGAAACTGGGGAAGAATATTGAGGAGGACCCTCAAAATTCCGAAGTAATTTCAGCCGATCGCCGCACGAGTAACAGTCAGAAGCATTAACCCATCAAACTAAGGCAAAATTTTGAGGAGGACCCTCAAAATTCTATAGCAGGAGAGGTTGTAATGTCCCGAACCACGTCACAGTCGTCGGTTCATCTAAAAATTATTTTAATTATACACTTATGTCATACTTTTACAAAATTATTGCATGTTTATTATTGAAACTGCTTTGTTTAGCAACACTACCTCAATGATACACACAGTATCACCATATTAAAGCCGAGAAGGTCAAGCAGAGCCAGCGGGGACACGAACTAACCTCCCCTTACAAAACTCACGATTTTTCTTTGGATGCAGGCACTAGGATTGCAAAATCTTTAAACACACTATACGCCCATGGAACAAGCGTCGTTCGAGAATACGACTCTCCAAATCATTGCACTTGCCAACATTTACTATCAGCAGCACAAGTAATGCTCCGCAGTCACAATGCTCCCATTAATCAATGCTTCCATCTGCTATCAGTTAAGAAAACTCTGTTGTCATTTGATATCTTATTTCTTGCATAAGGCTGCCATTCTGCCTTCCGAGACTAAATGTTGTCTCCATCTATATTTGCATTGCATAAGGCTACCATTCTGCCTTTCGAGACTAAACACTGTCTCCATCTCCATTCGCATTGTATAAGGCTACCATTCTGCCTTCTGAGACTAAACGTTGTCTCCATCTACATTTGCATTGCATAAGGCTACCAGTATGCCTTCCGAGATTAAGCTCTACCTCCATATGCATCTTCATTGCATAAGGCTACCATTCTGCCTTCCGAGACTAAGCGTTGTCTCCATCTGCATTTCTGCGTAAGGCTACCATTCTACCTTCCGAGGTTAAGCTCAACCTCCGATAGCATTTGTATCTTTGCATAAGGCTATCATTCTGCCTTCCGAGATTAAGCTCTACCTCCATCTGCATCTGCATTGCATAAGGCTGTCGTCCTGCCTTCCGAGGTTAAGCTCTACCTCCATCTGCATTCGCACCTTTGCATAAGGCTATCATTTTGCCTTCAGAGGCTAAGCTCTGCCTCTCATTTTTTCCGAAACTAAGCATTGTCCCAAGAACTATTTATTTCGCTTTTCTTACGGGCTAAGCTCTGCCCTTCAATTCGCAAGACTAAGCTCTGTCTTGTCTGCATCATACTACTGCATCTTTCATGGGTTGATACAGTGCCAACTCATCCAAAGGCGTCATTGTTCAGAGGCACCATCTTCATAGCCCGAGGACACCATGTCATGGCTTACGGATCCCTCTCAATCTTTTGCATATCATTATTCAAAGGCGTCATGGTTCGGAGGCACCATCCTCACAGCCCGAGAACATTATTTCATGGCCTATGAATCCCTTATCATACACTTCATGGCGCAGGATATCATGGTCTAAAGACGTCATCCTCATCGTCCGAAGACGACATTCATGGTCCAACAGGAATTTTCATCATGTTTAAATTTATGCACAATATATGCTTGTATTATTTCTAATTGCAGGTAAACCAGCGATCAACAGCCATCCCGGTAGGAGCAATCCCTCTCCAGTTCCCGCACCCTTATAGAACCCAACCGTTCTCGTAAACCTTATCACTCAGCCGACCCTAGATATTGCGTCCGTTCTTGGAACCGTCTTCATTGGTATACTCCGCCGATGGATCCTGAACTACATACGGCCTAATTCCTGTAAAACCAAGGATATGTAGGTATCTCATAAGCTAGGGTGTGGCCTAACTTCTTCGAACCATTTCGTTTGGTCAAAATTGGACATCATTTCTTTACCCAGAAACTCTTTCATTCTTCCCGGGTAAAGAGAGGCAGCTGTTGATACCAAATTTTTTCATATATATTTTCAATATGAAAAATAACTTCAAAATAACATATATATATGCATATATAAGCATGCCCAAATATTTTATTATTTTTTCATAATATTTTAAGGTTTTTAAATTGATTTATTTTTTTTCATCCATAAAATCCCAATAATTATGTCTAAAATTATTATTTTTGATGATTCATTAATTGAATTTTTATATTTATGCCAAAATATGGCTAAGGTAAGTTTTACATATTTTACAATTTTATTTAGTATTTTTAAAGCTAAATTGCATATAATTGCAATATTAGCCATTTTAAGGTTTAATTGTGTTTTGTATTCATAAAATTGAGTCTTGTATTTTTATTTTTTTAATTATATATTATAAATCATTTTATTCCTTTAGATTGGTTTTTCAGAAATTATTTATTATTTTTATAAAATTAAAAGGGGAAAATTGGCTATTTAAATAACAGCCTCTTTTGTATTTCAATTCTAGCCCAAATCGGACCGTAATTCCCCCGACCCAATTCCAATTAAAACGTGCCCCTAACCCAATTAAATCCAACCCAAACCCGGATCCCCACCTACCCCTTTTGACCTAGGCCGTTGATCATTCAGATCAACGGCCATCTTTGCCCCTTACCATTTTTAACCCAAAACGACCCCTAACCTAAATCATTTCTCACCACCCACCTCCCTTGAATCCCCTTCCTCTCAAACTCTCTTTGCAAACTCACCTAAACCCTAGCCATCGCCACCCAATTCCACCCTAATTCTTTCAATCCCTACCTAATCCATGGACTTCCATGGCTGTTTAATAGGCGTACCGGTCTCCCATAGCTGCTGGGTGTTTGTTTCTGTGATTTCATGGATATATCTCAAAGGGATCTGGTCCAGTCCTTGCTCAACCTCTATCTCTGGTCTTTTTCCGGCCACACATGACCGTTCGAGTCAGATCCATGGCTTTTCTGGCTAGATTGGTAACTTTTCAAAGTCTTTATCACTTTTTTTTGGGTTCTCTGAAACCCTAGCTTTTAAGATCTTTCGATTTTCTTTCAGATCTATCTTAGATCTGTGTTTGTTATGAACGTCTTGACGTTTTCTCAAAAGTTCTTCGATTTTCTTTCAAGTGACTCTTCGTTTTCAAACTAGGGTTTCTCGAAACTTTTTTTTTAAAGACCTCTTCTCCGATTTTCAGTGTTGCTTTACTATGTTTAAATGATTTGCTTATGTTTTTCTTCTATTTGGTTTATCGTGTTAAAACCCTAAGTGCTTTGTTCTACTTGAGGTTCTGAAACACTTTGTTTATTTTATACGCATGCTGGTTTCGACTGAGTTCCTTTTGTTTAGATCCTCTTCTTCGTTTAACTTGTCTGATTCTAAAGTTCTTTTTTTTTTAAACTCGGCTCTGTCAAAACCTTAATTCCTTATAAATCTTTTTTTCACTTATTGCTATGTGTTTAAAGATTTTTCTTGTTTTTGTGTGTTGATCTACTTTACTTGTTACTATGTTTTCTTCACTTTTGATTCTGTGTGACTACTTGACCTCGTTGACTACTGTGTTTCGAGTAGGTTTCTTTTACTACTGAATCCTAGCTTACTCCTGCTACTATTGTATGTTTAATTTGCTCCTTTTTGTCAATATGTTTGACCTGCATGTCTAATATGCTTGTTCATTCTTTGCTATTTATATGTTGAAGTGTAGAATCATGATTCTCTCTTGATTTGTCTTGATTTCCTCAATGTTACGACTGATTGCAAATGTTTTCTTATAAAATCCCTAATTTCACCCGTTTGTTTGAATTGATTGATTCCTTTCCTTTATTTGTTGTGATATTGTACCCCTGCTGAATATTTTCCCCAATTAAGTATATTTTGTACTTAGACTCAATTATTTACCCTATACTTTCAATATCCCCTATATGGTTAGGAATCAATCTTTCTCAAACTGATTTCTTTCCTTAATTAACCCTATTAGTATCCGTTTGAGCAGTAATCCCTTGATTAAAAGGAAGTACTCGTGTTAATTGATTTTAATTATGATTATTTCCATGTTTGTGTTAAAACCTTACTTGTTACCTTATTCTCTACTCATTTTCAAAACTATAAATACCACAATGCTTTAACTAACAAGACACGAACAACTGAGTTCAAAAACAAACACTTATACATTCAAACTCTCTTTCTATTCTCTATTACTTGTGTTATTGCCTTGTCTAGCCGGCTGAAAGCCAAGGCTAGACTTTGGAACACTGATTGCCTTACTTCTTTTTCTGCACTCTACTCCTTCAACTGGTACATTCCTAATTTTAATTTTGAGACTCGACCTATGTGTTCTTTTGCTGTAAATCACTACCTTTTTTTAACTTAATAGCTCATGTTGTTGAGTTGTACTGTTTGTTTACTGTTTTACTCAGCATGTTTAAAATTTTGCCCTCTTCTGGAAGTGATCAGCATGTTTACCCGTTCCTGTTTCTATCCTTCAACTAGTGTTCCTATAATGTGCCTAATGCATGACTAATTGTGTGTTTCTACTTTGGGTCCTCTATGTCCCAAACCCCTATCACTTCCATGTGTCTATTTCTGACTGGTTTGGGATTATGCCAGCATCAGCTATTGTTGTGCATGTCCAAACCAGACCCCTACTGGGGTTATGAGTTTATAGACCAATGTCTGTGTGTCCCCAAGTCCCTTGACCCTTTTGTGTGACTACTGATTCTGTGTTTGAGTGTTGTTTACTACTACAACTGATTTCAAATCACCTCTGTCGCTGATTATTTTCAAAAAATGGACTTGCCAGTCCAGTTTTAAACAAACTCTTTTCCAAACTATGTTTCCTGCACTTTCACTATACTCTTAGAATATAGGTTCTGCCTATCTTGTGTGAGCCTTGCTTTGGGACCCTTGAGCTCCCTCTTAACTTGGACACATAAGAGCTGGCTCTTCCATACTGCACTTACTCTGTTTGGTTATGCAAATCTGGGTGTGAGCACTGCCCGGGATCCCTTGAGGTCCTTAGGGAACTCTAACACACCCAGATATGAGAAAGACTTTGGAATAACATTGGCATTTGAGGTGGTTTATTCCATAACTCAAAGAGGAAGTCAGAATCAGGCTTCCTATGGTTGTAACTTCTTATTTTTACATTTTTCTTATGTAATTCAATCGTTTGGTTTGTAATAATTTGTAAACAAGTATGGGGTTGGCTAGTGAAAAGGGATGGGAAATATGCATTTTATATTTGTTAAAGGGTAGAAAACATGTTACTAGGTTTACATTCCTAATTTTGCAATAGAAACCATGTCTAGGAATTCATACAATGCATTAGGAATCATGTTCTTAGGATTCATGTTTCTTACTTTCAGCATCTCATTCATTAATCCATGCTTTATCTCTATTGCTTAGAAATCCTGCTCTTAGGGCAATAATAACATTGGTATAAAAGCTGTATTCACAAAGTTATATTCTTAAAATTCTGCAACCCATGCATATATTTAGAAATCATGTCTTAGGGACTATGTTTCTGTAACAACCCTGCCATTTGCATATGCATATTAGATATCCTGTCTAGGATCCTATTTGCATTTCGTCCAAATGCCTAGTTCACTACTGATTCATGAAAAGTAGTAAAGTAATAATTTTCGCACTATATCTTTCTGAATAAAATTAGCAACAATTTCTGCGATTAGAACAACATGTTTTAGGTAATAACAATCTGCAAATGTCTTAATAATGCTGAATAACTACTGCATATGGTTTTACACCTAGGCAAGCCTTAGGTAATAACTTCACTAAAAATAGAACTGCCTTTGTTTACTGCTACAACCAGCAGGCAGGCCTGATTCGGACTTCTTATCTGAGTCATGTAATAAATTTGGTTCTGCTTCAACAACTTAAACACCCCGCTTTAGGATTTTAAATTCATACCTTAAATCTGTATAAGTCATGCTGCATGTGTGCATTGTCTGTGGAGGTATAACTGAGCCTTTTATTTGCTTACATGTTTCCCCCTAACTGCAGTCTTATATGTTTTGTATGTCGCTTAGAATTTTTGCCTTTAAACCTAAGGTCTGCCTAGAACCTCCTTCTTTTAGGAATAGGATTCCTAAAATTCCTCCGGGACTGATAGGAAGGGACGGGTAGCAGCATGCAATAAGAATCGAGACCAACTATCGCTCTAATTACCTTTACGGGGTGGGAAAGGGTAGATATAGATATGATGACCGGTGTGCTAATGCCACGTGTAGCCCCTCTTTTGAGGAGTGTCATATCGGGTATTGCATTGACGTGATCCATATTACAAACAAACCTAGGACCCCCTCCCTCTTATATTCTCAAGTTTGTTTAATCTATAACTCCTTTCAAAATTTCGCCTTTCAATAATGGTTTTCAAACTCTTGTATGTTTAAATTTAAATCCCCTATTATTTGAGCCAATACTTGCCTATTTGCTAATTGTAAAAATTCACAAAAACTGTCTAGCCGGGAACCACACTAGTGGATCTTGAGGGGTGCCTAACACCTTCCCCTTAGGATAATTTCAAGCCCTTACCCTATCTCTAGTTATCAAACATAGTTGTAGTTGAACCTTATAGGTTCCCTAACGTACCTTTAAATCATTAGGTGGCAACTCTTCAAAAAACCCAATTCCCAAAAGGAAATGAGTCATTACACCCCATAAATGGCGAAACCCGGACTCTCCTCCGATTTCCGTGACGGGAAAAGGGGGCTCGACACCGCATGGCTCCAACAGAGTTGAAGGAATTAATGGAACAGGTTCAGGAATTGCTAGGTAAATTTTTCATCAGAACGAGTGTCTCACCTTGGGGTGCTCCAGTTTTATTTGTAAAGAAAAAATACAGTTCCATGAGAATGTGCATTGACTACAACCAATTGTTCAAGGTTACTATCAAGCACATGTATCCATTGTCGCGTATTGATGATTTATTAGATTATCTTCAAGGTGCTAGGGTATTTTTGAAGATCGATTTGAGATTGAGGTACCATCAGTTGAAGATCAGGGCTTCAGATATTCCTAAGACGGCCTTCGAAACTTATTGTATGCATTATGGGCTCTTGGTGATGTCTTTTGAGCTGACCAATGCCCTAGTATCTTTCATGCACTATGAACAATGTGTTTTAGCCTTATCTGGATTCCTTTGTCATTGTGATTATTGATGATATATTGGTGTATTCTCGTAGTTGAGAGGAGCATGAGCAGTGCTTGACAATTTTGCTCCAAACTTTGATGAAGAAGAAGTTATATTATACGTTCTCCAAGTGCGTGTTTGGGTTAGACTCGGTGGCATTCTTAGGTCACCTGGTGTCCAGTGAGGGGATTAAGGTGGATCCGAATGTGGAAGTTCAGAGTTGGCCTAGACCTTCTACCAACACTGAGATCCAGAGTTTTCTAGGTTTGCATGGGTATTATCGCGGCTTTATGGAGGGTTTTTCATCTATTGCAGCCCTATTGACTAAGTTGATATAGAAGGGTGCTCCATTTAGGTGGTTTGACGAGTGTAAGGAGAGCTTTCATAAGCTCAATATTGCCTTGATTACAGCTTCAGTTTTGGTTTTGCCTTTAGCATCATGCTCATATACAATCTACTATGATGCTTCACCGATTGGAATTGGGTGTGTATTGATGCCGGATAGTAGCGTGATTGCTTATGATTTTCATCAGGTTAAGACTTATGAGAAGAACTAACTAGTGCATGATTTGGAGTTAACAACCATTGTTCACGCGCTTAAGATTTGGAGGCACTATCTTTATGGCATGTCTTGTGAAGTATACACGGATCACCGGAGTCTTCGGCACCTATTCAAGCAAAAGGACTTGAACTTGAGGCAACGAAGGTGGTTGGAACTACTAAACGACTAGGATATCAACATTTTTTACCATCCTGAGAAGCCGAATGTGGTGCCCGACACTTTGATAGGAAGGTGGAGAGCATAGGGAGTCTTGCTTTTATCCTAGCTAGGGAGAAATCATTAGCTTTGGTTGTGCAAGCTTTAGCCAACAGGTTCATGAGGTTGAATATTTCAAAGCCTAGTAGGGTTCTTGTTTGTGTTGTATCACAATCATCCTTGTTTGAATGCATCAAGGCACGTTAGTATGATGATCACCACTTGTTTATCCTTAAGGACTCGGTACAGCACGGTTAAGCCAAGGAGGTAACAATTAGTGATGATAGGGTATTGAGGCTTTAGGGACGAATTTGTGTGCCTAATGTGGATGGATTGCAAGAGTTGCTTCTTGAAAAGGCCTATAGTTTGTGGTATTCCATTTATCCAGGTTCCGCAAAGATGTACCAATATTTGAAGTAGCACTATTGGTGGAGAAGGATGAATAAAGATATTATTGGGTATGTGGCATGGTTTCTGAATTATCAGCAGGTTAAGTATGAGCATCAGAGACCAGGTGGTTTGCTCCAGAGGCTAAATATACCAGAATGGAAGTGGGAGCATATCACTATGTATTTGTAGTTGGGCTACTACGGACCTTGAGGAGATTTGATGTAGTGTGGATTAATGTGGATAGACTGACCAAGTCTGCACATTTCATTCCAGTCATGATCACATACACCTTTGAGCAGCTGGCTTGGATTTATCTTAGAGAGATCGTTTGCCTGCATGGTGTGCCTGTGTCTATTATTTTGGATCGAAGCACTCAGTTTACATCGCATTTTTGGATAGTCGTGCAGCGTGAGTTGGGCACACAGTCAAGTTGAGTACGATAATTTCGTCCATAGATTGACGGGTAATCTGAGCGTACTATTCATATCTTGGAGGACATGTTGCAAGAATGTGTCATTGATTTTGGGGGTTAGTAGGATCGGTTTCTAGCGCTATTAGAGATCGCCTAAAACAACTGCTACTAGTCGAGTATCCATATGGGAGGTGGTGTCATTCTCCGGTTGGTTGATTTAAGCCTAGGGATGCTAAATTGTTGGGCATATTTTATTCATGATGCTTTGGAGAATGTGAAATTGATTCAGAAGCGGCTTCGTATAATACAGGCCAAGCAAAAAAGTTATGCTGATAGAAAGACTCGTGATGTGGAACTCATAGTGGGTGAGAGGGTTCTACTCAGACTTTCGCCCATGAAGGGTGTGATGAGGTTCATGAAGAAAGCAAATTGAGCCCTCAATATATTGGCTCTTTTAAGGTTTTAGAAAGACTTGGTGAGGAGACCTACAGACTTGTTTTGCCATCGAGATTATTGTGAGTTTATTCGGTATTCCATATTTTCATACTCTAGAAATACTATGGGAATCTGTCACATATGTTAGATTTTAGATCGGTGCAGTTGGACACAGATTTTACTTATGTTGAGGAGCTAATAGCCGTTTTAGATAGGCAGGTCCGGAAGTTGAGATTGAAGAAAATTTCATCAATGAAGGTTCAATGGAGGGGTCAACTGGTTGAATAGGCAACTTGGGAGACCTATCATGATATGCTGAGCATATATCCTCATATTTTTGGAACTTCAGGTATGTTTCAAAACTCGTTCGAGGATGAACGTTTGTTAAAAAGGTTGAGAATGTAATGACCTGGCCGGTCGTTTTGTGTATTTGATCCCCGTTTCCCTATTTGATTCTTCTCTTAGGTGTATTTGTTGTTATTTGACTTGCGGGGATGGTTAGTTTGATTTCGGGGAGGTTTTGGATTGAATTGGAACACTTAGTTCCTAGTTTGGAAGATTAAGTTGTAAGTATTGACCAAGTTTGACTTCTACGTATTTGACTTTAGATCGAAATTTTGATAGTTCTGTTAGATCCAGATGATGATCTTTGACTTAGGCGTAAGTCCGGATTTGAATTTGGAAGTTCCTAGGTTGTTTTAGCTCTTATTGGTGAAAGTTGGCAATTTGAAAGTTTAGATGTTTATAGGTTTGACTCATAGTTAACTATATGGTTACCGATGTCTGTTTGAGATTTCGAGCCTTGAAATAGTTTTGTGTGGTGATTTATGAACTGTGTAAAATTCGCGATCATTCCGAGTTATTTAGGCATGTTCGGCCATATGTTTGGAGTTCGGAAATTTAGATTAGTTCATTAAGCTTGAATTGAGATACGATTCGTGATTTTGATGTTATTTTGTGTGATTTGTGGCCTCGAGTAGGTCCATATTATTGGTGTGATTCAGACCATTTTACTCATGTTTGGAGTTGCTGATTTTTTGGTGTTCTGGTGTTCATCGCGGATGCGGTATCACAATCGCATAGTGTGTTTTTTGCTGACACCATTTGTTCTTTGCATTCGCGTTGGGAAAGTGGCGATGGCGGACAGTGTGGAGCTAAAGCTCCATGTTCGCGTAGGTGGGTCGCGATCACGTAGGGTTTGCGTCAGGCTGGGAGGTCAGGTTGCTTAGCCTTCACGTTCGAGGATGGGCTCGTGTTTGCGTAGGCTTAGGAGTTGGTGAAGCCCAATTGTGGGTAGTTGGTCGCGTTCGCGCAAGGTCTTCTGGGGCATCTTTTGATTTGTGCTTCACGATCGCAAAGTAGGTCTCGCGATCGCGAAGGGTATCACAAGGCAGATACTTAAGTATTCTAATCGCATTGATAACATAAAAATCTGCTCTTCTTTTGTTCAAAGTTCACTTTTTGTTTTCCTTTATTATAATTAATTTAGAGTCAAACACTTAGAGGTTTAATCCTTATTTAAATAATTAGGATAGTCTAATTTTATTAATAATTGATAACAAATTTTCATTGGTTCGACATCCGATTTCTGATCACTTTATTACTTGATGACAGCATACTTACGTGTGCGTTTAGCCGCAATCTAACTTCCATAGTTGTTAGTTACTGCATTCTCTCGTCATCGAAGTACTGATAATTAAGTTGTGTGACGATGACTAGCTTCCAATATACTCACGAAGATATAATAAGTTAAATTATTTTATAATGACTATGGAGAGAGGTGAACCGAAGGTCCTGCCTATTACACATATGTCAATAGTCAATTGGGTCTCACTTATACATACATGCTAAAATTAGTAACCAAGTCTTAAATTCCTTAAAGCTGCTGCAAGGTGTTGTCATTTCCAAGCCAAAATAAATATTACAGTACACATGTTTTGTAGAGAATGAACTCGGCTGAAGCATTGGACATTGCTAAAAATTTAGAATGTTTCTCACTAAGCATCTTGTGCTTATATAATTCTTCTCTCAATGATGGTATCTTTTTTTTTACAAAGTGATCGACTTATTTGACAAGGACGGACAATAGGCACAAGGGAACATAATGATAGGATTGGTCAGTGGAGGGGATTGACATTTGCTCAAACGAGTACATGATGACTAATACTCGTTTTTATGAAGTCAACTCTATCAACTTCTCCTCCAAAAATTAATAAAATTTCAGAGATAGTGGTATGGACTTCGCAATTAGTTTTGAACCTTTGTTTGAATTAACGCCTCATCATGTCTTAGGCACTAGGAATTGAACTATTTCACTTTTTCCCTATCCTTATACACTTCACTGAATAAGATTTTCAACATTTGTTTGAAGTAAAAGCACGAAGGAACATGTTAAACCTACATTAGAAATTAATGTAAGATTTTTGGCCCTTGTGCCTATTATTTTATGACCGATAATCACACTTCTTTCTGGCCCTCTTTACATCTTTTCTTCAATGGCCAGATCTAGCCCTTGTTGAAAAAGGACATCTAGAACCTCGCCTTGCCACATCCCAAAATGTCCGGACCCGTCAAAAATTTCTACCGCAAATTTCGCATTTGACACAATTCTTGTCATAAGCGAAGATGCCAATGATGACGTATTGTTGACACTTGATGTAGATTCTTCTTGTTTATTGTCTCCCATATTTGACACAAATATTATTTAATAGCTGACGACACAAATCAAGATTATTTCCTTTCTGATGTAGAAGATCAGACTAAGCTGCAACTACAGAGCATACTCAGACAGAACCTTGACTCAGTTACCAAGATAAATCTTTTCTGATGTGGAAGATCAGACTATGCTGCAACCACAGAGCATACTTAGACAGTACCTTGGCTCTGATACCAATTGTTGCGGAAGCCAAATGTATATAGTGTGAATAAGTCACAACTACTATACCAAAAATTATGACAGCCACCAAATAATAAATAAGACAATAAAGCAACAATAAAAGGAACACCAGAATTTACGAGGTTCGGCTAATTTTGCCTACTCCTCGGACACAACCAATATTTTATTCCACTCCAAAAATACAAGTGAAATAATACTAAAGAGAGAAGATACAAATGTCTTAAGAAGATAAGAAGGCAAATGAGAGGTGTGTTTAAATCCTAAACATTAGACCTCATTTTATAGGAAAAAATTCCCACCAAGTTTATTTCCCAACCGATGTGGGATATTGTCATATTCAACAAATCTCCACCTTGGCAAAATTCCACATCTTCAATTCTCTCTCAATAACAAATTTTGGTTGTGTCTTCATCTTCAATCTTCAGTGTTCAACAATGTTGATCAAATCCAAACAATGTTGAAACTTGACCGCAGTCACCACTTTTGTCAGCATATCAGCAGGATTCTCCGTAGTATGAATTTTCTTCACTGTGACTCCACCTTCTTCTATAATTTCTAGTACGAAATGATACTGAACATCAATGTGCTTCGTCCTTGCATGATAAACTTGGTTCTTCGCCAATTGAATAGCACTTTGACTATCACAAAAGATTGTGATACTTTTTTGTTCAACACCAAGCTCCTTTAGCAATCCCTGAAGCCAAATTGCTTCCTTCACAACTTCTGTAATAGCCACATATTCTGCCTCTATTGTAGACAAAGCAACTGTTGACTGTAAAGTAGACTTCCAACTAACTGGTGCCTTTGCAAAAGTAAACACATAACCAGTAGTTGATCTTAGTTTGTCCAGATCACGCGCAAAATCTGAGTCACAATATCCAACTACAAACTGATTGTCTTCCTGCTCAAAAACTAACCCAACATCTACAGTATTGTGAATATACCGTAGAATCCACTTCACAGCTTTCCAATGCTCCTTTCCTGGATTATGCATATATCTGCTAATAACTCCAACAACTTGTGAAATGTCAGGTCTCGTACAGACCATTGCATACATCAAGCTACAAACAACATTTGCATATGGTACCCTTGACATATACTCTCGTTCAGCTTCATCCATTGGCGACATATTAGTACTTAGCTTAAAATGGGGAGCAAGTGGAGTACTAACTGGCTTAGTCTTGTCATCTATGCCAAAACGTTGTAGTACTCTTTTCAAATATTCTTTCTGAGATAAACAGAGTTTCTTTGAACGTCTATCTCTTATTATCTCCATGCCAAGAATTTTCTTTGCCTCACCCAAATCCTTCATCTCGAACTCCTTCTTCAGTTGAATCTTCAACTTATCAATTTCTTCCGAATTCTTGGAAGCTATCAACATATCATCAACATATAGGAGAAGATATACAAAGGAACCATCTTTAAGCTTGCGCAAATACACACAATGATCGTATTTGCTTCTCTTGTACCCTTGCCGCAACATAAACTCGTCAAATCGCTTGTACCATTGTCTAGAAGATTGTTTCAATCCGTACAACGATTTTTCAAGTTTGCACACCATATTTTCTTTTCCAACAACTTTGAATCCTTCTGGCTGAGTCATGTAGATTTCCTCCTCCAAGTTTCCATGTAAAAACGCAGTTTTTACATCCATCTGAACTAGTTCCAAATTCAATTGTGCTACCAAAGCCAACATAATTCTAATGGAGGAATGTTTTACAACTGGAGAAAACACTTCATTGTAATCAATTCCCTCCTTTTGAGCATATCCTTTGGCCACCAATCTTGCTTTGTAGCGAACATCTACTTGGTTAGGAAATCCTTCCTTCTTTGCAAATACCCATTTGCACCCAATTGCTTTCTTTCCCTTCGGGAGATTGGCCAATCTCCATGTATGATTCTGATGAAGGGACTGTATTTCATCATTCATGGCAATCCTCCACTTATCTTCTTCTGAACTTTGGACTGCGTCTTTATAAGTGGTAGGAACATCATCAGCTACAATTGAGGTTGCACAAGCAACCGTCTCTATAAGACGAACAGGTTTCGTTATTGTTCTTTTTGGCCTGCTGGTTGCTATTGATTCAAGTTGTTGTTGAGGTTCCTGAGTTGGAATCTCCTCTACTGGCTCTCCTTCCAGAGGGTAATCTTCATTTGTTTCCTCCTCTGCTTCTTGTGTAGGAAAAATAAATTTTCCCTCAAACTCCACCTGCTTAGAAGCACCTTCATTTTGTTTGGTATCTTCTGTTACCTTATTTACCATAGCAGATTCATCAAAGGTAACATCCCTGCTGAATATTACTTTCTTTGTCATAGGACACCATAAGCGATATCCTTTGACTCCAGAAGTAATTCCCATAAAAATAGCCTTCTTTGCCCTTGGATCCAATTTTGACTCTGTCACATGATAATATGCAGTTGAGCCAAACACGTGCAAAGAGTTATAATCTACAGCAGGTTTTCCGTACCATTTTTCAAATGGTGTCTTGCCATCAATAGCAGCAGATGGTAAGCGATTAATGAGGTGGCATGCATATGTAACTGCCTCAGCCCAAAATTCTTTGCCCAAGCCAGCATTGGACAACATACACCGTACCTTCTCCAGCAAGGTCCGGTTCATACGTTCTGCCACTCCATTCTGTTGTGGTGTATGTCTAACAGTGAAGTGTCGGACGATGCCATCATTTTCACAGACCTTATTGAAATGATCATTTTTGTATTCACCTCCATTGTCTGTGCGAATACACTTGATCCTCTTGCCTGTTTGATTCTCCACCATCGTCTTCCATTTGAGAAAAATTCCCAACACTTCATCTTTGCTCTTCATTGTATACACCCATACTCTTCGGGAAAAATCATCAACAAAGGTTACAAAATAGTGCTTCCCACCCAATGAAGGTGTTTTGGAAGGACCCCAAACATCAGAGTGTACATAATCCAAAATGCCTTTAGTATTATGGATCGCTGTACCAAATTTAACCCTTGTCTGTTTCCCTTTGACACAATGCTCACAAAACTCCAAGTTGCAAGCCTTTACTCCTTTTAACAATCCTTGATCTGATAGAGTTTTCAAGGATTTTCCTCCAGCATGTCCCAAGCGCATGTGCCATAGCTTGGTTGCTTCTGCCTCTTTGTCGTCACTGGATGTCACTGTCGCTGTCCCAATAACTGTACTGCCACGATAGCGGTACATATTATTATTCTTCCGATTAGCCTTCATTACCACTAGTGCACCGGAGCATACTCTCATCACTCCATTTTCTGCAATGATTTTGAACCCTTTTGATTCTAGGGCTCCCACAGAGATGAGATTCTTCTTCAAATCCGGTACATATCGAACATCTATCAATGTTCTGATCATTCCATCATGGTTCCTTAATCGTATTGAACCAATGCCATATGAGGTAAGAGGGCTGTTATCCGCTGTGTGGATGACTCCATATTCTCCTTCTTGAAATTCCATGAACCAGTCCCTGTTGGGACACATATGATAGCTACAAGCCGAGTCCATCAACCATATGTCTGATGATGTTGATGACTCTGTTGTAACTAATGAGAAGTCTGAATCATCACAATCAGCTACATTTGAATCCATAATGGCCTTTCCATTGTTATGTTTGGCCTTATTCTTCAACTTCGGACAGTCTTTCTTCCAGTGCCCTTTTTCTCGACAAAAGGCACATTCATCTTTGCTGGGTCTGGATCTTGACTTGGATCTTCCCTTCTTTGTCCTCGTTTGATTTTGAGGACGACCCCTCACAAATAGTGCTTCTCCTTCTCCGCCCTTCTGTTTTTCTCGCTTTCTTTGTTCATAGCTGTACAAAGCCGAACAAACTTCTCTGAGAGAAACTTCGTCATTTCCATGGAGTAGAGTAGTTTCAAGGTGCTCGTACTCATCAGGAAGTGACGCCAACAACATCAAGGCCAAGTCACCATCATCATAAGTTGTATCCATATTTTGCAAATCTGTGACCAACTTATTGAAACTGGTGATATGTTCATTCATCGTGGTACCAGGAACATAGGTGAAGTGAAACAGTCTCTTCTTCATGTACAATTTATTTTGACTATTTTTCTTCAAAAATTTATCCTCCAGTGCTTTCCATAATTTACTTGCAGAAGTTTCCTTTGTGTATGGATATTTCTGCTCTCTAGCAAGGTAGGATCGAATGGTACCGCAAGCAACACGGTTGAGAATCTTCCAATCTTCTTCTCCAATAACATCTGGTTTCTTTTCTTCAATGGCCAGATCTAGCCCTTGTTGAAAAAGGACATCTAGAACCTCGCCTTGCCACATCCCAAAATGTTCGGACCCGTCAAATATTTCTACCGCAAATTTCGCATTTGACACAATTCTTGTCATAAGCGAAGATGACAATGATGACGTATTATTGACACTTGATGCAGATTATTCTTGTTTATTGTCTTCCATCTTTGACACAAATATTATTTAATAGCTGACGACACAAAACTTGATGTAGATTCTTCTTGTTTATTGTCTCCCATCTTTGACACAAATATTATTTAATAGCTGACGACACAAATCAAGATTATTTCCTTTCTGGTGTGGAAGATCAGACTAAGCTGCAACCACAGAGCATACTCAGACAGAACCTTGACTCAGTTACCAAGATAAATCTTTTCTGATGTGGAAGATCAGACTATGCTGCAACCACAGAGCATACTTAGACAGTACCTTGGCTCTGATACCAATTGTTGCGGAAGCCAAATGTATATAGTGTGAATAAGTCACAACTACTATACCAAAAATTATGACAGCCACCAAATAATAAATAAGACAATAAAGCAACAATAAAAGGAACACCAGAATTTACGAGGTTCGGCTAATTTTGCCTACTCCTCGGACACAACCAATATTTTATTCCACTCCAAAAATACAAGTGAAATAATACTAAAGAGAGAAGATACAAATGCCTTAAGAAGATAAGAAGGCAAATGAGAGGTGTGTTTAAATCCTAAACATTAGGCCTCCTTTTATAGGAAAAAATTCCCACCAAGTTTACTTTCCAACCGATGTGGGATATTGTCATATTCAACAAATCTCCACCTTGGCAAAATTCCACATCTTCAATTCTCTCTCAATAACAAATTTTGGTTTTGTCTTCATCTTCAATCTTCAGTGTTCAACAATGTTGATTAAATCCAAACAATGTTGAAACTTGACCGCGGTCACCGCTTTTGTCAGCATATCAGCAGGATTCTCCGTAGTATGAATTTTCTTTACTATGACTCCACCTTCTTCTATAATTTCTCGTACGAAATGATACCGAACATCAATGTGCTTCATCCTTCCATGATAAACTTGGTTCTTTTCCAATTGAATAGCACTTTGACTATCACAAAAGATTGTGATACTTTTTTGTTCAACACCAAGCTCCTTTAGAATTCCCTGAAGCCAAATTGCTTCCTTCACAGCTTCTGTAATAGCCATATATTCTGCCTCTGTTGTAGACAAAGCAACTGTTGACTGTAAAGTAGACTTCCAACTAACTGGTGCCTTTGCAAAAGTAAACACATAACCAGTAGTTGATCTTCGTTTGTCCAGATCACCCGCAAAATCTGAGTCACAATATCCAACTACAGACTGATTGTCTTCCTGCTCAAAAACTAACCCAACATCTACAGTATTATGAATATACCGTAGAATCCACTTCACAGCTTGCCAATGCTCCTTTCCTGGATTATGCATATATCTGCTAATAACTCCAACAACTTGTGAAATGTCAGGTCTCGTACAGACCATTGCATACATCAAGCTACCAACAACATTTGCATATGGTACCCTTGACATATACTCATGTTCAGCTTCATCATTTGGCGACATAGTAGTACTTAGCTTAAAATGGGGAGCAAGTGGAGTACTAACTGGCTTAGTCTTTTCATCTATGCCAAAACGTTGTAGTACTCTTTTCAAATATTCTTTCTGAGATAAACAGAGTTTCTTTGAACGTCTATCTCTTATTATCTCCATGCCAAGAATTTTCTTTGCCTCACCCAGATCCTTCATCTCCAATGGCCAAATCTAGCCCTTGTTGAAAAAGGACATCTAGAACCTCGCCTTGCCACATCCCAAAATGTTCGGACCCGTCAAATATTTCTACCGCAAATTTCGCATTTGACACAATTCTTGTCATAAGCGAAGATGACAATGATGACGTATTGTTGACACTTGATGCAGATTCTTCTTGTTTATTGTCTCCCATCTTTGACACAAATATTATTTAATGGCTGACGACACGAATCAAGATTATTTCCTTTCTGGTGTGGAAGGTCAGACTAAGCTGCAACCACAGAGCATACTCAGACAGAACCTTGACTCAGTTACCAAGATAAATCTTTTCTGATGTGGAAGATTAGACTATGTTGCAACCATATAGCATACTTAGACAGTACCTTGGCTCTAATACCAAGATAAATCTTTTCTGATGTGGAAGATCAGACTATGCTGCAACCACAGAGCATACTTAAATAGTACCTTGGCTTTGATACCAATTGTTGCGAAAGCCAAATGTATATAGTGTGAATAAGTCACAACTACTATACCAAAAATTATGACAGCCATCAAATAATAAATAAGACAATAAAGCAACAATAAAAGGAACACCAGAATTTACGAGGTTTGGCTAATTTTGCCTACTCCTCGGACACAACCAATATTTTATTCTACTCCAAAAATACAAGTGAAATAATACTAAAGAGAGAAGATACAAATGCCTTAAGAAGATAAGAAGGCAAATGAAAGGTGTGTTTAAATCCTAAACATTAGGCCTCCTTTTATAGGAAAAAATTTCCACCAAATTTGCTTCCCAACCGATGTGGGATATTGTCATATTCAACAAGCGTGACACAAGTGTCCCTTTATTTATCACCAATAGAGCCATGAATGCCCCATTAGACTTTATCTCCCTTTGAGCTTTTGTCTATATACTGCAAATACATATATTATGATTGTAGCTAATTCAAGTCTATAGAGAAAAAGAGATCATGAGTGAGTGATTATATAAAGTGTATAGTGCAGTCCAGCCAACTCCACAGGAAGATAGATGAATTAAAAACAATTGAGTAGGCACATATTTGAAATAAAGAAAGGTGCACAAGAATAACGTGGTTTGACAATTGCTCGCTATCCTCAGCTGATCAGTGAATAAAAAGGAAAAACAAATCCTTCTAGTTGTGTTCAGTGGTCACCTTGACAAATCACTCATATTGAAGGCCAATTATAGCCTGTTTGGCCAAGCTTTTTTTTTGCCAAAAGTGTTTTTTTGGCCAAAAATTGAGATGTTTGGCCAAGTTTTTGGAAAGAAAAAAAGTGTTTTTGGGGAGAAGCAGAAGTAGTTTTGAGAAGCAGAAAAAAGTAGTTTCTCTTCAAAAGCACTTTTCTGATAAGCACTTTTGAGAAAAATACACTTAGAAGCAATTTTCAAAAGTTTGGCCAAACACTAATTACTGCTCAAAAGTGTTTTTCAAATTAATTAGCCAAACACAAACTGCTCCTCACCAAAAGCACTTCTCAAAATAAGTTGATTTTAGAAACTTGGCCAAACAGGCTATAGAAAGATATTGAGCAAGCATCAATTTATCGCCATCACTTATTTGCAACAATGGCAAAGCCACATAGCTCAAGGGATATCAATTGACATCCTTTCACCGAAAATAATTACATTGTTTAGATATGTTTAAAAGAAATTATATATATATATATATAGATGTCATATGTTAAATCATTTTGACTTCTTCGTGTATTTACTTTTTAAAATTTTGATAGCTTTAGCGAAAATCCTGATTTTACTACTGCTTGTCAACTTAGGGTTTTCCACGATATACGCCACATAATCTTAAAAAAAAGACAACCAAGGGTTACCTTTCTGAGCAAGAGTCCAATTTATGTATGAAAATTATCAAATAAAAAGGATAACAGTGCACTAAATTTTCACTATACGCGAGGTCTGAAAAAAATAAAAGACGTCATCAATTAAAACTCTATGTGATTGAATCTTGCTGCAGGATTGAGAGTTTGTTCACTAGTAGGGTTAGCTACAATCTTTTTTTCTTTATTTTGATAATGGTGGTAAATTTTACCAACACAAATACGGAATAACTCTATAATAATAAATCTACTGCCTTCCAGGACATTTTCTTCCCTACCCATTTTAAGTAAAAATTGTGTTGGGTAGCCACTTTTTAAAGTGGTATTTACTTTTTATCCAGCATTTTTAATGCTTAGCAATAGTAGCCACTACTCTATTAAGATTAATATGAAAAGACTGTGTTACCCTTTCTTCTATCTCTTTCATGTTAGGGAGAAGAACTGTGCCGGAAGGATTTTCTTCTTTAGTGTTTCTTCACTAAACTTAGATTTAACACATTGTGAATTTTGGTTTTGTTACGTAGTAATAATTTTTATGGATATTTATTTTTTTTGCGGTGATGTAATTGGATGAACAGGTTTTACAATGGAGCAGATCTGTAGAACGAAGAAGAACTCTACAAGATATTAGCAGGAAACTAGAACAAAAAAACTTTAGAAAACAAACTTTCTAAGTTTTATTTATTTTTCTTTTTCTTTTGGTTAGTTAGGTTCTGTAGTCTTTTATTTTTTTTAGTTGTTTCTTTTTGTTATTAGCTTTCTATTATGTAATTTGACATCAATCTTATATGTAAATTGCAATTATTATTATTTTAATTTTTTTGTGAAAAGATACAAATAACGTTTGATTTTCTGCTACGTTATGGATCCTGAACTTACAGTTACAAGTTCAAAAGTTAAGGACACTTGGTCCTCAACTTCGAGTTCCAAGTTCAAAAGTTAAGGACACTTGGTCCTGAACTTAGAATTACAAGTTCAAAAGTTAAGGACATTTGGTCCTGAACTTAGACTAACAAGCTCAAAAGTTAAAGACAATAGATCATGAACTTACAGTTACAAGTTCAAAAGTTAAGGACAATAGGTCCTAAAGTCCTGAACTTAGACTAACAAGCTCAAAAGTTAAGGACAATAGGTCCTGAACCTAGCCTAAGAAGCCCAAAAGTTAAAGACAATAGGCCATGAACTTACAGTTACAAGTTCAAAAGTTAAGGACAATAGGCCCTGAAGTTTTGAACTTAGACTAACAAGCTCAAAAGTTAAGGACAATAGGTCCTGAACTTAGGCTAAGAAGCTCAAAAGTTAAGGACAATAGGTCCTGAACTTAGACTAACAAGCTCAAAAGTTAAGGACAATAGGTCCTGAACTTACAGTTACAAGTTCAAAAGTTAAGGACATGTAGTCCTGAAGTTAAGTTCAAAAGTTAAGGACATGTAGTCCTGAAGTCCTGAACTTAGAGTTCCAAGTTCAAAAGTTAATGATATGTAGTCCTGAAATCCTGAACTTAGAGTTACAAATTCAAAAGTTAAGGACACGTAGTCCTGAAGTTAAGTTCAAAAGTTAAGGACATGAGCAGAAGGGTATTTTCATCCGGACTGTTAAAGTTTATTAAAGTAGTGGCTAAAGACTAAAGACATTTTAAACAATGACCTAAAATAAGTATACTGGAACACCAGCATAATATACTGGAGTTCGCATAATATACTGGAGTTCCAGTATAATATATCGATCCAGTATAATATGTTGGAAGTTCATACACAAGTGCTCCAATCTCCAGTATATTATGCTGGAACTTTCCGCGTGTTGGAGTTCCAGTATAATATGCTGGAAGTTCATATACAGGTGCACCGATCTCCAGTATATTATGTTGGATCGGTCCCTGTTGCAGCAAAATAATGGCTATTTTCAATGACTGCAAATGCTGACTATTTTTGAATAACCGGTCCAAAAACTAGCTAGCCCGTGCTATTTTAACGGTCATTCTAACAGCAAAAACGGACATTGATCAACCTAAGAGGTAGGCCCATGTTTATTTATGTATATTTAAAAACAAAAATAATGCAAGCGTCTTGCTAAAAACTAGTATCTAGATAAGTACATAGGGGTCAACGTACACTTTTGACGTACCTTTGCTAGGATTTTCTTTTGCTATGTAAAGGGAGAGTCTCCCTCGCTCACTTTAATAGGACCAAATGTATGGAGCCCCTATTTAGGTGTATGGTATAGTAAGATAAATTGACTAGTTTAATCATCAGTGGAATTGGAGGTTAGATTTATGTACCCTTCCTTTGTATTTTTTTGCTAATTATATTAAATTACGATGTAGAGGCCAATGTCATACTTGTTGAAGTTACAAGTGGTCCAGCGACCCAACATAAAACTGAAGGCCCAACTTGAAATACTTAGTTGTACATACAAGTTAATTTAAAGTGTAGCATTTTCTTTTATAGAGATAACCATTTTTTATATACAAAGTACATAATTCTACAATATTCAGATGAATTCTCTATAAGAAAC
Source organism: Nicotiana sylvestris (assembly GCF_000393655.2). Taxonomy (NCBI): domain Eukaryota; kingdom Viridiplantae; phylum Streptophyta; class Magnoliopsida; order Solanales; family Solanaceae; genus Nicotiana; species Nicotiana sylvestris. The sequence goes on along the minus strand of NC_091059.1, from coordinate 87,990,287 downwards.
ATATCAGAAATAAGAGTTCATATTTCTCTCTCTTCGTAAGTAGGGGTTCACCCCTTTATTTCATCAAATTGCTTCGATCCTTGCACGTAACATGGTATCAGAGCCCGAATTTGGGTGAATCGGAGCATCGGTCGTCGTCCGACGTTACCCTTGACGGACAATTTTGGAGTTTTTTTTGGTTTTCCAGTGTAGAGTTTGGTGACGTTTGTGGCTGTTACCGATAAATTCTTTGTTCTACAAAATCAAAGGTTTTGCTTCTTCGATTTGCTAGAGAAAGCTGCTGATTTGGTGGAGAAGGTTGGTACTTTCTTCAATTTTGCTATCAATTTTTGTTGTTCAATTTGAATTTGAAACCCTTGTTTCTTAAATCTGCTATGGATCCATTTGAAACCTCATCCGATACTTCTACTTCTACCGTACCTAATAATTTGGATACTGTTGAGCCCTCAAATTCACTGTAACTATATCCCACTGACAACCCCAGTACTATCATCGTTGCCGATCGATTCAACGGTATGGGATATGGAAGTTGGAGAAGGGGAATGTTGATCGGTTTGTCGTGTAAGAATAAGCTAGGCATAATCAATGGGACTATTTCCAAACCTGATGTTACATCTCCATTCTATGAGCCTTGGTGTCGATGTAACGACATGGTAATTGCTTAGATACTGAATAGCTTGGAAGCTAAAATTAAAAAAAGTGTTATATATACAGAGTCAGCTGCAAAGTTATGGAAAGACATTGAGAAACGATATGGACAGCCCAATGGAAGCAAAGTGTATCAGATTCGTAAGGCTCTATCATCTATTTCTCAGGGAGTTTCGAACATTGCTTCCTACTTTTCCAGAACTAAGAAGTTATAGGATGAGCTAGCATATTCTATAACATATCCTGATTGTGCGTGTGGATGTAAAGAGGCTTTTCAAAAATTGGAAGAAAATCAGAAGCTTCACCAGTTCCTTATGGGTTTGAACGACAACTATTCTATCATCAGGAGGAACATTATGGCTATGAAACCTCTTCCAGACATAGATACTACGCATGCTATGCTGGTTAATGATGAAAGTCAATCTGAGGCACAAGCTTTAGTTCCATCTTTCTCTTTCGAGTCTGCTTCTTTCTCCACTAGTGTTCAAAAATCATATATTGGTTCTTCCCCTACTGGCATCCAGAAAACTTATTCACAAAAGGTTAATTTCGATCCTAAAAGGGCAAGTGTCATATGCAAGTACTGCAAAAAGCCTGGACATACCATAGAAAAATATTACAAACTTCATGGGTATCCCAACATTTTTCAGAGCATTGTCCAGTCCAATAGGTTTAAGAAACATGCTGGTTATGCTCATGTTTCAGAGACTCAGAGTCTGGGACCAACATATGGGTGTGCTTCTGATAATAGGATTGAACAATTTGATTCTAAGAATCATAGTTTCATAGAGGAACAGTATGAGCACTTGCTGAACATGTTTCAACAGCCTAAGGTCTCTCATGATGCTACTGCCTCTAGATCTGCCAACTTTGCAGGTTTGGTACGTTGTGTTGATACTAGAAATTTTTGCGTATTTGCTTGCAATCTTTCTCGCTTAGTTGGTAATCTTTGGATAATAGATTCAGGTGCTATACATCATATGACCCCTCAGAAATCTCTCTTAATAAATCTTAAACCACTAGCAATCCCTTACCTTGTCATACTTCCCTATGGTTATAGGGTGAAGGTAACTTGTTCTGGCACACTTCCTTTATCTAACAACTTGATTTTGGAAAATGTTTTACTTGTACCTTCTTTCCAGTAAAAATTAGTTTCTTTACATTAGCTCTTATTACAACTTCATTGTAATGCTTTATTTTCTGCCTATAATTGTGTCTTACAGGGCCTTTCTCTAAAAAGGCCACTGGTTCTTGGTAAAATCTCAAATGGGCTTTATCTGCTACAATCCGCCCCTACCTCAATTTTTGCTACTTCAATTGGTGAAGCTGTCAATGCTACGACTGCTGATTCTACTACTTCTTCATCTTGTTTTGCTCTTGTCAACACTGTAAATACCATTGATGTCACTAAAACTGTTTCTATTTCTGTACCTTTTACAAATGATTTTGTTCCTGACAACATTGTAAATACCATTGATGCTAATCAAACTGTTTCTACTTTTGTGCCTTCTACAAATGATTATGTTCCTATTTTTAGTTTTGATATGTTTTGGCATCTTCGACTTGGTCACATGCCTTTCCATAAGATGAAGTCTATTACTCATATTAAGGATAAGTTATCTAAGAAACAGTCTTTTGTTTGTAAAGACTTCCTTTTCCTGATAGTTCCATTAACTACCAAGCCTTTTCAACTTGTCCATGTGAATTTATGGGGTCCTTGCCACACACAAACATATAATGGTTTTTGGTACTTTTTGACCATTATAGATGACTTTACTAGGGCCATTTGGACTTATTCGTTATCTACCAAGTTTAATGCTTTTATTTTGTTAAAATCCTTCATATTTCTTGTCCAAACTTAGTTCCATTTTTCTGTCAAGACACTCAGGTCTGATAATGCTTTTGAGTTAGGATCTAGTGCTGAAGCCACCTCTTTCTTCTCTAATCAGGGAATCATTCACCAAACTTCATGTCTACATACTCCTCAACAGAATGGAGTTGTGAAAAGGAAACACAAACATTTGTTAGAAACTGCTAGATCCTTACTTTTTCGGTCTAAACTTCCACTAAAATATTGGGGGGAATGTGCACTTACTGCCACTTATTTGATCAATAGGTTTCCCTCACCTCTTTTAAACCATAAAACACCCTATGAGCTACTTTTAGTAATCCTCTTGTATACTCACACCTTAGATTTTTTGGTTGTCTATGTTTTGCTGTTGTGCTTAAGCCCTATAGGGATAAATTTCATTCAAGGACTGTATCTTGCGTGTTTCTTGGATGTAGCATGACTAAAAAGGCCTTTAAGTTGTTGAATCTGACCAAACACAATGTTTTCTTCTCTAGAGATGTCCAATTTCATGAGTCTATTTTCCCTTATTCCTCTCCTTCTCCTACTTGCCTTTTCCCTTCTACTGCGCATATATATGTTGATTTCTCTGCTCCTTCTCCTCAAGCTATATCTGGTCCAGTTTCTACTTCTACCTCTTTTCCATCTGTTCATGTTGCTTCTGTACCTTTGAGGAGGTCATCTAGACCTACCAATCCCCCTTCTTTTCTCAAAGATTATGTTTGCACCAATGTTTCTGTTTCTAAGGATACTAACTTTGTTCCTGAAGGTTGCTTGCCTGAACAATAATTCTGTCATCATGCTATTTCTAATCTTGTTTGACAGGATGTTATGATGAAAGAGTTTCAAGCATTGGAGGCTAACAATACCTGGATAATTGTCCCTTTGCCTCCTAATAAGAAAGTTATATCTTCTAAGTGGGTTTATAAGATCAAATAGAAAGCCGATGGTAGTATAAAGAGATATAAAATTTGGTTGGTGATAAAGGGGACACCTAACAGAGAGGTATAGATTTCACTAAAACTTTTTCCCCAGTTGTGAAACTCACCACCATTAAGTGTTTGTTAAGTGTTGCTGTTAAGAGACACTGTCCTATTTTCCAACTGAATGTCAATAATGCCTTTTTGCTTGGTGATTTAGAGGAGGAGGTATATATGAAAGTTCATATTGGGTTGCAAGTTTCTGATTCTTCTTCCACTCTAGTTTGTAAGCTTAACAAGTCTCTTTATAGACTTAGACAAGCTTCCTGATAGTGGTATGCCAAGCTATCCAACGCCTTGCAATCTAGAGGTTATGTTTCTAGTAAAAATGATTATTCCTTGTTTGTTAAAGAGTATGGTTCTTCTCTTACCATTGTAGCCATATATGTGGATGACATTCTTTTAACTGGTGATGATTTGTTTGAAATACAAGCCTTAAAGCAGTTTCTGGATGAGCAATTCAAAATTAAAGGCCTAGGGAAGGCTCATTACTTTCTGGGATTGCAAATCATCAAGCAGCCTCAAGGTCTCCATGTCACTCAACAAAATTTTCTCTTGTATTTACTTGCTGAATTCAATTGTCTTCATGTTACTTCTGTGGTATCTCCTTTGGATGCTCATTTCAAACTCTCAGTTGATTCTATTGATATTCTTCCTGACCCTTCTTTGTTTAGGAAGTTAGTTGGAAAACTAAATTTCCTTCAACACACTCGCCCTGACATTTCTTATAGTGTGCAACACCTTAGTCAATTCATGGCACATCCGAGGGTCCCACATTTTGAGGCAACTTTGCATGTGTTGCGGTACCTTGTTGGTACACCTGACTTGGGGCTGTTGTTTAATGATTCTTCTTCCTTTGCCTTGACTGGTTATTGTGATTCTGATTGCACAAGTTGTTGTATTTCAAGGAAGTCTGTCAGTGGCTATGTTTTATTATTGGGTGGGTGTCCTGTATCCTGGAAGTCCAAGAAACAAGCCTCTATTGCTCTATCTTCTGCTGAAGCAGAATACAGAGCTCTCCGACAGTTGGTTGTTGAGATTGTTTGGATTGTTAGATTACTTGGAGAGTTTGGGGTCTCTTCTTTGTCTCATGTTCCTGTCTTTTGTGATAATCATTCTACCATACATATCGCTCGAAATCTTGTATTTCATGAACGCACTAAGCATATTGAAATAGATTGTCACTTTGTGCGTGGGCAGCTTCACTCTAGTCTCATCAGTTTGCATGCTATTTTCTCTACTTCTTAATTGGTTGATGTGTTTACTAAGTCTTTGCCAGGGGTTCAACACTGTACTTTCCTATCCAAGCTTGGTCTGGTTCCCCATTCCAGCTTGCTGGGGGGTGTTGAAGTTACAAGTGGTCCAGCGGCCCAACACAAAACTGAAGGCCCAACTTGAAATACTTAGTTGTACATACAAGTTATATATCATTAACTTACAGGTGTAGTCTTTTCTTTTATAGAGATAACCATTTTTTATTAATTAATTATATACAAAGTACATAGTTCTAGAATATTCACATGAATTCTCTGTAAGAAACATATCAGAAATAAGAGTTCATATTTCTCTCTCTTCGTAAGTAAGGGTTCACCCCTTTATTTCATCAAATTGCTTCAATCCTTGCACGTAACAATACTTCCTATCACCGCCACGGGAAATGAAAGCCTAAGCTAAATAAAATAGGGGCAGCGTAAATGTGGAGGAGGCGAGAGGATTGTTTTGAGGAAAAAAAAAAAAAATAACGAATCAGGACTATAGTCTATGCAAAGCTGTCAGATTATAGATATAGATAACATCAGCAAAGTACAAAAGTGGGAGAAGCCAATTAGATAAGGAAGCTCGATTGTTTCTACTTGAATACCGTTCAATTTAGTCATTCACTTTCCATAAGGGTATTTCTAGTGTTAGCGTTGTTTCTCTATCAATTAACAAGACAAATAAGGAACTCGATCTTTTGCAACGTTCAAGTATGGACCATATATATAATTAAAACAAAGGCCACAGAAAACCACCCAACATTGAACAGAAACCTTCATCACATGTACTTTGCTGCTACATATCCTTAATTGATTGACTTGGAAACAAACAACCAAAAGCTAAACGAACTAGACGTGAGAAAAGAAAAGAACATACCAAAAATCAGGAAAAGTCCGTTAACAAAAGTAAGATTTTCTGGTACTGCTTACATATTAAACGGTTTCAAAAGATATATTATAATTAACATGTAAGTAATCCGGCCATCTCTTTTTCTTCTATTTCATCTTTTATATTTATTGAAAGTAGAGGGGAAAAAATAGAAAAAGAAATTGTTAGATGAAAGTCATGAAATCCATGTCCAATGTTATTGAAATGAAGTGTTCCATGATGATATCTTTGTTGGTTCTTCTTATGTGTTGCTCATATGGTGCTACTGCACCTACAGCTCTATGGGTATTTGGTGATTCTCTAGTTGATAATGGGAATAACAATTTCATCAACTCTATTGCCAAATCAAACTACTACCCCTATGGCATCGATTTCAATAGAGGCCCTACTGGCAGATTTTCCAATGGCAAAACCTTTATTGATATTCTTGGTAATTAGTTTCTCATTCATTAAACATTATTATTGGTCATAGTTGTGCATGGCAAAATAATTACATCTGATAGTAGTAAAAAAAGAAAAATGGAGTAACAAGAAAGATTATAATAGTCATGAATTTGAAACAGATATATCTTGGTGCATATTTCAGGAGAACTGTTGGGAATCGCTTCTCCTCCGCCCTTTGCAGATCCAAGCACAAGAGGGGGTAGAATCCTCGGGGGAGTAAACTATGCATCTGCTGCTGCTGGGATCCTCGACGAAACTGGCCAACACTATGTAATTATAATAATATGCTAAATTAATCCTCCTGCATGCAATATAAATATTATATTATTGGTTTGTTTCATGGTGAAATATTTTTAATGTATGCATATATACAGCTAGAGCGTTACCCGTTGAGCCAGCAGGTGATAAATTTTGAAAGCACACTAAGTCAGTTAAGGACGATGATGAGTCCGGGTGATTTAAACACATATCTATCAAGATCAATTGCAGTGATGGTGTTTGGAAGCAATGACTACATAAATAACTATCTCATGCCTAACCTTTACACTTCCAGTATCAACTATACTCCTCAACAGTTTGCCAACCTCCTTCTCAATCACTATGCAAGGCAACTTGTGGTAAGCAAGATGTGATTTATATTATACCTTGTTCTTCTTTTTAAATTATTATGTATCCCCTTGTTTATTTTGCCCACTTTTTATATAGAGTTAATATTATGGATACTCACTCAACTTTAACTTTATTGTACCAAGGTTATTAAATTAATTTTTATGATATAGAAGTTACTCAACTTTACTTAAGTATCACAAAAGTCCAAAAACTATTGTTTAACGAAAAAGTCACACAACTTTGCCTAAGTATCCCGGAAAGTAACGAGAAGGAGAAAAAAAACTTAAGTATCAAAATTGATTGACGTTTTGGTTACAAAAATATTTTAGTGACTTTCGTGATAATTAGACAAAGTTAAGTTAATTTTACGTTACAAAAATAGATTAGTGCATAGTGTAGGGTGAAGAAAATTATCTTTATGTGACCCGAAAATATAAAATCATTCTCAGTGTATACAGAGTCGGATCTAGGATTTTAATTATATGACTTTAATATTTAAAGTTTTTAGCATTGAATCCATTATATATCAAAGTTATGAGTTCATATCTACTATTTATTATAATTTGAGTGGTTTTTAAATATAAATGTATGCTCTGCGTCGAAAGTATTGGGTTCAGTTGAACCCGGTAACTGCATGCTGCATCCGCCCCTGCAGTATAGAAGTTAAACCTCGTTCCTAAAAAGAGTTTATAGCCTTTTAGTCTCTCCTTGTAGTGATCATTGGCGAAAGAAAGCAAGTATTGACTACTTAATTTGAATGCAGGCTTTGTATAGTGTAGGGCTGAGGAAGTTCTTGCTAGCAGGAGTAGGGCCACTGGGATGCATTCCCAATCAGTTGGCAACAGGGCAAGCCCCTCCTGGAAGATGTGTTGATTATGTAAACCAGATGCTTGGCAGTTTCAATGAGGGTCTTAAATCACTCGTCGCCTCTATGAACAACGGCAGTCATCCTGGATCCATTTTCGTCTATGGCAACACCTATGCTGTTATTGGTGATATCTTAAACAACGCAGCCAGATATGGTAATGTATCGGCTAGGCTCAATAATTTAACACTATATTTTAGGATTTAAGTTTATATACACTTAGTACTATAAAAAAAAGTACAGAATCAGTGTAGCTTAACCTGTTATAGTATGTTACTTACGATCAGTGCTAGTTATAGAGATTTACATGCGGTCATGATATATGGCAGGGTTTAACGTATGGGACAGAGCATGCTGTGGGGTGGGGAGAAACCAGGGACAAATAACATGCATGCCGTATCAATTTCCATGCCTGGACAGGAGTAAATATATATTTTGGGATGCATTTCATCCAACGCAAGCTGTGGATGCCATCTTGGCACAGAGGGCATTTTCTGGCCCTCCTTCCGATTGCTATCCCATCAACGTTCAGCAAATGTCTTCTATCAACTTTCCGTGATGATGTTTAAGCCGAAAGACAAATAACGAATTATCTTCTTGTACTCTTCTTCACATGTGTGTTAATTTTAGCTGTAATGTAAACCAACAGTTTGCATAAATGGATGAGTTTGCTTGTTGTCAACTATAGTATCTTTTATTGATCTTCAGCATGTGCATATAGAATAATCATGTTACATTTATAGAAAATAAATCAAACTAACTAGATTTATTGCAAATCTTGAATTAGAGTTGTCAAAACTGGTTGGCTCAACTGAACCTTGATTTCGACTGGCTAGGACGGACAGGCCCTTTGTTTAGAAGGGCTTTAAAATTGCAGCCCAGCCCTTCAATTTTTTTAAAACAATTATGGAAGCTTTTTATTATGGAAATTTTACCTTCTATAATAAAGCTTTACACTCTATTTATTATAAATAAAAATCTTTTTAAAATATTATTTTCTATAGCTACCTTTTAGTTTATATAGAAAAATATGTATTTATGGTCACTTCCTACCGTTAAGCCATTACATACGCTGTCTAATATTTTCTTTCTCATTATTTCAGTTTTTTCTCTCCCAAAATCACCGCATAGTATCTTATTTCTCTCTCCACGATCTCTCTCTCACAACACCATTGTCTTCCCATTAATGTTGAACCACGATTCTCCTTTATTAGCGCCATTGTCTCCCTCAATTTTCAATATCTTTTGCTCCAAAAAAAGTTGTGGTAAGTGTTAAAGTTTTTGGGTTTTGGCCGGTTAAAGCTTTTTCTTTTTCTCTTCAACGGTTTTATTTTAATATTCACCATTTTTAAGTTTTCTGCAGAATACTCGCTAAAACATTCAATTTTGAAGGGCCATCTTTTGATACTACAAAAGCTTTGTTAGGTTTTCTGCAGAATACCCACTAAAGCACTCAATTTCAAAGGGCCATCTTTCGATTTGCAAATCACTCAAGAGGAACCTGTATTTGCAAGTTCATCAACAACTATTGAAGCCGAAAGGAGAACAAAAATACGTAATGACACTAAATGTAGATGCATTTATATGTATTCGAGTCCGCATATATTTATTTTTAATTTGTGCAGTGGATTTCTCTTCTTGTGTTTAGATGTATTTATATGTATTCGATAAGGCATACACTGATTTTTATGTTGTACAGTGATTTTTGACTGTTGTATTTAGATGTATTTATATGTATTTGAGTTCATACTACAACATTTTTAAATACATTATTAGTTCTATCATTTTGATGTTATTCATCAATTAGTTATGCATTCAATCTAACTGTATTCATCTGTATATTCGACCTAACTGTATCCATCTATATTTAAAACAACGATACAGTGAAATACAATAAAATACTCTTAATACAAATAGAAAATCAATGAATACAACCAATGAAATATACTCAATAAAGCAGTAATAACATGCATTAGGGATAAATAAAATATTATGAATACAAAAATAAACTTGGATACATTGAACACAACTGTTAGATACAACAGAATACAAGCACTAGGTTTATTATGAAATATGCAGGCGGTAGGTTACTATTACAGGTAGTATCCGGCATAAATACATGATGTATTCATATACAGAAAATCGTATTTCAAAGTATTTCTGTTGATACTTGTATCAATTCCGAGCAGAACCTCGAACAATGTCAGGAGAGAAAAAAAACTCGAACTGCAGAAAAAAAAAGAGGGACCGAAACTCTGAAGAATGTTTTGTTTTTTGGTGTTTAGCGTCTGATAAATCTTCTAATTAATTGGATTGATAATGTCGTGTGTTATAATTGATTTAGATGAGTGATATTAGGAGTGTATCCTGATAAATTACCAGCTTTCCGTTATTAAACAACTGGAGAGACCTATTATTACATTGTATTCATGAATACATAGTATGAATACATATGAATACAACGCCCGACAGCTGGACTACCCTATTTTTTAGCCGATTTTTGCTACTATATTCATGAATACGGTAGTTCAAATATATCGAATACATTAACATAACAACTGAAAGGTAGCTATGGAAAGTAAATATGTATATGGTAACTATAGGACGTTAATAGCCACTAAACAATAGTCTTTTCTGAAAAATTATAGCTATAAGTGATTATCATAGATTTATGCTTATTTTGCTAGCAACTTGAAGTTATTACTGACAGTTGAAACACGTTAAAATATAGCTATAAGTGATTATCACAGATTTATGCATACGGTCGAAATCGGAGAGCTCGATTTCAAAGACTTGAACATACCCCGAGCTCGAGTTGGGAAAGATCGAAGTAAGAATCAAGCTAGGCCCGGATGAACGAACCTCGAGAAGCAAATTGGAGACCTGTCATGATCTGTCTCGAGGGCAGTACAATTTCGATGACACTCAAGAAAGAGCGAGAATTTCTCAAGGACACGTGGGTCAGGGCATAAATTATAGGATAAGATTTGTACGAAATAGTACAAGTCCATACTAGGTTGTTATACAACTGTACCAATAGAATTCTTTATCATAATTGGAAATGTACCGTATTAGGGTTTTCCCCTCCTATATAAAGGGTATCCCAATCATTTGTAAAAATTATCTCATTCACTGCAATAGAATATTCTACTCTATTTTTCTCGTTTACCATGCTAAATAATTGTTTTTCAGCTTTATTATTTTTACTTAATTGTTCATACTTTATTGGTTCTTAGCTCACCTCGAGTCCCCCGAGATTATCGAGCTCGAGGTCTCCGTTGCTCCAGAAATACTAGTTTGGTTGATCAATTTTTCTTACTTAAACCTAATATTACTTGTATATTCACTAGTATTGGAATAAATCATATATCTTTAAAACCACAAATTATCTTTAGTTGTTACTCACATTTTTCAAGGTAAATAGTTTGGCGCCCACCATGGGGCTAAAGATAATAGTGATTATTTTAGTGCTAGTTTTCTAATAAAGCACATTATTCTTCACACTTTTTCATGTCAAGATTTTTTTATTCTCATGCTTAGACATGTCTAGCACACAGAATGCACCTATTCACAACGACAAAGGTCTTGGAGACAACAGAGGTATAGGGATCGATATACCACCCATAAACCCTGAGGAAGTGCCAAATATGGAGCCGGCTGGTATCAGCTCGCATAATGTTCTAAACGCGGATTCAGGTGCAGACCCCGTAATGAATGCACACAAGGAAGACCAACCCGATGACCAAAGAAACACAAGGAATGGAAGAAGGAGGAGTCATCCTCCAGGTGATATTCAAAATGTTGCAAGCCCAGCAAGTCACCATCGCTCAACTTCAAAGTTAGAATAGAACTCCAAACACGGCGTGCTAAACCAGCACTTGAAAGGCGCGCTGAAAATGGCTCGGGGACTGACCCCACGGTTATGAGAATGCTCGAAGAGCTTGCCAAAAGGATCGATACCGGAGAAAAGAAGATTGAAGAAAATGACAAAAAAGTGGAGACATACAACTCTAGAGTCAACCAGATACCGGGAGCACCTCCGATTTTGAAAGGACTGGACTCGAAAAAGTTTGTGCAAAAACCATTCCCCTAGAGTGTGGCTCCGAAGCCCATTCCCAAGAAGTTTTGGATGCCATATATCCCAAAATACAACAGAACCACTGATCCTAATGAACACATCACCACATATACTTGTGGCATAAAAGGAAATGATTTGGAAGACGATGAGATTGAGTCTGCTTTGCTAAAAAAGTTTGGGGAAACCCTGTCTAAGGGTGCCATGATTTGGTACCATAACTTACCTCCAAAATCTATTGATTCGTTTGCCATGTTGGCAGATTCATTTGTCAAGGCACACGCCGGCGCCATAAAAGTTGCAACAAGGAAGTCCGACGTTTTCAAAATAAAGCAAAGGGAGAACGAGATGTTGAGGGAGTTTGTATCCTATTTCCAGTTAGAACGAATGGAGTTACCACCAGTCTCTGATGACTGGGCCATACAAGCCTTAACTCAAGGTTTAAATGAATGAAGTTTGATAGCTTCGAAGTAGCTGAAGCAGAACTTGATCGAGTATCCCGCCGTGACTTGGGCGGATGTGTATAATAGGTACCAATCAAAAATTAGGGTCGAGGATGAACCGTTGGGAGCCCCCTTGGGCTCAGTTTATCCAAGCAGGTTACTAGCAAAGGAGTCAGGAAATGCAGATAGGGGGTCAAGGTCGAATAAGGAAAGATATCAGCCATACGTCGAGGATTGAAGGAACATTTCAAGGCGTAACATACCTCGGAATGATCGAAGAGCAGATTGAGGTCAAAAGTACCGAGGACTCATGAACAAAACTGAGTTTGATAAGCACTTGGGACCGATGGAGGCACCCCGATTATCGGAGTACAACTTCAGCGTCGATGTCTCCGGCATCGTCTCAGCCATTGGAAAAATTAGAGATACTAGATGGCCCAAGCCTATACAGACCGATCCTTCTCAGAGAAACCCCAACTTAATGTGCAAGTATCATGGTACTCATGGGCATAGGACTGGGGATTGCAGGCAGCTTAGAGAAAAGGTATCCCGGTTGTTCAACGAGGGGCATCTTCATAAATTTCTCAGCAACCGAGCCAAGAACCATTTTTGAGAAAGAGATGCAAACAGGAAGAATGAACCTGAAGAACCTCAACATGTTATTCACATGATCATTAGTGGAGTCGACGTCCCACAGGGACCTATATTCAAACGTACCAAAGTATCCATCACAAGGGAGAAACGAACTCAGGACTTCATGCCCGAGGACACCCTCACATTCAGCAAGGAAGACATCGAGGCCTTATCTCAGCCTCACAACGATGCACTGGTAATTTCTATCATTTTAAATAAAGTTCAAGTTAAATGTGTTCTCATAGATCCAGGTAGTTCAACAAATATAATCATATCAAGGGTCGTAGAGAAGCTCGGGCTGCTTGACCAAATCATATCTGCCTCTCGAGTCCTGAATGGATTCAACATGGCTAGTGAAACGACGAAGGAGGAAATTATCCTCCCAGTCAACGTGTCCGAAACCATACAAGACACCAAGTTTCATGTCATCGAAGGAGATATGAGGTATAATGCTTTAGTTGGAAGGTCGTGGATCCATAGCATGAGGGCAGTGCCATCAACCCTTCATCAAATGATGAAAATCCCAACAAAGGACGGCCTGAAAATAGTATATGGAGAACAACATGCAACTAAGGAGATGTTTGTAGTACATGACTTGGCACCGTTATCGACACCATCCACATCGAAGAAGCCAAAGGACAATCAGGTTGCCAAATAGCAATCACAGCCCATACCCTTGGTTGAGCCCGAGGGACAGGTGGTTGATGAACACGTGGTCGAGGACGAAGAAGAAGATTTCCTCACCCCTCGAGCCTTTGTTGCCCCCGAGATATCGGATACGACGAAGTCCACGGTCGAAGAACTCGAGCACGCCATATTGATCGAACATCACCAAACTCAAGAAAAAACCCATTCAATTTCTTATCGATCACATCGATTGCTTTGCCTGGTCCCACTTAGATATAACAGGGATCCCACCAGAGACAACTACCCATCGACTAAGTGTCGATCCCAGATTTAAACCAGTGAAGCAAAAGAGGAGACCTCAGTCCGAGATAAAGATGCATTCATCAAAGAAGAACTAAACTTCTCAAGATAGGGTCCATCAGGGAAGTGAAATATCCCGAATGGCTAGCTAACGTAGTATTAGTCCCTAAAAGGGAAACAAACTTAGAATGTGTGTATACTACAAAGATTTGAACAAAGCATGCCCTAAAGATTCTTTCTCGTTGCCCAACATCGATCATTTGATCAATGCTACGGCCGGCCACGAGATCCTTACTTTTCTCGATGCCTACTCCGGGTACAACCAAATTCAAATGAACCCGAATGACTAGGAAAAGACTTCGTTCATCACGAAGTATGGTACGTATTGTTATAATTGTATACGGCTAAAATCGGAGAGTTCGATTTTGGGATCATCATGGCATTCTGTAGCTCGCTGCCAGAAGGCTCGAGGCACAGCTGGAGGCTTGATAAACTAGAAGGCTCGAGGCACAACTCAACCTCGGGGCAGTACAAATCGGTGGCTATGATGAACGAATGGGAGGTTCCCAAGGCAAGTGGTTAAAGCTGACCAAGCCTACAAGAATAGTGCAAGTCCGTACCGTGGCATTAAATGGTTGTACCAGCCGTATATCTTTGTAATAAATTCATATGTACTATATTGGGATTCCCCCTCCTATATAAAGGGGACCCTTGTTATTTTTTGCACACATGATATTCAATACAAGAACAAAAATATTCTCTGCTCTCTAACTTTAACTCTCTCCATTGTCATTCCTTTGATTTATTACTTATATTTATCGTGTTTCATGGATTGTTCTTCATTTATTATTCATAATTGATCATAAATATCCCTCATCTAAGCTTTTAGAACAGTTATCCCCCATCGATCGGCCCCAGTCAAGCATTTAGCTCGACCTCGAGGCCCTGCATAAGCTAGCCCGAGATCTCGATTCTCTGCTATTCGGTTTGCTTATCATACTTGTAAATGCCTAATTTTTGCCCTATTTTTTTATTCTACATTATATATATGTGTGTGTGTGTGTGTGTGTGTATGTGTGTGTGTGTGTGTGTATATGTGTGTGTGTGTGAGTGTGTGTATTTTTGTTCTTATTTGTGTATGTATAGGTTTTAAGAGTTGATTAATGGTTTGATAAATGGGGTAGGGATTGGACTAGTGTATTTTAATTAAAATTGAGCCTAAATTAGCCCAAAATTTGAGCCCATTTCGGCCATACCCAATCCATTTGGTGTTGGCCTAGAAAGAGCTCAAAATGACGTAGTTTTGTCTTGAAACTACGTTATTTCACTTAGTGACTCAGAGATCAATCTTATCCATCCATGATATTTGATCCAATGGCCCTCATTTGTTCCCCCAAGAGGTATATAAGCCCTCTAAAATCAGAAAAATGGGCCATTTATCCCATAACTCCAAACCCCAAAACCCTAGCTTCTCCCTCTTCACTCTTTCTTCCTCCACCGACGCTGCCTGTCTCCCACGGCGGCGGCGCCATCCTCCTGTGGCCAAAAACCTTCCAAAAAACATCAATCTCTTTATCTCCTCCTCCTCTACCCTCATCCAAGCCCCAAATCCCTCGTATCCTTCTCAAATGCCACAAATCTTCGAAAGAACCAAAACCCTAGCCGCCTATTTTTCCTCAGATTTGTCAAGTTTGAGATCTCACAACGACTTAATACCTACATGAGTGTGTAGTTATCCCCCTAATCTACCTTTATTTCTTGGTTCGAAGTCGAAACTCCGGTGGCTTAATTCCAGCGGGGTGCGGGCCATTTCTACTTTGGCTTGAACAAGCTTTTCTTGTTGTTGAGTTTGTTATTCAACTTCAGTTTGATTGGAGTTTATAGTGACGGGCCATCAACAACAAGAGCATGTCCGACATCAAAGCTTCATCCACCACTACCCGAATCACCTTCACTGCAGTTAACCACCACCAAACGCATCTAACCTTTGTTTTTTTCTGTTATCGACTTAAAGGTGCTTGTTTCCTTCTAGCACGATGCGGAACTTGTCTGTTTTGGTGCCTACTAAGATGAAACAAGCGCTTCAAGGTTGGGCATCCACCATCCATCGCCCTCGACATCTGTCTCGTTGCTCGATTTGACATTGAATCCCTCTGTATGGTAAAACATCAATTTCCTTTTTCTATTTTTTATCTTTTCTGATTTTTTGCTTTTGTATTTAGTATTAGTTCTAAGGTTTAATTTCCATTAATGTTTCTGTTATTTATGTGCAATGAGTATTAGTTTTTAATTAAATTTTACTTTATAAATGTGAATTTCAGCTCTTCAACCTAGCCGGTCGAGTAGTTCGCTATTGTCTGTTAGTTCTGATTTTTTGTTCTTCGACCTAGCCGGTCGATATTTTTTTTTCTTTCTGTTGGCTCTAATTTTTGGTTCTTCGACCTAGTCGGTCGACTATTTTGTATAGAGTTGTTAAGTTTGAATTTTCAATTCTTCGACATAGTCGATCGAATATTTAAGTCTTTATGTTAATTTTATGAAAAATTAAAAGATTAGTTGAATTGTTTAAATAGCTAGTCATACATTTAGTTGTTATTAATCGTGATAGTTTAGCGATGTTCGTTTAATTTTTGTTTCAAATATTAGCTTGTGAAATTCAGTTGTTGTTCCATGTTAGCTTGCACAAATCGAATTCATTCTAATCTAGTTTGTCTGAATACTTAGTTCGATTACATTTTGAGTCTTGTTTCTACTTTGCTAGTTCATATTTGGTAGGAGTTCGAGTGTATAAGCTGAATTTCTGTCATGTATAGATAAAAGCTGAATACTTGAGTTTAAAGTATGTGTTTGTTGGGTATTTTACTGTTTAAACATGCTAAAAATGCAACTGCTCTGCTTTGTGTCAGAATTTGGTGAAAAGATGACTGTTTTGGCACACAAAAGTTAGTCCTTTTGGACAGATTTTTGGTGAATCAAAATCTATCCAAAAGGACTTATTTTTCCTACTTAATGAGGTCATTCTTTTATATTAAGGACACACACTCTATCACACATTGGTAGGACATAGTCTGAACATCCTTTACACTCTAAGAAAATAAAAAACTTTGATAAAAAATCAGCACCTACACATCGAAAAGTGAGCTAAAAAACTGAAAGTTTGTGAGTTCTTTCTTCCTTTCCTAAGTCGTTGAGCTTTTATTTTGAGTTTCTGGGTCATTTCAGGTTTGAAAGACTGTTGTTCGATTGCTTTTTTCGCTTCTGGAAGTTTACTAGTTTGTCGTTATTCTCTAGTTTGTTTCTCCGGAGTTACATCTTTGTTGTAGTTTGATTTTCTGCCATTTAGGTAACTTTTAAATCTATTGTAATGCAGATTCTCGATATCGAATGACTGAAGATATGGATATCTCATGGCTCTTTGAATTTGTTGATATACTTTACATGAAATGGATGTTATTCAGTGTGTTATTTATGTTTTAAGTATATTCTAGAATCGTAGAAGTTAGTTAAGTCACTTAAATTCTCTTTACATTCAAAGTTGTTTACTTGGTTAAGGAAAATATAAAGACCTCATTTTTAACCATGTTTATTTAATTGGAATTTTTTGTGATTTACTTTCAAGATTCATGTATTAATGACGTGTAGCTTCAAATGCCATAGTCAACATAATGTCTCCATGATAGTTGAGTTTTCTTCTCTTTCGCATTAAAAGCATTATTGGTTTGTTGATTTTATGCTTAGTAGCAGCCGTAACTTTGAGTTTCGACTAAATAGTTATGGTGTTTATGTTGCTAATGGGTGTGTAGTCTGATTAGTGCCCTGTTGGTGTAGACGAGTAGAAATATTAGTTGGCCCTTAAGAAATAGTTGGTTAAAAATATAAACATAGACAAAAAAATTATATTGGGTAGTGAGTTTGCAAAGTAGAAATGAAAGAATTGTTGGGCTGAAATACTAGGCCAGCGTGATTAAGTCCAAACTATTTTAATGGATGGTTCATCTCCCTTTAGTAATTTCAGTAGGCCCATATCTTCTTAATAAGCTGTTGGGCCTTTTTGTAAATAATTCCAGCAACCCAATACCATGTGTATTTCCATTGCTGGCCCATTTTCACTTTCTAACAGGGCTGATCCAACATTCAATACCATATTTGTCTCACAATTAATTTTCAATAAAAATCAGTTTCTCCTCTACAAATTAAAATAATTTAATCACTTTCTTAATTAATTAATTTAAGCGCTAAGCAATTAGTAGGGGCGCTTTAACTTACGGAATCACTTGCGTAGCGTGACGTTTAGCTTACATTAAATTAATTCAATAATCTTATATCATACCCATTAGTTTTAGTTAATTTTTAATTTAATTAATCATTTGCTAAAATCACGAATTCGCTTGCGTAGAGCGATAGTTGACTTTTTCATAATTTTCAAAAAGTTAATTTTCCTCAAATATAGTAATTTTTCCAAAAAATAATAACGTACTAATAATCCTTTGTCATGACTGCGGATTCGCTTGTGTAGCGTTATTATGACTAAATTAATAAATTTCGTCTCGATCATACATTCGCTTGCATAATGTGATTACGATAATTTAATTTTAATAAATGCAAGCAATAAAAGCGAATAGGTAAAACACGGAAACCGATAAGGTATAATTTATCCAAAATTAATTTAAAGCCAAATGTAGTCAATAAAGCGACCGTGCTAGAACCACAGGACTCGAGGAATGTCTTACACCTTCTCCCCAGTCAACAGAATTCCTTATCCGGACTTTGTTTTTGCAGACCAATAATGATAGAGTCAAACCTTCCTTTGACTAGGGATTCAAATAAAAGGTGACTTGGAACACCCAAAATCAATTTCAAGTGGCGACTCTGTAAACAAAATAATCCCTATTCCAAAATTGTCACTTTAATTGGAAAAACTCTTTAACCCACAAATCCATATCTATATCTTTTGTGGGGGTAGAAAAATGGGTGTGATAGCTCTGGTGACTCTGCTGGGGATAACCAAAATTCGAGCTTGTACATGTTGGCTGTTTGGCTTTATTAATTTTGTATATATTGTGATTTATTTGTGCAATGTGCTATCTGTTCGGTTTTTACCGTTTTGATATTGTTGAACTGTACATATAAACCATTTTCTCACGCACCTCCTCTGAGTCTTCTTGAAATTAAAATTGGGCATTTGCTTGACATAGCCCGCTTTCTTTGAGATAGCCGAGGTGCTTGTCACCCGGTGAAAGATTTTAGTCACACATATTTTAGGCTTGGAGCACTACCAGTTAAGCTGGAAAGCAATGCTACCGGTATTGTTGTATTCAGACCTTGGTAGATACTCATGACTAGTGACACCCCGATGTCGGGCTTGTGTAATTATTCCACACTTTTCTTTTAAATTTTCATTATGAGATTATTGTTTATAAATGGCATAAAAACAACTTTTATTGGAAAATGGTTGATTCGAGAGTTGTGTCGGCTGGCCTAGTTTCACGATAGGTTCCATCATGACCGGGTTAGTTTTGGGTCGTGACAAGAGAAGGCCAATTGCCAATAAAGAAACCAGTCACTGAAGTAGAGGCGGAAGAGTTTTTGAAAAAGATGAAAGTTCAGGATTACTCAATAATTGAGCAGCTAAGAAAGACTCCTAACCAAATCTCTCCACTATCTCTGCTCATACATTCCAAAATAGTATGCCTGTGTACTAATAAATGTCCTGAACAAGGCACATATCTCAGAGGAGACCACAGTGAATCAATCAAACAAGATGGCCAACAGATTTATTGAGGTGAACAGAATCTCCTTTACTAATGATGAACTTCCCGAGGAGGGAGCCAGGTACAATAGGGCTTTGCACTTGATGGTCAAATGTGAGGGGCATTATGTAAAGCGAGTCATGGTTGATGGAGGCTCAAGTGTAGATGCATGCACTCTCTCTACCTTGCAAAGCATAAAGATCAATACAGATAGAATCCAACCCAACAATGTTCGCATCCAGGCTTTTGATGGATCAACGAGAGATACTATTGGGGAAATCAACCTCACCATGACGATTTGGCCGGTTGACTTTGAGATTGTTTTCCAAGTAGTGGACATGGTCACTTTTTATAACTTTCTTCTTGGAAGGCCATGGATCCATACGGCTTGAGATGTGCTATCCACCTTGCACTAGATGCTCAAATTTGAACATGACAGGCAAGAAATTATTGTTCACGGGGAAGACGAGTCTTTCATTTATAAAGACACGTTAATCCCCTGTATTGAAGCCAAGGAAGGGTGTGAGTCCATTGTCTATCAGGCTTTTGAAGTAGTTGTTATGGACCATGTTGAGGAAGGAAAGCCTATTCTGCATCATCGTCTTTCCGCCACATCTGTAATGGTGGCTGCAGTTTTGTTGAGACAAGGTTATGAGCCAGGAAAAGGCTTGGGGGCATCATTGCAAGGAATTTCAGAGCCTATTTCTCTGTTCAGTAACCAGGGTACTTTTGGCTTAGGCTTCAAGCCAACAAAAGTAGACAAAAATAAAGGCAAGCGCCACAAAAAGCATGGATGGGTCTTGCAATAACCTATCCCTCATATTTTCTATACTTTTGTCAAGTCACGACTCCAAGAGGGTCAAAATTCCTCGCGCATGCAAACATTGATGAAATTTTCCATGGCCTCAGCCAAATGTTTTCTGAAATGAATATGATCCAAGCTGGTGAAGGCATTAGTCATGCCGATATGAAACTAATTGACCCAGACACCATGCTTACCAACTGGGAAGCAACTCCTCTCCCCACAAGGAAGGAGTCTTGGTAGTTTGCTTTTGCAGCTTCTTTTTTGTATTTTGGGTTACTTTTAGGGTTGTAATCTAAACATCTTAGTATGATTATTTTTTTTTGATGTTAACCCTTCTATCCTTTCGAATTCAATGAAATGCAGTTCAGTTTCGTATTAAGTTTTGTATCTTTTCCTTTTTCTAATTCCTATAATTTTATTTCCATTTTAGTTTTTTTGTGTCGGCTTTAATAACATGACATGCATGCGGAATTCACGCCCAGATCTTAAAAAGCTATCTAATATCAAAATAATGCATCAAGAGGTTGAATATGATGAAGATGAGGTTGTTGAGGAAATAAAAAAAGAGTTGGAACAATTTGAAAACAAGCCTAAGCCCAACCTCAATGAAACTGAGCCAATTAATATCGGAAGTCATGAAGAAGTCAGAGAACAAAGATAAGCATTCACACTGAACAAAAACCAGAGATGCCTTGATTCAACTTTTATTTGAATACAGAGATGTGTTTGCTTGGTCTTACGATGATATGCCAGGTTTAAGTGCTGATCTAGTGGTTCATAAGCTTCTTACGTATCCTAATTTTCTACCAGTCCAACAAAAGCAACAAAAATTTAAAACAGACGTGAATGACAAAATCAAAGAGGAAATAATGAAGTAACCTAGTGCCAATGTGGTCAGAGCTGTTCGATACACCACCTGGGTGGCAAATGTTGTGCCTGTGCTGAAGAAGGATGGAAAGACCAGAATCTATGTTGACTATAGGGACTTGAACAAAGAAAGTCCAAAGGATAATTTTCCTTTACGAAATATCCACATTCTTGTAGATAATTGCACAAAGCATGAGATACAATCGTTCGTGGATTGCTATGCTGAGTACCACCAAATTCTAATGGATGAGGATGATGTAGAAAAGACCGCTTTCACCACTCCATGGGGTACTTATTGTTACAGGGTCATGCCATTCGGTTTAAAGAATGTAGGGGCAACTTACGTGAGGGCCATGACCACCATTTTTCACGACATGATGCACAAAGAGATTGAAGTATATGTCGATGATGTCATCATAAAATCAAAGACACAAGCTGATCACATGTGCGATTTGAAAAAGTTCTTCTAACGGCTTCGAATGTATAACCTTAAGCTTAATCCAGCCAAGTGTACATTTAGGGTTCCATCTGGGAGACTCCTCGGTTTATAGTCAGCCGAAGAGGCATTAAACTGGATCCATCTAAGATAAAGTCCATTAGAGATCTGCCACCCCTGAAGAACAAAAATGAAGTCATGAGTTTGCTCGGGAGGTTAAACTACATCAGTAGGTTCATTGCTCATCTCACAACCACGTGCGAGCCCATCCTTAAGTTGCTGAAAAAGGATGCCGCTATCAGTGAACGGACGATTGCCAAAAAGCTTTTGACAGGATCAAAGATTATCTGTCAAAATCCCTTGGACTAGTCCCACCTGAACCTGGTAGGCCTTTGTTTTTATATCTATCAGTGATGGATAATTCCTTTGGATGAATTCCGGGGCAACATGATGCAACATGCAAAAAGGAACAGGCAATCTATTATTTGAGCAAGAAGTTCACCAATTATGAGGTTAAGTACACCCTTTTAGAAAGGACATGTTGTGCCTTAACTTGGGTCGCTCAGAAGCTAAGACATTATCTTTTGGCCTACACTACTTACCTCATATCCAGAATGGATCCTTTGAAGTACATCTTCCAAAAGCCAATGCCCACTGGCAGGCTCGCAAAATGGCAAATCCTGCTCACAGAGTTCGACATCGTTTATGCTATTCGCACCGCAATGAAAGCACATGCTTTGGAAGATCATTTGGCAGAGAATCCAGTTTATGATGAGTACATTCCACTTAGCACATACTTCCCAGACGAAGAGGTCAACTCAATAGAGGAAGTAGTTCCAGACGATAACCCTATATGGAAATGTATTTTCATTAGGCTATCAATATCAATGGAGTTGGGATCGGGGCAATCCTCATCTCACCTATTGGACATCATTACCCTACAACGGCCCGACTTCAGTTCTTCTGTACCAATAATATAGCAGAATATGAAGCTTATATCATGGGTCTGAAAATGGCCATCGATCTGGATGTGCATGAACTATTGGTTATAGGAGATTCTGACTTGCTTATCCGATAAGCCCAAGGTGAATGGGAGACTCGAGACATCAAGCTTATTCTGTATAGACAATGTGTGCAAGACTTGAGCAAAAGATTCAAATCAATCGAGTTCAGGTACAATCCCAAATTTTACAATGAGCTAGTCGATGCCTTGGCTACTTTAACCTCGATGTTCCCTTATTTAGGCAACACTCATATTGATCCACTTGAAATCCAAGTTCGGAATCAACATGGTTACTGCAATACAATTGAGACAGAACCAGATGGTGAACCATGGTATCATGACATAAAACGATTCCTAAAAATAAGAGAATATCCAGAGCATGCCAAAGGGGATCAAAAAAGAACTATAAGTCAGCTCGCCAGTGGTTTCTTCCTTAATGGGGAAATTCTGTACAAGAGGACCCAAATTTAAACTTGTTGATATGCATAGATGCCACAGAAGCTGAGCGGATCATGAGTGAAATGCATTCGGGGGCATGCAAACCTCGCATAAATGGATATGTTTTGGCGAAGAAGATTCTGCGGGCAGGGTATTATTGGTTTACTATGGAGCGCGATTGCTTCAGTTTTGCTCGCAAGTGTCACTAATGCCAGATTCATGGTGACCTAATTCACTCGCCTCCTTCGGTGTTGCATCCCATGTCCTCTCCTTGGCCTTTCGTTGCTTGGGGAATGGATGTTATTGGGCCAATCGAGCCAAAGGCTTCAAATGGGCATAGATTCATTTTGGTTGCAATTCAATACTTCACCAAGTGGGTGGAGGTTGTCACTTTCAAAGCAGTCACCAAGAAAGCAGTGGTAGACATTGTTTACTCCAACATCATCTGTCGCGTTGGTATCCCAAAGACCATTATCACTGACAATGCAGCCAATCTAAATAGTCATTTGATGAAGGAGGTATGCGAACAATTTAAAATCATGCATCGCCATTCTACCCCTTACCTACCAAAAGCCAATGGAGCCATTGAAGCGGCGAACAATAACATCAAGAAGATTCTTAGAAAGATGATCCAAGGTTCTAGGCAACAACATGAAAAGTTGCCTTTTTTCTCTTTTGGGATATCGCATGACTGTTCGCATATCTATTAGTGCAACTCCGTATCTACTTGTATATGGAACTAAAGCTGTAATACCAGCAGAAGTCGAAATTCCATCTCTCCAAATCATTGTGGAATCGGAGATTGAAGATACTGAGTGGGTCAAGACCTGATTAGAATAACTATTGTTAATTGATGAAAAACGGCTAATAGCAGTGTGTTTTGGCCAGTTATACCAGCAAAGAATGGCACGCGCTTACAATAAGAAAGTGTGCCCAAGGCAGTTTGAGGTAGGCCATCTGGTTTTGAAACACATCCTTCTGCACCAGGTAGAAGCTAAAGTAAAGTTCACCCCGAACTGGAAAGGACCCTACATCATCAAGAAAGTGTTACCAAAAGGGGCCTTGCACTTAGTAGATGAAGAAGGACGGGTACCAGACATGACTATTAATGTAGATGCAGTCAAAAGATATTATGTCTGATATATACCCACTGTAGAATTTTCACGCATTGATTTTCTCAGATCGAAGTGACGAAGGCTATCATTTGCTCGCTATTCCAAATAGGTGTCACCCTTCTGTTAATCCTTTTGAGCCATATTTGTCTTCCTTGTTTCTCACTTTTTGGAACCTATGTACTTGTAAAAAAAGCCAAACAACAAATCTCTGAGTCATTGAACTACGTCCGACCTGATTCCGAAAGGATACGTAGGCAGCCTTACCCTGGGTTCGGTCCCATCAGAACAAAAAATCCATATTCCCAATAATCCAAAACTGGGGCAGAAGTTTGTTTTATTTCACGGTTTTCCTGTAAAAACGGTTCCAAAAGTTGTAATTCGTTTCAAGGTTCATTTCGCCTTTTTACCTTTCAGGAACTTCTGATTGATAATTTTTGAGAATGTTTGAAGTCCCCATGCTAAGGGCGTTGTTCAACCTCCCTCATGCAGTATCTTAGTCAAAATAAGAGAAGAAAAAAAGAAAAAAAAAAGAAATGAGAGAGTCTTATCAGTGAAAACCCGTACGGGCACTATAAGGCGACAGTGAGCAGAGAAATGAGAGAGTCTTATTGGTGAAAACCTAGATGGTCACCATAAGGCAACGGTTAGTATAGAAATGAGAGAGGTTAGTTAGCGAAAACCCGCAAAGGGTACTACTAGCTGAATGAGGGTCTTCAATTCTCCGGCATGAGCACAACCAAGACAATTTCAAGATGAACATTTGCGGTGGATTTTGATAATTAGACAGCTCAGACGTATCAAGCGTCCAGTGCAAAATGCATGTCATGATTCATTAAAGTCGGCACATACCTCTAGATAAGTCTCCCTATTCCTTTCTCCGAAAGGGACACCTTTTATTTAAGCACAGTTCTTTTTCGCTTCCAATTGTTATTCTATTTTTACCCATAATTTTTCTTTGAGTCCCTTTCGGTCTAATCCTGCATCAAAATTGAAGCAAAGAAAGTGCTGCAAAACTGGCTACAGTTTCCCCATAATGTCGAGCACAATTTGGGGCATATATGGCATGGATGAAGGCACGAATCCATCTATGATCTCATTTGATAAGGCGAACAAAATGTCTCAATGAAACTGAAAAGGTCGCCTAAGCAAGACCTGCTTCATGAGAAAAGTTGATAAGCACTACGGACACAAATTGATACTAGGTGCAAGACAACTATGCTTGATTTTAAAGAAAAATAGCCTTGCCTTAGAGATAAGGGTAGCGGTACCATGGACATCTGGGTATGAAACAGTTGGGGGCAACATTGGAAAGCCAAGGTCTCCAGAAAATTATACAAAGAAGTTGAGCATCTCGGTACCACACTGAAAGAATCGGTTCTTCGACAGTAGTGGCCGTGAATCAAACTACTCAAGGAATCAAGGCATCAAGGCCACAAACCAACCACCACTTTGAAAACTCACAAATTTTCTTCGTTTGAAGCAGAAAATAAGCAGTGTAGAATGTCGATTTTAAAAGAATGAATGACACCAAACGTAAGCTCCTTAAAATCTCCATTTTCTTTTATTTTCAGCATGCATCACTATTGTTCACACCTCCCATTTTTGTAGCTTAACTCAGGTAGAATCCTTTTGCCTAGGAGGATCCAGCTCATAGTTCCGAGTAAAAGTACTCTTTGCTCAGGGTGTTTTACGTAGCTTAACTCAGGTATAACCATTTTGCCTAGGGGGGTCCAGCTCATAGTTTCGGGTAGAAGTACACTTTGCTCATGTTATTTTACGTAGCTTAACTTAGGTAGAATCATTTTGCTTAGGGGGATCCAGCTCATAGTTCCGGGTAGAAGTACACTTCGCTCAGGTTGTTTTACGTAGCTTAACTCAGGTAGAATTATTTAGCCTAGGGGGATCCAGCTCATAGTTCCGGGTAGAAGTATCTTTGCTCAGGTTGTTGAATATAGCTTAACTCAAGTAGAACCATTTCGCCTAGGGGGATCCAGCTCAGAGTTCTGGGTAGAAGTACACATCGCTCATGTTGTTTTAAGTAGCTTAACTCAGGTAGAACTATTTCACCTAGGGGAATCCAGCTCATAGTTCCGGGTAGAAGTACACTTCGCTCAGGTTGTTTTACGTAGCTTAACTTAGGTAGAACCATTTCGCCTAGGGGGATCCAGCTTATAGTTCCGGGTAGAAGTACATTTCGCTCAGGGTGTTTTAATATAGCTTAACTCAGGTAGAACCCTTTCTCCTAGGGGAATCCAGCTCATAGTTCCAGGTAGAAGTACTCTTTGCTCAGGGTGTTTTACGCAGCTTAACTCAGGTAGAACCATTTCTCCTAGGGGGATCCAGCTCATAGTTTCGGGTAGAAGTAATCTTCGCTCAGGTTGTTTTAAGTAGCTTAACTCAGGTAAAATCTTTTTGCCTAGGGGGATCCAACTCATATTGTCGGGTAGAAGTACTCTTCGCTCCGGTTGTTTTCATAGCTTAACTCAGGTAGAACTTTTTCGCCTAGAGGGATTCAACACTTTATCAATAATACAAGGCTCCAACCCCTGGTTACATTTCTTCCTGGTAATACAGGGTGCTAACCCCCGATTACGTTTCCCTTCAGTAATACCGGATACCATCCTCTAATTCCATTCCCTTTGGTAACGCCGAGTACTACCCCGTGGTGGCATATCTTCACATAGTAGTTTATACTACTGTCTTTGTCTTTCTTTCAGTGAATTAGATCATCTAAAGCTTTCTCTAATAACTCACAAAATTTTCCTAGTGCCAGACTAGGGAAGAAAAAATTTGTTCGTTTTGTTTGTTTTTGATGGCTTTGCAGGACCCTGCCGTAAAGCACATATTGTAGAGTTTAAAGCTGGCAATTTCAGTTCTCATTAGAAGAAAGAAGATTGTTGATCATAAGATAGTTGGAGTTAGTTTCGATGAGGTGTCAACAACTCGGCTTCTCAAGATTCATCTTTTCAAGTTCTGAGTAGGAAAATCAAGCAATCGAGAATGAACCATAATTTTTTCTTCAAAAAAGGCATTAAGATCCAATATAATGTCAACACAAGCGAGAAGGTCAAGAATTAAGATTTGACTCTAGAAGACACATAGATAGGAATTTTGTAATATTAGTTTGCAGACATATGTAACACTCTCCTCTTTTTCTTTTGATGTAAGAAGCGAGTAACAGTAACAGCAACAACAGTCTTAACTCTAGTGTTTGGTAGTCCCAACTACCAAAAATTTTCCAGAACTACATAGACCTGATTTCTTTATAGCTAAGGATATGTAGGCAACCTCAGAAGCAAGGTTCGGTCACAACCTTTCTCAAAATGCTTCCATTGGAGTGATATGTGAGCAAAAATTATCCATGACATTCAATTGTCTTTGCATGAAAGCTCTTCATGTTCTCGAGCAAAGAGGGGCAGTTGTAAATGCCTAATATTTGCCCTATTCTTTTTCTTCTACATTATATATACATATATATATATATATATATATATATATATATATATATATATATATATATATATGTGTGTGTGTGTGTGTGTGTGTGTGTGTGCGTGTGTGTTTGTTCTTATTTGTATATGTATAGGTTTTAATAGTTGATTAATGGTTTGATAAATGGGGTAAGGATTGGACTAGTGTATTTTAATTAAAATTGAGCCAAAATTGGCCCAAAATTTGATCCCATTTCAGCCATACCCAGTCCATTAGGTGGTTGGCCAAGAAAGAGCTCAAAACGACGTAGTTTTGTCTTGAAACTACGTCGTTTCACTTAGTGACTCAGAGATCAATCTCATCCATCCATGATATTTGATCCAATTTCCCTCATTTTTTCTCCCAAGAGGTATATAAGCCCTCTAAAATCAGAAAAATGGGCCATTTATCCCATAATCCCAAACCCTAAAACCCTAGCTTCTCCTTCTTCACTCTTTCTTTCTCCACCGTCGCTGCCCATCTCCCACGGTGGCGCCGCCGTCCTCCGGCTGCCAAAAACCTTCCAACCAATGCCATTCTCTTCATCTCCTCCTTCTCTACCCTAATCTAAGTCCCAAATCCCTCGTATCCTTCTTAAATGCCGCAAATCTTCGAAAGAACCGACACCCTAGCCGCCTTCCTCAGATTTGTCAAGTTGAGACCTTACCACCACTTAATATCTACATGAGTGTGTAGGTTTCCCCCTAATCTACCATTATTTCATGGTTCGAAGTAGAAACTCCGGTGGCTCAATTCCGGCGGGTTGCGGGCCATTTCTACTTTGGCTCGAACAAGCTTTTCTTGTTGTTGAGTTTGTTATTCAACTTTTTTGATTGGAGTTTATAGTCATGGGCCAGCAACAACAAGAGCATGTCCGACGTCAAAACTTCAACCACCACTTCCCGAATCACCTCCACTACCATTAACCACCACCAAACGCATCGAACCTTTTTTCTTTTTCTGTTATTGAATTAAAGGTGCTCGTTTCCTTCTAGCACAACGCCAAACTTGTCTATTTTGGCGCCTGCTAAGAGGAAACATGCGCTTCAAGGTAAGCCATCCACCATCCGTCGCCCCCGGCATCCGTCTCGTTGCTCGATTTGGCATTGAATCCCTCTGTATGGTAAAACATCAATTTCCTTTTTCTATTTTTATCTTTTCTAATTTTTTGCTTTTGTATTTAGTATTAGTTCTAAGGTTTAATTTCCATTAATATTTCTGTTATTTATGTGCAATGAGTATTAGTTTTTAATTACATTTTACTTTATAAATGTGAATTTAAATTCTTCGACATAGCCGGTCGAGTAGTTCGTTATTGTCTGTTAGTTCTGATTTTTGGTTCTTCGAACTAGCCGGTCGACTATTTCGTGTGGATCTGTTAAGTTTGAACGTTCAGTTCTTTGACCTAGCCGGTCGACTATTTTTTTTTGTCTGTTAGCTCTGATTTTTGGTTCTTCGACCTAGTCGGTCGAATAGTTAAGTCTTTATGCTAATTTCATGAAAAAACAAAAGATTAGTTGAATTGTTTATATAGTTAGTCGTATATTTAGTTGTTAGTATAGTTTAGCGATGTTCATTTAATTTCTATTTCAAGCATTAGCTTGTGAAATTCAGTTGTTGTTCCATGTTAGCTTGCACAAATCGAATTCATTTTAATCTAGTTTGTCTGAATACTTAGTTCGATTGCATTTTGAGTATTGTTTCTACTTTGCTAGTTCATATTTGGTTGAAGTTTTAGTGTATAAGCTTAATTTCAGTCTTGTAAAGATAAAGGCTGAATAAATGAGTTTAAAGTACGTATTTATTGGGTATTTTACTGTTTAAATATGCTGGAAATGCAACTGCTCTGCTTTGTGTCAGAATTTGGTGAATAGATGACTGTTTTGGCACACAAAAGTTAGTCCTTTTGGACAGATATTTGGTGAATCAAAATATATCCAAAAGGACTTATTTTTCCTATTTAAAGAGGTTATTCTTTTACACTAAGGACACGCACTCTATCACACATTGGTAGGACATAGTCTGAACATTTTTTACACTCTAAGAAAATACAAAACTTTGATAAACAATCAGCAGCTAAACATCGAAAAGTGAGCTGAAAAACTAAAAGTGTGTGAGTTCTTTCTTCCTTTCCTAAGTCGATGAGCTTTTGTTTTGAGTTTCTGGGTCATTTCGGGTTTAAAAGATTGTTGTTCGGCTGTTGTTTTCACTGCTGGAAGTTTGCTAGTTTTCCGTTATTCTCTAGTTTGTTTCTCTGGAGTTACATCTTTGCTGTAGTTTAATTTTCTGCCATTCAGGTAACTTTTAAATCTATTGTAATGCAGATTCTCGATATCGAATGACTGAAGATATGGATCTCTCATGGCTCTTTGAATTTGTTGATATACTTTACATGAAATGGATGTTATTCAGTGTGTTATTCATGTTTTAAGTATATGCTAGAATCGTAGAAGTTAGTTAAGTCACTTAAATTCCCTTTACATTCAAAGTTTTTTTCTGGGTTAAGGAAAATATAAAGACCTCATTTTTAACCATGTTTGTTTAATTGGGATTTTTTGTGATTTACTTTCAAGGTTCATGTATTAATGACTTGTAACTTCAAATGCCATAGTCAACATAATGTCTCCATGATAGTTGAGTTTTCTTCTCTTTAGCATTAAAAGCATTATTGGTTTGCTGATTTTATGCTTAGTAGCAGCCGTAACTTTGAGTTTTGACTAAATAGTTAAGGTGTTTATGTTGCTAATGGGTGTGTAGTCTGATTAGTGCCATGTTGGTGTAGAAGAGTAGAAATATTAGTTGGCCCTTAAGAAATAGTTGGTTAAAAATATAAAAATAGACAAAATATAATATTGGGTAGTGGGTTTGCAAAGTAGAAATGAAAGAATTGTTGGGCTGAAATACTAGGCCATCGTGATTAAGTCCAAACTATTTTAATGGATGGTTCATCTCCCTTTAGTAATTTCAGTAGGCCCATATCTTCTTAATAAGCTGTTGAGCCTTTTTGTAAATAATTCCAGCATCCCAATACCAAGTGTTTTCCATAGCTGGCCCATTTTCACTTGCTAACAAGGCTGATCCAACTTTGAACACCATGTTTGTCTCACAATTAATTTTCAATAAAAATCAGTTTTTCCTCTACAAATTAAAATAATTTAATCGCTTTCTTAATTAATTAATTTAAGCACTAGGCAATTAGTAGGCGTGCTTTAACTCACAAAATCACTTGCGTAGCATGACGTTTAGCTTACATTAAATTAATTCAATAATCTTATACCATACCCATTAGTTTTAGTTAATTTTTAACTTAATTAATCATTTGCTAAAATCGCGAATTCGCTTGCTAGTACGATAGTTGACTTTTTAATAATTTTCAAAAAATTAATTTTCCTCAAATATAGTAATTTTTTCAAAAAAGTAATAACGTACTAATAATTCTTTGTCATGACTGAGGATTCGCTTGTGTAGCGTTGTTATGACTAAATTGATAAATTTCGTCTCGATCACACATTCGCTTGCGTTGTGTGATAATGATAATTTAATTTTTTACTCAACTCATCTTTTAATAAATGTGAGCAATAAAAGCGGATAAGTAAAACACGAAAACCAATAAGGTATAGTTTATCCAAAATTAATTTAAAGCCAAATGTAGTCAATAAAGCGACCGTGCTAGAACCACGGAACTCGGGGAATGCTATACACCTTCTCCCCGGTCAATAGAATTCCTTATTCGGACTTTGTTTTCGTAGACCAATAATGATAGAGTCAAACCTTCCTTTGACTAGGGATGCAAATAAAAAGTGACTTGGAACATTCAAATAAAAAGTGACTTGGACACCCAAAATCAATTCCAAGTGGCGGCTGTGTAAACAAAATAATCCCTATTCCAAAATTGTCACTTTAATTGGAAAAACTCTTTAACCCACAAATCCATAATAGTGATTGTTTTCATGTTGGTTTACTACATAACTCAAGTTATTATTTACACTTTTTCTTGCCCAAGAATCTTTGATTTCAGGTCAAAATGTCTAACTCAGTGAATGCACCAGAAAACAATGGTCTGGAAGACCATGGAGAGAATGGTGTAGTTGTTCCAGGTGTCAACGTACCACGGCGAAACCCTGAGGATGCACTAGAGCCAATCCCTGTGGATGTGATCTCACGCAATGCCCAACATGTCGATATAAGCTCCCACACTAACAAGAGTATATGCTCAGAAAACCAACAAGAAGCTCAGAAAACCCCAACTCAGGAGGAATAAGAGGTTAGCCTTCACGTCATTTTTGAGATTTTGCAGGGACAACAGTTGGCGATTTCTCAACTGCAAAGCCACCAGAAAACTCCAAGCATAGCAGACCGGAAATGGCCCCTCGAGCCGAACAAGTGCCGAAAAGATCGAGAGACAACGGGTCAGCAACTAACCCCGCTATTATGAAGATACTCGAGGACCTCACAAAGAGGATCAAATAGGGTGAAAAAAAGATAGAAGCTAATGATAAAAAGGTGGAGACCTACAATTCAAGGGTCGATCAGATCTCAGGCGCACCCCCGATCCTGAAGGGTGTTGATTCAAAGAAATTCGTACAAAAACCATTCCCGTCAAGTGCGGCTCTGAAGCCCATCCCGAAGAAATTCAGAATGCCCGATCCCCTAAAGTACAATGGAACCTCGAATCCCAACGAGCACGTCACTGCTTACACTTGTGCCGTAAAGGGAAACAACCTAACAGATGATGAAATTAAATTCGTCCTGTTAAAGAAATTCAGGGAAACACTTTCAAAAGGGGCCATGATGTGGTAACTCAACCTATCCCCAAATCCGAAAGACTCGTTTGCCATGCTGGCAGATTCTTTTATAAAGGAACATGCTGGTTCCATCAAGGTCACTACAAGGAAGTCCGACGTCTTCAAAATCAAATAGAGAGAAAACGAGATATTGTGGGAGTTTGTGTCTCGCTTTCAAATGGAGAAAATGGAATTACCACCAGTCTCCGATGACTGGGAAGTATAGGCCTTCACCCAAGGTTTGAACTAACAAAGCTCGGTAGCTTCAAAGGAGCTAAAGTAGAACTTGGTTGAATATCCCGCCGTAACTTGGTCGGATGTCCACAATCGGTACCAACCGAAGATTAGGGTCGAGAACGAACAATTGGGAGCCCCCTCGGGCTCAGTATATCCTAGCAGGCTCTTGCCAAAGGAGACAAAGCCAAACAAGGAAAGGTACCAACCATACACTGAAGATCGAAGAAATGCCCTAAGGTGTAACATACCCCGAAACGACCGAAGGGCAGACCGAGGTCAGAACCCTCAAGGAATCGTGAGCAGAGCCAGATTTGACAGATACACAGGACTGATAGAGGTACCCTGATTAACTGAGTACAACTTCAATGTCGATGTTTCGAACATCGTATCTGCCATCGGCAAAATCAGAGACACCAGGTGGACAAAACCCATACTATCAGACCCGTCGCAAAGGAATCCTAACCTAACGTGCGAATTTCACGGCACACACGGTCATAGGACCGAAGATTGCAGACAGCTCCGAGAGGAAGTAGCCCGACTACTTAGCAAAGGGCACCTCCTAGAGTTCCTCAACGACCGAGCCAAAAATCAATTTCGGGAAAGAGAGAGAAAGAGGAAAAATGAAATAGAATAGCCACAACATGTCATCCACATGATCGTTGGAGGAATCGACATCCCACAGGAACCCATTATCAAAAGAACAAAAATATCCATTACTAGGGAAAAGCGAACTCGAGGTTACATACCCGAGGACGCTCTCACATTCAGTGACGAGGACATCGAGACCCTATCTCAGCCTCATAACGGTGCATTGGTAATTTCTTTTCTTGTGAATACATTTCAAATTGAATGTGTACTTGTGGATCTAGGTAGCTCAACCAACATTATCAGGTCGAGGGTGGTGGAGTAGCTCGGACTGCTCGACCAGATCGTTCCCACCTCTCGAGTCCTCAACGGATTCAACATGGCGAGCGAGACAACTAAAGAGGAAATTACCCTCACGGTCAACGTGGCCGGAACAACCCAAAATGCCAAGTTTCATGTCATCGAAGGAGACATGAGATACAATGCCTTGCTCAGAAGGCCATGGATACACTACATGAGAGCAGTACCATCAACCCTTCATCAAATGATGAAGTTTCCAACAAAGGACGGAATAAAAATGGTATACAGGGAGCAGCATGCTGCAAGAGAGATGTTCGCAGTGCACGATGTGGCACCGACATCGACACCTTAAATATCGAAGGAGCCAAAGGATAAGAAAATAGCGAAGTAGCAATCACAAGCTACATCCTCAGCTGCACTCGAGTGAACGAACAAAGGACCGTACCGCATCTCCAGAGCAAGCAGTTGAAGCATATCGAGGCTCGAAATGCCATCACAACTAAGGAATAAGCGCCTCCCTTTTTATTTACGTCTTACACTAACCTGTGTGTAGGTTCCCAGTTAGAAGAATCTAAGTACCTTCCATCTTGAAGACCTTAGGTTTTAAAGCATGTGTTGCACTTTTTTCCTTCGATCGGATTTTATCCCGAGAAGGATTTTACCAGCAAGGTTTTTAATGAGGCAACATCTTTATGCTACCTAAGGAGAACTTAATAAGTATTCAAGGCTTCTATTTAATCAACCTCGAATACTGGGGGCATCCCCCCAGGAGAGCACCTTCTCGAAGAAGTCAAGAGAAGCTAAAACGGGTATCGATAGGAAAATGATGTATCAGGCCAAACGGTTGAATGAACCGTGTCCGCGTAGAATAATTGAACCCTTGACGATGAAAACATGTATACTTGTACCAAGTAATCAAAGGAGTATCTCTTACCACCAAAAATGCTTCGCGCGTCAAAGAAGTCTGCTATTTTTACAAGAAACGGCCCCAGGGCCAGAAATTTCCCGAACACTCAGAGACTGATGTCAAAAACTCGAAGCGGTAAGATCTCCGGTCGGAGACTTTGAACTCGTAAGCCCCCAACGAGGAAACATCAAAGTTTACAAAGATCGGCTCCAGATCCAAAAAATCCCTCAATGTCTCGGGGACTGTTGCCGACTGTCACCCATCAAGCTGTCATAAACTCCAGGCCATAAGGCCCCGTGCGGACAACCTCGAGCTCATAAGACCTCCATAAGGCAATACCCAATTTGTAAGACCTCAAGAAAGGCATGAATTATACTTATACCAAGAATATGTAAGACCTCAAGCAAGGCATGAATTATACTTGTGCCAAGTAACCTATCTGTAAGACCTCAAGTAAGGCATGTTCAAATTTATAAGACCTTACAAAAGGCATAATCCCATCTTAAAGTTAAGGCTATATATTCGAACTTGTAAGACCACTAAAAAGGCATACCCTCGATATAGACACCGAAGCTACTTCACTCAGGGACTAAAATGCTATGGCCAAATACAATGACTCAGGTAATAAGGCTCCGGCCAAACTAACGCGACTCGGAGATGCCCGACCGTCGCCATAAAATCACAAGCCTTCAATTACTTTGAAAACACTTCGAAACGAATTGGTTAATCAAGCTACTATCGGCATAAGCAAAAGAGCTTCGATCATATCAGCTCCAAACATTAAAAAGGCTTCGAAACAATTCAGCCATTGAGCGAAACCTCTCGAGGTGATCATTTATCGTCACATAACGACTCACAATCAAGGTTCTTATCGAACCGTCGAAGAGTTGAGCGAACACAAAAACTTCAAAAAGTCTTTAACAAGGGAAAAATAAAGCCTACATTAGAGGTCGTACCGACCCAACGCGTAAGAGCCTAAGAGCCATCCTATATTAGAGGTCGTACCGACCCAATGCGTAAGAGCCACTATCGCCAACTTAAATTATAAGGTCATACCGACCTAATAAGACACTGTCACCAGATTAAATTAAAAGGTCGTACCGACCCAATATGTAAGAGCCACTTTCACCAGCTTAAATCAAAAGGTCTTACCGACCAAATGCAAAAACACCCACGGGCCAGACTAACAAGCCTCAGGGCCGATTTGAAAACTTAAGGGTTTTTACTCGAAGGCTAATTCATCTGGCTAATCATCGACAAAATGTCTAAAATTCAAAACAAAGAAAGACATACACAAGCACATGGAAATTCATGGAAGGAAAAAATTGAAAGGTTTCTTTATATATGCATATATGAAATAATGCAAGGCTACATTTACAATGCTCTCCGAGAGCCCTATACATACAATCAAAAAAATGGCCTATTCTATTTCCCCTCGGGGACTGCGGCCCCATTGGCCTCCCCCTCATTATCTTCGGCATAAGATACGAGTAATTTAGCGTCGTATTCATCTGCCTTGGCCTGCTAAATCTCTTCCGAGAGATCGAAGTCCCTAGCATGGATTTCCTCGAAGGTTTCATGTTGCGACCTAAACACTCACGCAAGTGTACGCGATCAACAAGTAATATAGTAACAAGTAAAGTATCATTCCCACGAGGACTTGTGATTAACTTATCAACTGATGCAAACTCAAACAATTATCGATTTAAGCTAATTCATTACCAAATACATAAATAACCAACTTAAAACTTGACTGGTAATTTAACAATAATACTACACAAAGTTACTACACCACTTATACAATTTTCTTTTAACAATTAATAAGAGAGATATTCTGGGGTCATGGGCTTGCTAGAGATCATGCTACGCTTTTAGCTTAAATATAATTTATTGAATTATCTAGGTTATTGATTATAGGGTTAATAATACCCATAAGAATCTGTCAATTTCTTATGCGCCTATTCAAGTTAAATTAATACCTATATTTCTATGGTATTAATATTAACTCAAATGCATTTACAAATCCTATTTCTCAACCAAGCAAGGCAATTAAGTATAGTTCTATCTTAATTGCGAATCTTTCACCCGATGCCCAAGATCTGGATCTTGCTCTATTTGATTCTATATACAATCAAGAATTTTCTTTTTCAAGTTTAACTCAAGATTCGTAAATAGTATTTCACTGTTAGCTACGCAGTAAAATAATTAACAGCAAAATCAAATAAACAACCCATAATGATAAATTCAAGATCATCAATTTAAGCTTCAAACAACATAATCATCTAACACCCATAACCCCAGAATACTTGGGTTTTTAGCTACTCATACTTATACAAATATCAACAATAAAAGTCTTAAACATAATATAAGTAAATACAAGAAGAAAGTTTAGAAAAACTCTTTAAGTTCTAGCTTCAAGATTGTAATCCCCTTCTTTTCTTCACTTCTAGATTGAGTCTTCTCTTCACTTTCTCTCTCTAAAATTATTTCTTCCTCTCTAAATCTGATCAATCCAATAATGGAGTTTTTGCTTTATGTAAATTGAGTGGGATTAAGAAGGAATTCCAGTTTTACCCCTTAAACAATCTTTTCTGAAATCTGGACTAGCGCGGCCGCGCATCTGGCCGCGCTAGTCCAGTTGTCCCATGTTCTTGATTCTTTTCTTGTTCTTCCACCATAATTTGTTCCGAGGGATTTTTATTGCTCCAAAATGGTTCCAATAATATTTGATTTACGTACTATAGGCTTCTTTACCTGAAATATATACAATTCAATATTAAAGCCCATAATTCATCAATTAATCACAATATATCATTGGAATATCATCAAGCTGAAGCATAAACAATAGCTAAATCACCTAGATTTCGCTTATTATCAACACCTCACACTTAATCCATTGCTAGTCCTCGAGCAATCAAACTATTATATTAGAACTATCTCTAAAGATCCCTTCACTCAACCATTTCCCTTAACGCATTACACCGAGAACAATGTACATATGTTGCTCCTAGCAGTGAACAATCCTAGCTTTAAAGTTGAATCTCAAGTGCCATGCATATTCAAACTTCCTCAACTTTCTCTACACAGAAATCAAGAATTGCTTTTTCGTCACAAATCATATGCCCTCACCATCACACCAACAAGAGAGATTTGGAATTTATTCCGCACATTCAAATCATTTACTTACATAAATCAATGAAAGCACTCACTCTCATAATAGAAGTCTCATACATGCAATTGGTACCATAAGCTTGCCCGTAATGTAAATTTTTACTAATGTAGGCTAGCTCAATTCAAAATCAATCAGGACTTTTTCATGGTTGTAATGTGGGCTAAGGGACAGGTAGGAAATATTTAGGAATAGTGACTAACTTCCCTAAACACTTTAACACATCACATGTTCCTTTCATTTTTCCAATCCATTTTTCATTCACAAACAATATATCACCCAAATATTCCCTTCTTTTTTTTCTTTTTTTTAAACACTCTATTAATTTTTTACCCACTAGCTGGAACAAAACATCATGTATTTATTCATTCAAGTTCAGCTAATGGTGTATATGTTACAAAACAAGTGCATTTTCTAACTTTTCATTTGCTCCACTAAAAAGCCACCCCACACTTAATTCCTTCTTAATTCTTTTAGCATACTTTTCACAATTAAAGTGCTTTAAAAGGAAAAAGGTTTAAAACAAGATCAATGAAGAACAAAAGGGTATAGGCTTGTAATGTGGTTGCCAAACAAAAGTTTATAGGCTCAAAAGGGTTAACTAGGGATAAATTTTATTTGTGATAAGCAATTAAGCTCAAAAGGGTCAAAGAAAGCCTAAAATCATTTTTCAAATCAAGCATCACCTAATATTTCGCTTTAATTCACATACCGGGAAAGTTCTAGACACAAATACAATGCATGGACGACACAATTCTCACCACACATGGCATATAACTCATTCAGATTAGCTCATAAAGACACTTCATTATGAGCAGTCAATTCAGTAACAAACATACAATTTAAGGCACTTTCCATGAGATTCAACAATTAAGACTAAGCGCGTTACACTGTAGGGTCTATTGTGTTCAGGTGTGTCAACGCTATGGGTTCACTTTTCTATAGCTTATAACTCCTTATTTTAGTCTACAAATAAAAAATATAAAAACAGAAATTAAAAACTACCTATGCCCGGTTCAAGATAAACTCTTGGAAAAGAACCGTGGCTTGAAGAAAAACCAAGGGGAAGTTGTTACATTATCCTAAAAATACAAATAAAATTAAATTTTTTTTTGTTGTTTTCTATATACTCATTCCCTCAAGAACTCCTTTTGAAAGAAATCCTTCATCAGGCCGAGCCATTTTTTTTTCACTTTTTTAAATTCTACTACTCCACTTGGCTAACTATCTAGCCAAACAATACCAAACAAACAACCTAATTTAACTGAAATAGCATAAACAACTTACATAATGTACCAATCCAACAAAAACAAACCACACAATTCAAAACAATCCTACAATCCATAATAGTTAAAATAACCCCACACCCCACACTGAAACTTTAGGCATGTCCCCATGACTTTCATTGCTAAAAAGAAAAGAGGCAAAGATACTTCCCCAAAATTTCATTCCTGATCTGAGACAGTGTCAAGATTCACATTACATGCACGCCCCAATTTTCTAAGCCAGCCCATAAATTTTTTCTCCGATTTGACTTGTCGGTCAGCTATCTCCTCCACACGGTTTCCCAACCCAGTCATAGTGATGCGAAGATCCTCCACATCTTTTTTCAATGTGTTTTGACGAGGCAATCTGGTAGATCGGGAAGATGAAGCTGCTCGTGATAATGTTGTTGCTGGTGCTGCTTGTGATGCTGATCTTGACAGTCTTGCAGCTGATGCACGGGGTGCTTCTGGCTGCACCTCACTTTCAACATTCATTGCCTCATTTTCCTCCTCATCGTCATCATCATCAGAGCTGCTTGATTCTACCACCTCTACTATCTCCGGTTCTTTCCCCGTTGTCACTTTATCAGCTCGGAACTTGCTTTCCTTTCCAACCAACCCATCAGCAGGTTGATATTCTGGCACACTAGTAGCCCTGCATAGTTGAGTAACTAGTGAAGGGAAAAAGAACCCATACCTCTTGATTTTGATGCGGGTGAACATCTCATCATACATGACTTTAGTTACGTCAAAGTCGTGACCATTAACAAAACACCAGACAAGACAAGCTCGGGGGCCATTGACCTCCGTTTTATTGTGTGATGGGATCAATCGGGCGCATATGAGATGCAACCAGCACTTTGCTTCAAATGTGAGTGCATTAGAATGAAATTTCTGCCCATAAGTCATCCAGGAAACTTCTTTGCCAGGTGCCAAAATGGTCTCAAAGAATCTTGCCCAAATTTCATATGTGGGTTTCTTACCATAGTTATAGAAGTCATTATACTCCTCTAGAGGTGCAGGCAGCTGGTAAGCAGTACGAATCGCCTCTAGTGAAGCATTCACTTCTCTTCAATGCACTATAACTATTCCATTGGTATGCTCTGAAGCATTGGCATAAAATTCTCTTACAACCATGAGATTTGCCTCACCGGGTTCGTTGACGAATGTGTGCAAGCCCCTTTTCAGCAACTCATCGTGCATACGAGGGCATAACCGCTGAAGTTTTCTCATGTCAACACCTCTTTCAGGAATTGGCTTCTTTTCAGCTTTTTCTACAAATCGGTCCTGAGCCTTGGCCGAAACAAACTTTGTATTATCAAATGGGGGTGCAATTGCTGCCCCTCTTGACCTAGCTCTGCCTGCCTGGTTGCTCGATGAAGCACATGTGGTACGTCTTTTCCTGGAGTTAGTCATGGTACCTGCAGAACAATAACATATTAACACAGCCCAATCCAAAATTTGCGACTCAATGGGGTTACTTAGACTTCACACTCATCATTGGTCACAAACTACATTAGCTTATTCATTTGGGCTTTTTCACAAACATATTGTATGCATTGTATTTTCATAACCCCTTTTTAAACTTTTTTTTTAAAACAATAATCATCCTTATTCACCCATAAAACATCACCAATCAAGTGAGTCTCCACCCCACTCTCATCAACCAACAACACCCCAAAGTATTTCACTAATTTATACATATAATTTATGTACAACTAATGAAACATATGTATAAAAACTTCAACAATAAAATCTGAAAAATAACAATAAAAATAAAAGATGACAAGAAATAAGAAATTAAAACTAATTTCTTACTAGTGTTTCAACTAATGTTATCAAAATATCTACATAAAAATCAACTTTAACAACTATAATTAATTTTTTTGCATATAAACAAAATCTGGAAAAAAAAAATAGAAAAATAAAAGAAAAAAGAAACAAGAATTCATACCTTTGTTGAAAGAGAATGGTGAAGAAGATGAATGTGAAGATGGAGAAGAAGATTTGATGGGGATTGTTTGGGTGTGGTATCTAAGGGTTGGGTTTGTTTGGAAGAAAATGGTGAAGAAAGGTTTGGAGAAGAGAAGGGTTTTGAAGAGGGGAGGGATTATTGGGTTAGAGAGAGGGATAATTTGTTTGAATGGGGGTTTTGGGAAAGGGGTAGGTCAGATGAAGGGTAATTAAGGGGGGGGGGGGTAGGATAGTAATTTAATTAACAAATTAAAACAAAAACAAAAAGAAAAAGAAAATAAAAAAAAACGAAAAAAAAAATTCTGAACTAGAGCGGTCAGATGTGCGGCCGCGCTAGTCAGATGCGCGGCCAAGACAGAGAGCACCTCAACTTAGCGTAGTCAAACGTGCGGCCGCGCACCTGGGCGATTTCCGATTTTTTTTTTTTTCAAATTCTTACCTTAGCATCCGCCCTTGTTCACATGCATTTATTAGTACATAAATAAATAAAAAAATGTATATTCACAAATACCACAATCGTTGGGTTGACTCTCAACCAGCGCCTTATTTTACGTCGCGGCACGACGCCATATTGCATTATACATCAATTAAATCTATTGAGGTTTTTTGACGTTGAATGTCACCACCCCAATAGTGTTTAATTCGTTGACCATTTACCAAGAACGTGCCTGTTGAACTCATGTTTCGCAATTCAACTGTTCTATGAGGAGTTACACTTACTACAACAAAAGGGCCTGCCCAACGGGACTTAAGCTTTCCAGGAAAAAGCTTTAGCCTTGAATTGAACAAGAGAACTTCTTGACCCGGCTCAAACTCACGATGTTGGATGTGTTTGTCGTGCCACTTTGTGGTCTTTTCTTTATATAACGTGGCATTTTCATAAGCATGCAACCGAAACTCATCAAGTTCATTGAGTTGTAGCAGCCTTTTTTCTCCAGCTAAGTCCATATTCATATTTAGCTTTTTGATTGCCCAATAAGCTTTATGTTCTATCTCAACAGGCAAATGACATGCTTTTCCATAAACCAACATGTATGGAGAAGTACTTATTAGAGTCTTGTATGCAGTTCGGTAAGCCCACAATGCATCTTCTAACTTACCGGACCAATCTTTCCTATTTGCACTCACTGTTTTCTCCAAAATCTGTTTTACCTCCCTGTTTGACACTTCAACTTGACCACTCATTTGAGGGTGATATGCAGTAGCAACCTTGTGTTTTACACCATATTTTGCTAGAACATTTTTCAACAATTTGTTGCAAAAGTGTGTTCCTCCATCACTTATTAACACCCTTGGAGTTCCAAAGCGTGTGAAAATGTGCTTCTTCACAAAACTTACCACTACCTTCGCATCATTAGTAGGAAGAGTAATGGCCTCAACCCACTTAGACACATAATCAACTACAACCAAAATATATCTGTGCCCATTAGAATACAGAAATTGTCCCATGAAATCTATTCCCCAGACATCAAAGAGCTCTACTGCCAAAATATTTTGTAAAGGCATCTCGTGCTTCTTCGTGATCGTTCCGGTTCTTTGGCACCTGTCACAATTTTTAACAAAAGCATGTGCATCTTTAAATAATTTTGGCCAGTAAAAACCTGATTGCAAAACCTTTTGTGCAGTTCTGTCTCCACCATGATGACCTCCATAAAGAGAAGAATGACAGTCATGCAATATTGCATTCATCTCCTCCTCAGGGACACACCTTCTTACCAATTGATCTGCGCATTGCTTGTATAGAAAAGGCTCGTCCCACATGTAGAATCTCACATCATGTAAGAACCTTCTTCTATGGTCAGCTGTGAATTCTGGTGGAGTCACCCCACTTGCAATGAAATTCACATAATCAGCATACCACGGGGTTTCATCCGAAGTGATGGCTAGCAAATGTTCGTCAGGGAATGTTTCTTTGATTGATTCTCCTTCAGTGACATGGCCTCGATTTTCCAGCCTGGATAAATGATCTGCAACCTGATTCTCTGTTCCTTTTTCGATCTCGAATCTCCAAATCAAATTCCTGCAAAAGAAGAACCCATCGAATTAACCTTAGCTTGGCATCTTTCTTTGCAAATAAATACATGATAGCTGAGTGATCTGTGTAAACTATGACTTTGGTCCCCACTAGATAGGACCTAAACTTATCAAATGCCCATACTACTGTGAGCAACTCTTTTTCAGTAACAATGTAATTCATTTGAGCTGGATTAAGAGTTCTACTCGCATAGTGAATGGAATAAAATATTTTCTCTTTCCGCTGCCCCAAAACAGCTCCAATGGCTATATCACTTGCATCACACATCAATTCAAATGGAAGTTTCCAATCTGGAGCAATGATAATCGGTGCAGTAACTAATCTTCGTTTCAGCTCATCAAATGCTTTCAGACAAGCATCATCAAACTTGAAGGATGTATCTTTCTCAAGAAGCCTGCACAAAGGAGATGAAATTTTTGAAAAATCTTTAATGAAACGACGGTAAAAACCCGCATGGCCTAAGAAACTGCGAATGCCTCTAACTGATGTCGGTGGAGGTAATTTTTCAATTGCTTCCACCTTTGCTTTATCCACCTGCAATCCATTCTTGGACACTTTATGCCCTAGGACTATGCCTTCTCATACCATGAAATGACATTTTTCCCAATTTAGTACCAAATTTTGTTTCTTCACACCTAGCAAGGACCTTATCAAGATTCATTAAACATTCATCAAAAGAATATCCAAATACAGAAAAATCATCCATAAATACTTCCACAAATCTTTCAACCATATCAGTGAAAATAGCCATCATACACCTTTGAAAAGTCGCAGGTGCATTGCAAAGACCAAATGGCATTCTTTTAAATGCATATGTCCCATATGGACATGTAAATGTGGTCTTCTCTTAGTCTTTCTGGGGCTATAACAATCTGATTATATCCCGAGTAACCATCCAAAAACAATAGTATTCTTGCCCGGCTAATCTATCAAGCACTTGGTCAATAAAGGGAAGGGGAAAATGGTCTTTTCGGGTGGCATTATTCAATTTTCTATAATCTATGCAAATCCTCCACCCAGTAACAGTTCTAATGGGAATCAGATCATTGTTTTCATTTGTCACTACGATCATTCCTCCTTTCTTTGGAACACATTGGACTGGACTTACCCATTTGCTATCAGATATTGGAAATACAATACCTGCATCAAGCCATTTAATCACTTCTTTTCTTACCACCTCTTTCATGTTCGGATTTAGGCGGCGTTGTTGTTCTATGCTTGGCTTGTGCCCTTCCTCCATGAGAATTTTATGCATGCAAAAAGCTGGACTAATACCTCTTATGTCAGACATTGTCCACCCAATTGCTCTTTTATGCTCACGTAGTACTCTTAACAATTTCTCTTCCTGCAATTCAGACAAGTCAGAAGAAATAATAACATGTAACGTTTCAGAACTACCCAAATAAGCATAATGAAGGTGAGAAGGTAAAGGCTTTAATTTCAATTTGGGAGCTTCTTCAACTGAGGGCTTCAGAGGAGGACCATCTGGCCTGTTCAAAGGTTCAAAGGGATTTAAACCTTTTATATATTCACATGTTGCATTCAAAGTATGTTTCATCTCCTCAACCTCATCATTAATCTCCAAACTCTCAAACAACACAATTGCTTTTTCTAAAGAATCCTTCAAATATACACGTGGGGTAATAAGTTGTTCATCAATCTCCATGACAGATATCATAGACAATTCTTCATACTGCCGAGGAAGTTGAATTGCTTTATATACATTAAAAACAGCTTCCTCGTTGTCAACTCTCATGATCATTTTTCCTTCTCTTACTTTAATTATAGCATCACCTGTAGCCAAGAGAGGTCTTCCCAATATAATAGGAACTTTTTCATCGGCCTGAAAATCCAAGATAATGAAA
Organism: Nicotiana sylvestris; assembly: GCF_000393655.2. Taxonomy (NCBI): domain Eukaryota; kingdom Viridiplantae; phylum Streptophyta; class Magnoliopsida; order Solanales; family Solanaceae; genus Nicotiana; species Nicotiana sylvestris. The sequence goes on along the minus strand of NC_091059.1, from coordinate 87,945,663 downwards.
TCAGCCGGGAAAATAAATTTCCCAATTTTCAATAGCACATCTTCAATCACCCCTTCCGGGTAAGCTATGGACCTGTCTACTAGTTGCAACATCATAGTGGTGGGTTTTGGAGCCCCCAAACCTAATTGTTTGTACAAAGACAATGGCATCAAATTTATGCTTGCTCCCAAATCACAAAGTGCATGGCCTACATCAACATTGCCTATTCTCACATGGATAGTAAAGCTGCCAGGGTCCTTAAGCTTTTGAGGAAGCTTATTTTGGACCATTGAAGTGCACTCCTTAGTAAGTGCAACTGTTCAGTCAGTCTCCTCTTGTTAGCCACAATGTCTTTTATGTATTTGGCATATTTTTGAATATCACGAATCGCATCTACCAACGGAATATTCAATTGAATCTGACTCAACATAGAGAGAAATATGTTGAACATGCGATCGTCATTCTTTTTCTGCAATCTTTGTGGAAAAGGTGGTGGTCGCCTTAGAACATTCACAGGTGCTGAAATTGTATCATCTTTCTTTACTTCATGTGTTGCTTTGGGAATCAATTCACCCTCAGGTACATGCTTGTCTTTTCTCTTATTTGGAACTTCTTCTAATTCCCTTCCAGTTCTAAGTGTAATTGCACTAACTTGCGAATTTTTCTCTGTATCACTTGGAAGAGCACCTGCAGGCCTAGTATTTTGATTTGCAGCTAGTTGTCCCAATTGTCTTTCAAGATTTCTAAAATCAGTTCTGAGTTGTTGGTTGTCATGCAACAATTTCTTCAACAAATCATTTGTACTTTCTTCTACCCGCTGGGGTGGCCTTTGTGGTTGATTAAAATTTCCTTGGGGTCTATATTGATTCTGATTTGATTGATTTCCACCCCAAGAGAAATTTGGATGATTCCTCCAATTTGCATTGTAAGTGTTCCCATATCGTGCCTGTTGGTTTATCGGACCTCTGCTTTGTTGCCCCACATAATAAATAGATTCAGGATTCATTGGGCACATGTCACTTGTGTGATTATCACCACACATTTCACAACAAATCGACATTTGTTGAACATGTTGCATTTGTTGGGTTTGGTTCATTGTCATTCTATTCATTTGATTCGCCAATTTTGCTATATCTGCTCTCATGGCGGAAAAGTCATCAAGTTCAAGTACCCCTGCTTCTTTCTGTTTCATTGCTCTCCTTGGTTCTCCCTCACCTTGCCAATTATGATCATTAGCAGTGAAGTTGTTTAGCAGAAGTTGTATTACACTATATGGCCTCGCCATGCAACTACCTCCACAAGCTGAATCAAGATTCATTTTTTAAGTCTCATCTAATCCATCAACAAAAGTATAGCCCAATACCTCATCAGTTTGACAATGATGTGGGCAGTCTCGAAGTAATTTCTTGTATCTTTCCCAAGCTTGGCGAAGAGTTTCACCGTCCCGTTGTTGAAACTCAAGAATCTGACTCCGCAAAGACTTTGTCTTTTTAATAGGGAAAAACTTGATTAAGAATTTCTTTGCTAAATCATCCCAAGTATGGATTGAATTAGCAGGCTCCTTCTGCAACCATTCTTTAGCTTCCCCCAGCAATGAAAATGGAAACAAGGTCAGCCTGACATAGTCCTTGGAAACATTTGGATAGTTGTAAGTATCAGTGATTTCCAAAAAATCTGAATGTGCCTTTGCGGGTCTTCATGAGATAGACCTACATATTGCCCGGTGGACTGAATCAGCTGTACCATGTACTGTTTAAGCTAAAAGTAACCAGTGATATCAGGCTTCACAATAGCTTGAGTCATATTAGCAAGATTTGGCCTTGCAGCTTCTATCACCGGACGCCCTCCATTACTTGCCATCACTGTTGGCTGTGGTTGAACTAAGATGTCCAACGCTCTTTCTATTTTGTATCTAGCTTCCAACTCTTTCCTTGCCTTATGAATTGTCCTTTCAATTTCAGGATTAAGAGGGAAGAGATTGCTTGTGCTTCTACTCCTCCGCATTCAAGAAAAGAGCCTGCGTGACACAAACAAAGTGAACTGAAAAATTTAGCGTCGTATTCATCTGCCTTGGCCTGCTAAATCTCTTCCGAGAGATCGAAGTCCCTAGCATGGATTTCCTCGAAGGTTTCATGTTGCGACCTAAACACTCACGCAAGTGTACGCGATCAACAAGTAATATAGTAACAAGTAAAGTATCATTCCCACGAGGACTTGTGATTAACTTATCAACTGATGCAAACTCAAACAATTATCGATTTAAGCTAATTCATTACCAAATACATAAATAACCAACTTAAAACTTGACTGGTAATTTATCAATAATACTACACAAAGTTACTACACCACTTATACAATTTTCTTTTAACAATTAATAAGAGAGATATTCCGGGGTCATGAGCTTGCTAGAGATCATGCTACGCTTGTAGCTTAAAGATAATTTATTGAATTATCTAGGTGATTGATTATAGGGTTAATAATACCCATAAGAATCTGTCAATTTCTTATGCGCCTATTCAAGTTAAATTAATACCTATATTTCTATGGTATTAATATTAACTCAAATTCATTTACAAATCCTATTTCTCAACCAAGAAAAGGCAATTAAGTATAGTTCTATCTTAATTGCGAATCTTTCACCCGATGCCCAGGATCCGGATCTTGCTCTATTTGATTCTATATGCAATCAAGAATTTCCTTTTTCAAGTTTAACTCAAGATTCGTAAATAGTATTTCACTGTTAGCTACGCAGTAAAATAATTAACAGCAAAATCAAATAAACAACCCATAATGATAAATTCAAGATCATCAATTTAAGCTTCAAACAACATAATCATCTAACACCCATAACCCCAGAATACTTGGGTTTTTAGCTACTCATAATTATACAAATATCAACAATAAAAGTCTTAAACATAATATAAGTAAATACAAGAAGAAAGTTTAGAAAAACTCTTTTATAAGTTCTTGCTTCAAGATTGTAATCCCCTTTTTTTCTTCACTTCAAGATTGAGTCTTCTCTTCACTTTCTCTCTCTAAAATTATTTCTTCCTCTTTAAATCTGATCAATCCAATAATGGAGTTTTTCCTTTATGTATATTGAGTGGGATTAATAAGGAATTCCAATTTTACCCCTTAAACAATCTTTTCCGAAATCTGGACTAGCGCGGCGCATCTGGCCGCGCTAGCCTAGTTGTCCCATGTTCTTGATTCTTTTCTTGTTCTTCCACCATAATTAGTTCCGAGGGGTTTTTATTGCTCCAAAATGGTTCCAATCATATTTGATTTACGTAATATAGGTTTATTTACCTGAAATATATACAATTCAATATTAAAGCCCATAATTCATCAATTAATCACAATATATCATTGGAATATCATCAAGCAGAAGCATAAATAATAGCTAAATCACCTAGATTTCGCTTATTATCATTTCCCTTCAGGATTTGCACCGGGCATACTCATTGCTTCTGCTCTCCTGATCGAAAGCCCTTCTTAACTCAGATCGAGAGTCGGCAACATCTTTTAAATAGGCGACCATTTTCTTATCAGTCTTAGCTCGAATCTCTTCAACTTCAACCCAGGCGTCCACTACCTCGGCCTTCATCTTCAAAAGGTCAGACTCGAGACTTGCAATCTTGCTCGTCTGGACCAAGCTGTTTTCACGAGCGTTCCGGAGCTGCACCTCGAGGGTAGAAGCCTTGGCCAAAGCATTCTTCTTGGCCTCAACTTGGGTATCTATCTGAGCCTTTAGCTCATCACACTCATACTTGGCCTGGCCAACTTTGTCCCAAAGGCGTTCCAGGTCCTCCGTCTTTCTCTGCAACTGAAATATCAAAATGTTAATCTCCGAAGACAGGAGAAGAAGCACACATCCCTTCGAAACAAAGGTTACCTGTTCCTCGAGGTGGCCCTCATAGTTCAGGCTTCGATTCATCTCGTACCGAAGGTGTCTCAACTCCTTTTCCCTTTTATCGCAAAGAAGTCTGAGGGATTCATCCTCGTCCAAGGCTTTCCGCAGCCTGGCTTTACGACGGATCAACTCGGACTTGAGCTTGTCAAAGGCCTATGGAAAAGAAGCTCAATGAGAAAATAAAAATGTAAAATCAAAATAAACCAACAAAGTCAACCAAAGCTCACCACAGAACAAAGCCGTTGAGCCTCCTCAAAGGTTAAGCGTGCATCTACTGGCCTGGTCTTACCGGCCCCAATTGAACTGATCTCAGTGCGGACATGGTTGCTCGAGACCTCTCTTGATTTAGGCGGCCCCTGGCCTCGAACATCCCTCAAAGTACCTTCGATAGGAGGTGAGAATAACGGGAGAAAACCTGTATCCCTCGAAGTACCTTTGACAGGAGATGAAGACTACGGAAAAACACTTGTATCCATCGAAGTACCTTCGACGGGAAAAGAAGACGACGGCAAAGGAGGAGCCATTCTTCCGAGGCTAGAAGCCTCGGGTGCTGCAAGCTAAACCGATACATCTCCTTTGAGCTTCCTCGCTATGAGTATCTTCGTCGTTCAAAGATTCCTTCCTTTTGTTATCATTCCTCGATCCCAAAGCCGACGATCCTTCCTCCTCTCCAAAGGGGCACAGTCTCATCTCATAAAATTCTCCAATGCCTGCGGTGACGGAGTTAATACACATAAAAAATACCTTTAAAAAAAAATAGGCCACACAGCATGTACCGTGGTGTTTGGCCTCCCATCTACCTTTGGACAGATCTCTCCACTTACGCTCATCGTAAGTTGAGCAAGCTGCCAGTTTCTGAGTCCAATCTGCCAGATCGGGGACCTCCTATGGCAACCACGGGATCACTGTAGATGAGGAAAGGAAAATATCTTTATGGAGTTTCCCTCTACCATGAACAAAATGATAAAAGCATAAGTGTACCACTTACATGTGAAATTCCATTTCTTGGGAAATGGTAGGAACTTTGCGGGTATAATGTCAACAATCCGCACTTAGACAAATCGACTTATCTACCCTCGGTCCCTGTCTTCTTCATTACTGGCAACAAGGGGCCGGGTGGATTGACGTCGTCGAGTAATCAGGCCTCGATTATGTAAGGGCCGGTACAATCTAACAAGGTGGCTGAGGGTGAACTTGAGCGCAGCTTTATCTTCAAAATACCTTATCATCAACACTATCCTCCAAAACGACGGGTGAACCTGTACTAGAGTAACCCGATATCTTATGCAAAACTCGAGCACGACTTTATCGAGAGGTATCAATGTAAAGGGTTATGTTTATACATTCAAAAACCCCTCTACATGAGCCATGATGCTCTCTTCCATGGAAGGTACCTGCAGTACCACCTTTTCTCCCCATCAGGAGTCTCTCCTAACCACCTCGAGGTGTTCCTCTCTTATCGATGAGATAAGCCTCGATGCATGCTCCCAATGGCCCTGAATATTGGACGGTCTCTCTAACGTAAAGTCCCTCCTCGAGACAAAGCATCTCGAGGTAAGCTCACCAGACATCGTCGGTGTACCACCGATCGACTGGGAAGCAGAGGATGAACTCTTATCTTCTTGGTGAACAAATTTGGGAATAACAGCCATAACTATAGTGAAAAAGAAGAGGGAGATGAAAACTTAAACAAAAGCTTTGAACTAAAATGATGAAAGCACTGACACAATGAGGGAAAAGCTCTACAAAAGTAGCAAAATCCTCAGATAAAAGGAAAGCAAGCTCATATATAGAGCAAGCGGTGAGTGCTCACCTACCCTAAAGGCCAATTAATTCTGACTAAGCCATTATCACTTTTGGGGAAATGTATCAGCGGGACCACCTCGGCCACTTATTGGCCATGTTGTACGAACGACGCTGTCATACGGCGTTCGGGGGGCAGATTCCCGTATCAATCTAGCCTCGAGATGGTGCCCGATCTCAAGGGTCTCTGACTCTATAACTATAGGCTCTAAGGAACCACCAATATCAATCTAAGCCTCGAGATGGTGCCCGATATCTACTATCCCAAGTATGGGCTCTGAAAGAGCCGACATCAAAATTCAAAAGACTAGCTTTGCATAAGCACTGGAAAAAAAATTGAAGGCTTGAAACAAAAGGGTCTCTTTGCATTCTCAAAAATTCATTTACAGAATGTGTCTTTACAAAACTCCCCCGAGGAGCCCATACGCAAAAGGAAGAAAAGAAGAAGCAGAAAGGACGACGTGAGACTATTCCTTACCCTCAGTACCATCTGAATCACTTCCAGAGTCCTCATCTGAAGTAGTCGAAGGCGCTGATCTTTCCTCCAAAGTTCTGGCTTTATTGATATCAACAGAGAGATCGACACCTTTGGCATTTGCTACCTCAAAGGCCTGCCTCCGAGCTTGCAAAAGAGCATAAGCAACGATCCGGGCCAACTTCTGCTCGAGCATTGGCAGTGGCGGCATCTCTCTTGTATGAGGACGCATCTTCATCAGCCCCAGCCTTGGTCGCAGATAATGTAGTAACCTCTTTCTGAGCACTTCAAAGAAGATCCTGGGTCGAGGCCAAATCTCCCCATAAAAGATCTCTCTCCGAGGTCACGATCTCATTCTGCCTCTTCAGCTCGAGGATCTCTGTGTCCTTGGCCGCAACCTCTTCCCGAAGTTGCCCCATCAGGGCGTCCTTTTGCCCAATCTGTAAAGGCGGAACAAGATAGTAAGCATCAAGTCGTAGGAATGTAATATATGAACACACGAATGTTGTGTTACCTGCTCGGCAAAGCTAGTACGTTCCTGGTGCACCCCCTCTTGACTTGCCCGAAGCTCACCCAAATCCTTCCTTTCGGGCGGAGGAAGCCTTCCACTTATATATCTCTGAGGTGAGCTTCTCGAGTTCCTTCTCATGGTATGAAAGCTTGTCTTGGAGCTTAATGAAGGCATGGTCATACAACTTCTTGACCTACAACAAAAGCAGAAAAGTTGAAAAGACAAGGGAAAAATTTGAAGCGCAAATGGTATGCCGATAATATTACCTACTGTTGAAGCTTCTCGACCTCCTCGAGAGCGACGGGGGCATCGAGGTATGTGTCCACGTCGATACCAGCAAAGTAGTACCCGAGCATATCTTTCTCTCCATGAGAGGCCCCCACACCGGTGGTACCCGGATCCTAGGCATCCGTAATTTCCCCCGGTGAAAATGAATAGCCCAATTTAAAGCCACCCAAGGCATCAATTTCTGTAAGGGTTTCATCTCGACCCCAAGTAACTTCGGGTTCAGGACCTCCGGAAGCACCAGCCAAGGTTTCATCAGTACGGACTATACCATGTCTAACTTGAAGCTCGGGGACTACACCCGAACCCTATTCAAAGGTCTCTTCAGCACGGTTTAGGTCCACATCGGCCATCCCCGACTCGGAAACCTTGCACTCAATAGCCTGTGGAGCATCTGCACCCTATCTTGCTCTTTGTACCAAAGGTCGATCATCATCATCATCACCTTCGTCCTCAGTATGGGGACTTGCCACAACAGTCCGCGTCGATGCCGGCAAAGTAGTCCCCGAGCATATCTTCCTCTCCATGAGAGGCCCCCACACCGGTGGTACCCGGATCCTAGGCATCCCTAATTTCCCCCAGTGAAAACGAAGGGCCCAATTTAAAGCCACCCAGGGCATCAATTTCTGTAAGGGTTTTGTCTCGACCCAAAGAAACTTCGGGTCAGGACCTCCGGAAGTGCCAGCCAAGGTTTCATCAGTACGGACTGTACCATGTCCAACTTGAAGCTCGGGGACTGCGCACGAACCCTCTTCGAAGGTCTCCTCAGTAGGGCTTAGGTCCCCATCGGCCATCCCCAACTCAGCAACCTTGCGCCCAACAGCCTGTGGAGCATCCGCACCCCGTCTTGCCCTTTGTACCAAAGGGCGATCATCATCATCATCACAACTTTCCACAACAGCCAAAGTCAAGACCGTGGCGTCGGTCTGAGACCTGTGAACTTTGGGTTTTTCTGATTTGGGAGACTCGACCGACGCCTCCTTCTTCCTCTTCTTACCCTTGCCGGGTTTCGAGGTCCCTTCTTTACTAGGAGGAGTCGGTCTCATCGACACACCTTCCCCAAGGCCTACACAAGTATGACATATTAAACTCACCGCCAAAAAGAATACTCACAAGAAATTTGGCAACGACATTAAGAAGTTCTTACCATGGTTCTTAGCCTACTACCGTGTCTTGTCCAAATCACACCAAGCATGCTCGCTGTAAGGAAAGGCAGAGTCTAACTGCCTGATCCATCCCAGAAGGTCCTGAACCGCACCAGGGTACCAAACGGTGGATGCATAATCAAGAAAAAAATTGTTTCATAAGGGGAAAGAAGGAGCAATAAAATGTACTCGAGGTAGGGACACTTACTCTTCATGTTCCATTCCTTCAGGAATGGCATCCTATCGACCGGGTTGATGTTCGATATCCTTACTTTGACAAATCAGCTCATCCACCCCCGGTCTTTGTCCTCTCGATTCTCGAAAAGAACGTCTTCGCGGATTGAGGATGAAGTTTGATCAAACCTCAGAAAAGATGAGGGATGTACAATCTGACCAAGTGATCGAGGGTGAAGGTCATTCCCTCAACCCGATTGAGAAATATCAGAGCAGATCCTCCAAAAAGAAGGATAAATTTGACTGAGTATCACTCGGTACTTAAGATAAAAGTCAAGGATCACCGGATCTATCATCGGGGAAGAAGGATCTACGGGACCTAGAGTGAAAGGGTATGTATATATGCCGAGGAAGCCAGCTTTATGGTCTACTATGCTTTCCTCAGGGTTGGGAATCTCTACTTGCAGTGCCTTCCCCCATCAACAGTCTTTCTTTACCATCATCGTATCGGTCACCACGCTGATGTACCAAGATATGGGCTCACATCGGCCCGGTGTATAAGGAGGATTTTTTAAGACAAAATCGGAGACCGTGTCGAAGTGGACAAGGGTACATTGCTCAACACTTGGAGGTGCTTTTGGTTTGCCCTTGGTCGGGCGTGATAAAGAAGTGGTGCCCTCTTTTTGAGGTACTATTTTTGAAGTTTTTGCCATGATTATAGCTTAATGTCAAAGAAAGAGGATGAAGAAACAAGCACAGAAAGAAGATAGATGCAGAAAGTTGTGAATATAGCCCTAAAAACTTGATGTTGTAAAAGTGTGAATAGCAAAACAAATTGAGGTATTTATAGAAGCCATTTGGGCGATGTTTGAGGAGCGAAAAGGTCAAACCAATGACGGTTTGTGGGCTTCTCGATAATCATGTTGACAACGACCTTTGCACAGCCTTTGAGTCATGGCATTTAATGCTCTGATGGGCTGACATCATAATGGGAGTATCGAAGAGGCAAGAATTCAAGACCGTTTCTTATCGTTTCACTTTAAGAAATGATAATGTAATGCCCTTCGGACTAAAAATGCAGGAGCCACATATCAATGCCTAGTTAATAAGATGTTCGAACATCAAATAGGCAAATCCATGGAATTTTATATTGATGATATGCTAGTTAAGTCCCTGCCCGCAGAGGACCATTTGACCTATTTCCAGGTGACATTCGATATCCTAAGAAAGTACAACATGAAGCTCAACCCCGAGAAATGAGCTTTTGGAGTCGGCTCGGGAAAGTTCTTGGGCATCATGGTGTCGAATAGGGGTATCGAGATCAACCCTAATAAAATTAAAGCCATTGAGGAAATTACCGTAGTGAACAATGTGAATGTCGTACAACGGCTGACTGGATGGATAGCTTCCCTAGGCCGATTTATCTCGAGGTCATCAGATCGGAGCCATCATTTATTTTCCCTGCTCAAGAAGAAAAACAACTTCGCATGGACTCCGGAGTGCCAACAAGCCTTAGAAGAATTAAAATGGTATCTCTCGAACCCACCCCTGCTCCATACTCTGAAGGAGGATGAAACACTCTACTTGTATCCAGTCATGTCCGAGGTAGCGGTAAGTGGCGTGTTAGTTCGAGAAGAGCAAGGTACGCAATTCCATGTCTATTATTTGAGTCGGACCCTAGGAGATGCTAAAACTAGGTACCCATATTTGGAAAAGTTAGCTCTTGCATTAATAAGCGCATATAGGAAATTAAAACCATATTTTCAATGCCATCTTATATGTGTACTGACTATATACCCACTTCAAAATGTCTTGCATAAACCCGAATTATCAGGCAGATTGGCCAAATGGGCCATCAAACATGGAGGATATGATATCGAGTATCAGCCTCGAACGGCTATCAAGTCTCAAATTTTGGCAGACTTCGTGGCCAACTTCGCGCCTGCCCTCGTACCCAAAGTAGAAAAAGAACTCTTGCTAAAATTCGGGTTCATCATCTTGGGTATGGACCCTCTTCACAGATGGTGCCTCGAATGTGAAAGGATCCGGGCTCAGCATTGATTTAAAACCGCCTACGGGTAGTGTCATTAGGAAATTTATCAAAACTTCTAAGTTAAGGTCATGATTGTAGGTCTTGAACTAGCCAAGGGCCTTGGAGTAGATGTCATCAAGGCAAAGTGTGACTCCTTTTTGGTAGTAAATCAAGTAAACGGAAGCTTTGAGGTTCGAGACGATCATATGTAGAGGTACTTAGACAAACTTCAAATGACATTGCACCGCTTCAAGGAATAGACACTGGACCATGTACCTCGAGAATAGAATAGTGAGTCTGATGCGCTTGCAAACTTGGGGTCATCGGTTGACGAAGAGGATATTGCCCCGGGGACTGTTGTAAAACTATCGAGGTCGGTGATCGAAGAAGGCCATGCAGAGATTAATTCAACAAGTTTAAAGTAGGATTGGAGGAATACGTACATCGACTACTTGAATCATGGGAAGTTCCTCGCGGACCCAAAAGAATCAAGAACACTTTGAGCCAAAGCAGCTCGATTCTCACTCGACGAAAATGGAACGTTGTATAGAAGAACCTTCAATGAACCACCGGCAGTGTGCTTGGGACCCGGGGACACCAATTATGTATTATGAGAAATCCACGAGGACACTTGTGGGAACCATTCTGGTGCGGGCTCTCTGGTTCGCAAGGTGGTCAAAGCGGGGTATTATTGGGATAGCATGGAAAAGGACACCAAGGAATTCGTTTGAAAGTGTGATAAATTCCAAAGATTTACACCGATGATCCATCAACTCGATGAATAACTCCATCCGGTCCTATCCCCGTGGCCGTTCATGAAATGGGGGATGGACATCGTCAACCCCCTACCAACGGCGCCAGGTAAAGTTAAATTTATTTTGTTTATGACTGACTACTTCTTAAAATGGGTTGAAGCGCAGGCCTTTGAGAAGATAAGGGAAAAAACGTCATTGACTTCACATGGGACCACATCATATGTCGATTCGGGATACCCACTGAAATAGCATGTGACAATGGGAAATAGTTCGTTGGTAGCAAAGTAACAAAATTCCTCGAGGACCATAAAATCAAAAGGATTTTATCAACGTCTTACCACCCAAATAAAAATGATCAGGCCGAGTCCACAAACAAAACCATCATTCAAAACTTAAAGAAAATGTTAGATGATGCAAAGGGGAAATGGAGAGAAGTATTGCCCGAGGTGCTATGGGTATACCTAACAATGTCAAAGTCGAGCACGGGGGAGACCCCATTGTTTTTGGTGTACGGGTCCGAAGCATTGATCCTAGTTGAAGTCGGGGAACCTAGCATCAGATTTCAGCATGCCACTGAGGACTCAAATCACAAAGCTATGAACACTTCTCTCGAGCTACTAGATGAAGCGCGTGAGGCCGCATTAATTTGACTGGCCGCGTAAAAATAAAGGATCAAAAGATATTACAACAAAAGGAAGAACCTTCGATATTTTGGAGTCGAGGACTTAGTTCTAAGGAAAGTCACTCTCAACACTCGAGACCCAAACGACGAGAAACTAGGCCCCAATTAGGAAGGACCATACCGTGTCCTCGGAGTCATAAGGAAAGGATCCTACAAACTTAGCACAATGGAAGGCGAGCAACTACCAAACAATTGGAATGTATCATTGCTACAACGATATTACTGCTGAGGTATGACCTTCTCCCTTTTTCCATTTGTATTTAAAACTAACTCCTTGTAGATGTTCAATTGGAAACATCGAGGTGCCTTTTAGCTCGAAGACCTTAGGTTTTAAAGCATGTGTTGTGCTCTTTTTCCCTTTGATCGGGTTTTATCCCAAGTGGGTTTTACCAGCAAGGTTTTTAACAAGGCAACACATATATGCTACCTAAGGAATATTCAACAAGTATTCAAGGCTTCTTTTTAATCAACCTTGAACACTGGGGGCATCACCTTCGGAGGACGCATTCTCGAAGAAAGCAATTCATGCCAAGGAGGGCCTCGCTGGGGGAATGTTGTAATGGGACAAATGGTCATATGAACCGGGTCCATGTAGAATAGTCGGTCCCCTAGCGGCAAAACATGTACGCATGTATCAATTATTTGAAGAAGTAGTCTTATCATATCAAAACACTTTCTGCCTCAAAAAAGTCTACTATTTTCACATTTAACGGCCCAAGAGCCAAAACCTCGAGTGCACCCTAATACTCGGGGACTGTCATCAATAATAGACACATCGAGTCATCGAACACTCGAACTTATAAGACCTCAAAGAGGCACACTCGAATTCACAAGACCTCAAAGAGGCACCCCCTCGAAAACAAAGACAAAGGCCAATATATTCGGGGTCTAACTTTTCGAAAAGGTTCGGAAAGTTATCGGGAAACAAGTCCAAGTGACAAACCCGAAGGCTGCAGCCATACTAAAGACTATGGTTACACAAAGGCTACGGCCAAAATAATGTGATTCAGAGACGTTCGATATCCGCTATAAATTAGAGGCCTTCAAACATTGAAAACCCGGTTATGTCAGGCTACCCCCAACAAAAGCAAAATATTAAGGGATTCGATAAATTCGGCCCTAAAAAAATCTAAGGGCTTCGATAAATTCAGCCCTTGAATAATCCAAAGGCATCGATAACACCAGCCTTTGGAAAAACCTCTAGAGGCATTCGATTACGTCCACATAAACAAAATGACTAATAAGGTTCCGATACGTTGAGCCTTTGAAAAACCCAACGGGTACAAAAACACATGCTAAGGCATAACTAAAATTTCACTAAGTCTTTTAGCTGAAATGAGGGAAATATTGTATAGCCATTTTAGAGGCCGAAACGGCCCAATTTAAAGAGCCTAAGGGCCAATTTTAAAAGAGCCTAAGGGCTGATATACAAGAGCCTAGGGGTCAGCTTAAAAGAGATATATGGCCAAAAGCTTATGAGAGTCCGAGACTCCGTTCTCATTCAACTCGGACCCAAAGGCCCATTGTTCCGAGCTCGCACCAAATTGATTTTAAGCTTAGCTCTAGGATCATCTAAAACCTTAAGGGGTATGATCTTGAGCAATAAAAACCTAAGGGTTTATTACGAGTCTGAACCGATACTCGAGTTAAGTATTTGAATCATCAGAATTTTTCACAAATGGGGATAAAATAAAATTCAACACAAATCGAGGATAGAGCAAAATGATACTTTATATTCATAAGGGAAATTTACAAAACATATTTAAAAAGCCCATAAGGGGCCCTTGCACAAAAAAGAAAACCTAATCTATTTTCGGGGTCACACCCTCGGGAGTGTCGTCTTCGGAAACTACATCTTCAGCGGCTCTATCTTCGGGAGTCCCCTCTCCTGCGAGAATATCTTCTTCATCTTCCTCATCCCCGGAGCCTCTCACCATATCCTCATCATCGTAGGAGATAAGAAACCTAGCATCGGTTTCCCGCGCCTTTGCTTCGGCTATCTCCCCGGTAAGGTTGAACCCTCGAGCATGAATTTCTTCGAGAGTCTCCCTCTGGGCTTGGCACTTAGCCAATTCATAGCTTCGTCTTCCTTGGGCGGCGGCCGCCCTCAACTTAGCTTGAACGGCTTCGGCTTCCCTCGAGTATATGGCAATGGATTTATCAGTCGCAGCCTTTGTCTTCTCAGTTTCAGCCTTAGCCTGTACAGCTTCAACCTTAGCTTGTGCAGCTTCAGCCTGGGCTTTAGCTAGCTCGGCCCCAACCCCTCGATTTTCCTTCCTGAGCCAAACCCTTCGCTTCAATGCCTCGGAGCTGAGATTCAGCCGAGGCTAGTTGGGCCGTAGAAGCTTCCTTATCTGCAGCAAGTTGATCCATGCTCTTCTTCCGCTGATGATAATCATCCGGAACTTGATCTACCTCGCCCCGGAGCTGCCCAATCATATCTAGCTTTTGCTACAGATGAGATATCGAAGTGTTAGCCTTTGAAGTAGGGCCAAGAAGGTCGTACTCTATTAATATCACAGTTACTTGCTCATCTAGCTCGGACTCGCTTTTTTGAGCTTTGGCCAACGCGGTTCAGAGATCCTTAAGCTCAACTTCCTTCTGGCTACAGAGGAGCCTCGGGGCCTTCTCTTTGCCCAAAACTTTCTTGAGCTCGGCCTCATTTTGGCTCAACTCAGCTCTAAACTTTGTGACGACCTATACATGAAATAAAGGAATATCAGTCAAAAGAAAAGAAAGAAAAAATTGCAATACCGAAGGTAAGTACTTACCCGGGAAAGGAGATGTTGAGCCTCTTCAAAGATAGCGGACACATCATTAAGGTCATCGGCATCCTCAATCCCAGCGTAGCAACCCTGAAAGGGATTGTCCTCGATGACCTTTCTTGGATCGAGCTTACGCAGAGCGTTGGCTTCTTTAATTGCCCCCTCGGAATAAGTTAGCAAAGAAAGGGAGTGACATGTTGTCGTGGCCCCCAGCGTTTCACTTGGGGCATTCTTATTAGCATTGGGGGTCTTGGCATTTACCCCCTCCGGTATAGTTGTTGAAGACGGAGGGACGATCTCAGCCTCCGGGGACATAGGGGCCTTGCCCGCTTCTTCCTTCGGGGTCTCCTCACCACGGGATGAGGTCTCCAGTTTGGAAGGTTTTGCGGCCTTGATTGGATTCCTGGTCCGAGTCACCAGTGCCGACTCTTCATCATCATTTTCTTCATCATCTGGGGAATCATGGGCCAAATCTGCACCTATTTGAGCAAATCTTTTCTGCAGCCTTCGAGCTGGGGTTTTCTTATCTTGAGGGTCCTCGGGCATTAAAACCCTTTTCCTTTTGTTGTCCTTCTCGGACTTCGATTTGAAGGCTTGGCTTTTTCCCCGGGCGGAGTCGGACTCATCTCGGATGCATCGCCAAGGCCTGCACAGATAAGCGCGAATACGTTTAACACTACCAATGTACGAAAAGTGTTTGAAACCGTTGGAAGGAACTTACCGTGGTTCTTGGCCTCTCACTGGCCCCTCGATAATTCACGCCACTTACAATCATCATAGGAAGAAGTGGCATCTAACTTTCGGACCCAATCCTCGAGGTCGGGCACTGCTGGGGGCGCCCAAGCATTGGCTGCTAGAAGAAGGACAACAGCATAATGAAATATGGAAGCAGAATATGAATAGGTACAGGGAATACAGACTTCACTTACGGTTAAAGTTCCACCTCTCCGGGAACGGCATTTTATCCTCGGGGATGATGTCTGAAGTTATTATTCTAACAAACCAGCTCATCCAACCCCGATCTTTGGGTTCGTCAGTACTAGCAAAGAAGGATTTCGTTATTCGGCGCTGCAACTTGATGAGCCCTAGAAATAACTGGGGCCGATACAATTGAACCAGGTGGTTAAGGGTGAATTCCAAACCCTTAGCCTTTTCAGAAAAATATTGCAACATGATCACGATACGCCAAAAGGAAGGGTGAATCTGACTGAGGGTGACTTCGTACGTTTTGCAGAAGTCGATCACCACCGGATTGAGGGGATCCAGTTGTAAGAGGTAAGTGTAAACACTCAAAAACCCATCCACGTGGGTAGTAATGCTTTCATCGGGGCTCGGATCTGAACCTCAACCTCATCTCCCCAGCAACAGTCCCTCTTTACATCCTTGATAAGCTTCTTTGTTATCAAGCTAATATATCGAGATGCATGCTCGCATTGGCCTGGGACATCGGGATTATTCACTATACTGAAGTCTTTCTTAATAATGCAATTATAGGGGGTGATTTCCTCAAGTGTTGGTGGCATGCACCACCGATTTGGCCGGCCAGGAGGCAGAAGAAGATGATGATTTATCCTTTTGGGGGGCCGTTTTGGAAGTTTTGGCCATGGTTGTAAGCTAAATAATACGGGTTGCACAGGGATGTGGTGTTTCTGGCAAGAGCTTGGCGTTTTCCGGCGCTTAAAGAGGCGGACGAAATGGGTGATTGAAGAAAGAGATGAAGATGGGAAAGGGGTGAAGAAAGAGTAAAGTTCTTTACTTAGAGGAATCGCCTCATATTTATAAAGGGGCAACGACGGTGTGGTAGCACTAGTGGACGACCAATACTGGCATGCGTTCAATATTTTTGGGGAAGTAGACCGACGGGACACTTCGGTCACTTCGAATGCCTATGTCACGGGTATGACATCATCACGATAGGTTTGGAAAAATTGAGGTTCAAATCGTTTCTTATCATATTATTCTAAGAAATGCTGGGACTATCTGTATACGGTCAAAATCAGAGATCTCGATTTCGAAGACGTGAACATACCCCGAGCTCGAGTTCGGGAACCTCGAAGTAAGAATTAAGTCAGGCCCGGATGAACGAACCTCGAGAAGCAAATCGGGGACCCCTCATGATTTGCCTCGAGGGCAGTACAATTTCGATGACACTCAAGAAAGAGCGGAAATTTCTCAAAGACACGTGGGTCAGGGCATAAATTATAGGATAAGATTTGTACGAAATAGTACAAGTCCGTACTAGGTTGTTATACAGCTGTACCAATAAAATTCTTTATCATAATTGGAAATGTACCGTATTAGGGTTTTCCCCTCCTATATAAAGGGGATCTCAATCATTTGTAAACATCATCTTATTCACTGCAATAAAATATTCTACTCTGCTTTTCTAGTTTACCGTGCTCAACAATTATTTTTCAGCTTTATTATTTTTACTTTATTGGTTCTTAGCTCACTTCCAGGCCCCCGAGATTATCGAGCTCGAGGTCTCCGTTGCTCCAACAATACTGGTTTGGTTCATCAATTTTTCTTACTTAAACCTAATATTACTTGTATATTTGCTAGTATTGGAATAAATCACATATCATTAAAACCACAAATTATTTTTAATTGTTACTCACATTTTTTGGGTAAACAATATATGCTTATATTGTTGTTGTTATGGTTTTAATAGCTATACTGCGCTAACTATCAGATAAAGAAAATGAAAATCGAAAAGATTCCTTTGGAGTTTAGGCTATTCAATTTCAAGATTAGAGTGTGCTAAATTTGTTAGAGATAAAAATTTGACACCTGAATCCTTCGTTTTTCTTTTTTAAAAAACCAAAAAGAACACTTGGAATTTAAATCAACTAAATTATGATAAGCTTGCTTCCTCACTTTGATCTACGTAGATATGGTTGAGAGTACTTTTTCTCATTTTTCGTTTTATTATTTCTTCGCACTCTTTACTTTTAAGCTTTAAATTTTAAAAAAAAAAAATTGTTTAATTTAGCCCACTGGCCAGGAGAAATTCAAAAATAGCTAGATTTACAAGTGGTCATTCAAAAATAGCCACAGTTTCAAAAGTAATCGAAATTTAGCCATTTTTCATGTAAAAATAAATCTGAACGAAAACACTGTTCAAAATTCGGAAAAATACTCCAACATAATATATTGGAATTTCAGTCTAATATACTGGAGTTCCAGTATAATATACCGGTCCAGCATAATATATTGGAGTTTGGAGCACCGGTGCTCCAGTCTCCAGTATATTATACTGGAGCCAGTAAAGTATACCGGTCCAACATAATATGCTGGAAGTTCATACACAGGTGCACCGAACTCCAGTATATTATGAGGGACCGGTCTCTGTTGCAGCAAAATAGTGGCTATTTTTCAATGACTTGGCAAACGCTGACTATTTTTGAATGACCAGTCCGAAAACTAGCTAGACCGTGCTATTTTAACCCTCAATCTAGCTTATAGCTGACTAGGCCGGACCTATTATTCTTGATTTTATATGAGACGGGGCATTTGCATCTATACCCGCTTTTTGAGTCACGTTTTAACTTGTGCAGGCTTTGCAAAAAAAATTGCAAGCGTACCCACTTTTTTGTGTAACTTCAGCTTACGGGGCTGAAGTAGCAAAGGCAATCACGCAAAACTTCAGCATTCTAGTAGATGGGTCTGAAGTAGCAAAAATTGCTGAACCAAGTGTGCTGAAGTTTTTGTTTGTAATTGTTGAACTTAAGCATAGTAGCTGAAGTTTTATTTTCTATTTGCTGAAGTTTTTGTTTGTAATTGTTGAACTTAAGCATAATAGTTGGAGCTTTGTTCTCTATATGCTGAAATTTTTGTTTGTAATTGTTGAACTTAAGCATTCTAGCAGTTTATGTTTTTTCTCTATTTGATGAAGTTTTTGTTTGTAATTGTTGAACTTAAGCATAGTAGCTGAAGTTTTGTTCTCTATTTGCCGAAGTTTTTGTTTGTAATTGCTGAACTTAATCATTCTAGTAGCTGAAGTTTTGTTCTCTATTTGCTAAACTTCAGTATGTTTTAGCTGAAGTTTTGTTCTATATTTGCTGAACTTCAGCATGTTTTTATGTTATCATGTAATTGATTGTTTGTACAGATAATAAGTTTATCAAAAGTAGAATTAGTAACTTACAAAAAGTTAGATAATGATTTAGCACAACAGGTTAAAATGCATTGATAATGTACAAAGTTGAATCCAAAAAAATTAATAGAATGTGAATTAAAGGAAATGGACTTATATTTACATACATGTACGTACTTACTTTAGAAAGTTATTTATAATTTATTTTTAAATAATCTAATAAACATACTTATGGAAACATCATCCCCTATGAACTGAAGTTTCATAGCAGCACTAACAGTAGCAGAAGAAAGAAGAAGAAGAAACGAAGGAGGAGAAAGGGAGCTAAAGTTGTTTAAAAGGTTGGTACAAATTAAAACTTTTAAAAAAAGGTATAGGTTAAATGGGGGCGACCAAATAGGGCACCCCGTGTAATTTTTACTATATGAGCTTAGAAAGTAAAAATAGCACGGGCTAGCCAGTTTTCGGACTGGTCATTCAAAAATAGTCAGCATTTGCAAAGTCATTAAAAAATAGCCACTATTTTGCTGCAACACGGAAAGTTCCAGCATAATATACTGGAGATCGATGCACCTATGTATGAACTTCCAGCATATTATGCTGGACTTCCAACACGCGGAAAGTTCCAGCATAATATACTGCAGATTGGAGCACCTATGCATAAACTTCCAGCATATAATGCTATACCGGTATATTATACTAGAACTCCAGTATATTATGCTGGAAGTCCAGTATATTATACTAGAACTCCAGTATTATATACTGGAGTTCTAGTATATTATATTGGAACTCCAGTATTATATACTAGAATTCCAGTATATTTGTCACGGCCCAAACCGATGGGCCGCGACGGGCACTCGGTACTTTACTCAACCGAGTACCAACGTAACGTATTTTTCTGATTACATCATCATATACACGTAACATACGTGCCTAATAGGCCAACACAACCATTTATAAACTCCGACAAGGCCGTACAATTTTTACATACACGACATATGTCTACAAGCCTCTAAGATTACATAAAGGTCATAAAGGTCGGGGCAGAATCCCGCCATACCAAACAATACACGTCTAAATCATACTAACTAAACAAGCAACTCCAAAGCAAATGGAGTGCACCAACATCTTCCGCTGAGCTGATAGCCTACTTACAGGGTTCTCGGCCTGTCTATCGGGACCTGTGGGCATGAAACGCAGCGTCCTCAGGCAAAAGGGATGTCAGTACGAAAAATGTATCGAGTATGTAAGGCACATAAATAAGTACATAACAGAAATGGAAAAAATATAGAGTAATTGACTCAACCTGTAAGTCTGCATAACTCTGTAAATCATAAATTACTTTTAGCATCATGCATATGCATATGAATGTCATGTCGTGCATATGTACATGTTTCATAACATCATCAGCCTATGAGGGCATCCCATCATATCATATCGGCCTCTGTGGGCAAAATCATCAACGTATACCAGCTAATCAGGTGGTGGTGCGTATATAACGCCATAACCTTTCCCATATCCCATACATATATATATAAATATATGTATATATATATATATATATATATATAAATATATGTATATATATATATATGCGTATATAATGTCATCTAGTCACGGGTCAATGTACATGAATACAGTGCATGAAAAGTACGTTAATAAAATCTTTCGGAATGTCATAAGACCATTTTGCCTTTGAGTAATATCATAAAGTAAACTCTTTTCAACTTTCGTATTTTTCTGAGACCCATGAACAGATGATAAAAATTTTATGACACATGGAAATTCAAGAACATAGATATCTCTAATACTTCTATGAATAGAGTCATTTATGGAATATGTGCATTTGCACGTTTCGTTCGTATCGTATGGATCATGGCAAAGAAGAAGGGATAGCCTTAACATACCTGGAGTAGGGAAAACTCCATATAATATTCTTGAAGATTGCACCGTACTCTTTTGATACCGCAAAATTTTACGTTGCTACGATTCTAACAATTTTTGTTTGAAATCTTCGTGGATTGAATTTAGAACCCCAAAAATCGGATTGAATTTTTGCATCTGTTCTTGAAGCCTTGGGCGAACCAAGCTCCAGTTCTTTGAATTATTTGGAACGAATCAAGCTTCTGCTTTATGAAGTATTTGATCGAACTAAGCTTCTGGATTTTGAAGCAATTTGAAACTAGGAAGTGGTATATAGGATTCTTACTTGGTATTGAACGTTTCTGACTTTCCTTGTCCAAGTCTTTGTTCAAATTCAAGACAAGTCTTTGTTCAAATGGAAAATAAGACTTATAACAAGTCTTGTTTTGTTAAATTTCCACCTAACCTTAGGTAGCCACCTAAGCATATTGGACTCTTAGTTGCTTATTTTGGTTAATTTAATGGCTGCCACATTTTTGTAGGGGAGGGATTAATCTTATCCAAATATATCTCCAATTAATTAGGTAACGTCCTGTTATCGGTAATTAATCAATTACCCGCAAAATTAAGAATTATTCCCACTTACTTAAAATATTACTCACTTTTCACATACCTTATACACCTTACTATTATGGTCATGTGGTACCTTGTATGGTACTAGTCCATAAATACTGAGTATTTTAGCTCGAGCCGTATTTTATCCCAACATGCCAAACTCAGACGAAAATTCGTTTTCTTTGACTTGTTTCCCCTTTCACCTTTACGAATTTACTTATTACTTGTTTGAAATAGCATCATCTTTATAATCTCCAAATATTCTTTTTCTTGGACTGATGTCAATTACCTTACGATAAATTTAATGTACAATACTTCAGGGTGCAACATCGTCGTAACATTATACTACGAAGCGTGACATCACCGCAATGTAATACTGCTGGGTGCAACACTGTCGTAACTTAATACTGCGAAGTGTAACATCACCGTAATGTAATACTGCTGGGTGCAATACTGTCATAATTTAATACTGCAGAGGGTAACATCATCGTAATATATTACTGCAGAGCATAACATCGACGTAATACTACGGGGCGTAACATTATTCCCCCCTTTGGAACATTTGTCCTCGAATGTTGACTGATACTCTTATCAATTTCATAACTTATAGCTCTTGTGAATACCTTAATACTCTCCTTTCCATTTAGGCAGTTGTTCTGTGAGAAAATCCAAAGGACAGGGCATTTGCATTTCCTCCCTTTAGACCTCTTTCCCATGCCATGACTTGTGATCGAATTCCTTCCAATCTCATAACTATTTCTACCTTCCATCATGCAGCTTCTACGATACTGACCTTATAAGTGCGCCTATGCGACTCTCCTCTCCTTTTTCCTCCAGCTTTTAGTCAATCCTGAAGTTCTTCGCTTGGTATTTTGTTGAACTTACGAATATTGCTATATCTTATTTCATAGACATGGTTATCCATTCATATGACTTTATTGCATATACGTAGGTTATACTATACCATAACTCTTACCTCTATTTCTCGTTACTGAGCTCTGCTACCAGATTCCAGGTTACTTTCAACGCTTATCCCATACGTATAAATCTATGTCCTCTAATGATTCCACATTACTGTTCATCTTAAGAATGACAGCCTAATCTCCTCTCATACTTTATAACTTTTATCCATCCATTGTTGATTCACCTCAATTTTGATATGTAATCCACCCCTGCTAACTTAACCTTTTATGTAATACTGCCGCTAGGATTCACGTTTTATCGGGGAACATATGAAATGATTAGTGTTGATACCCAATTTTTTCCTATATATTTTTATATATGCATAAATAACTTCAAAATAGCATATATATATCTATGCATATATAAGCATGCACAAGGGTTTTACAAATTTTTCCATAATTTTAGGAATTTAAATTGATTTATTTCCTCCCCTTTTATTCATAAAATCTCCAATAATTATTTTCCAAATTATTGTTGCAATGATTTAGTCATTTAATTCCTATATTTATGCCAAAATATGGTTAATATATTTTTTATGCATTATTATAATTGCATTTGGTATTTTTAAGCTAAATTGCATATAATTGCAATATTAGCCCATTTAATGTATAATTACATTTTTATATGCGTAAAATTGGTCCCTATATTTTTAAAATGATAAATCTATATTTTAAATCAGTTTGGTACATAACATTATTTTCCAGAAGTTGTTTATTATTTATTATAAATTAATATAGGGAAAATTGGATGTTTAAATTATAGCCAGATTTGGCTTTCAATTGTAGCCTAAATTGAACCCAATTTCCTACTAAATTACTCGACCCAGACCCTATATACACTTACCCGATCCAGAACCCGTTAGATCATGGCCGTTGATCTGAAAGATCAACGGCCCGTATTGTTTCTTTCCTTTGTTAATCCTAAACGACCCCTAACCCTAATTATTCTCTACACATCGCTACCCTCAAATCCTCTCATCTCCTCTCTTCTCTCAACCAAACCCTAGCCCCCTTTCAACCGCCTCCCTCCGGTGACCACCCTTCGACCCCTAAGCCTCCAATGGCTCCTCCATTGTCACGCTCAACTTCTCTGAGTCCTTCAAGGGCCCTGGACCACTCGACTTGTATCTAGGGTTTGCTGTTTTGGCTATTCATTGCTACTCCGATATAATTTCGAGCAAATCATACTGCATCTGTTATGATCTTTGAGTTCCTAAACAGGTTCTTCCATCTCTACTTGGGTTTCTTCTGAAACCCTAATTTTTGCCTACATCTCATAGATCTGTGCTGTTTTTAAATGATTCGAGTCTGTTCCTTTTATGTTTTACACTGTTCTTGAACCTCTTTTGCAAAAATCGTCGATTTCAAGTTGTTTTCACTTTCTTCTAAAGCTAGGGTTTTAAGGAACTTCTCCTACACTTTGTTTAAATCGAATTTTATGTTTAAACTTTTATCCTTTGCGTATCTTGACTGATTCTATGTTCTGACTGCTTTTTCAACTCGCCTATGTTAAAATCCCTAATTTTTCTAGATCTTCTTTGTTTGATTCTGTGTGTTAGCATGACTACTCGATACTTGTTAAGTTTGTGTGGTTACCTTGCTCCGAATATGTTCTTACTAAGTTCCTAGCCTAACTTATACCACCTCTATGTGATTATGTTTATCTTGATTGTTCAAGACTTGCCTCTTTCTATCAATATTGTTGACTCTGCATGTTTGCTACGCCTATTTGTTCCTACTCTATCTATATGTTGAGTACAGAATAAAATTTCCTCTTGATTGATTCTAATTTCCTTATTTTTATGGTTTGATTGAAACATCTTCTTTTAAACCCTAAAATTTCTACCTCGTCTATTTAAATTAACTGATTCTCCTACATTATTTGCTATAGTACTTTATTCTTACTGAATTATTTCCTTAATAGGAGCTTTCTGAACATAGCCCTAATTGTCTACCCTATACTTACTGAATTTGAATCTTTCTTTATTAGTTGTATACTGATTTCTTTCCTTATTTATCACTTGTTCTTACCGTTTGAGTTAATTCCCTTGACTTAAGGGGAGTACTTGCCTTGATTTCCCGACTGACTAATTCTGAGTTCCTTAATTACTGATGGACTTTGATTTTTTAATTTATTTGCTACCTGCTTTCAGACTATAAATACCTTAGTCTTTATTAATAGAACAGGAACACTTTTGGTTCAAAACTATCTCTCACACTTAAAAACTTCCTGCTCTCTTTTGTGCTACTTTCTACTGCTCCAAGTTAGCCGGCTGCAAGCCAAGGCTAACCATTGTGTTCTCCTGTTCTTTCACTTTGCTTACTGTCTTCTTAACTGGTATGTTCTAGTTCCAATTCAAAGTTCCAACAACAATATGATTCTCTTATTGTTTCAGTTCATCATGTTTCTAGTTTATTTCTATTTTTGGTTTGTTGTGAAACTTGTAGTTGATGTTTACATTATTAGCATGTTATGTACTTCCCTTCCTTAAAAATCAGTGTACTACCCCTCTGTTTGTTTGAGCATGTCTGCACTAATCATTTCTTACTTGTTATGTGTTTACCACCATAAATCCCCAAATCACTATCACCCCTGCATGTGAGTTTGTTCTTTATGTCTGATTTTGTGACTATGTCTGGTCAGCTGCTTCTGAGCATGACTATACCAACTCCTAGATCTTTGCTTAATTATGTGTCCTATGTATCTCCAAACCCCTTGACCCCTGTTTGTGGCTACTGAACTTGCCTTGATGTTGTGACTCCCGACTATGTATGAACCTGTCCTAAGGTGTTGTGTTTGGACTTCTATTCATTTTTTCAATCTCTTTTCAAACAGTCCATGTGTTTTACTAAATTACTTTCAAACGGACTTCCTTTTATACAGTTTTTCACTAAAACCTTTCAACTTGTGTCAATCACTTTCACTCTACTCTTAGTCAATAAGTTCGGCCCCCTCCAGTATGTGTGCTGCCTTGGGATCCTCTTGAGAACCCTCTGAACTCTGGCATACTGAGGCTGGCCTTTCCATACTGCACTTGTTCAATCTTTGGTTACTAAGTCTAGGTGTAACCACTGCCCGGGATCCTTGAGATCCTTAGGAAGCTTTGATGCACCTAGACTCTGACATTGTCTATGGAATTGAGGCATTTGAGGCCATTGGAGGCTTTGGGCATCTGGGCCTAATCGAAGGATCCCTATAGAATAGCTTCTTATTTTCTTATTTACTTATATAATTCATTCATTGGTCTGTAATAACTTGTAAACAAATATTGGGGTATTTAGTGAAAGGGATGGTAGATATATGTCTATGGGGTAATACGGGTAGAAATCATGTTCATAGGACTTTACATTTAATCTGATTGCTTTATCAAATAGAAATCATGCTTATAGGGCTTTACATTTTGTCATCTCACCATGCTAGAAACCATGCCTATATGTTCCAAATAATCATGCCTTCAATGTCTTAAAATCATATTAACAAAGTTAGATATCATGCCTATAGGGAACCATATTCAAAATTCTGCCTGTCAATTTCAACTAGTCTAAATAATTCAACTTAGTCCACGTTTTAGTTCACTTCTAAACTGGTTTAATTAATGGTCTATTTTCCTGAAAAGAGTTCTTTCAAAACTGCCTTAATCTGTTAGATAGCATGCCTATAGGGATTAAAGAGTTCGTTTCAAAACCTGCATTGTTTTACTATAAATGTAGCCATCAGTACTCTGCGTATAGGCAAGCCTTTAGGGCATTTTCAAAACTTATATCCTGAAACTGTTTCTATTGTTTAATGTCTTTCTGATCTTAACAGGCTTTTAAAGACTAATAGGCAACTATTAGGGTCTTTACTTCTGGGTCTAAAATAAAGTGCTTATCTTCTGCATATTCACCTAGACATCCTGCTTTAAGATACTGTCTAATAAAATCCCTTAATTGTGCTTGAGTCGTGCAGTTTGTGTGCTTGTTTGAGGAGGAAACTTTGAGCCTCTATTTGCTCCCTTTTATGTGCTGAAAAGTCTTAAGTGTTTTGCTTGTCGCCTTAGAATTTTCACCTTTAAAACCTTAGGGGTACGTCTAGAACCACCTATAGGTAGAGGTCCTAACTCCCTCCAGGGCTATTAAGAAGGGACGGGTAGCAGCACGTAATAGAAATCGTTAACCAAACACTCGCTTTGCATGACCACTAAGGGGATGGGAAGGGTAGATATGGGATATGATGACTACGCGCTAGTGTCACGTGTAGCCCCTTATCAAGGAGTGTTTACCGGATATTGTGTGGGGTGATCCTATAGGTAATCAACCTAGGAACCCTCCTTTACCAAAACTCTCTTTTATTTAAACATTTGTTTTACAACTTGTCCAAATCTTTATCTTATTATCTAACGTGCTTTACTTGCAACCTATTTGATCCAACTGTTTATTTGTAATGGACTAATTTATGAATATAAGTTCAGCCGGGACACACAGTTGTGGACCAAGAGGGGTGCCTAACACCTTCCCCCCCCCCCCCCCTTATTTTGAGCCCTTACCCTAATCTCTGGTAATGCAAACCAATTCAAGAGTTAATCACTCTAGGTGCCCTAACGCACCATAACCCGTTAGGTGGCAACTCTTCAAATACCCAATTCCTAAATGGAAACGAGTCATTACCCCCATGGAATGTCGAAACTCGGACCTCTCTCCGCGAGGAGGAAAAAAAGAGGGTGCGACAGCATGACGACTCTGCTGGAGATATTTTTAGGCTCTTACCATAACGAACTTATGTCTTATGAATTAGTCCAAGCATGTTTATCTCATACCCTTTTCCCTTATTTGAATTTAACTGTCCATTTTCTTTTTAAGAATTTATGGTTCTTTATCCCTGAAACTAACTTGTCTCTTTGTTTCCTTTTTTCCTGTAATTGTCTTTCAGTTATTTAAATGTTGTACTTATTTTTCCTACGTGAAAATACTTGACTACATGTTATTAATTGCTGCATAAATCATGCTCCGCATCATATTCCACTTGTGCGTATCAAATCCTATAGCAACGCTTTAATGAGTGGTTGCGCTCTTCCTATTTACTACCCTTAAATTCGGAAAGGCTTATTTGCGGTAAAACCAATCGATTTGCGGTGCAGTCAACGATTCCATGCCTTCCCCCTCGAGTTGTTCGCTTGAGGGTACCAGTCTAAAACCCCATAGAAACCTTATTTTGGTTAAATTGTGCATGCATCATGGTCAAACCTAGTCGGATCAGTTATGATGTCCACATAATGATCCTTTAAGATAAGCCTTATCCAAAGTCCATTGGATTTTTCATAATCCCAACGGACGCAACCATGTTCTGTGCATTAATTTGGAGAACTAAATGTCGATATGTTGATCATGATGTATAAATAGTCGAGTCCGGTGGGGGTAAGGTCTAACCCTTTTGTTTTGCAGAAAATGAGGCACGAGGTTCCCAGATTCGGTATGGTTAGAAACATCCCACCACTGCTGCTTGACTGGTGGGAAGATCTTTCCTCAAGTGACAAGAAATATGTGAGAAAACACCTGGGTAACCTACCTTTCTTGCTAGATATTGAGCCAAACAACAAATTGATCGAGGCTGCCACTTTATTCTGGGATAGTGAAAGAGCTGTGTTTCATTTCGGTGACATAGAAATGACACCGCTCCTAGAAGAAATAGGAGGGGTCGCAGGATTGACTTGGGACAGTCCCAAGCTATTGGTACCAGAATACCGTACGGGCAGGGGATTTTTGAAGATGATGGGGCTGAAAAAGAATGTCGACCTAGTGTGATTGAAGGATTCCTACATACCTTTCGAATATTTGTACGAGAGGTATGGCCATAGCAAGTCTTTTCTCACTTACCATGATGAGATCTCCCTCACTTCTCTGGGTCACATCCAGCGCAGAGTGTTTGTATTCATTGTGTGCTTTCTAGGCCCGATAGTGTTCCCAATGAAAAAGGAAGAATCCATACTAGGTTGGCCATGGTCTCTAAGACTCTGATGGAAGGGATTAATGGACAGACATATACCATAGTCCCCATGATCATAGCCGATATATGCAGGGCCTTGGAGCGTTGTCAAAGAGGGGTCAAACATTTCGAGGGTTGTAATTTGCTGCTGCAGTTATAGTTGCTGGAGCATCTCCAAAAGGGTCGCTATCGTCAAGAATTTCTGCGAAGGGCTTGGAACGACCACATTACCTTCCATCACCCTAAGCAGATGACTTACATTCCAGACAAATTTGCTCAGCCGAAAAGCGCCAGAGAATGGGTAGAGTTATTTGACAATCTGACTGAGGAACAGGTGCAGTGGATGGTTGAATGGTTCACAACAAACGAGTTTATTATCAGGTCCAGGGATGCTCCGCACTTGGTGTTGATCGGGTTGAGAGGGATATACCCATATGTCCCTATGCGAGTTATGAGGAAAGCATGTAGAAAACAGGTTGTACCAAGGGTTGTCAAAATGAGTCATTTCAGGGCAGACTTTCAAGATGATGATGTCCCTTACAAGTGCCAAGCTCAGCATATGTGGCACTGCGAAATCATTGTGGAGAAAAGCACTGTTGAGCCAGACAGGTATCATGCAGGGTGCGAGCCTCTCTACCCAACATGGTTGGAGGACAATCTGAAAGGAATGGTGACACCAGGGACTGGTTGAGGGAACAGAATCATAGATGAGGAAGCTGAAGCTCAAGTCAAATACAACAGGCTGCGCAAGAGGGTCCACGACTCTGAGAATGAGCATCGGGAAATACATGAGAGGAACGTGAGGTTGAGCGAGGAGTGGAAAGATATGACAATCACTTCCAACAGGAAACTGGAATATCTGGAGCGAGGAATAGTGGAGTTAGAAGGCAAAGTCATGAAGAGGATTGAAAACTGCAGAATGTTGAGGGAGCTGAGGGAGAACATCTGGCCAGAGCCTACTGCTGTTGGGACTGCACGAGCTGGGGGATCTATATGATGGAGTCCAAAAGATCGAATATGGGGAAGGTCTTTCTGGGACCAAATAGATTAGATTTACTTGCTTTTCCTAAAAATGTATTAAGGCCAAGTGCCAGTAGTGACTTATTTTTATTATTATATTCGTGTCATTTTGGGACTCGTCTATTTTTATATTATGAAATGAAGCATTTATTGGCATTTGAAATTCTCCAAATTTATTTGTCGCTAGGCCTACCTCGGGCACAACGAGGATCCTAAATTAGGACGCAAGTTTACATTTCGCAATATGTGTTTAAATACTGCAAAAAATTTAGAATTCTCACTGACTTGTTACCTATTATTTTTCTTTATTTTTGATTACTCCCATCCCCATAGGTTGGTTCACTCATATTGGCCTCATCAGCATATCATACCAGATCCAGAGGCCCTCCACTTCCTCTTCCTCCAAGCAACACAAAAGGAAAAGGAAATACAAAATGGATGATTTAAGAGAAATCTGAAAGGAAAATGTTGAGAACACAGGACTTCCGATGGTCGTAGTACTCCGGCCCCCAATGACCTGGTTTTGAGGTTGGAAAAAAAGATACTAGAACTGCAAGAAGAACTTGAGCAGGTCCGCAACTTGGCGAACCTATCACTCACTCTCAATGTCCCTGATATCCACCAACAAAACACAAAGAACCCAACACCTCCTCAGAACGCACAAAACCAACAACCACAAAATCCTCCCGCACCAAATCAATACGCAACTCTACCCCAAAACATCAATCCACTGCCAATACAAACTCCACCACAACATCATCATCAACCAATTCAGTACCCACCAACCACCACTTACCACACTCCCCAAAATACACCACCACTCATTCCCGATCCACAAAACTCCACCAATGACCATCACTATACCCAAGTTCCTGGCACCTATCAAAGCAACCCTATATACGTGGAAACTATACCCCATTCTACCCAACTAATCTCTAGTGCATCGGAGCCCTCCGAGAAGGACTTGCTCATTAAGAACATGGCCGAAGAACTCAAGAAGCTAACAAGCCAAGTTCAAGGTGTTGAAGGCGACAGAGGGATAGAAGGCTTGAATTATAAAGATCTATGCATATAGCCGGATGTCGAACTGCTAGAAGGGTACAAACCTCCCAAGTTTGAGATGTTCGATGGTACAGGTGATCCCAGGGTTCATCTAAGGACTTATTGTAACAGGCTTGTTGGGGTCGGGAAAGATGAAAAGATCCGGATGAAGCTCTTTATGAGGAGCCTTACTGGGGACGCTTTGCCTTGGTATATCAGCCATAATCCCAAGAAATGGTCTAATTGGGTAAGCATGGCGTCAGAGTTCATGGACCGGTTCAGGTTTAGCACAGAAAATGCACTCGATGTCTTCTACATTCAGAATCTCAAGAAGAAACCTACTGAGACTTTCCGCGAGTATGCTACTCATTGGAGGTCAGAACCAGCCAAGGTCAGGCCCTTTCTAGACGAAGAACAGATGAATAAATTCTTCGTCAGGGCACAGGATCCACAATATTATGAGAGGTTAATGGTTATCAAAAATCACAAATTCTCTGACATCATCAAACTCGGAGAAAGAATCGAAGAAGGAATCAAGAGAGGGATGGTAACCAACTTCGAGGCACTGCAAGCCACAAATAAGGCACTCCAATCAGGTGGTATATCGAAGAAGAGAGATATTGGGGCAGTAATGGTGGCCCAGGGCCCAAAATCTCCACTTACTTATCAGACACCTCCACCCACATATCAGAAACCTCCACCCATATATCAGGCACCTCCACCCACATATCAAACACCTCCGCCCACATACCAAGCATCACCGCTTACATATCAGCCTTTATCTCCCATATATTCCCAACCAACCTCTATCCATCACACCTACAACTCCCAACGATCCCACTTCCAAACACCACCAGCTCGGCAATATTACCCAAGACCAAGACCCAACTTCGACCGCAAGACGCCTAGATAATACACCGCCATTGCTAAGCCCATCGACCAACTATATGAAAGGTTGAAAACTGCAGGCTACATCACTCATGTTCTTGCTATGGCACTAGAAAATCCATCCCAATGGGCCAACCCAAACAAAACTTGTGCATACCATTCCGATATGAAAGGGCACACCACTGCTGAGTGCCGAACATTAAAAGATAAGATCCAGACGCTAATTGACAACAAGGTCATATAAGCAAAGAAAGTCGCACCTAATGTCAGCAATAATCCCATCCCCGATCATAGAAGTAATGGTGTACATATGATAGAGACAAATGAAGAATGGTACCCTGAGGGGTCAATCAGGCTTATTCGAGAGGGCGATGACTTTAAGGTTGCAGTAACACTTACTCCTATTGTGGTTCAAACTCAGGCACCAATCGATGTTGAGGTAACTGCATCAGTTCTATTCGAAGTAGATGTGGCTCCACCCCCAGCCACCTCTACTCCATTTGAAGTAGAAGCGGTCACACCTTTTACTGTGACAGTATCAACCACACCCCCATTCAACTTAAAAGCAATACCCTGGGATTATGTTGTCGAGGATCGGCGAAAAGGGAAGACTAAGATAGAGGAATCTGACGTTGCACAAGGAATGACTAGAACTGGAAGAGTCTATACACCCAAACACCTGGGAGGTTCAAGTAAGGATGCCACTGCTAGGCAGCCTATCATTGAGACCAAGTCTGATGACCTGTGGAAGAAAGTACAAGCAAAAGAGTATTCTATTGTTGACCATCTGAACAAAGTCCCTGCTCAGATATCTATCCTGTCACTATTACAAAATTCAGAGGCACACAAGAATGCTTTGATGAAAGTACTGAGCGAGGCTTATGTACACAACAACATCACGGGTAGAGAAATGGCCAACATGGTTGGGCAAGTACTAGAAATTCATAATATTATCTTCCACGAAGATGAGCTACCACCTGAAGGTCTGAATCACAATCGAGCATTGCATATTACGGTACAATTTGAAGACAAGTTCATTATCAGGGTCCTGGTTGATGGAGGTTCAAGCTTAAATATTTGTCCATTGGACACCCTGAAAGGTTTGGACAAAGGTTTTCATGAAATACAGACAAGAAGCATGAATGTGAAGGCTTTTGATGGGTCCCATAGGGCCACAATCGGGGAAATCAACCTTTGCTTGCAGATGGGCCAACTTGGTTTGACGTTGAATTCCAAGTGCTTGACATACCAACCTCATATAATCTTTTGTTAGGCCACCCATGGATCCATGTTGTTGGAGCTGTGCCTTCTACACTACATCAAGCCATAAAGTTTGAATGGAATTGTCGGGAAGTAATCATTCACGGAGATGGAAGTAACCCCATCTACACTAGACAAACCATCCCGGCCATTGGACATAGAAGAAGGCTAGGAGGGGAAACCTATCATCACATCAAATGGGTCAATACCATCGAGAAGGATAAATGGTGGAGTAACAAGATAGAAAGCATATTGGCATGGTTTGGATATGAACCTAGTAAAGGGTTGGGAAAGAACCTCCAAGGTATCACCAGGACAATACGGCTAAAATATCATGGTAACACCTTTGGGCTCGGATACCAGTACATATGGCAATAGTACAATGATTGTTCGCCTCCATGGTGTGGACCGTATTACCCTCCTGAGCAGCTAGTGCTACGTTTGGAACAATCTTTCCACCAGGCTGATACAATATGGGGAACTGCAGAAGAAGAAGCACTAGCTGGGTTAAAGAATTTGTTCTTAGAAGAGTAGGACATGGACTGTAGTGCCATAATTGATGAGGGGGAGGAAGAAGGCCTCACTATTTAGACCGTGGCAAAGGGAGTTATTCTCAGAAACTGGACCACCACACCATCCCGAGCCCGCTGAGTCCCTAGGTAGCTTGGCAGAATTTACCTCTATAGGCGTTTTACGCATTTAAAATTTCATGTAGTTTCGTTTTAATCTTTACTTGTTTCAAAATAAATGCTCGATTCATCGAGCCATGCTTTGTCTGAACAATTTCTCAAGTTTTAATCAAATACCTTTGCTCTTTATTATTCACTACTATCTTTACACTTTTTCTTTCTACAACGCTATTATTACTTTTCCTAATGAACCAGTAATTGTGACATGTAATAAGGCAACGCAACATGGGAATAGTGAATTAGAGGAAGAAGATGAGATACCTGAGGAAATTGTCAGGGAGGTTGAGAATTTTGAGAACAAGCCTAAGTCCAATCTGGATGAAACCGAAGTAGTAAATTTGGGAGACACCGACACCGTCAAGGAGACTCGCATCAGCATTCATTTGTCACCAATAGAGAAGGAATAATACATCCGTTTTCTAAAAGAATATGAGGACATCTTCACATGGTCGTATGATGATATGACTGTTTTGAGAACATCTATAGTAGCTCACCAGTTGCCCACTAATCCCATGTGTCCGCCAGTCAAGCAGAAACTTAGAAAATTCAAACCAAACATGAGTCTGAAAATCAAGGAGGAAGTTATCAAGCAGATCAAAGACAAAGTTCTCAGGGCGGTTGAGTACCCAACTTGGTTAACTAACATTGTGCCAGTTCCGAAGAAAGACGGGAAGGTCAAGGCATGTGTTGATTATCGAGATTTAAATAGAGCAAGTCCCAAGGACGATTTTTCACTGCCAAATATACACATCCTGATCGATAATTGTGCCAAGCACGAACTCCAATCCTTTGTAGATTGCTTCGCGGGTTATCACCAGATCTGGATGGATGAATAAAATGCAGAGAAGATAGCTTTTATTACACCTTGGGGTGTATATTTTTATAAGGTGATGCCATTCGGTTTGAAGAATGCTGGGGCCACTTACATGAAAGCCATGACAACCATCTTCCATGATATGATACACAAAGAAATAGAGGTGTATGTGGACGATGTCACTATCAAATCCAAGAGGGCCACAGATCACATAGCAGACTTGAGGAAGTTCTTCGACAGGCTAAGGAGGTACAATTTGAAATTGAACCCCGCAAAGTGTGCATTCGGGGTTCCCGCAGGAAAGTTATTGGGATTCACTGTCGGTCGTCGAGGGATCAAGCTTGATCCTTCTAAAGCCAAAGCTATTCAAGAGTTACCACCACCTAGGAGCAAAAAGGACATGATGAGCTTCCTAGGACGTCTCAATTATATCAGTCACTTTATAGCACAATACACAGTCATATGTGAACCCATCTTCAAGATGATGAGGAAAGTTGCCGAGACAAGTTGGACTGAGGATTGTCAGAAAGCTTTTGACAAGATCAAGGAGTACCTGTCCATACCACCAGTTCTGGTCCCACCAGAACCAGGATGACTTTTGCTACTTTATCTATCTGTATTGGATGGAGCCTTCAGATGTGTTTTGGGACAACACGATGAGACAGGAAGAAAGGAGCAGGCCATAATTATTTGAGCAAGAAGTTCACACCCTATGAAGCATGGTATTCTCTTTGAACGCACTTGTTATGCTTTGACCTGGACAACCCAGAAATTGAGGCATTACTTCTGTGCCTACACTACATATCTCATATCTAGGATGGATCATCTGAAGTACATATTTCAGAAACCCATGCCTACTGGGAAGTTGTCTAAGTAGCAAATACTACTAAGTGAGTTCGATATTGTCTATGTAACTCAAAAGGCGGTCAAAGGACAAGCATTGGCAGATCACCTAGCTGAAAATCCGGTGGGAGGAGAATACAAACCCTTGAATATATATTTTCCTGATAGAGCTGCAAATTTCAGAGGAGTGGGCATTGGAGCAGTTTTGGTATCAGAAACGGGTCAGCACTATCGGTATCTGCTAAACTTAGATTCCCCTGCACCAACAACATGGCAGAGTATGAAGCCTGCATATTAGGGTTCAATATGGCAGTTGACATGAACATTCAGGAGCTGCTAGTGATCGGTGATTCAAATTTGCTTGTGCACCAAGTACAAGGAGAGTGGTCCACCAAGAATTCCAAGATATTGCCATATCTGCACCATGTGCAGGAATTGAGAAAGAGGTTTACGAAGATAGAATTCCGACATGTGCCCAGAATTCAGAATGCGTTTGCCTATGCATTGGCCATTTTGTCATCCATGATACAATATCCAGATAAGAACTACATTGATCCCATTCCGGTAGGGATCCATAATCAGTCAGCATACTGTGCTCATGTTGAAGAAGAAGCGGACGGAAAACCCTAGTTCCATGACATCAAAGAATACTTATCAAAAGGAGAATACCCAAAGCATACAATTCACACTCAGAAATGCACACTCCGGAGATTCTCAAATCACTTCTTCCACAGCGGACGGAACTTGTACAGAAGAACTCCTGATTTAGGGTTACTAATGTGTGTCGACACGAAGGAAGATTCTAAGTTACTTGAAGAGATATATGTTGGGACTTGTGGTCTGCATATGAATGGTTTCGTTCTGGCTAAGAAGATACTCAGGGCAGGTTACTTTTGGATGACCATGGAAACGGATTGCATTCAATATGTCCGCAAATGCTTTCAATGTCAAGTGCATGCCAATATGATAAAAGTGCCACCGAACGAACTCAATGCAACAAGCTCACCTTGGCCATTTGCCGCTTGGGGAATGGATGTTATTGGTCCTATTGAGCCCACGGCTTCAAATGGACACAGGTTTATTCTGGTAGCCATTGATTACTCACAAAATGGGTAGAAGTTGCATGTTACAAAGCTTTAACCAAGAAAGTCGTCGCAGATTTTGTCAAGGATTGAATTGTTTGTCGATTTGGAGTTCCCGAGTCCATTTTTACTGACAACGCTGCCAATCTCAACAGTGATCTAATGAAAGCTATATGTGAAGCTTTCAAAATCAAGCACAAGAATTCCACAGCCTACAGACCTCAAATGAATGGAGCCATAGAAGCCGCCAACAAAAACATTAAGAAGATACTAAGGAAAGTGTTAGATAACCACAAGCAGTGGCATGAGAAGTTACCTTTGCTCTGTTGGGGTACCGCACCACGGTTCGCACATCAACCAGGGCAACGCCCTATATGCTGGTTTATGGTACTGAGGCTGTCATCCCAGTAGAGGTGGAGAATCCTTCTTTAAGAGTCATACAGGAAGCTGAACTTAGTGATGCAGAGTGGATAAGGAGCCGCTATGAACAATTGGCCCTTATCGATGGAAAAAGAATGAATACAGTGTGTCATGGACAACTTTATCAGAACAGAATGTCCAGATCTTTCAACAAAAAAGTTCAAACCAAGACAGTTCGCACCAGGGCAGCTTGTATTGAAGAAAATCTTCCCACATCAAGATGAAGCCAAAGGGAAATTCTCTCCTAACTGGCAAGGTACATACATGGTTCACAGGGTGCTGATAGGAGGAGCACTTATACTTGCAGAGATGGATGGAGAAATCTAGCCAAAACCAATCAATTCAAACGTAGTCAAGAGATACTATGCTTAGATATTTTACATTTCCTCACTTGATGTAATTGAACTACGCTTGACCTGATTCCCGTTTAAGAGGGGATACGTAGGCAGCCTTATGGGTTCGGTCATATCATAATAAAATTTTCATTTCCCCCAAAATCAGAAACTTGGCAGAATTTTGAGGAGGGTCCTCAAAATTCCGGAGCAAGTCCGCCCAATGCCAGCGCACACCAGAAAATCAGAAATCGGTTAAGAAACTAGGGAAAAATTTTGAGAAGGATTCTCAAAATTCCGAAGAAGATTCAGCAAGGCCTATTATCCGCAAACGGTCAAAAGATCATCTACCAAACTGGGGCAGAATTTTGAGGAGGACCCTTAAAATTCTAATATGAGATAGCTGCAATGCCTTTGAGACGTGTTACAGTCACTAGCTCATCAAATATTACTTGATATATCAATACGTTTCCAAAACAATTCTATTTTTATCAATAATTGCATATTTTTCGAAAATTCTATTTCCATAACAGTTAGGTGCTACCTAGGGGAACTCGAAGAGGCTTTCAGAACGGAGCAAGGCAAAGCCAGCCGACAGAAGCACGAACCAACCTCCCCTTCACCGAACTTACAATTTTTCTTTTAACACAGGCACATCTGACGTAACGATAGCACTCGCGAAACATGTATACACAAAGATAATTCACTATCGATCAGATCATCAGACATCGAATACCTCTCCAGCTAAGAAATACACTACCCTTATCTGTTATTCGCTCTTTGCATGGGACTAATCCCTGTTCCCCACATCTGCATGAGGATAATCCTTGCCTCCATATTTGCATGAGTCTAATCCTTGACTCCATGAGGCTAATCCCTGCCTCCATATTTGCATGAGTCTAATCCTTGACTCCATGATTGCATGAGGCTAATCCTTTCCTCTATACTTGCATGAGGCTAATCTGTGCCTCCATATTTGCATGAGTCTAACCCTTGACGCCATGAGGCTAATCCCTGCCTCTATATTTGCATGAGTCTAATCCTAGACTCTACATTGGCATGAGGCTAATCCTTGCCTCCCCATTTGCATGAGTTTAATCCTTGACTCCACACTTGTATGAGGCTAATCCTTGACTCCCTATTTGTATGAGTCTAATCCCTGACTCCACACTTGCATGAGGCTAATCCTTGCCTTTCTATTTGCATAAGGCTAATCTTTGCCCCCCTACTTGCACGAATCTAATCCCTGACTCCACGTTTGCATGAGGCTAATCCTTGCTTCTATACCTGCATGAGGCTAATCCTTGCCTCCATATTCGAATGCATCATTTTCATGGCCTGAGAACAGCATTTCATGACCTGCGAATCCCTTGCTAAACAATTCATGGCCCATGACATCATGGTCCAAAGACGTCATCTTTAATCGTCCAAAGATGACCCTCATGGTTCGAAGGGAATTTGCATCATGTTTAAAATTTTGCAAATACATTTGTAGCATCTTTTATCTGTAGGTAACCAGCTGGTAATTGCTATCCTAGAAGGAGCAATCTCGCTCTGGTTCACTCCAACTGTCTCGATCTTTAACCACTCGCCATAACCGCTTGCGCATCGCATGTCCATTCTTGTAGTAGTTTCATCGGCATACTTCGCGGATGAATCCAGAATTATACATGGCCTGATTCCTGTAAAACCAGGGATATGTAGGCAACTCAAAAACCGGAGTCTGACCTCTACCTTTCAAAACATCCTGTCCGGTCAAAATTGGTCATCATTTCTTTACTCGAAAACTTTTTCATCCTTCCCGGATAAAGATGGGCAGCTGTTGATACCTAATTTTTCCCTATATATTTTTATATATGCATAAATAACTTCAACATAGCATATATATGCATATATAAGCATGCACAAGGGTTTTACAATTTATTTCATAATTTTAGGAATTTAAATTGATTTATTTCCTCCCCTTTTATTCATAAAATCCCCAATAATTATTTTCCAAATTATTTTTACGATGATTTAGTCATTTAATATATATATGTATGCCAAAATATGGTTAATATATTTTTTATGCAATTTTATAATTGCATTTGCTATTTTTAAGCTAAATTGCATATAATTGCAATATTAGCCCATTTAATCTATAATTACATTTTTATATGCGTAAAACTGGTCCCTATATTTTTAAAATGATAAATATATATTTTGAATCAGTTTGGTAAATAAATTATTTTCCATAAGTTTTTTATTATTTATTATAAATTAATATAGGGAAAATTGGCTATTTAAATTATAGCCAGATTTGGCTTTCAATTGTAGCCTAAATTGAACCTAATACCCAGCCCAATTTCCTACTAAATTACCCGACCCAAACCCTATATACACTTACCCGACCCAGAACCCGTTAGATCATGGTCGTTGATCTGAAAGATCAACGACCCGTATTGTTTCTTTCCTTTTTTAATCCTAAACGACCCCTAACCCTAATCATTCTCTACACACCGTCTCCCCCAAATCCTCTCATCTCCTCTCTTCTCTCAACCTAACCCTAGCCCCCTTTCAATCGCCTCCCTTCTCCGGTCTTCTCCGGTGACCGCCCTTCGACCCCTAAGCCTCCAATGGCTCCTCCATTGCCACGCTCATCTTCTCTGAGGCCTTCAAGGGCCCTAGGTCACGTTGACTTATACCTGGGTCCTAAATAGGTTCTTCCATATCTACTCCGATGTGATTTCGAGGAAATTACACTGCATCTATTACGATCTTTGAGTTCCTAAATAGGTTCTTCCATATCTACTTGGGTTTCTTCTGAAACCCTAATTTTAGTCTACATCTCCTAGATATGTGCTATTTTTAAATGATTCGAGTCTGTTCCTTTTATGTTTTACACTGTTCTTGAACCACTTTTGCAAATCATCGATTTCAAGTTGTTTTCACTTTCTTCTAAAGTTAGGGTTTTTCGGAACTTAATCTACACTTTGTTTAAACTGATTTTTATGCTTAAACTTCTATCTTTTGCGTATGTCGACTGATTCTATGTTCTTACTGCTTTTTCAACTCGCCTATGTTAAAATCCCTAATTTTTCTAGATCTTCTTTGTTTGGTTCTATGTGTTAGCATGACTACTCGATACTTGTTAAGTTTCTGTGGTTACCTTGCTTCGAATATGTTCTTACTAAGTTCCTAGCCTAACTTATACCACATCTATGTAATTATGTTCATCTTGATTGTTCAAGACTTTCCTCTTTCTATCGATATTGTTGACCCTGCCTATTTGCTACGCCTATTTGTTCCTACTCTATTTATATGTTGAGTACAGAATCATAACTTCCTCTTGATTGATTCTGATTTCCTTAGTTTTATGGTTTAATTGAAAGATCTTCTTTTAAACCCTAAAACCTCGTCTGTTTAAATTAACTGATTCTCATACCTTATTTGCTATAGTACTTTATTCTTACTGAATTATTTCCTTAATAGGAGCTTTCTGAACATAGCCCTAATTGTCTACCCTATACTTACTGAATTTGAATCTTTCTTTA
The DNA here is from genome assembly GCF_000393655.2 of Nicotiana sylvestris. Taxonomy (NCBI): domain Eukaryota; kingdom Viridiplantae; phylum Streptophyta; class Magnoliopsida; order Solanales; family Solanaceae; genus Nicotiana; species Nicotiana sylvestris. The sequence goes on along the minus strand of NC_091059.1, from coordinate 87,905,724 downwards.
TTAGTTGTATACTGATTTCTTTCCTTATTTATCACTTGTTCTTACTGTTTGAGTTAATTCCCTTGACTTAAGGGGAGTACTTGCCTTGATTTCCCGACTGACTGATTCTGAGTTCCTTAATTACTGATGGACTTTGATTTTTTAATTTATTTGCTACCTGCTTTCAGACTATAAATACCTTAGTCTTTTATTAACAGAGCAGGAACACTCTTGGTTCAAAACTATCTCTCTCACTTAAAAACTTTCTGCTCTCTTTTGTGCTAATTGCTACTGCTCTAAGTTAGCCGGCTGCAAGCCAAGGCTAACCATTGTGTTCTCATGTTCTTTCACTTTGCTTACTATCCTCTTTACTGGTATGTTCTAGCTCCAATTCAAAGTTACAACAATAATATGATTCTCTTATTGTTTCAGTTCATCATGTTTCTAGTTTACTTCTGTTTTTGGTTTTGTTGTGAAACTTGTAGTTGATGTTTACATTATTAGCATGTTATATACTTCCCTTCCTTAAAAATCAGTGTATTACCCCTCTGTTTGTTTCTGAGCATGTCTACACCAATCATCTCTTACTTGTTATGTGTTTACCACCATGAATCCCCAAATCCCTATCACCCCTTCATGTGAGTTTGTTCTTTATGTTTAATTTTGTGACTATGTCTAGTCAGCTGCTTCTGAGCATGACTATACCAATTACTAGATCTTTGCTTAATTATGTGTCATATGTATCTCCAAACCCCTTGACCCCTATTTGTGGCTACTGAACTTGCCTTGGTGTTGTGACTCCTGACTGTGTATGAACCTGTCCTAAGGTGTTGTGTTTGGACTTCTGTTCATTTCTTCAATCTCTTTTCAAACAGTCCCTGTGTTTTACTAAATTACTTTCAAACAGACTTCCTTTTATACAGTTTTTCACTAAAACCTTTCAACTTGTGTCAATCACTTTCACTCTACTCTTAGTCAATAAGTTCTACCCCCTCCAGTATGTATACTGCCTTGGGATCCTCTTAAGAACCCTCTGAACTCTGGCATACTGAGGCTGGCCTTTCCACACTGCACTTGTTCAATCTTTCGTTACTAAGTCTAGGTGTAAGCACTGCCCGGGATCCTTGAGATCCCTAGGGAGCTTTGATGCACCTAGACTCTGACATTGTCTATGGAATTGAGGCATTTGAGGCCATTGGAGGCTTTGGGCATCTGGGCCTAATCGAAGGATCCCTATAGAATAGCTTCTTATTTTCTTATTTACTTATACAATTCATTCATTGGTCTGTAATAACTTGTAAATAAATATTGGGGTATTTAGTGAAAGGGATGGTAGATACATGTCTATGGGGTAATACGGGTAGAAATCATGTTCATAGGACTTTACATCTAATCTGATTGCTTTATCAAATAGAAATCATGCTTATAGGGCTTTACATTTTGTCATCTCACCATGCTAGAAACCATGCCTATATGTTCCAAATAATCATGCCTTCGATGTCTTAAAATCAGATTAACAAAGTTAGATATCATGCCTATAGGGAACCATATTTGAAATTATGCCTGTCAATTTCAACTAGTCTAAATGATTCAACTTAGTCTACGTTTTAGTTCACTTCTAAACAAGTTTAATTAATGGTCTATTTTCCTGAAACGAGTTCTTTCAAAACTGCCTTAATCTGTTAGATAACATGACTATAGGGATTAAAGAGTCCGTTTCAAAACCTGCTTTGTTTCACTATAAATGTAGCCATTGGTAGTCCGCGTATAGGCAAGCCTTTAGGGCATTTTCAAAACTACGATCCTGAAACTGTTTCTATTGCTTAATGTCTTTTTGATCTTAACAGGCTTTTAAAGACTAATAGGCAACTGTTAGGGTCTTTACTTCTGGGTCTAAAATAAAGTGCTTATCTTCTGCATATTCACCTAGACATCCTACTTTAAGATATTGTCTAATAAAAGCCCTTAATTGTGCTTGAGTCGTGCTGTTTGTATGCTTGTTTGAGGAGGAAACTTTGAACCTCTATTTGCTCCCTTTTATGTGCTGAAAAGTCCTAAGTGTTTTGCTTGTCGCCTTAGAATTTTCACCTTTAAAACCTTAGGGGCCCGTCTAGAACCACTTATAGGTAGAGGTCCTAAATCCCTCCAGGACCATTAAAAAGGGACGAGTAGCAGCACACAATAGAAATCATTTACCAAACACTTGCTTTTCATGATCACTAAGGGGATGGGAAGGGTAGATATGGGATATGATGAGAAGGTGCTAATGTCACGTGTATCCCCTCATCGAGGAGTTTTTACCGGACATTGTGTGGGGTGATCTTATAGGATAATCAACCTAAGACCCCTCCTTTACCAAAACTCTTTTTTATTTAAACCTTTGTTTTACAACTTGTCCAAATCTTTATCTTATTATCCAACGTGCTTTACTTACAACCTATTTGATCCAACTGTTTATTTGTAATGGACTAATTTGTGAATATAAGTTCAGCCGGGACCCACAGTTGTGGACCAAGGGGGTGCCTAACACCTTCCCTTCGAGGTTACTTCGAGCCCTTACCCTAATCTCTGGTAATGCAAACCAATTCAAGAGTTAATCACTCTAGGTGCCCTAACTCACCATAACCCGTTAGATGGAGACTCTTCAAATACCTAATTCCCAAAAGGAAACGAGTCATTACCCCCATGGAATGTCAAAACTCGGACCTCTCTCCGCGAGAAGGGAAAAAAGGGGGTGCGACAATTAGATTGATTCACATGGGGTGATACCATGCTTTCATAACCGTATCTCATAGCATCCCAATATGATTCACATTGCGTGAGTATTTTAATGATGTCCAATTCACGAGATCCCTTTCTTTTCTCCGTCAAATCATTACTCAATCGAAGGCCCAAGTGTCATCCTTTGTCTATAACAATTACACCCTCAGGGCAGCATTCCATCTCTTCTAAATGTCATTAGACTTAGACTATTTTGAGTTCATTCAGGGTATAGTGAGTTTTGTATGACTTAGAGAAACCATATGCTCTTCTTGTTTTCATGGGCTTAATCCCGGGGACTTATTCATTTTCGTCACCTTTTCACTTGCCTTTCCTCATCCTTACTCATGTTTCCTTAAAACTTTGTCGTTCTACCATACTTTAGCTTGTGACCTATACATATCCATTTATACTACTTGCAACTTTCCTTCAACTTTCTTGCACCTTAGATTTCTTTATGGTATCCTGGAACGTCAAGCGAGACATCACATCGTCTCCAACTTTTCTCTACTCTCTTAACTACATCTCCTAGTACTTAGAAACCATAGGCTAGAAGACAAGCCACCGACGATGCCGCTATCATTCCTGGTTATTGGATCCCCGTGCTTATAGCCTTCTATCCAAAATATGGACTATTCATGATCTTCTGCCCTTGAGTATCTCGTATGTTGTTTACCTTTACCTTACTTACCTTAAAATCTCGCATCGTATATTATATCTCTTTCCTGACCTCCCTTCCACCTAGGTGTAATTCATGTCCATAACTTGAAGCTCTATTATAATACTCGCACCTCTGGTACATACACAATCTGGTGGGAGCTTCGTACTGACTTCTTATGAGGCTGGTACTTCTTCTAACTGGCTTCCTTGTAGAGCCATTGTAGATTATGGTTGTTGTGTTATTTCTCTTGAACATCTGATATTAAGAGTGATTCTATCATGTTCTCAAGCACAACTTCTATAATTTTTCTAAGTCCAATAATCAGACTCCTGATTTACTTGGGTGATGTAGCTCTTTAGTTTCCTCCTTCTTCTGATCGACCTTTATGTCGGCTTAAATTATCCCCCGATCTGGGGTTCATGGTATTAGTTATTCTGTTTAGCCTTTCATGGGTGCTGAGGAATATACATGATACAATCCTTCATTAATTACCTAGGCTCAATTCTTTCTTTTAACATATACCAGAATCTTCTACTGCTGTATATGCTGCATGTATAAAACTTCGAACCTTTAAGTGCGTTCATAACATAACCAATTATGGATCATTGATCGAATAATTTCTTTTGTTCCATCTTATCTTTCTTTCAACGTAAGCTATTACTTTTTCTGGTCTTTCCGCCCCCTTGTTGCGTCCATACTTAGCTTATCTTAGTGCCCACACATGCCAGAGTTTTCATGCAACTTATATGATCTCGAATATTACTTTTAATTTTTACTTCCCATTTATTAGCCACGGTAGGTGCCACTTTCCTTTGGAGTGCTTACAATGTTGTTGTGAGACTATTGTTACACGACCATTCTCTAAATATCTCCTGAATCTTCTTCTATTATCTATTCTACTATCGCCGGAACGAAATATGAAATTCTCATAATGCCGACTATTATCAAATCACTCAGTCCCTAACTCATGTTTAATTTATCTTGTTCACCAATCCATACTAGTTTCTATTACTCAGAGGTCTAATTTTTCCTTCTGTTAATCACGTTAGAGCTGCGAACTTATTTCTCAAAATGAGGATATAACTTTATGGCCTATACTCTTTTGTTATCTCAAGGCCTGTCACCTCTCGTCTTTTTCTTTAATTGACTGTAGACTCTATAATACTGTCATCTTTTCGATCTACTGTTGTCATCCATGTATCATATCTTACTCATATTGCTTCATTAAGTCTTTTCTTATTTCCCACTAATATTTATGTCTATCACTTTATTCTGAAAACTCGAACAAGACAATTTTTTTGTCTTTAGCTCCCCTTGCTCCATCCAGTGGCTCTTCGGGTTGCTTAGCGTTCTCGCACTACTAGAGGCGCGAGCCACACTAAGGTAATATTTATCCCTTCCAGGCTTTCCGTGCCTATCTTCTGTGTGTTTTTTTTCATGCTATTATCCACATCTAATTGTAATATTCTAGAGTGCACCATCTGGGTGCCTCACAAAGAGATCTATTAAAACTTTTGAAATATCCTTCGGAAATGTCAGCTAACACAAACAATCCATTTACCATTTTGGGTTACCCTAACCCCAGCCGGATCCTATTATCCTGTCCTTTTCTTAAACTACACATGTTAGCCCCCAATAAGGTATAACTGAGATGGGTGTGGCCAATTCTATATACATCTGTTACTATTGAAGGTAAGTCACAATGCTTATACTTTTCTATCGGAGTTGAAAATACCGATAATCTTCATTAACTAGGTACCTCGTACTTTTCTCATCTTGCTCCTTTTACTTGTTGAAGCTTGTATCTATCTTCTGAATCTCTTATTGCCTCTCATTATAGAGGTGGATAGGCATTCTTGCCTTAAGGCTTCTTATCAGGAAGCTTACACCTTTCAGTACACCCATGACCTGCTAAAGACCTCACATTTACTTATCGTAGGCATCATACAAAAATCCAATTCCTCTAACTCAGCTCTTCCACAACTATCTCTCTTTCCAACCTTCTTTCCGGATGTAGGTATCGTCTTATTATGAATAAAATAGAATTTCAGAACTTGAATTCTTATAAGTGAGCTCTACCACACGATCTAGAGTAAGAAGAAAGAGTGACAATCCTAAATGCCCTGTAGCCTCATGCTTATAAGTGTGGAGCACTACACACCCATAAACAAGACTTTACTAGACACGGCTTGTAGACTTTCTAAGACAGAACTGCTCTGATACCACTTTTGTCACGACCCAAACCTATGGGCCGCAACGGGCACCCGGTACCATACTCAACTGAGTACCAACGTAACGTATCTTTCTTATTACATCATCATATACACGTGACATGCATGCCAAATAGGCTAACATAACCATTTATAAACTCAAAACATAGGCCGATAAGGCTGTACAATGTTTCACGCATACGATATATGTCTACAAGCCTCTAAGAGTACATAAATGTCAAAAAGGTTGGGACAAAGTCCCGCCATACCAAACAATACACATCTAAATCATAAACCAAACAAGCAACTCCGAAGCAAATGGAGCGCTCCAACATCTTCCGCTGAGCTGATAGCCTACTTGGAGGGCTCTCGACCTGTCTATCGGGACCTGCGGGCATGAAACACAGTGTCCCAAGGCAAAAAGGGACGTCAATACGAAAAATGTACCGAGTATGTAAGGCACATAAATAAGTACATAACATATATGGAAGAAATATAGAGTAATTGACTCAACCTGTAAGTCTGCATAACTCTGTAAATCATAAATTACTTTTAGCGTCATGCATATGTGTATGAATGCCATGTCGTGCATAGGTACATGTTTCATAATATCATCAGCCTCTGAGGACATCCCATCATATCATATCGGCCTTTGTGGGCAAAATCATCAACGTATACCAGCTGATCAGGTGGTGGTACGTATATAACACCATAATCGTTCCCATATCCCATATACATATATATACATACATATATACGCGTATATAATGCCATCTGGTCACGGGTCAATGTACATGAATACAATGCATGAAAAGTACGTTAATAAAATCTTTCTGAATGTCATAAGACCATTTTGCCTTTGAGTAATATCATAAAGTAAACTCTTTTCAACTTTCGTATTTTTCTGAGACCCATGAACAAATGATAAAATATTATGACACATGGAAATTCAAGAACATAGATATCTCTAATACTTTTATGAATAGAGTCATTTATGGAATTTGTGCATTTGCATGTTTCGTTCGTATCGTATGGATCATGCCAAAAGAAAGAAGGGATAGCCTTAACATACCAGGAGTAGGGAAAACTCCGTATAATATTCTTGAAGATTGCACTGTACTCTTTTGGAATCGCAAAATTTTACGTTGCTACGATTCTAACAATTTTTGTTGGAAACCTGCGTGGATTGAATTTAGAACCCCAAAAATCGGATTGAATTTTTGCTTCTGTTCTTGAAGCCTTGAACGAACCAAGCTCCAGTTCTTTGAATTATTTGGAACGAATCAAACTTCTACTTTATGAAGCATTTGATTGACCTAAGCTTATGGCTTTTGAAGCAATTTGAAACTAGGAAGTGGTATATAGGATTCTTACTTGGTATTGAACGTTTCTAACTTTCGTTGTCCAAGTCTTTGTTCAAATAGAAAATTAGACTTATAACAAGTCTTGTTTTGTTAAATTTCCACCTAACCTTAGGTAGCCAACTAAGCATATTGGACTCTTAGTCACTTATGTTTGGTTAATTTAATGGCTGCCACGTTTTTGTGGGGAAGGGATTAATCTTATCCAAATATATCCCCAGTTAATTAGGTAATATTTCGTTACCCTATAATTAATCAATTACCCGCAAAATTGAGAATTATTCACACTTACTTAAAATATTACTCACTTTTCACATACGTTATACACTTTACTATTATGGTCATGTGGTACCTTGTATGATACTAGTCCATAAATACCGAGTATTTTAGCTCGAGCCGTATTTTATCCCAACATGCCAAATTTGGACGAAAATTCGTTTTCTTTGACTTGCTTCCCCTTTCACCTTTACGAATTTACTTATTATTTGCTTGAAATAGCATAATCCTTATAATCTCCAAATAATCTTTTCTTTGGACTAATGTCAATTACCTTACAACAAATCTAATGTACAATATTTCAGGGTGCAACATCGTCGTAACTTAATACTGCGAAGCATGACATCACCGTAATGTAATACTACTGGGTGCAACACTGTCGTAACTTAATACTGCGAAGCGTAACATCATCGTAATGCAATACTGCTGGGTGCAATACTATCGTAACTTAATACTGCAGAGGGTAACATCATCGTAATATATTACTGCAGAGCATAATATCGACGTAATACTGCGGGGCGTAACAATATTATACTGGAATTCCAGTATATTATACTAGAGTATTTTTCGGATTTTGAGTAGTGTTTTTGTTCAGATTTATCTTTACATGAAAAGTTGCTAAATTTCGATTACTTTTGAATTTACTGTGGTTATTTTTGAATGACCACTTGTAAATCTGACTATTTTTGAATTTCTCCCGCTTAAAAACTCTTAGCTTAATCCTACTCCAATGCGAGTAGGGCTAGGACGATCTCACGGGCAAGTCCATTTTGATGATTCCAACTTGAATAATCAAAAAATTATACGGAGTATCTCCAATGAGACTTCTCTTAGCTGAGTGTTCTCCTAATTAGCGGTATTTAATAAATGGATTCCGCCTTTTTTCTCCTTTAATTCTTGCTTTACCAAGCATACCATAATTTCAAATTTAGAGGCTTAAAATTCTTATTTGGGTTTGAAATTCGAAGTTAATGGTTAATACTGTTAAAATCGTCTAAGTGTTGATCATTTATATTTAAACATCCCGTTTAAACACTAATTTGTGATTTACTTTAAAGATCTCAAAACTCTATTGTTGGTTCTTGAAATTATTGAAGAAGACAAAATGGGTCTTCTTCATTTGGTGTTATTTGACTAAATTAGTGATTGATGATCATTTGTGTTGGCATTTTGAGGCTTTGTTTTAAATTTAAGATCCTTTAGAGCAGAGTTGGGATGGTTTGATCGAAATTGAACTTACAAATTCGAATAACATTTTGTTGATTAACATATAAAATTATTGCAATCGAATAGACTTTGATGAACAATTAAATAGATAGGTCGATTGCAGATAATACAAAGTTATGCCAATTTGGATGAGTTTGGTAAACAATTGAAAAAGCACAAAATTTATGCCAATCTGGTAGAGTTTGTGAACAGTAATATAAGTAGAGTAAATATAGCATAAAGTCTACTGATCCGGTAGATAAATCCCTAAAAAATTGCGCGGATCCTACGGTTACTTTTTAAATATATTTAAAAATAAAAATAATATTTAAATACTAGCCCCTTATTGGGGCATTCTTGTCGATCACCCAAAATGGAGGTGAATATATTAGGGCAGAGCCAACTACTGTAAATTGATTCCCCATTGTTGAGAAATTAAATTGCGTAAATAAGGTATAATTAAATTATTTTTTGTATATATAGAGATGGTTGAATTCCCTTGATAGAGAAACTTCTAGTGTAGAGATAAAGGGGGTTTAATAGCACTTTGAGTCATAGGTTCAAATCTCAAATGTGTCATTGTTATATTTTTTCTGAATCCTTTTGCTAGAATTCAATATTTATTATACTATTTTAAGGGATAATTCAAATTTTGCTTCATAACACTAACTTCTCTTATAGTTTACGATGTTAAGCTTATTTTTTATAGTAGTTTCTTAAACCTATTTTTCGTTAATGCTAAAAATTATAATTTAATTGATATACACTTTCTAATATTAAACTCTTCTAAGTAATTAATTAATTTTATTAAAAAAAACTTATTAGCAAATCCTTTAAGAGAATATCAAATTGAAGAGAATATTTTGCTCCTTTTGGAAAATAGAGGAGCTTTGTGCCATTTGCTCATTTTCCAATAAATAAACCCTTTTAAAAGCGGCAATGGGGTTTTATAGCCCGTTTGGCCAAGCTGCAAAAATCAGCTTATTTTGAGAAGTATTTTTTTCAAAAGTGCTTTCTCAAAAGTATTTTTGGTAAGAAGCAGTTTGTGTTTGGCTAATTAGTTTGAAAAGCACTTCTCAATAGCAATTAATGTTTAGTCAAATTTTAAAAAAATATTTTTCTCAAAAGTGCTTCTCAAAAAAGTGCTTTTGAAGATAAACTATTTTTTTCTGCTTCTGCTTCTGCTCAAAAATACTTTTTTTCCTTCCAAAAGCCTGACCAAATACCTCAATTTTTTGCCAAAAATAGTTTTGGTAAAAAAAGAAAAGAAAAGTACTTTTGTCCCAAAAAACTTGCCGGTTATTAGAGGGTTCTGTGGGAGTATTGTGGCACACACCAGAGCGAACTAAGGAAGCGGGAAAGTCATGGCCTTTTCTTCATTGCATTCAACCTCTTCTTCTGTGTTGAACAGAGTCCGATTTTGCCAGCGCTCTTTCTCTGCCAAGCCCTCTTCTAATCGGGCAGTCAAAGACAAAGACAGAAAGAAAATGATGTCTGATTGCGACAGGGAAACCCCGGAGTACGATGTCCCAACTTCAGGAATCAGCCGACCACTTTCTGAGATACTCAAAGAGCTGAACAAGAAGGTCCCTGATTCCCTCATCAAGTTTCGCCACGAACCTAATGGCTTCTCCCTCAAATATATCCCCTGGTCGGTGGCCTTCTTTTTTCTGTCTCATTTACGCTAGGTTCTTTTATTTTTAGAATGTTTATCGGAATCTGCTCTGCGCTCTACTAGTGTTTGTTTGATTTTGAGGGGAAATTTTTTGTTTGCTTGCGCTTACCTTTTGCATTTATTAGTTGTATCGGACTTGCTTAGGGTTGGGTGTGGGGGTTATGGTTTTGGTTGAGGGTTATTGATGGCATATCTTGCATAACTGAGCTCCAACATTTGCTTGAACTTGTCTAAATTCTGTATTTTTGTTTCAAATTTAGTGATTTCTTTGATGCATATGTCTGGCAAAAGGCTTGTAATGTTTTCTTTTTTATAACGGAGAAATCCCTGAGAGGATCAGTGCACATGGTTCGAAGCTCGGTTGACAATGGATCCGCAGCTCTGCTCTTCTCCACTTAAATACCAAGCTTTTTTTGTGGCAAGGTTCGAACATGTGATGCGCGCCTAACCAAAAATCATGTGTTGCCCTCTTATCAAAGTTGGGGGACAAAACCTTGTAGGGTTATACTCACTTGAAAATTCTAGTTTGACTCTATTGATTGACAACTTGTCCTGTGTCTGTTTGCCTTAAGAGTACTTTGTTCAATAAAACCAGGAGCATTCACGTCTACACCACTTTGCCCGTGTTCATGTAGAGCCACCCTTCAGTTAATAGGTACTCCCAAGGCGTCAACCAACTCCCTAGCATATCCTTCTTACGCAGAGAACATCCAGAATAGATTCCTTGTCCTATAAATTAATTTTGATGCTCAACCAAATATTTTGGTCAGGCATTTTCTTGGCTAACCTAAATGGTAGATGGACACATTTTTCTGTTTGATTATAAGCTGTGTTTTTGTTACATTAATTAATGCAAAAGAGGACAATGAACCGGAGATAAATTTATTTTTATGCAATGTAATATGTGTTCGATTCGTCAACTGCCTCCTCTAGTTTAGAGGAACTATGATAGTGCAGCTCCTGCTAAAAGGAGCTAAATTCAACTCTTATGAAAACATTTGAGCTTCCAACCAAAACTTTAAGGCAATGGGTGGAACGGCCCAAGACCTTTGTAGACCTCTTCGGAAGCCTTTGCTCGATCCTTGTGGGACAATTAATAACTCGAAAATTCTTGTTTTTATTTTTCGAAAAAGTATACTCAATAATTCTGTCTTTCTTCACCTTTGAGGATTCACAAACATTAAACAGAATTTATAGAACACCTTTCAATTAGACTGTTCTATGTTCTTCAAAGCACTAGTCAACTGTTAATATGATCTGGCAGAGACTTGTTTGACGTGCTAGTTAGCCATTTTGAGTGTGTTTGGCTTGGCAACAAATAATTTGCGAAGAAAGTTATCCTTAATGATGCCATTTTCATGTATTTGTCTCCATTGAAATATGAATAACTTTTTTTTCAAGGAAAATGTTTCCTCATAAAGGAGAAATGACTTATGTTCAGGAAGGAACTTATTTTCCTTTGGGAACATCCCAAAATTTACTTTTTATCACTAACTTCAATCAACGCTTAGAAATTATTGTCAATTTCTTAAACTCAAAAATATCACCAAAATACTACTCCCTCCGTTTCAGTTTATGTGAACCCATTTGACTGGGCACGAAGTTTAAGAAAAGAGAGAAGACTTTTGAACTTGTGGTGTAAAATGAAGCACATATATTTTGTGTGGCTATAAATCATTGCATAAAGGTAAATTGTTTCCAAATAGGGAAAGAGGTCATTCTTTTTGGCACGGACTAAAAAGGAAATAGGTTCACATAAATTGAAACGGAGGGAGTATCATTTTATCGTGTAAAACTCTTTATTCGATTACTATATGTTAGTACATACTTCTATACTCAACCAAACAGGGTAAATGGACCTTAAAATGATTTCCCAGATAAAATATTTTCTATGAAATACATTGTCCTTCATACCAAGTGCACCAAAGCATCAATTTGGGTGGTCATCTTTGTTTCACCAAGATTCTGCTTGGTCAATTTCGTAGCTCAGTTGATTTTGAAATATGTGGACATAAGTGCATTTGTAAAATTGTACAGCGGAGCATATTTTTTACGTTTTATATTGATGTGAGCCTTCAATCATTTCTGGATCTGACATGTTAACACTTTTCTGGAATAGTGTGTTCTATTGTTTCTTTTGCTTTTTACGATATAAAGAAAATTGATTACTCTTTGTGACTTTTGAATCTTTGCAGGCATATTGTGAATAGGATTCTGAACTTACATGCTCCGGGTATGTCAAAGATCCTTCTGTTTTTTCCTTTTCTGAGAATTAAAACTTTTTTTAATTTAGTCAGCCAGTTGACAATCAAATTTGTTGACAAATCAGAATGGTCTGGTGAAGTTCGTAGCATCACTTACTCATCTGATGGCAAGTCAGTTTCAGTTGTTTACCGTGTAACACTATATGGGACTGATGCAGAGGTATTGCTGTCTTTGTTACTTGCTTCACAACTTGTTTCTATAATTAAGGTGTTTTTTGTGTAGTCATAACTAGCTGCTGTATATATCATTTTTGCAATCTTTTTCTGGGGCAAATCTATGTGATCAATTAGTTTTTCCAATGCTATTGTTTATGAGGTGCTGCCTTTTAACTTGAGAAGACCTACCTAAAAAGCCGCAGATAGACCATGTAACAAACTTTAAAGCGAAAGAAAAGTCCAGTGATTCTCATAAAATTAGTTCCGCTTTTAAGGACTTCATTAGATGTATTAGCAGATAATTCTTTTCTTTTTCGTTAAGTGGTATTTAAGTTTTTTTAGCAGACAATTTTTTTAGGGTTAAGCAAGAACCCTAAAAAAGCCTTCTGAAATACAATAACCAATCAATGATGTAATGCAATATGTCCAGAATGTTCGGAGCAGATTACCTTCTTAAATATTCTTTTTGGTGTGAATCTAAGTTACTTTGGTTTCGTCCATTGCATAATTGCTAATTTTATGTAAGCATAGAGTAGCTAATCTTACTTAACTACAAGGACACCTTTTTGGTTTGAGTCTAAGCTACTTCAGTTTTGTCCATTGCATAATAGCTGATGCCCGTTTAAGCATAGAATAGCTAATCTTACTTAAGTAGAAGGGCGCCTGGTGCTTATTATTTACTGCACTTTGTATCTCAGCGGCATGGCAACTTTTACTTTGTTGTGATGTCCCTTTAATTTCAACAGGCTTGTAGCTGATATCAGAATTGTGATTGTTTTTCTTGAATTCCATTTCTTCGTCTATTGGGGTATGGATGATAACAGGTGACATGTTATCCATGATGAAATACTTATAAGATGCCACTGCATGTAACAACTAGGAGCAAACCTCAACAAATAGATGCCTCAGTTCTGTACATTCAGCTGCTTGCTACCTAGTTTTCTAGCTTGCTTGTATTTCATTTATATCAGAGTTTTTAGCTTATCAAAGAAGATGATAGAGTATATGATTTTAAATTTCTTGCTCCGTCTCTCTTACTGTTTTGACTAGATATATCGGGAATCAACTGGCACTGCTTCAGTAGATGACCCAGGTTATGGGGATCCTGTGCAGAAGGCAGAAGGTATGGCATTTCGTCGAGCTTGTGCTCGTTTTGGGCTGGGACTTCATCTTTATCATGAGGACATGTCATAGACTGGGAGATCCAAGTTTCTTTTTGGCATCAGCAAAGATCCCAAGTTTCCTAGTGGTAATAGAGATTACCAAGGAGGAAACTGTAATTAACTCTGGTTCTTGATGCTCCGTCGTGTTGTAAGATTGCTGTATTATCTTGCTCCAAGCTGTCAAATTTTACCCATCAACTAATGACAGTAGGTATAAGTGTCTATATATCTGACCGGTTAAGGGGGAGGTTTTGATATTTCCTGCCAATGTTTTAGGCTTAAGAAGCTTTGTTTGTTGCAAGTAGAGGGCTGTAGGGTCTTTTCTAGATCTTCATTTTGTAAAAGCCCAATGATGTTCTTTCGATGTTCATTTGGCCGTGGATAGTTGGTAGTTTACATTTTGTTCCTCCAACGCAGTTTGCTTATCTTTCACTACAACAACAACAACCCAGTATAATCCCACAAGTGGGGTCTGGAGAGGGTAATATGTACGCAGACCTTACCCCTACCCCAAAGGGTAGAGAGGCTGTTTCCAGGAGACCCTCGGCTCAAAAAATGCTAACATATTTGTCCCTAATGCTAACATATTTCTCAAAGTTAGGTTTCCCGGCTCAATTTGTCCATCCATTTGAGAATGACAACAACAACAAACTAACAATTTAATTCATATTCTTCCCCAAAAGAACCCTCCAAAAGTGGCTAAGGAACTTTGAATCCCTGTCGCTCTAAACAACTTTGTGCTATATTGTGCAAAATCCAGTGTTGTGATACTTTGGTCGATGTAAACAATGATCTTGATGCATTCCTGGTAGCATTTTTTAATTGATTCTGCAGCGTAAGATACTTCCAACTTTGATAACAAACCAAAAATATGTATTTCACAAAGAAGATCTAGAATTGAGATTTTAGGAGTTAGAAAGTTGTTTTACCTAGATGAATATGTTCCTGTATCAAAAAGAAAGAAAGAAAAAGAACAATCATTGACGTTTAACTGTTACATTAAGTCGATAATATAGCAATTACATTTGGAAATTGAACACTGGAAATACCAGATTTTGTTTCCCAATATATCTGACCTAAAACATCAAAAGGAAAATTGGGATGAAAAGTAAAGTACCAAAGAAAAGAATTAGTTTCATATCCCCTAGTAGATTGTGAGACCTACATTTCAAATCCCAAAGTCTATGTAACCCTGAGAGATTGTTTCGTCCTTCCGTGTTTATTAAGCACTATCAGAGCAGCATTAAACAGATGAAACTATCAATTACAGAAGCAGCATATGAATGATTTGCGAATAAATAATTTCCCAGATGACCGCAAAAGGTGCACAAAAAACTCATCCCGTAGGTCTATTAGATTGATACAAGCCGAATGCTAAGCTATATACTCTACGAGAAGAAGGCAAGGAACATGGTCATTACTTTCACTGAACCAGACCAAATTTGAATAGGAATTTCTTCTGATTACAATCCAGCATTTCACTCAGCGTACAGCTTATGTTCTTCTGCGTTACAAGTTTTTGCCTCGACTCTAATCTTTTCTTCAAGCTATGCCTAAAGTAGTCCGGATAATCAACAACTTCATCAAGTCGCCTCCCCATAACATCTATCAGAAACTTAATCCTTGGCTCTAAAGAGTTGGTAACACTCTTTATCAGAACAGGAGGATAACAAGTGACCACAGCTGCAATCTGTCCAACTCCAAAACCCCGTGAAGTCAAGTAAGATAGGTTTGGTTTCAGAATCTTGTTCACGTCTCTACACAAAACTTCAGGGTAATTAACTACCACTTTCTGCAGATCCATATCTGTTAAACCTAGTGATTTCAAAAACTCTGAAGTAGGACGTAGCCGCTTATCTACGCTATAACCCATAATATATGGATTCTTCACTATAACTTTACCAATACCTTCCTTTGATAGATGAAGACTGGAAAGAAATTCCACCATCTGTGAAAGCTTATGTTCTATGCTGTAGCTTATAATCCTTGGATTAAGCAGTATCATCTTACCCAGTTGTTTGTCCGTTATACCAAGCGCTTCAAAGAAAGCAAGGAGTGGACAGAGCTTCTCTTCCACACTGTGAGAGAGTATGTGCGGAAATTTAGTAATGGCAGAAGCAACTTCCTTTGGTTTCGAACCCAGTGTTTCAAGACAGTGAACCATTGGGACAAGTTTCTCATGCAAGCCTAGAATAAGGATTTTGGGACATTTCCGAACAACAGAAGGAAGTTTCCTCTCTTGGATGCCTATGCTTCTCAAGTAGTCCCAGTTTTCAGACGCTTTCTCCCTTTGCACGCCCTCAAGGCGCTTGCACTTTTGGAACATTTCATGAATACTTTTATCATCAAAACCTCTGTCTTTGAAGAACCACATAATGCCAGAACTATGGCTGGTTGAAGTCTCCATATTTCCTGTGACATTATAAACAAATTCTCGATAAATATCAAACACGGGAAGAACCTGGTGAAATCACAAACTAGAAGAAAATGTCAGAATATTACGATGAAGACTGTAGGGAAGCAAAGTATTGACTGTTACTTTCAACTAATATACAAAGTGTGGCAACAAAAAAACCAGCTCCTAAGTCAGCTGTATTGTTATTCCGTCCTCATTCTGCTATGTGAAAAATCAATAAATCATTTTTTCCCTTTAGGGATTGTAAGATTCTTCCTATCTCAACATTCAAATGATTCTTCCTATCTCCCTCCTTAGATCAGCAGACATAGTATATCAATTAAGCTGGGGATCATGCTTCCGAAAGTAGTTGTTTACAAGATATTTCACCACACAGGTATTTTCCTGACTGAGAATATGAAAAGGAAAACAAAGACCGCGAAATCAACAGAAATTGAGATAGAACAAATTAAGGACATGTTAAATAGTTCATAAAATACAAACATAAAACACACCAATAACCTAATTAACATACACCGTTAATTATCCTGATATACTAGTGTCATATTTTCGAGAGAATCAAAGTGGCACCTCCAAAAATGACAGTAGAATGAGATCAAAAGATTAAAAGGGAATAGAGAAAAAGAACAACAATACAACTGAAAAACAAAAACAGCTCAGCAAAGAAACATAACACATTGGCTGGTATGCAAATACAGCAGCAAATAAGTGAATCAATTATGATGTAAATACTCAGGGCCTCAGAAGGTGAATACAATTCACTGAGACCGTAAGCCAAACTGAAAAGTAGATAGATAAGGAACCAGCATAGAGTGTCTGTTATCTAATAAACAATGAATTTTAATTGGGTCATCAAAGTAATTGTCTTTATCATCCATTTCAATGTCCAAACTCAGCATAACTCTAGGTTACATTTTGTTGAGTGAAATAGCAAAGAAATGGTAACATGGTACATTCTGGTGCCAAGTATCAGACAAAACTGAACACAATTCTGAACCATGATACAAATAACTGAACACCAACTAATTAAATTACGGAACAAAATCCAGAAATTACACACATTTAAACGTAATTAAGCAACTACACGTATTGTGCAGCAATTTAAGTCCAAATTCACTTACAAAAAGAAGAAATTGAAATAAACAAAGAGGAAACGCCGAAAAAAAGGAGCCACAGCTTTTGGGGGCGTTATCCACGTTTAGGGCACAAACACAAGAAAAAACACAGCAGAAGGGAAAGGAGAGTAGGACCTGAAGAGGAAGAGGTAACTCTTGCTTTTCTACTCTACTGCCACTTCACAACTAAGCGAGAGGATAAGCTCCTGTACTGATAAGGGCATTTTTTCAACATGGGGGACAAACAAAATACACAAAAAAGCCCCTCTTCTACTTTAACTTTATATTCAAATCCCTTTCAAATTTCAAAAATGACACTTTAATCCTGTGCAGTCTTCAAATACCACACTTCCCTAATTCCTATTTTGCTTGTTCTGTTTCTCCTAGAATAATGGTTCAATTAGAATTTTTAGGCAGTTACAACAATAATATACATATTAATTTTGTGTGGGTAAAATTGAGAATAAACTTACCCTCGATTTTTCGGTAAAGAAACGAGAGGACAGTGCGACCGATATGCCCTCGGGTAAAGCCGAGGGCTTCCACAGATCGGAGCCCGAGGAGGACGAATGGTGCGCCCAGAACCGGACACGGCTAAGCATTGAGCTTGTGCAAAGTGAAGAACCGAGGCTAAGGGAAAGATGGTTAGACAGGACAAACAATGTGCCGAAATATCTGCCCTTAACCAGAAACTACGGCGCAAATCTCGCCCGATATCAATTGTGTATCAATATTTACTAGAAGAAAAAAGATTTTTACCTTAGAATTTTACTACAATTGAAACTCCCCTACTATATAAAGGGGAGACTTTTTTTATTTGGAGGACCACTGTTAGCATGCATATCAAAGCTATAAAGTTAATTTTATTCTCTAGCTACCGTTAAAAATTGTTTTTCGGCTGCTTGTTTATTTAGTTGCAACCGAGCCCGTTTTGTGGGCTGAATCGCAACCAATTTCAAGCATCTATCATAAATCTAGTCTTAATCATCCATCGCATTTGGTTTGATCGTTTTATTTTCCTTTAATTCAATTATTTACTATTCAAGATCATTCGTGTTAAATTAAATCACATATTCTTTAAACCGCATATAAATTCAATTGTTACTCATTTTAGGGATAAACAGTTTGGAACCCACCATGGGACTAAGGATAATAGTGGTGATTTAATATGAATCTCCATAACACACTTTATTTTACACTTGTTCTTTGAAGTTTGATTTCAGGCCCATTGAAAATGCCAAATTATTAGTCAGCTCACTTGAATGTTGACGCCGAGTCAGGCGACCACGGTGAAAACAATAACGTGGTACCAAGCAATGATGCACCCCCTATTGATCTTGATGGTGTCCTGATCCCTGACCTAGTCGACACCAACTCACAAGGTGTCGTCAATATCAACCTGCACATTGATCCCAAAATAGCATTTGTGGGGCACCTTGGCCATCGGATCAAGAAACACCTGAAGGGCAAGGTGATGGAGTTAACTTACAATTGATCTTTGAAATGCTATAAGATTAGTAAGTAGCAATAGCACACTTGCCGACTCAAAAAAATGCACAGAACACGAACTCGGGTGGGTTAGAGAAGACGCTTGGAAAAATAAACGGAACCGGATGAATTCGGACCCAGAGAAACTTCCGAGGGGATGAAAATGCTCGAAGCACTATGTCACGACCTCGGTGAAACATCGTGACGGCACCTAGTCTCTACGACTAGGTAAGCCTAATTTGCAGAAGGAAAATCAAATTTGCGGAAGTAAACAATTTAAAACAGAAATAAAGTAGTAATAGTATTTAAATGTGCCACTCGGCTTACACCAGCTTATGATACTGCCAAACAAATATGGGAAGCATTGCAAACCGCACACGAAGTAACTACTCAGGTCAAACAGTCCAAGATCGACATGCTCACCACAGAATATGAGCTCTTTAGGATGAAGGATGATGAGTCTATACAAGATATGCACACCAGATTCACCTTCATAAATGAGCTTCATTCACTTGTAGATGTCATTCCCAGAAACAAGCTTATAAGGAAAATCCTCTGTGTTCTACCTTGTTCTTGGGAAAGTAAGGTGAAGCTAAAAATCTACAAACTCTGACCATGGATAAGTTGATCGATAATCTGAAGACCTACGAGATGAAAATAAAGAAACACAATGAAAGAAGAGAGCCCAAGAAGGAAAAGAACCTGGTACTCAAAGTTGAAAGTAGTGACTCAAGTGATGAAGATAGTGACATGGCATATCTTACTAAGAGATTTTAAAAGATGGTTCGAAGAAATGGTGGTATACCAAAGTGGGGCAGTTCAAGTAAAGTAAGGAACAACGATCTCTGTCACAGATGTGGAAAGCCATGGCATTTCATCAAAGACTGCCCACTCGCAAAGTAGGAGCAATACAAACAAAATTCTGACAAAGCAGCAAAAAGGAACCTGGTTCCAGACAAACGATTCAATCGAAAAAGTGTTGTTGACAATATTGTTAAGCAGGCTCTTGCTGCTTGGGGAGACTCCTCTAGTGAATCTGAAAGGCAACCAGATGCAGAAAACAGCTCTTTTATGGCAGTGGAAACTAAAGCAACGAAGTATGATTCATTGTCGCGCTGATGGCTCAGTCTAATGATGATGAAGAAGATGAAGACGATGAGGTAAACTTCAGGGATGTTCAGAGAAATCTAAAATCCTACTTTTCTAAGAAGCTAAGGTCGCTAGCAAATGTCCTCATTGATGCCTATTATAGCCTTGTTAATGATAAGGAGATCCTGACCATAGAACTAGGAGAAACCGAACAATCTAGAGATGATCTGGTGGTCTGTGTAGTGGACCAAAATGAGACCATAGCTAATCTTGAAAAAGAAAAGGAAGCCTTTAATGAAAGAATAACTAGTGTGGAAAATGATAGAGACGACCTGATGGTAGTAGTTGTTGATCTAAAAGAAACAATAGAAGGTCTTAGCAATGAGAAACACACCTTAGAAGGAAAAATTGCAACTACTGAGCAAGAGAGGGATGACCTTTTAGTGATATGCACCAATCTAGAGGAAACCATTGAGGGACTCAATAGAGAACATAGGAATGTGAGTCTTGGGAAAGGGAAAGAAGTAGCTAGTGAGACACACATCATGCTTGAAAAAGAAGGCATCCAGAATAAACACATTACTACTAACTTGGGGTACAAGAACCTGATGCCAAAACAATTTTTTGAAAGAGGTTTTAGCAGCTCCTCTTTCGCAGTTCATAACTGTACCTTTAGCTTCTATGATCGTCATGCGTGTTTACCTACAACGGTATTGATGTGAGTTAGACTTGGTCAGAAAACACTTTAGCTAACTTTACCTGATGGTGTCTTGCATAGCCAGCTGATGGAGGATCAGGTTCTTTATTAGACTCTCATGACCCCATCTTCACCTTATTTGATCCAGAATATTCTCTACTCAAGGCTTTGATAAAGATATTTGGGACTTGGTCTTCTGTTCTGTAAGACTTTCCACAGATCAATCCTTTCTTCATATTGACCCTCAAAAGATAATCCCACCCCTCAATATGCTTGGTCCTCTTGCTTTGAGATTTTTCTTCAGTTGTTGATGAGGTCATTGAGTTTTGCTTCCTTGTCCCCAAGGGATGAGGCATGAACATGGCAAGTGAACCGTTCCAGAAGTGTTTTTTCTTTCCATAGAAAAACCTGCACAGTTAACATCATCATACCCAACAAGATTAAAAACACTGTCACCTGAGAGGTGACACAGGACCAGGTCCTGAGTTCCCTTCAGGTATCTCAAACTTCTGTAGGCCGCCTTCAAGTGGGATTCCTACGGACTTTTACTTTGGATTCTATTCGGAGTTGAGATACAGAAAAGACTAAGGAAAAGTATTCACCCCCACCTTTTTTTAAGTTTTTAAATACTTATTTAACTCTAGAATAAAGTGATTAACTTGTCACACATGTGGGAGCTTTTGTGTTTCCAATTTGGGACTGAAGTTTGATTGGTAGGGGAGATTTGGAGGTTAATTTGATTTTCCCACACTTTGTGTTCTGTTACTTGTGGAGTGTCATGAGCTGCATCTCCACTCTTTCTTCAGCTTCAGTAGTAGTAAGTGAAAAGGGCTACCTCTTTCACAGTTAGAACTGCTAGACACATGGGCTCAGTAAGAGTATGTATCGGGCTTAGACAGGCCCCTTGCTTGGGTAAAAGGATATAGATCCTTCCATACAGTCATTAAACTATAATAGAATTTCCTGAGGAATCTCCTGTATGCGGCACCTTTGAGTTTATCAAACTCTTTTTTCCTCTTTGTATTACTGGAGAGGTTGATGAGGATCCGTATGACGATCCCTGAGAATAAGTCCTACTAGGGGAAGATCTTCCCCTACCTCTGCCCCGGGTGACCCATGAAGGGTCCATTCTGCGGAAATTGCAAATCATTATTAATTAAAAAGGATAGCATAATTCTAGTGCTGATATCATCTTGACCGAAGGGACACACATTTTCAATTAACTGAAGAATATCAATAACTTCTTGAAAATTATAGTGTTCTTCTTCCCTTGTTTGAATAATGTCAGCCATAATAATATCAAGTATAACTTCTTGTAAGTCTCTATTTAATTTAATCACTTTAAGAATAGTGATTAGTACCTTATCATCCAAAAACATGGTATAATAATTCATAATCTATTCTAAATATTCCCGGGATAGAAAATCCGGAAGGGAATTATCAATTCCTTTTTTGTATTGTATTTCAAAATCGAAAGGTGCTAGCTGAGCCTGCCATCTAGCAAATATTAATTTTGAAGCATCGTGCTTAAAATCTTTGTCAAACATGTATTTAACCGATTGAGCATCAGTTTTTATCAAAAACTTTTGGTTGTATAAGTCGTCTTGAAATTTTAATACACACTTAACAATAGTTAACATTTCATGCGCCACAGTAGCGTATTTCTTTTGAGCTTCGGTCCATTTACCAGAGTGAAATCTTATTAAGTATTCACTCTTATTATTGGGATTTACTTGTTTCAAAATCCCTCCATATCCAACATTAGACGCATCTGTCTCGATAATCTTTTGCCAAGTAGGATTGGCAAGGGTTAAACATGGTAAAGATTTAACACGCCCTTTAATACTTTTGACTAACTCAGTATGTTGGTTAGTCCAAGGGTGTTTATGATCTTTCTTTAGCCGATCGTATAGAGGGGCTAGATCTCGTGACAAACTTTTATAAAAAGGGGATATATAATTCAGACTTCCCAAAAATCTTTGTAATTGAGTCCTGTCAGTGATAACATCAGGAAATTTTGAGGCAAAATCAATAGATCTTTGTATTGGGGTAATTTTTCCCTGGCAAATATTATGACCTAGAAAACGAACATTTGTTTGGAATAGACTCATCTTGGGCTTAGAGATTACTAAACCGTTTTGTATAACAATTTTCTTGAAAATATCAAGATGCTTAATATGCATCTCCAGAGTTTTAGAAAATACCAATATGTCGTCAATATAAACGATGATAAAATCCAAATATGGGTTAAAAATATCATTCATAATTTTTTGAAATTCAGAAGGGGCATTTTTCAAACCAAATGGCATAACATTCCATTCATATTGCCCAAATGGAACATTAAAAGCAGTCCTATAAGTATGCTCTTTAAATATTTGAATTTGCCAATAACCAGATTTTAAATCAAATTTTGAAAATATATTGGCGTCATATAATCTGGATAGCAAGTCCCTTTTATTAGGGATAGGATACCTAATCCATTTCAGATGTTTATTTAATGGTTTATAATTTATGACTAAGCGAGGAATACCTCGTTCCTTCTCTGCCGCATTATTAACATAAAAGGCAGAACATGACCAAGGAGATTTTGAGGGTTTTATCAAACCCTTTTGTAACAAACTATCAATCTCGTTTTTGCAGAATTCAACTAGCTCAGCATTCATCTGGCAAGGTCGAGATTTAGTAGGAATATCATCCTCAGAGAAGGTTTCTTCGTATGGAAGAGTTACAATATGCCTTTTCCTGTTCCAAAAGGCACTAGGGTGATCGGCGCAAACATCAACGGCCATTTTTTCAGCAATTAATTTAATCTTCTGCTGAACTTTTGCAGATTGTATAGTATCAAATATATTCATACTAAGAATTTCTAATTGTAGTGAATCAACATGCCTTTGTTTCATATTAATCAAGGCATTAATATCTCTAGTTACGGGATCTGTAACAAAGGAATAGCTTATCTTTTTATCTTGATAAGTAGCAGAAAAACCATGTTTATCTATATTATTAAACGGATAAATAGCATTAATAAAAGGTGTTCCAAGTATGATTGGAGGGTATAACTGGTTTTTTACCAAAAAGAAGAAATGTGGAATACAGACTTTATTCTGGCAAATATGAGTATTAGGCAATTTGTACTCTATATCTAAAGCATGACCAGAAGCGGATTTCACCAAATGAGTAGTCTTTTGAAAATATCTAGTAGGAATCAATCCTTCCTGAATGCAGCTTACATCTGCACCACTATCAATCATAGCTATATCAGTTATAGAAAAATTATTATCAATTAAAATAGTACATTTAATATACCATTTGTGTGCAGTAACAATTTGCATCATACCTAAAAATAAATCAGATTTTTCATCAGAAATTTCTTTTCCTTTATCATTAGAAAAATCAGAAAATCCTTTAGTCGAAGATTCAGGTAGAGAATTATTTTTCTCAATTTGAGTAATCCGGTGATCGCAAATCATTTGATTTTGCTTAAGAGACTTAATATCTCTTTTCAAATTTTCGATTTCTTCTTTTAAATCATCAAAAGAAGTATCTCGACTAGGAGTACTGGACTTTTGAAGTCTTCTATTTATTTCAGATAAAGAATATGGTGCAAAGTGTTCAAATTCGTTTTTGTATTTTTCAACAGTTTTTGAACTACTAGAACTTGAACTTGCAGCTAAAGTAATAATTTTTTCACGAAGTTTTTCATCAGTAACTTCTTTTAAAAGTTCTATTACATTGTCAGATGTAATAGTTTTTATATTAAGATCATCAAATTGTGATTTCAATTTATAAAATTCGTCACTATCACAAGCACAAATATCACCTTTGCAAGCAGTGCAAGCAGTATCAACATTTTTATTATTATCAGAAAAATCAATTAACTCAACTTCAGCTTCAGATTCAGTCTCTGAGTAATAGTCAGATTCTGATCCCGAAGTGTATAACAAGCCATAAACCTTATCGTGTAACTCATCATCGAGTTCTAAGGTTTTTAGCTTTTGAAGCTTGCAGTTTGGAGAAATATGACCAAACTTTCCACACTTATAACACTTAATATCAGCGAGATCACGTTTGGATCTATTCTTCGCAAATCGAGTAGATTTCCTGTTCGCTTTTCTAGTATCACGTTCTTCCTTAGGCCTATATCTAGACCTCTTTTTCTTATACGGGCTATCCGGGTTAGGGTACCTATGATATTTGGTTTTCTTCTTCCT
Source organism: Nicotiana sylvestris (assembly GCF_000393655.2). Classification (NCBI taxonomy): domain Eukaryota; kingdom Viridiplantae; phylum Streptophyta; class Magnoliopsida; order Solanales; family Solanaceae; genus Nicotiana; species Nicotiana sylvestris. Next base: position 87,880,997 of record NC_091059.1, on the reverse strand, counting down.
ATTTTGAGTGGAAGTTCCGGGTAAACCAAACTGGGTACAAAAGTCACCTACTTGGGACCTTTCTTTAAGCTTATCTATCTTAAGCTGTCTAGAAAGTCTTAGCTCATTACATAATTTAAGACCTTCTTCTGTACAAACACCTATAAGCTTACCATAGGTATAATTATTATACAGAATCTCTCCGCAACTACCCTTTAACACATTCCTTACTCTTTCAGCAAATAAGGAAGGGAGGCCGTCTATAAACTTGGCTTTCCAGTGCTCATATCTATTCTCGGGTAGTTCCATAACTCTACTCATAAAAGTATCTTTATACCATCTAAACTCACTAAGGGTCTTACATCTAAGTCCATTAAGTAAAGTTCGGACGGTCTGATGGTTTGAGGTAAATCTACCGTTGAAATGCTCTAAAATTGTAAGGATAAGAGTATAAACTGCATCTTCTCTACCCACTACTAGAGCCATACCTATGTTATCAACACCTTCGTCGGTTGCCGTAGCATTTATAACGAACGCCTTTTCCTCTACAGATAAATGATTATCCCACCAGCCACGAAGTTGGCCAGTAAAACCTGCAATAATCATTTTGCAAATAGTTCTATCTGTATTTTTGACACTTTTACAGATAGTCAAATACATGAGCATTCTGTGTACGAGAATGGTTAATTGTCTATCAGTTAGACCATCAAGATTCCATTCATAAATTTCGGAACCGTTATAAGACGTATTAGTCTGATTCCAATCTCGTTCCTCAATTAACACATCTTGAGGAGTAGGACGAGGATAATAATAGGTCTGCATTCTCGGTTTATCAGCATACCTATGATTTTGTTTAACAATCCCTTTGAGTTTATTAAACTCTGACCAAGTCTCAGTTTTATAATCAGAAACGGTCTCCATTTTATCAGCAAAATTTTTTGATAAATCAATAGGTCTAATATTTAAACCAGAAAGCTTTTTATCTAAAAGCTGAGCTAAGTCATCAAGAGATTTAAATTTAAAATCCTGAATCTCAGGAGGTCTTTGAATATGGGTAAGAATGTTTTGATCAACTGTTTTACTTCCTGAAGTGGAGGCAATATCAGTTGGTCCTTTCTTAGTACCCATTTTTTTTATTAAAATAGTCAAATCATCAAGTTTTTTATCAAGAGAACCAATATGTTCTCCTAAAATTTTAACATATAAACCCAAATAATTGTTTTGAGAAATCAATTTATTAATTTCTGCAATACTAATAGCTGCCACATTATCATCAATAAATTTTTGAAAGGCAGTGAAAGTAATACCAGTATTATTAGGTAAAATAAAGGGAGCCTGAGGCGGATAAATTGCTTTGGTAATATTACCACTCCCGTCTTTATAAGATCTTTCTAATACCTTTATATAAAGAGGTAAATAAGTTGTTATAAACCAAGGAACAAAATACATAATTTGATTATGTAAGGCACAGGTTTCATAAAATTCTTGAGATATATTACTCAAATCCTCTTTACTATAAGTATCAAAAAACCATGTTTTAAACTGGTTCCATTTTTCACTAAAAAATTCTTTTTGAATATAAATACGGGCCCGAGAACCTGGGCTAAAATCAATTTGGTGTGGAATCATTAAATATTATTGGGGTCGAAATCCATCTCGGATAGAGAAGGAATATCCTTATCTGAAATATTGTCATTATCTTGAACAATATTTGTTTGAGGGTTAATCTTAACCCTTTCAACCCTCTTAACCTTGGAATCAGGCTTATCGCTAGCAATAGTGTGTAAAGAAGCCGCACGATTGCGAGCTGGACCGTAAACTGGTTCAACAGGGGAAATATGTTGCATAGCAGGTAGAAGTCTGTGATTAGAAAAAGAATGTCTATTATAAATAGTAGACTTATCATCAAATTGAATACAAATCCTACCATCCGGATTTTGAGTGACATGCGAAAATTCAGTATTTGACAAGTCGTTAGTAATCTGACTTGGGGATATAACAGAATTTAAAGTCCATGTAGTCGGAAAATTAATTTCCTCCCATCTGATAGGTCTCCTAGTGGTGACCTTGGACTTTGCAAAATTGGTTTCGACCAATATGGTCTGATCCGAAGTATCGTATAACTTACATTTCGGATTTAAAGTAGATAATAATTTGAAATAAATCCTATAGGACAGACATATAAGTTCAGAACCAGGCGCATAATTATAACCATGCGTTTTCACATTTAAAGTTAAAGCATCAAGAATATTAACATCAGAAAGAGATAGTTGCAAATTGGGTTGAGTATTAAAATATACTGGACCATAGGCCACTGTAGATTCTATCGAACCCATTAGAGACTGTCTGAAATTCAGATTTCTAGCATCTCTAAGAGCTGCTAAGAAGGTCTCTGGTAACCCTTTAAGGGTTAAAGGTTTAAAAGCAATTTGAACCATACCAATATGCACATAATGGTAATGATGTTTATATAAATCTATATCATGCTTGTTTAACAAACGAATAGTCTGTTCAGACGAATTTAATGCTAAAGACTGTTCAGTCGTTTTTATCAATTGTTTAGAAGAAAGTTTATCAAACCAACCATAATCATAAATGGTTTTTATAGAAACTTTAGGAATTGTCCATTTATTTAACAAATCAAGGTTTTGAGGTATATCTACCTCTTCAAGTCTAGTACTTTTAGTACTTGTTTCTCCCAGATCCATTCCAAAAGCTTCATATCTATGTTGAATCTTTCATATCTATTACACAATTACCATGAAAATTCCGAGGCTCTGATACCATTTACACCAGGATCTAGGTAGGCGGGCGGTAGTCCGCACGGCCATCCAGATCTAGCTGCTTTAGTACACTTTAAAGGTTGGCGGTAGTCCGCACGACCAATAAGGATTCGAAATATACGGAAATTCTATTATAGTTTAATGACTGTATGGAAGGATCTATATCCTTTTACCCAAGCAAGGGGCCTGTCTAAGCCCGATACATACTCTTACTGAGCCCATGTGTCTAGCAGTTCTAACTGTGAAAGAGGTAGCCCTTTTGACAACTTCAGCGGGCTTTAATGTCACAGCTGGCTAGACGTAGCCACTAAGGCAAAGCCAATAAGAGTAGTACCAGAACCGACTGTACCACCATCTTGGAACCAAATCAAGAAACTATATTAAAATTTCTTTATATTTTGAAAGAGTCTGGATTCTTCATGGTTAATATGCAAGAGAAATTAGTTCTTCAACATAGATATGAATCTGTTTAGCCGGACATAGTCACGGCTAGGGAGAGATACTAAAAATACTTAAAAGAAGAATAAATATGTACCTTGTAGGCCGAGAAGCAAGGCCCTGAAGATGAACTTCAAAACTTTTATTAATTCTTGAACTCGATTTACAAACTAAGCTATGAACTAAGTGTTTACAAAGGGGGTTGGTTGAGAGAGAGAGAGAGAGGAGAGAGAAAGTAGCCTCCCTATTTGAAGCCTCAGATATTTCCTAGGGACCAGAGTTGGTTCATCATATTGATCATCACCATTTCTTCCTTGGCTAGAGGAAGGTGTCTTGTTGAATACCCCATGAGCACTTCCTTCCATTTAGTGTGCCCTTTGTGTAGACTTTGTGGCCTTTCTTTGTGGAATGATTCCTTCGTTCGCCTTTTGCATTGAACTTCCCAAGCTGGTCCTTCCCATTGTCGAGAACATGGCATTTTTAGTCAAGTAGGTTCTCAGATGAGTTGTCTTTTAGTCAAGAAGGCATTTTCTTCCATTTGGCAGCTCATAGTGGGTTTTGATTAAGGAGAGACCTGATCAGACACCTGTTCACCAAGTAGAAAGCAGTATTTACTACTTTTGCCCAGAATTTCTTGGCGATTCCATAGTCGATGAGCATTGTCTATGCCACATCTTCCAGTTCCGTCAATACCATTTTGATGTGGAGTCCTTGGTGTTGAGAAATTGTGTGTGATCCCTTATTTTGTGTTTTCACTTGAATATTTCTTAAAAAGAACTATTAATACCTCGAGAGTCTCCTCCTTTGTTTTGTGAACCCATGTCCAGGTGCTCTTGAGTTTGGCAGACCATGGACCAGGTCCTTCTGAGTTAATTTATTCAGAGGTGAGAAGTTTGCATACACCAATCTTTCATGCCAAAGTTCCGATTTCACCCATCTCATACCACCAGCTTTTGGAGATTCATAGTCGACGGAGTGGATGTTCTTGTTTCCTTTGTCTACTGAGACCACTTGGCCAGTTATCAGATTGGTACCTGTACTTTAGGCCATTCACATAGTATACATTCTCGTCTAAGTGCCAGAGAACCTTTCCAACTTTACATTTACTGAGAATGTACCCTCTCCTTTCTTTTTAAGACTACATTCCCTTCTTATAGGGCTTTCAGTGAGGAGAAATTCATGATATTTTTAGCCACGTACTTTGAACATCCACAATCCATAGTCCATCGCAGTCCGCTTTCTCTCAATGTTCCCTACACATGCAAATCAAAGGTCAGATTTAGGAACCCAAACTAGTTTGGGTCCCTTGTTATGATAGAAAGGATGAATAAGGACTTTCCTAGTCCATGCAGGAAACATCCGTTTCTTGCGAGTGGTACCTAGTCCCTTGTTAGTAGTCACTTTATCAGTAAACACTTTGTTTTTCTGAATAGACTGAACCCTGGCCTGACAATTTTCTTTAAAATGCTCATTGTTCCCACAGTGGGTACATAGCTAGTTATCAAGGACAATGACATATTTGCTGTGAGAGTTGTAAGGAGTTTTCTCCATTTGGAAACCGATGCCCTGCCTATTTCCACTATAGTTAAGATACATGGTAGTGACAACATCTGAGGACTAGGTTCACTTTATAGATTTCTCAAGATCAATTCTTACTTTCTCCAATTCAGCTTGAAGTTGCTGATTGCTGCTCCACCCAATTTTGAGGAAGGACAATCAACCTACAGACCTCCCAGATTCAATGGTCAGTACTATAGCTGGTGGAAGACCTGCATGCATGATTTTATGATGGCAAAATATTCAGAACTGTGGGACATCATTTGTGATGGTCCCCATGTCCCCATGAAGAAGCTTGAAGAAACAGGACCAATGGTGCCGAAAGGCGGAAAAGAGTACAACGACATTGACAAAAAAGCTGTAGAAAAGAACTATCGCGCCAAGAAAATCTTGATGTCTGGCATAGGACCTGATGAGTACAATAGAGTATCATCAAAATATACGGAAATTCTATTATAGTTTAATGACTGTATGGAAGGATCTATATCCTTTTACCCAAGCAAGGGGTCTGTCTAAGCCCGATACATACTCTTACTGAGCCCATGTGTCTAGCAGTTCTAACTGTGAAAGAGATAGCCCTTTTGACAACTTCAGCGGGCTTTAATGTCACAGCTGGCTAGATGTAGCCACTAAGGCAAAGTCAATAAGAGTAGTACCAGAACCGACTGTACCACCATCTTGGAACCAAATCAAGAAACTATATTAAAATTTCTTTATATTTTGAAAGAGTCTGGATTCTTCATGGTTAATATGCAAGAGAAATTAGTGCTTCAACATAGATATGAATCCGTTTAGCCGGACATAGTCACGGCTAGGGAGAGATACTAAAAATACTTAAAAGAAGAATAAATATGTACCTTGTAGGCCGAGAAGCAAGGCCCTGAAGATGAACTTCAAAACTTTTATTAATTCTTGAACTCGATTTACAAACTAAGCTATGAACTAAGTGTTTACAAAGGGGGTTGGTTGAGAGAGAGAGAGAGGAGAGAGAAAGTAGAGAGAGAGGGGGGTTCCGGCCTTCTTCTTCTTCAAATGAAGAAGCATTCTTAAATAACAAAAAAAAAGAATCTTGAATAGTAAAATGGGTCCCACATCTGGGTCCCTACACAGTGTTTTTACTGTAGATAAACAGTGTTTCTACTGTTGATGAACAGTGTATCTACTGTTTAAGTGGGTCCTGGCGGCTGATAAGCTGTCAAGTCTTCTTTTTGTCCATATTTTGCATCTGTTGGAGGAATTCTTCCACCTTGTCAATTTCTCTGTCAGATAATATCATTTCTGGCTGTATAGGTTGAGTATCTTCTACGAGGTCATCACCACTCGTCTCACTTCTCATTGAAGTGTCTGATTTTTCACACTGATCTAGTGATTGGAGCAGATTTCTTTTCAACCCTTCTAAGTATTGATTTATCAAATCCATTTTATCTCCATCTTGGATTGATATTCTCCGAGCAATATGTTTAACAGTGCTTTCTTCTACTATCCTTTTTTGAGGGGCTGTCACATATAAATGAATTTGTGTTTTTATAGAATCTAATAATTCTTGGCCGTATAACGTCTTTGTTTTGGGATCAGTTTTCATCAATTTGTCCCAAAAATTGTTGTAGAATACCCTATATAAACAAGGGATTTGTTCTTCCGTATAACCCATTTCCGGGGTCCATTTATGGATCCAGGGGATAGAAAATTCAATAAAGAAGTAAATCTGATCAATTTTTTCTAAATAGCAGATATGATCTGCGTGATATAAATTTGTTAAGAACGGAGAGGCTTTTGTCCATTCTTTGTATAATTTCAGGAATGGTTCAGGCAAAATTTTGGTAGTAGGACCGTGGTATGACCACCAGTTTAAAAACCAGTTAGGGATAGGTCCTGTAAATACCTTGGCGCATACCTTGATAAACCAAGTATGCTTATGTCTTTCATTGTTATAATAAAGCACTCTATCAAATGCTTGAATATAATCCCAATAAGTGAAATTCATTGGTGATTTATTAAGGCTTATCTGCCTTTCTTTCATTGTGGAAATACCCCATTCTTCAACAGATATAATCTGTTTGATAATGACTTGCTTATCTTTTTATCTTGATAAGTAGCAGAAAAACCATGTTTATCTATATTATTAAACGGATAAATAGCATTAATAAAAGGTGTTCCAAGTATGATTGGAGGGTATAACTGGTTTTTTACCAAAAAGAAGAAATGTGGAATACAGACTTTATTCTGGCAAATATGAGTATTAGGCAATTTGTACTCTATATCTAAAGCATGACCAGAAGCGGATTTCACCAAATGAGTAGTCTTTTGAAAATATCTAGTAGGAATCAATCCTTCCTGAATGCAGCTTACATCTGCACCACTATCAATCATAGCTATATCAGTTATAGAAAAATTATTATCAATTAAAATAGTACATTTAATATACCATTTGTGTGCAGTAACAATTTGCATCATACCTAAAAATAAATCAGATTTTTCATCAGAAATTTCTTTTCCTTTATCATTAGAAAAATCAGAAAATCCTTTAGTCGAAGATTCAGGTAGAGAATTATTTTTCTCAATTTGAGTAATCCGGTGATCGCAAATCATTTGATTTTGCTTAAGAGACTTAATATCTCTTTTCAAATTTTCGATTTCTTCTTTTAAATCATCAAAAGAAGTATCTCGACTAGGAGTACTGGACTTTTGAAGTCTTCTATTTATTTCAGATAAAGAATATGGTGCAAAGTGTTCAAATTCGTTTTTGTATTTTTCAACAGTCTTTGAACTACTAGAACTTGAACTTGCAGCTAAAGTAATAATTTTTTCACGAAGTTTTTCATCAGTAACTTCTTTTAAAAGTTCTATTACATTGTCAGACGTAATAGTTTTTATATTAAGATCATCAAATTGTGATTTCAATTTATAAAATTCGTCAAAAGGCAGAACATGACCAAGGAGATTTTGAGGGTTTTATCAAACCCTTTTGTAACAAACTATCAATCTCGTTTTTGCAGAATTCAACTAGCTCAGCATTCATCTGGCAAGGTCGAGATTTAGTAGGAATATCATCCTCAGAGAAGGTTTCTTCGTATGGAAGAGTTACAATATGCCTTTTCCTGTTCCAAAAGGCACTAGGGTGATCGGCGCAAACATCAACGGCCATTTTTTCAGCAATTAATTTAATCTTCTGCTGAACTTTTGCAGATTGTATAGTATCAAATATATTCATACTAAGAATTTCTAATTGTAGTGAATCAACATGCCTTTGTTTCATATTAATCAAGGCATTAATATCTCTAGTTACGGGATCTGTAACAAAGGAATAGCTTATCTTTTTATCTTGATAAGTAGCAGAAAAACCATGTTTATCTATATTATTAAACGGATAAATAACTGCGACATCATCCAACTTTTCAAAGTCTACATGTCATGTCTTGTCTTTCAAATCCCTTCATCCCCTCTGCATGGTAACGCTTTCTCATAAACTTACCGCCATTTAGAACTATTCAAAACCTATTTCTCTCTCCTCTCATCATTAGCCCTTCTTCCAATAAAACTTTCTTTTTCTCTCACAGCAAGTCATGAACCTTCATCTCTTTTGTGTACTTGTGATCCTCTCTTCATCTCTCTCTCCCAATCTACTCATCTTTCAAATACTCCCATAATGACAATCGAACAATTGCCCCTTATCCCACCATTAACACCACTCCCACCTCCCTATCATCCTTGAAATCATCGCCAGAGCTTCACTATTTCACTCTTTGTATTACTTTATCCACTTCTGGCTCCTCCTCCTTTCCCATAGTTTTCCCTTTTCAGATAAACCCTAGTTTTCCTCCATATTTTGAAAACCCAATGTCTAGTCATTCCTCTCATCTCATCAAAGAACACTCAGGAGGTTTTACTTCTCAAGTGTCAGAAGTCCTTGAGGATGATCCCGACTAATATCTGAACTCATCCATCCTGGACTTAGTGACTCTCTTAGAGTCACCACAATTCTAAACTTTAGTGACATCACAATTCTAAACTTTTGTCTTCTATTATCTCACAGATGGTGAGGACATGTGCTACCCGAGATGATCAGGCACCCGCACCCCCTACTGCAGCTGTCAGAGGCCGAGGTCGGGGTAGAGGCCGAGGACTTGCACGTGGTGCAGCCAGAGCACCTATGCAAGCTACCTCCGAGGTTCCACCCGCAGTTCCAGCAGGAATGGGGGACCTTCCCCTTAGGATATGATATTTGATAATTGAAATGCCTTATACGTGAGGTGATGAGTGCGTACTTGAGCTAATTGTTGAAAATCCGGTTTTTCCTTAAGTATTTCAATTGAGTTCTTTTTCCTATTTTATTCTACTTGTGAATTTAGCATGTTGCTAGTTTAGAAAAGCATGCTTAGATGACTTAATTTCCTATTTGTTTAAACTGCCTTAATTGCATTACGTGAAGCATGTTAGGCTAAAATTAACTGTTTACTTGGTACGAAATGTAGCTTAATTGGGTATTCTTGTGTTGTTGTTCTGTGTTTTTACTTTGGGACTGCGAGATGGCATCCCGGGAGATCCGCTGTACGTATTTATGATCTGAACTGAGGTACGAGATACCAAGAGGTCCCTAGCACGTATATTGAGGATACCAAGAGATCCTCGGGATACCGAGAGATCCCTAGCATATATTGAGGATACCAAGAGATCCTCGAGATACCGAGACATCCTTAGCATATATTGAGGATACCAAGAGATCCTCGGGATATCAAGAGATTCCTAGCATATATTGAGGATACCAAGAGATCCTCGGGATACCAAGAGATCCCTAGCATATATTGAGGATACCAAGAGATCCCCGGTTATCATCCTTGTTATGAGTGGCACTTCCTTGTGGTTTTGCCTTCATCTCTGTTTCCGTTATTGTACTCTTACTATCCTGTGTAGATTCTTACTGTAGAATTTCAATTGTACTGCTTATCTTATCATGTCATTTTTATATTTATTTAATCTCAGTAGGGCCATGACCTTCCTCATCACTACCCAACCGAGATTAGGCTTGGCACTTATTGAGTACCGATGTGGTGTACTCATGCCTCTTCTACGCATGTTTTTCATATGCAAATCCAGGTACCGTTGCTCAGGCCTATCATCCTTGAGGAGGCAACTGCTCTAGAGACTTTGAGGTACATCTGTCGCGTTCGCAGACCGAGAAGTCCCTTTAAAAGTATTTCAGATTGTTATGTTTTCATTCAAACTTTTATTTGTTGTACTCTAGTCGCTCATGTACTTGTGACACCAGTTTTGGGATATTATCAAGATATCATTGTTGTTATGATTTTCTCCCTCTATCTCAGTTTATTCAAATTTTTGGTTATATTTAATTTAAATTGTTATAAAAATGGCTAAAAAATTATTCTAATATTGGCTTGCCTAGCAAGTGAAATTTTAGGTGCCATCACGGTCCCGAAGGTAGGAATTTCGGGTCGTGACAAGTTGGTATCAGAACACTAGGTTGCCTAGGTCTTTCGAGTCACAAGCGAGCTTAGTAGAGTCTGGAGGATCGGTACGGAGATGTCTGTACTTATCTTCCAACGGCTATGGAGATTAGGAAAAATTTCACTTCTTTCTTTCTCTATCGTGTGATTTTATTCTATCATTGATGATTGAACCAAACTATTCTTGTTCTCTCGCAGATGGCGAGAAAACGCACTGCATCTAAAGCTGGATAGGAGCCAAATCCCCCTATGGCAGCTACTACTAGGGGCAGAGACCGAGATAGAGGCCGAGACAGAGGCAGAGGCAAAGCTCAGCCTAGAGCTCGAGCAACAGCACCTGCAGTGGAGCCTCAGATTGATAACGAGGAGGAGGTTCCAACTTAGATTGTACACGTCGGACCAGCTTAGGTCCCGAAGGGGTTCATAGCCACTCTAGTGCTTCAAGATGCTTTAGTACGATTGGTGGGCCTTATGGAGAGTGTGACCCATATCGGTGCATTCCTGGTGGCACCAGCCATCTCTCGATCTGGGGCAGGAGCACAGACTCCTGCTACTCACACCCTAGAGTAGGCGACTCCCCAGTATCAGACTCCAGCAGCCCTGCCAGTTAGGGTGGTTTAGCCGGTTATTGCAGCACAGGTCGGGGATAGGCCCACTATGTCTTCTGAGGCTTTGTTGAGGTTGGATAAGTTTACCAAGCTCTTTCCTGTTCATTTAAGTGGTCCATCTTCTGAGGACCCATAAGATTAACTAGATTTCTGCCATGAGGTGTTGCGGAACATGGGTATAGTTGAGACCAATGGGGTTGATTATACAGTATTTCAGATGACTGGTTTCGCCAAGGGGTGGTGGAGAGATTATATGTTGACTAGCCCAGCTGGTTCGCCTGCACTTACTTGGGATCAGTTTTCATAGCTATTACTAAAAAATTCTTTTTGAATATAAATACGGGCCCGAGAACCTGGGCTAAAATCAATTTGGTGTGGAATCATTAAATATTATTGGGGTCGAAATCCATCTCAGATGGAGAAGGAATATCCTTATCTGAAATATTGTCATTATCTTGAACAATATTTGTTTGAGGGTTAATCTTAACCCTTTCAACCCTCTTATCTTTGGAATCAGGCTTATCGCTAGCAATAGTGTGTAAAGAAGCCGCACGATTGCGAGCTGGACCGTAAACTGGTTCAACAGGGGAAATATGTTGCATAGCAGGTAGAAGTCTGTGATTAGAAAAAGAATGTCTATTATAAATAGTAGACTTATCATCAAATTGAATACAAATCCTACCATCCGGATTTTGAGTGACATGCGAAAATTCAGTATTTGACAAGTCGTTAGTAATCTGACTTGGGGATATAACAGAATTTAAAGTCCATGTAGTCGGAAAATTAATTTCCTCCCATCTGATAGGTCTCCTAGTGGTGACCTTGGACTTTGCAAAATTGGTTTCGACCAATATGGTCTGATCCGAAGTATCGTATAACTTACATTTCGGATTTAAAGTAGATAATAATTTGAAATAAATCCTATAGGACAGACATATAAGTTCAGAACCAGGCGCATAATTATAACCATGCGTTTTCACATTTAAAGTTAAAGCATCAAGAATATTAACATCAGAAAGAGATAGTTGCAAATTGGGTTGAGTATTAAAATATACTGGACCATAGGCCACTGTAGATTCTATCGAACCCATTAGAGACTGTCTGAAATTCAGATTTCTAGCATCTCTAAGAGCTGCTAAGAAGGTCTCTGGTAACCCTTTAAGGGTTAAAGGTTTAAAAGCAATTTGAACCATACCAATATGCACATAATGGTAATGATGTTTATATAAATCTATATCATGCTTGTTTAACAAACGAATAGTCTGTTCAGATGAATTTAATGCTAAAGACTGTTCAGTCGTTTTTATCAATTGTTTAGAAGAAAGTTTATCAAACCAACCATAATCATAAATGGTTTTTATAGAAACTTTAGGAATTGTCCATTTATTTAACAAATCAAGGTTTTGAGGTATATCTACCTCTTCAAGTCTAGTACTTTTAGTACTTGTTTCTCCCAGATCCATTCCAAAAGCTTCATATCTATGTTGAATCTTTCATATCTATTACACAATTACCATGAAAATTCCTAGGCTCTGATACCATTTTACACCAGGATCTAGGTAGGCGGGCGGTAGTCCGCACGGCCATCCAGATCTAGCTGCTTTAGTACACTTTTAAAGGTTGGCGGTAGTCCGCACGACCAATAAGGATTCGAAATATACGGAAATTCTATTATAGTTTAATGACTGTATGGAAGGATCTATATCCTTTTACCCAAGCAAGGGGCCTGTCTAAGCCCGATACATACTCTTACGGAGCCCATGTGTCTAGCAGTTCTAACTGTGAAAGAGATAGCCCTTTTGACAACTTCAGCGGGCTTTAATGTCACAGCTGGCTAGACGTAGCCACTAAGGCAATATTACAAAAGATATCACAATAGATAGTGATGTTAATTCTTGATATACGCTTATTCCCAATGAGAAGTGGTCGTTGTACTGTCTGCACAATCACTTCTATGCAGTTGCATTCTAGCTGGATAGTTGGCTTGTACTTCTATTGGAGAACACTAACGAACCAGGTCCCAATTGTGTTCCTCTTCTGTAATAGTTGCGAGATAGTCACTTTCTGCTGTTACGTTCCAGTTGTTCAGTTGACTTGTACTTCTGCCAGAGAACCTTAAGGGACCAGGGCCCTGTTGTGTTCCTCTTTTTAATGATTGCGGACAGTCACTAACTTGTACTTCTATCGGAGAACCCTAAGGGACCAGGTCACCAGGTTCCTGTTGTGTTCCTCCCTGTGGTCATTCATTCATTTGATGATTTTCAGACTTGATATCATCAATAAAGACAATGACAAATGAGTCAAGATATGGCCAGAACACACTGTGCATCAAATGCATAAAGGCTGCTAGGGCATTGGTCAGCCCAAATGACATAACAAGGAACTCGTAATGACCATACCGAATCCTGAAAGCAGTCTTTCAGATATTTGGCTCCTGAATCTTCGACTGATGTTAACTTGAGCGCAAATCAATCTTAGAAAACACCCGTGCGCCCTGAAGCTGGTCAAACAGATCATCAATACGAGGTAAAGGATAACGGTTCTTAACTATCACTTTGTTCAACTGGCGATAATCAATACACATACACATAGAACCATCCTTTTTCTTTACAAACAAGACAGGAGCACCCCAAGGTGATACACTGGGTCGAATAAAACCCTTATCAAGCAATTCCTATAACTGATCCTTAAACTCCTTCAACTCAGGAGGAGCCATACGATACGGGGGAATAGAAATGGGCTGCGTGCCCAGCAACAGATCGATGCCAAAATCAATATCTCTATCAGCGGCATCCCTGGAAGATCAGTTGGAAACACATCGGGAAAATTTCGTACTACTGGGACTGAATTAACTAAAGAGGTATCAATACTGACGTCTCTCACATAAGCTAAGTACGCGTCACACCCCTTTTCAACCATACGCTGAGCTTTAAGAAAAGAAATAACCCTACAGGGAGTGTGGTCTAAAGTACCCCTCCACTTAACACGCGGTACACCTGGCATAGCCAGCATCACGGTTTTGGCATGACAATCAAGAATAGCATAATGGGTCGACAACCAGTCCATGCCCAAGATAATATCAAAATCTACCATGCTGAGAAATAATAAATCGGCTCTGGTCTCAAAACCACTAAGAGCAACCAAACACGACCGATAGACGCGGTCCACAACAAGAGAATCTCCCACAGGAGTAGAAACATAAATAGGGGAACTCAAAGAATCCCGAGATACACCCAAATGTGGAGCAAAATAAGAAGACACATAAGAGTAAGTAGAACCTGGATCGAATAGAACTGATGCATCTCTGTGGCAAACCAATATAATACCTATGATGACAGAATCGTAAGTAACAGCCTCGGTACGGGCAGGAAGGGCATAGTATCTGGCCTGGCCTCCCCCTCTAAGGCGACCTCTACCCCCCGACCTCCACCTCTAGCTAGCTGAGCAGGTGGGGTAGCAACTGGAGCTGTAATCATAGCCTGTGAACTCTGCGGGGCACACTGTGGCTGAGAAGTCTATGGAAGTGCACTCCTCCCAAGTCTAGGGCGATCACTCACCACGTGGCGTGTGTCACCACACTCAAAACAAGCTTTGGGAGGACGTGGCGGCTGTGACTGGCTCGGACCAGGTCTGCTGGACTGACCTCTGAAAGCACCCTACGCAGGAGGCGCGCTAGAAACCGGAGGTGCATAATAAGGCTCTTGAGGCCTAGGAGGAGCTGGAGCACTACTGGCTGCTGGAAGAGCTAAATGAACATGACGACTCATTTAACCCCTACCATGACGACCTGCAGCTGGGGTATGGGCACCAGAATAATGGCCCAACTCTCGAGACCTCCTTGCCTCCCTCTCCTCTCTCTCCCTAGCATGCATACCCTCAATCCTCCTAGCAATGCTCACCACCTGCTGATAAGAAATATTCATCTCTAACTCACGAGGCCAACTAGACCTGATGCTGGGAATAAGGCCCTCAATAAACCAGAGAACTCTCTCGCGAAAAGTAGAAACCAAGGCTGGTGCATGCCTAGCCAAACTAGTGTAACGGACAGCATACTCTGAGACAATCATAGCACCCCGCCGCAAATGCTCAAACTCTGCGCGCCATGCATCCCTGAGGCTCTGAGGAACTTACTCTCTCAAGAACAGATCTAAAAACTAAGTCCAAGTCAGTGAAGCAGCCTCACCCGGACTGTCTAACTCATAGGTGCGCCACCACTCCTAGGCGGCTCCTCTAAGCTAGAAAGTAGTGAAGGAAACCCCGCTCGATCTTGATATACCCATGGTATGGAGAATGCGGTAACTCTCATCTAGAAATCCCAGAGCATCCTCCGATGCTAGACCACTGAATACCGGAGGCTTGTACCTCTTGAACCTCTCAAGCCTCAGCTGCTCCTCCTCGGAAGCTGCGGCCCTGTCCTCGAGCTGAACTGGCATTGCAGGCAGTCCAAGAATAATCTTAGGGACCTGCTCAACATGCACTCGCTGCTCAGAAGTGCAGGCGGCGGGAGTCTGTGCTCCTCCCTAGGCCTGAGATGTTGTTGCAGCAAGGCGAAGCAACCTTGCCTGAGCCAAGGTGGTGTACATGCTCATGAACTGCGCCAAAGTCTCCTGAAGTTCACCCGGATAGTATAATCCATTAATCAGATATCTCTGAAATATTTTCCACGGTTCTTCTTTTCTCTGAATCTCAGAGTTTTCAAGGAGAAATATCATTTCTCTTTTTGGTAACTTTTCATATGACTTGATATCATCATTGTCTTCCTCTTTAGCAATTGAAGCAAAAGTATCACTTTGCTTTTTAGATGCTAAATAAGCCTGCAGATGTCCGTATAACGGACTGTCTTCTGGAATATCTTCCAGATGTATAGAATGTCCTGAGGATTCTCCTGTATGCGGTACCTTTGAGTTTATCAAACTCTTTTTTCCTCTTTGTATTACTGGAGAGGTTGATGAGGATCCGTATGACGATCCCTGAGAATAAGTCCTACTAGGGGAAGATCTTCCCCTACCTCTGCCCCGGGTGACCCATGAAGGGTCCATTCTGCGGAAATTGCAAATCATTATTAAAAAGTGATTGCAAATCATTATTAATTAAAAAGGATAACATAATTCTAGTGCTGATATCATCTTGACCGAAGGGACACACATTTTCAATTAACTGAAGAATATCAATAACTTCTTGAAAATTAGAGTGTTCTTCTTCCCTTGTTTGAATAATGTCAGCCATAATAATATCAAGTATAACTTCTTGTAAGTCTCTATTTAATTTAATCACTTTAAGAATAGTGATTAGTACCTTATCATCCAAAAACATGGTATAATAATTCATAATCTATTCTAAATATTCCCGGGATAGAAAATCCGGAAGGGAATTATCAATTCCTTTTTTGTATTGTATTTCAAAATCGAAAGGTGCTAGCTGAGCCTGCCATCTAGCAAATATTAATTTTGAAGCATCGTGCTTAAAATCTTTGTCAAACATGTATTTAACCGATTGAGCATCAGTTTTTATCAAAAACTTTTGGTTGTATAAGTCGTCTTGAAATTTTAATACACACTTAACAATAGTTAACATTTCATGCGCCACAGTAGCGTATTTCTTTTGAGCTTCGGTCCATTTACCAGAGTGAAATCTTATTAAGTATTCACTCTTATTATTGGGATTTACTTGTTTCAAAATCCCTCCATATCCAACATTAGACGCATCTGTCTCGATAATCTTTTGCCAAGTAGGATTGGCAAGGGTTAAACATGGTAAAGATTTAACACGCCCTTTAATACTTTTGACTAACTCAGTATGTTGGTTAGTCCAAGGGTGTTTATGATCTTTCTTTAGCCGATCGTATAGAGGGGCTAGATCTCGTGACAAACTTTTATAAAAAGGGGAAATATAATTTAGGCTTCCCAAAAATCTTTGTAATTGAGTCCTGTCAGTGATAACATCAGGAAATTTTGAGGCAAAATCAATAGATCTTTGTATTGGGGTAATTTTTCCCTGGCAAATATTATGACCTAGAAAACGAACACTTGTTTGGAATAGACTCATCTTGGGCTTAGAGATTACTAAACCGTTTTGTATAACAATTTTCTTGAAAATATCAAGATGCTTAATATGCATCTCCAGAGTTTTAGAAAATACCAATATGTCGTCAATATAAACGATGATAAAATCCAAATATGGGTTAAAAATATCATTCATAATTTTTTGAAATTCAGAAGGGGCATTTTTCAAACCAAATGGCATAACATTCCATTCATATTGCCCAAATGGAACATTAAAAGCAGTCCTATAAGTATGCTCTTTAAATATTTGAATTTGCCAATAACCAGATTTTAAATCAAATTTTGAAAATATATTGGCGTCATATAATCTGGATAGCAAGTCCCTTTTGTTAGGGATAGGATACCTAATCCATTTCAGATGTTTATTTAATGGTTTATAAAGCCTCATACGGTGCTATCTGAATGCTGGACTGATAGCTGTTGTTGTAAGCAAACTCCGCCAATGGCAAGAACTGATCCCAAGACCCTCCAAACTCAATCACACACGCATGGAGCATATCCTCTAGAATCTAAATAGTGCATATGGACTGTCCATCCGTCTGAGGGTGAAATTCTGTACTCAACTCCACCCGAGTACCCAACTCATGTTGAACGGCCCTCTAGAACCGTGATGTGAACTGAGTACCTCTACCTGAAATGATAGAAATTGGAATACCATGCAGACGAACAATCTCCCGGATATAGATCTCCGCCAACCGCTGTGAGGAATAAGTAGTACACACAAGAATGAAATGAGAGGACTTGGTCAGCCGATCCACAATCACCCAAATAGTATCGAACTTTATCAAAGTTCGTGGGAGCCGAACTACAAAGTCCATAGTAATCCGCTCCCACTTCCACTTTAGAATCTCTATCTACTAAAGCAACCCACCCGGTCTCTGGTGCTCATACTTCACCTGCTGACAGTTGAGGCACCGAGCTACAAATCTACTTATATCCTTCTTCATCCGCCATTGGTCATCCGCGAAGTCATCTCTAGTACAACAATCTTTGAAAGCTCAAAATTCTGTGGATAAAGCTTCCGATGAAACTATTGAGAAACAAAAAGGGTCATCCGTGAAGGGCATCAGCAAGGCTAAAAGGAGTCAAACTGAGCAAGCCATGTCTGAAGATGATACTGTGGGGATAGTAAGCTAGAAAGGAAAGTCTGTTGAAGGGTCTAGCAAACAAAAACGGGAAACTGTTAAAGAACCTGGTTAACTGAGGACCATGCCCTGTGATAGTGGTCTTTGACAGCAGAGATTATGAACTCAGAAAGTCTTGTGGGGTCATACATTTGATCCAGCAATTTCGAAGATGGCCGGTAAGAGACAAATTCTGGAAATTATGGAATTTCAACAATGGGAACACTTGTTTGAAGGGAGCATTCCTCTGGTATACGAAGATGCGGTACAAGCTTTTACGCATCTCTATTCACTGTAGAGGGGGATCACATTTGTGCTCTATTAAATGGAGTAGACATTGTACTCGATGCTTCAACATTTGGAAAGGTTCTTAGAAATCTATGTCAAGGGATGTCCTCAGTTAAGGGTGTATATGGGTGTAAACTTTAGGAGAGCCATCATGAAGGAGCAAGCTATTCAGCATGGGGAACAGGTGCATAAGAAGGTATTGCTTCCTGAGTATCAGCTTTTCTTTGAACTAGTCAATAAGGTTCTCTTACCTCGTTCTGAGAGCCAATCTATTACTACAAAATCGGATATGGTCTTAATGGAAGCCCTTGATGAGTTTGTCACAATCAATTTGCCAGCAATCATGATAGATCATATGCAAAAAGTGGCAAACTTTAAAGGTGTGAATCATGGGCTACCATATAGCTTTCTCCTCACTCAGGTGTTCAGATTCTACAAGGTTCCCTTGGGGAATCCCAGAGTGGGCACACACAAGCAAACCTTCTCTAAGACCACTTTAGAAGAATGTGAATGTGTAGAAAGAGTTGGTGGAAGCATCTCGACCATTTCTCAGCTGATCAACGCTCAAAATGTAGCTTCTGAAGAGATCAAAAGGTTGAGGGCTCGAAATGCCATACTGGAAACTCAGCTCAGTCAAGCAGTTAAAGGTCCTGATTCTGTTCATGAAAAAGTTGCTCAATTTTCAAAAGAAATGATAAACTTCGGGTACAATTACTTGAAGAACAACTGTCTGCAAATGCTCGACTGGACCTAGTTCTCAAAACCATTGATGTCTCTTCTTCCAAGCCTCCTTCTTCTAGTGTCCCCTAAGATCCTCTTAGTGTCCAACTATTTTTGCCCTAATATTTTGTGGCTGCTGTTTTATTTTTGTTTGCTTTTTTTTTTTGTGATGGCATGCTGAATTTCACCATTACTGCTCCTGTCTTGCTCAGTCCATTGTAAACATTAATAAAACAGCTCCCCTTTTTTGCCTGTACAATGTTGTGTTCCTCCGGCTTCTTTTTTCTGTCGTGTGTGCACATATGTGGCATGAGCTAGTTGTGTTAGACTTCTTTATGCTAATTACCTTCTTATGCTCTTTTTAATGATGCCAAAAGGGGGAAGAACTATAAGAGCTCTGAGATTAAGGGGGAATTAAGGGGGAACTTTGTGTAGTTTCTGGAATATCATATTTCAGGAGAGCTCCGAGATTAAGGGGGAATTGAACTATAAGAGCTTTGAGATTAAGGGGGAACTTTGTGTAGTTTCTGGTATCTTATCTGGTTACTTCTGCTCTAAACAAATACCATCCATGCCTAAGCTTGTCATCATCAAAAAGGGGGAAATTGATGGGTTTTCAATGTCTTTGCCTTATGTTTCTTATATTTTGATGATCTAACAAACTTTTTGTTAAGAACCAGATAGAGAACCTGACCCACATTTCAATTGTCCTGGTTCAAGTCTGAAAATCAGCAAATGAATGAACGATCACAGGGAGGAACACAACAGGGACCTGGTGACCTGGTCCCTTAGGGTTCTCTGACAGAAGTACAAGTCAATGACTGTCCGCAATCATTATAAAGAGGAACACAACAGGGACCTGGTCCCTTAAGGTTCTCTGGCAGAAGTACAAGTCAACTGAACAACTGGAACAGCAGAAAGTGACTATCTCGCAACTGTTACAGAAGAGGAACACAACTGGGACCTGGTCCGTTAGTGTTCTCTGACAGAAGTACAAGCCAACTATCCAGCTGGAACGCAACTACACAGAAATGACTGTGCAGACAGTACAATGGTCACTTATCATTGGAAAGAAGTGTATATCAAGAATTGACATCGCTATCTATTGTGATATCTTTTATGATATAACAACCTGTGCAAGGCACATCATCAGTGTGCATTCAGTGATATTCTCTCAAGCATAACAGTGTTTTATCCGACATTGAAGTCACTGGTGTGTCAAGAACATGAAGACAACTCCACTAAGGATCAGTTTCTTAATGTGTTTATGTACATCCGCAGTTGAGTTGTAATATTGTTATTTGCTCTTCATTGTATTTCCTAGTTTGCTTTCTTAGAAGCTTTGTCTTAGGAAAAAATCAAAAACATGTAAACTTCTGAGTTTATGTTGTGACTAGGAGTAGTCATAAGTTTAAAGCCTTTGTAACTAGGAGAGTTATAAAGTGGCTTGTGGTGAGAGCATCACAAGCTAGTTGAAGTCTTTGTAATAAGGTTATTACAAAGTGGCTTGTAATAGGGAGATTGCAAGTTAGTGAAGTTAAAAGCCTACAAGAGTAGGTCGTGGTTTTTTGATCCCCTTGTGTGGGATTTTTCCACGTAAAAATCCCATGTCTTCTTTACTTTTAGTTTCTATACCATTCTCAACATTATCTCATATAGGACCAGGTACTCTACAGTTTGGTGGACTCACAAAAACTAACACAATCAATCCGAGACATTTAGTGACTGTTGCTAGGACCAACTCCAAAATCTGCACAAGAAGTGCAGAGTGTACTATGAGTACAACTGACCCCATAGTGTCGAGCCTAATCTCGACGAAGTAGTTATGAGGCTACGGTGGGCCATTTACAATAACTTATATGCAGTATAATAATAATAATAACAAGAAAGGAAAAGTAAGGCAGTTAACTTATGAAAATAAACTCAATCCTCGAATATCCGTAAATCTAGAATCATCAGTCCTTAGAATCTCGTATGAAAATACTGAAAGCTAACACAATGCAACATTTAATACAAAACACACAATTCGTTGCAGCGTGCAACCCGATCCCACCGTACTAATACAATCCTCCTTTATTTCACTATATCAATATCAAGAATAACATGTAAAATCTGTTGCGGCGCGCAACCTGATCCGACCATATAATCAGAATCAATACCATAGTCCTCCTTATTTCACCATATCAAAATCACATATAAAATCCATTGCAGCGTGCAACCCGATCCACCATATCAATATCAATCCTCCCTTATTCCACCCGTTGTGGCGTCCAACCTGATCCATAAACAAAATCAATAAATGTAATCAATTCAACAACTCAATTCACAAGAATCTCTACGATTAAAAAATATGAAAGCAAAGCCATAAAGAAACCTCGTACTAAATCAAGGAATGCTACAATTAATACAAAGCAACAAGACAAGCCAAATATATGAAAATTAAAGTATACAAGTAAGACAAGTAACACAAGTAACAATTAATCATGGAATCATGGAAAAGACGAATATTTCAAAACAAGAGTAATAAGTGACAAGGAACAAGTTAAGGAATAGGAAGCAATTAAAGTATGTAATAGTTAAGATATGGAATAAAATAATTAATGAAATACAGGAAAGCATGGAAACAATTACTTTGACGGCATATATACACTCGTCATCTCGCATATACGTCGTTACACATGTATTTTACATAACATATAGTGCAACGGTTCCTAATTCTCTCAAATCAAGGTTAGACCCAACATTTACCTCACTCCCCAAGTTAATCAAGCTCAACAGGGCCTTTCCTCTAAAATTTACCTCCGAACTAACCGAATCTAACCAAAATCGACTTAATACCAACAAATGATGCTAGGGAATTCAATTACAATACATAAAGTTAAAATCTTTACAGTTTTCCCAAAAAGTCAACAAAAGTCAACTCTGGGCTCGCTTGGTCAAAACCCGAGTTTCAAACAAAAACCCAATTACTCATTTACCCCGGAGCCCGATTATGTGATTAGTTTCGAAATCTGACCCCAACTTGAGGTCTAAATTTCAATTTTACAAAATTTCTTAATTCTACCCAAATCTCTAATTTCTACCATGAAAATCCCTGATTTAATATTGAAAAACACTTGGAAAGTGATGGGTAATTGAAAAAAAATATATTAAAGTTGCTTACCAATTTTTTTGGGAAGAAAGTCCTCTTAGAAAATTGCCTCTTAGGTGTTTAGGGTTGAGAGTTTGTGAGAAATGAGCTAAATCTCCTTTTTCCCCAGTCGTGGATGTCGCAATTGCGAACATCGCAAATTCGAGAAAGAGGTCGCAAATGCGAACCCTTCTCAGAAGGTCAGTCATCGCAAAAGCAACGTTTTGGTCGAAAATGTGAAACCATACCCTCGCAAATGCGGACCATCCCTTTGCATATGCGAAGGTTACCCAGGAATACACTAAGTCGCAAATGCGACTCTGCCTTCGTAAAAGCGGCAGCTGCAAGTTGGCAAATACGAACATTCACCTCGCAAATGCGAGATTCCCCCAATCCCCCATGCTCATACATGCAAATCCTTGTTCGCAAAAGCGAGGCTCGCAAATTCGAGCCAGATCTCGCAAATGCTAGACCTACAGCAGAGCGCCAGTAACAGTGAAGGCATCAACTATTCTATTAAGTTTCAAAATCATTATGTAGCCTATCCGAAACTCACCTGAGCCCCTCGGGCTCCAAACCAAATATGCACACAAGTGTAATAAAATTATATAAGCTTGCTCGCACGATCAAAACATCAAAATAACACTTAGAACCAGGAATCAGACACCAAAACGAATGAAATTTTCAAGGAAATTTAAGAACATGAAATTTTACAGCCGGACGTCGGAATCACGTCAAATCAATTCTGTTTTGCACCAAATTTTGCAGAAAAGTCATAAATACTTAAATGAACCTATACAAAGTTTCGAATTCGAAATACGAACCCGATATCAACAAAGTCAACCTACGATCAAACATAGGAATTCTTTAAACCTTTAAATTGTTAGTTTTCAACAAATTACGTTAAATCAAGTTAGGGACTTTTGAATTCGATTTCGGGTATATGCCCAAGTTCCAAATCACGATACGGACCCACCAGGACCGTCAAAATGTTAATCCCGATCCGTTTACACAAAACGTTGATCGTAGTCACCTTAAATGAGTTTTAAGGCAAATTTTCATATTTTCTTTAGTTGTTCACATAAAAAAATTTCGGAAAAAGACATGGACTACACACACAAATAGAGAAAATCTAAACGGAGCTATTCGAGGTCTTAGAACACATAAATAAAGGGTAAAACTATAAATGACCTATCAGGTCATCACAATACCATACTTCCCTAATTCCCCTTGAAATTCTTTTGCTTGTTCTGTTTCTCCTAGAATAATGTTTCAATTAGTTTTTCAGTTAGTACAATAATAATTATATTAATTACTTCTTTACTTTGATAGGAATATATAATATTATCAAGTTAAATATTCAATCAACAGACCACAAGAGGGAATTATATATGTCTTAAATAACAATTATGGAAAATTTTGTTAACAAACCTCTCAATGTCAATCAATGTAGAGAAATTAAAGCCAGCTAGGTAACAACTACTAGCTAGAGTTTTATATATTATTTTATAAAAGAATATATGGATCATATTTCATATATAATTGTAAATGACTTAATTATTATATGGAAAATAAACATCGGAGAAACCATTCCGTCCTCAATAAACATTTGGAGTAGATGTGATATAGTAGACATAGTTGTATTGGTCCAAATTTGGCAACCACAACAACGGATAAGCGAGGCTTGGGACGGAGTCATTACAATGCAATGACTGACGGTCGTTGTGGTAAAGGATAACGACCAGAGGCGAGCAGTTGAAATGAAGAAGTGTCGGTAGTCTAAACTTAGAAAGAGATAGGAAGAATATACCTTTGGAATATTCTTTGTGCCGTACTTTTTAGGGTTTTTTGGGGAATATCCCTTATAAATAGGAGGAGATAGTAAACAAGAGGGGGATCTGCCCTTTTCGAGAACGGAGAGATATTGTAAGATTGAGAAAAGAATATACGAGAAAGTTGTCTTATAAATCCATACATATGTTGTTCATTATCAGTCAATAAATCTCAAGATCCTACATAGATATTGACTGCTTTCCTTTCCAGGTCGTTAGAGGAAGGAAACACCCAATCATATAATCATTGGGTGACTATTCTGTTATACTACAATCTTTGTTATTTCTTACATTTGTTACACTTTTATGATATTGCATGTCACGACCCCGGTTCGCCCTCCATGAACCATCATGACGGCACCTAGTCTCTATGAATAGGTAATAAAATAGTGTTTAAAATGCCGCTCGGCATACACAATAACAACTCTCAAAACTAATACCATTTCCCAAAACCCGGAATCTCATGATCACAAGCCTTTGAATGTCTAAAAGCACCTAATTCCAGAATATCTAACAAAGAAACGAAAGTACAGAAGGGCTAATACAAGAAAGGGAGAGTAGAAAGGGACTCTTCGGTCTGTAGACGCGGCAGATATACCTCGGAGTCTCTACAAGCGCCCCGTCTCAAGCGTGATAAGTCAGAGTGGAAGTATCTGGATCTACACATGAAAAACATGCGCAGAAAGGGCATGAGTACACCACAACGGTACTCAGTAAGTGCCAAGCCTAACCTCGGTCGGGTAGTACGAGGAAGGTCAGGGCCCTACTGAGGTTAAATAAAATATAAGGTTCAACAGTGTAGTACAAAACAGTATAAGTAAGTACAATAGTAAAAATAACACAGAATATAAAGGACAACAACAACTACTACAGAGGCAGAGTAAACATAGAAAGAGATATAGCTCAGCACAAAGACAACAACCGGGGATCTCCCAGGATACCGTCCTGTAGTCCCAAATATAAATATCCTGTGGATCTCCCGGGATACCGTCCCGTAGTCCAACTCATAATGCGAGGGGATCTACCGAAATACCGATCCGTAGTCCCAAATGTAAATACTCAGTACAGGGGGAATCTATCGGGTGCAGTCCCGTAGTTCCAATGTAAATGTGCAGGGAGATCTCCCGAAATATCATTTCGTAGTCCCAAAGTAAACATACAGGGGGATCTCCCGGGATACCGTCCCGTAGTCCCAAGGTAAACACACAACAACAAGAAGAAGGGTACACAGTTCAATTCAAGTTTCATACCAAGGTAAAACAGGTATTTCTAACCTAGCATGTTGTACGTAATCCAAATAAGGCAGTTTGAGCAAGTAAGGCAATTAAGTTAATTAGACATGCTTTCCTAAGCTAACAACATGCTTAAATTGCAAGTAGTATAAATATGAAAAAGAAACATACTAGTAATTACTTAATGAAAACCGGATTTTCAACAATTAGCACAAGTACGCACTCCTCATATCACGTACAAGACATTTCAATTATCAATAATACCAAATCCTAAGGGGAGTTTCCCCCACACAAGGTTAGGCAAGCCACTTACCTCGAACCGGCTCAAAATCAACCCAAAATCACATTCTTGCCACGATTATTCGACTCCAAATGGCCCAAATCTATTCAATTCAATTGCATAATGTAAATAACACTTCAAGTAACTGATTCTACAAATAAATTCTAAGCTAATACGCGAAATTAGGTAAAATGACCAAAACACCCCTCGAAATCAGGTAAAATTTACATTTTCAGAATCCTCACACTCTCACGAGTTCAGTTATACCAAAGGTACCAAAATCGGACCAAGGTCCCTCAAATCATCACTCAAAGGTCTCTAATTAATCAAGCCCTAACCCTCAATTTGCCACTAATTTTCGTTAAATTTTCATGCTTACAATGATAAAAATCATCTCAATAACGAGCTTAAGGACCAAAGACCTTACCCCAATGAATTCCTCTAAATATCTCCCTTGAAAATGCTCCCCAAAGCTTCTTCCCGTTTGAAAATGAAAAATAACTCAAATTTGTGAAGGCAACTATTTATATGTTCTTCTCAGCGAATCCGCTTCTGCGGTGATGGGACCGCACTTGCGGTCCCGCTTTTTCGGAACAAAAGTCACATCTGCAACAATTCACTAAAGTCCAGCTTCCGCACCTGCGGTTTCCCATATGCAGATGCGGTACCGCTTCTATAGTGAAGCTCCCGCTTCTGTGGCTCCTGCTGGCTCTCCCCTTTCCGCTTCTGCGATGATAACACCGCTTCTGCGGCTATGCACTTGCGGGACCCAACCGCAGGTGCAGTTATGACAGAAGATCAACAGTTGAAGCTGCTCAAACAAACTCCCAATTCTTCCGACAACCTTTCGAAACCATCCCGAGGCCCCCGGGACCTCAACCAAAAGCATAACCAAGAAATATACCACTATCCAAACTTATGCCAATCCTTAAAACACCTAAAACAACATCGAAACATCAAATCAACCACGAATTCAAGCCTAAGAACTCCGAAAACTCTCAATTTACGCTTTCGATCAAAAAGTCTATCAAACCTCGTCCGAATGACCTAAAATTTCACACACACGTCACATTCAACACTACGGAGCTACTCCAACTTTTAGAATCTCATTCTGACCCTTAGATCAAAATCTCATTATCGAACCGGAAACTTCAAAAAACTCAACTTTCGGCATTTCAAGCCTAAATTAGCTACGGACCTCCAAAACATAATTTGATCACGCCCCTAAGCCCGAAATCATCCAACGTAGCTAACAGAACCAACAAAATTCCATTCTGAGGCCGTCTTCACACTGTTCCGACTACAACCCAAATTATACAACTTAAACTCTCATTTAGGGACTAAGTGTCCCAAAACTATCTGAAACTCCAATTAAATCCTCCCGGTAACTCACAATAGCTGAAAAAAACACGGGGAATGCAGTTAATAGGGGATCGGGGCGTAAATTCTTAAAACGACCGGCCGGGTCGTTACATCCTCCCACACTTAAACATTCGTTCATCCTCGAACGAGCATAGAGACATACCTGAAGTAGTGAAAAGATGAGGGTAACGGTTTCACATATCCTGCTTGGTCTCCTAGGTCGCCTCCTCGACCGGCTGACCCTGCCACTGAACCTTCACTGATGCAATGTTCTTTGATCTCAGCTTTCGAACCTGTCTATCCAATATTGCCACTGGCTCCTCAACAAAAGATTTATCCTTGTCCAACTGAACTGAACTGAAATCCAACACGTGCGACGGATCACCGTGATACCTCCGGAGCATTGAAACATGAAATACCAGATGAACTCCTGCCAAGCTAGGAGGTAAGGCAAGCTCATAAGCAACATCCCCAACACACCTTAATATCTCAAAAGGGCTAATAAACCTCGGACTCAATTTCCCCTTCTTCCCAAATCTCATAACGCCATTCATATGCGAAACCCGAAGTAAAACCCGCTCTCCAACCATATAGGAAACATCACGAACCTTCCGGTCCGCGCAACTCTTCTGTCTGGACTGGGCTGTGCGGAGTCTATCCTGAATCACCTTAACCTTCTCCATAGCATCCTGAAAAAAGTCTGTGCCCAATAATCTAGCCTCACCCGGCTCAAACCAACCCACTAGGGATCTACACTGCCTACCATATAAAGCCTCATACGGTGCCATCTGAATGCTGGACTGATATCTGTTGTTGTAGGCAAACTCCGCCAATGGAAAGAATTGATCCCAAGACCCTCCAAACTCAATCCCACACGCACGGAGCATGTCCTCAAGAATTTGAATAGTGCACTGGACTGTCCGTCTGTCCGAGGGTGAAATGCTGAACTCAACTCTACCCAAGTACCCAACTCATGCTGAACGGCCTTCCAGAACCGTGATGTGAATTGAGTACCCCTATCTGAAATGATGAAAACTAGGATACCATGCAAACGAACAATCTCCCAAATATAAATCTCCACCAACCTCTCCGAAGAATAAGTAGTACACACAGGAATGAAGTGCGCGGACTTGGTCAGCCGATCTATAATCACCCAAATAGCATTGAACTTTCTCAAAGTCCGTGGGAGCCCAACTACAAAGTCCTTGGTGATCCGCTCCCACTTCCACTTCGGAATCTCTATCTTCTGAAGAAACCCACCCGGTCTCTAGTGATCATACTTCACCTGCTGACAGTTGAGGCGCCGAGCTACAAATCCAACTATATCTTTCTTCATCCGCCTCCACCAATAGTGTTGTCTCAAATCCTGATACATCTTCGCGGCATCCGGATGAATGGAATACCGCAAACTATGGGCCTCCTCTAGAATCAACTCCTGAAGCCCATCAACATTAGGTACACAAATCCGACCTTGCATCCTCAATACCCCATCATCACCAATAGTCGCATCTCTGGCCTTACCACGCTGAACCTTATCCTTGAGGACAAGCAAATGAGGGTCATACTGACGCTCCCTGATACGATCAAATAAGGAAGACCGAGAAATCATGCAAGCTAGAACTCGATTGGGCTCCAAAAGATCCAATCTCACAAACTGGCTAGCTAAGGCCTGAACATCCATCGGCATAGGCCTCTCCGATGTTGGTAAATAAGCCAAACTCCCTGCCCGACGACTCAAAGCATCAGCCACCACATTAGACTTTCTCGGGTGATACAAAATGGTGATATCATAGTCCTTCAGCAACTCTAACCACCTTCTCTGGGACAAATTAAGGTCCTTTTGCTTGAATAGGTGCTACAAGCTCCGATGATTAGTATAAATCTCACAAGGGACACCGTATAAATAATGACGTCAAATCTTCAAGGCGTGAACAATAGCAGCTAACTCAAGGTCGTGGACGGGATAATTATTCGCATGAACCTTCAATTGTCTGGACGCGTAGGCAATCAACCTACTGTCCTGCATCAATACTACTCCAAGGCCAATCCTCAAGGCATCACAATAGATAGTGTAAGACCCCGAACCTATAGGCAATATCAAAATTGGGGCTGTAGTCAAAGCTGTCTTGAACTTCTGAAAGCTCGCCTCACACTTTTCCATCCACTGAAGCGAAGCACCCTTCTGGGTCAGCCTGGTCATAAGGGCTGCAATCGATGAAAACCGCTCCACAAAACGACGGTAGTAACCCACCAAGCCAAGAAAACTACGGATCTCTATAGCTAAGGATGGTCTGGGCCAACTCTGCACTGCCTCTACTTTCTTCGGATTCACCTGAATACCCTCACTCGATACCACGTGGCCTAAGAATGCCACGAAATCCAACCAAAACTCACATTTTGAGAACTTTGCATATAATTTCTTTTCCCTCAGAGACTGGAGCACTGTCCTCAGGTGCTGCTCATGATCTTCCGACTCCGGGAAGACGCCAAAATATCATCAATAAAGACAATGATGAACGAGTCAAGATATGGCCGGAACACACTGTGCATCAAATGTATAAAGGTTGCTGGGGCATTGGTCAACCCAAATGACATAACAAGGAACTCATAATGACTATACCGTGTCCTGAAAGTAGTCTTCGGGATATCTGACTCCCGAATCTTCAACTGATGGTAACCTGAATGCAAGTCAATCTTAGAAAACACTCGTGCACCCTGTAACTAGTCAAACAGATCGTCAATATGAGGCAAATTATAGTGGTTCTTCACTATAACTTTGTTCAAGTGGCGATAATCAATGCACATACGCATAGAACCATCTTTCTTCTTCACAAACAAGAGAGGATCACCCCAAGGTGATACACTAGGCCGAATGAAACTCTTATCAAGCAATTCCTATAACTGATCCTTTAACTCCTTCAACTCAAGAAGGGCCATACGATACGGAGGAATAGAAATGGGATGAGAGCCCGGCAACGGATCAATGCCAAAATTAATATCTCTATCGGGCGGTATGCTCGGAATGTCAGCAGGAAACATATCAGGAAAATCCCGTACTACTGGGACTGAATCAACTGTAGGGGTATCAATACTGACATCTCTTACATAGGCTAGATATGCGTCACACCCCTTCTCAACTATACGCTGAGCCTTAAGGAAAGAAATAACTCTACTGGAAGTATGATCTAAGGTACCCCTCCACTCTACTCGCAGTACACCTAGCATAGCCAGCGTCACGGGTTTGGCGTGACAATCAAGAATAGCATAATGGGGCGACAACCAGTCCATGCCCAAGATAACATCGAAATCTACCATACTGAACAATAACAATTCGGCTTTGGTCTCAAAATCACTAAGAGCGATCAAACACGACAGATAAACGCAGTCCATAATAAGAGAATCCCCCACAGGAGTAGAAACATAAACAGGGGTACTCAAAGAATCCCGAGATACACCCAAATGCGGGGAAAACTAAGAAGACACATAAGAGTAAGTGGAGCCTGGATCGAATAGAACCGATGCATCTCTGTGACAAATCAGTATAATACCTGTGATGACAGAATCGGAGGCAACGACCTCGGTACGGGCAGGAAGGGCATAGTATCTGGCCTGGCCTCCCCCTCTAGGGCAACCTCTACCTCCCTGACCTATGCCCCTAGCTAGCTAAGTAGGTAGGGTAGCAATTGGAGCTGTAACCATAGCTTGAGAACTCTGCGGGGCACGCCGTGGCTGAGAAGTCTGTGGAGGTGCACCCCTCCTTAGTCTGGGTCAATCCCTCACCATACGGTGAGCATCAACACACTCAAAACAAGCTCTGGGAGGACGTGTTGGCTATGATTGGCTCATGCCAGGTCTGCTGGACTGACCACTGAAAGCACCCCGCGTAGGAGGCGCGCTAGATACTGGAGGTGCATAATAAGGCTCCTGTAGCCTAGGAGGAGCTGGAATACCACTGGCTGCTAGAAGAGTTGAATGAACAGGGCGACCCATATGACCCCTACCATGACGAACTACAGCTAGCGCACGGGCACCAGGATAATGGCCCGACTCTCGAGACCTCTTGGCCTCCCTCTCCTCTCTCTCCCTAGCATGCATACCCTCAATATTCCTAGCAATGCTCACCACCTGCTGATAAGAAATATTCATCTCCAACTCACGAGCCATGCTAGATCTGATGTTGGGAATAAGCCCCTCAATAAACCAGCGAACCCTCTCGCGAACACTAGAAATCAAGGTTGGGGCATGTCTAGCTAAGTTGGTGTAACAGACAGCATACTCCGAGACAGTCATAGTACCTTGGCGCAAATGCTCAAACTCTGAGAGCCATGCGTCCCTAAGGCTCTGAGGAACAAACTCTCTCAGGAACATATCTCAAAACTGGGTCCAAGCCAGTGAAGCTGCCTCATCCGGACTGTCTAACTCATAGGTGCGCCACCACTTATAGGCGGCCCCTCGAAGCTGCAAGGCAGTGAAAGAAACCTCACTCGATCCTGATATACCCATAGTGCGGAGGATGCGGTGACACTCCTCCAGAAATCCCAAGGTATCATCTGAGGCTAACCCACTGAATACAAGAGGATCATACTTCTTGAACCTCTCAAGCCTCCGCTGCTCATCCTCAGAAGCTGCTGCCCTGTCCTCGAGCTGACCTGGGACTACAGGCGGTATAGGAATAATCTCTGGGACCTGATCGACATGCACTCACTGCTCAGGAGTACAGGCGGCAGGAGTCTATGCTCCTCCCCCGGCCTGAGATGTGGCTGTTGTAAGGGGAAGCAACCCTGCCTAAGCTAGAGTGGTGTACATGCTCATGAACTGCGCAAGAGTCTCCTAAAGAGCTGGAGTAGTAGTAGCAGTAGGCGTATCAGGTGCCTGGACTCCGGCTGGAACTGCTGGTGGTACCTCAGCGGCAGCTCGCACGGGTGTTCTGGCTGCACCACGTGTGCGTCCTTGGCCTCTACCTTGGCCCCGACCTCTGACGGCTGCAGTAGAGGGCGCGAGTGCCTGATCATCTTTGGTAGCACGTGTCCTCACCATCTGTGAGAGAATAGAAGACATAAGTTTAGAATTGTGATGTCAAAATCTCGCACGACAAGGAAATCAAATGAAGTGGAATTTTACTAACAGTTACGTCTCGCAAATAAGTACAAACGTCTCCGTACTGATCCGCGATACTCTAATAGACAGGCTTGTGATTCATGAATTCTATGAACCTAGAGCTTTGATACCAACTTGTCACAACCCCGGTCCACCCTCCGTGGACCATTATGACGGCACCTAGTCTCTACGACTAGATAAGCCTAACAACGCGAAATATAAACAACAATTACGGAAGAAATAATTAAAACCAAAATAGTGAAATAAAATAGTGTTTAGAATACCTCTTGGCATACACAATAACAACTCTTGAAACTAATAATATTTCCCAAAACCCGGAATCTCATGATCACAAGCCTTTGAATGTCTACAAGCATCTAACTCCAGAATATCTAACAAAGAAACGGAAGTGCAGAAGGGCTAATACAAGAAAGGGACTCTTCGGTCTGCGGACACGGCAAATATACCTCGGAGTCTCTATAAGCGCCTCGTCTCAAGCGTAATAAGTTTGAATGGAAGTACCTGGAGCTGCACATGAAAAACATGCGCAGAAAGGGCATTAGTACACCACAGTGCAGACATGTGATTTTTTGACCCTCCCCAAGATTTTTCATATTTTAGCACATAAATATTTAATTTAGGCCTAATATAGCTATTTCAACTAATTTTTACTCTTTTACTTTATTTTATTACAATAAAAATGAAAATTACAAAAATAGTTTCATTAATGTTTTGTAGTCATTTTTAATCTTGAAAAAATAATATACAAAAAATAGTTTATTTTAGCGATCAACCTTATTTTAATAGTTATTTTACTTAAGTAAGATTAATTAATAAATGAGATTGTATTTTTAGTCTCGTTCGCGGGGAAAGAATAAATTCGGGCTCAAACGACCCATTTTTAGGCCTAATTTTCAGACCTAACTCATAATTCCAAGTCCATAATTCTCAAGCTCATAATTCCTATGCCCATACCCCTAACCTAATTCCTACCCCTGTATAATAGTACATAATTCCTAAATAAGAACCTGCACCTAAAATAGACCTACACCCTAAGACCTAGAGAAAAAAAAGATAGAAATCGGACCCCTATCAAACGACGCTGCTGGTTTTCTTCTTCAACAGAGAATCAACTCCCTTCAAAAATTAAACACAAGCAACACCCTACCCTTGGTTGCTTCTTCTGTTCTTTTTCCTTTTTTCCATGGAAAACACAACAGATCTTTAGACCCCTTGAAGCTTGAGCGTCGCAGGACCCCAAAGAAGAACACCCCTATTCTTCGACAACACCAAGATGCCTGAATCCCAACCTAGCGTCATCTTCCACCAGTTCTAAGCGCCGTTCTGCTTCCTTCTTCTTCATTTTTCGAGCAAAAAGGCAAAAAGAAGCAGACCCTTCTCTTACTCTTAACAAGCAACAACGAAAATCTAGCAAAATGTTGAAGTTTGGCAAAATGCCAAAGTCCCACATTGGTTGGGAGTTAAGTTTGGGGGGATTTTTCCCCTATAAAAGAAGGCCTAATGTTTAGGATTGAAACACACCTCTCATTTGCCTTCTCATCTGTTTAAGGCATTTGTATCTTCTCTCTTTAGTATTATTTCACTTGTATTTTTGGAGTGGAATAAAATATTGGTTGTGTCCGAGGAGTAGGCAAAATTAGCCGAACCTCGTAAATTCTGGTGTTTCCTTTATTGTTGTTTTATTGTCTTATTTATTATTTGGTGGCTGTCATAATTTTTGGTATAGTAGTTGTGACTTATTCACACTATATACATTTGGCTTCCGCAACAATTGGTATCAGAGCCAAGGTACTGTCTAAGTATGCTCTGTGGTTGCAGCATAGTCTGATCTTCCACATCAGAAAAGATTTATCTTGGTAACTGAGTCAAGGTTCTGTCTGAGTATGCTCTGTAGTTGCAGCTTAGTCTGATCTTCTACATCAGAAAGGAAATAATCTTGATTTGTGTCGTCAGCTATTAAATAATATTTGTGTCAAATATGGGGGACAATAAACAAGAAGAATCTACATCAAGTGTCAACAATACGTCATCATTGGCATCTTCGCTTATGACAAGAATTGTGTCAAATGCGAAATTTGCGGTAGAAATTTTTGACGGGTCCGGACATTTTGGGATGTGGCAAGGCGAGGTTCTAGATGTCCTTTTTCAACAAGGGCTAGATCTGGCCATTGAAGAAAAGAAACCAGATGTTATTGGAGAAGAAGATTGGAGAATTATCAACCGTGTTGCTTGCGGTACCATTCGATCCTACCTTGCTAGAGAGCAGAAATATCCATACACAAAGGAAACTTCTGCAAGTAAATTATGGAAAGCACTGGAGGATAAATTTTTGAAGAAAAACAGTCAAAATAAATTGTACATGAAGAAGAGACTGTTTCACTTCACCTATGTTCCTGGTACCACGATGAATGAACATATCACCAGTTTCAATAAGTTGGTCACAGATTTGCAAAATATGGATACAACTTATGATGATGGTGACTTGGCCTTAATGTTGTTGGCGTCACTTCCTGATGAGTACGAGCACCTTGAAACTACTCTACTCCATGGAAATGACGAAATTTCTCTCAGAGAAGTTTGTTCAGCTTTGTACAGCTATGAACAAAGAAAGCGAGAAAAACAGAAGGGCGGAGAAGGAGAAGCACTGTTTGTGAGGGGTCGTCCTCAAAATCAAACGAGGACAAAGAAGGGAAGATCCAAGTCAAGATCCAGACCCAGCAAAGATGAATGTGCCTTTTGTCGAGAAAAAGGGCACTGGAAGAAAGACTGTCCGAAGTTGAAGAATAAGGCCAAACATAACAATGGAAAGGCTATTATGGATTCAAATGTAGCTGATTGTGATGATTCAGACTTCTCATTAGTTACAACAGAGTCATCAACATCATCAGACATATGGTTGATGGACTCGGCTTGTAGCTATCATATGTGTCCCAACAGGGACTGGTTCGTGGAATTTCAAGAAGGAGAATATGGAGTCATCCACACAGCGGATAACAGCCCTCTTACCTCATATGGCATTGGTTCAATACGATTAAGGAACCATGATGGAATGATCAGAACATTGATAGATGTTCGATATGTACCGGATTTGAAGAAGAATCTCATCTCTGTGGGAGCCCTAGAATCAAAAGGGTTCAAAATCATTGCAGAAAATGGAGTGATGAGAGTATGCTCCGGTGCACTAGTGGTAATGAAGGCTAATCGGAAGAATAATAATATGTACCGCTATCGTGGCAGTACAGTTATTGGGACAGCGACAGTAACATCCAGTGACGACAAAGAGGCAGAAGCAACCAAGCTATGGCACATGCGCTTGGGACATGCTGGAGGAAAATCCTTGAAAACTCTATCAGATCAAGGATTGTTAAAAGGAGTAAAGGCTTGCAACTTGGAGTTTTGTGAGCATTGTGTTAAAGGGAAACAGACAAGGGTTAAATTTGGTACAGCGATCCATAATACTAAAGGCATTTTGGATTATGTACACTCTGATGTTTGGGGTCCTTCCAAAACACCTTCATTGGGTGGGAAGCACTATTTTGTAACCTTTGTTGATGATTTTTCTCGAAGAGTGTGGGTGTATACAATGAAAAACAAAGATGAAGTGCTGGGAATTTTTCTCAAATGGAAGACGATGGTGGAGAATCAAACAGGCAGGAGGATCAAGTGTATTCGCACAGACAATGGAGGTGAATACAAAAATGATCATTTCAATAAGGTCTGTGAAAATGATGGCATCGTCCGACACTTCACTGTTAGACATACACCACAACAGAATGGAGTGGCAGAACGTATGAACCGGACCTTGCTGGAGAAGGTACGGTGTATGTTGTCCAATGCTGGCTTGGGCAAAGAATTTTGGGCTGAGGCAATTACATATGCATGCCACCTCATTAATCGTCTACCATCTGCTGCTATTGATGGCAAAACACCATTTGAAAAATGGTACGGAAAACCTGCTGTAGATTATAACTCTTTGCACGTGTTTGGCTCAACTGCATATTATCATGTGACGGAGTCAAAATTGGATCCAAGGGCAAAAAAGGCTATTTTTATGGGAATTACTTCTGGAGTCAAAGGATATCGCTTATGGTGTCCTATGACAAAGAAAGTAATATTCAGCAGAGATGTTACCTTTGATGAATTTGCTATGGTAAATAAGGTAACAGAAGATACCAAACAAAATGAAGGTGCTTCTAAGCAGGTGGAGTTTGAGGGAAAATTTATTTTTCCTACACAAGAAGCAGAGGAGGAAACAAATGAAGATTACCCTCTGGAAGGAGAGCCAGTAGAGGAGATTCCAACTCAGGAATCTCAACAACAACTTGAATCAATAGCAACCAGCAGGCCAAAAAGAACAATAACGAAACCTGTTCGTCTCATAGAGACGGTTGCTTGTGCAACCTCAATTGTAGCTGATGATGTTCCTACTACTTATAAAGACGCTGTTCAAAGTTCAGAAGAAGATAAGTGGAGGATTGCCATGAATGATGAGATACAGTCCCTTCATCAGAATCATACATGGAGATTGGCCAATCTCCCGAAGGGAAAGAAAGCAATTGGGTGCAAATGGGTATTTGCAAAGAAGGAAGGATTTCCTAACCAAGTAGATGTTCGCTACAAAGCAAGATTGGTGGCCAAAGGATATGCTCAAAAGGAGGGAATTGATTACAATGAAGTGTTTTCTCCAGTTGTAAAACATTCCTCCATTAGAATTATGTTGGCTTTGGTAGCACAATTGGATTTGGAACTAGTTCAGATGGATGTAAAAACTGCGTTTTTACATGGAAACTTGGAGGAGGAAATCTACATGACTCAGCCAGAAGGATTCAAAGTTGCTGGAAAAGAAAATATGGTGTGCAAACTTGAAAAATCGTTGTACGGATTGAAACAATCTTCTAGACAATGGTACAAGCGATTTGACGAGTTTATGTTGCGGCAAGGGTACAAGAGAAGCAAATACGATCATTGTGTGTATTTGCACAAGCTTAAAGATGGTTCCTTTGTATATCTTCTCCTATATGTTGATGATATGTTGATAGCTTCCAAGAATTCGGAAGAAATTGATAAGTTGAAGATTCAACTGAAGAAGGAGTTCGAGATGAAGGATTTGGGTGAGGCAAAGAAAATTCTTGGCATGGAGATAATTAGAGATAGACGTTCAAAGAAACTCTGTTTATCTCAAAAGGAATATTTGAAGAGAGTACTTCAACGTTTTGGCATAGATGACAAGACTAAGCCAGTTAGTACTCCACTTGCTTCCCATTTTAAGCTAAGTACTACTATGTCGCCAATGGATGAAGCTGAACGAGAGTATATGTCAAAGGTACCATACGCAAATGTTGTTGGTAGCTTGATGTATGCAATGGTTTGCACAAGGCCTGACATTTCACAAGCTGTTGGAGTTATTAGCAGATATATGCACAATCCAGGGAAGGAGCATTGGCAAGCTGTGAAGTGGATTCTACGGTATATTCATAATACTGTAGATGTCGGGTTAGTTTTTGAGCAGGAAGACAATCAGTTTGTAGTTGGATATTGTGACTCAGATTTTGCGGGTGATATGGACAAACGAAGATCAACTACTGGTTATGTGTTTACTTTTGCAAAGGCACCAGTTAGTTGGAAGTCTACTTTGCAGTCAACAATTGCTTTGTCTACAACAGAGGCAGAGTACATGGCTATTACAGATGCTGTGAAAGAGGCAATTTGGCTTCAAGGATTGCTAAAGGAGCTTGGTGTTGAACAAAAAGGTATCACAATTTTTTGTGATAGTCAAAGTGCTATTCAATTAGCGAAGAACCAAGTTTATCATGCAAGGACGAAGCACATTGATGTTCGGTATCATTTCGTACGAGAAATCATAGAAGAAGGTGGAGTCACGGTGAAGAAAATTCATACTACAGAGAATCCTGCTGATATGCTGACAAAGGTGGTGACTGCGGTCAAGTTTCAACATTGTTTGGATTTGATCAACATTGTTGAACACTGAAGATTGAAGATGAAGACACAACCAAAATTTGTTATTGAGAGAGAATTGAAAATGTGGAATTTTGCCAAGGTGGAGATTTGTTGAAGTTTGGCAAAATGCCAAAGTCCCACATTGGTTGGGAGTTAAGTTTGGGGGGATTTTTCCCCTATAAAAGAAGGCCTAATGTTTAGGATTGAAACACACCTCTCATTTGCCTTCTCATCTGTTTAAGGCATTTGTATCTTCTCTCTTTAGTATTATTTCACTTGTATTTTGGAGTGGAATAAAATATTGGTTGTGTCCGAGGAGTAGGCAAAATTAGCCGAACCTCGTAAATTCTGGTGTTTCCTTTATTGTT
Source organism: Nicotiana sylvestris (assembly GCF_000393655.2). Classification (NCBI taxonomy): domain Eukaryota; kingdom Viridiplantae; phylum Streptophyta; class Magnoliopsida; order Solanales; family Solanaceae; genus Nicotiana; species Nicotiana sylvestris. The sequence continues at coordinate 87,842,696 of NC_091059.1, read as the reverse complement.
GTTTTATTGTCTTATTTATTATTTGGTGGCTGTCATAATTTTTGGTATAGTAGTTGTGACTTATTCACACTATATACATTTGGCTTCCGCAACACAAAACACCAACAAAATCGAGCCAAAAACCTAGCAAAACAACTCGTTCTCTCCCAATTTCCCTTACTGATGAGGTCGATTTTTCGGCGAGCCAAAACATATTCTAGCTGGGTCTGTTTGTTGTTGAAGCTTCTGATGTGACTCGTTTGGCTTTCACTCAAGGTTGGTATTGTAATTTGCATTCTAGGTATTTCTTTTCATTTCTCACTTAGTGTGTGCTAAAAATTATTATATATATGCTGAAATTCCATGAAAATGTTGGCAACTTAATGTTTGTTCATTACTTATTTAATCTAATTTATTGTTACATTATATGAATCGATATGTATGATTCTCATGTGTCTAATGCAAATTCACTTGTTGATTCTGTTGGGTTTCATTAGATATATGTCGTTCGTTCTGGGGGATTTGCACAATTTGTAGTTATGTGTTTGTTACACTGGTTTGGTGCAAGCATTTATAGAAATAAAGTATATTGTCGGCTTTGATGAAAAAATTTATTTTTATTTATTTTTATGAAGTATATTTCTAGCTTCTGATTTCTTGGGCTGTTAGAAAATACTGGTTCTGGAGCTTTGGAAAGACTTAAGTGGCAGGAAGACTTTGAACGTTTTCCTTCTTTGTTTCTAATGACTGACTTCATTGAAATGGGTATGGGTCTATTCTAAGATTGCTTTTGAAATTGAGTTGTAGAGATAAATTTGGGTAAAAGGAAATTAAAAGATTGTCTCTTTAAATATGAGGAGCATGTCACTACTCATGTCTTTGGATTGCCATGTTTAAGATGTGGATTAATTAAATTTGGGCCTTGCTAATATGGTAGGTCATATAGTATGAATGAGAAGAATTTTAGCCAAACTATAGGCATAATTTTGAGTTGAAATTTTATTAAGTGGATTTGAAATCATTGGGGTTACTCATAAAAACTAGAGTGCATCACTGTCTTCCACAATAATTTCACGTTCTTAAAAATGCTTTGACACAATGTTAGACTGCAATTTTGCACGTATATAGATTCATATGATCTTGAATGTGTTTGTGTAACTTGTAAAATCAGGTTGTCACTCCTTTTAAATTGTTCACTGTTAGCTACAATTTTGTCATAGTGAAGCTGTATTGGTTGTTAAGTTTACTTCTTCCGTAACTCTTAAACCTTCACATTTGATCTCAAACTTAGAAATAATTAATTCATAAACATCTTAGTTTGCTTTAAGCTCGATTAATGAACCATTGTGGTACAGTTCCCTTGACATAGTTACGATGCCTAATTCTAAAATTCGGGTGTGCATTTCATGTAACCCGATTATAACAACTTCAAATAATAAAACCCTTTGAAATAATTGAGGCGTGTCATGCGAAACAAAACCCCCTAAGTCCATGGCCCTCATAAAACTAGTTATTTTTTTTTTGTAGAAAATTTGAGGTGTGCCATTGTCATTAAATAATCCATGGCCCTCATGCAATTAATTCAAACCTTGTAAAATCGGGGCGTGCCATCAATTAATTTTTCCATGGCCCTCGCAAACATTGTTTTTAATTTGAACCTTCGTAGTTGCTTTAGGTGCGTTCTTTAAATTTATTTATTTTTATTTACTAAATTCGAGTGTACATTTCATGTGACCCAATTCAATTCTCAACAATGTTAAATAGAACGTGTCGCGAGCCGCGGGTGCATTTCATGTAGTGTGATTCAAGGCATGTTTTAAATAACGTTGAATCTTCCTAAAAGCTTTTCAATCAATTAAAAGCGGTTTAAAAAGTTAAAAATGCACAATAGGTTTAAAATGTGTAGTAAATCGAATAATAGGCCAATTATTAATAGTTTAAGCGACCGTGCTAGAACCACGGAACCTGAGAATGCTTAACACCTTCTCTCGGGTTAACAGAATTCCTTACTTAGAATTTCTGGTTCGCAGACTTTTAAATAAAATAAAAATTTCCTCGATTTGAGATTTTAAAATAAACCGGTGACTTGAGACACCAAATAAACTATCCCAAGTGGCGACTCTAAAGATTTTGAATAAAATAATCTCATTTCGAATAATGTCACTTAAATTGGAAAAACTCCCTTATATTCCCTCGGGGGTGTAAAAAGGAGGTGTGATAGCTCTGGCGACTCCGTTGGGGATAAAAACCCAGAACTTCCGGTTCAGGGTTCAAGAATTCGAGCTTAAAATTACTGTTATACTTGCCTTTATTTATTATCTGATTTTTACATGATTGGGCCTAATGTGCTAAATGTCGTGTTTTACCGCTTTGATATTATTTGAACTGTATATAAACTGTTACGAAACCCTTCTCTTCTCATCTTCGGGGATGTGCACGCTGGCGTGACTCCTTTCTGTTAGTGTCATACCTTGAAATAAGAAAGAGGCTCGGACAAGTTACAAAGTCGGATGACCTTTTGGTTCCCGGTACGTAGCCCTCCCCCCCGGCTCGAGTTGTCCGCTCGGGTATACCAAGTCTAGAACAATATTCCCAGGTTTTAAACTTAGAATAGCTCATCCTCATGCTGGATCCCTAGTAGGAACGCTTGTTTGCATCATGTGCATTTGACTTTGGGGACTCAACACAGGGGTTGGGTTCGTCTAGGACAGGTGGACCCCAGAATCAAAAGACCATCCTGATACATTTTTTACATGCTACTTGTGCAATTATTTGTTTCGGCTTGCATGTTGACCGGCTTCTAGAATAGAAAAAGAAAATCAAATAAGAAAGAAAAAAGAAAATGAGAAAAAAAAAGTGAGAGGTAGGTATTTAGAAAATTCTGAAACTCTGCCGAAATTCTGAAAAAAGAAAAGTCATTTCAAAATGAGCCAAAACTTTCAAGTGCCATGTTTCCCTGTTATGTCAAAACTGACCGAACTACGCGGGTCTGATTCTCATCAGATGTGAGATACGTAGGCAAACCTCATCGGTTCCGGCTCTAATTTTTTAAAAGTTTAAAAATATTTTCCTTTAATTCCTTCTTTAGAAGCATTTCCTTAGAAAATTCAAGAAAAAAAGAAGTTTTTAAACTCAAAAGTAGTTTCCTTCTTTCTGAAGTCTTTCATATGGAAAAAGAAATAAAAAGAAAAATCAAAAAGAATAAAAATTCGAAATACGAGTTTCCTTTATTTTGAAGTATTTTTCCAAAAAAAAAAACAAAAAAGGGGAAATATTCTTTTCTTTCTTTAAAAGTATTTCTTTTATGTCAACAAAAAAAAATTGAAAAAATAGAAGTCCAAAAATATTTTCGCTTTCCTTTTAAATTACTTTTGTAAATAAAAAAAAGAAACTCAAAAATTCGAAATATTTTCTTAAAAGTCCCTCTTTCCAAAATTAAGAGGCAACACTCAAAATCCAAAAAAAAAAAAAATTTGATTTCTTTTTTAGAATAAAAGAAAACGATTGAAAATTCAAACGAAATATTTTCCTTTTATTTTTGAAATTTCCAAAGTTTAAATCAAAAGAAAAGGAATTTTCAGAAGTTTCTCTTTCACAAAAAAAGAGATTCAAAATAAAAAATCCAAAAAAATATTTCCATTCTTCTTTTAAAGCATTTTTTCGATAATTCAAAAAAAAACAAATCAAAAATTTCAAAAAAATATATGGTTTTCTTTTTCTTAAAGCTTTCATGGTCTGAGCTTTATAAAAGTAAACAAAAAAAAAAGAGTTAGCTTATTTAATCCATTCTCAATCTTACCGAACTACGCAGGTCTGATTCTCACCGGATGTGAGATACGTAGGAAAACCTCATTGGTTCCGGCCCCAATTTTCAAAAATCCAAAAATATTTCTTTCAGTTTAGAAGTCTTTCATTCGAAAAGAAAATCAAATCAAAATCCAAAAAAAAATATTTTTCTACTTTTTTTTGTAGAAGTCTTTTCCCAAAAATTCAAAAAAAAATCCAAAAATATTTACTTGCTTCTTTAGAAAGTCTTTCTTTTAGTCCTCAATTTTAAAAAATACAAAAAATATTTTCTTTTAATTTCTTCTCAAAAGCCAAAAATATTTTCATTCTACTTTCAAAAATTGAAAAAACAAAATCAAGATTCAAAAATATCTTCTTTTTCTTAAGAAGCATTTCTGTCATAAATTCAAAATAAAATTCCAAAAATCCAAAAGTATTTTATTTCTTCTTTAGAAGTTTTTCTTTTATAATTCCAAAAAAGAGGAAAAAAATCGAAATTGAAACAAAAAAAATATTTTCTTTCTTCTTATTTTTTTATATAAACAAACAAATCGAAATCCAAAAATATTTTGTTTCTTCTTTTTAAGTCTTTCTTTCAAAAAGTCCAAAATCCATAAAAGAGTTAGTTTATTTACTTTATTCCTAATCTTTCCGAACTACGCAAGATCTGATTCATGTTCCCACATGATACGTAGGCAACCCACATCAGGTTCGATCAATCATTAAAAAGAAAAATGAGAAAAATGAAAAAAAATGAAAAAATGAAAAATGAAAAAAATGATGATGATAATAAGGACTGACTGAGTTCGTTCTAACATGTCTTGTTTTGAATTGTGAAGAAAGTTTGAGGTGGTCGGTTTGTGGTAAGCAGACAACACAAGATCCAAGCAAAAATGATAACTGACATCGAAACTGTTACAAATGCTTAAGAGACTCAGGGTCAGAGGGTTCAACAAGAATCTACTGTGTTTGAGGAAAATAGAATACTGAAATAGAAAATGACTGAAATGTGCCAAGCATGGATCAATGGCCAGGGACCACCTTTTTCTTCTCATGGTTTCCCAAAGTTCACATCCATCTCGACTACTACCATTTCGGTCTCATTGTCTGATCAATCTTGTCCACTTAGGTTCAGTCTTTATCCCAACTGTACGACTACAATTGGGACTTCCATTGCATGCTCTCAAAGTTTGTCATTCACAACCAGTCAGACAACCTCAAATATTATGCACGTCTTCACCATCTCACAACCGATGGTGGTGCAGAAGAAAACTCATGGGTCACAGTTTACTACCCAACAAGAACAGTCCCGCTCTCTTGAGTACCACTCGTACCTATTTGATCTTCCTTCAAAGATTGAGAAGCTTGCCCGAAAGATAACACAGGAAGAAATGACCCAAAGAGTGAAAAGCTTAGAACAATAGTAGAAAAACATATAAGGGTTGGCAGGTCAGAAGAGTATTGCCTTCAAGGATCTATGTATGTTCCCCGATGTCCACTTGTCACCTGGTTTCAAGATCCCTAAATTTGAGAAGTATGATGGACATGGAGACCCCATAGCCCACTTGAAAAGGTATTGCAATCAACTAAGAGGTGCGGGAAGAAATGAAGAATTGCTAATGGCTTATTTTGGGGAAAGCCTTACGGGAGTAGCATCCGAATGGTTTTCGGATCAAGACACATCTCGCTGGTACGTCTGGGATGACATAGCACAGGCCTTTGTCAAACAGTTCCAATACAACATTGACATTGACCCATACCGCAATTCCCTTTCCAACTTGAAGAAGAAACTGAGTGAAAGTTTCAGGGAATATGCCATTAAATGGAGAGAGCAAGCAGCTAGAGTTAAGTCACCCATGGGTGATCACGAGCTAATCACTGTCTTCCTTCAGGCGCAAGAGCCAGATTACTTTCAAAACATGATGTCCGTAGTTGGCAAATCCTTCTCGGAAGCAATCAAAATGGGAGAAATGGTAGAGAATGGCCTTAAGACAGGCAGAATTATGAGTCAAGCAGCTCTCAAAGCTGTAACTCAGGCTGTCCAAATTGAATCTGGTGACACGAATGAGAAGGTTGAAGAAATCATGATGACATCAGGGTCGAGAACAGGTCCCAGGAGAACAACACGAAGGTGCGAGCAGCCTCCTCAGGTTTTCCATGACTCCCCCGAGCACTATTATCCACCTCAGAACCCTCAATACTCTGTTGTTGCACCTCAGTATGTTTTCCGGCCACCAAGACACCCCAGAAGGTGAGCACCAGCATCGCAAAATCTCCACCAGCCTCCACAAAATTTTCAAGTGCCCTATAACCCACATCCAAGCCAGGGGTATAATGGGGAACAAAGGTTGAAAGATAATTTTACGCCAATAGGAGAGTCCTATGCAAGCTTATTTGAGAGGTTAAAACATTATGACATGATTGCACCCATTCCTCCAAATCATGTGGACCCACTTGCAAGAAGCTTTGACCCTTCTAAAAGGTGTGAATACCATTCCAATGCCCAGGGACATAATATTGAAAGTTGTCGGGATTTGAAAAGAGAAATAGAAAGGATGATCCAGGAAAACTTGATTGTGATCCAAGACAATGACACCCAGAATATTGTGCAGAATCCTTTATCTGCACATGATGATGCACATTTTGTGGGGATGATACCTGGTGAGATGGAGTATGAGAATCCTCGCGGGAACTTGCCGACTGAAATTGGAGAAGGCCATGGTGATTCTGATGAGCAAATTTGTGGCTAAATATCAAGCTTAGCAATTGAAAAGTCATTCTCTCCTTACTAGGAAGGAATCTTGGTAGCTTGTTTTGATATTTTTTCTACTATCTGGGTTATTTCAAGGTTGTCATCCAGATTTTTTTTTGTTTTATTGAGTCAAATCCTTATATCCCTCCATTCTGTTTGTGTGAGTCTTGTCTCTCTGTTCTGTTGCTATTTTCATTATCCGGGTTATTTTAGGGTTGTAACTCGAATTTTAGGTTGTTTGTCTTGTTGTCAAACCCTTTCATCCTTTACTCAATAAAATACAGTTTGTCCTTTTGTGTCATTCTTTCTTAGTCCTTTTCTCGCTAGTTCTAATAACATGACATGCATGCGGAAATTTTGGCCAGATCTTAGAAACTAATTTGATCTGGAATTGGATAATTGAAAAAGAAAAAGAAAAGAATTTTTTTTTGAGGATGAATAAAGAGTTGAAGTACTTTGGAATTAAGGTCGAATAAAATTCACCTTTAAATCGTTATGAAGATCGGGCTTGAGGATGTTTAATCAATTGAAGTTTGTTGGAAAGTTTGACATTAAGGGATGGAAAATGTCTTGTGACCCTGAAACACCAAGAAGACATGCATGTTCATCAATGATGTGATCGCAACAGGATACTATAATTGGTGTTCTCGAGGCTGGGAGGCCTTTTTCTACTACCTAAAATACTTTATATCATGTGTCACCACTTTGAGTTTGTGTTATTTTCTTTGACCACCCTCTTTTGAAATTAAATTTAGAGTCAAGAGTCAAAAGACAAAAAAAATGAAAAAAAAGGAAAAAGAAAAAAAAAAGTCCATGTTTCAAGAGTACAAACTGGACAGCTTTTAGAAAGTTCAAGTGAATAAATGAAGAAGAAAAGAATTAACAAAGGTCCATGCCCCCAGAAAACAGAAGCTGGGGCAACTTGTTTTGAAAAAAAAGATAGAAGAAAAAAAGAAACAGAAAGAAAGATGAGAAAAATAGTTTAGGTCAGATGTTTGAACTACGTTCGACCTGATTCCTTAAAGAATAAGGATACGTAGGCAGCCTCACGGTTCGGTCCAACCAAATAAGAATTTAGAAGAAAAAGAAAAAGAAAAAATAGAAAAATCCAAAAATCCCCAGTTTCTGAAACTGGGGCGAAGATTTTATCTCATTTTGAAAGAGTCGATTCCAAGAGCCTTCATTTTTGAAAGTCTACAACCCCTCATTTTGAGTTTACGCCTTCATGTCGACCTTTCTTTCCAACCCTATCCAAAAAACCTTCCAAATAAAGACCTCCCAATATGCCTTCAAGAATGTCAAGAGACGCATGTAATGAGTAACAGTTGTCACACGACATAGAACACCGTCTAGTTGTTCTCAAAAAAAAGAGGGAAATAAAAAGAAAAAGAAAAATGAGAGAGTCTTATTAGTGAAACCCCTCACGGGCACTGTAAGACGACGGTAAGTAGAGATGAATAAATGAGAGAGACTTGTTGGTGAAAACCCCTCGGGCACTACTTGTCGAAAGTGAGTCGTGAAGTTGATGCGAAGAATTGGCATAAACAAGCCTGACTTCAAAGGTCATAAAAATGGTAAAAGGGAAGATTTGATTAGTATGATAGATCGACCATTAAGTCCAAAATGCATGTCATGATCATTAAAACTAGTTATTGAAAACAAAAAAAGAAAAAAAGAACCTTCCTTCTATCCTTCCCAACATAGGCATTTCTTGTTAATATTGTTTCTTTATAGCATTGTGTCCTTCCCTCTGAGTGAGTCCTTGTCAAAAGCAAGAAAAGATTTCAAAATCTGCTACCAGCTTTTCAGTTGCACAAAGTAAATTTGGCCAGTACACTCGGTTGTTACTGTCAACGTGCCTTGAGGATTCATGCAAAGGCTCCCCCAAAAGACTCTTGTCAGCCTACTTGGCGTAAGCAAAGATAACTTGTGATTCTCTCTGACAGATAAATTGCTCAAAAGCAGGAAGTCATTCAAGATATTAGAAAAGGACATCTAAGAAAAGATCTCCAGTTGGGATAATGCTGATTGAGCCAGAAATACAATGGTAACGGGTGTGAAACGATCAAGGTTGACGCAGAGAAAAATTCTTTTAAAGCTGACTCAAGCTGATTGAGCAAAAGTCAAAGCTGCCCAAGGACTCAAAGCCACAAACCGACCACCATTTTTTAAAACTGACAAATTTTTCTTTGGGTGAAACAGGAAAAAAGCAGTGCAAGAAAAGTGGTTCAAAAAAAAAGAAAAAAAAAAGAAAAAGAAAAAAGGAAAAAAAGAGAAGAAAAAGAAAAGAAGAGAAGAGCCGACAAAGGGAAGTTTCTCAAATCTTTGTCTTTATTTGTCTTGCTATTGTGCATAAATCCCGCTATTGATCTTCACATTTTTTTCTCCTAGGATAAAAGTCCTAGTCTGATGGATTTTCCTCCCAATAAAAATCTTAGTCTGATGAATCTTTCTCCTAAAATAGGAAACCTAGTATGATGAACTTTCTCCTAGGATCAAAATCTTAGTCTGATGAATTTTTCTCCTAAGATAGAAAACTTAGTTTGATGAATTTTCTCCTAGGATCAAAATCTTAGTCTGATAAATCTTTCTCCTAAGATAACAGAAAAATACCTAGTCTGATGAACTTTCTCCTATGATCAAATCTTAATCTGATGAATCTTTCTCCTAAGATAACAAAAAGGGACCTAGTCTGATGAATTTTCTCCTAGGATCAAAATCTTAGTCTGATGAATCTTTCTCCTAAGATAGGAAACCTAGTCTGATGAATTTTCTCATAGGATAGAAATCTTAGTCTGATGTATCTTTCTCCTAAGATAACAAAAAAAGGACCTAGTCTGATGAGCTTTCTCCTAGGATCAAAATCTTAGTCTGATGAATCTTTCTGCTAAGATAGAAGACCTAGTCTGATGAACATTCTCCTAGGATAGAAATCTTTGTCTGATGAATTTCTCTCCTAAGATATAAAACCTAGTCTGATGAATTTTCTCCTAGGATCAAAATCTTAGTCTGATGAATCTTTCTCCTAAGATAACAGAAAAATACCTAGTCTGATGAACTTTCTCCTAGGATCAAATCTTAGTCTGATGAACCTTTCTCCTAAGATAAGATATAAAACCTAGTCTGATGAATTTTCTCCTAGGATCAAAATCTTAGTCTGTTGAATCTTTCTCCTAAGATATGAAACCTAGTCTGATGAATTTTCTCATAGGATAGAAATCTTAGTCTGATGTATCTTTCTCCTAAGATAACAAAAAAAGGACCTATTCTGATAAGCTTTCTCCTAGGATCAAAATCTTAGTCTGATGAATCTTTCTGCTAAGATAGAAAACCTAGTCTGATGAACTTTCTCCTAAGATAGAAATCTCAGTCTGATGAATCTTTCTCCTAAGATAGAAAACCTAGTCTGATGAATTTTCTCCTAGGATAAACGTCTTAGTTGGATTACTCTTTCTCCTAAGATACCAAAAAAAAGAGACCTAGTCTAATGAATTTTCTCATAGGATTGAAATCTTAATCTGATGAATCTTTCTCCTAAGATTAAAACCTAGTCTGATGTTGCTTTCAATAAACAATCCTGTTTTGGTGTCTCCACTCCCTAATCTCTTTTCCCCAAGGATACACAATCCTGCTTTTATTGCTTTCAATAAAGAAGTAGTTTAGAATTTTGTTACAATAACTCACGAAATTTCCTAGTGAAAATTGGGGCAGAAAAATTTTGTTCGTTTGCCTGTTTTGGTGTCTGAGCAGATTTTACCTCGAGGCACAGGGTTTGAGACGACCAAAGAGTGAGTCTCAATCCGGAATAAAGACAAAAGAAGAAAAAAAAGTAAACTCAAAATGTAGAAGTTGAAGAAAGATGCGGACTGCTCAATCCATGACTGAGGTCACAAGCTCTGCATGTCCCATCTTGATTTGAAAAAGCCGAAGAAGATTGAACCAACACCTGCAACTAACTAGCATCAAGATTCAAATCAGAGTCCGCATGAAGAATCAACCAAGACTCAAGATCAAGCTTCATAAGACTCATAGATATGAATCTTGTAACTCGTAGTTGATAGGCTTAGTTAGTTTTTTTTTCATTTTTTAATTTTGATGTAATAACGGGACTGCGGACCGGAACCTCGACGGAACGACACCTCGATCGGCTCTCCACCTCGGCATACTCCATCATCTTACTTATTTCTGAACTACATGTGGCTTGATTTCATTATAGCTAAGGATATGTAGGCAGCTCAAATATCAGGGCTCGGTCACATTCTCCTTTCTCTAAGTTTTTGGTCTCTTTAAATAAGAGTCAGGTCAAAGACATGTCTAGTCGTTCTTTGTCTGAAAACTCTTCGCGTTTCCAGTCAAAGAGGGGCAGCTGTAGACATGTGATTTTTTACCCTCCCCAAGATTTTTCATATTTTAGCACATAAATATTTAATTTATGCCTAATATAGCTATTTCAACTAATTTTTACTTTTTTACTTTATTTTATTACAAGAAAAATAAAAAGTTACAAAAATAATTCCATTAATGTTTTGTAGTTATTTTTAATCTTGAAAAAATTATACAAAAAATAGTTTGTTTTAACGGTCAGTCTTATTTTAATAGTTATTTTACTTAAGTAGGATTAATTAACAAATGATATTGTATTTTTAGTCTCGTTCGCGGGGAAAGAATAAATTCGGGCTTAAACGACCCATTTTAGGCCTAATTTTCGGACCTAGTTCATAATTCCAAGCCCATAGTTCCTAAGCCCATACTCCTAACCTAATTTCTACCTCTATATAATAGTACCTAATTCCTAAATAAGAGCCTATACCTAAAATAGACCTACACCGTAAGACCTAGAAAAAAAAAAGATAAAAATCGGACCCCTATCAAACGGCGCTGCTGGTTTTCTTCTTCAACAGAGAATTAGCTCCCTTCAAAAATTGAACACAAGCAACACCCTACCCTTGGCTAATTCTTCTATTCTTCTTCATTTTTCCCTGGAAAACACAACAGATCTTTAGATCCCTTGAAGCTTGAGCGCGCAGGACCCCAAAGAAGAACACCCATGTTCTTCGACAACACCAAGATGCCTGAATCCCAACCTTGCGTCGTCTTTCACCAGTTCTAAGCACCATTCTGCCTCCTTCTTCTTCATTTTTTGATCAACAAGGAAAAAGGAAGCAGACCCTTCTCTTACTCTTAAAAAACAACAACGAAAATCTAGCAAAAACACCAACAAAATCGAGCCAAAAACCCAGCATAACAGCTCGTTCTCTCCCAATTTCCCTTACTGTTGAGGTCGATTTTTTGGCGAGCCAAAACATATTGTAGCTAGGTCTGTTTGTTGTTGAAGCTTCTGATGTGACTCGTTTGGCTTTTACTCAAGGTTGGTATTGTAATTTTGCATTCTAGGTATTTCTTTTCATTTCTCACTTAGTGTGTGCTAAAAATTATTATATATATGCTGAAATTCCATGGAAATGCTGGCTACTTAATGTTTGTTGATTACTTATTTAATCTAATTTATTGTGACATTATATGAATCGATATGTATGATTCTCATGTGTCTAATGCAAATTCACATTCTGTTGGGTTTCATTAGATATATGTTGTTCGTTCTGGGGGATTTGTACAATTTGTAGTTATGTGTTTGTTACACTGGTTTGGTGCAAGCATTTATAGAAACAAAGTATATTGCCGGCTTTGATGAAAAAATTTATTTTTATAAAGTATATTTCTAGCTTCTGATTTCTTGGGCTGTTAGAAAATACTGGTTCTGTAGCTTTGGAGAGACTAAGCGGCAGGAAGACTTTGAACGTTTTCCTTCTTTGTTTCTAATGACTGACTTCATTGAAATGGGTATGGGCCTTTTCTAAGATTGCTTTTAAAATTGAGCTGTAGAGATAAATTTGGGTAAAGGAAAATTAAAAGATTGTGAAAATGTTGGTTTATGTTTAGTTAACAATGGCATGCTGAAAATGTTGGTTTATGTTTAGTCAACAATGGCATGCCAATTGGAAGAGTTGGTGGAAAGAGTTGGTGTGGATGCTAGGAGGAAGCTTCCTCCTTTGATGTCACCCATGACATCAAGAGGAGGTAGTTTGATGTCAGCAATGACATCAAGAGGAGGTCTTTACCTCTATAAATAGATGCACTCCTTCACTTGTAGAAATCATCCCAAAATAATACAATACATTGTAGTGAGTAGAGAGTTAAGAGAGAAATTCTCTTAAGTGTAATTGGGAAATCTCCCCTTCCTTTGTTAATATTAAAAGGACAATTGTTCTCTGGTGGACGTAGGATTATTTTGATCCGAACCACGTTAAATCTTGTGTTCTTTCTTTTACGTTTCCGCTAACAATTGGTATCAGAGCGACAGGATCCTTTAACGATCCAAGGAGAAAGAACAAGCAAATATGAGTTCCATGAAGTTTGAAATTGATAGATTCAATGGACGCAACAACTTCAATATCTGGAAGATCCAGATGATGGCGTTACTGCGGAGGGAAGGTTCAATCCATGCTATTGACAGAAAGTATCCTACGGATATATCAGCTCCCGACAAGGAGAAGATTGAAGGGGATGCATTGAGTGCAATCCAACTATCCCTTGCACCTAACGTGCTTTGTGAAGTGAGTACGGGTACCGAAGAGACGGCCAAACAGTTGTGGGAAAAGCTAGAAGGGCTATACCAAGACCGATCAGTGACAACAAGAATGTTGTTACAACGGCGTCTTCACACATTTAAGATGGGGCCAGGTACTTCGTTACAAGATCATTTAGATGCGTTTAATAAACTTGTCATGGACTTACAGATTGCAGGAATTAAAAGGGAGGAGGAGACGCTTGCATGTGCTTTGCTATTTTCATTGACTTCAGGATATCGTGATATTGAGAATTCAATGATGTATAGCAAGGAGCCTATCAAGCTTGAGCAAGTGCGGCAGGCACTTAACTCTAGTGATGTGCGGAGGCACATTGAAGGAGATAGAGATGACCAGGCAAGTGGCCTCTTTGTAAGAGGCCGGACTAGCCAACAGGGAAAGACCAAATCAAAGCACAGATCAAAGTCTCGTGTGAACAAGAAGAATACAGAGTGTTGGGGTTGTGGCAAGAAGGGGCACTTTGAACGAGATTGCCCAATGTCAAAGTCCAAGGAAAAGGCGAGTGCATCTACAGTTGAACAGGTACATAATTTTGATAATGATTATGTACTAACAACATCGTGTAATAATAATAGTAGTTATGAAAACAAATGGGTGTTAGACTCTGCTTGTACTCTGCATATGACGTTCCGAAAAGACTGGTTTAGCAGCTACGAGAAAAGTGGAGGAACCGTAGTAATGGGCAATAATGCAACTTGTGCAATAGTTGGCATTGGCTCAGTTCGGGTTCGCTGCCATGATGGAATCGTGAGGACTATTACACAAGTCCGTCATGTTCCTGATCTGAAGAAGAATTTGATCTCCTTGGGTACTCTGGATGAACAAGGCTACAGGTACATGAGCGAAGCAGGAACTATGAAGGTGACTAAAGGTTCTTTAGTCATGCTGAAAGGCAAGCTGGAGAATGGCCTTTACACATTGGCCGGAAGCACCATTGTTGGCTCTGCAAATGCATCTACAGTGCAGTTATCTAATGATGACAAGGCAAGACTATGGCACATGAGACTGGGTCATATGAGCGCACGTGGACTGGAGATGTTGAGCAATCGTAAACTTTTGGAAGGTGAGAAGATCAGCACGCTTGACTTCTGTGAGCACTGCGTTCTAGGGAAGCAGAAGAAGGTCAGCTTCAGCACTGGCAAACACAAGACAAGAGGAGTGCTAGACTACATCCATTCAGATTTATGGGGTCCTTCTAAACTTCCATCGAAGGGCGGAAAGAGGTATCTTCTCATTTTTATTGATGATTTCTCACGAAAGGTTTGGGTGTATTTTTTGAAGGCAAAAAGTGATGCTTTTGAAGCATTTAAAGAGTGGAAGATTTTGATTGAAAATCAAATGGAGCGGAAAATCAAGTATCTTCGCACAGACAATGGCTTGGAGTTTTGCAATGAAGAGTATAATGAATTCTGCAAGGTTCATGGGATCTCAAGACATAGGACTGTCAGGCATACCCCACAGCAGAATGGAGTTGCCGAGAGAATGAACAGAACTCTTCTTGAAAAGGCTCGTTGTATGCTCCTACAAGCCAAAATGTCCAAAGTATTTTGGGCTGAAGCAGTTCACACTGCTGCTCATATTGTCAATCGATCTCCAGCATCGGCAATTGACTTTAAGACTCCGAATGAGGTATGGTCAGGTGAACCCTCTAACTATTCATACTTACGAGTATTTGGGTGTCCAGCTTATTATCACGTTAATGAAGGAAAGCTTGAACCAAGGGCTAAGAAGGCCATATTCGTAGGGTATGTGGATGGAGTAAAAGGGTACAAACTTTGGTGTTTGTCTTTACTCAAATTTATAGTTAGTAGAGATGTCACCTTCGATGAATCCTCTATACTTGATCCCCGTAAAGTTTCCGTGGAGTTTTCAGGAAACAAGAACAACGAGCAGGTGGAGCTTCCGGTGGAGCTTGCCAAGGAAAAGGATCAAGAGACTCAGGTTAAAGATGAGTCAGAAGATGTAGGCGTTGAAGAACTTGCTGTCAATGAACCATACACAATTGCGAAGGGGAGGGAGAAGAGGCAAACACGAGAACCGGAACGCCTTATAAATCAAGCAAACTTGATTGCATATGCGTTCGTAGCTGCACAAGAAGAGATTAAAGATCTGGAGCCCTCCTCGTATATTGAAGCAACTTCTTGCAAGGATGCCGCACAATGGCGGTTAGCCATGACTGAAGAGATGGAGTCTCTTCACAAGAATCAGACATGGGTCTTAGTGAAAAGACAAAAGGGGAAGAGGACAGTTGGATGCAAGTGGGTCTACCGAAAGAAAGAGGGAATTTCTGAAGTGGAAGATGTTAGGTTCAAGGCGAGATTGGTTGCAAAAGGTTTCAGCCAAAAGGAGGGAATTGACTACAATGAGATTTTCTCTCCGGTCGTGAAGCATAGCTCAATTCGCGTGCTACTAGCATTGGTTGCACAATTTGACTTGGAGCTTCAACAGCTTGATGTCAAAACTGCTTTCTTACACGGTGATCTAGAAGAGACAATCTATATGGATCAACCTGAAGGTTTCCTAGCTGAGGGAAAAGAAGATCACGTATGCCAACTAAAGAAGTCTTTGTATGGTTTGAAGCAATCCCCTAGACAGTGGTACAAGAGGTTTGATGCATTCATGACTACACATGAATTCTCAAGGAGTGCATTTGATAGTTGTGTGTATCACAAGAAGATGTCTGGTAACTCAATGATTTATTTACTGTTGTATGTTGATGATATGCTTATTGCTGCTAACAACATTACAGAGATAAATGCTTTGAAGAAACTATTGAGTAAGGAATTTGACATGAAGGATTTAGGAGCTGCAAAGAAAATCCTTGGTATGGAGATTTCAAGAGAAGACGATGTTGTACATCTTTCTCAGAAGAGGTATATTGAAAGGGTTCTCGAGAGATTCAATATGCAAACGTGCAAGCCTGTAAGTACACCATTAGCTCCTCATTTTAAACTTTCAGAGTCACAAATGCCTCAGTCCGAGGATGAGGTGGAGCATATGTCAAAGATTCCTTATGCCAGTGCAGTTGGTAGTATTATGTATGCTATGGTATGCACACGTCCAGATATTGCTCAATCTGTAAGTGTGGTAAGTAGATACATGTCCAACCCAGGAAAGAGGCATTGGGAAGCTGTCAAGTGGATATTGAGATATTTCAAAGGAGCTTCTGGTGTTGGTCTTACCTTTCGAAAAAGTGGTACAGGTATTTCAATTCTCGGTTATGTGGATTCTGACTATGCAGGAGATCTTGACAGAAGAAGGTCCACAACTGGATACATCTTTACCCTCGTTGGCAGTGCCGTCAGTTGGAAGTCGACTTTGCAGTCGATTGTCGCTTTGTCTACGACAGAAGCAGAATACATGGCAGCAGCGGAGGCGGTAAAGGAAGCTATCTGGTTGAAAAGTTTAGTAGCGGAATTGAGTTTGGTTCAGCTGGAATCAACTCTTAGATGTGATAGTCAGAGTGCTATTCATCTAATGAAAAATCAGAGATTTCATGAGCGCACTAAACACATTGATGTCAGATTTCATTTTATTCGAGATGTTATTGATGAGGGAACTATCAAGGTCGTGAAGGTTATCACAGATGATAATGCTGCAGACATGTTGACCAAGATAGTCCCGCTCGCTAAGTTTGCACACTGCAAGGACTTGGCGGGGGTGTGCATCAACTGATGCAACTCCGAAGAGAACAGTTGCTAGGTGGAGGTGGTATGTTCAACAATGGTTTGATTCTTCTTGTTTCTTACAACGGGGTTGCCCAGTAAGCTTAGAAGTTTTGGCCAGAGTTGTTCACACGCTCGAAACGCAAACCAAGGTGGAGATTGAAAATGTTGGTTTATGTTTAGTTAACAATGGCATGCTGAAAATGTTGGTTTATGTTTAGTCAACAATGGCATGCCAATTGGAAGAGTTGGTGGAAAGAGTTGGTGTGGATGCTAGGAGGAAGCTTCCTCCTTTGATGTCACCCATGACATCAAGAGGAGGTAGTTTGATGTCAGCAATGACATCAAGAGGAGGTCTTTACCTCTATAAATAGATGCACTCCTTCACTTGTAGAAATCATCCCAAAATAATACAATACATTGTAGTGAGTAGAGAGTTAAGAGAGAAATTCTCTTAAGTGTAATTGGGAAATCTCCCCTTCCTTTGTTAATATTAAAAGGACAATTGTTCTCTGGTGGACGTAGGATTATTTTGATCCGAACCACGTTAAATCTTGTGTTCTTTCTTTTACGTTTCCGCTAACAGATTGTATCTCTTTAAATATGAGGAGCATGTCACTACTCATGTCTTTGGATTGCCATGTTTAAGATGTGGATTAATTAAGTTTGGGCCTTGCTAATATGGTAGGTCATAGTGTGAATAAGAAGAATTTTAGCCAAACTTTAGGCATAATTTTGATTTGAAATTTTATTAAGTGGATTTAAAATCATTGGGGTTACTCATAAAAACTAGAGTGCATCACTGTCTTCCACAATAATTTCACGTTCTTAAAAATGCTTTGACACAATGTTAGACTGCAATTTTGCACGTATATAGATTCATATGATCTTGAATTTGTTTGTGTAACTTGTAAAATCAGGTTGCCACTCATTTTAAATTGTTCACTATTAGCTACAATTTTGGCATGGTGAAGCTGTATTGATTGTTAAGTTTACTTCTTCCATAACTCTTAAACCTTCACATTTGATCTCAAACTTAGAAATAATTAATTCATAAATATCATAGTTTGCTTTAGGCTCTATTAATAAACCATTGTGACTATGGGTACGGTTCCTGTGACATAGTTACGATGCCTAATTCCAAAATTCGGGTGTGCATTTCATGTAACCCGATTATAACAACTTCAAATAATAAAACCCTTTGAAATAAATTGAGGCGTGCCATGCCAAACAAAACCCTCCAAGTCCACGACCCTCATAAAACTAGTTAGTTTTTTTTAGAAAATTTAAGGTGTGCCATTGTCATTAAATAACCCATGGCCCTCATGCAATTAATTCAAACATTGCATAATCGGGGCGTTCCATCAATTAATTTTTCCATGGCCCTCGCAAACATTGTTTTTAATTTGAACCTTCGTAGTTGCTTTAGATGCGTTCTTTAAATTGATATTTTTTATTTACTTACTAAATTCGGGTATACATTTCATGTGACCCAATTTAATTCTCAACAATTTTAAATAGAACGTGTCGCGAACCGCGGGTGCATTTCATGTAGCGTGGTTCAAGGCATGTTTTAAATAACGTTGAATCTTCCTTAAAGCGGTTCAATCAATTAAAAGCAGTTTAAAAAGTTAAAAATACACAATAGGTTTAAAATATGTAGCAAATCAGATAATAAACCAATTATTAATAGTTTAAGCGATCGTGCTAGAACCACGAAATTCGGGAACGTCTAACACTTTTTCTCCGGTTAACAGAATTCCTTACTTAGAATTTCTGGGTCGCAGACTTTTAAAATAAAATAAAAATTTCCTCAATTTGGGATTTTAAAATAAACTGGTAACTTGGGACACCAAATAAACTATCCCAAATGGCGACTGAATATTTTAAATAAAATAATCCAATTTAGAATAATGTCACTTAAATTGAAAAAACTCCCTAATATGCCCTCGGGTGCAAAAAGGAGGTGTGACTCACATCGGTACTTAGTAAGTGTCAAGCCTAACTTCGGTCGGGTAGTGACGAGGAAGGCCAGGGCCCTATTGAGGTTAAATAAAATATAAGGTTCAACAGTGTAGTACAAAACAATATAAGTAAGTACAACAGTAAAAATAACACAGGATATAAAGGACAACAACAACTACTACAGAGGCAGAGTAAACACAGAAAGAGATACAGCTCAGCACAAAGATAACAATCGGGGATCTCCCAAGATATCGTCCTGTAGTCTCAAATATAAATATCTAGTGGATCTCCCGGGATACTTTCCCGTAGTCCAACTCATAATGCGAGGGGATCTCCCGGAATACCGATCCGTAGTCCCAAATGAAAATACTCAATACAGGGGGAATCTATCGGGTGCAGTCCCGTAGTTCCAATGTAAATGTGCAGGAAGATCTCCCGGAATACCGTTCCGTAGTCCCAAAGTAAACATATAGGGGGATCTCCCGAGCTATCGTCCTTTAGTCCCAAAGTAAACACACATCAACACCAAGAAGAGTACACATTTCAATTCAAGTTCCATATACCAAGGTAAAATAGGTATTTCTAACCTAGCATGCTGCACGTAATCCAAATAAGGCCAATTTCTAAACAATTTTCAACAACAAATTCAAACTAAATGATGAACAACAAAGAAACAACTAAAATTATTTTGATTGAACAATATTTTTTAACAACAAACAAACCTACTTTTAGATTCAATCAACAACAACAACAAACAAGTATATTCAGATTTCTAAATTCAATAATCATTTGAACTTAAAATTAAATCTAACAACATTACAACCAACAATTTCTATATTAAAACTAAACAAGATCATGAAACAAACTGAAGAAATAATCAAAAATGATAATCAACAAACAAGAAGATCAAACTTATACTAATTTCGGATTCAAGAACAATCAAACAAAGTATGGACATAAATGAAAAGATTCAACAACAATAACAAGCAAGTTTTATTCAAATTCGAATTAAACTCGAATTAAGCTTAAACAAAACAAATAAACATATTCAAATCACTAAACTTCAAATAATCAATTGATCTTTTTAAATTAAATCCAACAAAATACAACAAAGATACATGATTCAAACTAAATAAAAATAATAAAAACCAAAACATAAACTCACATTAAACCACTGAATTAAAAACGAACTTCAAACAAAATGAACATGAATTAAACAACAAAACATGACGGATCCAAATGATTAAACCAACATATTTCCATATTACAACTAAATTCTTTTAAACAAATAAAAACAAACCGAAGAAGAAACAACATTAAAATTAAACTAACAACATTAATTAAATTTCAATTTGAATCTAACAACATTAAAATTAAACTTACAATTTTCATATGAACAAACTGAAAAATTAACAAAACGACAAACACGAGCAAAACAAAAATCAAACATTTACCGATTTTAGATTCGAGAATATCAAAACAAAATGCGGACAAAAATGAAACTCAAACCCACTAACCGGATCGAAATGACGAAGAACTTGACCAACGACGAACTCGAACTGTGTATGGACTGTTTCGACAAACCCCGACCACAGCTCGAACAAACGAGATGGTTGAGTTTCGTTGTTGGACTGGACTGAAAGCGAATGGTTGAGTCTCGTCGTTGAGCCAAATGCTCGACGAGACGGTATGCAACATGAGACGTTTGGGCTGTTCGTTGTTCGTCGAAGATGTAGCAGAATGGATTCCGTTTGAACGTAACAGAAGATGAAGCTGAAGACGCGGCGACCAGCAGCTGCGTTTGCTGGGGTCGAGAAGAAGACGAAGCAATGGCGCACCAGCTGCTTGGCGGGCTGGAGGCAGCGGGAAGCAGAAGCAGTCGAGGCAGAAGCAGTAGCAACGGGACAGTAGGGTACTTGGTTGAAGACGATGACGATGGCAGTAAGGTGAAGCAGAAGCAGTCGAGGCAGCTCGACGGAAGCGAGCTCAATGGAGGAGAAAACGCAGCAGCAGCCATGGGTGTCGAGCTAGCTTCGAGCTTGACGAAGAAGATGAAGCAATGGCAGCGGGGTCGTTTGGTGTGGCTATGGAGGTTCGACGACTAGTGTGTGTGTGTGTTGAGGGTGTTGGTCGTGGGGATGAGGGGGTAGGGAAGCATCCATGGTTGCTTGGGGTGTTTGGGAGCCATGGTTGCTTGGGGAAAATGGAGAGGAAGAAAGAGGGGGGGCGAGTAGCTTTAGGTGTTAGGGTTTTTGGAGTGAAAAAATGAAAAAAATGGGAAGATAGGGGTGTTGGGTCTTTGGGGTTATGGACTGGGTCGACCGGTTTGAAATGGACGGGGTCGTAGGGAAGGTTGGGTATTTTTTGGGCTTGTGACTTGAATTTGAAGAAGAGCCCAATTCCGATTCTCTTTATATTTTTTGCTCTATTTTCTTCTACTTTCTAATTAATAAAACTAAAATTCTAAATTAAGTTATAAACTAAATTAACTTATCAAAAATACTAAATAATTCCCAATAACTATTATCGCACATTTAAATAGCAATTAACGATAAAATCGCACAATTTAGACGTTAAATGCTAAAAATGCAACGTACATTATTTTTTATGATTTTCTCATTTTTGTAAAACAAACTTAAATAAATACTAAATGAAAATGCGACATATTTTATATTTTTATTAATTTAAACAAATAAACATGCACAGACAAAAATACAAATAATTATACAAAAATACCACAAAAATTCAAAAATTGCACACCAAGGAAACATTGTTTTATTTTTGAATTTTTTGGGAGTAATTCTTTCATAGGGCAAAAATCACGTGCTTACAGCTGCCCCTCTTTGCCCGAAGACATGAAGGGTTTTCGTGCAAAGATAAAGTGAGCGATTTTTGCCCATCCGAGTACTCCGTGTGAAGCATTTTTTTTGAAAGATTTGACCGAACCTTTGCTTCAGAGGTTTCCTACATATCCTGGGCTAAAACAGGAATCAGGTCAATGTAGTTCGGGAAGTTTTGGTAGCTGGGACTACTATGAGACTGCAATGTTACTGTTGTTGCATGCTACTTTTACTGCTTGCTGACCTCCTTATTACACCATGCTTAAAAGAAAAATCAAGAAGTTAGGCTAGACTACGGATTACAAGATCTCTTCATTTGTTCTTGATGCCTTGCTTTCTTGTCGGCTTGCGTCGATTCAGGAGCTTCTTTCTTCCGAGAACTGACGGGGATGACACCGGTCTCTTGCTTTCCTGAATCACCAGTTTGCATCATTTTGTTCGGTCCGCTGGGGATATGGCTTCCTTCATTAAGCTTTGTTATGCTGGACATAATTTAATGTTCACAGGCTGCTTCTTTCAAGACGCGTTTTTTCTTCCTTTTGACTTATGCGCTTGAATTTGTGCTGGTACCTCTTGTTGCAACTTTCTGCTTTCCGGTGCTGGGGATTTTTATTATTTCTTGCTGGGGATTTTTGTTGTAACCTTCTGCCTTCCGGTGGGTTACTGATTTCAAGATCTACAGTATAAGACTGAAAAATATTCCTCTCGTTATACAGGTGGACGCCTGAATGCAAAAATATGAAATGTATTCCCTCGTTATACTGGTGGGCGACCTAGGACATGAAATGAAAACATAAATGTATGCCCGCATTATACTGGTGGGCGACCTAGGACATGAAATGAAAAATGTATGCCCGCATTATACTGGTGGGCGACCTAGAAATGAAAAAACAGAAATGTATTCCCGCATTATACTGGTGGGCGCCTAGAACATGAAATGAAAAACAGAAATGTATTCCCGCATTATACTGGTGGGCAACCTAGAAATGAAAAACTGAAATGTATGCCCGCATTATACTGGTGGGCGACCTAGAAACGAAAAACAGAAATGTATACCCACATTATACTGGTGGGCGACCTAGGACATGAAATGAAAAACAGAAATGTATTCCCACATTATACTGGTGGGCGCCTAAGACATGAAATGAAAACAGAAATGTATACCCGCATTATAATGGTGGGCGACCTAGGACATGAAATGAAAACAGAAATGTATACCCGCATTATACTGGTGGGCGACCTAGAACATGAAATGAAAGCAGAAATGTACACCCGCATTATACTGGTGGGCGAACTAGGACATGAAATGAAAAATAGAAATGTATTCCCGCATTATACTAGTGGACGCCTAGGACATGAAATGAAAACAGAAATGTATACCCTCATTATACTGGTGGGCGCCTAGGACATGAAATGAAAACGGAAATGTATTTCCGCATTATACTGGTGGGCGACCTAGAACATGACATGAGAAATGATATGCCCGCATTATACTGGTGGGCGACCTAAAACATGAAATGATAAGACAAAAAGGTATTCCTCTCGTTATTCAGGTGGGCGCCTGTCTTCAACAAACAATTTTAAAAAATAAAACGCCTTTCCTCTCTTCAGGCGGGCTCCTGACTTCAACAAACAACTCTGAAAATGAAATGTCATTCCTTTCTTTGGGCTGGCGAGATTTCAACAACTCTTTTTTAAAAAATAAAATAAAACGCCTTTCCTCTCTTCAGGCGGGCTCCTGACTTCAACAACTTTGAAAAATAAAACGCCTTTCCTCTCTTCAGGCGGGCTCCTGACTTCAACAACTTTTAAAAATAAAACGCCTTTCCTCTCTTCAGGCGGGCTCCTGACTTCAACAACTTTTAAAAATAAAATGCCTTTCCTCTCTTCAGGCGGGCTCCTGACTTCAATAACTTTGAAAATAAAATCCTATTCGAGGGCGGATGAACCTAAAATATCCTATTCGAGGGCGGATGAACCCAAAATATCCTATTCGAGGGCGGATGAACCCAAAATATCCTATTCGAGGGCGGATGAACCCAAAATATCCTATTCGAGGGCGGATGAACCCAACATATCCTATTCGAGGGCGGATGAACCCAAAATATCCTATTCGAGGGCGGATGAACCAAACATATCCTATTCGAGGGCGGATGAACCCAAAATATCCTATTCGAGGGCGGATGAACCCAATTTCTTCAACTTAAATGTAAAGACTGAAATGTATTCCAAATTCAAAACTTGAAATTTAAATTGCTATTCTACAGGTGGGCTCCTGACTTCTTCAACTTAAAATTTAACAACCTCTGTTCTACAGGCGGGCTCCTGACTTCAACAATTTCTTAAATTTTAACACCTCCATTCTCCATGCGGGCTCCTGACTTCTTCAACTTCTCAGATTTTAACACCTCCATTCTCCAGGCGGGCTCCTGACTTCTTCAACTTCTCAGATTTTAACACCTCCATTCTCCAGGCGGGCTCCTGACTTCAACTCTAATATTTTTTAAAAATAAATCAAGCTCCTTTCGAGCTTTGGAGAAAGATTTATCAGACTAAGATTTGATATCTCAGGAGAAAATTTCATCAGATTAGGACTTTTATCCTAGGAGGAAAATGTAAAGATCAAAGGTTTGAGAAACTTACATTTGTAATTCCTTCTTTTCTTTTCTTTTTCCCTTGCGCTGCTTTGTTCCTGTTTCAACTCTCAAGCAAAGAAAATTTTATCAGTTCTTAAAATGGTGGCCAATTTGTGGCCTTGCTGGGGATGATTTTCTCCTTTAAAAGCTCGTGTTGTCTTTCCCCGAGACTGTTGGAGATAACACGGATGGGGAATTATTTACTTACCTGTTGGGGAATAATATTATTGGGGAATCTCCTTTCTTCCCCTTTTCTCCAAAACTACCTCCTTCAAAACTTTTCTCTCTCAACATTGCTGGGGATAAAATGTTATCAGCCGGGGATAACGCTGTTGAGGATAACACTGCTGGGAGATTTTGATTCCTTCAAAACTAGTGCTTCACTCTTCTGAAGGCTGCTGGGAATGATATTGGCCTTTTGCTTTTTCCGAGCACAAGTTTCATCCTTTTGTTCTGTCCGCTGGGGAACAACTTCCTTTATTAAAACTTGTTATGCTGGGGGTAAAACTAGTTCAAAGACCACTTCCCTTGAGACTGATGCTATCTTTATTCTTCCCCGAATGAGTATCTGACTTCCAGAAAATTTTCTAAATGAAAGGAAAATTTTCTGCCCCAGTTTGACAATCTCCCTTGTGGCATGCCTTTCCGCCATCAATGCCATTTCCTTTTAAGATTTGACTGTGGTGGTTGGTTGTGATACTCCTACTGGGGATGACTTTTCCCTTTCTCCTTCCCTACTTTGCGTTCCAAAAACTTGCTGGGGACGATATTATTTGCTGGGAATGATCCCTTTCTGTTGGGGATATCCCTCTTCTTTTGTGGCATAGTTCGGAAACTGTCATTTTCCCGACCTTTTAGTCTCGTATGAATCTCCCAAATTATGCCCATTGCTCTTCTTGATTTGTCCACAGGCCTTGGCCTTGAGGTTTATAACCTTTGATTTCGGCAAGGGTATCCCTCTTGACACTCGTCAATCCTTTTGTCAATTCCCTTTTGCTGGAGATATCTTTCTTGACACTGGCCTCGCGATTGTTCCTTGCTGACTATACCACTTGGATGTACTAGTCAGATCTCATCTTGCATAATGGAAAAGCTGATGGCAGATTTTGAAGTCATTTCTCACTTGTTCTGAGCAAACAGACTCTACTGGGGAATTTTTCTATGAAAGGAGAAAGATAAAAAGGAACAGAATAAAAGACAAAGGAAAAATATGACTCCTTAACAAAAGAAACTATAAATAAAAACCTATCAAACGCAGATATCGACTCTAATGGTCATGACATGCACACGTGGCCTATCCTCCGCCGTCAATCGTCTTTCAAGATCTTCATTTGGCGATTCGCCATCTGATTCTCAATCTTATTCGACTTGTAGTGCCCGAAGGGTTTTCACTATCAAGCCTCTCTCACTTTGGTTTTTCTCTCAGCTTTCATCGCCTTATGGTGCCCGCGAAGGTTTTCACCGATAAGACTCTCTCATTTGTATCACTTTCCAGCTGGGGATTTGGAGTGTTGCCGATATGACTCTTTCTGCTGGGGAACAGACTGTTATGTACACCGGTAAGACTCTCCTTTGTCTGACTTGACATCTTTTGAAGACTGATCAGAAGGTCTTTCTTTGGACCGTAATGTGGGTTTTTGGATAGGGCTAGAAAGAAAGGGTATTAAAGGCTCAAAAACAAATCAATTTGAGGTTCAAAATTACAACTTTCGGAACCATATTTGTTTACAACAAGCGCAACCCTTGCCCCAGTTTCTTGCTTGGGGATATTTATTTTTGTTATACTATGTTACACTATGCACACTATGACCATTATGGTCATTATGCACCCTATGACCGAGCCGTGAAGCGCCTAAGTATCCTCTTTGAGGAATCAAGTCAAACGTAGTTCCCAATTCCTCTGTTTTCTTCTGACTTTCTTTTGTTTTTTTTTTGTTATCATTTTTCGTTTCTTCTTTTTTTTCATTTTTCTTTTGTCGTTTTGTTGATTTTTTTTTGTGTTTTTTTTTCTTTTCTTATCTTTTTATGTTTGTGTTTCTACTCTTTGTTACTGATTCCGAAAGAGGGGTATGAAAGAAAAAAATAAACAAGGCTCAAAAGGGGTAACGAAGGATAACGTGTTTAGGTAGCAGAACGAAATGCCTTCGTCATTCCAGTCTTCAAAACATGCCAAGTGCAAACAACACAATTGAACATAGATTTATAGTCTCTTCTGATGGTGCTGGACTTGACAATTATATTCAACATTTGCTTTTCATTTGTCATTTCTAAAGCACCGTTGGGCGACACTCTCACTCTCATTATCATGAACGACCCTCATGTCAATTTGGCGAATCTTGCTTTTAAACGATTTTCTTTGTGTTTTACTTGCCCTAGTTCCACATGACTCGAGCTCCGAATAATCTCAACCGTCCTTATTTCCTTTAAATGTTCTGATCACCTTTCCAGGGTTTTATGATTAACTTTTAAGATTAGGCCCAAACTGTGTGCGCATGTCATGTCACTATAATCGGCGTTGAATAAAAATGATAAAAGGACTAAACAAAAAGATGACTGGAAATAATAAAAGACCGGATTTGCTTTAGACTACGGTGGAATGGTTTGAATAACAAGACAAACAAAACAAACCAGAATAAAATCCTAAAACAAACTGGACAAAACTTAAACAAACCGCTATGACTAAATGGAAAGATAAGAAAGTTTGACACAAGACAATATCCGAATTACAACCCTAAGAATAATCCGGACAACAGAAATGACAACAAAATAAGCCACCAAAAGCTTCTCTCTTGCTAACCAAGGAACGGAGCGTCCGACCATTTTATCAAAACTGGCATCTCAGCCACTGAGCTTTACATCAGTATTGCCCAGACCATTGCCAACTTCAATATCATCAACCTTAGTCAACAAGTCCCAATAGGATTCGAGTGATTCTGTTATCAGGCCTGATCCCCGCAAAGTGTGCTTCTGGGTCTTCTATTTCCGGCTTACCACAAACCAACCACCTTAACTTTCTTTGTGATTCAAAGCAAAGCAGGTTAGAGTGGACTGAGTCGGTCCTCATTATTAACAACATTTTTTCCCCTTCTTTTTTTTTTCGATTTTTTTTCATCTTTTTTTATTTTTCATTTTTTTTGTGTGGTCGAATCTTATGTAGATTGCCTACGTATCATGACCCCGCATGAATCAGACCTTGCGTAGTTCGGACCAATAAAAGATAAATAATAATAAAATATATTTTTTTTGTTTGGAATTTTCAATTTTCATATTAAAACAAACTGAGTTTCAAAGGTTTGAAGATGACCTACAAACTCGAAAATCAAACAACCCACATATTCTAATTAAAAGATTTACAAATGGCCAGTTTCTTTCCCCGTTTGACAAAGGTAACCAAACGGTTATTTTTCAAATGTGGCCCCTTCCCAATTTCATATGAATTTTGAGGCCGGGGAGGATTATTTTATGACACTTTACAAACTTGCCCATTCTTTTACGAAAATAGCCTTTCGACAACTGAAAGATACTCTGAGGCTATTTCGGCAAGAACGGTTTAAGACGCGACCGAAGCTGACTTGGCTTATTTTTGACTAAAAATCCAAACGGTGTTCACCTGACCGCTGACTCTTTGTTTTTTTTTTCAAATTACAATGAAAACGTGGTGTTGCAAACACGGCTCTTCAGCGCCTCGAGGACGAAGATTTTTAAGGCTGTGTGGGTCAACTGGACCAAAATCCTAAAAAAAATGACCCAAGGTGGCTGTTTATACAAAGTCAGCCTTCCGGCGTCCCTTTCGGGAACATTCGGCTATTTTTGACAAAAACAACATCACCCGACTTATTTATGACTCTTTTTATAATTTTTTCAAAAATAGAAAACTCAATATTGCAAACACGACCTTTCAACGCCTCGGGGACGAAGATTTTTAAGGATGTGTGGGTCCACTGGACCAAATCTTAACATGACCCAAAAGGTGGCTACTTATGCAAAGTCAGCCTTCCGGCGTCCCTTTCGGGAACATTCGGTTATGTCTTGACAAAACATCGTCACCTGACTTCTTTATGATGAAATTATAATTTGACATATATTATTTATTTTTTTTGCTATTTTTTTGCAAAAGGGGAGATTGGACATCACCCAACTTATTATAATTTTGACATGTTTTTTTGTTTATTTATTTGTTTTTGGTTATTTTAGCAAAATGGGAGTTGGACCTGATGAGGGTTGCCTGCGTATCTCACATCCGGTGAGAATCAAACCGGCGTAGTTCGCATCAGAAATAAAGCAAATAAGCTAACTCCTTTTTTTTTTCGAAAAAATACTTACAAAGAAGAGAGAAAATATTCCTGGATTTTGATTTTTGTTGTTGTTTTTATATATATATATATATATATATATATATATTTTGTTTTTGAAAAAAAACGACGGCTAAAAAAAATATATAATTATTTTTTTAACTTCTTTTCCCTTTTTTTTTTTTGGAAAGTTCAAAAAATCTTCTAAAGAAAAAAGGAAATATTTTTGGACTATTACTGTGGATTTCTGAAAGAAATACTACAAAAGAAAAGAAAAAATATTTTTGAATTTTGAATTTTCTTTTGAACTTTTAAACAAATATTTTGAATTTTGAGAGAGATTAAAAAGAAATATTTTTTGTATTTTTTTTTTAATTTGAGGTCTAAAAGACTGAGTAATCAAAAATATTTTTTTTTTGATTTTTGGAATATGGTGGGCCGGAACCGAAGAGTTTTGCCTACGTATCTCACATCCGGTGAGAATCAGACCGCGTAGTTCGGGCAATTAACTTAACTATTTTTTTTTCATTCATTTTTGGCAGCAAGTATCAAAACCACTTTCAAAGCACGACTCTTTTCCTTTTCGATTTTGGGCATTTTCATAAATAAAAAAAACTATTTTAAAAATAAGACCCACTTTTTTTCATTTTTATTTTCCATGGCAAGACAAACTATTTTCCTTTTCTATTTTTGAAAACAAGACAGAACAACGACTCTTTTTTTTTCTATTTTTCTCTTGATTTTAATAAAACAAACTAGTAAGACATTTTTTTTTATTTTCTCAAAATTTCGGCAGAGTTTTGACAGTATCTGGGCATTGGTTTTTTTCAAAAATAAACAATCAATTCCCTAACCGCTATTTCCTTTTTTTCAATTTCACAATATTCATAATATTCAAACACCGGTCAGCATGCGGGCACGAGACAAATAAATGCACGGAAAACAAATAGGATGCATCAGGATGGCCTTTTCATATCAGGTTGCTAGTCCTAGACGGACCCAACCCCTGTGTTGAGTCCCCTAAGTCAAATGCAACGTGATGCAAATAAGCGTTCCTACTAGGGATCCGGCATGAAGTCACGTTATTCTATATTCAAAACCTGGGTCAGTGTACTAGACTGTGTACCCGAGCGGACAACTCGAGTCGAGGAGGGGGCAACTTACCGGGAACCAAAAGGCCATCCGGCTTCGTAACTTGTCCGACCTCTTTCTTATTTCAGGGTATAACACTAACAGAATAGGGAGTCTCAACCAGTAAGCACATCCCCGGAGGTGAAGAGAGAAGGGTTCGGCACAGTTTATATATACAGTCAAATAATATCAAAGCGGTAAAAGCAGCATTTAGCACATTAGGCTCAAACATGTAAAAATCAGATAAAGCCAAATATAACAATTTATCTAAGCTCGAATTTCTAACCCTGAACCAGTGGTTCTGGGTAAATAAATCCCCAGCAGAGTCGCCAAAGCTGTCACACCTCCTTTTTCCTCCCCCGCGAGGGTACAGGGAGTTTTTTTCCAATTAAAGGACAATCGAAATGAGATTTGTTTGTTTATTTCAGAGTCGCCACTTGAGAGATTTAGGGTGTCCCAAGTCACCGATTTTAATCCCGAATCGAGGAAAAGAATGACTCTGTATTACAGTCCGCGAACCAGAAATCCGGATAAGGAATTATGTTAACCCGGGAGAAGGTGTTAGGCATTCCCGAGTTCTGTGGTTCTAGCACGGTTGCTCAACTATTATATTCGGCTTGATTATCTGATATAATACATATTATAAACTTATGTGCAAATTTTATCTTTTAGCAGCTTTTATTATTTTTATTTATTGTTATTATTTTACGGTGAATTGCAACATTGTGAAAACGTATTTCAAACCACGTCACAATCAATGCACCCGTGGTTATCGACACCTTTTGACTCCGTTGAGATTTGGATTTGGGTTACATAAATGCACACCCATATTTAAGAAAATAATTTGTTAAAGACGCGCCTAGAGCGACTGGCGTATTGTTGTTTTGGGAAAGGCCGTAATATTTCACTAGATGGCCAACTTCGATGTTCTAAATAATTAATACATACATTTGCGAGGGCCCCGCAATTTATACATTTTACTAGGCGAGGCTCATCTCATTTATTTTAAATGGACAAATCTTAAAGCGACTACATTTTTCTATTAAAATTAGTCTCTAAAATAAAGAAAGAAAATCCTAATTAATTACGAGCTTTTTTTATTTTTATTTTAAGAAAGCATGGCATACTAATTGCTAGATTAATACAAATATTAATGAAAAGGAATTTCACTTAAAATTTTCGAAATTATAAATAAAATACAAATTCGACAACTAATATTCAAAAGAATCAAATATAACTAAATTAAAACTCGCATTGTTATAAAAAAAACTATTGAGATTAATTATTCACAACCATTTGAAACTAGATTTAACCATAATTACTAAAGCTTATTTAGAAAATTTATTAAACTTAAACGTTCTTCTAATCTTGTTTGAACTCAAATCATGCCTTAATGCCTAATTCACGAAATTCATTTTAAATTAATGCCTTAGCTAAACTTAGCTACTTGTTCACGATTAACCTACTGTTGATAATCTTAAAACCTTCATAACTAGTGAATTAACCCATTTTGCCAAACATATTCATTAAATACTAACTTATGTTATTTTCTCTTATTTCAATTATTATTCAGTAATACATGAAATAACCTAAATACAGTCAATAAAAGGAACAAAGAAAAAGCAAAATTAAAACTTCAAAATTCCATTCTTCATATGTATTCATGCTTCCACATTATTAGCTTGCAATAGCTAGTATTACAGTCGTGTACCTGATATTGGAAGCAAAAGAAAAGGGAGATCAGCAGAAATTCGGTGGCATACAACAACAGCAACACCCAGCAACCAGCAATGAGAAACCAGCGAAGGATTTTAAAACTCAAGATAAAAATCCAGAAACACCAACAACAATCAACGGACAGAAGCCAAGGGAATCTTTTCAGATTTGAAAGACTAATTAATGTTCAACCCTTAATTTCTAAATCCGTATATCAGAATATTTAAATTGTATATCAGGTGTATACTATTCTTTTCTTGAATTTCCAGAATGTTTTTCTTTTTATTTTTGGAGTCTTAGTATTTCGGAATTTTTCTCTCTCTTAAAATTCAACTCCTTTTTTTCTCTCTCTTCCTTTTTTTTTCTGTCTCCTCTTTTTTCTGTCCTCCCAAAAATCTGATCAAGTCCCCCCATTTATTACCATATTTCAGCATTTTTAAACATAAAATCCACTATCTTCCCACTCATCCCCTTTTAATCCCACTACCTAATATTTTGTCCCCCACTACATTAAACAAATATATCAACTCCACCCCATTACATCTTGTCCCCCATGCTTAACATAAAAAATTATATTATTCCCCCACTAATTTATGTCTTGTCCCCCATTATATTAAACAATTGTTTAAATGTTTAATTCCAAAAATACCCCTCAGACCTTACTGAAATTACCAATTTACCCCTGAACGTACTACAAATTACCAAACTACCCCCATTAGCTATAACCAATTCACCTAATCAATTTCAACCAAAATACAACAAATATGACCAATTTCTAAACAATTTTCAACAACAAATTCAAACTAAATGATGAACAACAAAGAAACAACTAAAATTATTTTGATTGAACAATATTTTTTAACAACAAACAAACCTACTTTCAGATTCAACAACAACAACAACAAACAAGTATATTCAGATTTCTAAATTCAATAATCATTTGAACTTAAAATTAAATCTAACAACATTACAACCAACAATTTCTATATTAAAACTAAACAAGATCATGAAACAAACTGAAGAAATAATCAAAAATGATAATCAACAAACAAGAAGATCAAACTTATACTAATTTCGGATTCAAGAACAATCAAACAAAGTATGGACATAAATGAAAAGATTCAACAACAATAACAAGCAAGTTTTATTCAAATTCGAATTAAACTCGAATTAAGCTTAAACAAAACAAATAAACATATTCAAATCACTAAACTTCAAATAATCAATTGATCTTTTTAAATTAAATCCAACAAAATTATAACAAAGATACATTGAATCAAAAAATTAAAAACCAAAACATAACTTCAAACTCACATTAAACCACTGAATTAAAAACGAACTTCAAACAAAATGAACATGAATTAAACAACAAAACATGACGGATCCAAATGATTAAACCAACATATTTCCATATTACAACTAAATTCTTTTAAACAAATAAAAACAAACCGAAGAAGAAACAACATTAAAATTAAACTAACAACATTAATTAAATTTCAATTTGAATCTAACAACATTAAAATTAAACTAACAATTTTCATATGAACAAACTGAAAAATTAACAAAACGACAAACACGAGCAAAACAAAAATCAAACATTTACCGATTTTAGATTCGAGAATATCAAAACAAAATGCGGACAAAAATGAAACTCAAACCCACTAACCGGATCGAAATGACGAAGAACTTGACCAACGATGAACTCGAACTGTGTATGGACTGTTTCGACAAACCCCGACCACAGCTCGAACAAACGAGATGGTTGAGTTTCGTTGTTGGACTGGACTGAAAGCGGATGGTTGAGTCTCGTCGTTGAGCCAAATGCTCGACGAGACGGTATGCAACATGAGACATTTGGGCTGTTCGTTGTTCGTCGAAGATGTAGCAGAATGGATTCCGTTTGAACGTAACAGAAGATGAAGCTGAAGACGCGGCGACCAGCAGCTGCGTTTGCTGGGGTCGAGAAGAAGACGAAGCAGTGGCGCACCAGCTGCTTGGCGGGCTGGAGGCAGCGGGAAGCAGAAGCAGTCGAGGCAGAAGCAGTAGCAACGGGACAGTAGGGTACTTGGTTGAAGACGATGACGATGGCAGTGAGGTGAAGCAGAAGCAGTCGAGGCAGCTCAACGGAAGCGAGGTCAATGGAGGAGAAAACGCAGCAGCAGCCATGGGTGTCGAGCAAGCTTCGAGCTTGACGAAGAAGATGAAGCAATGGCAGCGGGGTCGTTTGGTGTGGCTATGGAGGTTCGACGACTAGTGTGTGTGTGTGTTGAGGGTGTTGGTCGTGGGGATGAGGGGGTAGGGAAGCATCCATGGTTGCTTGGGGTGTTTGGGAGCCATGGTTGTTTGGGGAAAATGGAGAGGAAGAAAGGGGGGGGCGGGTAGCTTTAGGTGTTAGGGTTTTTGGAGTGAAAAAATGAAAAAATGGGAAGATAGGGGTGTTGGGTCTTTGGGGTTATGGACTGGGTCGACCCGGTTTGAAATGGACCGGGTCGTAGGGAAGGTTGGGTATTTTATGGGCTTGTGGCTTGAATTTGAAGAAGAGCCCAATTCCGATTCTCTTTATATTTTTTGCTCTATTTTCTTCTACTTTCTAATTAATAAATCTAAAATTCTAAATTAAGTTATAAACTAAATTAACTTATCAAAAATACTAAATAATTCCCAATAACTATTATCGCACATTTAAATAGCAATTAACGATAAAATCGCACAATTTAGACGTTAAATGCTAAAAATGCAACGTACATTATTTTTTATGATTTTCTCATTTTTGTAAAACAAACTTAAATAAATACTAAATGAAAATGCGACATATTTTATATTTTTATTAATTTAAACAAATAAACATGCACAGACAAAAATACAAATAATTATACAAAAATACCACAAAAATTCAAAAATTGCACACCAAGGAAAAATCGTTTTATTTTTGAATTTTTTGGGAGTAATTCTTTCATAGGGCAAAAATCACGTGCTTACAATTACTTAATGAAAACCAGATTTTCAACAATTAGCACAAGTACGTACTCGTCACGTCACGTACAAGGCATTTCAATTATCAATAATACGAAATCCTAAGGGGAGTTTCCCCCACACAATGTTAGGCAAGCCACTTACCTCGAACCGCCTCAAAATCAACCCGAAATCGCATTCTTGCCACGAGTACTCGACTTCAAATGGCCCAAATCTATTCAATTCAATTGCATAATATAAATAATACTTCAAGTAACAGATTCTACAAATAAATTCTAAGCTAATATGTGAAATTAGGTAAAACGACCAAAACACCCCTCAGGCTCATGCCTAGGAATTGGGTAAAATTTACATTTTTATAATCCTCACACTCTCACGAGTTCAGTCATACCAAAGGTACCAAAATCGGACCTCAAATGGTCCCTCAAATCATCACTCAAAGCTCTCTAATTAATCAAGCCCTAACCCCCAATTTGCCACTGATTTTCCTTAAATTTTCATGCTTACAATAATAAAAATCACCTCAATAACGAGTTTAAGGACCAAAGACCTTACCCCAATGAATTCCTCTGAAAATTTCCCTTGAAAATGCTCCCCAAAGCTTCTTCCGTTTGAAAAGAGGTGAAAAATAACTCAAATTCGTGAAGGCAACTATTTATATGTTCTACCCAGCGAATCCGCTTCTGCGGTCATGGGACCGCACCTACGGTCCCGCTTTTGCTGAATAAAAGTCGCATTTGCGACAATTCACTAAAGTCTAGCTTTCGCACCTGCGGTTTCCCATACGCAGATGAGGTACCGCTTCTGCGGCTCCTGTTGGCTCTGCCCTTTCCGCTTCTGCAATGATACCACCGCTTCTGCGGCTATGCACCTGTGGGGCCCAACTGTAGGTGTGGTTATGACTGAAGATCAGCCGCTGAAGTTGCTCAAACAAACTCCCAATTCTTCTGACAATCTTCCGAAATCATCCCGAGGCCCCCGGGACCTCAACCAAAAGCACAACCAAGACATATACCACTATCCAAACTTATGCCAATCCTTAAAACACTTAAAACAACATCAAAATATTGAATCAACCACAGATTCAAGCCTAAGAATTCCGAAAACTCTCAATTTATTCTTTCGATCAAAAAGTCTATCAAACCTCGTCCGAATGATCTAAAATTTCACACACACGTCACATTTAACACTATGGAGCTACTCCAACTTCCGGAATCCCATTCCGACCCTTAGATCAAAATCTCACTATCGAACCGAAAACTTCCAAAAACTCAACTTTCGGCATTTCAAGCCTAAATTAGCTACAGACCTCCAAAACACAATCCTATCACGCCTCTAAGCCCGAAATCACCAAACGAAACTAAGGGATACTGTTCCGACTACGACCCAAATTCTTCAACTTAAACTCTCATTTAGGGACTAAGTGTCCCAAAACTCTCCGAAACTCCAATTAAATCCTCTCGGTAACTCATAATAGCAGAAACAAACATGGAGAATGCAGTTAATAGGGGATCGGGGCGTAAATTCTTAAAACGACCGGCCGGGTCGTTACATTGCACATCTTGTCAATCACAACATAATAAGTTCACTATTTAATGGTTATAAATTCTACTCATGATACAAGAATTTTGTTTCATTTGATCTAGAGATTATTAAATTCAATTGAGATTCACCCTACTAATTTATTACTAATTGATTTAGCAATTATTTGCTCAAACAATAGTGCGCACCAACTTCTAATATTCACAAAATATAGTTAAGTAGTTGTGCCAAAAATATATTTTGATATAACCGGCTCTCTCTTAATGATTTTTAAAAATTGATCAAACGATTACATATCCAAAAAAATAACTCTTTCTGCTATGGATTTCTAGATCACATCATAGAAGGTAAATATACTGCTAAAGAAATTTAATTGACCAGAATTTTCTGGAGTAAGTGTGTAAAAATAATGAAAATTATAAATAAAATCGATAACGATTTGAATGTAAAGGTAAAACCATAAATAAGAGCTTAAGTATTGGAAAGTTCACCGTAGTCGGAACAGTATGAAGATGCCTCAGAATAAAAATCTAATGGTTCCGTTAGCTCCTTTGGGTGATTTTGGGGTTAGGAACGTGTTCGGATTGTGGTTTGGAGGTCCGTAGCCAATTTAGGCTTGAAATGCCGAAGGTTGAATTTTTGAAATTTCCGGTTCGATAGCGAGATTTTTATCCGAGGGTCGGAATGGAATTCCGAAAGTTGCAGTAGTTCCGTGGTGTCATTTTGGATGTATGTGCAAAATTTCAGGTCATTCGTACGTGGTTTGGTTGGTTTTTTTATCAAAAGCGGAATTCGGAAGATTTTAGAAACTTAGGCTTACATCCGATGTGTTTTGGTTGTTTTGATGTTTTTTGAGGTGTTTTGAAGATTGGTATAAGTTTGAATAAGGTTTTAGGATATGTTGATGCCTTTGTTTGAGGTCCCGGGGGCCTCGGGGTGATTTCGGATGGTTAACGAGAAAATTTAGAAAATGTTGCTACTGCTGTATTTTTTGCTGCTCCTGGTATTTTCGCATTTGCGGTTTGGGGACCGCAGATGCGGCGCCGCAGAAATGGCTAAGGGACTGCAGAAGCGGATTTTGGCCTTTCCTTCAGGTTCCACAGATGCGAAAATGACACCATAGAAGCGGTGTCGCATCTACGAAAATGTAATTGCAGATGCGGTTTATGGTATTTAAATGAAAGTCGTAGATGCGATGAAGTTTCCGCAGAAGCGGGACTGCAGATGCAGTCCCAGGGTCGCAAATGCAGAAATTGCTGGGCAGAACATATAAATAGTTGCTTTCGCGAATTTGAGCTACTCTTTCACCATTTCATCCGGGTTTGAAGCTATTGAGAGAGATTTTTGAGGATAATCAAGGGGAATCACTTGGAGGTAACATCCTTGACTTCATAACTCGTTTTTAAGTGATTAAAGACCTAATTAGTGGTGGGAAATTGGGGAAAAATGGTTAATTAGGGCTTGAGTTTAAGAGGCCTTTAAATGAGGATTTAAGGGGCCATTTGGACTCCGATTTCAGTGTTCTTGTTTTGTATAGACTCATGAGAGTACGAGGTTTCCGAAAATGTAAATTTCACCCAATTTCGAGATGTGGGTCCGAGGGGCATTTTGGTCATTTTACATAATTTCACGTATTAGCTTAGACTTTAATTGTAGAATCAGTTACTTGAAGTGTTATTTACATTATGCAATTGAATTGAATAGATTTGGGCCATTTGGAGTCGAGTACTCGTGGCAAAAGCATGGTTTCGGGTTGACTTTAAGCCGGTTCGAGGTAAGTGGCTTGTCTAACCTTGTGTGGGGGACCTTCCCTTTAGGATATGATATATTTGATAATTGAAATACCTTGTACGTAAGGTGACGAGCGCGTACTTGAGCTAATTGTTGAAAATCCGGTTTTTCCTTAAGTATTTCAATTGAGTTCTTTTTCCTGTTTTATTCTACTTGTAAATTTAGCATGTTGCTAGTTTAGAAAAACACGTTTAGTTGACTTAATTGCCTATTTGCTTAAACTGCCTTAATTGCATTACGTGAAACATGTTAGGCTAGAATTAACTGCTTACTTGGTATGAAATTTAGCTTAATTCAGGTGCGGGATACCAAGAGATCCCTAGCACATATATTGAGGATACCAAGAGATCATCGGGATACCAAGAGATCCCTAGCCTATATTGAGGATACCAAGAGATCCTCGGGATACTAAGAGATCCCTAACATATATTGAGGATACCAAGAGATCATCGGGATACCAAGAGATCCCTAACATATATTGAGGATACCAACAGATCCTCACGATACCAAGAGATCCCCGGTTATCATCCTTGTTATGAGTGGTACTTCCTTGTGGTTTGCCTTCATCTCTGTTTCCGTTATTGTACTCTTATTATCCTGTGTAGATTCTTACTGTAGATTCTCAATTGTACAACTTATCTTATCTTGTCATCTTTATATTTATTAAATCTCAGTAGGCCCCTGAACTTCCCCGTCACTACCAAACCGAGGTTAGGCTTGGTACTTACTGAGTACCGCTGTGGTGTACTCATGCCCCTTCTGCGCATGTTTTTCATGTGCAGATCCAGGTACTTCTACTCAGACCTACCATCCTTGAGGGAGGCGACTACTTAGAGACTTTGAGGTACATCTGCCGCGTCCGCAGACCGAGGAGTCCCTTTCTATTCCTGCCTTTTAGTATTTAGCCCTTCTGTATGTTCTGTTCTTATTAGACAAATTCCGGAGTTAGAGCTATGTAGTATTTCCTTTTCTTAGCTTGTGATTTGTGGGTTTTTGGGTATTGAATTTATGTATTGGTATTGAGAGTTAAACATGGTGTAAGCCGAGCGGCACATTTAAACACTGTTACTACTTTATTTCTGTTTTAAATGTTTACTTCCGCAATTTTTTTTGTTTTTTCTTCCGCAAATTAGGCTTACCTAATCGTGGAGACTAGGTTCCGTCATGATGGTTCACGGAGGGCGAACCAGGGTCGTGACACTTTTCCTAATTCTAGAGACAAAAACGGGTTTCCCCCATTTCTCTTATTTCCTTCCCTAAACTTTCCCCAACTCACTCTTTCCCTCCCCTCCTCTATTTCACTCACCCAAATCACATCCCCCACCCCGCGCCACCATTGCCCCCCTTGCTCTCCGCCACCTCGTCGCCCACTGCTCGCCGGCCACACCACTGCCGCCCCTCTCTCTCTCTCCTTCTCCATCTAAAAAAACCAAGGTTAGAATTATAACCTTCAATCTTTGTTATTTCTAGTTTGTGTGTTACAATATTTGATGTATTGTAGTTTATTGTTTCAATTAGTGTTTCAATTCTTTGAACATTGTATTTTATTGAGGATTAGGGTTTAAGTCTTGTTTTAATTAGTTTTGTTAATTAATTTTAATAACTAATTAGTTTAATTAGTGTTGAATTTAGTTTAGTTAGATTTGAATTATACTTTGTATTGTCTTGATAGTTTAGTTAGAATTTAGGGTTTAGGATAGAACTGAAATATTTGGATATGAATTGGAATTTTAGTTTATGAATTAAAATTTTAGGATATGAATTGAGCCTTTAGGATAAGAATTGGACTTTTAGGATATGAACTGGAGTTTTAGTTTATGTATTGGAATTATAGTTTATAAATTAAAATTTTAGGATATGAATTAAACTTTTGTGGATATGAATTGAAATCTTAGGGTATGAATTGAACATTTAAGATATGAATTGAAATTTTAGGATATGAATTGAGCCTTTAGGATATTGTCACGACCCGAATTTCCCACCCTCGGGAGTCGTGATGGCGCCTACTCGTGAAAGTTAGGCAAGCTGCGTAATACATAATCCCTAACTCTTTTATTTAGCCTTTTTAACTATTTAAACTAACATGTGCATAACAGTGAAATATTAACAATAAATAGATACAAGCGGAAGACTTAATCTGATAAATTAACCATAAACAGTACGACAATGCCAACATACATCTCTACCCGGAATCCGGTGTCATAATATCACGGACTGTCTATGAATACTACATACAAATATCTGAAAAGAAAGTAAAATCTGTCTCAGAAGCAAATGGAAACATAATACACATAAAGATAGAAGAGAACGTCGGGCCTGCGGACGCCTGCAGGACTACCTCGGGATCTCTAACTGGACCGAAGGAGGCACCCGCCCAATGCTACGGTCCAAAAGCTGCCGCTCCAGGATCTGCACATAGTGCAGGGTGTAGTATCAGCACAACCGACCCCATGTGCTGGTAAGTGCTTGGCCTAACCCCGGCGAAGTAGTGACGAGGCTAGGACCAGACTACCAAATAAACATGTGCAGTTATATAATATGTAGCGGAAAATAAAACAGGAATAAACAAGTAAAGATAGGAGGGGGTACATGTTGTGTGGGAATATCGGTACCAACAGTAAATTAAGAGAAAAGCATAAGAACAATTTAGAATTTACAGCAAAACAATAAGGAACTCGTAACCAATCTATAAACACTTCGTATTATCAATTGTTGCGGTGCGCAACCCGATCCCAAAATATAATAACTCTGTTGCGGCGTGCAACCCGATCTATATAATTTATCACTATTACGACGTGCAACCCGATCCAATTATATTATTGTTGCGGCGTGCAACCCGATCCAAATATAATATTGTTGCGGCGTGCAACCCGATCCAAATATAATATTGTTGCGGCGCGCAACCCGATCCACATATACAGTTCAACACCAATCACAACAAGAGTCCCGGCAAGGGATCAATAAAGAAACAACACTATCCCAGCAAGGGAATCGATAGTATAAGTAAATACGTCCCGACAAGGGAAAATCAACTATAACGAAACTTGTTCCAACATCTAACTACCTCAACTAGCACCAATACTCAATCATAAGTAATTTCCACGAGGATAATCATAATCCTTATTCAACTCAGAGAATCCACAACTTAGGCATTCGTAGTATATATTCAGAACACAATAATTTCAATTTAAGACTCACAGTCATGCTTGACACCAACGTATAGATACTCGTCACCATGCCTATACGTCGTACTCAATAAGTAACATGTAGCAAATAGGACTCACTCCTAATCCCTCAAGCTAAGGTTAGACCAAACACTTACCTCGAACTTCCACGGCCAACTCAAGTCTCAAACACCGCTTTTCCTTTAGAATTCGCCTCCAAACAACTCGTATCTAGTCCAAATTGATTTAACAACATTAATAAATGCTAAACAATCCAATTCCAATGCTTAATCATAGAATTCTCATCATTCTTCCCCAAAAGTCAAAAATCGACCCCGGGCCCGCTTGGTCAAAACACGAGGTTCGGACCAAAACCCGATCACTCATTTACCCATGATCCCGAATATGTATTTAGTTCCAAAATTTGACCCCAAAATGAGGTCTAAATCCCAATTATGCAAAAAGTCATAACTCTACCCAAATCCCTAATTTTCTACCCTTAAGAATATGATTTAGGTCTAGAAATCTAATGGGTGTCAATGGAAATTGAAAAAAACGAGTCTACGATTACATACCTATGAATTTGTGATGAAGTTCTCTTTCAAAAATCGCCCAATTTGGAGTTTGGAAGAAGAAGTTATGAAATTTTGGTTAAGTCCCGTTTTGGCTTTTGTTTTAAAATCACTAGACAGGCCTTCATCGCGTTCACGATAGGCCTATCGCATTCGCGATCGGTCAGACTTAGGTGACCTTCGCGTTCGTCGGTTGGCGTTTGCGGAGCT
The DNA here is from genome assembly GCF_000393655.2 of Nicotiana sylvestris. Taxonomy (NCBI): domain Eukaryota; kingdom Viridiplantae; phylum Streptophyta; class Magnoliopsida; order Solanales; family Solanaceae; genus Nicotiana; species Nicotiana sylvestris. The sequence continues at coordinate 87,801,035 of NC_091059.1, read as the reverse complement.
TCAGCTCCTAGAGTCTTCGCGTTCGCGGGCCAGTGGCCGCGTTCGCGTAGCACAAGATTCCTTTCCCCCTGCCCAAGCCATAAGCCTATGCGTTCGTAAGGGCATGGACGCGTTCGCGAAGGGTACTCCCCCCACAGCCTCGTGTTTGCATCCCAAGTTCCGCGTTCGCGAATAACAAATTGACACTTGAGGAATTTGCCTTACGCGTTCGCGAGTGGGACCACGCGAACGCAAAGCACAAAACCTTTGTGCCCTAAGAGCAGCAAAAACCTGCAACTTTTTTCAAGTTCAAAACTTTCCGAAACCCATCCGAAACTCACCCGAGCCCTCGGGGCTCCAAACCAAACATGCGCACTAACTCAAAAACATCATATGAACTTATCTGTATGATTAAATCGCCAAAATAACCTCTTAAACAATGAATTTAGCATAGAAACCTAAGAAAATCTCAAAACTTTCAAAGTATGAATGTTTCACAACTACGGGTCCAAATTATCTCAAACGACTTCCATTTCTTACCAATTTTCACAGACTTATCTTAAATCACATATAAGACCTGTACCGGGCTCTGGAACCAAAATACGGGTCCGATACCATCGAGTTTTAAACACATTTCATTTCCAAAACTCACAAATAATTCCAGAAAATAATTTTCTTTAAAAATTTATTTCTTGGGCTTGAGACCTCGGAATTCGATTCAAGGCATACACCCAAGTCCCATATTTTCCTACGGACCCTCCGGACCATTAAATCACGGGTCAGGGTCCGTTTACCCAAAATGTTGACCGAAGTCAACTTAAATTCATTTTACAGTCAAAATTCATCATTTTTTTTATAGATTTTCACATAATGGCTATCCGGATACGCTCCCAGACTGTGCACATAAATCGAGGTGATATCAAAAAAGGTTTTTAATGTCTCGAAACACAGAATTCATTTCTAAAACAAGTGATGACCTTTTAGGTCATCATAGATTGAATTGAACCTTTAGGATATGAATTGGACTTTTAGGATATGAATTGAATCTTTAGGATATGAATTGAAATTTTAGGATATAAATTGGACTTTTAGTTTATGAATTGGAATTTTAGTTTATAAATTGAAATTTTTAGGATATGAATTGAACTTTTGTGGATATGAATTGAAATTTTAGGGTATGAATTGAACCTTTAAGATATGAATTGAAATTTTTGTGTATAAATTGAAATTTTGGGATATGAATTGAGCCTTTAGGATATGAATTGAACTTTTAGGATATGAATTGGACTTTTAGTTTATGTATTGGAATTTTAGTTTATAAATTAAAATTTTAGGATATGAATTGAACCTTTAGGATATGAATTGAAATTTTTGTGTATGAATTGAAATTTTAGGATATGAATTGAGCCTTTAGGATATGAATTGAACCTTTAGGATATGAATTGGACTTTTAGTTTATGTATTGGAATTTTAGTTTATAAATTGAAATTTTAGGATATGAATTGAACTTTTGTGGATATGAATTGAAATTTTAGGATATGAATTGAACATTTATGTCAAGACCCAAACCCGAATCCGGTCGTGATGGTGCCTCTTGTGAAGACAAGGCCAGTCGACACTTCCCATTTTCCAATTATTAACAGTTAAGCATTTAAGAAAAATGGTCTAACATGATAAAATAAATTCGAAATAACATTGATAACATAAATACGCGGAAGAACACCCATACACAGCCCTAACCGGGGTTTCACTAGTCATGAGCATCTATAAGTCATAATACAATTCTGATAAATCCATAACTAATACAACTGTCTGAAGGGAAATAGAAGCGATAAAGAAGTAGAGACACGGGGCTGCGGACATCAACAACTACCTCGTAAACTCCGAAAGCCCGTCTGAAGCTGGAGGTATCAGCATTCGGGAGCGGTGCCAGCTACACCTGAATCTGCACATAGGGTGCAGGGAGTAAAGTGAGTACTCCAACTTAGTTAGTAACAAATGTAAATAAATATTGAAAGGAAGAAAACACGTAAGGCACAAGACATTCTATAATGAAGCTGTAAAACCATTTAAAAGTAGTAAAACAGTGGAAAATCAAGTAAAAATCCTCTTTCAAAGGGTAAACAAGTATTTGACAGGTAATTAAGGTAAAGCAAACAAATAGAAGTTCGCCCCTCGGGCACAGTACTAACAAATCTGCCCCTCGGGCACAGTACTAACAAATCTGCCCCTCGGGCAACATCTCAGAATAGTACCAGCCCCTCGGGCAATCACATAGAACAATACCAGCCCCTTAGGCTTAATCACATAGAACAGTACCAGCCCCTCGGGCTCAATCACATCGAATAATACCAGCCGCTCGGGCTCAATATCACATCACAATGGGTATCCACGCTCACTGGGGGTGTACAGACTCCTAGAGGGGCCCTTTACGGCCCAAGCGCAATAACAAGCCATCTCGTGGCATCAAACTAGGCACTCGGCCTCATATCAATCAAGCCACCTCATGGCGTACATATCTCAGGCCCTCGGCCTTAAATCAGTATCAGTGTTTCCTCACAACTCGGCCTTACTCAGTCAAAAATACTCACAAGCCCCTCGGGCAATAGTAAAATAGTGTTTCTCAGCCCAAACATCATTTAAAATATAATTTAAGTCTTAAAACTGAGTAAACATGGCTGAGTATCAAAACAGTGGAAAATAATGTGACTGAGTTCAAGTATAAAGTCAAAACACTGAGGAAATAGCAATGAAAATCCCTGAAGGGTTCAAATAGTTGGCACTAGGCCCAAATATGGCATTCAGCCCAAATAATGATGATAGCAAATAGTTTTCAATTAAATACGCGGTAAAATCATCAATCGGGACGGACCAAGCCACAATCCCCAATAGTGCACGATCCCACGCTCGTCATCAAGCGTGTGCCTCACCTCAATATAGCACTACGATGTGCAAATCCAGGGTTTCAAACCCTCAGAACATCATTTACAATCATTACTCACCTCGAACCGGATAAATCACTAGCTCGTGACGCCGTTGCCCCTCGAATCGGCTTCCACGCGCGTCGAATCTATCCAAAATCAGAACGAGTACGTCAACATATGCTAAGGGAACAAAGCCCAAGCGAAAACAATCAACAAAGGGCACAAATCCCGAAATTACCACCCGACCCCCGGGCCCACGTCTCGAAATTCAGAAATTTTTACATCAATAGATTCCACATCTCCTCATGAGTTCATACATATCAAAAGTTCTCAAATCCGACACCAAATGGTCCTTCAAATCCACAATTAAAGGCTTAAGTTCTCAAGCCCTAGTTTCCCCAATTTTGACCTTTGATTTCCATAATTTCTAGCTCTAATCCATGAAATAATAGCATAGGAATGAGTTTTAGGTCCAAATTCCTTACCTCAATGAAGTTCTCTTGAAATCCTCCTCTCAAATCGCACAAATAGCTCCAAAGCCGAAGTCAAAAATGGTGAAATATCCAAAAATTTGTGAAGAACCCTTTTTATACTTTCTGCCCAGTTGTTCCGCATCCGCGACACCATTGCCGCTTCTGCAGTACCGCATAAGCGCTCTCTCTTCCGCTTCTGCGGAAATCACTTAACGGGCCCTTCCGCATCTGCGATCCAATCTCTGCACCTGCGACTCCGCAAGTGCGGTCCAACTACCCCATCTGCGGCTCCTGGATCTTCCTCTCAAATCCGCTTTTGCGGCTCCCCTTCCGCACGTGCGGCACCGTACCTGCAGTCCCTGAACCGCAGGTGCGAAAACACCAGAAGTAGAAAAATCTCAGCTGCTGCAATGACATCTCAACTTCTCCGTTAACCACCCAAAATTATCCCGAGGCCCCCGGGACCTCAACCAAAAGCACAAACATAACCCAATACCTTATTCAAATTTGTTCCAATCATCAAAACGCCTCAAACAATATCAAATCTACCAAATCACTTCGGATTCAAGCCTAAGTATCTAAAATCCTCCAAAATACGCTTTTGATCAAAAACCCAACTAAACCACGTCCGAATGACCTAAAATTTTACACACACATCCCAAATGACACGACGGAGCTACTGCAACTCTCGGAATTCCATTCCGGCCCCAATATCAAAATCTCACCTACCAACCGGAAATCGCCAAAATATCAACTTTGCCAATTCAAGCCTAAGACTACTCCAACCCTCCAAAACCCATTTCGATCACGCTCCTAAGCCATAAATCACCTCTCGAAGCTAACCGAACCATCGAAACTCGCATCCGATCCCTCTAACACATAAGTCAACATCCAGTTGACATTTCCAACTCAAACTCCCTTACAAGAGACTAAGTGTCTCAAACCTTACCAAAATCATTCCGGACTCGATCCGACCAACCCAATACCATAAAACACGGATAATGAAGCATAAAGAAGCAAATAGGGGAAATGGAGCGGTAACTCATAAGACGACTGGCCGGGTCATCACATCCTCCCCAACTTAAGCAAATGTTCATCCTCGAATGAGTCAAGAAACATACTTGAAGCCTCAAACAGGTGAGGATATCTGCTCCGCATCTCCCACTCGGTCTCCCAGGTAGCCTCCTCCATGGGATGACCTCTCCATTGCACTTTTACTGAAGCTATATCCTTTGATCTCAACTTCCGAACCTGCCGACCCAGAATAACTACTGGCTCCACATCTTAAGTCAAATCATCATCCAATTGAACCTTGCTAAAATCCAGAACATGAAACGGATCCCCAATATACTTCCGGAGCATAGAAATATGAAATACCAGATGCACACTCGACAAGCTGGGTGGCAAAGCAAGCTCATAAGCCACCTCCCCAATCCTACGTAGCACCTCAAAAGGCCCAATGAACCGCAGACTCAATTTTCCTTTCTTTCCAAATCTCATAACACCCTTCATGGGTGAAACCTTCAATAGAACCTTCTCGCCAACCATGTAGGACACATCTCAAACCTTCCTGTCAGCATAACTCTTTTGCCTCGACTGCACTGTACGAAGCCTCTCCTGAATCACCTTCACCTTCTCCAAAGCATCCTGCACCAAATCTGTCCCCAATAGCCTAGCATCACCGGGCTCGAACCAACCAACTGGAGATCTACACCACCTCCCATACAAAGCCTCATATGGAGCCATCTGAATACTCGATTGGTAGCTATTGTATTAAGAAACTCTTCAAGCGATAGAAACTGATCCCATGACCCTCCGAAATCAATGACACAAGCATGCAACATGTCCTCCAATACATGAATAGTACGCTCGGACTGCCCGTCCGTCTGAGGATGAAAAGTTGTGCACAACTCCACCTAAGTACCTAACTCTCTCTGCACGGCCCTCCAAAATCTGTAAAGTAAACTGAGTACCTCTATCTAAAATGATGGAAACAGGGACACCATGCAAGCAAACAATCTCACGGATATAGATCCCTGCCAACCGCTCTAAAGAATAGGTAGTACACACTGGAATGAAGTGCGCGGACTTGGTCAGCCGATCCACAATCACCCAAATAGCATATAACTTCTTCAAAGTCCGTGTAAGTCCAACAACAAAGTCCATAGTGATCCTCTCCCACTTCCACTCAGGAATATCCATCTGCTGTAGCAAGCCACTAGGTCTCTGATGCTCATATTTCACCTGTTGACAATTGAGAAACCGAGCTATAAATCCCACAATATCTTTCTTCATTCTTCTCCACCAGTAGTGCTGCCTCAAATTCTGATACATCTTCGCGGCACCCGGATGAATGGAGTACCGTGAGATATGGGCCTCCTCCAGAATCAACTCTCGAAGCCCATCCACATTGGGCACACAAATCTGGCCCTGCATCCTCAACACCCTATCATCTCCAATAGTCATATTTCTAGCATCGTCATGCTGAACTCTGTCCTTAAGGACAAGCAAATGCGGATCATCATACTAGCGCTCTCTGATGCGCTCATATAAGGAAGACTAAGAAACCACACAAGCCAATACCCGAATGGGCTCTGAAATATCCAACCTCACAAACCGATTGGCCAAGTCCTGAACATCAACCGCAAGAGGTCTCTCCCCAATTGGAATATATGCAAAACTCCCCATACTAACTGCTTTGTGGCTCAAACCATCGGCCACCACATTGGCCTTTCCTGGATGATACAATATAGTGATATCATAATCCTTAAGCAACTCCAACCATCTACGCTGTCTCAAATTAAGATCCTTTTGCTTGAACAAATGCTAAAGACTACGATGATCAGTGAACACCTCACAAGATACGCCATACAGGTAATGCCTCCAAATCTTCAAAGCGTGAACTATGGCAGCCAATTCCAAATCATGAATGGGGTAGTTCTTCTCATGGGGCTGCAACTGACGAGAAGCATAAGCAATAATGCTACCCTCCTGCATCAATACACAACCAATCCCAACTCTCTAAGCATCACAATACACGGTATATGAACCTGAAGCTGATAGCAACACCAACACTAGAGTTGTGGTCAAAGTTGTCTTGAGCTTCTGAAAGCTCTCCTCACACTCGTCCGACCATACAAATGAAGCACCCTTCTGAGTCAACTTGGTCAAGGGCGATGTGATAGACCAGAATCCCTAAACAAACCGGCGATAATAGCCTGCCAAACCAAAAAAACTGCGAATCTCTGTGGCTGAGGACGGTCTGGGCCAACTATGAACTGCCTCTATCTTCTTTGGATCAACATGAATACCCTCGCTGAACATGACGTGCCCCAAGAAAGCCACTGAACTGAGCCAAAACTCACACTTGGAGAATTTTGTATAAAGCTTCTCCTCCCTCAATCTTTGTAACACAACTCTCAAATGCTCCACGTGCTCCTCCTGACTACGTGAATGCACCAGAATATTGTCAATGAAGACTATGACAAACTGTAAGCACGTGATTTTTTTGCCCTATATGAGAATTACTCCCAAAAATTCAAAAATAAAATGATTTTCTTTGGTGTGCAATTTTGTGATATTTTGAATAATTATTTGTAGTTGTCTGTGCGTGTTTATTTGCTAAATTAATAAAAAATACAAAAATATGTCGCATTTTGCATGTAGGATTTAATTCTATAATTGATAATAATTAAATTTGTTTTACAAAAATTAAAAATTACAAAAATAGGCATCGTTTGCATTTTTAGCATTTAATGTCCAAATATACAATTTTATGCTTAATTAATACTTAATTGTGCGTTAATTGTTATTGGGAGTTAATTTGCGCTTTTATAACTTAATTTAGTTCTTAATAATAGTTTAAGTATTTTTATAATTTAGTTTTAGAAAAATAAAAGAAGAAAAGAGAGCGAAAATATAAAGAAAGTCGGAATTAGGCCTCTTCTTCAACTGCAAGCCACAGGCCCAAAAAATGGCCCAATCTTCCCTACGACCCAGTCCATTTCGAACTGGGTCGACCCAGTCCATAACCCAACACCCCTATTATTTTACAAACAAAATAAAAAAAAAAAAAGGAAAGAAAAACCCTAAAAATGCCTAAGCATCCGCCCCCCCCCCCCATTTCTCCTTCTTCTTCCTCAAAACTCCAAAGCACAACCATGGCTGCCCTCACCAACGTCGACCACCCTCCACCACGAACACCCCCTCACGTCGTCACACTCACACACACATACACAAGCAAACGACACAACAGTCCATCGTCCCAGCGTTGTTTCTCCATTGACGAGCTCAAGCTCGACCATGGATTACCCGCTGCTTCTGCTTCAGCGTCCGCAATAGCTGCTGCCTCACGTCGTCTTCTTCAGCTCAAACAACCATAGCCACTGCTTCGTCGTCCTCCACACCGTCGCCGCTGCTTCTCCACACGTTCGCCGCTGCTCCTCCACACCGTCGCCGCTGCTCCTCCTCGCGTCCGAGCTGCTGCTGCGTCCATTCAAGCTCTGATGTCCAGCAGTAGCGGATGCTACTGCTTCAGTCCAGTCGAGTTCGCGTACATGGAGTAGTTTTGGTCGATGTCGTCGATCACTGTCCGAGTTCGTCGTTGGTTGGTCGTTGTTCGTCGTTTCATTTCCGGTTAGTGGTTTTTTGGATCTCATTTATCGTCCATATTTTTGTTTGGTATTTTTCGGATCCAAAATCGATAAATGATTCAACTCTTGTTTTGTTTGTTCATCATTGAAATAATTTTTTTTTAGTTTGTTTATATGTTTGGTTGGTTTAATTTTCAGATTCAAATGAAAATTTAATTAATTGATTTTCAGTTTATTTCATGTTAATTTAATTTTTGCAAAAAAGGAATTGTTAGTTTAGGTTTAATATTGTTAGATTTAGTTTAAATCGCTTGAATCCGTTGTTTGTTTAATATAGATTTCATTCATGATCATGTATCTTTGTTATATTTTTTTGTTGGATTTAATTAAGAAAGATTAATTGATTATTTGAAGATTAGTGATTTGAATATGTTTATTTGTTTTGTTTAAGTTCAATTCGAAATTTGAATAAAGTTTGTTATTGTGGTTGAATCTTTTCATTCATGTTCATATTATGTTTGTTTGATTTTGAATCCGAAATGTGTATAGTTTGATTTCTTGTTTACCATTTGTGATTATTTCTTGAATTAGTCTCATAATCTTGTTTAAAGTTTAATATAAGAATTGTTTGTTATAATGTTGTTAGAGTTGATTTTAAGTTCAATATTATTGAATTTAAGAATCTAAATATACTTGTTTGATTGTTGTTGTTGTTTAAATCCGAAAAATAGGTTTGTTGTTGCCAAAAATATTGTTCAATCAAATTTTGGTTGTTCTTGGTTGTTCAATTTGTGTTCATGTGATTTGTTGTTGAAATGTTGTTAAAATCATGTTCATGTGATATTGTTGTTATGATGTTCATCCGTGTTCATATTGTTGTTTGAACATTGTTAGAAATTGATCATATTGTCTATATTTTGGTTAAGTTTGATTAATTGATGTGTTATAGCTGATGGGTAGTTTGGTAAATTTGTAATACGTTCAGGGGTAGTTTGGTAATTTCAGTAAGGTCGGAAGGGGTAGTTTAGGAATTGTACATTTTTGTAATTGTTTATTTGAAGCATGGGGGACAAAATGAAATGGGGTGGGTTGTGATATGATTATTTAATATAAAGGGGGGACAAGATTTAATTTAAAGGGGAATCTTGCATTATTTTATTTGAAGCATGGGGGACAAAATATAATGGGGTGGTGTGATATATTTATTTAATGTAATGGGGATGAGTGGGAAGATAATGAGTTTGGTAGAGAAAGGGATTGGTTTTAATTGATTAAAGGTTGGGGATTATATATATAGAGGTCTTGAAATCAGATGGAAAAAAAAGAGACAGACAGAAAAAAAAAGAGATTAAAAAAAAAAGAGCTGAACATTTATTCCGAAAAAAATATTGAAACTCTCAAGAAAAGAAAAACATACAAAGAAAGAATAAAAAAAAGTTGAAAATTAGAAGAGAAAGTAGTACACACCTGATAAATATTCTGGTATACAGGTGTAGAAATTAAGAGTTGAAGATTAACTAGCCTTTCAAAAATCTGAAAATCTCCCTTGGTTTCTGTCCGTTATTTTGGCATTCCTGGATTTTATTTTGAATTTTTCAAAGCTGTCACTGGGATTTTCGTTGACTGGTTATTGCTGGTTATTGTTGTTGTTGTTGTGTTACGTATTACGTTGCTGACTTTCTTCTTCTTATATTGACAATATCAGGTACACAACTGTAATTTTGGCATTTTGTAAGCTGAAATGAAGAATGGAGTGTTAAATTTTTAATTTAGTTTAATTTAGTCTTTGTATTGTATTTAGGTTATTCATGTATTATTATTCTGTAAATCACAGTCATTTGGCATAACTAGGCATATTATAGCGACATATTAAATAACGCCTTAACCAGATTATTAGGAAATATATTTAAGCATGATTATTAATTAAAACTGTTTAATAAAAAAAAATAGAAGAAATAACGTAAAAAATGGTGTTATTGAATCAGTTTGGCAAAAGTTAACTAAGTTCCTTATTCATAAGGTTTTTCGTCAACGATAAGTTAATCGGAATCATGTAGTCAATTTCAGTTAAAACATGAATTAGTTTGCGAACAAGTATTAGGACATGATGTGAATTAAAACAAAGTTAGTTAAGGTTAAATTGTTTAAATTTTTTAGAAATATGGTTTAGTAATCAAGTTTTTTTTTCTTTCTTTCAATTTTCAGTATTTGTAAATAATTAGTTTCAATAAGCTTAAGTCTTACTAACAATTTAAATTTTAATCAAACTATGGGATAATTAGTTTTTTTTATTTTTTTATTTTATTTTTCGATAATTCCATGTTGTATTTATGATTATAATTTTTATTACTTTCTGTTAATATTTGTTTTTCTCTTCTATTTAATATGTTATTTTCAAGAATGTAGATATTGATTTTATATTTATAGACAAACTTAGTAATAATAAAAAGGTAGTCATTAAAGGATTTTCTTAAAATAAGGAAGGATTTCGCTAAAAATAAATAGATGTAAATAATACAAATTTACATAATTCTCTAATCTCATTTATTTATTTAATTATTTTTTTAAAAAAATTACTTAGAATTTGGGATGGATTGTTTAGTGAATTTCACTTCCTTCCCCAAAGATAATGACGCGCTAGACTCTTTAGGCACGATTTAATTAATTTTACCTTCTTAAACTCGGATGCGCATTTCATGCGACCCAAATCTAAATCCTAAAACATTGAATAAAATATGTTCCGGATTGCGGGTGCATTTCATGTGACGTAATCCAAAGACATGTTTTAAACGATGTTCGCAATTTTTAATTTTTTTTTAAAAATAATAATTATAATAATAAAGTGGTAAAAAGTTAAGATTGGCACATCGGTTCATAATTGTATTAAAATCAGATAAATAAGTTAAATATGACAATTGAGCGACCGTGCTAGAACCACGGAACTCGGGAATGCCTAACACCTTCTCCCGGGTTAACAGAATTCCTTATCCGGATTTCTGGTACGCAGACTGTAATATGGAGTCATTCTTTTCCTCGATTCGGGATTAAAATTGGTGACTTGGGACACCCTAAATCTCCCAAGTGGCGACTCTGAAATAAATAAATAAATCCCGTTTCGATTGTCCTTTAATTGGAAAAACTCCCCTGTACCCTTGCGGGGGCGGAAAAAGGAGGTGTGACAGCTCTGGCGACTCTGCTGGGGAATTAACCCAGAATCTCTGGTTCAGGGTTAGAAATTCGAGCTCATATAAATTGTTATATTTGGTTTTATCTGATTTTTACATGTTTGAGCCTAATGTGCTAAATGCTGCTTTTACCGCTTTGATATTACATGAACTGTGTATAAACTGTGCCGAAACCCATCTCCTCTCTGAGTCTTCTAAATCATGAAGAAGGGTGTACTTCGTACGACTTCTTTTCTGTATAGTGTAAAATCCCAATTTAGAACGAGGTTCGGACAAGTTGCTAAGCCGGTGAAGCTTCTGTATTCCCGGTACGCTACCCCCCTCGGCTCGAGCTGTCCGCTCGGGTAAGCCAGGTCTAGAACAAACACCCAGGTTCTGAACCTAGTATAACAAAGCCACATGCCGGATCCCTAGTAGGAACGTTTGTTTGCATCACGTGCATCTGACTTTGGAGGCTCAACACAGGGGTTGGGTCTGTCTAGGACAGGTGCACCAAAAATGAAAATGACCATCCTGATGCATCTTATTTGTTTTATGTGCATTTATTTGCTCGGTCTTGCATGTTGACCGGCTTCTGAGTCTCGGGAGTGTAAAGAATAAAATAAAATAAAAATAGCAAGTGGAAAGTTAGATGATTAATTTAGAAAAATCAGTGTCCAAGTACTGTCGAAATACTGCCGAATTTTTTTTTAAAAAAACATATATATTTTTACTTTTAGAATTGTTTGTTTGCCTAGAAAGCAGAAAGTGTGTAGGAATAAGTCTTTTATTTTAATTTGCTGTATTTTCAAAAAAAAAAAATATGAAAAAGGAAAATAGTTTTTATTGCTATAAAATAAAAAGGAAAAAATTTGTTTGTTTTCAAAAATTAGTTAGTTTATAGCCTGAACTACGCGGGTCTGATTCTCACCGGATGTGAGATCAGAGGCAAACCTCTTTGGTTTCGGCTCACCGTATTCAAAAAATAAAATCCAAAAATATTTAACATTACTCACTTCTTTAGAAAGTTTTTCTTTTAGACCTCAATTTTTTTTAAAAAAAAATATTTCCTTTTAATCTCAAAATCCCAATTATTTGTTTAAAAGATATTCAAAATAAAATTCAAAAATATTTTTTTCTGTAGTATTTCTTTCATAAATTCAGAATATTAGTTCAAAAATATTTCCTTTCTCCTTAAAAGTTTTTTTTAAAAAAAAAAAAAAAAAATTAAAATCCAAAAAATATTTCTTTAGAATAAAGATAGTTTTTAAGTCAAATAAAAGTTTTTCCTTCTTTAATCACTATAATAAATGTGCAGGATGAGCACAAGTCAAAATGAACCATTCTCAGTGTGTAGCGAGGTCCCTTCGCAACTCCACATGTGGTGGAATGATATGGGAAAGGATAGTATAAAGATAGTGGAAAGAGTTTTGGGAGGTTTTGTCGATCTGTTGAATATCAAGCCAAGGACAGATATCATCGAGGCTCTAATACCGTTCTGGGACCCAACACGCAACGTGTTTCGTTTTGCTGACTTTGAACTTTCACCTACACTAGAGGAAGTCGCCGGATATGCGGGGTTGAATGGGAAACTAAGAGGGCAGTATTTACTTTCACCAAGACCAGTATCTCCGCACGCGTTCTTGGATTTGCTAAGCATTAGTCGGAAGGTGCAGAATGATGATTTGTCGAAGGGATGTTGTACTCTCCAATTCTTGTATCAACGGTACGGAATTCCTCAGGGTTTGGAAGAACCAAACCTCGGATTAATTCACACTGGGAACAGAATCAAGTGGGAAGCAAGACGTACTTTGGCATTTATCACAGCATTTCTGGGAGTTGTGGTCTGTCCCCGCAAAGATAAAAAAATAGAGATAGGCCTTGTAGGGATGGCCGATGTTGCAATCAAAAGAACCGACAGTACTGTGGTTCCTTTGATTTTGTCCGAAATCTACCGAGCTTTAACTATATGCCGAGAAGGAGGCAAGTTCTTTCAGGGATGCAATCTGTTACTCCAGCTGTGGATGCAAGAACACCTCCATCACCGAGTGGGATACATGAACCACGGGTTGACTGAGAGAAACTGCATTAGCGGCTTTGAGAAACGAATGACAGGCGTCATATTTCCCGAAGGCGTCGAAGCATGGCTTGCACAATTGAGGTCAACAACAGCCGACCAAGTTGAATGGGCATTTGGGTGGTTGAATGATACTGAGGTAATATACATGGCGGCCGAGGAATGTCATGTTCTTTTGATGGGACTTCGTAGCATCCAACCATATGCTCCTCATCGGGTACTGCGCCAACTAGGAAGATTTCAGGTAATTCCCACTGATGAGGATCTAAGCAAGCACGCCATTGAGTTGAGTCCAGGAGTCGTGTTCCCCGAAGGAAAAATTAGAAAGCTGTGGCACGAATGTAGATTCCTTGAACCCAAGACTATGGTTCGAGAGCTGGCTAAGGGTGAGGTAGACCCAAAATACGATGTTTGGTTCGGGAAAAGGTTCCAGATTCGTCAGAGGCCTGCCAAAAGAGCTCACGTCCAACAATTTACGGATGATTCGCAGGAACAGTGGGGCTGGTTAGTGAGAGAGGAAGGCTACCGGGTTGAAATCGGGAAGCTGAAGCGACAAATTGAAAGGCTTATGTTTGAAAACAACGTTCAAGTAGCCTCAGAGCAGGGTGAGAAGAACAAATTAGCCAAAGAAAACCAGGCACTGAAAGCCCGAATTCGCCAAGTCAGTAAGAGTGATAGCGACCGACAGAAACGTCGCTCTGATGAAAGGTTGATAGCGGAATTGAGAAATCAAGTCAGCCAAAGCCGAGAAGACTTGGAGAGATCCCAGGCTTGTATAACAAGAATGCGGGTCAGGTGGGCTACAGTTACAACATCACGGAGAGAGCACCTATGGCAAGTAAAAAGGGACTACGAAATGAGTGTTGCGACATTGAGAGAGATAAACTCCATTCTCAATAATCGGGTCCTCAAACAAGCCCAGGATGCTAGAACATATAGAGAACACTGCTATGAGTCGATAGCCCGGATGGAAGAACAAATGGAGAGGTTCCAAGAGCAGCTCATTGACAATACTCGAATATTGGGACTAAAGAATCAACGGATAGAACAGCTGTGCATAGAGAGGGATAGAATCAGGGGTAGGATCAATGATATAGGGCGCTATATCACCACGAAGTGCCTAACATGTGAAGAGATGCCTCGTGATATCCTTTTTGCCTCAGTCATGGGTTATGTCCATCAGATCATGGAGGAACTAAAAAGCTTGCAAAGAAGCCTGGCCCCCAAGCCCGCGGAAAGGCCGAATGATGCCTCGCGGGCACCAAAATTCAAAGCTTTAATGTATCCCTAGTTCAATCTTGCACTTGTTTGTTTTTCGAGTCTGTTGTCTACCCATATGTTTTTTTTTCTTTCTTCAACATTCTCAAATATATATATATATATATATATATATATATATATATATATATATATATATATATATATATATATATATATATATATATATAAAGTCTGTATTTTTTTGTTTTGTTTTTTTTGTGATGGCTTGTAATAGCATTATCTTGAGTAATAAAAAAAATATATATATATATAAAGTCTGTATTTTTTTTTGTTGTTTTGTTTTTTTTGTGATGGCTTGTAATAGCATTATCTTGAGTAATAAAAAAAAAAAATTTGTCTTATTGCACGAAATACGCTTGGTCTGATTCGTGCGGGGTCACGATACGTAGGCAATCTCTATAGGATACGACCGTAATTATAAAAAAAAAAAATAAATAAAAAAGAAGAATATATATTTGTCAGAGCAAAAAATAAGCCGGGATGATGCATGCGGTCAGAGCAAAAGCATGTTAGAAATGATTAACTGCCTAGGAGCATTGCATCCCCCTAACGTGCAATTACAATATCTGTTAAGACTCTAACACTGACAAGTTTGTTGTTTTTCCAATCAATATCAGTTAGTTGTTAGAGCGTACTGGCACCGTACCATTATCAGACAAGATCAAAAGGTCCTATACCAGAAAGCATGACTGGGTCAGACAACAGCGTTGAGTCAGAAAAAACGGCCAATCAGATGCTGAAAGAAGCCCTGGAGAAAATGGAAAAAATGAGGCTAGAAATGAATGAAATGCAGATAGCCTTAGCTAGAGCCCAGAAGGGACAAGAACTACCCGTTACTCCTACCCTCCAACCAACACACACGCCGGAATACCCCTCTCCCGGTCCTTCAACAAGTTTCCCAAGCCATCACTATTATCAGGGAAGAGAGGCTTATGATTCCCAAGCTCCACCACCCACTCAAAACCCTCCTCCACCAAATGTTCCCGTCTTTGTGGCACCTCCCCCAGCCCCATTGCACAGATCATCTAGTGAGCCACTGTTTCAGGCTCACGATACACAATATTACCCCCTGAACTCACATTCAAAGCACCCGAGCCACATACCTATAATCCCCACTTTGAGGTCCCGGCGGAGATTGAAAAGCCGGCTAAGAGCCCAGAGCAGGACGAGGTGATGCGGAAATTTAAAAGCCTGGAGCAATCCTTCAGGAACATACACGGGTTAGGTAACCAGGTCAGCGTGGCTTACAAGGATCTATGCCCTTTCCCTGACGTTCAATTACCAGCAGGGTTCAAGATGCCCAAGTTCGATTTATACGAAGGGCATGGTGATCCTATGGCACATCTACGGGGTTTTTGTAGCAAAATGAGGGGAGCAGGGGGCAAAGATGAGCTATTGATAGCTTACTTTGGCCAGAGTTTGAGCGGGTCGGCATTAGAGTGGTATACAAGACAAGATCCGAGCAGGTGGTACACCTGGGATGACTTGGCACAGGCTTTCGCAGGACATTTCCAATACAACCTTGAGATAGTCCCAGACCGTCTCACATTGCTAAAGCTCGAGAAGAAACCCGGAGAGAGCTTCCGGGAATTTGGGTTCCGATGGAGAGAACAGGCAGCCAGAGTTGATCCCCCAATGAGAGAAGGAGAAATGGTGGATTACTTCTTACAAACTCTCGAGCCAACTTACTTTGGTCACTTGGTGACGTCAGTTGGCAAATCATTTAATGAAGTTGTGAAAATGGGAGGTATGATAGAAGAGGGACTTAAGTCCAATAAGATCCTGAGTTATTCGGCAATTAAGGCAACAACTCAGGCCATTCAGAGCGGCACGGGAGGTGCGCTAGGGAAGAAAAGGAGAGAGGAGGTCACGACATTAGAGGCCGACAATTGGTCCAGATCTAGAGGTCCTTCCCCTCATTACCAACCCAGACCCCATCGTCTAAACTACCCACACATTCCAAATTACCCTCCACAACCCTACTACCAACCACAAGAACAACATTTCACCGTCCATCAAGCCCAGACATACACCCAACCTCCGGTTCGCCCACAATGGCGCGCGCCGGTTCCCCACAATACATACCCACCTCCACATAACACATACCCACCACCACAAAACACCTATCCACCACCAAGAGCCTACAGGAACCCTCCAGGGATGGGTTTCAGGGGAAATCCGGCCGCCAGAAATGAAAGATTGCAGAGGCAAAGAACTTTTACTGAGTTGGGGGAAACTTATATTGCCTTGTTCCACAAATTGAGGCAGTTGGGTTTATTAAATCCTGTTGAGCCTAGATTACCAAATCCCTTACCCCAAAATATGGATCACTCGGTAAGATGTGAATATTGTTCGGGAGCTCCCGGACATGATACCGAGAAATGTTGGAGGCTGAAACATGCAATACAAGATCTTATTGATACCAACAAGATCGAGGTACAGGCACCGGAGGCACCCAACATTAACCAGAACCCATTGCCAAAGCACCCTGAAGCCCACATGATCGAACTTGTGCACGAAGGAGGGGAGCCGAAGAAACCCTCACAGACAGTGATGATGATCCGTGCCACTCCGAAAGAAAAATCGATCAATGAGGAAGCAGGGGTACAGTTGAAGGGGGAAGATGTCAAGCCAGTGGTGATATTGGGGAAGAATCCATCTGCCGCTACAAGGAAACCAGAACCAGCCAAGTTGGTAATAACGGGAGCATCATCTGCACCCGTGGTTGTTGTGAAGGGGGTCTGCAGGGAACCGGTCATCATAAAACCAGTAGTCCAAACACCAGTGATTGATAGCAAGGCTGTGCCTTGGAAGTATGAGAAGGCAGTGGTGATGTACAAGGGACAACAAGTGGAGGAGAATAGTTGTGAGGCGCAGGGACTGACTCGATCAGGACGGTGTTTTGCTCCGGCGGAGTTGAGAAGACCCAATCCAGCTGCAACAAAGAAACCTGTGTCAGAAGAAGAAGCTGAGGATTTCTTAAAGAAGATGAAAGTGCAGGATTACTCCGTGGTCGAACAGTTGAAGAAAACACCGGCCCAGATCTCACTGCTATCATTATTAATCCATTCGGATGAACATCGTCGGGCCCTGATGAAGATACTGAATGAAGCTCATGTGCCCAATGAGATTTCTGTAAATCACCTGGAAACGATTGCCAACAAAATTTTCGAGGTGAACAGGGTAACATTTTCAGATGATGATCTGCCAGTGGAGGGCACGGAGCATAATAAAGCTCTCTACCTAACTGTCAAATGTGAAGATTCGGCAGTTACTCGGGCATTGGTGGATAACGGCTCAAGTGCCAATATTTGTCCATTATCCACCCTGAACCAATTGAAGATCGACCACGGAAGAATCCACAAGAATAGCATTTGCGTCCGAGGATTTGACGGAAATGGAACAGCCACCGTGGGGGATATTGTACTTGAGTTGACCATCGGTCCAGTCCAGTTTACCATGGAATTCCAGGTATTAGATGCTACGGTATCTTATAACCTTCTGTTGGGACGACCGTGGATCCATGCAGCCAAAGCAGTGCCATCCACCTTGCATCAGATGGTCAAGTTCGAGTGGGATAGACAAGAGGTCGTGTTGCACGGCGAGGACACTGCGTGCACCGTAGGAGGCGCCATTGTACCCTTCATAGAGACCAATGATGACAAAGGTCCCTGGGTCTACCAGATTTTTGATGCAGTGTCGGCAAACAAGATCCCCGAGGGTGAAATCATTCAGCATCCTAGGATAGCTTCCGCAACGGTTATGATGGTCTCAGAAATGCTGGGTAATGGGTTTATGCCAGGAAAAGGCTTGGGAGCTGAACTTCAGGGAATTGTTCAACCTGTTTCCTTGCCCAAGAATTTGGAGACCTTTGGGTTGGGGTTCAAACCGACTGCGGCAGATGTAAAACGAGCGCGGAAAATGAAGAAGAAAGTTTGGTTTCTTCCCAAACCTGTGCCACGTCTCTCAAGATCTTTTGTTAGAGCAAGCGCCAAGGGGTCACCGGTCCCGAAAGTTCTCGGGCCATTGATTGGGATTGACGGGGATCTGAATCAGAGCTTCGAAAGATTGTTCACTGATGTCAATATGGTAGAAGTTGGAGAGGGTTCCAGCGGAACAGACATACAGTTTATGGGGCCTGAGGCCAAAACCAACAATTGGACGGTTACTCCTCTTCCTACTCGGGGAGAGTCCTGGTAGTAGGCTTTGATTTTTGCTTTCTTATTTTTCGGATTATTCAGGGTGTAATCCAAATCTTATTTTATCTTGTAAAAGTGTGAACCCTGTTATCCCGCATTTTAATAAAATTCTTTTCTTGTCTCATTTTAATTTTGTTTTATTCTTTTCTCTTTCTGAACAGTTCTCTTTTTACTGGTTCTAATGACATGGCATGCACGACGGATCTTCGACCTAGTCTAATAAATCAATCTGACTCTGATTTAATGATACAAGAGATCGATTATGACGATGAGTCTGAATATGATGAGGATAAAGCCTTCGAAGAAATAAACCGAGAACTATGCCAATTTGAAGAGAAACCCAAGCCTAATCTGAATGACACCGAGGCTGTAAATCTAGGGGATGCGGATAATGTCCGAGAAACCAAAATCAGCATCCACATTGAGCCTAGCATCAGGGAAGAATTAATCAAAGCACTCATTGAGTTTAAAGATGTTTTTGCATGGTCGTATGACGACATGCCGGGTTTAAGCACCAAGCTAGTGGTTCACAAATTGCCCATTGACCCGGCATGCCTTCCCGTCAAGCAGAAACTGAGGAAGTTCAAGACAGATATGAGTGTGAAGATTAAAGAAGAAGTAACCAAGCAGCTGCAAGCAAAGGTTATTCGGGTCTCTCGATATCCTGATTGGTTGGCTAATGTGGTGCCAGTACCAAAGAAAGATGGGAAGATCAGGGTATGCGTCGACTACCGTAATCTGAACAGGGCAAGCCCAAAGGATAACTTTCCATTGCCCAATATCCATATCTTGATCGACAATTGCGCCGGGCGAGAAATCGGCTCCTTTGTGGATTGCTACGCTGGGTATCATCAGATTTTGATGGATGAAGAAGATGCAGAGAAAACAGCTTTCATTACGCCATGGGGGACTTATTGTTATCGGGTAATGCCATTCGGTTTGAAGAACGCTGGGGCAACGTACATGAGAGCAATGACTACTGTGTTCCATGATATGATACACAAAGAGATCGAAGTGTACGTAGATGATGTGATCATCAAATCCAAGCGTCAGGAAGACCACGTAGCAGACCTTAGGAAGTTTTTCCAAAGACTTCGAAGGTACGACATTAAGCTCAACCCAGCCAAATGTGCATTTGGTGTTCCATCTGGAAAGCTGTTAGGATTTATCGTCAGTCGGCGAGGCATTGAGTTGGATCCGTCAAAGATCAAATCCATCCAGGAATTGCCGCCACCGAGGAACAAAACAGAAGTAATGAGTCTGTTGGGAAGGTTGAACTATATCAGCAGATTCATCGCTCAGCTCACAACAACTTGTGAACCCATCTTTCGATTGCTGAGGAAAGATGCCGCGATAGAATGGACGGCAGAATGTCAGGAGGCATTTGACCAGATCAAAGGTTATTTATCCAATCCACCTGTATTGGTTCCACCTGAGTCGGGGAGGCCATTAATCCTTTATCTAACGGTCCTGGATCATTCGTTTGGTTGCGTGTTGGGTCAACACGACATCACAGGAAGAAAAGAGCAAGCCATCTATTATCTCAGCAAGAAGTTTACAGTCTATGAGAATAAGTACACCCAACTTGAGAAGACATGTTGTGCTCTAACTTGGGTAGCACAGAAGTTTAAGCATTATCTGTCGTCACATACTACATACCTTATTTCACGTCTGGATCCATTAAAGTATATTTTCCAGAAGCCTATGCCCACAGGAAGATTGGCAAAATGGCAGATATTACTCACAGAGTTCGACATTGTCTATGTGACGAGGACGGCCATGAAAGCTCAAGCATTGGCCGATCACTTGGCTGAGAATCCTATTGATGAAGAATACGAGCCTTTGAGGACGTATTTTCCTGATGAAGAAGTGATACATATAGAGGAGTTAGAACTGAATGAGGAACCAGGGTGGAAGCTTTTCTTTGACGGGGCTGCTAATGCAAAAGGAGTTGGAGTAGGAGCAGTACTTATTTCAGAAACAGGACATCACTATCCTGTTACAGCTCAGCTACGTTTCTATTGTACCAACAACATGGCTGAATATGAGGCATGTATTTTGGGCCTACGATTGGCTGCAGACATGGATGTTCAGGACGTCTTGGTCTTGGGAGACTCGGACCTCCTAGTACATCAGATCCAGGGTGAATGGGAAACACGGGATTTGAAGCTTATACCATATCGACAATGTTTGCACGATCTGAGCAAGCGATTTCGATCAGTGGAGTTCAGACACATCCCGAGAGTTCACAATGAGGTTGCCGATGCTTTGGCCACTTTAGCATCGATGTTGCACCATCCAGACAAAATCCATGTTGACCCATTGTATATTCAGGTTCGTGATCAGCATGCCTACTGCAACATAATAGAAGAAGAAATGGATGGCGAGCCATGGTTTTATGATATCAAGGAATACCTCAGGATGGGGATATACCCGGAGCAGGCAACCGGAGATCAAAAGAGAGCCATTCGACGACTGGCAAATGGATTTTTCCTCAGTGGAGGAATGTTGTACAAAAGAACCCCAGATCTGGGATTGCTGAGATGTATTGATGCAGGTCAAGCCACGATAGTGATGACAGAGGTACATGCTGGAGTCTGTGGGCCCCATATGAGCGGATATGTGTTGGCAAAGAAGATTCTGCGAGCGGGATATTATTGGCTCACTATGGAGCATGATTGTATCAGTTTCGTACGAAAATGCCATCAGTGTCAGATACACGGAGATCTGATTCATTCTCCACCAACGGAATTGCACACAATGTCCGCACCATGGCCATTTGTGGCATGGGGCATGGATGTCATTGGGCCTATCGAGCCGGCAGCTTCGAACGGTCACAGGTTCATTCTGGTAGCCATCGATTATTTCACTAAGTGGGTTGAAGCCAAAACTTTCAAGTCTGTAACCAAGAAGGCAGTGGTGGATTTCGTCCATTCCCATATCATTTGTAGATTTGGGATCCCAAAAATAATAATCACGGACAATGGTGCTAATCTTAACAACAACTTGATGAGAGAAGTATGTGAACAGTTTAAGATTACACACCGTAATTCCACCCCGTATCGGCCCAAGGCGAATGGAGCAGTTGAGGCAGCCAACAAAAATATAAAGAAGATATTGAGGAAAATGATTGAAGGATCCAGACAATGGCATGAAAAGCTACCATTTGCGTTGTTAGGATACCGCACTACTGTTCGTACTTCAATAGGTGCGACTCCTTATTTGTTGGTATACGGAACTGAAGCAGTAATACCAGCAGAAGTTGAAATTCCTTCCCTTCGAATTATCGCTGAGGCCGGGATTGACGATGATGAATGGGTCAAAGCCCGACTAGAGCAGCTGAGTTTAATGGATGAAAAAAGATTGGCAGCAGTATGTCATGGCCAGTTATATCAGAAGAGAATGGCAAGAGCATACAATAAGAAGGTGCGCCCCAGGAAATTTGAAGTAGGGCAACAAGTATTGAAACGGATCCTCCCACATCAGATTGAGGCAAAAGGCAAGTTCGCCCCGAATTGGCAAGGGCCGTATATTGTGACCAGAGTATTATCCAACGGCGCTTTACGTCTGACAGATGTTGAAGGAAGATGCGTCGACATGGCTATCAATTCTGATGCAGTCAAAAGATATTATGTGTAATTTCTTTTGTTGTTTATTTGTTTGTTTGTACTTAGTGCTTATCGGATAATGAAATGACGGAGGCAATTCTTTCTTCTATCCAAACACTTTTAACCTTTGCTTTACCCCTTTGAGCCATACTTATCTTTTTATACCCCTCTCTTGGAATCATTAATGAAAAAATGTATGAAAAAAAAACTTTTTGAAGGTCGCAAGAAAACAAAGGAGTCAGTGAACTACGTTCGACCTGATTCCTCAAAGAGGATACGTAGGCGCCTCACGGTTCGGTCATAGGGTAACAAAAAAAAATCAAAAGAAAAATCCCCAAGTAAGAAAACTGGGGCAGAAATTATGTTTCTAAATTTTGAAAAAAAAAGAGTTTGATTCCAAAAGTTGTAATACTTTACCCATCAAAGTTATTTTGAATTTTATATCCTTTTCTTCTAAAACCTATATTGATATCAAAAAAAAAGACCTTCCGATCAGTATCCGAGAGGTGTTAAGATAAGCAAATGAAAACCAAGAATAAAACGTCGGTCCCTGACTGAATGAGGATCATGAATTGAAAGAATTGATAGCCAAAAGAATTCCCGGCAGAGAAAAATCTTATCGGCAACACTCCAATCCCAAGCTGAGAAAATAAGATGAGAGAGTCTTATCGGCGAAAACCTTCACAGGCGCCATAAGGCGACGTAAGCTGAGAAATACAAAATGAGAGAGTCTTATCGGTGAAAACCTTCACAGGCACCATAAGGCGACGGGAGTTGTGAGAAATGAGAGAGCCTTGTTAGTGAAAACCCCGCGAAGGGCACTATAAGGCGACAAGATAGATTGACGGAAAAGATCCGTATTTTGCGAAGAATTGGGCACCTATTTATCCCCAGCAAGTGAAGACATCAGAAAGTTTGATCGACACAAATAGACTGGGTTGATTAATCCGGAATGCACAACATGATCATTGGAATCGGTTGTATCACCCAGATAAGTTCATTTTTTTTGTTCAGAAAGATTTTCTCATTTTTCTATCTTTTCATTTCTTTGTTTAAAAGAATTTTTCTAGAAATTTATGTTTTAAGAAAGGTCTTTCAGAGCTTACTACCAGTTGCCAAAATGGTACAACATAAAAGGTGAAAAGGGCAATCCAGAGACAAGGCAATAAGGCAAAAGACGTTGATTGCCAGGCCGAATAATACTGTCCTAAAATGGCAAGGAAAGTACGGGGAAGAGCCGGAAAAAAAGAAAAACGATCCCCAAGACGATCCCCAACATGGCTTACATGTTGAGGAAATTGTAAGCCAAGTTCCAAGACGATCCCCAGAGTACTCCGACCGAATATCGACCAAGCTCCGAGGTGGTCGGACAACACAGAAGTGGAAGGGAAGAAAGGAAAATCCATCTTTGGCAAAATAACCTCCAGAAATTTTTGAGATACAAAATGGTGAAGGGATAAATGGAAAAACCATCCCCAGCAGAATGTTATCCCCAGCAAATAACATCATCCCCAACAAGTTTTGAGAACGCCGAACAGGAATAAGGGAAAGGGAACAATCATCCCCATCAGGAGTGACATGACCACTCGCCATATTTCAAAAAAAAAAAAAAAAAAAACTAACTAAATTTTCTTTGATTTGAACAGGAAAATAAAGTGTTGATGATGGCCTAAAGATACGCCATAAGAAAGATCGCCAGAATTGGGGCAGAAAAGTTTCTGCCACAAATGGAAATTTTCTCGGAGAATCGAGGAAACAAATTCAAACTATTCTTTACCAATTAGGTCACCCACCAGTATAATACGGGTATACATTTTCATTTCATGTTCTAGGTCGCCCACCAGTATAATGCGGGAATACTTTCTGTTCTAGGTCGCCCACCAGTAAAATGCGGGAATACATTTCAGTTCTAGGTCGCCCACCAGTATAATGCGGGTATGCATTTATGTTTGCATTTCATGTTCTAGGTCGCCCACCAGTATAATGAGGGAATACATTTTGTCTGTTCATTCCATATTTTAGGTCGCCCACCAGTATAATGCGGGAATACTTTTAAGTTCTAGGTCGCCCACCAGTATAATGCGGGAATACATTTCTGTCTTTTCATTTCTGTTCTAGGTCACCCACCAGTATAATGCGGGTATGCATTTATGTTTTCATTTCATGTTCTAGGTCGCCCACCAGTAAAATGCGGGAATACATTTAAGTACTAGGTCGCCCACCAGTATAATGCGGGAATACTTTTAAGTTCTATGTCGCCCACCAGTAAAATGCGGGAATACATTTAAGTTCTAGGTCGCCCACCAGTATAATGCGGGAATACATTTCAGTTCTAGGTCGCCCACCAGTATAATGAGGGAATACATTTTGTCTTGTTCATTCCATATTCTAGGTCGCCCACCAGTATAATGCGGGCATACATTTCAGTTTTCCATTTCCAGGTCGCCCACCAGTATAATGCGGGTATACATTTTCATTTCATGTCCAGGCACCCACCTGTATAACGAGAGGAATACTTTTCAGTCTTATACTGCAGATTTTGAAGTCAGTAACCCCACCGGAAGGCAGAAGGTTACAACAAGAATCCCCAGCAGGAAACAATAAAAATCCCAACACCGGAAGGCAGAAGGTGGCAACAAGAAGTCCCAGAGCAAATTCAAGTGCATGAGTCAAAAGAAAGAAAAGACACGTCTTGATGAATCTGACGAAGATAATCGTGTCCCAAGAGGAACCGCCAAAAAGCTTAATGAAGAAAGCCATGTCCCCAGCGGACCGAACAAAATGACGAAAACTGGTATTAAAAAAAAAATCAAGGGCCAGAAGTCTTGGTAAAAAGGCACCAGAGGAAACACAAACCGACAAAAAGCAAGGCAACCGGAGCAAGGGGGAAAACAAATAAGATTCTGTAATTTCTAGCTTAGTCTAGCTTCTTTTTTTTTAGCATGGTGTAATAAGGAGGTCAGCAAACAGTAAAAGTAGCATGCAACAGCAGTAACTTTGCAGTCCCATGGTAGTCCCAGCTACCAAGACTTCCCGAACTACATTGACCTGATTCCTGTTTAGCCCAGGATATGTAGGAAACCTTTGAAGCAAAGGTTCGGTCAAATCTTTTTCAAAAAATGCTTCAACAGAGTACTCGGATGGGCAAAAATCGCTCGCTTTATCTTTGCACGAAAACCCTTCGTGTCTCCGGGCAAAGAGGGGCAGCTGTAAGCACGTGATTTTTTTGCCCTATATGAGAATTACTCCCAAAAATTCAAAAATAAAATGATTTTCTTTGGTGTGCAATTTTGTGATATTTTGAATAATTATTTGTAGTTGTCTGTGCGTGTTTATTTGCTAAATTAATAAAAAATACAAAAATATGTCGCATTTTGCATGTAGGATTTAATTCTATAATTGATAATAATTAAATTTGTTTTACAAAAATTAAAAATTACAAAAATAGGCATCGTTTGCATTTTTAGCATTTAATGTCCAAATATACAATTTTATGCTTAATTAATACTTAATTGTGCGTTAATTGTTATTGGGAGTTAATTTGCGCTTTTATAACTTAATTTAGTTCTTAATAATAGTTTAAGTATTTTTATAATTTAGTTTTAGAAAAATAAAAGAAGAAAAGAGAGCGAAAATATAAAGAAAGTCGGAATTAGGCCTCTTCTTCAACTGCAAGCCACAGGCCCAAAAAATGGCCCAATCTTCCCTACGACCCAGTCCATTTCGAACTGGGTCGACCCAGTCCATAACCCAACACCCCTATTATTTTACAAACAAAATAAAACAAAAAAAAAGGAAAGAAAAACCCTAAAAATGCCTAAGTATCCGCCCCCCTCCCCATTTCTCCTTCTTCTTCCTCAAAACTCCAAAGCACAACCATGGCTGCCCTCACCAACGTCGACCACCCTCCACCACGAACACCCCCTCACGTCGTCACACTCACACACACATACACAAGCAAACGACACAACAGTCCATCGTCCCAGCGTTGTTTCTCCATTGACGAGCTCAAGCTCGACCATGGATTACCCGCTGCTTCTGCTTCAGCGTCCGCAATAGCTGCTGCCTCACGTCGTCTTCTTCAGCTCAAACAGCCATAGCCACTGCTTCGTCGTCCTCCACACCGTCGCCGCTGCTTCTCCACACGTTCGCCGCTGCTCCTCCACACCGTCTAAAAGTAAAAATATATATGTTTTTTTTTAAAAAAAAATTCGGTAGTATTTCGACAGTACTTGGACACTGATTTTTCTAAATTAATCATCTAACTTTCCACTTGCTATTTTTATTTTATTTTATTCTTTACACTCCCGAGACTCAGAAGCCGGTCAACATGCAAGACCGAGCAAATAAATGCACATAAAACAAATAAGATGCATCAGGATGGTCATTTTCATTTTTGGTGCACCTGTCCTAGACAGACCCAACCCCTGTGTTGAGCCTCCAAAGTCAGATGCACGTGATGCAAACAAACGTTCCTACTAGGGATCCGGCATGTGGCTTTGTTATACTAGGTTCAGAACCTGGGTGTTTGTTCTAGACCTGGCTTACCCGAGCGGACAGCTCGAGCCGAGGGGGGGTAGCGTACCGGGAATACAGAAGCTTCACCGGCTTAGCAACTTGTCCGAACCTCGTTCTAAATTGGGATTTTACACTATACAGAAAAGAAGTCGTACGAAGTACACCCTTCTTCATGATTTAGAAGACTCAGAGAGGAGATGGGTTTCGGCACAGTTTATACACAGTTCATGTAATATCAAAGCGGTAAAAGCAGCATTTAGCACATTAGGCTCAAACATGTAAAAATCAGATAAAACCAAATATAACAATTTATATGAGCTCGAATTTCTAACCCTGAACCAGAGATTCTGGGTTAATTCCCCAGCAGAGTCGCCAGAGCTGTCACACCTCCTTTTTCCGCCCCCGCGAGGGTACAGGGGAGTTTTTCCAATTAAAGGACAATCGAAACGGGATTTATTTATTTATTTCAGAGTCGCCACTTGGGAGATTTAGGGTGTCCCAAGTCACCAATTTTAATCCTGAATCGAGGAAAAGAATGACTCCATATTACAGTCTGCGTACCAGAAATCCAGATAAGGAATTCTGTTAACCCGGGAGAAGGTGTTAGGCATTCCCGAGTTCCGTGGTTCTAGCACGGTCGCTCAATTGTCATATTTAACTTATTTATCTAATTTTAATACAATTGTGAACCGATGTGCCAATCTTAACTTTTTACCACTTTATTATTATAATTATTATTTTAAAAATAAAAATAAAAATTGTGAACATCGTTTAAAACATGTCTTTAGATTACGTCACATGAAATGCACCCGCAATCCGGAACATATTTTATTCAATGTTTTAGGATTTAGATTTGGGTCGCATGAAATGCGCATCCGAGTTTAAGAAGGTAAAATTAATTAAATCGTGCCTAAAGAGTCTAGCGCGTCATTATCTTTGGGGAAGGAAGTGAAATTCACTAAACAATCCATCTCAAATTCTAAGTAATTTTTTTTAAAAAAATAATTAAATAAATAAATGAGATTAGAGAATTATGTAAATTTGTATTATTTACATCTATTTATTTTTAGCGAAATCCTTCCTTATTTTAAGAAAATCCTTTAATGACTACCTTTTTATTATTACTAAGTTTGTCTATAAATATAAAATCAATATCTACATTCTTGAAAATAACATATTAAATAGAAGAGAAAAACAAATATTAACAGAAAGTAATAAAAATTATAATCATAAATACAACATGGAATTATCGAAAAATAAAATAAAAAAATAAAAAAAAACTAATTATCCCATAGTTTGATTAAAATTTAAATTGTTAGTAAGACTTAAGCTTATTGAAACTAATTATTTATAAATACTAAAAAATAGACAGAGAGAAAAAAAAAGAGATTAAAAAAAAAGAGCTGAACATTTATTCCGAAAAAAATATTGAAACTCTCAAGAAAAGAAAAAACATACAAAGAAAAATAAAAAAAAAAGTTGAAAATTAGAAGAGAAAGTAGTACACACCTGATAAATATTCTGGTATACAGGTGTAGAAATTAAGGGTTGAAGATTAACTAGCCTTTCAAAAATCTGAAAATTTCCCTTGGTTTCTGTCCGTTATTTTCGGCATTCCTGGATTTTATTTTGAATTTTTCAAAGCTGTCACTGGGATTTTCGTTGACTGGTTATTGCTGGTTATTGTTGTTGTTGCTGTGTTACGTATTACGTTGCTGACTTTCTTCTTCTTATATTGACAATATCAGGTACACAACTGTAATTTTGGCATTTTGTAAGCTGAAATGAAGAATGGAGTGTTAAATTTTTAATTTAGTTTAATTTAGTCTTTGTATTGTATTTAGGTTATTCATGTATTATTATTCTGTAAATCACAGTCATTTGGCATAACTAGGCATATTATAGCGACATATTAAATAACGCCTTAACCAGATTATTAGGAAATATATTTAAGCCTGATTATTAATTAAAACTGTTTAATAAAAAAAATAGAAGAAATAACGTAAAAATGGCGTTATTGAATCAGTTTGGCAAAAGTTAACTAAGTTCCTTATTCATAAGGTTTTTCGTCAACGATAAGTTAATCGGAATCATGTAGTCAATTTCAGTTAAAACATGAATTAGTTTGCGAACAAGTATTAGGACATGATGTGAATTAAAACAAAGTTAGTTAAGGTTAAATTGTTTAAATTTTTTAGAAATATGGTTTAGTAATCAAGTTTTTTTTTCTTTCTTTCAATTTTCAGTATTTGTAAATAATTAGTTTCAATAAGCTTAAGTCTTACTAACAATTTAAATTTTAATCAAACTATGGGATAATTAGTTTTTTTTTTATTTTTTTATTTTTCGATAATTCCATGTTGTATTTATGATTATAATTTTTATTACTTTCTGTTAATATTTGTTTTTCTCTTCTATTTAATATGTTATTTTCAAGAATGTAGATATTGATTTTATATTTATAGACAAACTTAGTAATAATAAAAAGGTAGTCATTAAAGGATTTTCTTAAAATAAGGAAGGATTTCGCTAAAAATAAATAGATGTAAATAATACAAATTTACATAATTCTCTAATCTCATTTATTTATTTAATTATTTTTTAAAAAAATTACTTAGAATTTGGGATGGATTGTTTAGTGAATTTCACTTCCTTCCCCAAAGATAATGACGCGCTAGACTCTTTAGGCACGATTTAATTAATTTTACCTTCTTAAACTCGGATGCGCATTTCATGCGACCCAAATCTAAATCCTAAAACATTGAATAAAATATGTTCCGGATTGCGGGTGCATTTCATGTGACGTAATCCAAAGACATGTTTTAAACGATGTTCACAATTTTTAATTTTTTTTAAAAAATAATAATTATAATAATAAAGTGGTAAAAAGTTAAGATTGGCACATCGGTTCACAATTGTATTAAAATCAGATAAATAAGTTAAATATGACAATTGAGCGACCGTGCTAGAACCACGGAACTCGGGAATGCCTAACACCTTCTCCCGGGTTAACAGAATTCCTTATCCGGATTTCTGGTACGCAGACTGTAATATGGAGTCATTCTTTTCCTCGATTCGGGATTAAAATTGGTGACTTGGGACACCCTAAATCTCCCAAGTGGCGACTCTGAAATAAATAAATAAATCCCGTTTCGATTGTCCTTTAATTGGAAAAACTCCCCTGTACCCATCAGCTATAACACATCAATTAATCAAACTTAACCAAAATATAGACAATATGATCAATTTCTAACAATGTTCAAACAACAATATGAACACGGATGAACATCATAACAACAATATCACATGAACATGATTTTAACAACATTTCAACAACAAATCACATGAACACAAATTGAACAACCAAGAACAACCAAAATTTGATTGAACAATATTTTTGGCAACAACAAACCTATTTTTCGGATTTAAACAACAACAACAATCAAACAAGTATATTTAGATTCTTAAATTCAATAATATTGAACTTAAAATCAACTCTAACAACATTATAACAAACAATTCTTATATTAAACTTTAAACAAGATTATGAGACTAATTCAAGAAATAATCACAAATGGTAAACAAGAAATCAAACTATACACATTTCGGATTCAAAATCAAACAAACATAATATGAACATGAATGAAAAGATTCAACCACAATAACAAACTTTATTCAAATTTCGAATTGAACTTAAACAAAACAAATAAACATATTCAAATCACTAATCTTCAAATAATCAATTAATCTTTCTTAATTAAATCCAACAAAAAAATATAACAAAGATACATGATCATGAATGAAATCTATATTAAACAAACAACGGATTCAAGCGATTTAAACTAAATCTAACAATATTAAACCTAAACTAACAATTCCTTTTTTGCAAAAATTAAATTAACATGAAATAAACTGAAAATCAATTAATTAAATTTTCATTTGAATCTGAAAATTAAACCAACCAAACATATAAACAAACTAAAAAAAAATTATTTCAATGATGAACAGACAAAACAAGAGTTGAATCATTTATCGATTTTGGATCCGAAAAATACCAAACAAAAATATGGACGATAAATGAGATCCAAAAAACCACTAACCGGAAATGAAACGACGAACAACGACCAACCAACGACGAACTCGGACAGTGATCGACGACATCGACCAAAACTACTCCATGTACGCGAACTTGACTGGACTGAAGCAGTAGCATCCGCTACTGCTGGACATCAGAGCTTGAATGGACGCAGCAGCAGCTCGGACGCGAGGAGGAGCAGCGGCGACGGTGTGGAGGAGCAGCGGCGAACGTGTGGAGAAGCAGCAGAGACGGTGTGGAGGACGACGAAGTAGTGGCTATGGCTGTTTGAGCTGAAGAAGACGACGTGAGGCAGCAGCTATTGCGGACGCTGAAGCAGAAGCAGCGGGTAATCCATGGTCGAGCTTGAGCTCGTCAATGGAGAAACAACGCTGGGACGATGGACTGTTGTGTCGTTTGCTTGTGTATGTGTGTGTGAGTGTGACGACGTGAGGGGGTGTTCGTGGTGGAGGGTGGTCGACGTTGGTGAGGGAAGCCATGGTTGTGCTTTGGAGTTTTGAGGAAGAAGAAGGAGAAATGGGGGGGGGGCAGATGCTTAGGCATTTTTAGGGTTTTTTCTTCTTTTTTTTTTATTTTGTTTGTAAAATAATAGGGGTGTTGGGTTATGGACTGGGTCGACCCAGTTCGAATGGACTGGGTCGTAGGGAAGATTGGGCCATTTTTTGGGCCTGTGGCTTGCAGTTGAAGAAGAGGCCTAATTCCGACTTTCTTTATATTTTCGCTCTCTTTTCTTCTTTTATTTTTCTAAAACTAAATTATAAAAATACTTAAACTATTATTAAGAACTAAATTAAGTTATAAAAGCGCAAATTAACTCCCAATAACAATTAACACACAATTAAGTATTAATTAAGCATAAAATTGTATATTTGGACATTAAATGCTAAAAATGCAAACGATGCCTATTTTTGTAATTTTTAATTTTTGTAAAACAAATTTAATTATTATCAATTATAGAATTAAATCCTACATGCAAAATGCGACATATTTTTGTATTTTTTATTAATTTAGCAAATAAACACGCACAGACAACTACAAATAATTATTCAAAATATCACAAAATTGCACACCAAAGAAAATCATTTTATTTTTGAATTTTTGGGAGTAATTCTCATATAGGGCAAAAAAATCACGTGCTTACAGCTGCCCCTCTTTGCCCGGAGACACGAAGGGTTTTCGTGCAAAGATAAAGCGAGCGATTTTTGCCCATCCGAGTACTCTGTTGAAGCATTTTTTGAAAAAGATTTGACCGAACCTTTGCTTCAAAGGTTTCCTACATATCCTGGGCTAAACAGGAATCAGGTCAATGTAGTTCGGGAAGTCTTGGTAGCTGGGACTACCATGGGACTGCAAAGTTACTGCTGTTGCATGCTACTTTTACTGTTTGCTGACCTCCTTATTACACCATGCTAAAAAAAATAAGAAGCTAGACTAAGCTAGAAATTACAGAATCTTATATGTTTTCCCCCTTGCTCCGGTTGCCTTGCTTTTTGTCGGTTTGTGTTTCCTCTGGTGCCTTTTTACCAAGACTTCTGGCCCTTGATTTTTTTTTTTTAATACCAGTTTTCGTCATTTTTTTCGGTCCGCTGGGGACATGGCTTTCTTCATTAAGCTTTTTGGCGGTTCCTCTTGGGACACGATTATCTTCGTCAGATTCATCAAGACGCGTCTTTTCTTTCTTTTGACTCATGCACTTGAATTTGCTCTGGGACTTCTTGTTGCCACCTTCTGCCTTCCGGTGTTGGGATTTTTATTGTTTCCTGCTGGGGATTCTTGTTGTAACCTTCTGCCTTCCGGTGGGGTTACTGACTTCAAAATCTGCAGTATAAGACTGAAAAGTATTCCTCTCGTTATACAGGTGGGTGCCTGGACATGAAATGAAAATGTATACCCGCATTATACTGGTGGGCGACCTGGAAATGGAAAACTGAAATGTATGCCCGCATTATACTGGTGGGCGACCTAGAATATGGAATGAACAGACAAAATGTATTCCCTCATTATACTGGTGGGCGACCTAGAACTGAAATGTATTCCCGCATTATACTGGTGGGCGACCTAGAACTTAAATGTATTCCCGCATTTTACTGGTGGGCGACCTAGAACTTAAAAGTATTCCCGCATTATACTGGTGGGCGACCTAGAACTTAAATGTATTCCCGCATTTTACTGGTGGGCGACCTAGAACATGAAATGAAAACATAAATGCATACCCGCATTATACTGGTGGGTGACCTAGAACAGAAATGAAAAGACAGAAATGTATTCCCGCATTATACTGGTGGGCGACCTAGAACTTAAAAGTATTCCCGCATTATACTGGTGGGCGACCTAAAATATGGAATGAACAGACAAAATGTATTCCCTCATTATATTGGAGAGAAAAAGGGTTGAACATTATTGAGAGATTATTATTGGGAGAATTTTTTTTGAGAGTAATACATTCTGGAAAACTTCAATAGTGTTGGAGAGTAAAAGAGAAAGACAATTTGAACTTTCACTCGAACAATTCTGTTTGCTTTTCTTCGAGTGTTATTCAAAAATCCGAAACTACTGCATCTCGTATCTTTTCTCTCTTCTGCTTTGACTGCGATTGCACTTTGGCATTGTTGAGATTTCAATCTGTTACTAGGTTATTCTACTGGTTGTTATTGGTTCTGCGGTGTTGCTGAATCTGCTGTTGCTGTGGTATTATTGCTGCTGACTCCTACTTCTTTTGTTCATGTACTGCTGTTTCCAGGTACACATTTGTACAATCTCGGCTTGAAGCAAAAAATGAAATATTAATCAGGCTTTGTTCCTGTTGAATTCCTCCTGTTTAGATTTGTGGTTGAATATAATTTTTCTTTCTTCGTATAAAGATGTAGTTGAATGATTAATGAATAATGAGGTTGCATATGTATACTTTCTTCATCTAATAATGTTAGTTTAAATTAATCGGAGAATAATTAATCTGTTTTGATATTATGGTCAATCTCATGTTCTAGTATTATTGAATAACAGAATATAAAATGAAAGCAGTTTTTCTTTGTACAAACTCGATCGCAATTTTCCATTCGCATTAGCCGTAAACTAATAACTAATAAGTTACGTTTTTCAGCATGTAAATAATTAAGAGATTTTCTTTTATTTTAGAGACGAACTTAATAGAAAATATAGTCATTGTAGGTTTATCCTTTAAAAATAAAAATGAGACGAGCCTCGCCAAATAAAACGTATAGATTGCGGGGCCCTCACAAAATGTATGGTTTAATTAGAATTCGGAAGGACCGTTTAGCGAATTTCACGGTCTTCCCCAAAATAATAACGCGATAGTCTCTTTAGGCGCGTGTTTAATATTTTACTTTCTTAAGCCTGGGTGTGCATTTCATGCGACCCGAATCCAAATCCCAAAACATCAAATAAAACGTGTTCCGGATTGTGGGTGCATTTCATGTGACGCAGTCCAAAGACGTGTTTTAAGCGATGTTCACATTTCTTTTAAAAACAATAATAATAAAGCGGTTAAAAGATAAAATTTGCACATAAGTTCATATTTGTATAAAATCAGATAATCAAGCCGAATATAACAGTTGAGCGACCGTGCTAGAACCACGGAACTCGGGAATGCCTAACACCTTCTCCCGGGTTAACAGAATTCCTTATCCGGATTTCTGGTACGCAGACTGTAATATGGAGTCATTATTTTCCTCGATTCGGGATTAAAATTGGTGACTTGGGACACCCTAAATCTCCCAAGTGGCGACTCTGAAATAAATAAATCAATCCCGTTTCGATTGTCCTTTAATTGGAAAAAACTCCCCTTGCACCCAAGCGGGTGCGGAAAAAGGAGGTGTGACAGCTCTGGCCGATTACGTAAGAATTTTTACGTAGTCAGGATGACCGGCTAAAAGTAAAAATATATATGTTTTTTTAAAATTATATATGTTTTTTAATATATATGTTTTTTAATTTTTACTTAAAAAACATTAAGTAAAAATGTCCAGGAATGAAAGGCTAGTAAGAATATTGCTCCTCCTGACTACGTGAATGCACCAGAATATTGTCAATGAAGACTATGACAAACGAATCGAGATAAGGCCGGAACACGCTGTTCATCAAATGTATGAACGCTACTGGGGAAATGGTCATCCCAAAAGACATCACCAAGAACTCATAGTGACCATATCGAGTCCTGAAAGTCATCTTAAGAAAATCTAAATCCCTGATCTTCAACTGGTGATAACCCGAATAGAGATCAATCTTGGAGAACACCCTTTCTCCCTGAAGCTGGTCGAATAGATCATCAATGCGAGGCAAAGGATACTTGTTCTTAATTGTTACCTTGTTCAATTGCCTATAATCAATGCACATTCTCATTGTGCCATCCTTCTTCTTCACAAACAGAACCGACGCACCCCAAGGTGACACACTAGGCCGAATGAACCACTTATCTAGGAGTTCCTGAAGCTGCTCCTTCAATTTTTTCAACTTCACTGATACCATACGATACGATGGAATAGAAATGGGCTGAGTGCCCGGCACCAGGTCAATACCAAAATCAATATCCCTATCAGGGGGCATGCCCAACAGGTCTGCAGGAAACACATCGGAAAAATCCCTCACAACTAGGATAGAATCAATACTGGGAGCCTCAGCACCGACATCCCTCACAAACGCTAGATATGAAAGACAACCCTTCCCAACCATATGTTGGGCTTTCAAGAATGAGATCACTCTACTAGGAACATAATCAGTCACACCTTGCCACTCAATCTGTGGCACACCCGGCATATCCAATGTGACTGTCTTAGCATGACAGTCCAAAATAGCACGACATGGAGATAGCCAATGCATGACCAAAATAACATCAAAATCCACCATGCTCAATAATAACAGATCCACTCGGGTCTTCAAACCCCCAATAGTCACCACACACGATCGGTACACATGGTCTACAATAACAGTATCGCCCACTAGGGTAGATACATGAATAGGTAAAACAAGAAACTCACGAGGCGTACCCAAATAATAAGCAAAGTATGATGACACATAAGAAAAGGTGGAACCGGGATCAAATAATACAGAGACATCTTTGTGGCAGACTAAAACAATACCTGTAATAACAGCATCTGAAGCAATAACATCGAGTCTGCCTGGGAGTGCATAGAAACGGGCCTGATCGACCTCCACTTCTGGGGCGACCCCTGGCTGACTGACCTCCACCCCTAGCTGGCTGAGCGGGTGGTGATGAAGCAACACTGAAGTAGATGATTGACCCCTCTTCTGGGATGAACTAGCAAAACGAAGAGGACACTGCCTCCACATATGACCCATCTCACCATACTCAAAACAACTCCCAGGTGCTGGAGAAGGGGACTAAAGGGAACCCCTCACACCGGAGTGACTAACATATACACTCGACATAGAAGAGCCCTGAACTAATGGAGTACTGGATGAACTCTAAGTTGGAAGGGCACTAAGTGATGACTGGCCCTGCTGAGTACTGTGATAACCATGACCCGAAGATGCCCCACGATAACCTGGGCGAGCTGGCTGAGCAGGCTTGAATGAACGACCTCTACTGTGCTGGAACTGGCACCTCGAAGGAGCACCACTAAAGCTTCCAGATCCTCGAGGCCTCTTGGTCTCCCTCTCCTCTCGCTCCTGACGATGAACAGACTCAATCTCACCGGTAATATCCACAACCTCCTCGAAAGTAGCACCAATCACCCTCTCCCTGGTCATAAGAATACGAAGCTGATAAGTGAGGCCATCCACAAACCTCCTAATCCTCTCTCTATCTGTCGGAACCATCCAAATAGCATGACGAGCTAACTCGGAGAACCTCAACTCATACTATGACACAATCATCTCCCCCTGACGCAACCACTCAAACTGCCTACGCAGATCCTCTCTACGAGACTACGGCACGTACTTCTCCAGAAAGAGAACGGAGAACTGCTGCCAAGTTAGGGGTGCTTCACCAACATGCCTACGCCTCTCAAAATCCTCCCACCAAGTGAAAGCAGCTCTTGAAAACTGATAGGTGGAAAAAGCGACCCTGCTGGTCTCCAGAATACCTGCAGTACGAAGCTTCCTCTAACACTTATCCAAAAAGCCCTGGGCATCCTCGCCCTCTGCGCCATTGAAGGTCGGAGGCTGCAATCTACCAAATCTCTCCAACCTACGCTGCTCATCCTCCGGCATGACAGAAACCACATAGTCCTGAGCAACTGTGACCGGCTGGGCTGGATATGCCCCCGGCGTCTGAAGTCCCTCCACGACCTACTTAGGTGTGCGAGCGGCGGGAGTCTGATTGCCTCCCCCAGCCTGTGAAGTAGCTGCGGTTGTAGTGGCTGAAACCGCCTGAGCCAGGCCAGTGCAAACTAATAAGATTTGTGCCAAGGCCTTTTGAAGACCCAGAATCACGATGGGCACAGCTGGTGCCTGAGCTGGTGCTGCTGGAGCATCCATGGCTAGAGCCTGATCCTAAGCTGGGGCAACTGGTGGATCTATAGGTGCTGCCTTCGCTGCTCTGCCTCTACCACAACTATGGCCACATCCTCGGCCTCTGGTGGCCACAGCTGGTGGCACTGGTGGTCGTCCACCCTGTCCGGTAGCGTGTGTCCTCACCATCAGTGAGAGAATAGAATAACGGAAATTTCGTACTCAGATCAACAAGTTCGCACGACAAGAATTTCAAGAATATGAAGTTTTTCCTAAGGGGTTCTGCAGCCTCTCGAGGATAAATATAGATGCCTTTGTTCCGATCCGCGAGACTTTACTAAACCTACTCATGACTCGTGAGACCTATGTAACCTAGGCTCTAATACCAACTTGTCACGACCCAAACCCGGACCTGGTCGTGATGGTGCCTCTTGTGAAGACAAGGCCAGCCGACACTTCCCATTTTCTAATTATTAATAGTTAAGAATTTAAGAAAAACGGTCTAACATGATAAAATATATCTGAAATAACAATGATAACATAAATACGAGGAAGAACACCCATACACAGCCCTAACCGGAGTATCACTAGTCATGAGCATCTATAAGTCATAATACAATTCTGCTAAATCCATAACAAATACAACTGTCTAAAGGGAAATAGAAGAGATAAAGGAGTAGAGACATGGGACTACGGACGTCAATAGCTACCTCGTAATCTCCGAAAGCCCGCCTGAAGTTGGAGGTATC
This sequence comes from Nicotiana sylvestris, assembly GCF_000393655.2. Classification (NCBI taxonomy): domain Eukaryota; kingdom Viridiplantae; phylum Streptophyta; class Magnoliopsida; order Solanales; family Solanaceae; genus Nicotiana; species Nicotiana sylvestris. The sequence goes on along the minus strand of NC_091059.1, from coordinate 87,762,946 downwards.
AGCACTCGGGAGCGGTGCCAGCTACGCCTGAATCTGCACACAGGGTGCAGAGAGTAAAGTCAGTACTCCAACTCAGTGAGTAACAAATGTAGATAAATACTGAAGCAATAAAATCATTTAAAAGCAGTAAAACAGTGGAAAGTCAAGTAAAAATTCTTTCAACAAGTAAACAAGTAATTGACAGATAATTAAGGTAAAGTAAACAAATACAAGTTTGCCCGTCGGGCACAGTACCAACAAATCTGCCCCTTGGGCAACATCTCAGAACATTACCAGCCCCTCGGGCAATCACATAGAACAATGCCAGCCCCACGAGCTCAATCACATAGAATAGTACCAACCCCTCGGGCTTAATCACATCAAACAATACCAGCCCCTCGGGCTGAATCTCACATCACAATGGGTACCCGCGCTCACTGGGGGTGTACAGACTCCTGGAGAGGCCCCTTACGGCCCAAGCGCAATAACAAGACATCTCGTGGCATCAAACTAGGCCCTCGGCCTCATACCAATCAAGCCACCTCGTGGCGTATATATCTCAGGCCCTCGGCCTCAAATCAGTATCAGTGTTTCCTCACAACTTGGACCTCGGCCTTACTCAGTCAAAAATACTCACAAGCCCTTCGGGCAATAGTAAAACAGTGTTTCTCAGCCCAAACATCATTTAAAATATCATTTAAGTCTTAAAACTGAGTAAACATGGCTGAGTATGAAAATAGTGGAAAATAACATGACTGAGTTCAAGTATAAAGTCAAAACAGTGAGGAAATAGCAATGAAAATCCCCGAAGGGTTCAAATAGTTGGCACTAGGCCCAAATATGGCATTCAACCCAAATAATGGTGGTAGCAAATAGTTTTCGATCAAATATGCGGTAAAATCATCAATCGGGACGGACCAAATCACAATCCCCAATAGTGCACGACCCCACGCTCGTCATCAAGCGTGTGCCTCACCTCAATATAGCATTACGATGTGCAAATTCGGGGTTTCAAACCCTCAGAACATCATTTACAATCATTACTCACCTCGAACCGGCTAAATCTCTAGCTCGTGACGCCGTTGCCCCTCAAATCAGTCTCTACGCACGTCGAATCTATCCAAAATAAGAACGAGTACGTCAACATATGCTAAGGGAACAAAGCCCAAGCAAAAACAATCAACAAAGGGCAAAAATCCCAAAATTACCAAAATCCGACCCTCGGGCCCACATCTCAAAATTCATAAAGTTTTACATCAATAGATTTCGCATCTCCCCACGAGTTCATACATATCCAAAGTTCTCAAATCTGACACCAAATGGTCCTTCAAATCCACAATTACAGGCCTAAGTTCTCAGGCCCTAGTTTCCCCAATTTTAACCTTTGATTTCCATAATTTCTAGCTCAAATCCATGAAATAATAGCATAGGAACGAGTTTTAGGTCCAAATTCCTTACCTCAGTGAAGTTCTCTTGAAATCCCCCTCTCAAATCACCCAAAAAGCTCCAAAGCTGAAGTCAAAAATGGAGAAATATCCCAAAATTTGCGTAGAACCCATTTTATACTTTCTGCCCAGTTGTTTCTAAAATCCTCCGAAATACGCTTTTGATCAAAAACCTAACCAAACCACGTCCGAATGACCTAAAATTGTACACACACATCCTAAATGACATGACAGAGCTACTGCAACTCTCGGAATTCAATTTCGACCCTTATATCAAAATCTCACCTACCAACTGGAAATCGCCAAAATATCAACTTCGCCTATGCAAGCCTAAAACTGAAGGTTCGTGATGTTTCCTATCTGGTTGGTGAGCGGGTTCTACTTTGGGTTTTGCCTATGAATGGCGTTATGAGATTTGGGAAGAAGGAGAAGTTGAGTCCGAGGTTTATTGGCCCTTTTGAGATATTGAGGCGTGTTGGGGAGGTTGCTTATGAGCTTGCCTTACCTCCCATCTTGGCAGGAGTTCATCCGGTATTTTATGTATCGATGCTCCGAAGGTATCACGGGGATCCGTTGCACATGTTGGATTTCAGTTCGGTCCAGTTGGACAAGGATCTATCCTATATTGAGAAGCCAGTGGCAATATTGGACAGGCAGGTTAGAAAGCTGAGTTCAAAGAACATTACGTCAGTGAAGGTTCGGTGGCGGGGTCAGCCGGTCGAGGAGGCGACCTGGGAGCCCGAACAGGATATGCACAGTCGTTACCCACATCTTTTCACTACTTCAGGTATGTCTCTATGCTCGTTCGAGGATGAACGAATGTTTAAGTGTAGGAGGATGTGATGACCCGGCTGGTCATCTAAAGAATTAACGCCTCGCTCCCCTATTAACTGCTTTCCCCAAGTTTATTTCTTCTATTTTGACTTGCCAGAATGTTCGGTTTTAAGTTTCGGAGAGTTTTGGGACACTTAGTCCCTAAATGAGAGCTTAAGTGTTGGAAAGTTGACTGTAGGCGGAATAGTATGCAGACGGACTCGAAATGGAAATCTGATGGTTCCGTTAACTCCGTTGGGTGATTTTGGGGTTAGGAGCGTGTTCGGATTGTGTTTTGGAGGTCCATAGCCAATTTAGGCTTGAAATGTCGAAGGTTGAATTTTTGAAGTTTCCGATTCGATAGCGAGATTTTTATCCGAGGGTCGGAATAGAATTCCGAGAGTTGCAGTAGTTCTGTTGTGTCATTTGGGATGTATGTGCAAAATTTCAGGTCAATCAGACGTGGTTTGGTTGGGTTTTTGATCAAAAGCGGAATTCAGAAAATTTTAGAAACTTAGGCTTACATCTGATGTGTTTTGGTTGTTTTGATGTTGTTTGAGGTGTTTTGAAGATTGGTATAAGTTTGAATAAGGTTTTAGGATATGTTGATGCCTTTGCTTGAGGTCCCTGGGGCCTCGGGGTGATTTCGGATGGTTAACGAGAAAATTTAGAAAATGTTGCAACTGCTGTATTTTTTGCTGCTTTTGGTATTTTTGCATTTGCGGTTTGGGGACCGCAGATGCGGCGCCGTAGAAATGGCTAAGGGACCGCAGAAGCAGATTTTGGCCTTTCCTTCAGGTTCCACAGATGCGAAAGGGACACCACAGAAGCGGTGTCGCATCTACGAAAATGTAATTGCAGATGCGGTTTATGGTATTTAAATGAAAGTCGTAGATGCGATGAAGTTACCGCAGAAGCGGGACCGCAGATGCGGTCCCAAGGTCGCAAATGCGGAAATTGCTGGGCAGAACATATAAATAGTTGCCTTCGCGAATTTGAGCTAACTTTTCACAATTTTCATCCGGGTTTGAAGCTTTTGAGAGAGATTTTTGAGGAAAATCAAGGGGAATCGCTTGGAGGTAACATCCTTGACTTCATAACTCGTTTTAAAGTGATTAAAGACCTAATTAGTGGTGAGAAATTGGGAAAAAATGGTTAATTAGGGCTTGAGTTTAAGAGGCCTTTAAATGAGGATTTAAGGGGCCATTTGGACTCTGATTTTAGTGTTCTTGTTATGTATAGACTCATGAGAGTACGAGGTTTCCAAAAATATAATTTTCACCCAATTCCGAGATGTGGGCCCGAGGGGCATTTTGGTCATTTTACATAATTTCACGTATTAGCTTTAACTTTAATTGTAGAATCAGTTACTTGAAGTGTTATTTACATTATGCAATTGAATTGAATAGATTTGGGCCATTTGGAGTCGAGTACCCGTGGCAAAAGCGTGGTTTCGGGTTGACTTTAAGTCGGTTCGAGGTAAGTGGCTTGTCTAACCTTGTGTGGGGGACCTTCCCCTCAGGATATGATATATTTGATAATTGAAATACCTTGTACGTGAGGTGACGAGCGCGTACTTGAGCTAATTGTTGAAAATCCGATTTTTCCTTAAGTATTTCAATTGAGTTCTTTTTCCTGTTTTATTCTACTTGTGAATTTAGCATGTTGCTAGTTTAGAAAAGCACGTTTAGTTGACTTAATTGTCTATTTGCTTAAACTGCCTTAATTGCATTACGTGAAACATGTTAGGCTAGAATTAACTGCTTACTTGGTACGAAATTTAGCTTAATTGAGGTGCAGGATACCAAGAGATCCCTAGCACGTATTTTGAGGATACCAAGAGATCCTCGGGATACTAAGAGATCCCTAGCATATATTGAGGATACCAACAGATCCTCGGGATACTAAGAGATCCCTAGCATATATTGAGGATACCAAGAGATCCTCGGGATACCAAGAGATCCCCGGTTATCATCCTTGTTATGAGTGGTACTTCCTTGTGGTTTGCCTTCATCTCTGTTTCCGTTATTGTACTCTTATTATCCTGTGTAGATTCTTACTGTAGATTCTCAATTGTACAACTTATCTTATCTTGTAATCTTTATATTTATTAAATCTCAATAGGTCCCTGACCTTCCCCGTCACTACCAAACCGAGGTTAGGCTTGGTACTTACTGAGTACCACTGTGGTGTACTCATGCCCCTTCTGCGCATGTTTTTCATGTGTAGATATAGGTACTTCTATTCAGGCCTACCATCCTTGAGGGAGGCGACTACTTAGAGACTTCGAGGTACATCTGCCGCGTCCGCAGACCGAGGAGTCCCTTTCTATTCCTGCCTTTTAGTATTTAGCCCTTATGTACGTTCTGTTCTTATTAGACAAATTTCGGAGTTAGAGCTATGTAGTATTTCCTTTTCTTAGCTTGTGATTCGTGGGTTTTTGGGTCTTGGATTTATGTATTGGTATTGAGAGTTAAACATGGTGTAAGCCGAGCGACACATTTAAACATTGTTACTACATTATTTCTGTTTTAAATTGTTTACTTCTGCAATGTTTTTTGTTTTTTCTTCCGCAAATTAGGCTTACCTAATCGTAGAGACTAGGTGCTGTCATGATGGTTCACGCAGGGCGAACCGGGGTCGTGACACTTTTCCTAATTCTAGAGACAAAAACGGGTTCCCCCCCCCCCATTTCTCTTATTTCCTTCCCCAAACTTTCCCCAACTCACTCTTTCCCTCCCCTTCTCTATTTCACTCACCCAAATCACATCCCCCACCCCGCGCCACCATTGCCCCATTGCTCTCCGCCACCTCGTCGCCCACTGCTCGCCGGCCACACCACTGCCACCCCTCTCTCTCTCTCTCCTTCTCCATCTAAAAAAACCAAGCTTAGAATTATAACCTTCAATCTTTGTTATTTCTTGTTTGTGTGTTACAATATTTTATGTATTGTAGTTTATTGTTTCAATTGGTGTTTCAATTCTTTGAACATTGTATTTTATTGAGGATTAGGGTTCAAGTCTTGTTTTAATTAGTTTTGTTAATTAATTTTAATAACTAATTAGTTTAATTAGTATTGAATTTAGTTTAGTTAGATTTGAATTATACTTTGTATTGTCTTGATAGTTTAGTTAGAATTTAGGGTTTAGGATAGAATTGAAATATTTAGATATGAATTGGAATTTTAGTTTATGAATTAAAATTTTAGGATATGAATTGAGTCTTTAGGATAAGAATTGGACTTTTAGGATATGAACTGGAGTTTTAGTTTATGTATTGGAATTATAGTTTATAAATTGAAATTTTAGGATATGAATTGAACTTTTGTGGATGTGAATTGAAATCTTAGGGTATGAATTGAACATTTAGGATATGAATTGAAATTTTTGTGTATGAATTGAAATTTTAGGATATGAATTGAGCCTTTAGGATATTGTCACGACCCGGATTTCCCACCCTCGGGAGTCGTAATGGCACCTACTCGTGAAAGCTAGGCAAGCTGCGTAATACATAATCCCTAACTCTTTTATTTAGCCTTTTTAACTATTTAAACTAATATGTGAATAACAGTGAAATATTTACAATAAATAGATACAAGCGGAAGACTTAATCTGATAAATTAACCATAAACAGTACGACAATGCCAACATACATCTCTACCCGGAATCCGATGTCACAATATCACGGATTGTCTATGAATACTACATACAAATATCTGAAAAGAAAGTAAAATTTATCTCTGAAGCAAATGGAAACATAATACACATAAAGATAGAAGAGAACGTCGGGCCTGCGGACGCCTGCAGGACTACCTCGGGATCTCTAACTGGACTGAAGGAGGCAGCCACCCAATGCTACGATCCAAAAGCTGCCATTCCAGGGTCTGCACATAGTGCAGAGTGTAGTATCAGCACAACCGACCCCATGTGCTGGTAAGTGCTTGGCCTAACCCCGGCGAAGTAGTGACGAGGCTAGGACCAGACTACCAAATAAACCTGTGCAGTTATATAATATGTAGCGGAAAATAAAACAGGAATAAACAAGTAAAGATGGGAGGGGGTACATGTTGTGTGGGAATATCAGTACCAACAGTAAATTAAGAAAAAAGCATAAGAACAATTTAGAATTTACAGCAAAACAATAAGTAACTCGTAACCAATCTATAAACACTTCGTATTATCAATTGTTGTGGTGCGCAACCCGATCCCAAAACATAATAACTCTGTTGCAGCGTGCAACCCGATCTATATCATTTATCACTATTACGGCGTGCAACCCGATCCAATTATATTATTGTTGCGGCGTGCAACCCGATCCAAATATAATATTGTTGCGGCGTGCAACCCGATCCAAATATAATATTGTTGCGGCGCGCAACCCGATCCACATATACAGTTCAACACCAATCACAACAAGAGTCCCGACAAGGGATCAATAAAGAAACAACACTATCCCGGCAAGGGAATCGACATTATAAGTAAATACGTCCCGACAAGGGAAAATCAGCTATAACGAAACTTGTTCCAACATCTAACTACCTCAACTAGCACCAATACTCAATCATAAGTAATTTCCACGAGGATAATCATAATCCTTATTCAACTCAGAGAATCCACAACTTAGGCATTCGTAGTATATATTCAGAACACAATAATTTCAATTTAAGACTCACAGTCATGCTTGACACCAACGTATAGATACTCGTCACCATGCCTATACGTCGTACTCAACAAGTAACATGTAGCAAATAGGACTCATTCCTAATCCCTCAAGCGAAGGTTAGACCAAACACTTACCTCAAACTTCCACGGCCAACTCAAGTCTCAAACACCGCTTTTCCTTTAGAATTCGCCTCCAAACAACTCATATCTAGTCCAAATTGATTTAACAACATTAATAAATGCTAAACAATCCAATTCCAATGCTTAATTATAGAATTCCCATCATTCTTCCCCAAAAGTCAAAAATCGACCCCGGGCCCGCTTGGTCAAAACACGAGGTTCGGACCAAAACCCGATCACCCACGAGCCCACGAGCCCGAATATGTATTTAGTTCCAAAATTTGACCCCAAAATGAGGTCTAAATCCCAATTATGCAAAAAGCCATAACTCTACCCAAATCCCTAATTTTCTACCCTTAAGAACATGATTTAGGTCTAGAAATCTAATTGGTGTTAATGGAAATTGAAGAAAATGAGTCTACGATTACATACCTATGAATTTGTGATGAAGTTCTCTTTCAAAAATCGCCCAATTTGGAGTTTGGAAGAAGAAGTTATGAAATTTTGGTTAAGTCCCGTTTTGGCTTCTGTTTTAAAATCACTGGACATGCCTTCATCGCGTTCACGATAGGCCTAGCGCATTCGCGATGGGTCAGACTTAGGTGACCTTTGCATTCGTCGGTTCGCGTTTGCGGAGCTTCAGCTCCTAGAGTCTTCGCGTTCGCGGTCCACTGGCCGCGTTCGCGTAGCACAAGATTCCTTTCCCCCCTGCCCAGGCCATTAGCCTATGCGTTCGTGAGTGCATTGACGCGTTCGCGAAAGGTACTCCCCCCACAGCCTCGTGTTTGCATCCCAAGTTCCACGTTCGCGAAGAAAAAATTGACAATTGAGGAATTTGCCTTACGCGTTCGCGAGTGGGACCACGCGAACGCGAAGCACAAAACCTTTGTGCATAAGAGCAGCGAAAACCTGCAACTTTTTTCAAGTTCAAAACTTTCCGAAACCCATCTGAAACTCACCCGAGCCCTCGGGGCTCCAAACCAAACATGCGTACTAACTCAAAAACATCATATGAACTTATCTGTATGATTAAATTGCCAAAATAACCTCTTAAACAATGAATTTAGCATAGAAACCTAAGAAAATCTCAAAACTTTCAAAGTATGAATTTTTCACAACTACGGGTCCAAATTATCTCAAACGACTTCCATTTCTTACCAATTTTCACAGACTTATCTTAAATCACATATAAGACCTGTATCGGGCTCTGGAACCAAAATACGGGTCTGATACCATCGAGTTTTAAACACATTTCATTTCCAAAACTCATAAATAATTCCAGAAAATAATTTTCTTTAAAAATTTATTTCTCGGGCTTGAGAGCTCGGAATTTGATTCAAGGCATACACCCAAGTCCCATATTTTCCTACGGACCCTTCGGGGCCGTTAAATCACGGGTCAGGGTCCGTTTACCCAAAATGTTGACCGAACATTATTTCTCAGCCCAAACATCATTTAAAATATCATTTAAGTCTTAAAACTGAGTAAACATGGCTGAGTATCAAAACAGTGGAAAATAATGTGACTGAGTTCAATTATAAAGTCAAAACACTGAGGAAATAGTAATGAAAATCCCCGAAGGTTTCAAATAGTTGGCACTAGGCCCAAATATGGCATTCAACCCAAATAATGATGATAGCAAATAGTTTTCAATTAAATACGCGGTAAAATAATCAATCGGGACGGACCAAGTCACAATCCCCAATAGTGCACGATCCCACGCTCGTCATCAAGCGTGTGCCTCACCTCAATATAGCACTACGATGTGCAAATCCAGGGTTTCAAACCCTCAGAACATTATTTACAATCATTACTCACCTCGAACCGGCTAAATCACTAGCTCATGACGCCGTTGACCCTCGAATCGGTCTCCACGCGTGTCGAATCTATCCAAAATCAGAACGAGTACGTCAACATATGCTAAGGGAACAAAGCCCAAGCAAAAACAATCAACAAAGGGCACAAATCCCGAAATTACCAAACCCAAACCCCGGGCCCACGTCTCGAAATTCAGAAATTTTTACATCAATAGATTCCACATCTCCCCATGAGTTCATACATATCAAAAGTTCTCAAATCCGACACCAAATGGTCCTTCAAATCCACAATTAAAGGCCTAAGTTCTCAAGCCCTAGTTTTCCCAATTTTATACTTTGATTTCCATAATTTCTAGCTCTAATCCATGAAATAATAGCATAGGAATGAGTTTTAGGTCCAAATTCCTTACCTCAATGAAGTTCTCTTGAAATCCTCCTCTCAAATCGCCCAAAAAGCTCCAAAGCCAAAGTCAAAAATGGTGAAATATCCAAAAATTTGTGAAGAACCCTTTTTATACTTTCTGCCCAGTTGTTCCGCATCTGCGGCACCATTGCCGCTTCTGCGGTACCGCATAAGCGCTCTCTCTTCCGCTTTTGCGGAAATCACTTAACGGGCCCTTACGCATCTGCGATCCAATCTCTGCACCTGCGACTCCGCAAGTGCGGTCCAACTACCGCATCTGCGGCTCCTGGCTCTTCCTCTCAAATCCGCTTCTGCGGCTCCCCTTCCGCACGTGCGGCACCGCACCTGCAGTCCCCGAACCGCAGGTGCGAAAACACCAGAAGTAGAAAAATCTCAACTGCTGCAATGACATCTCAACTTCTCCGTTAACCACCCAAAATCATCCCGAGGCCCCCGGACCTCAACCAAAAGCACAAACATAACCCAATACCTTATTCAAACTTGTTCGAATCATCAAAACGCCTCAAACAATATCAAATCTACCAAATCACTTCGGATTCAAGCCTAAGTATCTAAAATACTCCGAAATACGCTTTTGATCAAAAACCCAACCAAACCACGTCCGAATGACCTAAAATTTTACACACACATCCCAAATGACACGATGGAGCTACTGCAACTCTCGAAATTCCATTCCGACCCCTATATCAAAATCTCGCCTACCAACCGGAAATCGCCAAAATATCAACTTCGCCAATTCAAGCCTAAGACTACTCCAACCCTCCAAAACCCATTTCGATCATGCTCCTAATCCATAAATCACCTCTCGAAGCTAACTGAACTATCGAAACTCGCATCTGATCCCTCTAACACATAAGTCAACATCCAGTTGACTTTTCCAACTCAAACTCCCTTACAAGAGACTAAGTGTCTCAACCTTACCAAAATCATTGCGGACTCGATCCGACCAACCCGATACCATAAAACACGGATAGCGAAGCATAAAGAAGCAAATGGGGGAAATGGAGCGGTAACTCATGAGATGACTGGCCGGGTCGTCACATCCTCCCCAACTTAAACAAATGTTTTTCCTCGAACGAGTCAAGAAACATAATTGAAGCCTCAAACAGGTGAGGATATCTGCTCCGCATCTCCCGCTCGGTCTCCCAGGTAGCCTCCTCCATGGGCCGATCTCTCCATTGTACTTTTACTGAAGCTATATCCTTTGATCTCAACTTCCGAACCTGCCAACCTAGAATAGCTACTGGCTCCACATCATAAGTCAAATCATCATCCAACTGAACCGTGCTAAAATCCAGAACATGAGACGGATCCCCAATATACTTCCGGAGCATAGAAACATGAAATACCGGATGCATACTCGACAAGCTGGGTGGCAAAGCAAGCTCATAAGCCACCTCCCCAATCCTCCGGAGCACCTCAAAAGGCCCAATGAACCGCAGACTCAATTTCCCTTTCTTTCCAAATCTCATAACACCCTTCATGGGCGAAACCTTCAACAGAACCTTCTCGCCAACCATGTAGGACACATATCAAACCTTCCTGACAGCATAACTCTTTTGCCTCGACTGCGCTATACGAAGCCTCTCCTGAATCACCTTCACCTTCTCCAAAGCATCCTGCACCAAATCTGTCCCCAATAGCCTAGCCTCACCGGGCTCGAACAAACCAACTGGATATCTACACCACCTCCCATACAAAGCCTCATATGGAGCCATCTGAATACTCGACTGGTAGCTATTGTATTAAGAAACTCTGTAAGCGATAGAAACTGATCCCATGACCCTCTGAAATCAATGACACAAGCACGCAACATGTCCTCCAATGCCTGAATAGTACGCTCGGACTGCCCGTCCGTCTGAGGATGAAAAGTTGTGCACAACTCTACCTGAGTACCCAACTCTCTCTGCACGGCCCTCCAAAACTACAAAGTAAACTGAGTAGCTCTATCTGAAATGATGGAAACTGGGACAGCATGCAAGCGAACAATCTCACGGATATAGATCCCTGCCAACCGCTCTAAAGAATAGGTAGTACACACTGGAATAAAGTGCGCAGACTTGGTCTGCCGATCCACAATCACCCAAATAGCATCTAACTTCTTCAAAGTCCGTGGAAGTCCAACAACAAAGTCCATAGTGATCCTCTCCCACTTCCACTCGGGAATATCCATCTGCTGTAGCAAGCCACCAAGTCTCTGATGCTCATATTTCACCTACTGACAATTGAGACACCGAGCTATAAATCCCACAATATCTTTCTTCATTCTTCTCCACCAGTAGTGCTGCCTCAAATCCTGATACATCTTCGCGGCATCCGGATGAATGGAGTACCGTGAGCTATGGGCCTCCTCCAGAATCAACTCTCGAAGCCCATCCACATTGGGCATACAAATCCGGCCCTGCATCCTCAACACCTCATCATCTCCAATGGTCACATCTCTAGCATTGGCATGCTGAACTCTGTCCTTAAGGACAAGCAAATGCGGATCATTATATTGGCACTCTCTGATGCGCTCATATAAGGAAGACCAAGAAACCACACAAGCCAATACCCGAATGGGCTCTGAAATATCTAACCTCACAAATCGATTGGCCAAGGCCTGAACATCAACCGCAAGAGGTCTCTCCCCAACTGGAATATATGCCAAACTCCCCATACTCACTGCTTTGTGGCTCAAAGCATCGGCCACCACATTGGACTTTCCTGGATAGTACAATATAGTGATATCATAATCCTTAAGCAACTCCAACCATCTACGTTGTCTCAAATTAAGATCCTTTTGCTTGAACAAATGCTAAAGACTGCGATGATTAGTGAACACCTCACAAGATACGCCATACAGGTAATACCTCCAAATCTTCAAAGCGTGAACTACGGCAGCCAACTCCAAATCATGAATGGGGTAGTTCTTCTCATGGGGCTTCAACTGACGAGAAGCATAAGCAATAAATATACCCTCCTACATCATTGCACAACCAATCCCAACTCTCTAAGCATCACAATACACGGTATATGAACCTGAAGCTGATGGCAAGACCAACACTAGAGCTGTGGTCAAAGCTGTCTTGAGCTTATGAAAGATCTCCTCACACTCGTCCAACCATACAAATGAAGCACCCTTCTGAGTCAACTTGGTCAAGGGCGATGCGATAGACCAGAATCCCTAAACAAACCGGCGATAATAGCCTGCCAAACCAAAAAAACTGCGAATCTCTGTGGTTGAGGATGGTCTGGGCCAACTCTGAACTGCCTCTATCTTCTTTGGATCAACATGAATACCCTCGCTGGACACGACGTGCCCCAAAAAAGCAACTGAACTAAGCCAAAACTCACACTTGGAGAATTTTGTATAAAGCTTCTCCTCCCGAAATCTTTGTAACACAGCTCTCAAATGCTCCACGTGCTCCTCCTTACTACGCGAATACACCAGAATATCGTTAATGAAGACTATGACAAACGAATCGAGATAAGGCCGGAACACGCAGTTCATCAAATGCATGAACACTGCTGGGGAAATGGTCAGCCCAAAAGACATCACCAAGAACTCATAGTGACCATATCGGGTCCTGAAAGTCGTCTTAAGAAAATCTGAATCCCTGATATTCAACTGGTGATAACCCGAACAGAGATCAATCTTGGAGAACACCCTCGCTCCCTGAAGCTAGTCGAATAAATCATTAATGCGAGGCAAGGGATACTTGTTCTTAATTGTTACGTTGTTCAATTGCCTATAATCAATGCACATTCTCATTGTGCCATCCTTCTTCTTCACAAACAGAACCGGCGCACCCCAAGGTGACACACTAGGCTGAATGAACCCCTTATCTAGGAGTTCTTGAAGTTGGTCCTTCAATTCTTTCAACTCCACTGGTACCATACGATACGGAAAAATAGAAATGGGCTGAGTGCCTGGCACCAGGTCAATACCAAAATCAATATCCCTATCTGGGGGCATGCCCGGCAGGTCTGCAGGAAACACATCGGAAAAATCCCTCACAACTAGGATAGAATCAATACTGGGAGCCTCAGTTCCGACATCCCTCACAAACGCTATATATGAAAGACAACCCTTCCCAACCATACGCTAGGCTTTCAAGAATGAGATCACTCTACTAGGAACATAATCAGTCACACCTCGCCACTCAATCTGTGGCACACCCGGCATAGCCAATGTGACTGTCTTAGCATGACAGTCCAAAATAGCACGACACGGAGATAGCCAATCCATGCCCAAAATGACATCAAAATCCACTATGCTAAATAATAACAGATCCACTCGGGTCTTCAAACGCCCAATAGTAACCACACATGACCGGTACACATGGTCTACAATAACAGTATCGCCCACTAGGGTAGATACATGAATAGGTAAAGCAAGAAACTCACAGGGCGTACCCAAATAATGAGCAAAGTAGGATGACACATAAGAAAAGGTGGAACCGGGATCAAATAATACAGAGGCATCTCTGTGCCAGACTAAAACAATACCTGTAATAACAGCATCTGAAGCAATAGCATCGGGTCTGCCTGGGAGTGCATAGAAACGGGCCTGATCGACCTCCACCTCTGGGGCGACCCCTGGCTGACTGACCTCCACCCCTAGCTGGCTGATAAGGTGGTGATGAAGCAACGCTGAAGCCGATGACTGACCCCTCTGCTGGGATGAACTAGCAAAACGACGAGGACACTGCCTCCACATATGACCCATCTCACCATACTCAAAACAACTCCCAGGTGCTGGAGAAGGGGACTGAAGGGAACCCCTTGCACCGGAGTGACTAACATATACACTCGACATGACTGGCTCTGCTGAGTACTGTGATAACTATGACCCGAAGATGCCCCACGATAACCTGGGCGAGCTGGCTGAGCAGGCCGGAATGAACGGCCTCTGCTGTGCTGGAACTGGCACCTCGAAGGAGCACCACTAAAGCTTCCAGATTCTCGAGACCTCTTGGCCTCCCTCTCCTCTCTCTCCTGACGACGAATAGACTCAATCTCACCGACAATATCCACAACCTCCTCGAAAGTAGCACCAATCACCCTCTCCCTGGTCATAAGAATACGATGCTGATAAGTGAGGCCATCCACAAACCTCCTAATCCTCTCTCTATCTGTCGGAACCATCCAAATAGCATGACGAGCTAACTCGGAGAACCTCAACTCATACTGTGACACAGTCATCTCCCCCTGACGCAACCACTCAAACTGCCTACGCAGATCCTCTCTACAAAACTGCGACACGTACTTCTCCAGAAAGAGAACGGAGAACTGCTGCCAGGTAAGGGGTGCTGGACCAACAGGCCTACGCCTCTCAAAATCCTCCCACCAAGTGAAAGCAGCTCTTGAAACCTGATAAGTGGAAAAAGCAACCCCGCTAGTCTCCAGAATACCTGCAGTACGATGCTTCCTCTGACACTTATCCAAAAAGCCCTGGGCATCCTCGCCCTCTGCACCATTGAAGGTCGGAGGCTGCAATCTACCAAATCTCTCCAACCTACGCTGCTCATCCTCCGACATGATAAAAACCACATAGTCCTGAGCAGTTGTGACCGGCTGGGCTGGATATGCCCCCGGCGTCTGAAGTCCCTGCACGACCTACTTAGGTGTGCGAGCGGCGGGAGTCTGATTGCCTCCCCCGGCCTATGAAGTAGCTGCGGTTGTAGTGGCTGAAACTGCCTAAGCCAGGCCAGTGCAAACTAATAAGATTTGTGCCAAGGCCTCTTGAATACCCGGAATCATGATGGGCACAGCTGGTGCCTGAGCTGGTGCTGCTGGAGCATCCATGGCTAGAGCCTGATCCTATGCTGGGGCAGTTGGTGGATCTATAGGTGCTGCCTTCGTTGTTCTGCCTCTACCACGACTACGGCCATATCCTCGGCCTCTGGTAGCCACAGTTGGTGGCACTGGTGGTCGTCCACCCTGTCCGGTAGCGCGTGTCCTCACCATAAGTGAGAGAATAGAATAATGGAAATTTAGTACTCGGATCAACAAGTTCGCACGATAAGAATTTCAAGAATATGAAGTTTTTCCTAAGGGTTCTGCAGCCTCTCGAGTATAAATACAGATGTATCTGTTCCGATCCGCGATACTATACTAAACCTACTCATGACTCATGAGACCTATGTAACCTAGGCTCTGATACCAACTTGTCACGACCCAAACCCGGACCCGATCGTGATGGCGCCTCTCGTGAAGACAAGGCCAGCCGACACTTCCCATTTTCCAATTATTAATAGTTAAGCATTTAAGAAAAACGGTCTAACATGATAAAATAAATCTGAAATAACAATGATAGCATAAATACGCGGAAGAACACCCACACATAGCCCTAACCAGAATGTCACTAGTCATGAGCATCTATAAGTCATAATACAATTCTGCTAAATCCATAACAAATACAACTGTCTTAAGGGAAATAGAAGAGATAAAGGAGTAGAGACACGGGGCTGCGGAATACCCTCACTCAATACCACGTGTCCTAAGAATGCCACTGAATCCAACCAAAATTTACATTTTGAGAACTTAGCATATAACTTCTTCTCTCTCAGAGCCTGGAGCACTGTCCTCAGGTGCTGCTCATGATTTTCCCGACTCCAGGAATACACCAGAATGTCATCAATAAAGAAAATGACGAATGAATCAAGATACAGCCGGAACACACTATGCATCAAATGCATAAAGGCTGCTAGGGCATTGGTCAGCCCATACCAAGTCCGAAAAGCAAACCTTGGGATATCTGGCTCCCGAATCTTCAACTGATGGTAACATGATCGCAAATCAATCTTAGAAAACACCCGTGCACCCTGAAGCTGGTCAAACAGATCATCAATACGAGGCAAAAAAAACGGTTCTTCACTGTAACCTTGTTCAACTGGTGGTAATCAATACACACACACATAGAGCCATCCTTTTTCTTCACAAACAAGACAGGAGCACCCCAAGGCAATACATTGGGGCGAATAAAACCCTTATCAAGAATTTCCTGTAACTGATTCTTCAACTCCTTCAACTCAGGAGGAGCCATATGATACAGAGGGATAGAAATGAACTGAGTTCCTGACAACAGATCAATGCCAAAATCAATATCTCTATCGGGCGGCATGCCCGAAAGATCAGCTGGAAACACATCAGGAAAATCCCGTACTACTGGGACTGAATCAACTGAAGGGGTATCAGTACTGACATCTCTCGCATAAGCTAAATACGCATCACACCCCTTCTTATATTTACGCTAAGCTTTAAGAAAGAAATAACTCTATTGGGAGTATGATCTAAAGTACCCCTCCACTCAACATGCGGTACACCTGGCATAGCCAGCGTCACGGTTTTGGCATGACAATCAAGAATAGCATAATGGGGCGACAACCAGTCCATGCCCAAGATAATATCAAAATCTACCATGTTGAGCAACAATAAATTGGCTCTGGTCTCAAAACTACTAAGAGAAACCAAACACGACTGATAAACGCGGTCCACAACAAGAAAATCTCCCACAGGAGTAGAAACATTAACAGGAGAACTCAAATAATCCCGAGATACACCTAAATGCAGAGCAAAACAAGAAGACACATAAGAATAAGTGAAGCCTGGATCGAATAGAACCGATGCATTTCTGTGACAAACCAGTACAATACATGTGATGACAGAATCGGAGGCAACAGCCTCAGTACAGGTAGGAAGAGCATAATATCTAGCCTGGCCTTCCCCTCTAGCTGGCTGAGTAGGTGGGGTAGCAACTGGTGCTGTGATCATAGCTTGAGAACTCTGCGGTGCGCGCTGGGGCTGAGAAGTCTGTGGAGGTGCAATCCTCCCAAGTCTAGGGCAATCCCTCACCACATGGCATATGTCACCACACTCAAAACAAGCTTTGGGAAGACGTGGCAGTGGGAACTATGCGGTACTGGTACTCAAAACCCCCTAAACACCTGAAACACTATGTGAAATCTGTGATGCAAACTGAGCTGGCTGACCCACAAAACCTCTACCATGCCATACTCTTCCTCCAAGATAAGGACTAGTAGGTCTCTCCAGTCTACGAGGTCTCCTCACTTCCCTATACTCGCTCTCCTGACCTCGTTTGTCCTCTAATCGGTGAGAGGTCCTCACCACCCGCTGAACTGGGACCACAGGTTGTGTTGCCATAACACCGGGAACTTGAACAATGGGAACTCGCTGCTCTGGAGTAGGGGTGGCGGAATTCTGGATCCCTTCCCCGATCTGTGAAGTAGTTGGTACAACCTAAGTCAACCCCGCCTAAACTAATGTACCAAACATGCTCAGAAAATGTGCTAATGTCTTCTGAAGTGCTAGAGTAGTAGTAGCAGTAGGTGTATCCAGTGCCTGGGCTCTGGTTAGAACTGCTGGTGGCTCCTCGGTGGTAGCTCGTGTGGGTGCTCTAGCTGCACCGCGTGCGCATCCTCGGCTTCTACCCCCGCCTCGACCTCTGACGGTTCTCGCAAAGGGCACAGGTGTCTGATCATCTCTGGTAGCAGGTGTTCTCACCATTTGTGAGAGAATGGAAGACAAAGGTTTAGGATTGTGACGTCAAAATCTTGCACGACAAGGAAATCAAATGAAGTGGAATTTTCCTAACGGTTACATAGCCTCTCGTTGATAAGTATAGACGTCTCCGCACCGATCAGCGAGACTCTAATAAATCGGCTTGTGATTCATGACTCCTATGAACCTAGAGCTCTAATGCCAACTTGTCACGACCTCGGTTTGCCCTCCGTGAACAATTATGACGGCACCTAGTCTCTACGACTAGGTAAGCCTAAATTGCGGAAGATAACCAAAACTTGCGGAAGTAAAACAATTTAAAAGCAGAAATAAGGCAATAACAGTGTTTAAATGTGCCGCTCGGCATGCACCATATATAAATCTCAAAACCAATATCCAAATATAAAACCCGGAAACCCACGAATCACAAGCTAAGAAAAAGAAATACTACATAGCTCTAACTCCGGAAATTGTCTAATAAGAGCAGAAAGTACAGAAGGGATAAATACTAAAAGGCATGAATAGAAATGGACTCCTCGGTGTGCGGACGCGGCAGATGTACCTCGAAGTCTCTAAGTAGCCACCTCCTTCAAGGATGGTAGGCCTGAGTCGAAGTACCTGGATCTGCACATGAAAAACATGCGCAGAAGGGGCATGAGTACACCACAGCGGTACTCAGTAAGTGCCAAGCCTAACCTCGGTCGGGTAGTGACGAGGAAGGTCAGGGCCCTACTGAGGTTAAATACAATATAATGGTTAACATTGGGGAATAAAACAGTATAAATAAGTGCAACAATAAGAAATAGCATAGAATTGACAGAACAACAACAACTAGAACAGAGACAAACAAGCCACAGAAAGAAATACAGCTCAACACAGAGATAACAACCGAGGCACCTTCCAGGATACCATCCTGTAGTCCTAATTACAACTGTCCAATGGATCTCCCGGGATACCGTCCCGTAGTCCATCATATATATGTCTGAATGATCTCCCAGGATCCCGTCCCGTAGTCCAACTATCAATGCGCGGGGATCTACCGGAATCCCGATCCGTAGTCCCAAATGTAAATACCCAGTACTGAGGGAATCTACCGGGTGCATTCCTGTAGTTCAATATAACTGTGTAGGGGAATCTATCGGGAATCTAACCTGCAGTCTCAAAGTAAATGTACAGGGGGATCTATCGAGAATCTAACCCGCCGTCCCAAAGTAAACAGACAAGGGGGAGCTGCCGGAATCCCACATCCGTAGTCCCAATGTAAATATACAGCAGCAGCAAGAAAATATTTCAGAGAAGGGAAACTTAATATTAAGGCAACAAATAATTCTAGCCTAGCATGCTGCACAGAGTTCAGGTAAACAGATTGAACAATTAAAGCAATTAAATCACTTAGACATGCTTTCCTAAGCTAATAACGGGCTTAATAGTATAAGTAATAAAAGCAGGAGAAGGAACATACTGTTAAGTACTTAAAGAAAATCGGATTTCCAACAATTTGTAGAAGTACGCACTTGTCACCTCACTACAAGGCATTTCAATTACTAAATATATCAATCCTAAGGGGAAGATCACCCACACAAGGTTAGACAAGCCACTTACCTCGAACCGGCTCAAAATCAACCCGACACCACGTCTTTGCCACGAGTACTCAACTCCAAATGGCCCAAATCTATTCAATTCATTTGCATAATATAAATAATACTTCAAGTAACTGATTCTACAATTAAATTCATTGCTAATACGCGAAAATATGTAAAATGACCAAAATGCCTCTTGGGCCCACATCTCGGAATCAGGTGAAATCTATATTTTCAGAAACCTCGTACTCTCACGAGTCTATACATAACAAGAACACTTAAATCTGAGTCCAAATGTCCCCTTAAATCCGCATTTAAAGACCTCTTAAACTCAAGCCCTAATTACCCATTTTTCCCCAAATTTCACACCACTAATTAGGTCTTTAATCACATAAAAACGAGTTATAAAGTCAAAAATATTACCTCCAAGTGATTCTCCTTTAATCCCTCTTCAAACCTCTTCAAAAAGCTTCAAAATCGCCTAACAATGGAGGAACCTAGGCTAAAATTCGCAAAATAAACCTTTTAAAACATTCTGCCTAGGCATTTAATTCCTTCTTCGCGAACGCGGTCAAAGCCTCGCGTTCGCGAAGCACAAAAATGATGATGACCAAAAGTTCTCTTACACGAACATGACAAGGCCCTCGTGAATGCAATGCTTTACCCATCTAACCTTCACGAACGTGTTCCTCTCATCGCGAACGTGATGAGTAAATTCTACTGGGCCAAATTTCCTCCTTCGCAAATGCAAAGCCCAGTCGCGAACGCGGTTCACAAGTATCCAGCCCTTCGCGAACGCAGATCTCCCATCGCGAACGTGAAGGCTTAATATTTTCCTTCCTCAAATTACTCTTCGCGAACGCGAGGTTCCACTCGCGAATGCCAAGGGTAAAATTCCTCTGCAATAGCTGAACGAAATCTGCAACTTTTTAACGACTTAAAATAATCTGTTGAGCATCCAAAACACACCCGAGGCCCCCAGGACCTCAACCAAAGGCACCAACATATCCTAAAACGTTATTCAAACTTGTACGAATCTTCAAAACATCTCAAACAACATCAATTCAACCAAAACACATCGGATTCAAGCCTAAGTCTTCCAAAATCTTCCGAATCACGCTTTTGATCAAAAACTCAACCAAACCACCTCCGAATGACTTGAAATTTTACACACACATCCAAAATGACATAACAGAACTATTGCAACTCTTGGAATTCCATTCCAACCCTCAGATCAAAATCTCACTATCGAACCGGAAACTTCAAAAATTCAACTTTCGGCATTTCAAGCCTAAATTAGCTACGGACCTCAAAAACACAATCTGAACACGCCCCTAAGCCCGAAATCACCTAACGGAGCTAACAGAACCATCAAATTTCCATTCTGAGGCCGTCTTCACACTATTCTGACTATGGTCAACTTTCCAACACTTAAGCTCTTATTTAGGTACTAAGTGTCCCGAAACTTAAAACCGAACATCCCGAAAAATCAAAATAGCAAAAATAAACTTGGGGAAAGTAGTTAATAGGGGATTAGGGCATTATTTCTTAAGACGGACGGCCGGGTCGTCACAAAGATAGATTGGTTAGCCATAGTTGAATTGGCATATTAGTGGCAGTGATTAGTTCCTTCAGTGTGATCAAGTTATGCAAGTGATTTGTGATGGTACGTGTGAGGATTGTCGGCTGCCGCAATTAATGTTATTCAGAAGTATTCTACTGTATAGCCTATTATGTGTAGGCGGATCCCGGAAGGGCTATGGCGGCTTAGACCATTACTTAGAGATTTGCATATTCTACGGTTATGAGAATTCACCCATTTGTTGCTATGGTTCTCCTGAAGTGAGTTAAGTGAAAAGTTTTGATATGATGAAGTGTTACTCTATTAGTGGTTCCAGAGTCATGATGAAAATTGTGTTCTATCATATATTGGCATTGTGAAGACCCAGCTGTTTGTCTTAAGAATTAATGCCCCGATCCCCTATTAAATGCTTTCCCTAAGTTTATTTCTGCTATTTTGATTTTTCGGGATGTTCGGTTTTGAGTTTAGGAGAGTTTTGGGACACTTAGTCCCTAAATAAGAGCTTAAGTGTTGGAAAGTTGACTGTAGCAGGAATAGTGTGAAGACGGCCTTGAAATGGAAATCCAATGGTTCTGTTAGTTCCGTTGGGTGATTTCGGGCTTAGGGGCATGTTCGGATTATGTTTTGGAGATCCGTAGTTAATTTAGGCTTGAAATGCCGAAAGTTGAATTTTTGAAGTTTCCGGTTCGATAGTGAGATTTTGATCCGAGGGTCGGAATGGAATTCAGGAAGTTGGAGTAGCTATGTATATTAAATGTGACGTATGTGCAAAATTTCAGGTCATTCGAACAAGGTTTGAGAGACTTTTTGATTGAAAGCGTATTTTAAGAGTTTTTGAAGTTCTTAGGCTTGAATCCGATGCTAAATTCATGCTTTGATGATGTTTTGAGCATTCTGAAGGTTGGAACAAGTTTGGATGATGTTATGAGATATGTTGGTAGGTTTGATTGAGGTCCCGAGGGCCTCGGGTGTGTTTCGGATGCTCAACGGACCATTTTTGGACTTGGAGAAGGATCAGATTTTTGCTAGTATTTATTGTAGACTGTTCTTCATCGCGATCGCGTGGGGAGTATTGTGATCGCGAAGGCTTAGATGAGGCAGAGGGAAATTTTGCTCTTTGAGTTCGCGTAAAGAGGAATGCGAACGCGTAGCTTTGGGCAGTGCTGAATCACGAACGCGTGGACTAGGCCGCGTTCGCGTAGAAGAAATAAGGCGGCAGTGGATTTTAAGTGTTTCTCTACGCGGTCGTGTGAAGCCAACCGCAATCGCGTAGGTCTGAGGGAGCCAAGCATCGCATTCACGTATGGGGTTCTGCGTTCGCATAGAGTAAATTTGAGGCGCATGGTCTTGCTCTTCGCGATCGCGTCTGGACTTCCGCGATCGCGATTAAGGGAAAAGCTGGGCAGAATATAAAAATTTCAAATCAAGGGTTTAGCTATTTTTGAGAAAACTTAAGCTTGGGAGCTCGGATTTGAGTGAGGTTTTGAGAGATTTTTAGAGATATCGATTGGGTAACGATTCTTAACTCCTTTTTGCTTGTAACCCATTAATCTAAACATGAATTCATCATTAAATTTCGGAATTTGTATAAAAATTTGGGGAAAGTTCTTAGACAAAAATTTTGAGTTTTGATTGGGGATTTGACATCGGATTCTGATAATTTTGGTATGGTTAGACTCGTGAGAGTATGAGGATTCTGAAAATGTAAATTTTGCCCGATTCCGAGACGTGGGCCCGAGGGACATTTTGGTCATTTTACCTAATTTTGCGTATTAGCTTAGAATTTCTTTGTAGAATAGTTACTTGAAGTGTTATTTATGTTATGAAATTGAATTGAATAGATTTGGGCCATTTGGATTGAGTAATCGTGGCAAGAGCATGGTTTCGGGTTGATTTTGAGCCGGTTCAAGGTAAGTGGCTTGTCTAACCTTGTGTGGGGGACCGTCCCCTTAGGATTTGGTATATTTGGTAATTGAAATGCCTTGAACGTGAAGTAACGAGTGCGTACTTGTGCTAATTGTTGGAAATTATGATGACCCGGCCGGTTGTCTTAAGAACTAATGCCCCGATCCCCTATTAACTATTGTCCCCGAGTCTATTTCTGCTATTTTGATTCGCCGAGATGTCCGGTTTTGAGTTTCAGAGAGTTTTGGGACACTTAATCACTAAATGAGAGCTTAAGTGTTGAAACTTTGATTGTAGCTAGAACAACGTGAAGACGGCCTCGGAATGGAAATCTGATGGTTCTGTTAGCTCCGTTGGGTAATTTCGGGCTTAGGAGCGTGTTCGGATTGTGTTTTGGAGGTCCGTAGCTAATTTAGGCTTGAAATTCTGAAGGTTGAATTTTTGAACTTTCCGGTTCGATATAGAGATTTTGATCCAAGGGTCGGAATGGAATTCCGAGAGTTGCAGTAGTTCCGTTGTGTCATTTGGGATGTATGTGCAAAATTTCAGGTCATTCGGACGTGGTTTGGCTGGGTTTTTTATCAAAAGTGGAATTAGGAAGATTTTAGAAACTTAGGCTTAAATCCAATGTGTTTTGGTTGATTTAATGTTGTTTGAAATGTTTTGAAGATTGGTACAAGTTTGAATAAGGTATTAGGTGATGTTTGTGCTTTTGGTTGAGGTCCCGGGGGCCTCAGGGTGATTTCAGATGGTTAACGGAGAGTTTGAAATTTTTGAGGAAGCTTCAGATTTTCTGCTTCTGGTGTTTCCGCACCTGCGGATTGGGGAACGCAGGTGCGATGTCGCAGATGCGGGGAAAAGGAGCGCAGGAGTGGAAAGGGCTTGGGAAGGCTGGAACCGCAGAAGCGGCTTAGGGGCTGCATCTGCGATGCCGCAGATGCGGAAAAAGGGATCGTAGAAGCGAAAATTTGGACTTTAGTGAAAAACCGCAAATGCGGTACCGCAGAAGCGAAAATTGGGCCGCAGATGCAAAAATACCTGGGCCAGAACATATAAATAGTTGCCTTCGCGAATTTGAGCTATTCTTTCACCATTTTCATCCGGTTTTGAAGCTTTTGAGAAAGATTTTTGAGGGAAACAAAGGGGAATCACTCTAACATACTTGACTTCATAACTCGCTTTTATGCGATTAAAGCCCTAATTAGTGGTGAAGAATTTGGGAAAAATGGGTAATTAGGGCTTGAGTTTAAGAGACCTTTAAATGAGGATTTGAGGGGTCATTTGGATTCCGATTTCAGTGTTCTTGTTATGTATAGACTCGTGAGAGTACGAGGTTTCTGAAAATTTAAATTTCACCTGATTCCAAGACGTGAGCCCGAGGGGTGTTTTGGTCATTTTACCTAATTTCGCGTATTATCTAAGAATTTCTTTGTAGAATCAGTTATTTGAAGTGTTATTTACATTATACAATTAAATTGAATAGATTTGGGCCATTTGAAGTCGAGTACTCATGGAAAGAGCGTGGTTACGAGTTGATTTTTGAGCCGGCTCGAGGTAAGTGGCTTGTTTAACCTTGTGTGGGGGACCTTCCCCTTAGGATATGATATATTTGATAATTGAAATGCCTTGTACGTGAGGTGACGAGCATGTACTTGAGCTAATTGTTGAAAAATCCGATTTTTCCTTAAGTATTTCAATTGAATTCTTTTTCCTGTTTTATTCTACTTGCGAATTTAGCCTGTTACTAATTTAGAAAAGCATGTTTTGTTGACTTAATCGTCTATTTGCTTAAACTACCTTAATTGCATTACATGAAGCGTGTTAGGCTAGAATTAACTATTTACTTGGTACGAAATTTAGCTTAATTGGGTATTCTTGTGTTCCTGCTACGTGTTTTTACTTTGGGACTACGGGACGGCATCCCGGGAGATACCCTATACGTATTTATGATCTGAACTGAGGTGTGGGATACCAAGAGATCCTTGGCACGTATATTGAGGATACCAAGAGATCCTCGGGATACTAAGAGATCCCTAGCATATAATTGAGGATAGCAAGATATCCTCGGGATACCAAGAGATCCCTAGCATATATTGAGGATACCAAAAGATCCTCGGGATATTAAGAGATCCCTAGCATATAATTGAGGATACCAAGAGATCCCTAGCATATATTGAGGATACTAAGAGATCCTTGGGATACCGAGTTATCCCTAGCATATATTGAGGATACCAAGAGATCCTCGGGATACTAAGAGATCCCTAGCATATAATTGAGGATACCAAGAGATCCTCGGGATACCAAGATATCCCTAGCATATATTGAGGATACCAAGAGATCCTCGGGATACAAAGAGATCCACGGTTATCATCCTTGTTATGAGTGGTACTTCCTTATGGTTTGCCTTCATATCTGTTTTATATTATTGTACTCTTATTATCATGTATAGATTCTTACTGTAGATTCTCAATTGTACTACTTATCTTATCTTGTCATCTTTATATTTATTTAAGCTCAGTAGGGCCCTGACCTTCCTCGTCACTACCCAACTAAGGTTAGGCTTGACACTTACTGAGTACCGCTGTGGTGTACTCATGCCTCTTCTGCGCATGTTTTTCATGTGCAGATCCAGGTACCGCTACTTAGGCCTATCATCCTTGAGGAGGAGACTTCTCTAGAGACTTGAAGGTACATCTACCGCATCCGCAGACCGAGAAGTCCCTTTCTATTCCTGCTTTTAGTATTTAGCCCTTCTGTATTTTTCTGTTCTTATTAGACATTCCAGAGTTAGAGCTATGTAGTATTGATCTTAGCTTGTGATTCGTGGGTTTCGGGGTTTTGGATTTATGTATTGGTATTGAGAGTTAAACATGGTGTAAACCGAGCGGCACATTTAAACATTGTTACTACTTTATTTCTGTTAAAAATTGTTTTACTTCCGCAAATTTTGGTTTTCTTACGCAAATTAGGCTTACCTAGTCGTAGACACTAGGTGCCGTCACGATGGTTCATGGAGGGCGAACTGGGGTCGTGACAGAAATCCGGTTTTCTTTAAGTAATTACTAGTATGTTTCCTTTCCTGTTTTTACTACTTGCACTATAAAGCTTGTTGTTAGCTTAGGAAAGCATGTCGAAGTGACTTAATTGCTTTACTTGCTCAAATTGCCTTACCTGAATTCTGTGCAGCATGCTAGGCTAGAATCACTTGTTGCCTTAATATGAAATTTTGTCATTTCTGCATATTTTCCTATTGTTGCTGTGTATTTATTTTGGGACTACAGATATGGGATTCCGCTAGCTCCCCCTTGTCTGTTTATTTTGGGACTACGGATGTGGAATTCCGGTAGATCCCCCTGCACATTTATTTGGAACTACGGGAATGCACTCGGTAGATTCTCCCAGTACTGGGTATTTACATTTGGGACTACAGAACGGGATTCCGGTAGATCCCCCCGCACTATGAGTTGGACTACGGGATAGGATCCCGGGATATCCATTGGATATGTACATATGGGACTATAGGACGGTATCTTGGTAGATCCCCGATTATTATTATTGGTGCTGAGTTGTATTCCTTTCCGTGTTTACCTTGCTTCTGTATAGTTGTTGTTGTCCTGTACATCCTGTATTATTTTACTACTGTACTTATTTATATTGTTTTGTTCTATACTATTGATCTTTATATTTTATTTAACCTCAGTAGGGCCCTGACCTTCCTCGTCACTACCCGACCGAGGTTAGGCTTGGCACTTACTGAGTACCATTGTGGTGTACTCATGCCCATTATGCGCATGTTTTTCATGTGCAGATCCAGGTACTGCGACTTAGTCCTACCACCCGTGAGGCGAGGCAACTGCTCTAGAGACTGCGAGGTACATCTGCCGCGTCCGCAGACCGAGGAGTCCCTTTTTATTCTAGCTTTTAAACATTTGTCCTTTTGTATTTCTTTCCCTTGTTAGATATTCTGGAGTTAGACATTGTAGATATCCAAAGTCTTGTGGTTCCGTGAGTTTCCGAGTTTTAGGATAGTGTACTTGATTCTGAGAATGTTGTGTTGTATATGCTGAGCGGCATTTTAACTATTATTTCATTCGGTTATTTTGGCTTTTGATTATTTCTTCCGCAAGTTTCGTTATGTTCCGCATTTGTTATACCTAGTTGTAGAGACTAGGTGTCGACTGTTCACGGAGGGCAAACTGGGGTTGTGACAAGTTGGTATCAGAGCTCTAGGTTCATAGGAGTCATGGATCACAAGCCAGTTTATCAGAGTCTCATTGATCTGTACGGAGACATCTGTACTCATCTACGAGAGTCTATGTAACTGTTAGGAAAATTGAACTTTATTTGATTTCCTTGTCGTGCAATATTTTGACATCACAATTCTAAACTTCTGTCTTCTATTCTCTCATAGATGGTGAGGACACATGCTACCCGAGATGATCAGGCATCCACGCCCCCTACGGCAGCCTTTAGAGGTCGGGGTCGGGGTAGAGGCCGAGGACGCGCACGTGGTGCATCCCGAGCACCTGCGCGAGCTGCTGCCGAGGTACCACTAGTAGTTCCAGCCGGAGTTCAGGCACCTGACACGCCTACTGCTACTACTACTCCAGCTCTTCAGGAGACTATGGCACAGTTCATGAGCATGTACACCATTCTGGCTCAGGCAAGATTGCTTCCCCTTGCTGCAGCCACATCTCAGGCCGGAGGAGGAGCATAGACTCCCACCGCCCGCACTCCTGAGCAGCGAGTGCATGTTGGGCAGGTGCTTGAGATTATTCCTGTACCACCTGCAGTGCCAGTTTAGCCCGAGGACAGGGCAGCGGCTTCCGAGGAGGAGCAACTGAGGCTTGAGAGGTTCAAGAGGTACAAGCCTCCTATATTCAGCGGTCTAGCATCGGAGGATGCTCTGGGATTTCTAGATGAGAGTTACCGCATTCTCCGTACCATGGGTATATCAGGATCGAGCAGGGTTTCCTTCACTACCTTCCAGCTTCAAGGAGCCACCTATGAGTTATGGCACACCTATGAGTTAGACAGTCCGAATGAGGCTGCTTCACTGACTTGGACTCAGTTTTCAGATCTATTCCTGAGAGAGTATGTTCCTCAGAGCCTCAGGGACGCATTGCGTGCAGAGTTTGAGCATTTGCGCCAGGGTGCTATGAGTGTCTTAGAGTATGCTGTCTATTACACCAATTTGGCTAGGCATGCACCAGCCTTGGTTTCTATAGTTCGCGAGAGGGTTCACCGGTTTATTGAGGGTCTTATTCCCAGCATCAGGTCTAGCATGGCTTGTGAGTTGGAGATTGATATCTTATCAGTAGGTGGTGAGCATTGCTAGGAGGATTGAGGGTATGCATGCTAGGGGGAGAGAGGAGAGGGAGGCCAAGAGGTCTCGAGAGTCGGGCCATTTTTCTGGTGCCCGTGCCCCAGCAGCAGGTCGTCATGGTAGGGGTTATATGAGTCGCCCTATTCATTCAGCTCTTCCAGCAGCCAGTGGTATTCTAGCTTCTCCTAGACCTCAGGAGCCTTATTATGCACCTCCGGTATCTAGCGCGCCTCCTGCACGGGGTGCTTTTAGAGGTTAGTCCAGCAGACCTGGCTCGAGCCAGTCACAGCCACCACGTCCTCCCAGAGCTTGTTTTAAGTGTGGTGACACCTTTCATATGGTGAGGGATTGCCCCAGATTTGGGAGGGGTGTACCTTCATAGGCTTCCCAGCCACAGCGTGCCCCATAGAGTTCTCAGGCTATGGTTACAGCTCTAGTTGCTACCCCACCTGCTCAGTAAGCTAGAGGTGGAGGTTGCCCCAGAGGGGGATTCCAGGCTAGATACTATGCCCTTCCTGCCTATACCGAGGATGTTGCCTCAGATTCTATCATCACAGGTATTATACTGGTTTGTCACAGAGATGCATCGGTTCTATTCGATCCAGGCTCCACTTATTGTTATGTGTCTTCTTATTTTTCTCTGCATTTGGGTGTATCTCGGGATTCTTTGAGTTCCCCTGTTTATGTTTCTACTCCTATGGGAGATTCTCTTATTATGGTCTCTTATTGTGGATCGCATTTATTGGTCATGTTTGATTACTCTTAGTGGTTTTGAGACCAGAGCCGATCTATTGTTGCTCAGCATGGTAGATTTTGACATTATCTTGGGCATGGACTGGTTGTCGCCCCATTATGCTATTCTTGATTGTCACGCCAAACCGTGTCGATGGCTATGCTAGGTGTACCGCGTGTTGAGTAGAGGGGTACTTTAGATCACACTCCCAGTAGAGTTATTTCTTTCCTTAAAGCCAGTGTATGGTTGAGAAGGGGTGTGACGCGTATTTAGCTTATGTGAGAGATGTCAGTATTGATACCCTTTTAGTTGATTCAGTCCTAGTAGTACGGGATTTTCCCGATGTGTTTCCAGCTGATCTTCCAGGTATGCCGCCTAATAGAGATATTGATTTTGGCATTGATCTGTTGCTGGGAACTCAACCCATTTCTATTCCTCCATATCGTATGGCTCCACCTGAGTTGAAAGAGTTGAAGGATCAGTTACAGGAATTACTTGACAAGGGTTTTATTTGGCCTAGTGTATCACCTTGGGGTGTTTCTGTCTTGTTTATGAAGAAAAAGGATGGTTCAATGCGTATGTGTATTGATTATCGCCAGTTGAACAAAGTGACAGTTAAGAACATTATCCTTTGCCTCATATTGATGATATGTTTTGCCAGCTTTAGGGCGCACGGGTGTTTTCTAAGATTGATTTACGCTCAGGTTACCATCAGTTGAAGATTCGGAAGCCAGATATCTCGAAGACTGCTTTCAGGACTCGGTATGGTCATTACGAGTTCTTTGTTATGTCATTTGGGCTGACCAATGCCCCAGCAACCTTTATGCACTTGATGCACAGTGTGTTCTCGCCGTATCTTGTCTCGTTCATCATTGTCCTTGTTGATGATATTCTGGTGTATTTCCGGAGTTGGGAAGATCATGAGCAGCACCTAAGGACTGTGCTTCAGACTCTAAGAGAGAAGAAGTTATATGCTAAGTTCTCGAAATGTGAGTTTTGGTTGGATTAAGTGGCATTCTTAGGCCATATGGTATTGAGTGAGGGTAATCAGGTGGATCCAAAGAAGATAGAAATCGTGCACGGTTGGCCCAGACCATCCTCAGCTACCGAGATCCGCAGTTCCTTGGCCTAGCGGGTTACTACCGTCGTTTTGTGGAGGGGTTTTCATCGATTGCAGCCCCTATGACCAAGTTGGCCCAGAAGGGTGCTCCGTTTTAGTGGACGGAGGAGTGTGAGGCAAGCTTTCAGAAGCTCAAGACAGCTTTGACTATAGCCCCAGTTTTGATATTGCCTATGGGTTCGGGGTCTTATACGGTCTATTGTGATGCCTCGAGGATTGACCTCGGAGCGGTGTTGATGCAGGATGGTAGGGTGTTTGCCTATGCTTCCAGACAGTTGAAGATACATGAGAAGAACTACCCTGTTCACGACCTTGAGTTAGCTGCCATTGTTCACGCCCTGAAGATTTGGCGCCATTATTTATACGGTGTTCCCTGTGAGATTAATACTGACCATCGTAGTTTGCAGCACCTGTTCAAGCAAAAGGATCTAAATTTGCGCCAGAGGAGGTGGTTAGAGTTGTTGAAGGACTATGGCATCACTATTTTGTATCACCCGGGCAAGGCCAATGTGGTGGCCGATGCTTTGAGTAGCCGAGCAGAGAGTTTGGAGAGTTTGGCTTATTTACCAGTATCGAATAGGCCTATGGCGATGGATGTTCAGGCCTTAGCCAGCCAATTTGTGAGATTGGATCTTTTAGATCCCAACCGGGTTCTAGCTTGCGTGGTTTCTCAATCTTCTTTATTTGATCATATCAGGGAGCGGCAGTATGATGACCTTTATTTGCTTGTCCTCAAGTACAAGGTTCAGCACGGTGATGCCAAAGATGTGACTATTGGTGATGGTG
Organism: Nicotiana sylvestris; assembly: GCF_000393655.2. Classification (NCBI taxonomy): domain Eukaryota; kingdom Viridiplantae; phylum Streptophyta; class Magnoliopsida; order Solanales; family Solanaceae; genus Nicotiana; species Nicotiana sylvestris. The sequence goes on along the minus strand of NC_091059.1, from coordinate 87,732,150 downwards.
GAGTATTGAGGATGTAGGGTCAGATTTGTGTACCCAATGTTGATGGGCTGCGAGAGTTGATTCTAGAGGAGGCACATAGTTCGCGGTATTCCATCTATTCGGGGGTGCCGCGAAGATGTACCAGGATTTGAGGCAGCACTATTGGGGAGGCGGATGAAGAAAGATATAGTTGGATTCGTAGCTTGGTGCCTCAACTATCAACAGGTGAAATATGAGCACCAGAGACTGGGTGGGTTGCTTCAGCAGATAGAAATCCCGGAGTGGAAGTGGGAGCGGATCACCATGGACTTTGTAGTTGGGCTCCCACGGACTTTGAGGAAGTTTGATGTTATTTGGGTGATTGTGGATCGGCTGACCAAGTCCGCTCATTTTATTCTTGTGTGTATTACTTATTCCTCAGAGCGGTTGGCGGAGATCTATATCCGGGAGATCGTTCGTCTGCATGGTATTCCAGTGTCCATCATTTTAGATAGAGGTACTCAGTTCACATCACGGTTCTGGAGGGCCGTTCAGCATGAGTTGGGTACTCGGGTGGAGTTGAGTACAGTATTTCACCCTTAGATGAATGGACAGTCCGAGCGCACTATTCAAATTCTTAAGGATATGCTATGTGCGTGTGTGATTGAGTTTGAAGGGTCTTGGGATCAGTTCTTGCCATTGGCGGAGTCTGCTTACAACAACAGCTTTCAGTCCAGTATTCAGATGGCACCGTATGAGGCATTATATGGGAGATGGTGTAAATCACCGGTGGGTTGGTTTGAGTCGGGTGAGCCTAGACTATTGGGCACAGACTTGGTTCAGGATGCTTTGGAGAAGGTCAAGGTGATTCAGGATAGACTCCGTACAACCCAGTCCAAACAGAAGAGTTATGCGGACCGGAAGGTTCGAGATGTTTCCTATATGGTTAGAGAGCGGGTTCTGCTTCGGGTATCGCCTATGAAGGGCGTTATGAGATTTGGGAAGAAAGAGAAGTTGAGTCTAAGGTTTTTTGGCCCTTTTGAGATATTGAGGCATGTTGGGGAGGTTGCTTATGGCTTGCCTTACCTCCCAGCTTGGCAGGAGTACATCCGGTATTTCATATTTCGATGCTCCGGAGGTATCACGGTGATTCGTCGCACGTGTTGGATTTTAGTTCAGTCCAGTTGGACAAGGATTTATCTTATGTTGAGGAGCCAGTGGCAATATTGGACAAGCAGGTTAGAAAGCTGAGGTCAAAGAAAATTGCATCAGTAAAGGTTTAGTGGCGGGGCCAGCCGGTCGAGGAGGCGACCTGGGAGACCGAGCAGGATATGCGCAGTTGTTACCCTTATCTTTTCACTGCTTCAGGTATGTCTTTATGCTCATCCGAGGACGAACGAATGTTTAAGTGTAGGATGATGCGACGACCCGGCCGGTCGTCTTAAGAATTAACGCCCTGATCCCCTATTAACTGCTTTCCCCATGTTTATATCTACTATTTTGATTTGTCGGGATGTTCGGTTTTGAGTTTCGGAGAGTTTTGGGACACTTAGTCCCTAAATGAGAGATTAAGTGTTGGAAAGTTGACTGTAGTAGGAACAGTGTGAAGACGGCCTCGGAATGGAAATCCGAAGGTTCCGTTAGCTTCGTTGGGTGATTTCGGGCTTAGGGGCGTGTTCGGATTGTGTTTTGGAGGTCCGTAGCTAATTTAGGCTTGAAATGCCGAAAGTCAAATTTTTGAAGTTTTCGGTTCGATAGTGAGATTTTGATCCGAGGGTCGGAATGGAATTACGGAAGTTGGAGTATCTCCATAGTGTTGAATGTGACGCGTGTGCAAAATTTCAGGTCATTCGGACAAGGTTTGATAGACTTTTTGATCAAAATTGTATTTTTAGAGTTTTGAAGTTCTTAGGCTTGAATCCGATGCTAAATTGGTGCTTTGATGTTGTTTTGAGCATTCCGAAGATTGGAACAAGTTTGAATGATGTTATGGGATATGTTGGTAGGTTTGGTTGAGGTCCCGAGGACTTCGGGTGTGTTTCGGATGCTCAACAGACCATTTTTGGACTTGGAGAAGGATCAGATTTTTGTTGGTATTTATTGCAGACTGTTCTTCATCGCGATCGCGTGGGGAGGATCGCGATCGCGAAGGCTTAGAAGAGGTAGAGGGAAATTTTGCTCTTTGAGTTCGCGTAAAGAGGAATGCGAACGCGTAGCTTTGGGCAGTGCTGAATCACGAACGCGTGGACTAGGCCGCGTTCACGTAGAAGAAATAAGGCGGCAGTGGATTTTAAGTGTTTCTCTACGCGGTCGCGTGAAGCCAACCGCAATCGCGTAGGTCTGAGGGAGCCAAGCATCGCATTCACGGACAGGGTTCCACGTTTGCATAGAGTAAATTTGAGGCGCGTGGTCTTGCTCTTCGCAATCGCGTCTGGACTTCCGCGATCGTGATTAAGGGAAAAGCTGGGCAGAATATAAAAATTTCAAATCAAGGGTTTAGCTATTTTTTAGAAAACTTAAGCTTGGGAGCTCGGATTTTAGCGAGGTTTTGAGAGATTTTTAGAGATATCGATTGGGTAATGATTCTTAATTCCTTTTTGCTTGTAACCCATTAATCTAAACATGAATTCATCATTAAATTTCGAAATTTGTATGAAAATTTGGAGAAAGTTCTTAAACCAAAAATTTGAGTTTTGATTGGGGATTGACATCGGATTTGGATAATTTTGGTATGGTTAGACTCGTGAGAGTATGAGTATTCTGAAAATATAAATTTTACCTGATTTCGAGATGTGGGCCTGAGGGGCGTTTTGGTCATTTTACCTAATTTCGCGTATTAGCTTAGAATTTCTTTGTAGAATCAGTTACTTGAAGTGTTATTTATTTTATGAAATTAAATTGAATAGATTTGGGTCATTTGGGGTCGAGTACTCGTGGCAAGAGCGTGGTTTCAAGTTGATTTTGAGCCGGTTTAAGGGCTTGTCTAATCTTGTGTGAGGGACCTTCCCCTTAGGATTTGGTATATTTGGTAATTGAAATGCCTTGTACGTGAGGTGACGAGTGCGTACTTGTGTTAATTGTTGGAAATCTGGTTTTCTTTAAGTAATTACTAGTATGTTTCCTTTCCTGTTTTTACTACTTGCACTATTAAGCCTATTGTTAGCTTAGGAAAGCATGTCTAAGTGACTTAATTGCTTTACTTACTCAAACTGCCTTACCTGAATTCTGTGCAGCATGCTAGGCTAGAATCACTGTTGCCTTAATATGAAATTTTCCAATTTCTGTATATTTTCCTGTTGCTGCTGTGAATTTATTTTGGGACTACGGATGTGGGATTCTAGTAGCTCCCCCTTGTCTGTTTCTTTTGGGACTACGGATGTGGGATTTCGGCAGATCCCCCTGCACAGTTATATATAACTACGGGAATGCACCCGGTAGATTCCCCTAGTACTGGGTATTTACATTTGGGAGTACGGAACAGGATTACGGTAGATCCCCGCACACTATGAGTTGGACTACGGGACGAGATCCCGGGAGATCTATTGGATATGTACATATGGGACTACAGGATGGTATCCTGGGAGATCCCCGATTATTATTATTAGTGTTGAGCTGTATTCCTTTCCGTGTTTACCTTGCTTCTGTATAGTTGTTGTTCTCCTGTACATCCTGTGTTATTTTACTGTTGTACTTATTTATACTGTTCTGTTCTATACTATTGATCTTTATATTTTATTTAACCTTATTAGGGCCCTGACCTTCCTCGTCACTACCTGACCGAGGTTAGGCTTGGCACTTACTGAGTACCGCTGTGGTGTACTCATGCCCCTTCTGCGCATGTTTTTCATGTGCAGATCCAGGTACTATGACTCAATCCTACCACTCGTGAGGCGAGGCGACTGCTCTAGAGACTTTGAGGTACATCTGCCACGTCCGCAGACCGAGGAGTCCCTTTCTATTCTAGCTTTTAAATATTTGCCCTTTGGCATTCTTTCCCTTGTTAGATATTCTGGAGTTAGACATTGTAGATATCCAAAGGCTTGTGGTTCCGTGAGTTTCCGGGTTTTGGGATAGTGTACTTGATTCTGAGAATGTTGTGTTGTATATGCCAAGCGGCATTTTAGCTATTGTTTTCATTCGGTTATTTTGGATTTTGGTTATTCCTTCCGCAAGTTTTGTTATGTTCAGCATTTGTTAGGCTTACCTAGTCGTTGAGACTAGGTGTTGTCACGACAGTTCACGGAGGGCGAACTGGGTTCGTGACAGGCATGTTGGGTGCAGGGAGTGGTATGGAATTTGAAGTGAGGATCAAGGTTGCAGTTCAGCGTTGATAAGGATGTCACGAGCTCGGATGAGCAGGAATGGAGTCTCGATGTTTAAAGTAAGTTGGTATTGTCTTCAGCATCACCTGAGATTGGTGTTTTGTAAAAAAGGCTTTGCAACCTGGTTAAGGATTCTTGATCGCTTTTCAGCGTTAGTGCGGCCGGTGGTTTGGATGTACAGACCTGTTATCTGTTACGGAAAGTTGTGGGAGCATGCCCCACGGGAAGGTTGTATAAGTGTGGAATATAGTCACTTGATTGATTGAAGAGTTAAACCAAGTATGAAGATTGTAGTGATGTCGTTAAATTGAGAATCGATGTCTGAAGGGCACTCGATTTATTGGGTTATGGACTGTGGAGGATTACTCCGGTTATGACGGTTGTTCTTGTGTGTTATGGGATAAAGGGGGTTATTATGGAACCATGAATGGTTATTGGCCTAGTTCAGTGTGATCAGAATCAACTTGAGGTCTGTGGATGGGTTTAAATGTGAATATGGGCTCTATATCAGGCCAGATGCGTTCATTTCAGCAGTGCGCTCCTTATGGAAGAGTAGTCGGGGTGTTATTTCGTCGTCAACTATTTCATGTAGTGATATATTGCGCCGTGTGAGTTGTGAGACGGCTTGGTGAATTTCTTATGTGTTGAAGTTCCGCGTAGAGATGATGTTATATGAGCAGAATGGCTCTTGAGATTTAGATCGTATATCGCACCTCAGTTGTGCGTGAGTTTGTAGCTTATAGCGCTATATGTCTCCCCATGGATGGTATTATGCACTTAGCGTGTTTACGACCGACATTCGGTATTTTGTTATAATGAGCAATCTGGCTCGGTGTGTATCTCCTTATGTAGATTTTATGGGTGGATCGGGTGGCACGCCGCTATGGGTATGTTGTTTGGATCGGGTTGCGCGCCGCAATAGTGTGATGTTGAGTACAGATTCTTATATCTGTTTTTATGTGTTTTGTTTCCTATTTTTCTGAGGAAAACTCATATTAGCTGTGTGCCCATGTCGCAGGTATGATTCGCGAGCGGGGTGTTCGTTTAATTAAGTTGATCGCGTCGCATGTATAATTTACGAGCGGGGTAATTGAATTTCCTTTTCAGAGTTCGTTTTCCTTTGTATCACGTTCGAATTGGTAGCCTATTGGCACATTGTGGCATAATATGAGACTTTTGATCATGTCCGAGGTGGCTTATTGCCTAAGCAATTCTTACTATGTGAGACGAGATCATTGGATTCAGGATCAGTGCAATCTGATTATATGAAGTATATTAAGGAGCAAAGACCATTATTTGGTTCAGAATGAGATGATAGTTCTTGTCAGGAGTATGGACCCAATGAATTATTGATTCAGCAGTTAGTTATGAATTTCTATATATCTCTTCCGTCGTGGCGGTATTGTAAGAGTTAGAGCAACACCTATGTATGTCATGAGGTGCAATGGGAGCATCAAATTCATGGAATTTCGACTATTATGCTCAGAGAATGTTATTGTGGTCCTGTGAATAAAGCAGTACAAGGTGGGAATTTGGCTAAGGTATGCAGTCATGTTTTGGTGCTGCGTGTAGTTATTAATACGGTGAGTGTATATTTGGAACAGGCCTAACATAGAATTTTGGATGTTGGAATTGGGCTCTAAGGCTTATTTGCTTGAATAAAAGGGAATATCTTCAGAATTGATCGATCTAATGTGCTCAACTGAGTTGTGGTAGCACGGGTAGGTGCACGAGGTATTAAACAGTTATTTCAGACTACTTCAGTGTAGTTCTCAGCACGTTCGAGGACGAATGTATGTTTAAGTGGGAGAGAATGTAATGACCCGATCGGTCGTTTTGAGCTATTGCACGTCGTTCCGCAGTTTGAGACCATGATCATCTTCACTTCAGGTATTATGACTTGTGCGCACGGTCGGAATTGAATTCCGGGAAGTTCGGAGTTGATTTGGAAAGAGAATTCTCATTTCGAAAGCTTTAAGTTGAAAGAATTGACTAAGGTTGGATTTTCAAGTAAATGACCTTGGATTCGGGATTCTAAGGTTCCAGCATGTTCGTATGATGATTTCGGACTTGGGTGTATGTCCGGGTCGGGTTTTGGGAGACCCGATAGCGTTTCGGAACCTATTGTAGGAGTTAGCATTTTTGGAAGAATTCCATAAGTTTGGGTTGAAGTGCATTTCAGTGTTATCGATGTCCGTTTGAGATTCCGAGTCTGGGAATAGCTCTGTATGGTGATTCTAGTATTGGGAGCGCGATCGGAAGTGAATTCAGAGGTCCGTAGGTCATTTTGGAGTCATTTGGCTAAAGATAGAAATTTGAAAGGTTTTGAGAATTTGACCGGAAGTGGACTTTTTGATATCGGGGTCAGAATCCAATTCCGGAAGTTGGAGTAGGTCCGTAATGTCAAATATGACTTGTGTGCAAAAATTTGAGGTCAATCAGACGTGATTTGATAGGTTTCGTCGTCGAATGTAGAAGTTTGAAATTCTAAAGTTCCTTAAGCTTGGATTGGGGGTCGATTCATGATTTTAGCATTGTTTGATATGATTTGAGGCCTCAAGTAAGTCCGTAATGTGTTTTGGGACTGGTTGGTATGATTGGTTTGGGTCCTGGGGGCCTCAGGTGAATTTCGGGTGGTTAACGGATTGAATTAGGGTTGGAAAGAATAGCTGAAGCAGCTGATATCTGGTATAACCGCACCTGCGAAGTTTTGGCTGCAGGTGCGGAGCCGTAGAAACGGTCAAAAGGACGCAGATGCGGTGGTGAAGGGTGAATGTTGGGACCGCAGATGCGGTCAGGTCACCGCAGAAGCGGGACCGCACCTGCGGAAGAAGGAGCGCAGAAGCGGAAATGGGCTGGGAGCCCGGACCGCAGAAGCGACAATTGGTCCGCACCTGCAGGACCGCAGAAAGCGGTCAAGAGACCGCAGGTGTGAAAGGATTGGAGGCAGTGAGCTCTCTTTAAAAATCGAGTTTTGATTCATTTTCACTTCGAGTTGGACGATTTTTGAGCTTTCGGAAGAGAGATTTTCTTCATCTATGTCAAGTTTTGGAGCATTGTGCAATGATTCGAGTCTTCAGAAGAGCGTGGAATGCCGGTTATGGATCATGAGTCTCCTTTCTAACCTTGTAAGAGGGAATTGTCCCCATAGGTGAAATAATTGGTTATGTGCTCCTATTTGTGGGGGTTACGTACGCACGAGGTGACGAGAGTCCGTGCGTAGCTACTAATATGGGTAAGTCCGGGTAGTCTAGAACCCAAAAGCATGCTATACTTGGAATATCTATAATCTTATTGACAATTGAATTGCTTAAATCCTATCGAATTGGTAAATGAATTTCTAAAAAGATTAAACTTCATTTTCTTAAATCGTTAAAAGAGAATTGGCTATTATTTGGATAAATGTTCCCCGATAAATTCTTAATTAGTTGTTTGATCATGTATTTCTATGTGTATCGGCGTCGCATGTATGATTCGCGAGCGGGGTAATAGATGCATCTATGGTTCGCGCCGTTCAACCCTCGGCAGTGCACATTTTACATTTATGTTGGATCGGGCCGTACAACCTCGACATGATTGCACATGCTTGTATTGCTTGCCAGGAGATTTATTGATATTGATATTTGCTCTCCCCGACTTGAGATAATTGTTAATGAATAGGTTATGAATTCGGAGACTTTTAAATAAAAAGGAACTTTTACATGTTTCGTGACTTATTTGAATTTACTATTGTTCTTAATAAATCCGTGATTTATCGCATTAATAATATTACTATTGGACCAGTAGCAAGTGTCAAAGTCGACCTCTCGTCTCTACTTCTTCGAGATTAGACGGGATACTCATTGGGTACACGTTGTTTTCGTACTCATACTACACTTGCTGTGCATTTTTGTTGCACAGGTTCATATGTGGCTAGTGGATTAGTGGCATAGCGGCATGGTTGATATGGAGACTTAGGTGAGCTGCATTTATCGAGACGATCCGCAGCCAGCAGAGTCTCCTTCAGAGTATTGTACTATGTTTTTCATTTCTGTCCACTTTGTATTCGGGACAGTTACCGTATTTTATTTCATTCCCTAGTAAATGCTCATGCACTTGTGACACCGGGTTCTGGGATGATTATGGGGTATCTTGTATTAACTGCTTAATATTCATATTTGATTTGAAACGATTATCTTTTACTGATAAAATTGAAGGAAAGTTATAGTTTTCAAAAAATTTAAAACGAGAATTTAATTCAGTATTTTGGTTGGCTTGCCTAACAGTGGTGTCCGGTGCAATCACGGCCCTTAGTGGAATTTGGGTCGTGACAGATATGAATTGAACTTTTAATTTATGAATTGAAATTTTAGGATATGAATTGAATCTTTAGGATATGAATTGAAATTTTTGTGTATGAATTGAACTTTTAGGATATGAATTGAGCCTTTAGGATATGAATTGAACTTTTAGGATATGAATTAGACTTTTAGTCTATGTATTGGAATTTTACTTTATAAATTGAAATTTTAGGATATGAATTGAACTTTTGTGGATATGAATTGAAATTTTAGGATATGAATTGAAATTTTTGTGTATGAATTGAACTTTTAGGATATGAATTGAACCTTTAGGATATGAATTAGACTTTTAGGATATGAATTAGACTTTTAGTTTATGTGTTGGAATTTTAGTTTATAAATTGAAATTTTAGGATATGAATTGAACTTTTAATTTATGAATTGAAATTTTAGAATATGAATTGAACTTTTGTTGGATTGTTATGGAGATTTTGGTATTGAAATTGTAGTTTATGAATTGAATTATATTGTTATTTAGGGAATTTGGTATGCTGGAAGGTGGTGTAGCTGCCAAAACAGGCAGTTTCTGCCAAAATTATATCCAGAAAAGCAACCAACTTTGGTCGCTTTTCTATTTAAAAAAAATATTTTCTGGGCAATAGCGACCAAGGTTGGTCGCTAATTAACCCAAATTTCCTAAAAAGAGACAAACTTTGGTCGTTATTCTATTAAAAAAAATTCTAGAAATTAGCAACCAATTTTGGTCGCTTATGTTTAAAAAAATTAAATTCTTGAAATTATCGACCAATTTTGGTCGCTTATGTTTTAAAAAAATTAAAAAAATTATAAATAAAAAAAACGACCAACTTTGGTCGCTATTTTCCAGATTTTAAAATATAATATTTGGTTTACACACCAAAGTTGGTCGCTATATTTTGAATAATAATAAATAAAAAAACGTAATTTAAACATAGAGACCAACTTTGGTTGCTAAATTTATATTATTAAAATATTAAAGCGACCAAAGTTGGTCGGTATATTGTTTACCCGGAATATTTGGTCCTTTTACCTTAGATACCAAAGTTGGTCGCTAATTAGTGACCAACTTTGGTCTCTAAGGTAAAGGGACCAGCAAAATAGCGACCAAGCCAGTTTGGACGCTTTTTTGTCGCTTTGTGACTTGTAAGCGACCAACTTTGGTCGCTTTTTTTCGAATTTCTAGTAGTGATAAAGCTTTTTCAAAAACTTCAACAGAAGATGCTGAAGTTATTTAGTTCATTTGTAAAAACTTCAACACTATATAAGCTGAAGTTTTTGAAAACGCTTTCTAACATACTAGATAAATAATCAGATTGCCAACAGTATCTAAATCATAAATTTTGGAATCTAAATCATGAAAAGAATCACTAAGTGCGACCTTAAACTTCTCGTACGTGAAAATATTCACAAATTATTGTCTGCTAACTTACGTAATTAATTATAAATTATTTTTAAATAATCTGATAAACATACTTATAGCAATCATCCCATGAACTGAAGTTTCATAGCAGCACTGATCACGCCTAACTATGCCTTATAAAAGGACAATGCGATCGTTGCAAATATAATCCGATTTACAAGTACGGAGTCGAATCCCACAGAGAACTAAAGCTTAGCTACAACTGTTCAATATTGCTAAGAAGATAAGCTCTAACAATTTCTAAGTTATAAATATTAAGATTCTTATATATAATTAATTAAATAATTAAATTAGTAGATTAACAACTAAAGATACTACGGGTTGGAGAGAAGATTAAGGAGGTCTAGAGTTAAGATTTCCCCAATTGTCGGAATCCTTCCCTCTATGTCTTCTATAATTTCGCCTAAGTATTCTCTACCGATCATGAGCACTTTGCGTATTGTAATTCTTTCCCGAGTAATCACAACAATTTACTAGACGCACTCTACCGAGCTACGCTAGTTGGCTTTTAATACAACTCACTTCAGATCACACTCAAGGCTTCGTTATCCCTAATCTCGCCTTTAAACCCGTAGTTATATATCCCTCTTATACTTTGGGAGTGGTGTTGTTCAACAATCACCTAAATATGCACTCTCTCCCGAGTTATGCACACTAAATAGGCACAGCTAATTGAGGATCTTGTCAATTAACTACAACAAACACGTAGATGAACAAATAGAGATTAAACTGGCAAACTTTATTAACATAATCAAGAAGTTCATCCTTCAATAGGTTCCATCAAAACCCTAGACAAAGGATTTAGCTACTCATGACAATGGGTAAATAAACTATAAAAATATTCATGATCAAAATTGCAAGAAAAATAAAGAGAAGAAGAAAATATGATGTTTTGGGTGATCTCTCACACTTGTTTTTCTTGCCAAAATACTCTCCAAATCAATACATGCCTCTCTTGGGCGAAGTCTAATGTTTAAAATAGGGTTTTGGGCTAAAAATTTTGTGTTTTGCACTTTAGTCCCTGAAGTTCTCCGCCTCCACCGCGGTTCTGCTGCGGTCGTGGTCAAACCGCGACCAAACATGCTCTCTGATTCTCACTTTGTCTGCAGCCATCTTCTACCGCGGTTCTGCCGCGGTCACGGTGGAACCGCGGCAGTCCTCTTTTATTCTGACTTGAGTTGTTTCGCGTGGTTTACTTGACGGAATTTTACGATCGGCCTCTTTTTCTCCATATTTGATCCCAAAAGTACTCCATAGCCTTCTCTGGTCATATATAACCTGCAAAGCATGAAAAACACTAATAAGAGCATTTTGTTATCACTTTTATCATCCAAACTATACAAGAAGGTGGTTATTTAGGGCCTAATTATAGTTAAATTCACCTATTATCAACACCCCACACTTAAACCTTTGCTCGTCCTCGAGCAAGTTAAACCACACTTCTAGGCCTAATCGTTCGATGCATTACCCAATTTTTTTTTATGCCACACCCGCCATTATAAAGGAACAACCTAAGCACTGCAACAGTCACGCCTCAGATGAAGACTCTAACACCATGACACACTCATGCTCACTCTAGTTACTCTAACAGAGGTGAAAACTCACTTTTTCTTCCTGAGTCACATGCCCTCACATCATAATTCTGGGAGAAGTTCCACACACATAAAATTCAAGCAACAAGGAACCAACGATAGGAAAAATTTACTCACTCTCAGCAAAGAACATTCACATGCCACACAGACACACCATAAGCTTGCCCCTAGTGTAGTACTCTACTAATCGAGCTATTCAGTCAAAGATCAAGAGGTCTTTATTTGGTTGTAATGTAGGCTAAGGGACGGGTAGGATATATTTGGATATAGTGACTAACCTCCCTAAGCACTTTTACTACACACTTCCTTTTATTTTAATTTCCATGCTCAGCCCACTCGTTCTTCCACATTTTAGTTCATAGGTGACCCCCACTTTTCTTTAGGTGCAACTGTTTTTTTTTTTGAGACTTTTACAAATCCATTGCACCATTCAAGTATTTCTTTCCTGATTCCCCTTTTTCCTACTTCCTTACCACCCCACACTTTAACTTTTGTATGTTCTTTAGTAATTCAAGTGCTTCTAGGAGGTACAAGTTCAAACAGTCAAACTATTCAAACATAGGGATATAGGTCATTATAGGGTTATCAAAGAACAGGCTTCAGGCTCAAAGGGGTTAACTATGGCAATATATACATGTGGATTCACAAATATACAAGCTACACAAAGAAATGCCTCAATCATCTCTAAAACCAAACAGCTTCTATTTCGCTTTGCAAACACACAGGGCAAGTTCCAGGTATCACATGCAAGCACAGAATACAAGTAATAGCTCACACACACTTGGCATGTAACTCATTCCGAATCAGTTTATCAACACACTCATATGAGCGTTCAAGCAAGACAAGATGTGCAAAATTAAGGCATAGATTTACGAGTCTATAAACGAGCCTAGACGTCGCACCCTCATGTTCGTTTTTGTTATTCTCAGGTGTGTACATCAAGGGTTGCATTCTAGCCTTCACCCATTTGGTCCTAAAACTACAAACGAAAAATCTACCTAACCCGGTTCAAGAAAAGCCCTTTGAAAAGAACCGTGGTTTAAAGAAAAACCAAGGGGTAATTACTACACTACCTAAAAAAGAAAATAAAATAAAGAAACTACATGGACTACTTCCCTCAAGAGTACTGTCCAAGTGGTCCGTCCTCAGGAAGAGTCCTCTACATTTTTTTTAAATCCAAATTTGACCCTCAAGAGACCCGTCGACAAGTGTCCGTCATTGGGCCAAGTCAGTTACTTCTATTGTGAGTACAGTCAATTATACACAACAACACCAATCAAATACTACAACATACACCATATCTATATACACTACAATACATTACCCGAGCAAGTCTCCCACCTCACACTTAAAAATTATGGCATGTCCCCATGTCATATCAAAAATAACGAGCAGAAGGGTAAGAAGACTTCCCTGAGCCTCAATCAGAGTCGAAGACGGTGCTGGGGTCCACATGGCAAGCTCTCCCCAAAGCACGGAACTAGGACATAAAACGGCTCTCAAACCTGGCCTGCCGCTGAGACATGGCATCCATATGCGTGTGTAGACCCTCCGCCGAGGTGCGGAGATCCGCGACCTCTTCCTCCATAGTACGCAACATAGGTTGGGTGGACTATGATCTGGATAAGCCTGCCCCAGCATGGGGGTGCCGAGAGAGTCCGGCACTGTCATAGGATCTCCTGGATGGTGCCATGGGAACTAAGTCATCATCCTCATCATCGATCTGAATGGCGGTGCGTGCACTCCTTCCCACTCTGATGCCCAAAGCTTTGAAAGCTGCTTTAGGGGGAAACGCTCCATCAGTAGGATAGGTGGGGACATTCTTCAGCAGGCACAATGTAGTCACCAGGGAGGGGAAGTAGAATCCCTTTGACCTCAGCGGGGATCGTATGATCATTTCATCACCAATAAATCTTGCCGCATCAAAATCTTTATTTGTGATGAATCACCACGTCAAGAGGGCTCTTTGGAAGTTCACGTCAGTCGTGTTGCCTGAGGGCAAGAACCGGCTGCAAATGACAGTGAGCCAACACTTAGCCAAATGGGTGAATGAATTGGAGTTCAGGGTGATATGGTCACGTATCCAGATTGGTTGCCCCCTGCGCAGAGTGCATCAGTCATAATATCCCAAGTGACTCCTGGTGCGTCCTGGTAATAGTCGACGTCACCAGTAAACCGGGGCAGCCGCAACACCTGTTGAATAGTTTCAATAGAGGCATCTACCCATTTGCCCCGCATAGTCACCTCCCGCAACGTATGTGATGGTCAGTTCGCATAGAACTCTCTTACAAGCATACTGTTCACCGTTTCAGGTTCATCAAATAAGAACTCCATTTCCCTCCGCCGGATTTCCTCATACATCTCCTCCTTTTCTGCACGGAGGGCTGCCCTGTCAATCGGAATCTCAGGGATGAAGCTCTTTGAGGCCTTGGCATGAAAGTCGTCCTTTACCAATTCTGATTCGAACCGTGAGGCATCATATGTAGGCTGTTGGGACGTGTCTGTCGATCTCTTTTGCTTCTTACGAGCCATATGACCTGCAAAGAATATAAGAGAACCATCAAATATATCCTGCATGCGCCAGCCGGATGGTTACTCATACTTCCCCACCCGCTGGCACCAAATAATATCCCCCATTTATTCCATTCATACACTATGTCAAACCCCCAACCAGTGAGGTATTCCAGGTTACAACCTCCACAATGGCCCCACAACTTTCTTACAAATTCTGGCATACAACACCTCACACTTACTCCCTCAAGTGATTCACGTTAAATATAACACCACCATTCACCAAATACAACACCACCACAACCTAGGATAGGCACAAAATGCCTCAAAATAGCACCACAAGCCCTAAATTTTCGGCCAAAAAGGGCCCTCCACCAAACTACACCGCAAAAATTATTTCTAGGCCTCCAAATCATCTAAACAACCCCCACAATCGAAGTATAAGAAAGACCCAACCATTTTAGCACCAAACAAATCCACAAGAAGCAAATACAACAATAAAAACAGAGAAGAAGCAAAAATTGAAAGAAAATCTACACTATTCCTACCTAGGGTTTAACTAAACTAGTTTAGACTAAATTGCACTAATTAGAAGAAGAAATAGAATCAAAAAGAAGAGAACACTTACTTGATGAAGGTTGGAAGGGGTGGGTAGTGGTGAGAGGAGGTGTGGAGAAGATAACAATGGCGGTTTTTTTTGGGAGTGAAGGAGGTATTTGAGAGAGAAAGAGAAGAGAGGATTTGGGTTTTATTTGAGGGGGGTGTTCTATTTTGAATAGGGAGGGGGAATAATTGTTTTGGGGTGGGTGTAGGGTTAGGTGAATTAGAGAGGGGGGTGAATTAAAAAATTTCTGCATACCTGGGCCCGACGGGGTCTGCCGCGGTTCTGCCGTGATCGTGGTGGAAACGCGGTGAACAAAGTTCAGAGGGGGTCTCTGATCGCGGTTTGACTGCGGTCGCGGTGGAACCGCAGTCTGGGCAGTTGTCTGATTTTTTTGATTTTTTTTCATATAATGTGTTACACTTACAACAATTTCGTGGGTTGCCTCCCACGCAGCGCCTGATTTAACGTCGAGGCATGACGCAGGATGAGCACATTTAAGGCTCGCTCGATCTCTGTGGTTCAGTCAAGTGCAGCTCAGACACTTCCTTTTTCTCGCTCATGCCCACATATGGCTTCAATCTTTGACCATTGACTCTGAATGTACGAGAGTCATTCTTTGTGGCAATCTCAACAGCTCCTGAAGGGAAAACTTCAACTACTCGAAATGGTCCAGACCATCGTGACTTAAGTTTACCTGGGAACAGACGTAGTCTTGAGTTGTATAGCAATACCATGTCCCCGGGTTTGAAATTTCTCTCAACAATGTTCTGGACGTGCAGCCTCTTCATTCTCTCCTTGTACAATTTTGTGCTCTCAAAAGCAAGATATCTGAACTCCTCGAGCTCATGCAATTCAATGACTCTTGACGTGCCCACAGCTTCCATGTCTAAGTTCAGCTGTTTTAATGCCCACCACGTTTTATGTTCAAGTTCCACTAGCAGGTGGCAGGCCTCCCCAAACACCAACTTGTATGGTGACATACCAATTGGAGTTTTGAAGGCAGTTCTGTAATCCCAGAGTGCATCATCTAGCTTCCTCACCCAATCAGTTCTTGTGGCATTCACAGTTTTGGTTAACACACTCTTGATTTCTCTGTTGGACACTTCAATCTATCCACTAGTTTGCGGGTGGTAAGGAGTAGCCACCTTGTGGCGCACATCATTTTAGCAAGCAACTTTTCAAAGGCCCTGTTGCAGAAATGAGTGCCTCCATCACTGATAATTGCTCGTGGTGTCCCAAAGTGGGTGAATATGTTCTTCTTTAGAAATCCCACCACCACTTTTGCATCATTGGTGGGTAACGCCGTAGCTTCCACCCATTTGGACACATAGTCTACAGCAACAATAATGTACTTATTGCCATAGGAGCTGACGAAAGGACCCATGAAGTCAATCCCCCAGACGTCAAACACTTCCACCTCTTGAATTGGGTTCATGGGCATCTCGTGGCATCGGAAAATGTTCCTGGTCTACTGACATTCATTGCAGCATCTTTAAACACTGTCAGCCAGAAGAATCCAGCCTCTAGCACCTTTGTCGCTGTCCTAACCCCTCCAAAGTGTCCACCATACGCCGATGCGTGACAAGCCTGCAAAATAGAAAATTTCTCTATCTCGGGGACGCATCTCCGGATCATATTATCAAGGCATATCTAAACAGATAAGGTTCATCCCAGTAATACTGGCGGCTTTCACGAAAAAATCTTTTCCTTTGGACCGATGAAAGGTCGTGAGGAACTATACCACTGGCCAGGTAATTAGCAAAGCCTGCATACCATGGCACTTCCTAATGAGTGGTGGCGAGCAGCTGCTCGTCTGGAAAAGTTTCCAGTATTTCCTCAACCTCAACTACATTTTGAGCTCCCTCAAGTCATGATAGATGATCAGCGACTTGATTCTTAGTGCCCTTACGGTCACGAATCTCAAGATCGAACTCTTGCAATAGCAACACCCAACAAATCAGACGTGGCTTAGATTCTTTCTTTTCTATTAAGTACCTGAGAGCTGCATGGTCAGTAGATACAATTACCTTGGACCCTATCAGGTAGGATCGGAACTTGTCAAACGCGAACACTACAGCCAACATCTCCTTTTCAGTCACAGTGTAGTTCAACTGGGCTCCACTCAGCGTTCTACTAGCATAGTAGATTGGGTGCATCAATTGTCTTTCCGCTGGCCCAGCACTGCTCCCACTGCATAGTCACTGGCATCACACATTAGTTCGAACGGTTGCTCCCAGTTGGGGGACACAATGATGGGTACTGTGACTAGTCTCTTTTTCAACTCCTCAAATGCTACCCTGCAATCATTAGAAAACAAAAACGGGTGATCTTTTTCTAACAACTTATAGAGAGGGTTGGCGATTTTGGAGAAGTCTTTTATGAACCTCCGATAAAAACCGGCATGTCCAAGGAAGCTTCTGATGGCTTTGACTGAAGTCGGTGGAGGCAGCTTTGTTATTACATCAACTTTCGCGCGATCCACCTCTATTCCCTTGCTTGACACCCGGTGCCCCAAGACTATGCCTTCTTGTACCATGAAATGGCACTTCTCCCAGTTCAGAACCAAGTTAGTCTCGATGCACCGTTTCAGCACACGCGTTAGATTTATCAGGCACTCATCAAATGAATTCCCCATCACTGAGAAGTTATCCATGAACACCTCCATTATGTCCTCAACCATGTTAGTGAATATGGCCATCATGCACCATTGGAATGTGGCAGGTGCGTTGCATAGGCCAAAGGGCATCCGTCTAAAGGGATAAATGCCATACGGGCATGTGAAAGAGGTCTTCTCTCTGTCCTCCGGTGCAATGGAGATCTGATTGTACCCTTATTACCCATCCAGAAAACAGAAGTGTGACCTCCCTGCCAATCTATCCAACATCTGATCAATGAAGGGAAGTGGGAAGTGGTCTTTCCGGGTGCCTAGATTCAACTTTCGATAGTCCATACAAATTCTCCAGCCTGTGACGGTTCTAGTTGAGATCAATTCATTGTTGTCATTTGTCACAACCGTCATGCCACCCTTTTCAGGAACACATTGCACTGGGCTCACCCAGCTGCTGTCAGAGATTGGGAAAATAATTCCCGCATCCAACCACTTTATCACCTCCTTCTTCACCACTTCCTTCATGCTGGGGTTCAGCCTCCTCTGATGTTCCCTGGAAGGTTTGTGCCCCTCTTCCAGCAGAATCTTGTGCATGCAGTAGGCAAGGCTGATCCCCCTGATGTCTGTCATGGTCCACCCCATGGCAGTTTTGCACTCCTTTAGTACCTGTAAAAGTTTTTGAACCTGCACAACTAACAAACTAGATGAGATAATAACAGGTAATGTGGAGTCAGGTCCCAGAAATATATACTTGAGGTGGGCTGGCAATGGCTTTAACTCCAGCTTTGGTGGTTCTTCAATGGATGGCTTAGCTGGAGGAGTTTCTCTCTTTTCTAAGTGCAAGGGCTCAAACTCTAGATTTCTCTCCCAGAACCCTCTACCTTCCAATGCCAACACCCATTCCGCCAAATCCTCACCATTCACTTCATCTAAGTTCATCAAACATGCAGCAAGGGGGTCCTCAATTGTCAACACCTCATCATCAGACTCTACAATTACATCCACGGCATCAATAAGAGAGCAATTGGCGAACTCGTTTGGTTGCCTCATAGACTTCTGCACATTGAATGTTATTTCCTCATCATTGAGTCTCATTTTGAGCTCCCCAGTCTCACAGTCAATCAGAGCTCTCACCGTGGCCAAGAATGGTCTTCCTAAGATTATAGGAATCTCTTCATCCACTTTGCAATTCAAGATCACAAAATCTGCAGGGAACACAAATTTCCCCACCTGAATAAGCACATCATCAAGGATACCGAATGGATGCTTCACAGTCCTATCGGCCAGTTGTAACAACATTTGGTGGGTCTAGCTCTCCCAATGACCAACCTCTTATAGATATCCAGGGGCATAAGATTAATGCTGGCCCCTAAATCACAGAGCACCTTAGCAAAGGCGAAATTCCCAATAGTGCATGGAATTGTAAAGCTACCTGGATCAGACAGCTTTTTAGAAATAGGTCTCGTCACCACTGCACTACAGGTCTGAGTAAGTGTAACCGTAGCCAAGTCTTGAAAATCAAATTTCGGGGACATCAAGTCCTTTATCATTTTTGCGTACCCAGGCATCTCCTTTAAAGCTTCAATCAGTGGAATATTTACCTGGATTTGTTTGAGCATTTCAAAGAACTTTTTATACTGCTCCTCCTTTTGATGTTTGGCCAGCCTCTGTGGAAAGGGTGCAGGAGGTCTCTTCTTCCCAATCACTTGGGACTTCTCTTTATCAGCTACTATTTCAACTACTGGCTCTTCAATTGGCTCAGCTACTTTCTCGGTCTCGTGCTGAATGTTCTTTTCTTCCTGAGCAGGCTGGACTATCACCTCTGTCAGTATCGTAGACTCATCCAACTCAATGGGCACTAGAATGAATGTCTCAGCCTGTATATTTTCTCGAGATCTCTCTTGTTCTACATCTATATCCCTGCCATTACGAAGACTCACCGCCATCAGCTGCTTTGGGCCCTGAACTTTTGGATTAATTTGGGTATCTGCAGGTAATGTCCCATGAGGACGATTGTTCAGAGACATTGAAATTTGGCCCAATTGCTCTTCAATATTTTTGATTGCTGCGTCATGTGCATCTACTCTTTCATTTATTTTTGCATTGGACCCAATAACATACTGCATCATTACTTCAAGTCTAGTGAACCCATCTTCTTGCCTTCCACCATGTTATTGCTAAGGTGGGGGATACCCTTGCTGCTGATTGTTATACCCCTGTGGCCTTGGATAAGGTGTCATATTGTTGGGAGGTCTCATACCTCCCATGCTTCCAGCGTTGTACTGTGGCTGAGGTAGTCTGTATGGCTGCTGAGTTTGCTGACCCCAGTTTTGATTGCCCTGTCTCTGGCCTCCATAGTTTGACACATAGTTCATGTCTTCAGAGTGTTGATGATGATGATCATGTTCTACATTCCAAGGATTACCAACTGGCTGACTAATGCAAGATGTGCACAAGCCCCTATTGGTAGTATCTACAATGTGCACTTGCTGTTTCTACCCTGATTCCTCCACCTTTTTGGTGAGTATGCTCATCTGTGTCAAGAGGGTCGCCACATTTTCAGCCATGGAATTTGATGGGTCAAAAGGTAATGAGTGTACCACTAGAGTGATAGGTGCATTCCTCGTCGTCCACCCCAAATTCTGAGCCATTTTTCAAGCAGACTCTAACCTTCTCTCCAAGTTTTGCTCAAAAATGCCCCACCAGCTGAGGCATCTACAATGTTCTTCATGCTATCTGACAGTCCCATGTAAAACCACTGTCCCAACATCTGATCTGGAATACCATGGTGTGGACATATAACCAACATTCCTTTAAACCGGCTCCACGTCTCATGCAGTGTCTCCATTGGTTTCTGTTTAAAGCTCACGATCTCATCAATTTGTTGAGCTGTTTTGTTGGGCGGGTGGAACTTGATGTGAAATTGCTTGACTAACTCATCCCAAGTTTCTATAGAGTTTATGAGGAGTGAGTTTAGCCGGACCTGAGCAGCTCATGTCACCGAGAATGGAAATAATAACAGCCTGATTGCTTCTGGAGTTACGTTGGGTTGCCTTTGAGTTTTGCAAATTGACAGGAAGTTTTTCAAGTGCTGCTGAGGATCTTCGGCTGGTGTCCCAGAAAATAGTCCCTTGTTTTGCAGCAAGTGCAGCATGTTGTTCGTGATCTGGAACGATTCAGCTTGTATCGCGGGCACAATAATAGCAGTGGCCAGATTGTCAGTTGTGGGTTGTACCCAGTCATATAGTGCAGCCTCAGGCACAGGAGGTGCCATATCTCTGACGTTTCCGTTGACGTTGTCTACGTCACCCATGTCAATTTTGAGTTTGTGTGTTTGATGAGGTTGTTGAAGTCTTTGTTGGCACGGTTCAATATCCGGAATGTTTTCTCGGGGTCTGAGAGTCCTTCAAGTAGTTCTCCAGTCCTCGTAGAGTTTCTAGGCATACACCTGTGCAACCACGTCAACAACCGTCAAAAATTTCAATAAAAAATTTGGTGTAGAGAAAACTGACTACACTAAGAATTTTTGTATTTCTATCAATGGTAATTGATAACTCTGTTAACTCCCCGGCAACGGCGCCAAAATTTGATCACGTCCAACTATGCCTTATAAAAGGACAATGCGGTCATTGCAAATATAATCCGGTTTACAAGTCCGGAGTCGAAGCCCACAGAGAACTAAGGCTTAGCTACAACAGTTCAATATTGCTAAGAAGACAAGCTCTAACAATTCCTAAGTTATAAATATTAAGATTCTTATATCTAATTAATTAAATAATTAAATTAGTAGATTAACAACTAAAGATACTACGGGTTGGAGAGAAGATTAAGGAGGTCTAGAGTTAAGATTTCCCCAATTGTCGAAATCCTTCCCTCTATGTCTTCTATAATTTCGCCTAAGTATTCTCTACCGATCATGAGCACTTTGCGTATTGTAATTCTCTCCTGAGTAATCACAACAATCTACTAGATGCACTCTCCCGAGCTACGCTAGTTGGCTTTTAATACATCTCACTTCAGATCGCACTCAAGGCTTCGTTATCCCTAATCTCGCCTTTAAACCCGCAGTTATAGATCCCTCTTATACTTTGGGAGTGGTGTTGTTCAACAATCACCTAAACATGCACTCTCTCCCGAGTTATGCACACTAAATAGGCACAGCTAATTGAGGATCTTGTCAATTAACTACAACAAACACGTAGTTGAACAAATAGAGATTAAACTGGCAAATTATATTAACATAATCAAGAAGTTCATCCTTCAATAGGTTCATCAAAACCCTAGACAAAGGATTTAGCTACTTATGACAATGGGTAAATAAACTATGAAAATATTCATGATCAAAATTGCAAGAAAAATAAAGAGAAGAAGAAAATATGATGTTTTGGGTGATCTCTCACACTTGTTTTTCTTGCCAAAATACTCTCCAAATCAATACATGCCTTTCTTGGGCGAAGTCTAATGTTTAAAATAGGGTTTTGGGCTAAAAATCCCGTGTTTTGCACTTTAGTCCCTGAAGTTCTCCGCCTCCGCCGCGGTTCTGCCGCGGTCGCGGTCAAACCGCGGCCAAACATGCTCTATGATTCTCACTTTGTCTGCAGCCATCTTCTACCGCGGTTCTGCCGCGGTCGCGGTGGAACCGCGGCAGTCCTGTTTCAGTTCTGACTTGAGCTGTTTCGTGTGGTTTACTTGACGGAATTTTACGATCGGCCTCTTTTTCTCCATATTTGATCCCAAAAGTACTTCATAGCCTTCTCTGGTCATATATAACCTGCAAAGCATGAAAAACACTGATAAGAGCATTTTGTTATCACTTTTATCATCCAAACTATACAAGAAGGTGGTTATTTAGGGCCTAATTATAGTTAAATTCACCTATTATCAACACCAGCAGCAATAGAAGAAGAAGAAGAAGAGGAGGAGGAGGAGGAGGAGGAGGAGGAGAAATGGGGTCGAAATTATTTAAAAAGTAAGTACAAGTTAAAAAAAATTAAAAAATGAGTATAGGTTAAATGAGAGCGATCAAATAAGACGTCTCGTGCAATTTTTAGCTTAGCATTTCCTTGCCATTCCAAAATTTTCTTTGGAAACTCCATGCGTCCTAGCTATATATATTGTGTATGACTTCCTGCTTGCTCTTATATCTTTTTGCTTGAGTCACATCGACTAATTAATTATATATATATCTTCGTGCTACGATCTACTATCTTCCATTTATTCACATGTTTTCAAAATAGTTATTACTGGTCGCGTGATTGAATCTTTGGGCTATAAAGCTCCCTCTTGACTGTGTCAAAGATGAGCCTGATGGTGGCAATACCGTCTTCTAAAATGAATAAATAGATTTCATAATAAATTCTATTTTCGGTTTTCATTTAAAAATTATGTAATTAAGGAATTCTTCTGTTATGATAATCCAAGTTTTGCCAATCTTTTAAAATAAGTTGACATCCCATTTAATTAGTTGCGATTATGAATTGAGTTGAGGCCATATCTACTCCATTTATTGAGTCCTTTGGAGCTTGTACTTTTGCAATGATCCATTGATCAGCTACAACCTCAGCAGTCCAAATACACTTTTGGCAACCCATTTCTACTTTGGTAGGGCCCGTGTCTAATTTTTGTATGTCAAACTGTCATACCTTTAGTAATCAAAACTTCTCTATATACAGAAGATTAATAAATGCATGTGTAAATTGCTATAACGTTGATTGTTAGTACTATATTGTTAGTACTATATTTGTCACATAATTTTTTTATTTTTATGTGGTTGGAGACAAGTTGGGCGCACGAGCACTAGCAAAGGAGAGCAACCTGGGCGAGTGTCAGCAAAGGGAGGTGGGAAGCGATGCGTGAGCTTGCAAGTATATCGAGGGCTGCAAATCAACACAGGTTTGGTTCTCGGGAATTGGTACCTCCCGTTCTACTGTTTTCCTTTTGATGTTAGCTAAATTGATGTTATTTTAGTTCACAATAGTTAAATTATTCAATAGGTGTACAGGTAGTCACTTGTTTCCTTCTAGTTTGATTCGTTGTCCGTTGTGCACTAGCAAGTCTTTTGTAGATCTGTCGTAGGTGTAGTGGTGGCAGTCTGGGATGATAGATTAAAGGCATGTCCTCAGGTGGGGCAGAGTGTGGGGCAAAGAGTGGGCCCGGGGTCAGGGGTGGGTCGGGAGGCAGGGGAGGTAGAAGGGGCAAGGGAGCCTATAGGTTAAGAATCGGGTCATGGAACATAGGTTCGCTAACGAGTAAGTCTATAGAGTTGGCGAAGATCCTTCAGAAGAGGAAGATTAATATAGCGTGTGTCCAGGAGACTAGGTGGGTCGGATCGAGGGCGAGAAACGCGGATGGGTATAAGTTGTGGTACTCTGGAGTCGTGAGGGGTAAGAATGGAGTGGGTATCCTAGTAGATAGCCATCTTAGGGAGTCGGTGGTAGAGGTCAGGCGTGTGAATGATAGACTAATGACTGTTAAATTGGTGGTGGGTGAGTGTACTTTAAACGTCGTTAGCGCGTACGCATCGCAAGTAGGTTGTGATGAGGAGATTAAAAGGCGTTTTTGGGAAGGGTTGGATGACATTGTTCGTAGTATTCCGCCTTCCGAGAGGTTATTCATAGGAGGGGATTTCAATGGCCATATTGGGTCATCTGCAGGTGGTTATACTGAGGTGCATGGCGGCTTTGGTTTCGGGGAACGGAATGGAGGGGGCATCTCACTGCTGGATTTTGCCAAGGCATTCGATCTAGTGATTGCAAACTCGAGTTTTCCGAAGCGAGAGGAGCATTTGGTTACTTACCAAAGTTCGGTGGCGAAGACTCAAATTGACTATCTCCTCCTCAGGAGATGCGACAGAAGGTTGTGCGAGGATTGCAAAGTTATCCCAGGTGAGACCCTTGCAACGCAACATAGGCTCTTGGTGATGGACGTTAGTATTATGATAAGAAGGAAACAGAGGTCAGTACGAGGCCGCCCGAGGATTAGGTGGGGCGCCTTGACTAAGGTTAAAGCCCAGGAGTTGGAAGGAAGGTTGTCGGCAATGGGAGCTTGGAGAAGTAGTGGGGACGCAAACACTATGTGGTCGACGACGACGGACTATATAAGGAAGGCGGCGAGAGAGGTGTTAGGGGTA
Organism: Nicotiana sylvestris; assembly: GCF_000393655.2. Taxonomy (NCBI): domain Eukaryota; kingdom Viridiplantae; phylum Streptophyta; class Magnoliopsida; order Solanales; family Solanaceae; genus Nicotiana; species Nicotiana sylvestris. Next base: position 87,707,687 of record NC_091059.1, on the reverse strand, counting down.
TCAAAAGGCCGCACCGGTGGCCACAAAGGAAACTGGTGGTGGAATGCAGTTGTACAAGGTAAAGTGGAAGCGAAGAAGGTGGCTTACCTGCGGTTAGTGGGGAGCACTGGAGAGGAGGAGAAGAGAGCGAACATTGCGAGATATAAGGTAGCTAGGAAGGAGGAAAAGATGGCAGTGACGGAGGCAAAGACGGCAGCTTTTGCTCGTTTGTATGAGGAACTAGGGAACAAAGGCGGGGAGAAGAAGTTACTCCGACTCGCTAAGGTGAGAGAGAGGACGGCTCGGGATTTGGACCAAGTGAGGTGCATAAAAGATGAGGACGACAAAGTTTTGTTGGGGGATGACCAGATAAAGAGGAGATGGCAGACCTACTTTCATAAACTTCTAAATGAGGAAGGGGATCAGGATATTGTACTAGGTGAATTGAGGAACGCCGACAGCCCCCATGAACTAAGTGATTGTCGGGACATTGAGGTCGATGAGGTCATGGAGGCAATGCGTAAGATGAGAAGGGGCAGAGCTACCGGACCAGATGAAATTCCGGTTGAGCTTTGGAGGTGTGTGGGTAGAGCAGGCTTGGAATGGCTTACTAAGTTGCTTAATGTTATATCCAAGACTAATAGGATGCCCGAAGAGTGGAGGTGGAGTACAATGGTCCCGTTGTATAAGAACAAAGGCGATATCCAGATCTGTAACAACTATAGGGGTATTAAATTACTAAGTCATACCATGAAAGTCTGGGAGAGAGTGGTAGAAATGAGAGTGCGAAGGACGGTGTCTATTTCAGACAACCAGTTCGGGTTCATGCCGGGGCGATCTACCACAGAAGCTATCCACCTTATTAGGAGGATGGTGGAACAATACAGGGATAAGAAGAAGGATCTCCACATGGTGTTTATCGATCTAGAGAAAGCGTACGACAGGGTTCCTAGGGAGGTCTTATGGAGATGCTTAGAGGCTAAAGGGGTCCCGGTTGCCTACATTAGGGCGATTAAGGACATGTATGATGGAGCTAAGACTCGGGTTAGGACAGCAGGAGGCGATTCAGATTATTTTCCGGTTATTACGGGGTTGCACCAAGGGTCTGCGTTCAGCCCTTTCCTATTTGCCCTGGTGATGGATGCTATAACGCATCATATTCAGGGGGAGGTGCCATGGTGCATGCTATTTGTTGATGACATAGTCCTAATCGACGAGACACGACGCGGCGTCAGCGAGAGGTTAGAGGTTTGGAGACATACCCTTGAGTCCAAAGGTTTCAGGTTGAGCAGGACGAAGACGGAATACCTTGAGTGCAAATTTGGGGCAGAGCCGACGGAAGCGGGAGTGGAAGTGAGGCTTGATTCTCAAGTCATCCCTAAGAGGGGTAGTTTCAAGTACCTGGGGTCGTTTATTCAGGGGTCCGGGGAGATCGACGAGGATGTCACACACCGTATAGGGGTGGGGTGGATGAAATGGAGGTTAGCGACGGGAGTCCTGTGTGACAAGAAAGTGCCACTGTTACTGAAAGGTAAATTTTATAGGGCAGTGGTTAGGCCTGCTATGTTGTATGGGACCGAGTGTTGGCCGGTGAAGATCTCACACATCCAGAGGATGAAAGTTGCAGAGATGAGGATGTTGAGGTGGATGTGCGGGCATACAAGGAAGGATAAGATTAGAAATGAAGATATTCGAGAGAAGGTGGGTGTGGCCCCCATGGAGGACAAGATGCGGGAAGCAAGACTCAGATGGTTCGGGCACATTCAGAGGAGGAACACTGATGCACCGGTGAGAAGGTGTGAACGACTGGCGGTGGTGGGTACGAGGAGAGGTAGAGGGAGACCTAAGAAGTATTGGGGAGAGGTGATCAGGCAGGATATGGCGCGACTTAGGGTTACTGAGGACATGGCCCTAAACAGGGAATTGTGGAGATCGAGCATTAAGGTTGTAGGTTAGGGGAAATTGTGATGTCTTTTTTACAGCGCACTAGAGTGAGACTAGCCAGTTAGGAATTAGTCTTAGGATGTTATTGATCAACTACTGATGATGGGCTTTATCTTCTGTGTATTAATACCTTACATATTCTCATATTTCTTATATCTCTTATATTGCTGTTACTTTATTTTTATGGTATTTATGTTATGTTATAGATTTTATGGTATTTTATGTTGTTCTATTATGACTCTATTAATAGTACTAATATAGTGTCTCTTGTCGCCTCTTTGAGCCGAGGGTCTCCTGGAAACAGCCTCTCTGCCCCTCGGGGTAGAGGTAAGGTCTGCGTACATATTACCCTCCCCAGACCCCACTTATGGGATTTACACTGGGTTGTTGTTGTTGTTGTTGTATTTGTTACATCAGTGTAGGGGGGAGGGGCAAGGAAAGAGACTCTATCCAGATCTATGGATCTCATCTCCCCAGCATCAAAGCGAGACTCCATCCAAATCTGCCACTCCTTGGGCGAGGCCTTCTGTTCTATGAACACCCCACCACTGAATGATTCACTTTCAAGTTCTCGCCTCCGACCCGGGAGAACACAGGGTCAAGCCAAGCCCTGACCCGCCTAAATGGAATTCATATCTCCTTCGTCTGGTCGAGAAGGGAGGGGAACTGGACTCTGCCTCTTCTATTACATTTACATTACATTACGGAGAAGTCCATTCTCGTCATGATCGATCCACGTCCCTGCAGCAATCATATGCGTATTTACTTCCTATAGCTAATATTTCATTGTTACCGGATTGTATTTGTATTCATGAATACAATCGCGGAATTCGCCTAATACGTAGGGAGTCCAGCTGTTTAATAACGAAAAGAGGATCAATTAGCCTGAATCACTCCTAATTTAACTCAACAAAATTAATTCCACAAAATTTCATTGCTACTGTGATGTATTCCATCTATTCGCGTGAATGTATTTATAAATACAGTGAGGTAATCCGCCAAAACATAGTAATTACGAGTGTTTAATAACGGAAAGCACAATATTAAATTGTATTCAATTTCACTATATTGGATTCAGTTGTATTCAAACAACAAAAAATCAAAAAATAAGGTGTATACCGTTCTATTCAATTCGACTGCATACATTGTATTCAACTCACCGACATTCATTATTCACTACTATACATTATATTCAATTTGATTGTTCAAACAAAAAAAAATCACAAAAATGTGATATTTGGCTGTATTAAAAAAATACTGACCTTCAGAATATATAAATACATGAAAAAAAATATTGTACTTATACAAAATTATAATGTATTTGAGTGTATTTATACAGGATACACTGTATTTGTACCATTCTATGCGACTCAATAGCAAAGAAGAGAAGAAAGTTCGCCGGAAATGGTGGTTTCCGACCAAGCAAAATACTGTATACATTATATTAAAACTAAAAATGGACACGAACAAAAATTCGGCTCAAATTTTCTCCGGTGACTCTGCTTTAGATTTCCAAAAGCTCAATCCGAAGTCATGGCCAGATCTGTTCGCCTACTCCCTTTTCGCTTCAGATCTCTATTTTCTTCGTTTCAGAAAGTCCACCATCGCCACAAAAAAAAAACGGGTGCTACGACGACTGTCTAGATATATGGAAAGAGAGAGAGATTTGAGGGAGAAGAGAGAGGATTGAGAATCTTGCAGATATAGAGAACGTGGGAAGAGAGATAGAGAAAGAACATAACTGGCATATTTCACACCTTAATGGTAGGGTATAGTGGTATACAATAAATACCTATCTTGCTATAAAATAGAAAAAATAGCTATAAATAGTAATATTTTGAAATTATTTTGATTTATAATAAATATAGTTTAATAGTTTGCTATATGAGGTAAAATTTCCGTGATAAATCGTCAAGCCCATCTGGTGGGAGTAAGAAAAATAGGGCTTTGCTTGCCATTAAATTCTGTAATTGAACTAGAAAGGGCTTGTAGTTGACCGTTTGTTTGGCCCAAAGGTATACGCATCATTGCATTATGTACCATTTACAGACATATAGTACTAACATATTACAACAGCTTTTTAAGGTTAAACTTTCTTTTTAAGGTTAAACTTCATTTACATTTTGTACTGGTAATCAATTAAAAAGAAAGGCATCATTTGGGAGACAAACTGGGATGAAGTACTAGCTAGTGAGGGATGAGTTTGAGTAAGAAATTAACATGGGTACACTCCACATTATGCAACAAATTAAAAGAAATGTAGAAAAGATACCGAGAAAATGTTATGATTTATGTCAGCAGCACACCCAGCAATATAATGTATTGTAAGAGCCACCACTCTCTGCCACTGCCCACATTCTCCTCTTCCTACTTGTGCTTCTTGCTATAATTCATATATATGACATGTAATAATCACATTGTGTCTGATTTAAGATTTAAGTTTGATGGACTCACTCTAAAATTTTAAGCATTAAATTAATTATACGTTTATAATTATGTATTCTAAATTTAATATTTATTGGAATTTTAGTAAATATTTACATGTTAAATACTTACTCGCACTCAGTAGTTATACCAAATCAAGTAATTTAATTGTAGCTGTTCAAAATTAAAGTGAGAATATATATCACTTAGCATATTTCATTGACAAATGTGCGTATAAAAAACACTTGTCTTACATTCATAAATGTTACGTAAATCTGAGTGCAAATAAGGTTTATGTATATACTGTTAGATCCTTAAAGCATATGATGCATATCCTAGTGGGTTCATATCTTCATATAGTACTCTCCTCGTTAACCTCGGGGTAAAAACTTTTTAGAAAAATAAATATTCACTTGGTAATTGTTTAGTTATTTGTACATGACTTAAGGGAAAAGAATAGCAAAAAGAAGGATAAATTTTTCAGATAGTTGGCTTTACCTCTATGATATTCCAAATAAGTATTTTCCTTAATTTTCTTGAACTAGGGAAGATATTTTACCGACTCCACGCTACATGTGATCATAGTTGAAAGAAGAATAAGACAATAAAGAAAGAATGACAGTAAAATTGAAACACCAATTTCAAGTTTGTTGCAAGTATTCTCTAAATATTTTTATGATATACTATGATGTCTCCGCGAAATGAAAAGGGATATACAATTAATTAAGAGTTTTAAAATAAATTAAGGACGACAAAAAAAGAGAATTTCATAGTTAAAAAAATTGAATTTGAGGTATATCACCCCTGTTAGAACTAGGGAGGCAGCAGCCTTTAACGTGGACGGCCCTTAACGAAACATATACGAACAGGTTGTGATGTTGAAAGTTGAAACCACAGCTAATTAAGGTTGTTCTAAGAACTAAGAACAAAGTATATGACGGCTCAGTACTGAACAGGCTCCAACAGTATTATTTCAAAAAAAATATTTCTCCTTTTTTTTAATCCAAGAACATTTTTCCTGAAACAAACAATGTAATCCTGAAAAGAAAATTCAAAGAACTTTTCCCCAAAAAGTTTTTTCCAGGTATCCATAGATACTTGATTGAAATAAAAGTTTTAATAAGAAAAAGAATAAAAGTTTTGTTGAGATACAAAATAAAATGAGACATGACAAAATGCTGAATTTTTTCTAATTTCTATATACATAATGTATATATATACAAAAATATATAAATTTTGTACATTTTTTCGGTTATTATTTTTATAGCGACTATACAGTGTAACTTTTCCTATAATTTTTGAATAACTAATAAGTGAACCAAACGTTAATTCTCTGCTATTAACATTATTTCTACATTTCTACATTTGAAAACTTTTCTTTTATTTTCTCATTTCTTTTTTTGTAGAGTGCAAAGGGAACCCACCAAACCCTAATCCAAAGGTACACAATTTGGACGAGCAGACACTGCCAAAGATGCTTTCCCCAATGGTTTGACGGTTGACCGTTCCGTTCCGTTTCTGCCCACTGTTTTTTGCCACTCACGCTTGGTATGTTCCGTAAATATACTGCAAAATCAGCCCCTCTTTCCTAATCTCATATCCTTCATTTTAAAAAATCAAAAAGCAACAGCCAGCCTGGGCCAAACATAATAATACACCCACCACTCTCTATCCTACTCTCTCCCCACTGATGTGTATACCACTTTCCTCTCAAATTTCTTTTTATTTATTTTCATATTTCTTCCATTTTAATTTAATTGGCTATTAATGAAGCACGTCGAAATTGTCATACGCAGCAATTTTGGGAAGTTCAATTTGAAGGTAGAACATCGCTTTCTAAAATCATATAGTATCAATCCTCCCCTTTTTAGTGGTTCATTTCTTTATCATGACATGAATACATTATCCTTCTATAATATATAATATATTTATTACAATTATAATATATTTCCTACACAAATAACATTTAGATTTTAGAGTTAAAGGTGATGCAATCTTCTCCAATTTAATAAAGTGATTAGATGGCTTCACTTCTCCAAACCAAAACACACATATCAACTAGCAACTTTATTGAAAGATCTTTTATATTTTTACGTTGAACTTTTGTGTATACTACCTATTCTGTTTTTGTGCTTGAAAACGAATTTGTCAGTTTAGAAGGCACAAATACTCCAATCCTAAAGTTGAACTCAAATATTGTCTTTTCTCAGCATGTTAAAATAATGCATATATTTTTCTAAAATAGTTTATTTTCAACCACAATAATCACATAGAACAAATGTGATGCACGAGTTATGTCTATTACTTTAAACAAAATTGATACAACATGACTCCACAAGTTTCCTGAACAAATAATAAATACATGGCCGGTCAAATTACAAACAATCACTTTGAAATAGAAGGGCTCTAATGAATGTAAATTCAATAATTGATTGTGACAAATGGGACTCCTAAAATACTTTCACATGCATTTTGCAACCAATATAATGTCACTATCAGTTAATATCATTATCCTATCATCATATTTCTCCATGAGAAAATAAAAATATGTAGAGATTGAAAAGTGGTGGCGGGGAAAAGTGGGAGAAGTAAAAGAGCGCGTGAAGAGATTAGAGGAAGACAGTGTGTAAAGGCAGTTGGGGGCAGGCAATGTAGAGTATACTATAATAATTTCATGTCCGTAACTGCTCCTTTTTTCCCCCTCTATCTCTATCTCTTTCTTTTGCTTTCTCTTCCCTCCCATTTTACTCTCTCTCCCTCTTTTTTTTTTCCCTCCTTCTCCTCTCTGACCTAATTGTCTCCCTTCCAATTCCTCCACTTTCTCTCCTCAAAAATCCTTCACTTCATCTACTAGATCGTAATATCCAGATCCATATCCACTTTTTCAGATTATTATTCAGAGAAGATGACTCCATCAAGTCAATTTGGGGACACGACATACACAAAGGTGTTTGTAGGAGGTTTGGCTTGGGAGACTCAAAAGGAAACCATGAAGAAATACTTTGAACAGTTTGGTGATATTTTGGAGGCTGTCGTCATCACTGATAAGGCTACTGGACGATCCAAAGGCTATGGCTTTGTATGCTACTTTTTTCCATCTAGTAATTACCTTTGGAGTAGTATTTGTTAGTTTTTTATTTTTTAAAAAAAACTATCTTTACAGTCATGTCTTGGTAAGTTTTTTTCAATTTACATTTTAAAAGAAATGACAGGAAAGTAGTAGCGAAGATCTCTTAAGTATTTTTGTTTGATATATGATCATGTTGGCTTGGCTTCCAAAAATAGGTAACATTTCGTGAGCCAGAAGCAGCGATGAGAGCTTGTGTGGATGCTGCTCCTGTCATTGATGGCAGAAGGGCCAACTGCAATCTTGCTTCCATGGGTGTTCAAAGATCTAAGCCTACTACCCCTAAACATGGTATACACTATAATTATTTTATCCTTTTCAGTAGGTTAATCCCCTTTTAAATGTTTATACCTATTATCACATGTAATTTTTCTAGCATATTTCGCTTTATTTCATCACAAATGGTATAGTTAATTACCAAATGTTGTACTTTTTTTATTCAACTCTTTTAATTATACATGGTACATACATCCATTGGATAGTACTTATTAATTAGTGGATGGTCATTATGTATATTTGACTGCTTTTTAAGCAGATATATATACTCCGCTTCTTCATGCAGCATGATGATATTCTCCCCATTATGGGAAAAAGTTGTAGTAATTCTTTGTTAAGATAGTGTGTATGTTGGCATGGATTTATGAATAAGAGTCCACTTTATATATAGGATGCTCTTTGCTTTAGCACCACCAGCTATACCATGTGACAGGATATGTTTTACAAAAGCATGACAGCTCATTCTTCTGTGCAAGAAAACACCTTTTACTTTTTTTTGCCATACCTTGTGTGTTTTATTTTACCTTTCTTTCAACTTAATACTAGTACTAGTACTCTACCCTAACCCATTGTGTCCAATAAGGAAAACTTCTGCTTCAAGATTTTACATCAAGCATTCCTCTATTTATCTTTTCCTTTTTATGGTTAGTATGATCTTATAATTAAAACACTTTTAATTAATGATAATGAGCAGGTGGAGGCAGGAACTTTAGGGTGATGAGTGGTTTTCAAGGAGGGTTTCAAACAGCAGCAGGCGGGTTGGGCACAGCTTTTCCTTCAGCAGCAACCTTCCCTCATTATGCCATCCAACAAGGCATCCCTTACAATCTTTATGGGTATGACACTAGTTATATTTTAAAGAATATGCCTTTTATTTTCTACAACTGTAATATATGCAATAACTTGTTTTTTTTTCATTGTGGGGGGGACGAGAGAGTCTTCACGTGCATATGCCAACTCATTGGTCAGACACAACACCTCATTATACAAGAGGATTCTATCCACGCATGCTCACTCATTCCACCGTTCTTTTCTATCTATCATAATGTCTCCTCTTTCTCACTGTGTGTATGTGTGAGTGAGTGAACATGGTAATGTCGACATTATCATATATACACAGCTCATCCTAGGACAAGAAATGACTCATGCATTAATTGATATTGTACATTACTCAAACTGTTCACTTAGAAAACTTGTATACCAAGTTTCACATTCTAATGTTTTTTGGTTTCTTTTTCTTGTAACAAATGTCAGGTACTCTCCCTACTCGCCAGATTACACTTACCCTACGGTTTGTACCCATTATCTTATGTATCTTTCATTTAACAGTCGAACTACAGTATGCATGTTACTTGGTTGTTAAGGGAATGAATTTTTATTTGATGTGACATTATCTTTTAGTATTAATCTTATTACGCTACATAATTGAAAATAACGGAGTATTATAAGTCAAAGACAAGTTTGTGGTGACGCAGTTGGAATGCACGATGTCCAAAGCAGGAATCATGTGGCTTTAGTCAAAAGCTAATTGTTGACCTTTATTTCCTTTTCGCCATCTAAAGAAGGCATGAATCTTGAACTTCAGTTTGTGGCATGCATGAAATTTACTCCTTTACAGTCTCACCCGTCAATCAACTGTGTCAGTCTAAACAAATACTGTACTTGTAATGGAATATTTCAATCTTTTCCAAAATTACCTAAACCAAAATGCCATCAATATTTCTATTTTAGTAAATATTATATTCCCTTTACTTTATTTTTGTATGTTACTTTCCTTTTTAATTTCTTTTAAAAAAAAGATAGTACGTAGTCCATTTTATATTTGATTTAATGTTCCGATTTTAACTTAATGAACATTATCTTATACAATAAAAGTAACAACTATATCCAATCTCAAACAAGTTGGTGTGGCGATATGAAGCTTCCGTTCCCTTATTCATTTTACCTTAATAATATTAATTGATAACCACAAAAATATTATGACATGCTTAAGATCACTAGTTCAAATGATATTTTTTGTTATGTGACAAAAAAATTCTTAAATTTTGTGTTCAATCAATCACTTTCATATGAAATGAAATGGATTGGATGGCCAAGTATTATTAATGTAGAATAATGCTAGACATTAGTATGAGATGTTTGTTAATTTGTGCAGGGTTACTATAGCGTGTATGGAGGAGCAGCTAGCCAATATCCTGTGTATGGCACTGCGGCAAGTGGTGTGTTATCCAGTGCAGCTGCTGCCTTTTACCCTTACATGAATTTTGGAGAAGGAAACGGTGGAGCAACCACTGGCTACACAGCCGCCAGCCAGGGGTATGGCGGGGTTCAGTACCCACACCATCTCTTCCAGTATTCAGCTGCTGCTATCAACTCCACTGGCGGGGGTTATCCAGCACAGCACTATGGTACCCCCATTTCCCTCGCTCCCTCACCCGCACTGCATTCAGGTTTGTATATCACACCCAATCAAATCTTCTCTTTAGTTTTTACTTTGTTTAATACCATGGGATCGATTTAAGTACTTTTGATATTTGTCAAAAGTTTTTCTTCTTTGTTAAACTACATGTCTAGTCAAACACTATCATACAAAATGAAATCGATCGTAGAAGTAATGCTTGGGAAAGAATATGTGGTGTTCAGCCAAAAGCTTAGGCCTTGGAAAAGAGAACCAACACTATGCTTGGGAAAGAATATGTGGTGTTCAGCCAAAAGCTTAGGCCTTGGAAAAGAGAACCAACACTTTCTTAAAGCCCTTACCCTTTTAATGTTTGCTTCATGTTCGGAAATTTATCATTTTCACTTTACCTGCATGTACTTGAAATTAATTCCAAGTCAGAGTCAATTTGATCAGTTTGTATTTAAGACTACAACTAAGAAAAGGCCTCTACATCACAAAGAAAGAAGCCCCATTTTCAAGCTATCATTGAAATCTCAACGGTTTTTGACTTTACAATATCAATACACCCAACTGTCAACAAACTTAAAGCTCGCCATCAAATTATGGTCTACCAACACTTAATATCATCTGGTTTCTTATTTGTTTCATTAATGCCTTTCTATGTGATAATTGAAGGAACTAAAGTACATCTTTGAATGGAATTCTAACACTACTCGATGTGAATTTCCTCCAATCCCATCCGCCCCTCCTTTTTTCATTAATTTAATTGTGGTCCGGCCCTTCCCGGACCCTGCGCATAGCAGGAGCATAGTGCACCGGGCTGCCCCTTTTTTTCTTTTTAATTGCGCTACTATTGATTTCTGATGGGAAGGAGGTACTAATATCTTTGACAGTTTGTTTTGCTGTGCCACAGGCGTGACAATGACGCTGCGTGCACCAATACCTCATCGTTAAGAGAGACTTATAATTGTCAACTGGTCAAGAGAGATCGATACAACATTCATCATCTACAATGGTACCTGAAAAACATACTGAAGGATCTTTGGCCTAACCATGGTTCTCTTGCATCTTTCTCTTTGTCAAATGGAGGCCCGCGTATGGAACACGGGCTTTTTCCAGAAGCTTAAGGCCCCCCAAAGGGGTACGTTCAAAACTGTGGAGTAAAAATTCTCCATACCATTTCTTCTCTTGTAAGGAAAGGGTCCTTCAAGAGAGAAACAAAGCATGCATATGCATCTCATCATCATCACCAACTCAAGCTATCAAAAGAGCTGAGTTGGTCATCATGTTTTATCTTTCTCTTTTATAAAAGCTTAGCCCTGGAAAAGGCTGAGCAAATTGTTTTAAGATTTTGCCTGTGAAGGGCTCAACTAAAAAGTCCCGAGTTAGTTTTAGTTTTTAAAAAAAAATTGTAAATTCAAGAATTTTCCAACTTGTTGTCTTTTCAACTTCACCTTAATGTGGATCTTGAAATGCTAATCCCTCCAACTTAAGCTACTCCTATTAACTTGTAGATGTTATAGAAATATTTGTGAAATCATGGGCATGAGGATGTCCCAAGTTTTTGTTACTGCTAACTATTAACTAGTCTTAGGATTTTAGAACTTAGACTAGGATCAATCACCTTTTGAAAATCTTTTTTTAATTTTTAATTTTGATAATCGCATACTATGTGTCTAACAAGCCAGCAATGTCTCTTGAGGATAAGAGGAATTGTCTGAATTTACTGTTGATGTTTGTTTGTTTTTAATGTTGTAAAAAGTGTAGGTGGGGGCTATATTAGGGTGATTTTAGCCCCTTTTACTTAAAATTGTAGGGGGGATAGTGGATAGTATTCTGTTTAGCTTTATCATATTGCATTAACTTTTTTCAGGAACTCCATTAAATGGATATGGAGTTCCAATGCATCAGAAGTTAGTTACCCTAGGGAGATATTTTGGGGTCTCTTGGGTACTTCAACTAGACTCATCAACCATGGTTAGGACTCAGGTCATCTTCAATTCTCTGTCTCTCTCTCTCCTTCTCTGTAATTTGAGCTGAAATTTGATACTCTTTATATGTATAAGCCTATTTTTGGATTATAACTAGGAAGAAGATTCATTCTCCATCATGGGATGCTTCAGAATGGATGCTACTTAAGCAACTTACTGTTTTTATTTCAACTATGTCAAAAACAACTTTGTTTAATTTTGCTAATGCATTGTTTATGATAGACTAATGTTTTCTGTCGTTCTTGGAATTTCCCCTACCTGAGCACCTTAGTTTTCTTTCTCTTTAGTTTATTTTTCCAATTTACTTGTTGGGGTTGAATTATACATTTAAATTATAGTACTTATTTTTTGGTTGGTTCAAGAAGACTGAGGCTCATTTTATATTTAGTAAGACATTTGAATTTAAATATACAGCTTAATATGTGGATGTGTATCAAAATTAAGACGTTTGAATTTGAATATATTCATTTGTAATATTAATATATTGTATTACTGATACTAAATAATTAAGATTAATTATTTTGTTAATATTTGAATGTATAAAACTTATTTTTATTTAAAATTTAATAAATATAAAATTTAAATAAGACACTAATTAATCTAAAACAAAATCAATAATATATTTTAAAAATATTATATGGTGGTTGATACGATGATGGCTAATGGTGGTAGTTGTTAATGGTGATTAGGGGCGGATGGTGTTGGTTGATGGTGATGGTTGTGGATAATAGCTAGTGGTGATCGTGGATACTAGCTAGTAGTGATTAATGATGGTTGTTGATGGTGGCGGTAGCTGATAATTATGGTGGATGATAATAATAGTTAATAGTGATGGTGACTGATAGCAATGATCAGCGATATAATGTGGTCCATGGCTGGTGGTGGTGATTGTCGCCAATAATTGGTGGTTATTGTGGTAATGGTGGTTGGTGGTGATAATTGTAAATGGTGGCTAGTGATGGTGATGACTAACTATTGTGATTGGTGACGGTGGTAATTATGGTGAAGATGGTGATAATGGGTGGTAAATGATGATAGTTGATAATGGCGGAAGGAGACAGTTAGCGAAGAAAGGGATGGAGTAATGGTGAAATATCATCTTTGCAGAAGTGCTGAACGAATATCATCTTAATGATATAACTAATTTTTTTTGTTATGCGGTCTTAATCATTAAGATTCAAAATCCATTAAGTGGTTGAAAAATTAAAATACAAAAGTACATAATAATTGGGATATGCATGATTAACATTTAAATCTAAATAATGAATATACTTAATAACTAAAATTTGAATAATTAATATTTAGACCTTCATTAAGTGAAAACAAATAAGCCTTAAGCAGAGACGGATCTATGTATTATAATGAAGGGTTATCGGACTCTGTAAGCTTCAATAGAAATCCTATATATATATATATATATATATATATATATATATATATATATATATATATGTATATACCTTGAAAATGGTTAATTTTAAATGACTTGACACCATAAACACTAAAAACCTTTAGGAATTATTGGTTAAACAAAATATTTTACCTCCGTCGCATAAATATTTTGAGTTCTCCTCTAGCTTTAAGAGTCTTGATCACACAGTTTAGTTAATATATGGCACATACATGCCATGCACTCCTATAATTACTAGCTCATAGTTAGTTAATATATCCTCACCTTAGGACTTGGCCATGATTAGTTAGTAGTACTCTCTCTTCGTTCATTTTTATTTGTCTACTATACTAATAATATGTTTTTATTTTTACTTGTCCACTATATTAAAATATTGAATTAAGTCGTACTAGTCTTTACTGGGGTTATTGCTTATTTTTGTACTTGTTGTTTTATTTTTTAATTATTTCTTCAATTAAGAAAACAAAAGAAAATAAATAAGATTCTCTTAGCTCATTCGGAAGGATCTCATAATTTAATTATCCATGATTGTTTGTCTCTAGCATGATCACTTGATGAATCCGGAGGGAAGTGGGGTAAATGGCCGATACTACCGGAAGGATTAATCAAGAAGAAGATAATCTTCTTCTTTTTTTCTTCAAATTTTACCCTTATCATTAACTTCTCATTTCCCAAGACTTTTGGAAATACCATCATTGTTATAGATAAAATTGTAAAATACATATCCCATTTACTTTTTCTTAAAGGGAATACAAATTCAAAAGTGGACAACTAAAAATGAACGGGGGAGTATAATTTAGTGTAAATCGTGAAAAAATTTAGCATTCGGAAGAAACATAATCTTTATTCGTGATTTGACAAAGGTATAACAGTTAGCAGTTGATTGCATGAAGATTACATTTGCTACAACTTAGGCGCAGAATTTAATTACATGGAGCATTGGTAAAAATATGAGTATAGTTGAAATTAAATAATAAAAACCAAAACGAGGTGCAAATACCTTGTTCTCTTTACAAGATTCGGGTTTAGTACAGTAGAATTTTTATTGGCAGTAATATTCTTGATTTGTTCCCTTCTGAATATAACCTCAAAAACTAACGTGAATATATTGTGGATCACAAAGAACATTTTAGTAAAACGCTCATTAAATTATGTTGATAGAATATAAAGTCAAACATCTCTATAACAACCTCGTTTGTTCTGAATATTTTTGAATGTTATAGCGAAGTGTTGTTATAGATAACATATCTATAACATAATATGAAAATTGATTTTGGAAAAGCTTGACTTTTATAGTAGTGTTGTTATATAGGGATGCCGTTATAAAAAGGTCCGGCCATATGTATATAAGGAGCTCTTGCATGGATAACCACCACCCACGTAGTAATTAGCTGATTCAGTAGCCTTCGTTTTCTAATTAGAGAATATATGTTGGAGTATTTTGAAAATTTCTCCTTCTTGCTGTAACAATATTTTAATGCCCTTTATTAGACAAATGTCATACCCAAGAACATGTGGCAAGCCTTCTAGAAGGGAAGAGATAAATGGCAAGAAGCTTTTGAAAAGTGGCAATTGCTTTGCCACGTTCCTTTCCCTTAACATATGAATCCATGCACATGTGCCTATAAATAGGCTCTCAATTGGAGAGGAAATCATCATCAGCAAGACAAAAAGAAATCCTTCTTCTCTTTCCTTCTAATTTCATTATTCACCAACTTCCTTTTGTTGCCTTTCTTTTTGATAGTTTAACTTCTCTTGTTCCCCTCTTTTAAATAGCTGGGTTTGTAATATTTAATTTTGTTGATTTCTGTATCCTCTAAATAAATAGAGATGGACTTGTTTAATCTCGGGGAAACATTTCACATTGTTGAAATAGTTTCCTAGGACAGTGCCTAGCACGACTCAAGTGTAACAACCCGGTCGGTCGTTTCATAAGTTACCGCTCCGTTTCCCCTATTTCTGCTTCCTTGTATGTTGTTCAATTGTATTTCTTCATATCGTGTTGGTTGTGTTGTGTAGGGAGTGGTCTTAGAGTGGAATGAGACACTTAGTCTTTTATTTGGAAGCTTTAGTTGGAAAAATCAATCGGAAGTTGACTTGTGAGTAAATGATCTCGGAACTTAGTTTTTATGGTTCGGATAGCTTCGTTAGGTGATTTAGTACTTGGGAGCATGTTCGGAATGTATTTTGGAGGTCCGTGGTAGATTTAGGCTTGAATTGGCGAAATTGGAAATTGGCGTTTTCCGGTCGGTAGTGAAAATCTTGATATCGAGGTCGGATTGGAATTCTGGAAATTAGAGTAGGTCTGTTGTGTCATTTGTGACGTGGGTGCAGAATTTCGGGTAATTCAGATGAGGTTTGATAGGCTTTTATGTCGTTTGCGGAATTCGGAAGTTTTGGAATCCTTAGGCTTGAGGGTGATTTGATGTTTTGATGTTGTTTTGAATGTTCCGAAGGTTGGGATAAGTTTGAATGATGATATGTGACTTGTTGGCGTGTTTGGTTGAGGTCCCGAGGGCCTCGGGATGGATTTGGGTGGTTGACGGAAGGTTTGGAGTTGAATGGGAGTTGCAGATTTTGCTGCTTCTGTAGTTTCCGCACCTGCGGATTGGGGACTGCAGGTGCGATTATCACAGGCACGGAGAGATGACCGCAGGAGCGGAAGGATTAACTGCACCTGCGGGCTTCTGGGTCGCAGGTGCTGAAGCAGGTGCCCTAAGTGAAAGTCCGCAGATGCGGGCGTTTGGTCGCAGGTGCGGGGGCCGCAAATGCGGAACCCCTGGACAGAACATATAAATTCTTGTCTTCGCAAAATTTGGTCATTTTTCTACTATTTGTGTTCGGACTTGGAGCTTTTTAAGACGAATTGAAGAGGGATTCGAGTGGTAACACTTGGAGGTAAGGTTTTTGAACTCAATACTCGCCTCTATGGTGATTTCTACCTGATTAGACATGAAATCAGTGGGAATTAAGGGTTAAAATTGAAAAATTAGGGCTTGTAATTGGAGAGTATAAATTGGGGATTTGAGGGGCCATTGGAAGTTCGATTTCGATATTTTTGGTATGTATGGACTCGTGGGAGGATAAGGAATCTAGTGATGTAATTTTTATTGAATTCCGAGACATGGGCCCTAGGGTCGGGTTGTACCAATTTCGGGATTTTTGAGTTAATTTGATTATTTTCGTTTGGGCTTTATTCCTTTAGAGTATATTGATGATAATAAACTGATTTTGGTTAGATTTGGAGCATTTGGAGACCGAATCGAGAGGCAAGGGCACCGCGGGCTAGAGTTTGGACCGGTTTGAGGTGAGTAATGATTGTAAATATCCCGATTTCACATCGTTTCACTACTTCGAGGTGACGCACACGCTAGATGACGAGTGTGGGGGCAAGCACCATTGGGGATTGTGAGTTGGTCCGTCCCGTATGACTAATAAGTCGCGTATTTGATTGAAAATTATTTGATATCACTGTTTTTTGGAAAGTATTACTATGTTTTGGGCTAAATGTCATATTTAGGCTTTGTGCCTAGCTGTTTGGACCCTTAGAGGCTTTTTACTATTATTCCTTACTGTTTTGACTTAATATATGTACTCAGTCATGCTGTGTTTTATTGATTTCATAACTCAACTTTATTTAATCCATTTTGGTATTATAAATGATATTTTTGGGTTGAGCACCCTGTTTTTACTGTTAGTCCGAGTGGCTTGAGAGGTTTCCTACTGAGTAAGGTCGATGGCATGTGTTGTGAGGATATCATGGGATCGGGCTGCGCGCCGCAGCATGTTGTACTAATTTGTGATATATGAGAGGTCGAGGGCCTGATATTTTATGCCACGAGTGGCTTGTTATAGCGCTTGAGCTATAGGAGTCCCTCTGGAGTTTGAACACCCCCAGTGAGCGCGGGTACCCAGTGTGAGTAATGTGATGTTGCCCGAGGGGATGATCTTTATTCATGTTGTTGCCCGAGGAGTCGATTACAAGTGATTGTGAGGTAGCCCGAGAGGTTGGTTCTATTGATATTTTGCCCAAGAGGCGGTTTATGGTACATGTCTTGCCTGAGGGGCTGTTTAAGTTTCTATCATTTTTACTCACTGTTTCATCGCTTGTTTGAAACTATTGAAAAATGTTCTTAAAAGAAAAGGTTTCTACCTAAACTGAGTTTGCTTTACGAGATAATTGATTTTGATACTATTCTGAAATGTACTGTAACTGTTGTGGTGCTATGATGTGGAATTATCTGTTTTCTTACTGCTCAGCTTTTATTTACCTTTATTACTTACTGAGTTGGTGTACTCACATTACTCCCTACACCTTGTGTGCAGATCCAGGAGTTGCGGGTCTTGATAGCGAGCGTTGATCATTAATTCAGCAGGTGCTGGAGTCGATATGGTAGCTGCATGACGTTCACAGTCCTGTTATTCTCCCTCTTATCTTCCCTAGATTATATTAGTATTGTCTTTCAGACTTTGTTAGATTTTATTGTACTCAGACACCCCGATGTCGGGCTTGTGTTATATTTGCCCACTGGTTGTTTAGACTGATGTTATGAAATTTTGTTAATTAATGGCTAAAAAAATAACTCTTATGAAATACTGAATTGGATTTGGGGTTTGTGTCAGCTGACCTAGTTTCACGATAGGCGCCATCACGGCCGGGTCAATCTTAGGGTCGTGACATCAAGCCAACTCGTGTATGTGCTTACAAATAATATTGAAGCAGTGTTATTATTGAAATTCTTGCTTTCAATTACTACAATCTAAGAAACTATGGCAAATAACACTGATGCTGAAAATACTACCGATACCGCCAATATTGGCGCTACTACAGCCCCAGTTGACTGCCATATGCTATGCCATTTCCAGATGTGTCAAATATTCAAATATTTGCCAATAAAAATTTCAAGCGTTGGCAAGAATGTATTTTCTCACTGCTTGATGTCCATGGTATTGCACATGCACTATTGCATCCACAACTTTGACAGACACTAATGTCAAAATACAGGTATGTGAATAGACATGGTTACATATCCAATGATAATATTAAAACCTTCAAGAAAAATGCACCTCAATACAAGAGAAGAGTTAGGATAAATGACAATCTCGCTTTAGTCAAATTTGAAGAGTTAGGATAAATGACAATCTCGCTAAGTCAAAATTAAATTTGACTAAAGCGGATAATATAATCGCTGCGGTCATTTCCCAAATAAATAATGTGGCCAATGTGAGAGATTGGGTGATAGACTCTGGTGCTACTAGACACATTTGTGCAAACAAAAATGAATTTTTATCTTACACCCAAGTTGAGGAAGGAGAAGAAACTATTTATCTTGGTGACTCAAGAACAACTCGTGTTCTTGGGAAAGGAAAAAATCTTCTCGAACTCACATCTAGTAAAACTCTAGCATTGAGTGATGTATTGCATGTTCCTCATATCCAAACCAATTTGGTTTCTGTGGGTTTATTAGGAAAAGTTGGAGTAAAGATTTCATTTGAAAATAATGAGGTCGTATTGACCAAAAATGATATTTTTGTGGGCAATAGATATACCATGGTTTATTTGTGCTTAATATTTTTTTATACCCGCAATAAAAATGCATCTTCTTCTGCTTATATGGTTGAGTCAATTTCTTTGTGGCACGCTAGACTAGGACATGTTAATGTCGCGTATATAAAGAAAATGCAGTCGTTAGGATTAACATCTAGTTTAGACTCAAATAACATTAACAAGTGTGAAATATGTGCTGAAGCTAAAAGTACTAGAAAGAGTTATTTTTCTGTAAATAGAAAAACTGTATTATTGTCCTTGATTCACACTGATTTAGGCGATTTAAAGCAGACTATGACTAGAGGTGGTAAAAAGTATTATGTGACATCTATTGATGATTTTTCTAGATATACTAAGTTATATTTGCTTAGAAATAAAGATGATACTTTAATGCTTTTACTTCTTATAAAACTGAGGTTGAAAATCAACTTAGTAGAAAAATCAAGAAAATTAGATCTGATAGAGGTGGAGAATATTTATCTTTAAATGATTTTTGTGAAAAGAATGAAATAATTCATGAAGTAACTCCGCCTTATTCGCCTGAGTCAAATGGAGTAGCTGAAAGAAAAAATAGAACATTGAAAGAGATGATGAACTCTATGTTAGTTAGTTCTAATGCTCCTGATAATTTGTGGGGCGAAGCTATTTTATCTACATGCCACTTACAAAATAGAATACCATATAGAAGAACTAGCAAAACTCCTTATGAATTGTGGAAGGGTTATAAACCTAACTTGAAATATTTAAAAGTGTGGGAGTGCCTTGCTAAAGTTCTTTTACCTGAACCTAAAAAGAGAAAAATAGGTTCTAAAATTGCTGATTGTATGCTTATTGGATATGCCGAACATAGTGTTGTATATAGATTTCTTGTTTTAAAAAGTGATGTGCTTGATTACAATACTATAATGGAGAAAAAGAATGCTGAGTTCTTTGAATATATTTATCCATTGTCTGATAAAATTTCTCATACACCTGTTAAAACGAATAGTGAAATTACCTCTAATGAGGAACTGAGAAGGATCAAAAGGCCTAGGAAAGAATATTTTTCATATGGAAATGATTTTCAAACTTTTCTTGTCGATAATGAACCATCAAATTATTCTGAAGCTATATCTTCGTCAGATGCTAAATATTGGAAAGAGACAATAAAAGTTGAAATTGATTCTATTAAGAAAAATAATACATGGATTTTAACTGATTTACCTCCTGGTGCAAAGCCTATTGCTTGTAAATGGATTTTCAAAAAGAAATTAATCCTGATGGATTTTTAGATAAATTAAAGACCGGTTAGTAGCAAAAGGATTTTCTCAAAAACAAAATATAGATTATTTTGATACATTTGCACCAGTGACTAGAATTTCTTCTATTTGAGTTTTAATTGCCTTAGCTTCAATCCATAAGCTTTTTATCCATCAAATGAATGTCAAAACAACTTTTCTAAATGGTGATTTAGAAGAAGAAATTTATATGGTTCAACCTGAAGGTTGTGTCATTCCTGGACAAGAAAATAAAGTTTGTAAATTAATTAAATCTCTTTATGGACTTAAACAAGCTCGTAAGCAGTGGTATGAGAAATTTGAACAAGTCTTACTGAGAGATAGTTTTTCTTCAGCTGAGGTGGATAAATGTGTTTATACTAAAGTGGTAGACAATGAATATGTGATAATATGTTTGTATGTTGATGACATGCTTATGTTTGGTACAAGTTTAAATATTGTGCAAAGTACTAAATTATTTCTTTCTGCTAATTTTGATATGAAAGATCTGGGTGAAGTAAATACATTATTGGGAGTTAAAGTTATAAGGAGTGAAGATGGAATAATGTTGTCACAAGAACATTACGTTGAGAGACTTCTTAATAAGTTTGAATATTTTAATGTCACATATGTGAGCACTCCTTTTGATGCTAACTCTCAATTGAAAAAGAATAATGGTGACCCAGTTACTCAGTCTAAATATGCTCAGATTATTGGGAGTCTGATGCATTTAATGAATTTTACAAGGCCTAATATAGCTTATATTATGTGTAGACTGAGTAGATATACTCATAATCCCAATATGAAGCATTGGTATGCATTAGATAGACTAATAAAATATTTGAGAGGAACCATGAATTACGGTATCCTATATAGTGGATTTTCTTCTATTTTAGGGTACAGTAATGCAAACTGAATCTCTAATTCAGATGAGACAAAATCCACTAGTGGTTATGTATTCACCTTTGGTGGTGGTGCAATATCGTGGAAATCAGCTAAACAGACGATCATTGCTAGATCGACTATGGAATCAGAGTTTGTAGCTCTGGAGTTAGCTGGTTCTGAGGCTAAGTGGCTAAGAAACTTCTTAGCTAATATCTCTTTAAATGATGTATTGCCTCCTATGTCTATGCATTGTGATTGTCAAGCGGCAATAGTTATTGCAAAGAATAAATCTTATAATTGTAAAAGTAGACACACGAAACTAAGACAGGATGTCATAAAACAACTGTTGAGAGATGGAAAATTTCCATTGATTATGTGAAGTCAGAGATAAATTTAGCCGATCCTCTGACTAAACCCGTGGGAAGAAAATTAATTCTTCAAACCTCAAAAGAGATGGGGTTAAGGCCGACATATTGTCAATAGAGATGGTAACCCAACCTATGTGATTGGAGATCCCATAAAGTAGGTTCATATAAGTAATAACAAGTCGATATTGACACTGATGCACCAAAAGAGAGTGCTTGACTGCTACTAATCAAGAGGCTGAGTTATAACTCTTAATGAAATTTATAGTCCTTATGGATGGTGTATTTAAAAGCGGTATACACTTGATGAGTTCACCTATATCAGAGTGAAGTGGGCCGCTCCTATGAGATTTTGGCATAGTCTCTAGAGCTCTCATGAATAACCAGGCACGCGCATGGCCTATTGGGCGCAAAACAGCATTGAACGGCAAAATTAACATGGGTCAAAATGTGATTGATAAAATCTCTGACTTATAATAAGAATTATTGGTTCATAAAAATATTATATTTCATCAGTAATTCTGTGAGTTAAGTTTTATCGGTCTAATTCATAGTCCTGAAGACACCAAACATATTATATTTGGATCATACAAATCCAACAAGTTTATTTTTAAAGGTCTTTAAAATAGTGGGGAGTTGTAACAATATTTTAATGCCATTTTTTAGACAAATGTCTTACCCAAGAACATGTGCCAAGCCTTCTAGAAGGGAAGAGATAAATGGCAAGAAGCTTTTGAAAAGTGGCAATTGCTTAGCCACATTCCTTTCCCTCAACATATGAATCCATGCACATGTGCCTATAAATAGGCTCTCAATTGGACAAGAAATCATCATCAACAAGACAAAAAGAAATCATTCTTCTATTTCCTTCTAATTTCATTATTCACCAACTTCCCTTTGTTGTCTTTCTTTTTGGTAGTTTAACTTCTCTTGTTCCCCTCTTTTAAATAGTTGGGTTTGTAATATTTAATTTTGTTGATTCCTGTATCCTCTAAATAAATAGAGATGAGCTTGTTTAATCCTGGGAAAATATTTCACATTGTTGAAATAGTTTCTTAGGACAATGCCTAGCACGACTCAAGCCAACTCGTGTATCTGCTTACAAATAATATTGAGGCAGTGTTATTATTGAAATTCTTGCTCTCAATTACTACACTTACAACACTCTTCTCTATCCCCTCCAGGATGGGGATAAGGTTTGTGTACATTCTACCTTCCCCAAACCCCACTGGTGAAATTTTACTGGGTTATTGGTATTATTGTTTGTTTACAACACTCTTTCACATTTAGCTGCACCATTTTTTTTTCATACAATACAAGAAAGAAAAAACTCCTATGAACATTAGATGTAGAAGTTTTCAGCAAAATAATAAGCATATAGTGGTTAATTAGTATTAGTATTTATGAGAACGTGAGATCACTGTGAGCACGTGATTTTTGCTTCACGAAAAAACTACTCCAAAAGAAATCAAAAATAAAACAAAATTCTCTTGGTGTGCAATTTTTAGGATTTGCGTGGCATTTTTGGATAATTGTTTGTGTTTTTATCCGTAAATATTTACTTTGTTGTAGTTAATTGAAAAATACAAAAAATACATGTTGCATGCATATCTAGAATTTAATTATGCATTTAAGAATTAATTAAACCATTATTTGGCTCTGAAAAAGAAAATCACAAAAAATATGCGTTTTACTCTATTTGTTGTCATTGTGTGATTTTATTTTAAGATTTTAATTTGTGTGTTAATTATTGTAAGTGTTAACTAATATTTGTGTAGTTTCATTTTTGATTTTACAATTTAATTAGGAATTGTTTTTAAATTAAATTAAAGAAGGAAAAGGAAAAGAGTTCAAAAAATGAAGTAAATTCGGACTGGGCCAGTTTTAAAAAGAGAGTTCAGGCCCAAAAGTCACACGCCCACCCGGCCCAGGTCTGTCAACCCAAAAGACCATGAAACAACGTAGTATAGGGCAAGAGCTACGTCGTTTTGATGGTGCCCGATCCAGTTAAACTCAGATAACCCCAAACGACGTCGTATTGGCGTCTAAAATCTGAGTCATTGATCAAACTGGATCGAACGATCCAGTTCAGCCCCTGCATAATTGAAACGGCGCCATTTCAGGCATGTCAATCTAAACCGTCCTTCTCCATAAATCCAACGGTCCCAAGCTTCCCTCACAACCCGGTCCATTTCGACCCAGGTTGACCCAGTCTCTGAATGAGACCAAACGGTGTCGTCCCCTTTAAGTGAATTGATCCAGGCCATGGATCGTGATTGATCCAACGGTCAAGATCAATCCACCCCTCCCCTATATAAACTTAATATCCTACCCCAGCCTCCCCAAACCAACCCCCCTTGCCCTGTTCATCATCGTCTCAGAGACGAAGCCCCCAAACCCTTGCCGCCCTAGCTCCCCTTCACCTGAAACCCGGCGGCAACAACGCCGCCGACCACCACCTTAACACCATAAGACCATCTGACCATCCCCATTCCAAATATGTTACTCGTTTGGCTCGAATCAATCCCCATCTTCTCGAATCTTCATTTGAAGATTCGAGCCAAAACCCAATCTATGACAAACCACCCCAAATTCATACCAGTTACTCCCCTGACCTCACTTGTAACCAAACCAAGCTTGGTTTGGTTCGAATCTAACCAGAAACCTTCAAGCCCCAAATCGACTGTATGAACCCTAGAAATCCAGAACCTTGGGGCTGTCCGATTAAATGAAGGGTTGGGGTCTAATAGACCTTAATCGAGGTATTCTCAGTTGAGAATACTTCGATTAAAGTCCGTTCGACCTCAAAGAGGTCAAGTCCGGTTCGAGACTGGGCCATTTTTGTTCTTAAGATTCAGAGGTATTTTTCCTTTCCTTCTTTCTGTTCAAGTATTCTATGTGTATTTCGTTGCCTGTTTTAGTAGTTTGTGTGATTTTTTTTACTTTTCTTTTAATTAATTCTTTTTCATCTTCAATAGACCTTTTTATTTGATCTAATTCTGTCATTTGTTTATATTTGCTGTAATTATTATGTGTGTAATCGATTAATAAGTTGCGTCGATTAGTTAGTTTCCAGTTAATCCATGATTCTGTCAATAACACTGAAATTACCCGAATTGCCTATTTCTTTGTTGCTGATTTGTTCAGTGTCAGTTGTAATATGTAATCGACTAATTAAGCTTCATTGATTAGGCTGTTCGTATAGTTTGAATCATTTGGCATTCTGTTGTTTATAGTTTTCAATAGTTAGTTGTCCGATTAAATTGGACTCTGTTTGATTATGAGCATTGTTCTGAATCATTGAAACCCTTATATTGTATGTATTTTCTGCCGTAAAATACTAGCTGAATTGGTTATAGCTGTTAATCAAATCAGTTTTGGTTAATTGTTAGTTAAACAGATTTCAGAATTATGATTTTAATACAGTTGAATAGTTGTATTAGAAGGCAGTAATATTAAGGGGTTTTCAGGACTTATTTAGGAATGAAATAGTTAGGATCATATTTTAATATTAGTGCTTTGTTAGTAGGGGTATTAATCAATACATTAATGGGGAACAAAAGGGAGTGGGGGGCTGAAATTAAGGAAAAGCTTCCTTAGTGGAGTTTAAAGTGAAAAAATCAGATTTTTAGTGGAAAATTCTGATTTGAATAAGGAAAAGGGGTCGGGCACTTGAAAGGAGAGAGGGCTGTATAAGAGGGGAGATTGAGGACTGAAAGGGGGATTCGAAAAAAAAAAAGACTGAAAGAGAAAAATTGAATTCAGAAAACTGAAAAGTTGAAAAAGAATAGCCATTATTTTCATTACATCATTTAGAACTTGAAATAATTAGAACCCTTCTTCTTTTTTGCTTCTGCTCTATACTTGGGACAGTCTGTAGCTGCTGGTTATTCTGTTGTTACACTGATGTTGCAATTGCTGTTTACTATTACTGTTGTCCTGCTGATCTTCCTCTTCTTCTCTTGTTCTATTACCAGGTACATGCCTTGAGCCTCCATATCATGTGAATCTTCAGTTGAGAGTGAATTAAATTGGAAGCACAATTTAACTCTCCGTTGTTCAATGTTTGTGTGTAACTTATGATAATAACTTTGGATTGTTTTAAATTTGTGGACTGTTAAACATTTTCTTATGAACTTATGAATTTCATAATCATATGGCTTATTTGTGTTGCTAGTATAGTGTAATGTGGTATTGTGGCCTAATCTGTTTTCAAAGTTATAGAGAAACAGGTTCACATAGTTTTTTTTTATATAGTTCAGTGCGCTATTTCAGTGTTTCCAGTTTTGAAATCATGAAGTCATTTGAGTGAATAACTTTAGTGTGCATGGCATACTGAATAGTTTTTAATGTATAATGTTAGTGTGAATCAATTTTAAAATTGTTGGTTCGTTCTAAATTGGGGTTGTTAACTTGTTCATACATAGTGCTAAAGGAAGTCATATAATCACATTAGTAATGATTAGGAACTCACCCCTAGTTTAAAGTAGCTCCGTATTTCATATAACTCCATTCAACAATCCACCTAGTCTGGAATATTAAATTGCTTGAGTACTAGTCTAGTAGTAATAAATTGAGTAATGAACTATTTTGAATTGGGCCCTTGAGTGCTTATATGAATCAGTGCATGTCCTATTGTGAAATATTTGAATACATTTGGAATAATTTGAAAAGAGACAGTAGAATGGAGTCCATTTATCATTGGGTTTTAAGAGACAGGGCTGATGATGGCCCAGTCCCTAAGAAGTTTAGCTTTGAGTTGGGAAATAATTCGTGGGTTGACTGGATTAGGGAATCGATCCCGAGTTGGGCTGTTCGGGGTCTCGAAGCTGAAATTTTGAGCTTTTCACGAGTTTGGATCATTGGGCCAAAGATGTGGGCCTAGTCCAAAGAATTCAATTCAAGATTTAAGTAACAATATAAATTTGGGTTTTGAGTGAGAGAGCGGGTCCAAATTAAAAGGTTCTTCCTTTTGTTTGGACCAGGACTTGAATTTGAAGCCCGAATGCTAATATTAATTAATTAGGATTTTATTTTTATCTTTTAGAGACAAAACAAAAAAATAGAAAATCATAGTTGCTTTTAGGCTTGCCCTATTAAAATAAAAATGAGACGAGCCTCGCCCAATAAAAATACAAAATTGCGGGGCCCTCAATAGATGGTTATTTTAGATGCTTAGATTTCGGGACAAGCCGTTTAGCAAATTTTACGGCCTTCCCAAAATAATAACCCGTTAGTATCTTTAGGCGCATATTTAATAATGTTATCTCCCTAAACTCGGGTGCACATTTATGTGACCCAGATCCAAATCTTAACGGAGTCGAAATGTGTTGATAACCACGGGTACATTGATTGCGACGTGGTTTGAGATACGTTTTCACAACGTTGCAATTCTTTGTTAAAAATAATAATAATAATAATAATAATAATAAAAGCGGCTAAGAGTTAAAATTTGCACATAAGTTCATAATTGTATAAAATCAGATAAATAAGCCGAATATGACAGTTGAGCGACCGTGCTAGAACCACGGAACTCGGGAATGCCTAACACCTTCTCCCGGGTTAACAGAATTCCTTATCCGGATTTCTGGTGCGCAGACTGTTAAACAGAGTCATTCTTTTCCTCGATTCGGGATTCAACCGGTGACTTGGGACACCACAATCTCCCAAGTGGCAACTCTGAATCTTTAAATAAAATCTCGTTTCGATTGTCCTTTAATTGGAAAAACTCCCTTTCGCGCTCCTTCGCGGGACGGTAAAAAGGAGGTGTGACAGCTCTGGCGACTCTGCTGGGGAGCGCCGAACCCAGAATCTCTGGTTCAGGGTTCAGAATTCGAGCTTAGATGAATTGTTATATTTGGCTTTATTTATTATTTGATCGTATTACATGTTTTGGCCTAAATGTGCAAAATGATATTTTTTTTACCGCTTTGATATTATTTGAACTGTACATATAAATTGTGCCGAAACCTTCTCTTCTCAGCTCCGGGGATGTGCTTACTGGTTAAGACTCCCTATTCTGTTAGTTTCATACCCTGAAACAAAAGAGGCTCGGAAAGTTTCTAAGCCGGCTGGCCTTTTGGTTCCCGGAAAGGAGCTCCTTCCTCAACTCGAGTTGTCCGCTCGGGTACACCGTCTAGAACATATACCCAGGTTGAACATAGAATAACTTGACTTCATGCCGGATCCCTAGTAGGAACGTTTATTTGCATCACGTTTATTTGCATCGTGGGGTCCAACCTCCCATTTTGCAAAAAATAGCCCAAAATGTCAAAAATTTTAATTTTTCGTCATAGAGTCGGGTGATGCCGTTTTTATCAAAAAATAGCCAAATGTTCCAAAAAGGGACACCGGAAGGCTGACTTTGTATAAACGACACTTCTGTCATTTTTTTATTGATCGATTGACTCACACAACCTTAAAATCTTCGTCCCTGAAGTGCTGAAAGGTCGTGCTCAGAAAATCGGGTCTTTCTTTTATGAAAAATAATCAATACGTTTGGAGTCAAATAAATTTTCTTTTGTTTAATCACATTAATAAATGTGCAGAATGAGCACGACTCAAAATGAACCTTTTTCAATCATGAATAAAATCTCCCTCCAGTTGCGGCTATGGTGGAATGATTTAGGCAAAGAAGGGCGAGACGAAGTCAAGAAACATCTGAAAGGTTCACGGGTTTGTTGGGTATCAGGCCTCGAGGAGATATTATAAGGGAACTGGTCCCTTACTGGGACCCTGCGCACAATGTCTTCCACTTCTCAAACTTTGAACTCACCCTGACTTTAGAGGAAATAGCAGGGTACATCGGTAGTGATGAGGTTCCGTTGAGGCGTAAATACCTGGTTGCTCCAAGAGCCGTAGCGGTGCACCGATTTTTGGATTCGTTAAAGATAGTCAGAACGATCCATAACCCAGATTTGGGAAAAGGTTTTTGCACTCTGAGCTTCATATACCAAAGATACGGCCACATAGGAGGATTCGACAAGCCAGAAAACAAGTTGTGCAGCAAAAGTAACCGTCGAAAGTGGGATGAACATAGACGGGCTGCTTTTATGATAACCTTCTTAGGGCTTTTAGTGTTCCCAAGAAAAGATGGGAATATTGACATAAAGATAGCTGGGGTCGTCAGTACTTTGCTCACTCAAGATAATAGCACGCTTGCGCCCATGATTGTATCTGATATCTTCCGAGCTCTCGCGGTCTGCAAAGCCGGAGGGAACTTTTTCAAAGGGTGTAACTTGTTATTGCAAATGTGGATGACCGAATACCTATGTCACCGAGCACAGTTCCTGAGCCATGGATCTTCTGAGAAAACCTGCATAGAGGAGTTCTACACCAGAATTAATGAAGTCCGCTTACCTGTAGGAGTCTCGGCATGGACCTCATATTTCCGGACTCTCAATGCCAGTCAAATACAGTGGACACTGGGATGGTTACTAATCGACGAAGTCATATATATGCCAGCAGCTAGGCCCCATTTTCTCTTGATGGGGCTTAAAATCATTCAACCTTATGCGCCGTATCGGGTTTTGAGGCAGCTTAGGAGGTGTCAGATAGTGCCGAAAGATAAGGACCTGAGCACCCAAGTGATTGAGATCAGTTCCGATAGCCAGTTTCCTGAAGCAAGGGTCCGCCAAATTTGGAGCCAATGTCAATACTTGGAGGCAAATACTTGTGTACTAAATCGGGCAAGAGGGGAAGTTTCACCCGGATATCAGGCTTGGTACAAAGGGGAAGTGTCATCTTGAAGGCCGGCTAAAAGACCTCACAAGAGCATTGGGACTGGTTGGCAAAGGAAAAAGAATACAGGGCCACAATAGGCAAGTTGAAGCAGCAGGTTATAGATCTTCAATTTGAAAGAGAAATTCAGACCGCGGCCGATGAAGGGGACAGAAAGAAATCAGCCCAAGAAAATGACTCCCTTAGAGCTCAAAACCGACAAGTCATAATGGATGTCGACAACCAACGGAGAAGCCGGTCCGATAAAAGGCTGATAGCAGGGTTAAGGAATCAGGTCGTTGAAAGCCGAAAAGACTTGGGAAAATCTGAGGCTAACATAGCAAGAATGCGGGCCAGATGGGCAAAAGGTGCAGCAGCATAGAAAAAGCACCTATGGCAAGTGAGAAGGGATTATGAAGGGAGCATTGCAATATTGAAAGAAACAAATTCCACTCTCAGAGATCGGGTCTTTAAACAAGCCCGAGAGGCTAGAACGGACAGGGAGCACTGCTATGATTCAATAGCCCGAATGGAAGAACAAATGGAGAGGTTCCAAGATCAGCTCATTGACAACACTCAAGTATTGGGACTAAAGAATCAACGAATAGAACAGCTGTGTATGGAAAGGGATAGAATCAGGGGTAGGATCGATAAGATTGGGCGCTACATCACCACGAAGTGCCTAACATGTGAAGAAATGCCCCGTGATACCCTTTTTGCCTCAGTCATGGGTTATGTCCACCGGATCATGGAGGAATTAAAAAGCTTGCAAAGAGGCATGGCCCCAAAGCCCGCGCAAAGGCCGAACGATGCCTCGCGGGCACCAAAATTCAAGAATTTAATGTATTCCTAGTTCAAGTTTGCACTTGTTTGTTTTTAAGAGTCTGTTGTCTACCCCTCTGTTCTCTTTTCATATCAAACATTGTTAATAGTGTGGAGTTTGTATTTCGTTTGATAGCTTGTAATAGCATATTTTGGTAATAAAATGCAAAATTGTGTCTTTATTTTTATTTATGGCAGAACTACGCCCGGTGTAATTCATGCGGGGACATGATATATAGGCAATCCACATAATATTCGACCACCACTAAAAAGAAAAAGAGGAAAAGGCAAATGAATAAAAGAAAGGACCTAAGCCGGAATGACGCATGCAGTCAAAGCAAAAACATGTTAGAAATGGTTAAACTACCTAGGAACATTGCATTCCCCAAAGTGAAATTGTAATATGTGTTAAATTCTAACGCTAACAAGTTTGTTGTTGAACCAGAGAAAGAGATTTCAAAACAGTTAGCTCGTTAGGACGTTCTGGCAGATTACCATTACCACACAAGATCAAAAGGGCCCATTCCGGAAAGTATGTCTGGTTCGGACAAAAGTGTTGAGGAAGAAAAGACAGAGATGCAAATGATGAAGGAGGAAGTAGACAGATTGAGACAAGAGATAGTTGGGATGCACCTAGCCTGGGCTAAGGGACAAACACCACCAATACTTCCCCTTACTCCTACCCTTTCACCAGCTCGGACTCCGGAACACCCTTCCACTGGTCTATCAACGAGCTTCCCCATTTCCCAATACTATCAAGGGGAAACTTCCTATAATCCCCAAGCCTCACCACCCAAACAAAACCCTCCTCCACCAGCTGTTCCTGTTTTCGTGGCACCTCCACCCGCCCCATTGCAAAAATCATCCGATGAACCAGTGTTTCAGGTTCACGACAATCAATACTATCCTCCTGAACTCACCTTCAAAGCACCCGAGCCATACACTCACACCCCTCACCTTCAGCTCCCGACAGAAACTGAGAGGCCAGCTAAGAATCCGGAGCAGGACGAAGTGCTCCGTAAAGTGAAAAGCCTGGAGCAATCCTTCAGGAATATGCATGGATTGGGCAACCAAGTCAGTGTGTCCTATAAAGATCTATGTCCCTTCCCCGATGTTCAATGGTCGGCAGGTTTTAAGATGCCAAAGTTTGATCTATATGAGGGACATGGTGATCTCATAACACATCTACGAGGTTTCTATAGTAAAATGAGAGGGGCAGGTGGAAAGGATGAGCTGCTGATAGCCTATTTCGGTCAAAGTTTAAGCGGGCCTGCATTGGAGTGGTACACGAGGCAGGATCCTAGCAGGTGGTACACGTGGGACGATCTAGCACAAGCATTTGCAGGTCATTTCCAGTATAACCTTGAGATCGTCCCTGACCGTCTCACACTGTTAAAACTGGAGAAAAAACCTAGAGAGAGCTTTAGGGAATTCGGATTCCGTTGGAGAGAACAAGCAGCAAGAGTCGATCCACCAATGAGGGAAGGTGAAATGGTGGACTACTTCTTACAAACTTTGGAGCCAACTTACTTTGGTCACCTGGTGACGTCAGTTGGTAAATCTTTCAATGAAGTAGTAAAAATGGGCGGCATGGTTGAAGAGGGACTCAGGTCTAACAAGATAATGAGTTATTCGGCGATCAAGGCCATAACTCAGGCTATCCAAAGCGGCACGGGAGGTGTGCTCGGGAAAAAGAAGAGAGAGGAGGTCGCAACAGTCGAAGCATGTACTTGGTCCAGATCAAGAGGTCCTTCCCCTCGCTACCAACCCAGACCCCATTACCCAAATTATCCACACAGTCCATACAACCCTCCACAACCCTATTATCCACCGTAAGAGCCACATTTCTCCGTCCATCACGCCCAAACTTACACCCAGCCTCCGGCTCGCCCGCAATGGCGTGCACCGGCTCCCCAACATACATATCCACCCCCAAAAAACACATATCCACCTCCACAAAACACATATCCACCACCAAGGGTCTACAGGAATCCTTCAGGGCCAAGCTTCCGCGGAAATCAGGCTTTCAGGAATGAAAGGATGCAGAAGCCAAGAACATTCACTCCATTGGGAGAAACCTATACTACTCTATTCCACAAATTGAGGCAGATGAGCCTATTAGGTCCTGTTGAACCCAAATGCCAAATCCCCTTCCCAAAAATCTGGACCACTCAGTAAGTTGTGAATATTGTTCAGGGGCTCCCGGGCATGATACTGAGAAGTGTTGGAAGTTGAAGACTGCCATACAAGATCTTATTGACACAAATAGGATTGAGGTTCAGGCACCAGAGGCACCAAATATCAATGAAAACCCGTTACCGGTGCACCATGAGGCCCACATGATCGAACTAGTGCACGAAGGAGGGAAACTAAAAACACCCTCACAAATGGTAATGATGATTCGTGCCAGTCCAAACGAAAAATCGACCAGTGGAAAGGCAGTGGTACAGTTGGGAAAGGCAGATGACAAGCCATTTGTGGTAGTGGGGAAAGGTTCATCTGTTGCTGCGAAAAAGCCAGAGTCAGTCAGGACAGTGCTGCAGGGAGTATCAAGCACACCAGTGTTAGTGGTGAAGGGGGTCCACGTAGAACTAGTTGTTATCAGGCCAGTAATGCAGTTGCCGATAACAAATGAGAAAGTTGTGCCATGGAGCTACAATCAAGTGGCAGTGATGCATAAGGGGAAGGAGGTTGTGGAAGAAGTATGCGAGGCTCAGGGGTTAACTCGTTCAGGAAGGTGTTTTGTTCCCGCAGAATTGAGAAGGGCCAATCCTGTAACAATAAAGAAGCCAGTGACGGAGGAAGAAGCAGAGGAGTTCTTGAAGAAGATGAAGGCACAGGACTACTCAATTATAGAGCAGTTGAGGAAGACCCCAGCCCAGATTTCGTTGTTATCCTTGTTGATCCATTCAAGCGATCATTGTCAGGCCTTAATGAAGATTCTGAACGAAACCCATGTCCCGGACAAGCTCTCAGTGAGCCATTTGGAGAAAATAGCGCACAAAATCTTTGAAGTAAACCGAGTGACATTCTCCAATGATGAGTTACCAGTAGAGGGTACAAAATACAACAGGGCACTCTACTTGACGGTGAAATGCGAAGAATCGGTGGTCACTCGAGTACTAATTGATAATGGGTCAAGTGCCAATATCTACCTTTGGCCACTCTAAACAAGCTAAAGGTTGCTGATGATAGGATCCACAAGAACAGCGTCTGCGTCCGAGGTTTTGATGGGGGTGGTACTGACACAGTGGGTGATATCGTACTGGAATTAACCATTGGTCCAGTCTAGTTCACCATGGAATTTCAAGTGATAGATGTGGCGGTGTCGTATAATCTTTTGTTGGGACGACCCTAGATCCACGTAGCTAAAGCAGTGCCTTCTACACTGCATCAAATGGTCAAATTTGACTGGAATAGACAAGAGATTGTGGTACACGGGGATGACGGCACACATGCCGTCAGTGATGCTATTGTGCCCTTTGTAGAAACCGACGATGACAAGGGCACATGGGTTTATCAGGTTTTTGACGCAGTCTCAGTAGACAAAATTCCTGAGGGTGAGGGCCTTCCACTTCCCAGAATCACAGTTGCAACCTTCATGATAGCCTCAGAGATGTTGAACAACGGGTTTGTACCAGGGAAAGGTCTGGGGATGGATCTGCAGGGAATGGTCCATCCAGTTTCTTTGCCCAAGAACTTGGATACTTTTGGATTGGGATTCAAGCCTACCGCAACGGATGTAAAACGGGCCCGCAAGTTGAAGAAAAGAGTCCGGTTCCTTCGTAAGCCAATCTCACGCCTGTCCAGATCATTTGTCAAAGCAGGGTGCAGAAAGTTGCCAGCCCCGGAAGTTCTCGGACCCCTGATCGGGCCAGATGGAGATTTGAATGAGGGCTTTGAAAGGATGTTCGCTGATGTCAACATGATAGAAGCTGGAGAGGGTTCCAGTAAGGCAGACATACAGTTTGTAGGTCCTAAGGCCAAGGTCAACAATTGGACATCTACTCCTCTTCCTACCCGGAGGAAGTCCTGGTAGTTGGCTCTGATTTTCCTTCTTGTTTTCTGGATTATTCCAGGGTTGTAATCCAGATTCCTTTTTATTTTTATTATTGCTTAACAAAGTGTGAAACCTTGTTATCCCATAATTCAATAAAATGAAAAGTTTCTTCTTCATTCCTTATTTTATTTTTATTTTTAATTTTGTTTCCTTCTTTTCTTTTTTCTGAACAGTTCTTTTCATACTGGTCTTAACGACATGGCATGCACAACAGATCTTCAAACTAGTCTAAAAGATCAATCTGATTCCGAACTAATCATACAAGAGGTCGATTATGATAATAAATTAGAATACGATGAGGATGAAGCCTTCAAAGAGATAAACAGAGAGTTAAGCCAGTTTGAAGAAAAACCCAGGCCCAACTTAAATGACACAGAAGCCATCAATTTAGGGAATGCAGGCGATATCAGGGAAACTAAAATAAGCATCCACATTGCACCAAATATCAGGGAAGAATTAATCAAAACACTTATTGAGTTCAAAGATGTTTTTGCATGGTCGTATGATGACATGCCGGGGTTAAGCATAGATTTAGTGGTTCATAAATTGCCCTCTGACCCGGCATGCCCTCCCGTCAAGCAGAAATTGAGGAAGTTCAAAACAGACATGAGTGTGAAGATTAAAGAGGAAGTAACCAAGCAGTTGCAAACAAAGGTTATTCGTGTCACTCGATATCCTGATTGGTTGGCTAATGTGGTGTCGATGCCGAAGAAAGATGGGAAGATCAGGGTGTGTGTCGATTACCGCAATCTTAACAGGGCAAGCCCAAAAGACAACTTTCCTTTACCCAACATCCATATCTTGATCGACAATTGTGCCGGGCGTGAGATCGGATCTTTTGTAGATTGTTATGCTGGGTATCATCATATTTTGATGGATGAAGAAGATGTGGAAAAGATAGCATTCATTACGTCGTGGGGAACTTATTGCTACCGGGTAATGCCATTTGGTTTGAAGAATGATGGGGCAACGTACATGAGAGCAATGACTATTGTGTTTCATGATATGATCCACAAAGAAATTGAGGTGTACGTAGACGATGTGATCATAAAATCCAAGCATCAGGAAGACCACGTAGCAGACCTAAGGAAGTTTTTTCAAAGACTTCGAAGATATGATATTAAGCTCAACCCGGCCAAATGTGCCTTTGGTGTCCCATCTGGAAAGTTGTTGGGATTCATCGTCAGTCGGCGAGGTATTGAACTGGACCCGTCAAAGATCAAATCTATCCAAGACTTGCCACCGCCGAAAAACAAGACAGAAGTAATGAGTCTGTTGGGAAGGTTGAATTACATCAGCAGGTTTATTGCACAACTCACAGCAACCTGTGAACCCATTTTTTGGCTATTGAAGAAGGATGTCGCGGTAGAATGGATGGCAGAATGTCCGGAGGCATTTGACCAAATCAAAGGATATTTATCAAATCCACCTGTGTTGGTTCCATCTGAGCCGGGGAGACCATTAATTCTTTATCTAATGGTCCTGGAGAATTCGTTTGGCTGCGTGATGGGGCAACACGACATTACAGGAAGGAAGGAGCAAGCCATCTATTATCTCAGCAAGAAGTTTATAGTATATGAGGTTAAGTACACTCAACTCGAGAAGACATGTTGCGCCCTAACTTGGGTGGCCTAGAAATTGAAGCATTATTTGTCCTCATATACTACTTATCTCATTTCCCGCTTGGATCCACTAAAGTATATTTACCAGAAGCCTATGCCCACAGGGAGGCTAGCGAAATGGAAAATATTACTCACGGAGTTTGACATCGTCTATGTGACGAGGACAGCCATGAAGGCCCAAGCGATGGCCGATCACTTGGCTGAGAATCCTGTTGATGAAGAATACGAGCCATTGAGAACGTATTTTCTTGACGAGGAGGTAATGCATATAGATGAGTTGGAATTACCTGAGGAACCAGGTTGGAAGCTTTTCTTTGATGGAGCGGAAAATGCGAGGGGAGTTGGAATAGGAGCGGTACTTATTTTTGAAACAGGACGTCATTATCCTGTTACAGCTCAGCTGCGTTTCTATTGTACCAACAACATGGTTGAGTATGAGGCATGCATTTTGGGTCTGCGACTAGCTGCAGACATAGATGTCCAGGACGTTTTGGTCTTGGGAGACTCGGACCTCCTGGTGCATCAGATTCAGGGTGAATGGGAAACACGGGATTTGAAGCTCATACCATATCGACAATGTTTGCACGATCTGAGCAAGCGATTTCGATCAGTGGAGTTCAGACACATCCCAAGAGTTCACAATGAGGTTGCCGATGCATTGGCCACTTTAGCATCGATGTTGCACCACCCAGACAAAATTCATGTTGACCCGTTGCACATCCAGGTTCATGATCAGCATGTTTATTGCAACATGATAGAGGAAGAAGTGGATGGCAAGTCATGGTTTTATGACGTCAAGGAGTACCTCAGGATGGGGATATACCCGGAGCAGGCCACCAGATATCAAAAAAGAGCCATTCGGCGATTATTAAGTGGATTCTTCCTCAGTGGAGGAGTGTTGTACAAACGAACCCCAAATTTGGGATTACTGAGATGTATGGATGTCGGTCAAGCCACGACAGTTATGACAGAGGTACATGCTGGAGTTTATGGGCCGCATATGAGTGGATATATATTGGCGAAAAAGATTCTTCATTATAACCAGAGTGGTGTCCAATGGCGCTTTATGTTTAACAAATATTGACGGGAAATGCATCGGCATGGCTATCAATTCTGACGCAGTTAAGAGATATTATGTATGATTTCTTTTGATTGTAATTGTTGTTTGTTTGTGGTTGGCATTTATCGGAGAATGAAATGACGGAGGCAATTCTTTCTTCTATCCAAACACTTTAACCTTTGCTTCCCCTTTTGAGCCTTATTTATTCTTTCATATCCCTCTTTTGGAATCAGTAATTAAAATGAAAGAAAAGGAAAAAAAAAAGAAAAATAATGATAATAAAGACAAATGAAAAGTCACAAGAAAAAAAGGAATTGGGAACTACGTTTAACCTGATTCCTCAAAGAAGGGTACGTAGGCGCCTCACGGCTCAGTCATAGTATAACAAAAAAAATAAAGAATCCCCAAGCAAGAAAATTGGGGCAGAAGTTGTGTTTATAATTTTGGGAAAGAAAGTTTGATTCCAAGAGTTGTAATGTTTTACCCATCAAAATTATTTGGAGCTTTTTGATACCCCTTTTCCTTTTGGCCATACACAAAAACCCATATTGATGTCCAAAAAAGACCTCCCGATCAGTATCCGAGAAATGTCAAGTCATACATAACACTCTGATCCCCAGCAGAGAAGAGGATCATAAACTGGAAATGAATTGACAACCGAAAAGAATCCCCAGCAGAGAGAGTCATATCGGCAGTACTCCAATCCCCAGCTGAAAAATAAAATAAAATGAGAGAGTCTTATCGGTGAAAACCTTCACAGGCACCATAAAGCGACGAAAGATGAGAAAAATAAAACGAGAGTCTTATCGGTGAAAACCTTCATAGGCACCATGAGGCGACGGGAGTTGAGAGAAATGAAAGAGTCTTATTAGTGAAAACCCCTCGAAGGGTACTATGAGGCGACAAGGCAAGATTGGTGGAAAGGGTCCACATTTGGCAAAAGGTTGAGTGGTTATTTATCCCCAGCAAGATGAGGCCATCCGAAAGATTGATTGATACGAATAGACTGGGTTGATCAATCCGGAATGCACGACATGATCGTTGGGATT
Organism: Nicotiana sylvestris; assembly: GCF_000393655.2. Classification (NCBI taxonomy): domain Eukaryota; kingdom Viridiplantae; phylum Streptophyta; class Magnoliopsida; order Solanales; family Solanaceae; genus Nicotiana; species Nicotiana sylvestris. Next base: position 87,669,748 of record NC_091059.1, on the reverse strand, counting down.
GGTTATATCATTCAGATAAGTTCCTTTCTTTCCTTTTTCCCAGCATTTGTTCAGAAAGACTTCTTCTTTTTCTATTTTTTGAAATCGTCACTTTTTCATTTCTTGGTTTAAAGACTTTACCTCCCCAGCAGTTTGTTTTTGAAAAGGATTTTCAGAGCTTACTACCAGTGGCCAAAATGGTGCAAAGCAAAATGCGAATAGGACAGGCCAAAGATAAGGCGACAAAGCGAAAAGAAGTTTGTCGCAAGACCAAATGACAAATGGGTCTAGATCCTAAGTGGACCAAATTCCCAGGGGAAGTCGGAGAAAAACAGAAAGAACAATAGTTAAAAACTTATGGATCAAATTCCAAGAGGATCCCCAGCAGATTTGCGAGATACAGGAACAACTCCGATAGATTCTCGACCAAGCTCCACAATGGTCGGACAACAAAGAGCGGAAAAAGAAGAGAAAAGAAAACCATCCCTAGCAGAAGTATCATCCTCAGCAAACGGTATCATCCCCAGCAAGTTTTATAGCAAAGCAGGGAAAAGAAAAGGGAAAAACCATCCCTAGCAGAAGTGGCACGACCACTCGCCCCGTTTTAAACTAACAAATTTTTCTTTGATTTAAAGCAGGGAAAGGAAATATTATTGACAGTAGGAAGACAGGGTCACAAAGAAGATTATTAAACTGGGGCAGAAAATTTTCTCTCATTACGAAAATTTTCTTGAAATCAGATAGCCATTTGGGAAAGAGAGAAGATAACACAAGTTTTGAAGGAAGTAAAATCCCCAGCAGTATACGAGAAGGGAGATACAAGTTTTGAAAGAAAAGCAATCTTGGAAGAAGCAAGATAACCCAAAGTTTTAAAAATAATGGCCTTTGAATCAATATCATCCCCACCATTGTTAAAAGGAGGAATAAAATTCCCCAACAGTGTTATTCCCGGCAGGTTTCAGGGAAGCGAAAGCACCAGCTTTAAAGGAAATAGTCGTGGAAGAAGGAAAATGACATATTGGTAAAATAAAATATCGGTGTTATCCCAGAAGTTTGCAGAGGAATAAAACACCAGTTTTAAGAAATTGTTGAAGTTAGGATCCCGCCTGGAGAATGGAGGTGTTATTTTTAAGAAATTGAAGAAGTCAGGAGCCCGCCTGGAGAATGGAGGCTGATTTATTTTCAAAAGTTGCTGAAGAAGTCAGGAGCCCGCCTGGAGAATGGAGGCTGAATTATTTTTAAGTTGTTGTTGAAGTCAGGAGCCCGCCTGGAGAATGGAGGCCGAAGTATTTTTTATAAGCTGTTGAAGTCAGGAGCCCGCCTGGAGAATGGAGGTGTTATTTTAAAGAATTGTTGAAGTCAGGATCCCGCCTGGAGAACAGAGGTGTTACATTTAAGGATTTGTTAGAGTCAGGAGCCCGCCTGGAGAATGGAGGCTGAATTATTTTTAAGAAGTTGTTGAAGTCAGGAGCCCGCTTGTAGAACTGAGGATATTAAATTTTAAGTTGGAAAAGTCAGGAGCCCGCCTGGAGAATGGAGGTGTTATTTTAAGAAATTGTTGAAGTCAGGATCCCGCCTGGAGAACGGAGGTGTTACATTTAAGGATTTGTTAGAGTCAGGAGCCCGCCTGGAGAATGGAGGCTGAATTATTTTGAAGAAGTTGTTGAAGTCAGGAGCCCGCCTGTAGAATGGAGGTTATTAAATTTTAAGTTAGAGAAGTCAGAAGCCCGCCTGTAGAACGGAGGTTGTTATATTTAAAGAAGTCAGGAGCCCGCCTGGAGAATGGAGGCTGGATTATTTTCAAGAAGTTGTTGAGGTCAGGAGCCCGCCTGGAGAATGGAGGTGTTACATTTAAAAAGCTGTTGAAGTCAGGAGCCCGCCTGTAGAATAGAGGTTGTTAAAAGTTAAGTTGGAGTCAGGAGCCCGCCTGCAGAATAGAGGAATACATTTCAAGATCAAATCAGAAGTCAGTAATGAGGAAGGTCACAACAAAAAATCCCCAGCATAACAAGCTCTAATGTAGGAAGCAGTGTCCCCAGCAGACAGAGCGGAATAATAAAACTTGTGTTCAGAAAGGCAAAAGGCCAGTGTCATCCCTAGCAGTTTTCGAAAGAAAAACACCAGAGGAAACACAAGCCGACAAGAAAGCAAGGCAACTAGAGCAAGTGGAAGATAGATAAGATTTTGTAATTCCTAGTTTAGTCTAACTTCTTGTTTTCTTTTGGCACGGTGTAATAAGGAGATCGGTAAGCAAGTAGCAACATCATGCAGCAGCAGTAACAACAAAATTGCAGTTCCATGGTAGTCCCAGCTACCAAAACTTCCCAAACTACATTAACCTGATTCCCTTCTAGCCAGGGATATGTAGGAAACCTTTGAAGCAAAGGTTCGGTTAAATCTTTTTCAAAAAAAATGCTTCACACGGAGTATTCCAACGGGCAAAAATCGCTCGTATCCGCTCACTTTATCTTTGCACGAAAACCCTTCATGTTTTCGGACAAAGAGGGGCAGCTGTGAGCACGTGATTTTTGCTTCACGAAAAAACTACTCCAAAAGAAATCAAAAATAAAACAAAATTCTCTTGGTGTGCAATTTTTAGGATTTGCGTGGCATTTTTGGATAATTGTTTGTGTTTTTGTCCGTAAATATTTACCTTGTTGTAGTTAATTGAAAAATAGAAAAAATACATATTGCATGCACATCTAGGATTTAATTATGCATTTAAGAATTAATTAAACCATTATTTGACTCTGAAAAAGAAAATCACAAAAAATATGCGTTTTATTCTATTTGTTGTCATTGTGTGATTTTATTTTAAGATTTTAATTTGTGTGTTAATTGTTGTAAGTGTTAATTAATATTTGTGTAGTTTCATTTTTGATTTTACAATTTAATTAGGATTTTTTTTAAATTAAATTAAAAAAGGAAAAGGAAAAGAGTTCAAAAATGAAGTAAATTCGGACTGGGCCAGTTTTAAAAAGAGAGTTCAGGCCCAAAATTCACACGCCCACCCGGCCCAGGTCTGTCAACCCAAAATACCATCAAACGACGTAGAATAGGGCAAGAGCTACGTAATTTTGATGGTGCCCGGTCAAGTTAAACTCAGATAATCCCAAACGACGCCGTATTGGCGTCTCAAATCTGACCTGTTGATCAAACTGGATCGAAGGATCCAGTTCAGCCCCTGCATAATTGAAACGGTGCTGTTTCAGGCATGTCAATCTAAACCGTCCATCTCCACTAATCCAACGGTCCCAAGTTTCCCTCACAACCCGGTCCATTTCTACCCGGGTTGACCCAGTCTCTGAATGAGACCAAACGGTGTCGTCCCCTTTTAGTGAATTGATCCAGGCCATGGATCGTGATTGATCCAACGGTCAAGATTAATCCACCCCTCCCCTATATAAACTTAATATCCTACCCCATCCCCCCCAAACCAAACACCCCCCTTTCTTTGCCCTGTTCATCATCGTCTCAGAGACGAAGTCCCCCAAACCCTAGCCGCCCTAGCTCCCCTTCGCCTGAAACCCGGCGGCAACAACGTCGCCGGCCACCACCTTAACACCATAAGACCATCTGACCATCCCCATTCCAAATATGTTACTCGTTTGGCTCGAATCAATCCCCATCTTCTCGAATCTTCATTTGAAGATTCGAGCCAAAACCCAATCTATGCCAAACCACCCCAAATTCATACCAGTTATTCCCCTGACCTCACTTGTAACCAAACCAAGCTTGATTTGGTTCGAATCTAACCAGAAACCTTCAAGCCCCAAATCGACTGTATGAACCCTAGAAATTCAGAACCTTGGGGGCTGTCCGATTAAATTAAGGGTTAAGGTCTAATAGACCTTAATCGAGGTATTCTCAGTTGAGAATACTTCGATTAAAGTCCGTTCGACCTCAAAGAGGTCAAGTCCGGTTCGAGACTGGGCCATTTTGTTCTTAAGATTCAGAGGTATTTTTCCTTTCCTTCTTTATGTTCATGTATTCTATGTGTATCTCATTGCCTGTTTTAGTAGTTTGTGTGATTTTTTTTACTTTTCTTTTAATTAATTCTGTTTCATCTTCAATAGACCTTTTTATTTGATCCAATTCTGTCATTTGCTTATGTTTGCTGTAATTATTATGTGTGTAATCGATTAAAAAATTGCGTCGATTAGTTAGTTTCCAGTTAATCCATGATTTTGTCAATAACACTGAAATTACCCGAATTGCTATTTCTTTGTTGTTGATTTGTTCAGTGTCAGTTGTAATATGTAATCGACTAATTAAGCTTCGTTGATTAGGTTGTTCGTATAGTTTGAATCATTTGGCATTCTGTTGTTTATAGTTTTCAATAGTTAGTTGTCCGATTAAATCAGACTCTGTTTGATTATGAGCATTGTTTTGAATCACTGAAACCCTTATATTGTATATATTTTCTGCCGTAAAATACTAGCTGAATTGGTTATAGCTGTTAATCAAATCAGTTTTGGTTAATTGTTAGTTATTTCAGAATTAAGATTTTAATACAGTTGAATAGTTATATTAGGAGGCAGTAATATTAAGGGGTTTTCAGGGCTGATTTAGGAATGAAATAGTTAGGATCATATTTTAATATTAGTGCTTTATTAGTAGGGATATTAATTAATACATTAATGGGGAACAAAAGGGAGTGGGGGCTGAAATTAAGGAAAAGCTTCCTTAGTGGAGTTTAAAGTAAAAAAATCAGATTTTTAGTGGAAAATTCTGATTTGAATAAGGAAAAGGGGTCGGGCACTAAGTTTGAAAGAAGAGAGGGCTGTATAAGAGGGGAGATTGAGGACTGAAAGGGGGATTCGAAAAAAAAAAGACTGAAAAAGAAAAATTGAATTCAGAAAACTGAAAAGTTGAAAAAGAATAGCCATTATTTTCATTACATCATTTAGAACTTGAAATAATTAGAACACTTCTTCTTTTTTGCTTCTGCTCTATACTTGGGACAGTCTGTAGCTGCTGGTTATTCTGTTGTTACACTGCTGTTGCAATTGTTGTTTACTATTACTGTTGTCCTGCTGATCTTCCTCTTCTTCTCTTGTTCTATTACCAGGTACATGCCTTGAGCCTCCATATCATGTGAATCTTCAGTTGAGAGTGAATTAAATTAGAAGCACAATTTAACTCTCCGTTGTTCAATGTTTCTGTGTAACTTGTGATAATAACTTTGGATTGTTTTAAATTTGTGGACTGTTAAACATTTTCTTATGCTTATGAATTTCATAGTCATATGGCTTATTTGTGTTGCTAGTATAGTGTAATGTGGTATTGTGGCCTAATCTATTTTCAAAGTTATAGAGAAACAGGTTCACATAGTTTTTTTTTATATAGTTTAGTGCGTTATTTCAGTGTTTCCAGTTTTGAAATTATGAAGTCATTTGAGTGAATAACTTTAGTGTGCATGGCATACTGAATAGTTTTTAATGTATAATGTTAGTTTGAATCAATTTTAAAATTATTGGTTCGTTCTGAATTGGGGCTGTTAACTTGTTCATACATAGTGCTAAAGGAAGTCATATAATCACATTAGTAATGATTAGGAACTCACCCCTAGTTTAAAATAGCTCCGTATTTCATATAACTCCATTCAATAATCCACCTAGTCTGGAATATTAAATTGCTTGAGTACTAGTCTAGTAGTAATAAATTGAGTAATGAACTATTTTGAATTGGGCCCTTGACTGCTTATATGAATCAGTGCCTGTCCTATTGTGAAATATTTGAATACATTTGGAATAATTTGAAAAGAGACAGTAGAATGGAGTCCATTTATCACTGGATTTTAAGAGACAGGGCTGCCGATGGCCCAGTCCCTAAGAAGTTTAGCTTTGAGTTGGGAAATAATTCGTGGGTTGACTGGATTAGGGAATCGATCCCGAGTTGGGCTGTTCGGGGGCTCGAAGCTGAAATTTTGAGCTTTTCACGAGTTTGGATCATTGGGCAAACGATGTGGGCCTAGTCCAAAGAATTCAATTCAAGATTTAAGTAACAATATAAATTTGGGTTTTGAGTTAGATAGCGGGTCCAAATTAAAAGGTTCTTCCTTTTGTTTGGACCAGGACTTGAATTTGAAACCCGAATACAAATATTAATTAATTAGGATTTTTATTTTATTTTTTAGAGACAAAACAAAAAAATAGAAAATCATAGTTGCTTTTAGGCTTGCCCTTTAAAAATAAAAATGAGACGAGTCTCGCCCAATAAAAATACAAAATTGCGGGGCCCTCAATAGATGGTTATTTTAGATGCTTAGATTTCGGGACAGGTCGTTTAGCAAATTTCACGGCCTTCCCAAAATAATAACGCGTTAGTATCTTTAGGCGCATATTTAATAATGTTATCTCCCTAAACTCGGGTGCACATTTATGTGACCCAAATCCAAATCTTAACGGAGTCGAAATGTGTTGATAACCACGGGTACATTAATTGCGACGTGGTTTGAGATACGTTTTCACAACGTTGCAATTCTTTATTAAAAATAATAATAATAATAATAATAATAATAATAATAATAATAATAATAATAATAATAATAATAATAATAATAATAATAAAAGCGGCTAAGAGTTAAAATTTGCACATAAGTTCATAATTGTATAAAATCCGATAAATAAGCCGAATATGACAGTTGGGCGACCGTGCTAGAACCACGGAACTCGAGAATGCCTAACACCTTCTCCCGGGTTAACAGAATTCCTTATCCGGATTTCTGGTGCGCTGACTGTTAAACAGAGTCATTCTTTTCCTCTATTCGGGATTCAACCGGTGACTTGGGACACCACAAATCTCCCAAGTGGCGACTCTGAATCTTTAAATAAAATCTCGTTTTGATTGTCCTTTAATTGGAAAAATTCCCTTTCGCGCTCCTTCGCGGGACGGTAAAAAGGAGGTGTGACAATCACAAGTAATGACTAATCTATATTTTTCATATAAAATATGAGAAGCAAATCAATGTGATGATGTCAAGTATAACACTAAAAATTTAACAAGTGTCAAATTTTAGGACAAATCTCCAACAAATTTGAAGATTCAAAATTATTTTTAAAAAATAAAGAAAAGAAAATTAATAATGAACAAAAAAAAGACACAATGAAATTAACTACTCAAACATGGATGAGGGTTGATTTAGGTTAGTAATTTCTTTGTTTTTAAAAAAAATTAATTTAGTTTTTCTTTTTTAAAATAAAAAGTGTATTTATTCATTAAAATTCAAACAATATTGTTGAGAACAATAGAATAAAATTTAAAATAAAAAATGTATTTCAAGAGTAATAAAATATATATCTTCTATTATATTAAAAAAATAAAGCAGTGGATAAAAATATTAAACAAATAATATACTAATAAAAATTTCTATTAATAATGTAACAATACTTAATATTGAATAATATAATAACAAAAATACAAAACAAGAAAATTATTTGATGCCTAAATAAGTCCCTTTAATTTAATAGAGATTTCTTCACTAAAATTTTGAGAATTATAGAATAAAATTTAAAAAAATATATATCTCAAGAGTAATAAAATATATATCTTCTATCATATTATAAAAAGAAAGTGGCAGACAAAAATATTAAACAAAGTAATATGCTAATAATAATTTCTATTAACAATGTAATAATACTAACAAAATAGTTTATTCGATGCCTATATAAGTCCCTTTAATTTATTAGAGATTTTATTATTGGGTATATCGTAATGACAAATAAGATGACAACTGACATTTATTAAAACAATATGATCTAATATGTTCAAACAAGTTCGATCATAATTTAATTTAATTAATATTTTTTAATATTAATGGTGAATCGTGTGGGTACGATTATTAGTTAGTGGATAATAAGTAAAACGTCAAATGTTGGCTGAAAAATAAGGAATTTTACCTCCAATAGTAAAGATTGATGTCTTATTTATTATAAATAAATACCCTTTTAAAAAATTATCTCTTATAGCTACCTTTTAATTTTTATAGCAAAATATCTATTTATGGTCACTTCCTACCTTTAAGCCATTAAATACGTCGTGTATTATTTTTCTCTCTCCTTCTTTTTTTTTCTCTCACAAAATAACCGTATAGGAAGTAAACTTCTCTCTCCACGATATCTTTCCCCAATTTCTCTCCGTCACAGCGCCATTCTCCTCCCTATTGTTAGGAGCTATGCGTCCACCAGACTGTATAGAGAACCGGGTTCTCTATGAGTTTCCACTGAAGATACTGATGAGCCGAACTATATAGCGATCTGGTCCTAGATCAGTTCCCACAGTGCTAACTACTGAACCAGTATGTAAATGAGACACATAATAAGTTCCCACTGTATAAAGAACCAGATTCTCAATAGGTTCCCACTGTAAGCAACAGATTGTAAAATTAACCAGTATAGGGAATCAGGTTCTCTAATTGTTCTCGCAGTAGCTCGGCAGTAAGTAAAGAACACATAGAATTTTGACGTGGAAAAATCTCAACTCAAGGGGACAATAACCATGACCTACACTTATAGGCTTTTAACTTCACTAACTTGTAAACCCCTATTACAAGCCACTTTGTAATAACCCTATTACAAAGAATTCAACTAACTTGTGGTACTCTTACCACAAGCCACTTTGTGACTCCCTAGTTACAAAGACTTTAACTAAATTGTGATGATTTCACCACAAGTCACTTTGTTACTCTACAGTAACAAAGGATTTTCACTCTAACTTGTAATAACACTATTACAAGCCACTTTTTAACTCTCTAGTTACAAAAACCTTACAACTCGTCTAACTCTAGCCAAGACACAAACTTAGAGGGTTTGTGATTTTAGGTTTCCTAAAAATAGCTTCTAAGAAAGCTAGATAGGAGTTATAATGAAGAACAAATAACAAAGACTCAACAAACCTAAGGACTTAAGATATCTTCAATCTTGAATCCGGTCCTTGAGGTTGAAGCAGCTTTGTTCTTTGAGAGAGGTTGTTCTTGTACTTGAGTCTGATTTTGCAAGTCTTGAGAACCTGAATCTTGTGCCTTGCATGAGGTTTATACTACAAAAGACATCCTTAGTGATGTCCAATCTCAATGGGATGTGACTGCTGCACTGTCTTTTGTAGTATAAACCTCATGCAAGGAACAAGATTCAGGTTCTCAAGACTTGCAAAACCAGAAACGGAAATACTCTCTCAAGTGCAAGAACAACCTCTCTCAAAGAACAAAGTTGCTTCAACCTCAAGGACCGGATCCAAGATTGAAGATATCTTAAGATATCTTAAGTCCTTAGGTTTGTTGAGTCATTGTTATTTGTTCTTCATTGTAACTCCTATCTAGCTTTCTTAGAAGATGTTTTTTGGAAACTCAAAATCACAAACTTTGTGTCTTGGCTAGAGTTAGTCGAGTTGTAAAGTCTTTGTAACTAGAGAGTTACAAAGTGGCTTGTAATAGTGTTATTACAAGTTAGAGTGAAAATCCTTTGTTACTGTAGAGTGACAAAGTGGCTTGTGGTGAGAGCATCACAAGTTAGTTAAAGTCTTTGTAACTAGGGAGTCACAATGTGGCTTGTGGTAAGAGTACCACAAGTTAGTTGAATTCTTTGTAATAGGGTTATTATAAAGTAGCTTGTAATAGGGGTTTACAAGTTAGTGAAGTTGAAAGCCTACAAGTGTAGGTCGTGGTTTTTGTCTCCTTGAGTTGGGATTTTTTCACGTAAAAATCCTCTGTGTTCTTTACTTACTGCCGAGCTACTGCGAGAACAATTAGAGAACCTGATTCCCTATACTGGTTGATTTTACAGTCTGTTGCTTACAGTGGGAACCTATAAAGAATCTGGTTCTCTATACAGTGGGAACTTATTATGTATCTCATTTACATACTGGTTCAGTAGTTAGCACTGTGGGAACTGATCTAGGACCAGATCGCTATATAGTTCGGCTCATCAGTATCTTCAGTGGAAACTCATAGAGAACCCGGTTCTCTATACAGTCTGGTGGATGCATAGTTCCTAACAATTGGTATCAGAGCAGGTTCTTTCTAAAAGGTTAACACCTAGAAAGTATTTACATGTATGCTCCACCAAACCTTGAGGAAAGTTAATCAACTAATAGACCACAAAGATTTCAGAAGATGGTTCGCAAAAATGGTGGGATCCCAAAGAAAGGAAGTTCCAGCAGGAATTCCAAAGGAAATGATTGTTGTTATAAGTGTGGAAAGCCTAAACACTTCATCAAAGACTGCCCATTTCTAAAACAAGAGCATCACAAACACAACTCTGACAAAGTAGCAAAAAGGAACTTGGTTCCTAACAAACGATTCAGCCGAAAAAGTGCAGCTGACAATCTTGTGAAGCAAGCTCTTGCTGCATGGGGAGACTCCTCTAGTGAATCAGAAGAGGAATCAGACGCAGGAAGCAACTCCATGATGACAGTGAAAAATGAAGCAAAGGAATTTGATTTAGTGTTTGCATTGACGGCTCAGTCCGATGAGGATGAAGAATATGACAATGATGATGTAATTTTCAGGGATGTTCAGAGAAATCTGAAGTCCTACTTTTCGAAAGAATTGATGTCATTAGCAAATGTTCTAATTGATACATATTATAGTTTTGTTAATGATCAAGATGCCCTAATCATAGAGCTAGGAAATGCTGAACAGTCCAGAGATGATGTGATGGTATGGTTGATGACTTGAAAGAAACCATAGAGAACCTTAGCAAAGAAAAGAATTCTCTAGTAGAAAAAATTGCAGCTACTGAGCAAGAAAGAGATGATATGGTAGTTTCCTTTGAAGATTTAAGGGAACAAATGGAAGAAGTAACAAGAGAACACAACTTTTTAAAAAAACAAACAAAAAAATGGTTGGACAACACTGAGGGAGAGGAAGTGGTTAGAAAGGCTCAACTTGAGCTTGAGAGTGAGCTTAAGAAAATTAAAACAAGTCTTGTTGTTGAGCTTGAAAAGAATAGACAACTTCAGGAGGATTTAAAAAGGGTTAAAAATGATCTTGATAAGTCACTAAAATGGATCCGGTCCTCTAAGGTGATAACGTCTATATATAGGAGTAATGGTGGAAACAGGAAAAGCATCGGGTTACCAAAGGCTAAAACCTCCTCTAATCCCTATAGGAAGTATGTAATTGTGGCTGATAATAGTTTATGCACTCAATGTGGTCAAACTGGTCATTATAAGGACTCTTGTAAAGTTAAAATTCAGTCTTTACAGAAAAAGAGAGTTTTTGTTGAAAAGAGGCGTACTGATGAGGAACCTGGTTCCTAAAAAGAAAATATGTGTTGCCTGCATGGGCAAAAAGAAGTTTGATCCGCCCATTCTGTCATTATAAGGGACCCAAGTTGGCTTGGGTCCCTAAGTCTAATCATTGACTTAAGTGTGCAGGGAACAGTGAAAGGGAGTAGCCAACAATGGTACATGGATAGCGACTGCTCGAAGCTCATGGCCGGAACAACAAATAATTTCCTTTCACTGAAGGCCCTGCAAGGAAGGAGTGTATCCTTTGAAAATGGCAAGAAGGGATACATTTTGGAAGATGTAAAGATCGGGAACAGTATGAGTTCATTAAACAGTAGAGTACCTGGTCCTCTACGAGATTCTGCTGGGTATTTCTTAAATTTGTGACAAGGGGATCTTGGATGTCTGAGTGCTATTAATGATAATATTGAGCTATGGCACAGAAAGCTGGGTCATGCAAGTTTCACGCTGCTGAAAAAATAAGTCAAGAAGGACCTGGTTCATGGTCTGCTCAAATCAAGCTTCAAGGATCACAGGGTGTGTGATGCTTGTGTAAAAAGAATACAAGTCAGATCCTCTTTCAAGCCCAAAAAGGAAGTTAGTATCTCAAGGCCACTTGATCTCCTCCATATGGATCTATGTGGACCTATGAGGATGCCAAGTAGAGGAGGAAAGAGGTACATATTCTCGTCAGTATGGATGATTACTCCAGATTTGCATGAACCTTCTTCCTCAGAACTGAAGATGAGACTCCAGCCGACATAGAGGAACCTAGTTCCTCAATCACAATATCTAAAGCAGAAAATAAAGTTATGGATGTCGTACATGGAACTCCAGTTGCTGAGAAATTCAAACCATATCGAAGACAAGAAACTCACTTGCCCTCTCCACCTTTCTCTCTCAAATAGAGCCTAAGAATATCAAGGAAACATTGAAAGATGTTGACTGGATTACAGCTATGCAAGAAGAGCTCCGTCAACTTGAGAGGAACAGAATGTGGAACCCGGTTCCACGACCTGCTGACAGAACTACTATGGAATCCAGGCTCCCCGTGTTTAGTGTGAAAGAAATCAGGAAGGAACCTACTCATTGTGCAGATCTATGTTGATGGAATCATCTTTGAAGCAACAATTGACTCCCAATGTGAAGAATGTGCATAACTCATGGGAAGTGAGTTGGAAATGAGTACGATGGGGGAACTGAATTTCTTCTTAGATGTACAAGTGAAGCAAGAAGCTGCTGAAGATATTTGACATGGAGACATCAAAATCATTGATACTCCCATCGCCACAGCTACTTGTCTAGACTGAATGAACCTAGTTCCCCTATAAATCAGACCATGTATATAGGTATCATAGGGTTACTTTTGTAGCAGACCAGATATTGTTTTTAGTGTGGGTCTGTGTGCCGGGTTTCAATCCAATCCAAAGGAATCTCATTTGAAAGTTGTCAAGAGAATCCTAAGATATCTCAAAGGGATGCAGGACCTGGTTCTCTACTATCCCTCAGTTGATAGCTCTGATGTGATTGGTTATGCTGATGTTGATTATGCTGGATATCTGGTGAATAGGTAAAGCACATCTGGAATGGCTCATTTTCTCGAATCATGTTTTATCTCATGGGGTACAAGGAAACAAAACTCAGTAGCTCTCTCAACAGCTGAAGCAGAATATGCTGCAGCTGCCTTTCTCAAGGTCAATGTTGAAAAGTTCTGATTTGTATTAAGGTTTGGAAGATGAAGGATCAGGTAGCAGACATCTTCGACAAGGTGCTGAGCAGGGAACATTTTGAAAGAAATCGTCTAGAGTTGGGGTTGATCAAGCTCAACTAAGGATCTGGTCCCTCGATGATTGGCTATGTTAAGAAGGAAAGGTACAATGCTAAAACGTGTTTTTCGGCGACATCTAACTCAAATATATACTGTTACAGATATACACACATGGCAGTTTCAGGACAAAAACAAGTAAGAGTGACATTGCACTTCTAGGAGTCTTTGCTCAAAATTTTCAAAAACCATCACGGAACCTGATTCTTATGACTCAGGTTAGTAGTCTCTTCAATACTTATATGCCTTCTTAAGCTGCTGAAGTGTCATGTCATTAGTTTGTTGCTGCCTTTCTCCTATCTCTCCTCCTAACTTTTGAAGTCCAAAAATGTTAAACCTTTCTGAACTGACCCATTACCCAAAAAGGCACTTCTCTATCTTACACTTAAATAAAACTGATTCTTTTCTTCAAAACCAAAGTCAACCTTGTCTCAAAATAATCCTTCTTCCAAATATGCCATAAGTGAACCCAATTCTCTCACTTTCCAAAAACCTAACTCCATCAGAATCAAAACCCCAAGAATTCTTTGGTAGTTTTTTATGGAAGTTTAACTGAAAGGGAACAGGGTAGATCTAATATTCTAGAGCGTGAGGCTAAAATTGTTGTTGGGTTTGTAGAAGCCTTGAAGGATGGAGGAATTGGTGAATGTGCTAAAAAAGTGGGGAACTGAATGAAGGACTCGGTCCATAAATCCTTTTTAGGATGATAATTCTAATGATGATCTTTCTCTCTTGAGTTCTGTGTACAAACGAACTCCGTATCCAGTAAAAAGGTTTGAGAAAAGCAGGCTGATTGATGATGAAGTGGTGTAACCTGCTGATGTGGCGATTGTGGAAGAGAAGATGAAGTAAAAGAATCTCCATTTGTGAAAAAAAATAAAAATGGAGAAAAGAGGGTTGGCTGAGAAAGATGTAGCAGATGATAAGGGTAAATAGATTGAGAAGAAGAAAAGGGAGACACGGCTGCTCAGGGATAGAAAGGGTAGTATAAGTGAGGAACCTGGTTCCTTACGGAAGCAAAGGGTTGAACCATTAGGTTTGGAGGGAGAAGACTTTGAAGTCTCAAAGAGTGCTATCAGGTAGAGTGTTGAGTTCCAAAAAATAGAATCACCTCGTTGCTCCTCCAAGTCCCAATGTTTCTGAAGAAGAAGTAAAAAAAACTTCTATGTTTTATGTGATACTATGATACTATATGTGCATGGGACTGCATTTGTTAGTGATGAGACGAAGCTTGGGGAGCTTCTTGGTGATATGATTGATGGCTCAACCTACTCAGTAGGTTGGGAACCTGGTCCTCGAGAACCTTTGGCAGAATAGAATGCTAAAGTTGAAGGGTGATAATGAAAGATTGAGGAAACATGTGGAGGAACTGAGGGAGCATATGATCATTGATCAAAGGAGAGTAAATGAACGAATGGACAAGCTTATCAAAGCCTTAGCCCCTTACTTTTCTTCCTGCCCAGTGATCTATGTCCTTCACTCCTTCCAAATTCCCTTGAATTCTTACCTTATTTTGATCCCTATATTTGATGACATTGGTACTTTCGTTGTTTAAATTATCATATTATGTATTGTTGAAGCTACTGTGCTTTTATTATCATTACTTCACTATGGGCAATCACTCTATGTTGTGCACTGACATTCACTTGTTTTTTTTGTAATTGTTTATGCTGTGTTGGCCAAGTGGACTGAGTTAATGTTGCTGAACTTCTTTTTGGTAGTACTTCTTCTGTTATTCTTTTCGATGATGCCAAAAGGGGGAAGTTATATAGGTGTCAACATGGGAGGAATAGAATAGAATGTTGTGCATAAAGATGGATTTGCTTCGCAGGGGGAACGTTGCTGATAATGCAGGGAAACATATGAGGAATCTGGTTCTCAAGAGATAGCTCTACTTCACAGGGGCAACGCTGATGATAATATGTTGATTTTAGGTCTGACCCGCAGGAAACATGTGAGGAATCTGGTTTTCAAGAGGAATATTAATTCTAGATTTGTCATCATCAAAAAAGGGGGAAATTGATAAAGTATGGAACTTTGAGTTTTGATGATTTGTCAAACAGTCTTGAGAAACCAGTTGTGATTGGCTCCCTAGGTTCGATTTTCATGGGGAATATGGCTGATTCGTAGGGGGAACAATATGGAGATCTGGTTCTTAGGGGGAATATCAATTCTAAGTTTGTCGTCATCAAAAAGGGGGGAAATTGATAGGTTACAAGTACCTTGGGCACAAGTACTTTACTTTATATTTTGATGATCTAACAAACTTACCATTTAGAACCAGATAAGGAACCTGCTACACATCTACAAGACCATGAGATCACAAAGTTCCAGGTTGCGATCCAGCCCTTGGGAAAGCAAGGCGAATGCTATTACTAAATCAAAGGACCTGCAAGAACTGACCATAGAAAAGTTAGTTAGAAATCTGAAGACCTACGAGATGAAGAGGAAGATAGACAGTGAAAGAAAAGAACCTAGAACTCAAAGCTGACAGCAATGACTCAAGTGAGGAAGAGTAGAAGGAACAGCTGAGGGAACCGGTCCCTACAAGTTCCCGAGGAGACTGTATGAAGTTAACCGTCCAGCAGAAAAGTTGCTGCCTGCACACGCTACTGCACAAGAACAGCGCAACAGTCAACTTTCTGTGGAAGGATTTTTACCTACCTTGCTTACATCATTGTAAGTGATGTCACACATGCATAAACACAATGAAGGAAGGTAAAATACCTTACTTTATGAGAGAACCAGATGAAGGACCTGAAGCATGCCTGGTACAATCATTCAAGTTAGTCGAATCAAGATAATCTGGCCAGTGTGTCTTTAGATTCACAAGAACCAGATTAGGGACCTGATACCTTGGTGTTCCTCTGACAGAAGTACAAGTCAATAGTACAGCTGGAAAGCAACTACAGAAAGTGACTGCCTACAACAGTGCAGCAGACAGTGCAACAGTCACTACCCATTAAGATTGGACATCCCTAAGGATGTCTTTTGTAGTATAAACCTCATGCAAGGCACAAGATTCAGGTTCTCAAGAATTGCAAAATCATAAACGGAAATACTCTCTCAAGTGCAAGAACAACCTCTCTCAAAGAACAAAGTTGCTTCAACTTCAAGGACTAGATCCAAGATTGAAGATATCTTAAGTCCTTAGGTTTGTTGAGTCTTTGTTATTTGTTCTTTATTGTAACTCCTATCTATCTTTCTTAGAAGCTGTTTTTAGGAAACCCAAAATCACAAACCCTCTAAGTTTGTGTCTTGGCTAGAGTTAGTCGAGTTGTAAAGTCTTTGTGATTAGAGAGTTACAAAGTAGCTTGTAATAGTGTTATTACAAGTTAGAGTGAAAATCCTTTGTTACTGTAGAGTGACAAAGTGGCTTGTGATGAGAGCATCACAAGTTAGTTAAAGTCTTTGTAACTAGGGAGTCACAAAGTGGCTTGTGGTAAGAGTACCACAAGTTAGTTGAATTCTTTGTAATAGGGTTATTACAAAGTGTCTTGTAATAGGGGTTTACAAATTAGTGAAATTGAAAGCCTACAAGTTTAGGTCATGGTTTTTGTCCCCTTGAGTTGGGATTTTTCCATGTAAAAATCCTCTGTGTTCTTTACTTACTGCCGAGCTACTGCGAGAACAATTAGAGAACCTGATTCCCTATACCGGTTGATTTTACAGTTTGTTGCTTACAGTGGGAACTTATTATGTGTCTCATTTACATACTAGTTCAGTAGTTAGCACTGTGGGAACTAATCTAGGACCAGATCGCTATATAGTTCGGCTCATCAGTATCTTTAGTGGAAACTCATAGAGAACCCGGTTCTCTATACAGTCTGATGGACGCATAGTTCCTAACACACATTCTCTTTATCAATGATTCTCCACTGATTCATCTCCAATGTCTCTCTCAATTGTTTAGCCAAGCTTGTGAAAATTACTAGCGGAGGACTTGACAGACCATTGTCGAGATCAAACCCCATTGGCGATGCGGCATTGGCATAATTTATACTACCGAAGCCATTTATTCCCTCAGGAAGTCCAAATGCAGGATTTGCTATAAGGGAAGCCATTGATCCTTCCAAGGATGATAAAGGCGCCAAAAGTGCAGATCTCAAAATTTTCAAAGCAGAAATGAGAGATTCACTACCTAGACGACTCAGAGGGTGCAGGTACCAGCAGCGACGCACCACATGGCGGCGGCCTGGATATCGGTGGATTGGGGACGGAGTTTGGGGTTGAGGAACTTGAAGAGTCTACCTTTTTTCATTGTATTTCAATGTATCTCATTGTATTCCATGTATTTCATTGTATTCACTGTCTTTAGTTTTTTCTACTTTTTCAATATATTTAACTGTATTCAATATAATTATATAATTTCAAAGCTTCACTTTGTTTCACTGTTTTGTCCAGCAGTATATATTTAGCAATATGTATTCAATGTATTGTAGAATATATTCATATATTTTTTCAATTAATATAATTTATGTATTCAGATATATATATATATATATATATATATGTATATATATATATATATATGTATGTATGTGTGTATTCAAATGTATATGTATTCATATATTTTTGCACTATAGATGACCTGCTATACTTCATGTATTTTTATGTATTTAACTGTATCCAATGTAATTATATAATTTCAATATACAAATCTATTTGTAAAAATACCACAAAAAAATATTTTAGTAAAGATACCACTAAAAAAAGAAAGGATAGATTGAATCTCTGAAGATTGCTCTATTTTTGGGGTGTTTTTCGGTTAAGAATCTTTTCTATAACTGGAAATACAAATTTTGTGTGTTATAATTGAGTTTGTTGAGTTATATTAGGAGTTTATCGCGTTAATTGATTTACTTACCGTTTTTAAACAGCTGAAGACCTTTTTTTTCTGCAAATTCCGTTACTGTATTCACGAATGCAGCTCGCGAATACAGATGAATACAGTCTATATGTTAGCTGTAATTCCCTTTTTTCCGCTGGCTTTTCCTATTGTATTCATGAATGCATTAGCTTAAATACAACGAATACAATCTATAACAAGTTAAAACATAACTATAGGAAGTAATTTATTAAATGATAGCTATAGCAAGCTAATAATCACTAAAACATAGTGGTTTGCGAAAAAATTTCGAAAAATAACTGGCGTACAAGTAGGGGCATGACCTCAAGAATTAAGAATAAACTTTTGGCTACCAACAGCATTAATTAACAATGGTCATGCAATTTCTCATTTTCTTAATTTGCCCCAAGTTTTCCTTTTTTATGTTTTAGTTGTAAAATGCTTTTATCTTTTCACATCTCTATATTTTAAATAATTTCAACTACTAGCAAAAGAAAATGAAATGAAAAAATTTACCATTATCTAAAAGAAAAATTTTAAGGTATATCTTTAGAGATACGAGTGACGTGACGAATTTCTTCAAGATGTAAGGTAGTAGCTCTACTGATAAATTACTGCTAGTTCATAAGCTTCCACCTCAAGCAATATTAGCTTGTTACTCTTCTCGACATTTATTATATTGGTGAAAAAGGGAAGGGCCTTTTTAATGATAATAAGTCGTTAAAACTTAAATTACATGTGTCAGCAAAGATGAAGTTTGGTTTTCAGACCTGAACTATATAAAGGAAATATAGAACATATAAGGAAAAAATAAAAATAAAATAGCCAGATTTACGACTGTTAATTGAAAAATAGCACAATTTTTAAAAGTAATCGAAATTTAGCCACTTTTTCATGCAAAGATAAAATCTGAACAAAAACACCCTTAAAAATCCGAAAATATTCCAGCATAATATGTTGGAGTTCAAATTTTTTACATATGAGCTTCTAGCATAATGTGCTGGAGTTCCAACATAATACGCGAGAAGTTTATATACATGAGTAGTGGCGAAGCCAAGAATTTCTCTAAGGGTATTCAAACTTGAATGAAGTAAAAAAAAATTCCGACAAAAGATATTCAATATATGATATATATATATATCTTTAAAATTTAATATTTTAACTATATACAATGTAATTTTTCTATAAAGGAAGTTCAAATAACCACCATTAAGTGAATGTAGCTTCGTCCCTGTGTAAGAGCTCCATAATCTATCATATTATGCTGGAGATTTTCGTGTGTTGGAGTTCTAACAAAATATGCTGGAAGTTTATCCGCAGGAGCTCCATAATCCCACATATTATGCTGGAACTTTCCGTGTTTCGGTAAAATAATGGCTAATTTTCATTGACTTTACGAATGATGGCTATTTTTCAATTACCAGTCCAAAAACTGTGATGCTCCAAAAGGTCATCTCTTGTTTTAGAGATCAAATTTGTGTTTCGAGGCCTTAAAAACCTCCCTTTGTTTCACCTCGATTTGCGTGCGTAGTCCGGACACGTTTCCGAAAAGCTTTTATGTGAAATTTAAGAAAAATAATGAATTTGGCCTTTAAAATTGATTAAAGTTGACTTCGGTTAATATTTTTGGTAAACGGACCCGGACCCGTGATTTGACTGTCCCGTATGGTTTAGTAAAATATGGGACTTGGGCGTATGCCCGGAATCGAATTCCGAGGTCCCTAGCTCGAGAAAAGAATTTTTTAAAAAAATTATTTGCTGGTAAATATAAAGACTTTTGGAAATGAAATAGTGTGTGTCTTGATGGTATCGGCCCTATATTTTAGTTCCAGAGCCCGGTACATGTTTAAAATAATAATTAAGTCGAATCTGTGAAATTTGATAAGAATCGGAGTTGATTTGGTATAAATCAGATCTTTAGTTGAGAAAATGAAATTTTCAATCTTCTTAAAGAATTTCATGAATTTGAGGTTAAATTCATAGTTGTTGATGTTATTTTGATGATTTGATCGCAATAGCAAGTCCATACGATGTTTTTAGACTTGCGTGCATATTTGGTTTGGAGCCCCGAGGGCTTGGGTGAGTTTTGGATAGGCCACTGAGTGATTTGGACTTAGGAAAATGTTGTTGTGCATCTAGTATTTTTGCTCAGGCCTCTGATCTCGCAATTGCGAAATCAGTCTTCGCAATTGCGAAGTGATCAGGCCTAAGAAATGCGACCTATATGTCGCAAATACGAACCAGGCCTGGGCAGGCCCTCATCGCAAATGCGAACCTTGGCTGGGAATTGTAAAGGGCCCTATGTCGCAAATGCGACATTTTTATCGCAAATGCGAAGGTAGTAGATTTTCAAAGGGTTCGCAATTCGCAATTGCAATAACTGCACCTGTTAAGTGGGATTTCAGGCGGGATTTTTCATCATTTTACAACTTTCTCAAACCCTAAACATCCTTAGGCAATTTTTCAAAGGCTCAAACTTCTCCAAATCATAAGTAAGTGATTTTTAACTCATCTTCTTCAATCTAAATCATCTTTTTACATAATTTCACTTCAAAATCTAGGGTTTTTTTCATGGAAAATTGGGTGTTTTGGGGTAGAAATTAGGATTTTCAAATTTTTGGGATTTGGACCTCAATATGAGGTCGGATTTCAAAACTAATTGCATATTTGAGTTCGTGAGTGAATGGGTGATCGGGTTTTGGTTCAAACTTCGAGTTTTGACCAAGCGGACCCGGGGTCGATTTTTTGGCTTTTGGGGAAAACATTGGAAAATCTATATTCATGCATTATAATTGGTTTATTTAGCCTATATTGATGTTATTAAGTAATTAGACTAGATACAAGCGGATTAGAGGTGGAACCGAGAGGTAAAGTGGTATTTGAGGCTTGATTTTGTCCGCGGAATTGAGGTAAGTGTTTGGCCTAACCTTAGCTTGAGGGAATAGGAGTTGTGGTCTTATTTGCTACGTGTTAATGTTGAGTACGACGTATAAGTATGGTGACGAGTATCTATACGTTGGTGTCAAGCATACCCGTGAGTCTTATATCATGTTGTTGTAACCCTATTTGTGTATTGTCCATGCTTGGGTTGATGATTATCAATGTTGAACATGATTTATGATAATTTTGGTAATTGACCATTGTGTGGTATTGGCTTAAGTTGAGATTCATTTTGTAAAGTAACTGTTGAAACGAGATTGGTTATAGCTGATTCCCTTGCTGGGATGTTATTGTTTATATTGTTGATTCCCTTGTCGGGGCGTATTATTTCTATTGTTTGGGTGAGGAAGAGTGTAAAGCACGAAAGGTGATGTCGTGCATGATATTGTGAGTGAGTGTTAATGCACGAAGGGTGATGTCGTGCCGATATTTGAGAGTTAATGCACGAAGGATGATGACGTGCCATGATTATGAGAGATAATGCACGAAGGGTGATGTTGTTCCGTTTTTGTTGTTTCATATGGTGAGAACGAGAGTAAAAGCACGTACGGTGATGCCGTGCACGTGTTACTGTTTTCCTTATTCCTGCTGATTTAACTATGGTGTCCTTTATGTTTCTCTATTAGTTTAGTGTTAGAACTTGATATTCCCCCCAGCATGTCCCCTTCCCATTTTATTCTGTTGATTCCTGTTATTATGGTGTTGTTTGCATATGATTTAACTACACAGGTTTATATGGTTGTCGTGTCCTAGCCTCGTCACTATTTCGCCGAGGTTAGGCTCGACACTTACCAGTACATGGGGTCGATTGTACTGATACTGCACTCTGCATTCTTTTGTGCAGATTTCGGTGTCGGACCCGGTGAGTAGCTAAGGTAGCTGCCTTCGGTCCAAGAAGACCAAGGTAGATATGTTGGTGTCCGCAGAGCCTGAAGTCCCCTTCCCTGTTTTAGCTTTCTGCTGTCTCTTTTCATTTCGAGAACAGTTGTACTTCTTTCAAACTTGTATTTGTAGTAAAAATCTTAGTCGTTCGTGAAATTGTGACACCAGATTCGTGGGTAGACATGTATTGGATTATTTGAATTTGTTATAACACTTCCGCACTTTTCATCTGCTTAGCTTTAGTTGGGTTGATTGCTAATATGTTAAAACCTTAATAATTGGCTTGCCTAGCTTTCACAAGTAGGCGTCATCATGACTCCTGAAAATGGGAAATCCGGATCGTGACAAAAACTGGCTAGCCCGTGCTATTTTCATGAACATATAACTTCTTAGCAATATGGAAAATTCAGAGAATGGCAACTCAGGCACTTATATATAAAATAAAAAGAAAATTAGTGTAACAATCAAACCCCGAAATAGTAAAAATAATTCTGGAAATTTGGAATGAGTAGAGTTACTTCTTGCTGCTATCACAAAGATCACTACATATATTTTGAAGTCATCAACTGATTTCTTTGAAACACAAGATCTTACAAAATGCCACAATGACAATTTGATGTTCAATTGAGAGGCCTTTAACGTAAATACAGTGATTCAAGTGGCTCTAAAAGAAAAAATCAAAAACAAAGACAAGAAAGACTGTAAAACGAACACGAAATGTGAAAAATGTTTTAGAAAGCCCTCGAGTATTTTCTGATCTCATACATTATGGATGAAATTGAAACAAGATCCTTGTTCAAGGTAGACCCACCATTTATCCTCTTTATACAATCAGAAAGCCTCGTATAATAAAGAAGAAGTTGAGTTAATGCAGCTCTTAGAATGTCCATACCGCACAGGAAATTGCTGAAAGAAGTAATGACATCATTGTGCATAAGTTCAATAGCAGCTTTCCATCTGTTTGCAAAGTCCTTTACAATCGGCTCGACTTCAGCAATAGTTATAGGTCTTTCAGTGCTACTACTTGAATCCTCAGCTGCAATGAGATGATTAGTTAGGGAATATGAGCAGGTTTGAGATAAAATAATATGCATAGCATTTTCTCCAACACTTACATCCTCTCGTCTTTACAAACTTGATAAGATCACTAAAATGCTCCAACAGCAGTTCTTCCTGCAATAAAATTGGACATAAGGACAATGTCTTCAGCTGAGTATATAATTATTAAGATGCTCCAATATTGATCCAACAATCAAGAACAACAGGCTTGACATGCAAATTTTTCAAGAAATATACAGATGCTGATCTTAATGTTGATTAGAAAACCCTACTGATACCATCTGCATTAAGGAAACTCATAAAATATGCACTTTGTGATTGCGATCATCACCAAGTATTTATGTTCTTGGTAATTAATCAAGTACTCATTACAATAGATAAGCGTGTTATGAATTTGATTCTCTATTCCAATAACTAATGTTTTCTACAAGAACATAATGAATTTTTATATAGTAATATTTCTGGAAGAACGCAATGAATTTTATTTTCAACTGATCACCTAAGTCTACTTTGGAACCTAACTGATACTCAAAGAAAAAACAGAAGTGGGGTTGGTTTTTGTCAGAGAAGCATAACTATAATATTTCAACATTCTTGAAATGCAAGAATTGAAGTGTATGCTCACCACGAATATGGCTGTGTTATTCTTTAAAAGCTCTTCAAAGTGCTGCTGGATTTTCCCACCATCTGGACCAGCTTCCTGAAAGCAAATGAAATTACTATGACTTAGACTACCAAGTTACATAATATTTGCTCATAATGACATCAAATGTTCGGATAGGAATTATAAAATATTATTACACTTCAGGTTTGATGGATCGCTAAACTTCAGAGAAAAGGAATTAACGCCATGGGCATGCCATTTAATAAATGGACCTTGGGCCTAACTCAATCCCAAAAGCTAGCTCAAGAGGTGAGAATTGTCCAAGTCCATATAAGGAGACCACCCATCCCCTTCATTGTCGATGTGGGACTCAACACCATTATCTGGGATGAGCACTGCCCATTGACATCATGACATTGACTTGCACTTTTCATGATTCATTTCTTGTTTATCAATGAAAAAAAAATTAACTTCTTACCTTCAGAACCGATATTGTCATGTCATAATTGTTTATAAGGAACACTGTTTGCAGCTTTTGTTTAGCAAACATTTGGGCTAGCTTGACAAGCAAGTCATCAACAGCCATTCTGAGTCTCTCCAGATTCAGTTCAAGCTACAACAATTAGAAGCAAATATTAAAGCCAATTTAGTGCAAGTTAACCATAAGTAATAAAAGTGAACCTTCATGTTCCCCAACCTGCCCATCTCCATATTCTACATTAAGGTGAATAAGGGAAGCAGTAAACTCAGCATAGCGCCTTATGACATAATGTGGGTGAACATCATCTTCCCAGAGAGTCCTGATATTGGCATTTCGCAAGCTGTTGAGGTGCAAGTCAAAGACCATCTTGAAACGTGGCCATAAAGCAATATTGACCTGACCAAATTTATTAAGAAACAAGTTAAAGCAGTCCATTGTAGAAAGACAACTACAAGAAAAAAATATTTTTTTGTTCCAATGTCATCATGCTATATTTTCTAAGACCTTATGGAGTTGCTGTACAGTTATATTCACCTTTTCTAAGATCTGACATACACAAAAGTTATGATCTGGCAGGATACATACATACATACATACATTAGCTATATATACACGAAAAATTATGGTTTCATATCTGGCAAATTAGCATCAGAATTCCTTATTCCTCATTTTGAATGGTCCATCTGACCACATTCTATGAGCAAGCTGTTTAATTCTCTCTTTACTGATGAAGGTAACCCTGCCAACATAATGAATCCAAGTGCAGAAGGCAACTTTTCAAATTTCTAATGACCCTTCAATATCTTGAAACTTTGACACTTTAGTAAGTTCATTCAGATAAATGTCCAGTTACCATGAATTAAACATAGATAAATCACTGGGAATTGGGATTCACAGATTAATCAATAAAGCAAGTTCCAATTTCACTGCTGGGACATTGAAATATCTCATTATGTCAAGCTGAGGTCAAATTATGACTGAGAATACAGTTTGAGCTATGAATAGAAAAGCATTAACTAGATAATTGATTTCACTGCACTTTAAGTCATTTAAGTTAGCCGCAGTCAACCTGATAATAAATACTTCATGCCGAGATGAAATTTTATATCCCAAACTAATAATACTCTATACTTTCAGATGGGGCTGAGTGTTGGCTTGTTAACAACTCACATATCTAGAAGATGAAAGTAGCAGAAATGAGGATGTTGAGGTGGATGTGCGGGCAGACTAGGATAGATAAGGTTAGGAATGATGATATTCGAGAAAAGGTGCACGTGGCTTCCATTGATGACAAAATGTGGGAAGCGAAGCTTAGATGGTTCGGACAGAGGAGAAGCCCAGATGCTCTCGTACAGAGGTGTGAGCGGCTGGTTGTGGAGGGCACGAGAAGAGGTAGAGGGCGGACTAAGAAGTATTGGGGAGAGGTGATCAGGCAGGATATAGCGAGGCTTTAGATTTCCGAGGACATGACACTTGATAGGAAGATGTGGAGGTCGAGTATTAGGGTTGTAGGTTAGGAGGTAGTTGAGTCTTGCCTTACTTCGTACCATTGTGGGACTAGCTAGGTAGGGTTTTTGTCTAAGATAGCTAGTGGCAATGTTGTGTCTTACTATTTCGCTTTTCAATGCAGGACCTATTTACTAGCTATCGCTTTTGCTTTGCATCTTTCTTTTGGATTTCATGTTGTTCATAATTTTCCTATGATTTTTGTGGTGATACTAATATTGTCTCCTTTTGTCCTTTTGTCTTTTTGTTTTCTTCAACCGAGGATCTTTTGGAAACAACCTCTCTACTCCTTCGGGGTAGGGGTAAGGTCTGCGTACACACTACCCCCTCCCCAAACCCCATTAGTGGGATTTTACTAGGTTATTGTTGTTGTACTTTCAGCAAAGGAAATCATGCAAGTCCCAGATATGCTTGAGCAGCAGTTCTTTTTCCACATCACAGTCGCCACAAATACGAAATAACATTTTAAGGACACACATCACCACAACAGAAGGCAACAGGCAAAAAATAAGTATCTGCTGAAATTAACAGCTGCCAACTTCTTTTAGTTCAACTCGACATAAGTAGCCTCACATGCTAGCGCAAAACGAATACACAGGGATATTCAGCATTGATGCTCGTGACTTCAGGTGGTAAAGTTAATAGAGGGATACATACCTTGTCTAAGTATGAATCCAGGCATGGAATTCGGCGCCTGGACATTACAAGCTGAGAAAGAAAAAGCAGTGCTTCAATAAAAAAAAATTCCAACAAGATCAAAAAAGCCATACATCTAATTTCAAGTTCACAAAAACACAAGTTGGCATGCTACAGGACCATTACAAACATGCATTAAGCATATAATTCCTCACTGAATTTTTAAATTAAAAAAAATCAAAATTAACATTTTTTCTAATGCTCAGAAAATTAGAAGGAAAAACATTAAAAGAATATCTGATATTTCATTTGCTTATTATGTTTGAGATATCCCCAAATCTCAAAGCACTTTTACCACGTGCTCTTCTATATCTTTTTATTTTATTTTTTCTTTTTGAGTTAAAAGTGTAAAAGATCATTGAAACTCAAACAGATCCTACAATCAAATTTCTTTCAGGAATAGGTACTGCAGATGTATAAGCATGACTAACTAGTTTGAAGAAGATTATAAGTGCAACGAAGTTAAAGCTCAAGTGGATTCTAAGATGGTTCTACACTTGAAATAGTTTGATGTATCTAATGTAGTATTAGTTTAATCATTTTTATGTTTCACTATGGTATTTTGGATTTGGAATGTCTTTTTCTGTGTATGATTTAGGGTCATCATGTTTCTCCCAAATTTTGCAGCATGGAACAATTTGGAAGCCAAAATAATGAAAAAACTAGAGCAAGAGTCGACTTGCAAAAGATGTGAATCAAGTAGAAAATCAAGCCACATCTTTCTGGGATGTTTCAAGTTGGAGATGGAGTAAAGTCAAGTTCTGGCATGACACCCAGTTTGCATGCCACCTGGTTTGTACACTCCCCTATGGAAGATTCATTCCCGGAGTTATACAGTTTTGTTACCAACACTAAGGCTGTTATTGCAGATTACAAAATATCACAGAGTTGGGACAACACTTTTTAGAAGGAATTGGGATGATTGGGAGATGGTAATAATGTTTACTATGCTACAACAACTCAATGGCCTTGCACTACCACAGGCTGATCCAGATTGTATCTGGATGGAAAGGTCCTCAAAAATAGGAACTTCTCTGTCAATTCTTTTTACAATATTATGGCTAGACCCATAAACACTACCCAACACCACGCGAACATAGCTGAAAAAGCAAAGCACCATAAAAGGTCAAATGATTCACTTGGTTGGTAGCAACATGTGCTTGTCTGACAACGAGTAATCTACAAAAAAGAGGCTTTCAGATTTGCAACAGATGCAGTCTCTGAGAGGAGCAGCTTGAAGGCATAGACCACTTGTTCTACACTGTACATTCACATATCATATCTCAAATTTCATGCTAAACACATTGGGGATTAAATGGTCTATGCCCAGAATTAGTGAGTTTATCAAATGCTGGAAAAGAAGGGGTTTGAGCAGGTCATATGCTACCATTTGGAATTCTATCCATCTGGTGGGCTACATGGAGTTACTGCATATTTTTTATACACACCAGCATTCTCTTTTTGCTGGATATACTTATAAAATCCTTATTCCTTGTCCCAAAAAAAAATCAATGAGTAATATCTTTTAAAACTTGGCTGCAAACTTTGTCTAGAGGTCCTTGACTTATCAGAAGGATCTAATTTACCCTCCTATGTATTCTGCATGTTTTCGCAAAAAAGGTATATGCATATGTTGTATTTAAGACGGATTCGAATCAACAAAATGTTGTAAAATCTTTCATATTTCTTCTTTCCTTCTCCCCCATCCCCTTCTTCTCTAGCTTCTACTATTCTTCCCTTTTAGTTCTCCTTCTCTATTTTCATAAGTTCAAAAATTCTGTATTCTCACAATATCTGGATTGATCTACATTCAGAAATTTACCCAAACAAACCCACAATCAATTTCCAAGCCAATTGCAGGTTCCATAGTTTCCAGTGTCAAGTCTAAATTTGTTCCAAAATCTTTTTGAAAATTTAGGTGCATGATGCTAAAGTGTGAAAGATGGATCATCAAAAGGTCCAATGTATAGCCCATCGGGTGCTTCAGGATTTAGATATCACTGCTTCCACCTTCTCCTTAAACACTGAAAATTTTCTAGAAAGAAGAATTTACATGCTTAGATTGATTCCTCTATAAAAAAAATGAATTACAAATATGTATGATTTCAACTATAACCAAACGCATTTAAAAACATAGAGGAAAGAAGTTAAAAGGCAAGGGCCTGTTTATTTTGGATAAGTATGATTTCCACTATAACCAAATGCATTTGGAAATGCGAAGGAAAGGAGTAAAAGAGTAAGGGCCTGTTTCTTTTAGATAGTTTCAACGCATGTAATGAGTATTTCTGATTAAATCAATTTCGTCGGCAACAGTCATTTGTTTGGTTATCTTATGAGAAAACCAATGAACAAACTTACACGGACACATTTCAAACGCGAAAGTAATCGACTTTATGAGAATGAATTATTGAATAATTCATTAATTTGTCTGTAGTAAGAATTAGTTTACAATGAACAGTGCAGAGGTATTGGGATTCCAATGCCAAGTATTTAAGAAGATAGACAGACACCTCGTTATTTAAGCCTGTGAACATTGCGCTTCGCATTTGCTACACACAATGATGGAACTGATATTTGTCATCTGTCTTCCAAAGGACTACCAAAGACAATGATCAAGAGAGTCACAGAACTTTGCCAGACACATTCAGAGCATTTAAATACCTCTGATGCATTATGGAATTTTAATGCTTGCTGGATTTTCTGAGTACTGAAACAAGCTAATACCAGAATGTACAAGCTTATGATATACCTGGTGCTGGTGTATGATGCGAATCATGAGCAACAGGCCAATTGCATCAAAACTGTTGGGAAGGATTGTACCGAAATGCTCATCAATTACTGAAAATGGGCCTGATAACACACAAATGTTTATCATAAATCTCATTGAAAATCAGGAATTTGGATATTCCTATCAAAATCAGTAATTGCAGGTTTCAGCAAGGCATTGAAGGTGTTTGAAAATTATCATAATACAGACTGGGAGAGGGAGATTTCAACTTAATTAAACAGATTAAAGGCAACACCAGAAACGGTTGAAAATTCCAAAGAACTGCATGTACAACTTCTGTTAAACACGTTGATCTGGGTCAACAAGATATTTTTTTGATAAGGAGGTAAACAAGATATTTTTGAAATCTGATATTTATTTACAGACAAGTACTTAAGAAGCATAAACATGATATTTATCTTCAGCAATGGTACATGACAAGGAAATGTTTACTCTAAGTCACTACTTTACATACCAGCAAAAATATCATAAAACATCGCCTCTTCTCCAAAGAAATCATCACAGAAAAGGTACCTAATCAAATAAAAGGAAAGATGGTTGTCAATACATAATTAACCAGGAAAGCTACCACTATATCTTATCAGTAGGAAAGCTATACTGTTTCACAGTGAGTTACAATTCAGAAGCACAGGAATTCAAATAGAGAAAATCGTAGAGTACTCAGAAGAAGCAGTATCCATGAGCAGCTTGTGCAGACTCCTGAAAAGGACCTCATACGGATATTTTTTTGAGCTGGCTTCGGCAATATGTGGAATTAGTGGGGGCTCATCAATCTCCTGGATACAGTGGAAAATATGCCATAAATACATCATCTAATCATCATGTACATTCCTATAACAATTTTCTTATTTTCCTATTGATGGGGTGGACCAGGCCAGATCAAGAGTTAATAGAAAACCGACTATGCACATAGTTACTTCTTGTAATATAACTCCACCAGTTTTACTCAGTCATTTTAGTGCTAGCGGAGCTTAACTAGTGGCTATTGCACAACGCCAAAAGGGACTTGACATAATGAAAGCATTGTAAAAACCTCTAGCAAATGGCTTGA
This sequence comes from Nicotiana sylvestris, assembly GCF_000393655.2. NCBI lineage: Eukaryota > Viridiplantae > Streptophyta > Magnoliopsida > Solanales > Solanaceae > Nicotiana > Nicotiana sylvestris. The sequence continues at coordinate 87,639,859 of NC_091059.1, read as the reverse complement.
AATTAATTCTAAAAGAACCTATTTCACCAAGTAGGTCTGATTTCTCCTCCTTTTTTTAGAATGGCTCCCAAGGATCTATTTATCCAAATCTGGTAGCTCAGGGTGTTGTACCTTATAATTATTGTGTGGTATTTTTTCTGAGAAGGTAATTATTGTGTGGTATTGAAGGCTACTTTATTTTTTTCCACATAACACCAGGTGTTTTTGGAATTATATAGCAAGTTTTTTCAGTAATATGGAGCATGTGTTCGATTGCCTTCAAACTTGGACAAATAGATTTGAGGATCAGTGTTGCATATGTTGAATGATCTACCCCATACAGGTGTAACCCAGGCTAAACTTTGTATGGAGATCTACCAAAGAGTGAATCTAGATGGAACCCATATGGTTTTAAGAGCTTTTCCTTGGTCTTCATAGGAGATTTCAAATAGAACTTCCTCCTAACAAGAAAAATTAATACAAAAAAATGACATTCTAAAAAATAAAAAGCCCAAGAACTGCAGCATACAGTATACGATTTAAAGCACTGTAATTAGGTAGGTTCCTTCTTTTTTTTAATAAGGGACCTACCTAATTGTCGTGCTGGAAATCATATATTGTAGGTTCTTTCACTTCATCATCTTGAATAATTATGACTTATTACAAAGAGACTTCACATTATCTCCATGAAGTGTCCGTCAAGACTATACCCATCTGAAGTTAGTACTGATGAAATAGTCACAAATTTTCATCCTACTATCAGGCAATGTGTCGTCCCAAAGCACCCAAGTCAATCAAAGTTATCTTCAAACTAAAATATAATTCTAACAGAGTGAAACTTACATAGACCTTCACAGTTGACCAACCTAAAGCACACTCAATAATGCACAAAATTCATAAACCCTGCACTCGGAGGAATTTTACACAGTTTGGTCATAAGATCAAGGCTCAAAGAAAGAAGATGAAGACCTTGAGAATGTTGATCCTTTCTCCAAGAGCAAAAACTGCAGACCTGTTCTTCAACGGTTCTCTTCCTCTTGAAAAAAGACCTGTGCTTCTGGTCTCAACACCTATCAGATCATTAGATGTTGCTATATCCAGCTGCAGCTTTTCTAAAGCTTGAATATAAGCGCGGAACTGCGCACTTAGAACCTGTGACACAGTTTCGCTTTAGTACTCATGAAATGACACGATCTCTTGTTAGCCAAAAAGCACATTAAGTTGCTTATCACCTGTATATGTGATAACTATGATTCATATCAATCTAAAGAGCATAAGATAAAGGATCAGCTCCAATATTAACTATAATACAATCAATTAGGGGCACCTAGACCTATGACAATAGCTTACGACTGATTAGACCAAAGTCATACCAAATTTTAGGAGACGGGATTCCAACATATTAAGTCATGCATGCAATGATAGCTAATGATTGGAGACTCCAAAATATCACATACTAAGTCATAGTTCAAGTGTTATCAACCTGCAAATTAGATCTTCTGAGTGTTGCATCAGCTGTTCAACTTGTCAGTGTCGAGTATAAGATTTTATCTGGTCTTACTAGTTAGAAATAACTATCAGGGGCGCACCTTTATATTCCTCAATCCACCTAAGAAGCATTCTCTTAAGAAATGTGGATGTTAAAATATTTTTATTACTCATAAAACCATGCAAATCGTTAAGTTGATGTAACGACCCGGCCGGTCGTTTTGAGAGTAATAGCCTCGATCCTCTATTAACTGCTTCCCCCGTATCTTTTTCTGCTTATGTGACTTGCCGGGAGGTTTTGTTTTTGGTTTCGGAGTGTTTTGGGACACTTAGTACCTAAACGGAAGCTTAAGCCTTAAGATTTTGACCGTAGTCGAAACTGTGTAAAGACGACTCCGGAATGGAGTTTTGTCAGTTCCATTAGCTCCGTCGGGTGATTTTGAGCTTAGGGGCGTGTCTGGATTGTGTTTTGAAGGTCTGTAGCTGATTTAGGCTTGAAATGGCGAAAGTCAAATTTTTGGAGATTTTGATCGGTAGTGGAATTTTTTATATCGGGGTCAGATTCCAATTCCAGAAGTTGGAGCAGGTCTGTAATGTTGAATATGACTTGTGTGCAAAATTTGAGGTCAACAGACGTGGTTTGATAGAATTCGGCATTGGTTGTTGAAATTTGAAGTTTTAAGTTATTCAAGTTTGAATTGGAGGATGATTCGTGATTTTAGCGTTGTTTAATGTGATTTGAGGGCTCGACTAAGTTCATATGATGTTTTAGGACTTGTTGGTATATTTGGTTGAGGTCCCGGGGACCTCGGGTGAGTTTCGGGTGCTTAACGGATCATTTGGAGTTGTGTTGGATTGGCTGAAGTTTGATGCACCTGGTGTAATCGCACCAGCGCACTTTGCGACGCAGGTGCGGCACCGCAGAAGCGGCCTTGGAGCCGCAAAAGCGAATCTGGGCCGAGACCGTAGGTGCGATGAGAGCTCCGCAGACGCGAACTTGCAGGAGCGGAGGATGGATCGCAGAAAAGGGCGCGCAGGTGCGGCCCTTGATCATAGAAGCGACTTTTGTGGACTTAAGTGATATCCGCACCTGCGATGGTCTTTCCGCAGGTGCGGGACCGCAGATGCAGTGGGCCCTCGCAGAAGCGAGATCGCTAGGCAAAAAAAGGGCCAAGTTGAGGGTTTTATCCCATTTTCAATTTTGGGACTTTGGGAGCTCGAATTTGGGCGATATTTTGAGAGATTTTCAGAGGAAGCTTTTGGGTAATGTTTTTTTTTTTTTTTGATGACCGAGAAATCCGTCTGGGGCCGATCCTTTGGACCAACCACAGCCTTCGAAACTCGGTGGATAATGGACCCGCCCCTCTACCCTTCTCCACTTAAATACCAGGCTTTGCTTTGCATGGTGTAGGGGCGTGAACCTGTGACCCAAGACACAAATCCACCACCCTTTGCCACTTGAGTTAGGCCCTGGGGCTTTTGGGTAATGATTCCTAACTCCTTTATGATTATATCCCGCTAGTCTATGGTTGATTTTATCATTTAATTAAGGAATTTGGTTGAGAAATTTGGGGAAAATGGTAGAAGCTCTTCTACTAAGAAATTGGGTTTTGATTGGGATTTTGATATCGGATTTGGATAATTTTGGTACAAGTGAACTCGTGAGTGAATGGATGTTCATATTTTGTAACTTTTACCCGATTCCGAGACGTGGGCCTGGGGAGACTTTTTAGGGCGATTTCCAATTTCTTGCTTTAGCTTTAATTTCATAACTAGATTAGTTTCTTATTGTTATATTATGATATGTAATTGATTTTGGCTAGATTTAGGCCATTCGGAGTCGGATATTCGTGAAAAAGGCATTGTTACCGATTGATTGAGCTTGGTTCGAGGTAAGTGGCTTGCCTAACCTTGTGTGGGGGAAATCCCCTAAGGATTTGGTGTTGTTATGATATGTGAGCGCCGTGTACGCAAGGTGACGAGAGCGTACACGGGCTATCTGTTGAAAAATCTGATTTTTACTGAACAATAATTAGTTTTTCATCTTATTTGAGTTTACTAGCATGTGTAGTTATCCTGTTAGCCTGGAATAGCATGCCCTACGTGTCTTAATTGATTATCTGTACTCTTTGCGGCATGTTTAGCGGACCCTGCTTCTTTCTTGACTTGTACTTAGCCTGTATTGTAGGTTTTTCTTGTTGTAATTGTTATCTTCTTTTATGTTTGAGCTGCGTATTTACTTTGGAAATACGGGACGGTATCCCGGGAGATCCCCTACACATTTACTTTTGAGACTACGAGGCGGTTCCTCAGGAGTTCTCCTTGTATATTTACTTTTGAGACTACGAGGCGGTACCTCGGAAGATCTCTTTGCACATTTATTTTGGGACTACGAGACGGTATCTCGGGAGATCCCCTGCTCTTTATCCATGTGTACTGTATTGCTATCATTGCTATGTTTTCCTTTGTTTCATTCCAGTCTTTTATTATATTGTACATCTTCTTGCTTTATTTATTATAAACCAGTGGGCCTGACCTGACCTCGTCACACTCGACCGAGGTTAGACTTGGCACTTACTGGGTACCATTATGGTGTACTCATGCTATTCTTCTGCACATGTTTTCGTGTGCAGATCCAGGTACATCATTCCAGCCTCGCTATTAGTGTGCACCTGCTGCTGTTACGGAGACTTCAAGGTACATCTGCCGCGTCCGCAGACCTAGGAGTCCCCCTCTATCTTTTGTGTAGTTCTTCTACTACTTCTAAATATTGGTGTATAGAACAGTTAGTAAATTCTTAGAAGCTTGTGACTTATGATGTTTCCGGTCTTGGGAAGATTTTGTATGTATTATTTTTGGGAGTTGTTATTGTATATGTCGAGCAGCATTTATATCAATTACTTCATTTCTGCTGATGTTAGTGATTTAGATTTATGTTTTCATTTTAGTTGTTTTTCCGCAATATTAGGCTTACCTAGTCGTAGGGACTAGGTGCCGTCACGACATCTTACGGAGGGCAGATTGGGTCGTGACAGTTGATGACCATGGGTTCATGACCCCTCAATACATATTGCATGTCTTTTATTTCTATTTCTGTTTTTCCCCGGCAACAAACTTCTCTTCACAACTCTCTGCTTCATTACTACTGTCAAAACTCAAAACCCTCTAGAGCCACACAACTACTGTCATCATGCTATTGCCGTTCAAACACCACATGAGCACAAAAAAAGTTTCAAGCTCAACACTAGTGAGCACAAATGACTAATCCCTAAAAGTATTTCAACCACCCGTATATTGTTTGCTATACCTGCCTCCATACACCATGGAGAAACATTTACAACTCATATACAAACATGTAAAGGAACCGCCAAGTTAAGTACTCATGTACTTTGAGGACAATAAATTCTCCCTTTTCAGGAGCTACCGCATCTATCTCAAAGAGTTAGACATCCAACAACTTAATTCTTTTTTGACTCATTGACCATACAAGCTGGCCAAATTATAAAAATTTACTCAGTACTATAAAACTTAACCTTGTTCATTGTGTCAATATATGCTGCTCGAACCTCAAGATACACCTCTTTGCCATGCTCCTTGAGAAAGGAAAGGATATACCTGCAAAAGTAAATGCAACAATAACCTTCAAGTGCATCTATGGATAAATCCAGGAAATTGAAAGATAAAAAGAAGATTGGAATGAAGCATTGAAGCCGACGATAATCATAAATTAGGTAAGGACCTGTTGACAAGAACTCATCCTTTTTTATAGCATTTAAGTAGACCACAATAGCAATAACAGATATTGCCCTCAAAACCTCCAGGGATAGCAAATAAAATTTGGTGTTTGTTTGTAAATAACTTTTTAACATTTTCAAAAAGTTGTCAAGAACCTGTTTGGTTTTTAATTTGTTTACAGCAGTGTTATCAAAGGCGAAAAGCGCAAAAAAGCTCTAAGAAATGTTGGGGCTTTAAGTGCAAAGCGCAAATAAAGTGTGGGCTTTAATGAAAAAAGGCGCAACTGGAGAAAAAAGTAAAAATCTGTATATGTAGTCCAAGACCAATAATTATACGCAGGAATAACACATATATGGACAAAAAATTGAAAAAAAACTACGATAAAGTGAAATATCAATTGTTTAGTGTCGTCTTTTCAGGATTACACTCATTGGTAAGGAAAAGTATGTCTTAGATCCTTGATGAGACACTGAAGCGCCAGCAAAGCGAGGCGAAGCGCTCAACATATTCTGAGCGCGCCTTTGATAACACTGCTTTACAGAACATCCTTTCACAAAGTTCACAAAGAAAGAATTTCCTGTGAAGAATAAAAGGGAAGCGCTTTTCAATTAAAGAACTCTTTCTACTAACAAACCACTCACAAATTTTCGTAACTACTCAGAAAAAACTGCAACTATCCAACCATGTTTTCTTTCTGAGCAAACTTTTTCTACAATTTTTTTTCAAAAAAAACACTAAGAAATTCTCGTACATAAAATGGGATAATGCGTCATTTACACCAAAACAAATACAGGGAAAGAAAGAATGTGAAATAAGTTCCTTAAGTGCCACAACTTCGTTATCATAGTTCTGGAAAAGTAAAATTTTGTTAGGAAATTTTCTAGCATCCTGATAGCTGACAGGAAAATAACAGCTAAAAGACAGTACTGCAGTTAGGGACACTAATAACCGAACACAAAATGCTGTTATCTATGAATTGTTAAATGGGACAATTTATATCTACTGTACTTCTTGGATGCCGCCAATCAGGTAAACTGTATAGAAGAAATGCATTGTGAACAAAATTATTAGCTAGTTTTCAGAAGTCAGGAATAGAGGAATTAGTGATACAATATATGATAGAAACCAGAAGAAAACACAACTCACTTATATTTTAGAAGGATACTCTGCTGAAGGATCTGGATATTAGTTTTGGGTTTCCTTAAAGCGTATAGCTTCTGAACCATGAAATCAAACACCTAGAAGAGGAATAGGGAAGTGGATTAGGTGGGACATGACTAAAATGCAACTGAAGTCTAAAGTTGTGAACAATTCAATCAGATAAGTAATGAAATTACGACAACTAGTCTTACATATCTTAGACAGGGTAACTACTGTTGACCCAATTATGAGTCAAAAAGCATAACCCCCAAAGAACAACGTATGTGTTAAACAAACATAATAATTAGGCATCATGTATCACCTTACAAGGGGACAACTTTGTTGCAAGGGTGGGGGAGCATAAAAAAGAATCATACGTGAAATCTGATGCACCAATGTCCAAGAAGATACAATTGTTTCCTTTTCTCAGCTAAGAAATGTCGGGAGAAGTGCTTGAGAGACTGAACCACACAAGAGGTTCAGATAGAGCAAAGGCAGCGATGAAAATTGAAATGGCAACTAAGGCTGATAGAAATTCAGAATATGATGGTAAAATGTTTTAAATACTGATATAAATAAGAAGTTTGTAGAATTAAACTGGGGGGCCACTCATCGAACAGTATAAGAAGTATCCTCAGAAAAGATTTCAACAAGAAAACTGAATGCGCAGCCTATTACTCGATAGCAATCTCCAGAAAAGAATACGTGTTCCCAGAGCAGATTGAATGAGAGATCAGATGCAAATTAGAAAGAACTCAGGAAAGTCAAGAAATTTTAGGGCGATTTCGACAGGTCTTGCAAGAGATAGAAGGTTAATAATGGTCCTGACAAAAAATTAGGAGAGGAAAAAGGGTCATAGGATGTGGTGATGCAAAGACACAAAGGTCCAAAGCATGACAATAGTAGGATGTGCAGCAAATAGATGTGAATTGGGTATTAATGGTTGATGGGATGAAGTGAGTAGTTATAGATGCTTCCATAGGGTTCTTTTTTTTGGAGAAGGGAAGGAATATAAATGCTTCCACAGAGTATTTATGAACTATTGTAGGTATAAAACCGAGTGAGTGAGTAACTCCATTCTAGACAGGAATTGTGAAATGGTGAATTAAGGCAAGGTTCAATTTTGATAAATTGAACTTGTTGATCATGCATTAATGTGTTGAGCCTATTATTTGTATATTGTGATTGTTGACTATGGACGAAACTTGAGAAGTCGAATTTTAGCTGATGAGTTGGTGATGGGTATGTGATGGTGGCTAGTGGTGATGGTTGTGCAGTGGTGGTAGTTGATGCAGGTGCCGGTGGTGGTGTCGGTGGTGGCTGGTGGTAATGGTTGTGCAGTAGTAAGTGAAGGTGGTGGCTGGCCGTGGAGGTTGATGCTAGTGGTTGCTTATGCTAGTAATGCAATTATAGTGGACAGAGCGGTGATAAAGGATCACTTTTTTCAAGAATCTTTAAGTGAACAATATTTTAATGATTTTCAGACTTTGTACAATATCTGAATGAACCACATATTCGGAACAAGTGGCTGTAAAAATAAAGAGAAAAAAAATGCACTTAATGGACTGAGATTTAAACAATTCAAATTCAAATCCGGTTAAGTGGAAAGAAATGGAGCCTAAGTAGGCTGACGTTGATGCAAACTAAGGCCCAAATTTTTTTGCATTTAATGCAGGTCTTAATATGAATGATTCAGCCTTAGACCATCAAGTGCTTTTGTTTTTTTGAGATTTAACCACTTAATAGGTCTGAATAGATCTTAGTCATTCCGATCTCAATTAGAGTCTTAATATTATTAAGATACTATTGAATTAAAGAATTTTCCGAAAATCAACTTTCACCACCATTCTGTCCACAATCACCACCAGCCATCATTGCACAACAATCACTATTACCACTACCAACCACCAGTACTACCACTACCAGCCACTATAACCAACCACTACCACCACTATCAACCATCATTATCAAGGCACCACCGTCAACCACCACTATCGTCAGTCACTACCATAACAACTACCTTCATCATCACAATTATCACTATCTACCATCGCTACTGGTGCCACCAACCACTACCAGTAATGACTGTTAAAGCCACCACTACCACTATCGCCACTATTGCCCACCACCACCGCTATCACCGCTATTGCCCACCACCAGCACCACTATCATCAATCACCACCGCAACCACTACCACCAACAACCTCCAGCATTACAACTTCCATCATCGCATAGCCACCACCACCATTACCAACCAGCACTACTTCTGCACGACCACCGACACGAGCCACACGGCCAAATACCTCCATCAACCACCACTTTACAACCTAATATTTTGTGGAATATAATATAACCTCCACTATTAAAGCTACCACCACCACTATTGTCACAGTTGCCCACTACCAGCACCACTATCATCAACCACCACCGCAGCCACTACCACCAACAACCTCCAGCATCACAACTTCCACCATCGCATAGCCACCACCACCATTACCAACCAGCACTACTTCTGCACGACCATCGACACGAGCCACCACTGCCAAATACCTCCATCAACCACCACTTTACAACCTAATATTTTGTGGAATATAATATTTAAATTATTTTATTTGAATCGTATATTTATTAATTGTTTATAAAAGATAAATTATAAACATTCAGCTATTGAGAAAACAAACAATTTTAATCAATCAGTATCAGATCTAAAAACAATATTTTAATATTAAGATATAAATTCAAATATATACATCTTAATCTTAAAAATGTTCCCTCGGCCACTTTTCCAATGTTTTAATGGAAAAGTACAAAAGGAACAAGAGTTAGAGGAGGCTAAATAGAAACTTATTTTTGCAAATCCACCTTGCTTTGTGTCCATTTATTGGTTATGGATATGTTAAATCAAAGAGGCTATGGAGTCTAGCTTTGCATCCTGAAATAGAAATAGACAAAATCGAAATGATTGTTGGTAGTGGTGGTGGTTTGTCCCTTGCTTTTCTTTTTTCTTTTTTGGGTTTGGGGTGGCGGATATAAATGAGAAGGAATATCAATCAAGACTGCTCTCAGTTTGTTTCCAACTAGATTCTTAGCAAATGAGATTTTTGAAATTCAACATGAAAGCTTATACTATGACACAAGGGAAAAGAGACCCCTGTGGGAGCTAGTCCACTATTTTTCTCCAGTGGTGTTTGTTTCAATGCTCTCTCTGTCTTTTAAAACTTCACTCTTTTGACATTAAAGGGTAACGTTTGAATGTAACTTCAAAGATTAATGTTGATTTCAATTTCAGTTGAGAACATGAAACAAAGATAAAAGAGTGAAGAAAAGGAGAAATTAAAACTACGGTAGTTGTCTTTGATACTTTTTTTTTTTTTTTGAGAAGGTAACATTTGCTGTATATAAATTAACTGCACCAAAGGTAGTATAGTCATCCATAATTACAAAAAATGGTACAGGAAGATATTAATCATTAATCTACTTACAAGGATCCTCAAACAACAACAAACCCAGTGTAATTTCACAAATAGGGTCTGGGGAGGGTAGTGGATACACAGCCTTATCCCTACCTTGTCCAGGTAGAGAGGCTATTTTCAGTAGACCTTGGGCTTCAACCAAACATGCAAATCACAACAGTATAGAGAAGAATGCAGTAGTGTAAAAGCAGGAAAGCAGTAATAATAGCAAGGAAATAGAACAACCAAAACACAAGTAACATCAGGTAGTAATACCTTTTTAAGAATACAAAAATACTAGAATAACGCTACTACGGGAAAGAAAGGAAAGGCGCAAAACTGTTTACTAGCCTTCTACCCTAATCCTCGTCCTCCACACCCGCCTATATCAAGGGTCATGTTCTCGATAAGCTGAAGATGAGTCATGTCCAGTGGCGAAGCCAGGAAATACAATAAGGGTGTTCAAATTTTGAACACCCTTTGCCAGTGGGCTATGCAAGGGTGTTCAAAGTCTATTTTTAATCAATAACAAGTAATATTTTACCTTATACGTAGTATAATTTTTCGGTGAAGGGTGATCAGTTGACCACCCTTGGGCCAACATATCTCTCCCTAATACTTCTTCAGCCTACCTCTACCTTTCCTCGGACCCACCATCGTCAATATCTCACACCTCCTTATTGGTGCATCGGGACATCTCCTCTTCAAATGTCCGAACATCTCAACCTCGCTTCTCGCATCTTCTCCACGACGAGGCTATACCTACCTTGTCCTGAATATCTCCATTCATGACCATGTCTCTCCTAGTATGCCCACACATCCATCTCAACATCCTCATCTCCGTTACTTTCATCTTTTGGACATGAGAGTTCTTGACTGGCCAACACTCCGTCCCATACAACATAGTCGGTCTAACCACCACTTTGTAGAAATATCCTCAAACATCAACAAAAAAAGCAGTATGTGATACTTGATCTCTAGCTATAGCCAGAAAATGATTTTTCATCAAGAAAACAGAGGCATTTGAACTGCCAGCAATTTTGCTTCGAAGACATGCAGTCAGTTCTGAATTAAGCTAGATGTCACTGTATCAGAATTTTCTTCCTTTTGAATTTTTTCATTCACAAAGTCAGGATCATAAAATCATGAGTGTGTTTGAGCACTACACTGAATAAAACCAAAGACATCCATATGTTGGTTATGCTATCTAAAAGGTTTGTGGTTAACCCAAAAGCTCCTATCAATGGTAAAAATTAAATTTAAACATGCTTAAAGTATTCAGCATCTGCATACCTTGGAGACCGCTTTCTGCCGAAGTTTTTCTAGCTCAGGCTGAACATCTTTCAGAGCTTTTGATGTTTTAACCATGGGGTCTGCATCTGCAAACTTCAGCTTTTTACTCAAAATTTCAAGAGTCCTCATGTATTCCTCATTAACCTATAAACATTCAGCGTTGGATGGTTGGTTAGAAGCCATGAGTGAACTAGGCATTCAAATATGCAATATTAAAATTAAACACCTGGCAGAATGTTGTGCTACATGCTATAATAGAGAGAGAGGTCATACTTGGTAAATACTTTATAACGAAAAGTTCAAAAAAAAAAAAAGAGAGAGGGAGAAAGATAAAGAGATATGCATTATAACTGCCCTGATTCAGAAAAGCTGGTGATTAACTAGAAGAAACTTCTCAAACAAACCCTAACCTCAACTGTAGCAATGCAATACCAGCAAGCCAAGACAGAAAAAGAAAGGAGTGAAAAAAAGAGGAAAAGAAGGGAGAAGAGAGAAAGGCGGTTCAGCGTTAACACTCAACTATCCAAAAGAAGAGTTTTTTTTTATGGTATGATGCATGATAAGTTCACAAGAGACAAGGGAAAAATGATGAAACAAGAGAAAAATGAGAAAGTCACTCCAGCCACCAGCGTTAACACTACCAAGAAGAGCTTTCTGTGTGAGTTGATAAATCCATAAGCAAGGCCACATAAAAATCAGAAACAGTTAAAAATAATAAGCACTTTGAAGAAAAGACTAAACCCAGCTGCTACACAATCACTTGCCCGACATGTCACATCATTGTCCTCAAAATCATATGCAAGACTATCCCAACCCATTCACCGCTTTCTATACTTAAATTTCGAATTTTCCTTTTCCCCCATTGTTATTCTTCTTTGACTCAGACCCACTATAGGATACAATGCAAGAATAAATATGAGGAACAAACAAACAAGGAGCCAAAAGTACCTCCCCGTCAACAATTATGTCTATCATCCTTGGAGGAACAATAATATCTTCGACAAACTTTGCCAGCTTTGACTCTGCCACCTGCAGAATAACAAACCAGCAAGCACACTACAACTATCAGAAAGTATCTCAAGAAACACCAAGACTCAAATATGGTTGTTATATCAAGTATGCTTGACCCCACAGCATGACTGAGTTCTCTTACATTAGTGTTTGAAGCACTAGCATCCACGTAATAAGTCTTAGAAGAGGAAGAAGTGAAGTGTCTAAGAGTTAAATTGAACAACTCCCACGAAATTATTGTCAAAACAACTGTGGAAAGCTAAATTTTGAGAGGGTTTTCAGCATTTCATGCATAAAATCGACATCAGATAAAATAGGTGAGGTACTCAACAACTATGAACGGGCACATGCTATGCATTCAATCATATAAAAATAACTCCGCAGACAATGACAACAACAAAAAGAATATATGCTTTCATCTATTAATTGTCTTTAAACAAGGCACCTCCAGGTGGACCTGATCATAGTTAAAAGTACTAAAGAGATGAGAATTTTATACAAAGATGATCAACCAAGAGGTTGGTCTGTTTTCTTGGGGTGTCGATGAGGTTGGTCTGTTTACTTGGGGTGTCGATGCCTTAGATATATATATATATATTCAGACAGAACTTGCCATTCAAAAGAGCAAGGACATTAACACCAAGGACTAACTTAGGATGATTTCTTTAATCCGGCATTATTACTATAGCACGTATAGCTTCTTATACACTGAAAGACAATTTTTATAACTAAATCTTTCAGCAAAACGGGTAGGACTTTTCTGAATAATCCAGTTAATTCAGCAACCTGAATAAGCAGAAGCGAAAGTGGAACTACTCATGCAACTTGCAGAACAGAAGCATAGTAATCAAAAGGAATAAAGAGAGAAGAACTGAGCAACAAAAGAGATGAACTTAGCTGATTGAGTTTCTCAAGACCTTACTTAGTTAATGAAGAAAAGAAAATATTTCTCATGGCTCGTTTTTCTTTTTAATAAAGATGATTAAATTTTACTGATATGATTGATGGGAGAATTTGACATACAAGATATACACAATAAGGGTGTGATTGAAGGAAAATGTTTTCCTGCAAAAAATATTTTCTTGGAAAATAAGTGGTTTTCTTACTTATTTTATGGTGTTTGGTTAGTTATCAAAAAAATAATTTGGAAAATATATAGTCTAGGCAACCACTATGGGAGATGAAATGGTGAGGGAGGGGGAGGAGCGGGGTGATAGGGGTGGGACGGGGGCAGGGGAAGAGGGCCGAGAGACCAGTGGATGGTGTGCCGAGGACTGTGGGTTGGTTGGGCAAGGGAAGATTTGCCGGGGAGGGGGGTTGGATGGTGGACGGGTGTGGATCGGGTGTGGATCGGGGGTGGTCAGGGTGAGGTCGGGGTTTTGGGGCCCGGGGTGGCGAGGGCGTGAATTGGAGGGTGAGTGTGGGGGTGGGAAAAGTTGAAAGAGAGTTTTGGAAACTATTTTCCCTTCTTTTTGTGGGGAAATCATTTTCCTCCAAATTGGAGGAAAATGAGTTGATAAAAAAAAAAAATTCAAAATCTAAGCCAACCAAACATGGGAAAATTGAATAACATTCTTTCATACCAAACACACCCTAAGTAGAGAATCCTATAAAGAAATGTAATTCTCCATAAAGAGTATCCAATCATCTACACTTATTGGAATAACCCATATGCTCCAAATGTGCATCAAAATAAAAATATTCCTCTGATTTATGCATAGGAGTTTTTAGTTCCTCCAAATACTCTTCTAATCCTCTTTTTTCAAGTTTTCCATGTCAGAAACAAAAGTGCAACCATCCATATTACTCAGAAGGTTTTTTACAGACAGTAATCTGAAAGTGAGAAGAAATCTATAAGATAAAAGAAATGGCCAATACCACACATTCAGAGCCACTAACAACTTCTTCAGGCATGAAACACAATTAGCACACACTTTTATTCATTCAGACTGATGATTTCTTCACATTTGAACAATAAAATGCATTCAAATGACAATCATCAGAATCAACATTGCTTCAGAATGAGAAGGTATCAAATAATCTACACTACAGATGCAACTTAGAATACACTAAATAAAGAAAGCCCAAGACAAGAATGTAAACAGTAAAAGAAGGTCCATCCTTTAAAGATAATACCTTGCGATTCTTCAACCTCAGCCCCATATCCATAGACTTCTCTTGGAGAATTTTAATATCCGAACTTATAGAACCTATCTCATCCTGTCAGATAAAACAGAGAAATATCAAGTTTGATGAAAGAAGATACAGGCAAGTGGATCATGAGGATGTTAAATGTTTTTTTCCTAAATTTCTTCGTGTTTCCTCTATGTATGATGAGAGAAAAGTGGAGATACAGGAATCCTCACAGTGATATTGCCCCCACCCCTCCCCCACAAAAGTCCAAGTCATCCCAGGATGTGAACATGAATGACACTTCAAACAATTTTAAGTGACATAGTAACAAGGTGACCTACTTGTACCACTTATCAATCATATCGTCGTGGTAATTTTAAAGCCTGATTCACTGCTGATTTTTTAAAGCAGAAAAAAGTTGTCACCCACTTTATATTCATAGAAATTAGAAAGTACCTGAAATCCACTGAGAAGGGTCTCCATTTGGGATAGGATCATGTCACAATCACGAATTTGATCATGAAGTGAGACTAGATTATCACTTTCCTTTATGTAATCCTGTTGATTTGATAAAACAGCACATATCATTATATGTCATATAAACAAGGGCTTTTTATCAGTATCATTATAACCAAGTTTTCACGGCATTCACCAAGAAAACTAGCACATAAGTACGAACTAAATGCATATATCATATCTTCATTTTTTTGGACAAGTCCGTATATCATATCATCATTAAAACCAAGTTCATTAGGCTACATGAATTTGAGTTGTGACAACTAAATGCATTGCATTGGTTTCTGGAAATAAATAGGTTTCATTAGTTCTCTCAGATCATCAGTAGTTCGACACTTGGAAATAAATAGGTTTCATTAGCTCTCCCAGATCATCTGTAGTTCGACACTAATCACAGACCAACATCAAACCAAAGAAACATTTGTAAATTCTGAGGCACATAGGAAATGAGTACGGACACGAGTTCTTTATGTGTCTCAAGTTGAGCTCTACGTTCAACCCAGGTACATTTAGTAAATCTCATCTGTGAACATAACACCGTTCTTTTGGAGTATAGAAATGGGGAAAGAAATGGCTCTTATTTTAAACTTGAGAACGGATGGTTAGATGCTCTCAAAAAGCATTGTAAAGAAAAAGGAGGAAGAGAGTATGTCAGAAGAAGATATAAGGGAGAAGTCAAAATTACCTGGTAATTGGAAGAGCTAGCAAAAGCTAAAGAGACTTATTGGGAACAAAAAGTCCAAATGCTTGAGGAGTCAAATGGTGACAAGAACACAAGGCTTTTTCCAGAAAATGATCAATGCAAATAAAAGGGTGAATATGATTAAAACAATGATGGTAGAATGGATCTTGCTAGATGATGCATACAATGAAAGTAGAATTCTGGTATTTCATGAAAAATATGTGCAGAGGAGGATTATATTGACAGGAGACAAGAGACTCATTGGGGTTACTGAGGAAGGTAATGAATGGTTGCAAAGACCTTTTCAATAGGATGAGATAGAGAAAATCAGAAAATGATAGAGGGAATGTGAAGGGAAAAGAGGCCCTGGACTGATGGTTGTCGAATATCATTTTCCCAAACATGCTGGCATTTGGTAAAATTCGAACTTATCAATGCAATAGAACTCTTCCATCAAAAAAGTATTTCTGAAAGGAGATTTAGTGTCACGACTATAGCATTAATTCCAAATAAGAAAAGGGCATAGAGCTAAAGGAATAGAGGCCTATAAGCTTAGTGAATGGAATACATAAGATCATAACCAAAGAAATGGCTGAAAGGCTGAAAAAGATCATTGGATATTTAATATCAGAGTCCCAAATGGCTTTTGTTTGCAGGTAGGCAGAAAACCAATGGAGTAGCTTGCAATCTTGGATATGAGAATTAAATAAAAGAAACCAGGGATCATTTGGAAACTAGATACTGAGAAGGGCTATGGTCCATGATCATTTAAACTCGCATTTCTTGATTGCGCTGCTCAGGAAGATGAATTTGGAGATAAATGGGTTATTTGGGTTCAGCTCTGCATAGCAACACGTATTTTTCAGTCAAAGTGACCTTTTTCAGCTTTCTCTTCATTCTAGTAATGGAAATGTTCAGTGGAATGCTTACTTCTGCAACGACCTTAGGATAAGTTAATGGTTTTAAAGTGAGAAGTAACAGAGATGCTGTATCTTTTTCACATATATTAAATGCTGACAATACCATGGTATTTTGTGACGCAGAGGAGAGCCAAACAAAGTATTTGAGACAGTTTCAGGCTTGCATGTAAGCCTAACTAAAAGCTGTGCGTATCCTGTCAATGAGGTAGCATATTTGTAGCAATTGGTCGATATTTTGTGGGGTTGCAGAATTGTTTCCTTCCCATCTACTTACTTGGATCTTCTTTAAGTCAAAACACAATTTGTTTTCTGCGTCGCAGCTAGTAACTTAGAAGCTTGAAAAAAGATATCACTTGGAAACATCAGTATTTATCTTTAGCTGGTAGAATGACTTCAATTAACGGTGTTTTGGTAGACTTCCAATTTATAATATGTCTCTTTTTCCATTGCCAAGTAAGGTGGAGAATAAAGTTAGATAAGAAAAAAAAATTACGGGAAGGAAATAGTCGGAAGAAGTTTCATTCAAATAAGATGGGGGTTACAACATGAGGGCAATTAGGTATAGGAAATTTTGAAGTTGAAAAACAGAAATTATTATATAAAGATTGTGGAGACAACCAGGAACTCAGAGCATTACGGAAGAAGCTTATCCATGCTAAATATGGAAAATTGACCATTTCAACAGTCCATACATTAGAAACCTATAGACCGGAATCAAAGCAAAAACCCGACTATGCTATATTAGAAACCTATCTATGTTAGAAATTTATAGCTGAGTTGAACGAAAGTACCTTACGATAGTAGAATAAAGAGATAAAGAAAACGTAATGCATGATAATACTAATCATCTAAAGAGGAATAACTCAAAATTGCAAGTTATTAATACAGAAAGAAAGAAAGAACGGTGGTAATGTGTTTTAGTACAGCAAACCTGGATAGAATCCAGTTCAACTTGCCGCAAATTGTTTTCAACGCCCTTAGCGTATTCCCGCAATGTTGTACCTTTAGAGAGTATGTTTGCAACAACCTTCAACATACAAAGTAAGCAAAATTTAGACCCAATACTAGTGTCCCTAAACCTATCCCTCAAAAAGGGAAGAAAATTTGTACTAAATTGCAACAAATATCAAGCTTTAATCCCATAAAATTCTGGCTATTATGAAGAATGAAGTAACATAAGTGTATGAAAATTCTTACATCATCAGTTTCACATTCTTGTAACTCTTCCTCAAGTCCCTCAAGGGATATATCATCGCTGGAGAAGAAAAAAAAAAGATGTCCTAAATTGCCTTATATATAGAGGATCAAGAATTAAAAACTAACAAGCATTATAGCAAAATTAGCAGACCTGGCAGTTTCATCCTCAGCATTCAAATCGCCAACGAAGGATCCCAAATCCAAGAAAGATTTCGGCCCATTATTTGCGTCGGCCTAAATTCCACAAATGTAAGGCGACACAAAGATATGAAAATGTGCACATAATAAAAGCGTGAAACTTTCTGGGGAAAATGAGAAGAGAAGTTACCGATGTGGGGGTAGTCACCTCTGCCATAGCAAGTTGGGCAATTTTAACAACTTTTCAACTGATCTACAGAGTGAAGCTATCTAAGATTGAGCTAGATCAAGCATTTTGTCTATGTTCAGAAAACGAATCACAAACAAGAAGTTCCTCTGATGCTGTCCTGGTGACGATCTAGGACCGTCTTTAGAGTTCAACCAGTGTTTCCGACTTCTTTATGTCCAGGTAAGGGTACGATCTGTAATGCGTCTAGTACAGTTTCAATTCAAAATCAGGTAAATCGAATGACGGGTGATCTTGTCTCCAAACCAAGTTAATTGCCAACAACACTCTGCTAAAAAATTCATCAATCTATTGATAAAAATAAAATGATATCAATAGAATGATAAGATCATAGATATATTTTCTATTGTATTTATAAAACTTTTCACTAACCTATGATGTAACAAGTGTTAGTTTTGTAGTTTTAAATAATAAATAATATTATTTTCATAATATTTCGAATTGTCCTTTTGTTCCTTTAGTGATATATTTATTGATTCGTATGTATTTTTGATAATTAACGAACAAATGCATTTGCAATTGTTTACCCGTAAAACGGTATAGTTGAATTTGTTGACAAGCGAACTGATTTGATCCAAAATGGTAAATAAATAAGATTAAAGTAAGACTTTACAATGAAAATTGAAGAAAATGACAAGTCTGGCTCCGGGAACAGCGTCTCCGAAGGTATAAATGATGACAATATAAAAGAGCAAATAAAGTTGTTAATTGAGAGCGAAAATGGAATACAACATATGTTTTGCCAAGAATTTCGTCCCTTACAATGGTTGTTAACCCTGTTATTTATAGTTATACCTAGGGAAACAAGATCCTAGGATCAAGCCCCACTTAAGTGATAATAAATGAGTCATTGATGAATATGTAATGGCAGGCCGTGAATGCAATTATTCTCTGCAACGGTTGTCATTTAATGTTAGAGAATATTCTTCATTGAATGTTATCCGATGGCAAATATTCGATCTGCTCCCGTTGACCATGCTCCCTTCGGGTTTTATCCGAAGTCAATTACAGTTGTTGTTCCCGATACTAGTTGTTATTTGATTCGCCTTTTACGTATCTTCGGTTCCACATGTCATGCTATCATTCGATCATTTATTATAAATTAATTTTACCCTATACCGATAGTCTCCCTACTTTACGGTGACATACTTGTGTGTCATCGAGAAGTTGGTGAAGATCCCTTTCTTGGCTGAAAATCTCCTGAACAGTCTCTGATGCTTGAAAGGACGCACATCTTCTCATATTTAATACCCCGAGCACGTGTTGCGCCACAATTCAGCAATATTTTTGTCGGTTCTCGATGTAACCATGACCACGATTATTGCCGTCTATACTTTACTTCTACTCATTATTTTATCTCTTTCATTTCCAAAATTTTCATAAGTATATCGTCTTCTCTGCACTCAGTTTCTTCATGCTTAGAAAACTTTCATCTTCTCTAACTTTTCCCTAAAATTTTACTGCCTTTTTACTACCATAACTTCTTTTACTGCATCTTTTAGAAACTCTAATCTTCTCTTCGATTTGAGATCAGAAGAGAAACAAAGACAAATAAGTTGAAGTTGATTCTGAGCCTCCCACTATAAACACCATCATACCAAAAAAAACTCAATACTACTAATGATTTTCAAGGGAAGGCCCCTACTGCATCTTCTAAAACTTGGGTTGTGAGTAGGCATCCCCTCCTTCATTCGTCCTTCTAGAATCTTTGCAGTGAAAGAGGACTGCAACTGCCCTAACCTCAACATCCTCGCTCCGAATATGATAGAGCGGGTTACCTTCACGAATGAGGGATTACGTATCGCTATATGTATCCATTTACCTTGGGTCTGTTTTTCTTGGGGTCGAGTGAAGGGCTCGACCCCATAATTTTGGAGTTTTGCCACCGGTACTGAGTCTGCTTGGCACAAGTAGGCCCATCTATAAGGCAAACGGTGGCTTGCCTGCGCCAGCTGTGCACGGAGACTGGGGAAATCCTAAACCTTGCACACATGATGAATCTCTAGTCCTATAAAAATTTTCGTGGGGGAGTAATAAATTCAGCAAATATAGCCAACACAACATCCTCACTAGCATGGATGATGACAATGATCGCGGGTGGATGGACCAATTTGTCATCTCTCCCCTAGGGGCATTATCCTGGCCATAGCCCTGCCTTTCCCTAAGTCATGGAATTATTTTCATAAGTTTTTTATTCGTTTCCAATATTCCAAATGGTGAGTTTTCCATTATTGTTGACCTCTTCGTTTTTTTTTTGTTTCAGCTATCCAGTGGGAACCATCACAGGTTCAAGGCATGTACTAGTGGGTTCAGAAGATTCTGGAAATTACAACACCAAAATCCCGATGATGGAAGGAAATGACCCCCAAATATGGGTGGAAGGCCAAGAACCATGGTAAACACAGCCATTCTTCCTTTTATCTTTGTATGCACCTAGATAACTTTGCTAACTTCATTTTTTGCTTGGTCCAGGACTTCCGCAAGTCTCCTTCACCTGCTACGAGGTCGTCATTTTAACTGACCCCGAGGAGGTCATGAGGGTGCTATAAGGTGCCCTTGCTCGAAGCAGTCCATGCAGGCTTGCTTCCGGTAAAGGTGCTTCCTCTCGAAGTCCACGGCTAGAGAACAAGCAACCAAAAAGGCGATGTTCTTCCTCAGCCGGGGCTCAAAATAAGAAAATAAAGAAGCAACAATCAAACTAGACACAGTGGTCGTTATGGAGGACAAGGAAGCTAGTGATGAAGTGGAGGCTCTGCCGAGGGAGCTTCAAACCCCAACCGTAAAAGAGGTCCAAGCACTTTGGGGAGAGATGGATCACGTAGATAATGATGATTCCTGAATCCCTTCCTCTGTTGTTGTCTCCGGTCCAAGGAGTTCGGACCATTGCCTCTACTGCCTTCGGCCATTAAGCAAATAATAATCAGTGTTGCTCTTGCTTCTCAACCTTTAAAGCCAACAACTTTACGCCCCTCAATACCAGTTGCACCTTCGCCACCAGCACCCACTGCATCCCCTCCAACGGCAACAGACATTCGAGAGTGGGGTGTTTCTCCTCCCGGTCTCCCGACCATGGGAATTTGGGGCACAATTACTCACCCCTTTCCCTAGATCTCCGAGAGAGGAGGAGTACTACTCTTTCGATTTTAAAGGAGTGCCATATGTTGTCCAAGTTGGTGGAGCTTGCAAATTAAATGAAGCCACTGGCTTCAAAGATAGGAAGAAAATATGCTTCATTTCGGGGGGAGTGCTTGTTTAATAGTGCTATGCACCATGCAGCAGCGATATTGTACTTGCTTTCTTATCACTTGTTTTCTATTTATCTGTTGTGATGGGATATCTAACACTTATATTCTTTTTCATAGAACAATTTTCTTGCTTTCAAGGGCCTATAGAAATTGATCTTCGATAAGCAAGGACTCACCTCTGAACAGGACTAACTTGTTGTGTGCCTCCCGATATTGGAGTCAAAAGCTACTGAGGCGAGTGAGCTTGAGGCCCGTTGCAGCAAATTGAATAAGAGATGATAGCCCATAGCCAAGAAGCCACTTCATTACACGAACAACTCCAAGAGGCTAAGGCTAAGTGGCCCGAGCTCCAAAATATTGTACTTGTTGTTGCCGAGTGCGAGTCTTCCTACGAGGAACGAGTGAATAACTTGAAGGCAGTCTTGAGCTCCAAAATTGAGGAGGCCAATGCCACCGAGGAGAAAAGGGCCAAAATGTAAGAAAGATTCAAGAAGATCATGGAGCAAAATCGGCTTTATCTATCTATAATTCGTGATCTTATTTCTAGCCTCGGTGCCATGAGGTCAGAGAGAAATGGCCTTCAGGTCGAAGTTGAAATGCTTTAGGCAAAGCTCCAGGTCCAAGAGGATTCCCTCATATTTGAGAAGACTTATGCAATGTATCATATGAGGAGGAAGACCTTGGAGGAGGCCAAATCGGGCATTGCTAGCATAGATGATTGCATTGCCTAGGCCAGAGAACTGGAGTTGTCTACCCGAGAATGTCTCCCTGCTGCTGTGACTGATTCTTCAAGTACCAGTTTCGAGTACTCGGGGACCGAGGAGGAGATTGAAGAAGATGAGGATGAAGTCCAATAACCAATAACTGATCCTCCTTCATCCACTGGAGGAGACGCAAATCCCTCTCTCCCTTCGGGCTCCGGTGGCAACAATGCTTAGACTTTTTCTTCTTTTCTTTTTGTTTTGTTTTCTTTTTTGCACTTTGTAATTATGCCAAACTTTTTATTGAGTTTGGAATTTTGATAAATGAAGGAGATTTTTGCTTAAGTATTGTGAAAAATCCATTCTTTTTGCGTCGAATTAGATAAAGCTTCGGGTATATTTTCGTCCTATAGCTTCTGATTCTGAGCATAAATACATCTGAAATCAATCCTTTAGTATGAGGGTTTCATAAAAGATGGCCCTCTTATATTTACGGTGGTCTTGAAGAGGATATCTCATGTTTATTCCAGCACAAGCATTTGATTTTTTTGCTAACTTTCAAATGATAAAATCAACTCATCGTTTGGACAAGAAATAAGATAAAAATAAAAGGATTTTATTTTATTCCTTCTATATTTAAAAGTACACCAACATTCATTTGTTAAAGAAAAAAAAACTTCCAATACATGTGGCTAACTTGTACAACTTATTTTTGTTGGGCTGGTAATGCAGTCCCCGGTCTCGATAAGACATTTTTGTTCTGAATTCTCGCAGTCCCTTGTTTTCGTGGCATTCTTGTTAACATATCTTATACATGTTGCTAACTTGTACAACTTGTTTCCATGGGACTGGTCATGTAGTCCCCAATCCCAATGAGACATTTTTGTTCTCGGTTCTCGCAGTCCCCAATTTTTGTGGCATTCTTATTGTCGTATCTTATACTATTCCCCTAGTGTTCGAATGCGAAATATGCAAATTGAAACACTGGAAGTCTTGCTTCACTGGTGGAAATAACTCTTGAATTGTTAGATAGTCTTTGGTTTGATGGCAAGTTTTGCTTCCTATTAGGAACTTTCCATCAAGCCAAAGATTATTTAACCATCCCATAACGATTTATCATTTCAATGCATTGTCATTTAAAGGTCCTAACCTTGCCGATGACGCTTCTTTTGTAGTATGCTTTCTGTTGTTGCCTCATTACAAACCTTGCTAGAAAAACCTAATTGAGACAGAAACTAGTCAAATGGAAAAAGAGTGCAGCACATACTTTTAGTATTGATAGGATCCATCAGCAGTAATACCTTTAGAGGTGTGTGACGTTCCAATTGTGGGTAATTCGACTCCAACTTGAATTTTCAACTCGCACGATCCTTTATTGGTGACAGTTGAAACCCAGTAGGGGCCTTCCCATGTCGGACCCAGCTTCCCATTGTTGATTTCCTTTTTGAGTCACCTTTCTCAAAACCAAGTCTCCTACTTTGAAGTAGAGGAGATTGGCCCTCCGATTATAATATCTTTACATCATTTGCTTTTAAGCCACCATCCTCATGTATGCCAAGTCCTTGCAGTCATCGAACAAATCCAGCTTCATCAGCAATGCCTCATTGTTTGCTTATTCGTTTGCGCGAGAAAATCGTAAAGTTGGCTCCTCTACTTCCACTGGTATCAGAGCTTTCGCGCCATACACGAGAGAGAAGGATGTTTCTTCCGTGCTCAATTTTGCCATCGTTTGGCATGCCCATAGCACACCCGGTAACTCTTCAAGCCATTTGCCTTTAGTAGCTTCTAACCTCTTTTTGAGGTTTTGGATAATCATCTTATTAGTTGACTCTGCCTGTCCATTAGCGCTCGGATGGTATGGTGAGGATGTAATTATATTGATTTTCAAATCTTCCGGAAATTTTGTGACTTTTGAGCCTATGAATTGTGGTCTGTTATCACAAGTAATCTCCTTCGATATTCCAAATCGGTAGATTATGTGGTCCCATAGGAAGTCGACCACTTCGTGCTCACCAATCTTTTGGTAAGGACCTGCTTCAACCCACTTAGTGAAGTAATCATTTAATATTAAAAGGAATCTTAACTTTTTGGGACCCAGTGGCAGTGGACCAACTATATCCATCCCTCATTTCATGAATGGTCACAGGGACATTTCATGGTGTACCAACTGTGCATAGCACTGACATTTGTCGCATTTTTAAACGAACGCTTTTGCATCATGTTCCATCCCAGGCCAATAGTATCCTGCCCTAACCAGCTTTAGTACTAGTGAATCTACCCCTGAATGGTTCCTACAAATTCCTTCATGGACTTCTCTTATCACGTAGACTGCCTCTGATGCTCCCAAACATCGGGCCAATGGGACTTGGTACGATCTCCTATATAATTGCCCATCCATGAGGCAGTAACGAGCCGTTTTGATGCGTAATGCCCGTGAGGCTTTCGTGTCTTCGGGTAATTTACCATGTCGAAGATATTCGACGAACTCATTCCTCATGTCCCAGACTATGCTGGTTGTATTGACTTCACAATAACCATCCACATCCAATACCGAATGTAGAAGTTAAACGATAGTACCGGAGTTAGATCCTTCCATCCCCGTATATGACCCTAGATTAACCAATGCATCCGCTTCCACATTCTCTTCTCTCAGAATGTGTATGATCGACCATTCCCTTAATCGTGCAAGCAATGCCTGAACCTTGATCAGATATTGTTGCATGCGTTCTTCTTTTGCATCAAAAATACCATATACTTGGTTTACTACCAAATGAGAATCACATTTGACCTCGATGACCTCAGAGCCAAGTCCCCGGGCCAGTTCAAATCCGGCAGCCAAAGCCTCATACTCGACTTCATTGTTAGTTAACATAACAGTCTTAATGGCCTGCCTCAGGGTTTCTCCCGAAGGCGTGACTAGAACTACCCCGAGCCCGGATCCTTTTACATTAGAAACTCCATCTGTAAACAAGATCCAAACTCCAGATGTTGTTTTCGACACTAGCACTGCCTCTTTAGCAGCTAGGGGCATTAACCCAGGGCTGAATCAGCCACAAAGTCGGCCAAAACTTGTGACTAGATTGCAATCCTAGGCTTATATTCAATGTCAAACTCACTAATTTCAAGTGCCCATTTAGCCAAATGTACCAATAACTCAAGCTTGTAAAGAAGATTCCTCAAAGGAAAGGTTGTCACAACGGCTATTGGGTGGCTTTAAAAATAAGGCCTAAGCTTTTGAGAGGCGACTACGAGAGCTAAGGCTAGTTTTTCGAGGTACAGATAATAAGTCTCCGCTATTGACAATATTTTACTAACATAATAGACAGGAAATTGCGTACCTTCTTCTTCTCGGACTAGAACGACACTTACCGCTACTTCGGAGACTACTAGATATATTAGCAATTGTTCACCTTCCCCCGGTCTTGATAATAACGGGGGGCTGGAAAAATACTTTTTTAAATCCTTAAGTGCTTGCTGGCATTCGGGAGTCCACTCGAAATTGTTCTTCTTCTTCAAAAGCGAGAAGAAGTGATATCATTTTCTTGAGGATCGTGAGATGAACATGCTTAACGCAACCAACCTTTAAGTTAACCTTTGTACCTCATTTACGCTCATTAGCTGGTCCGAGATGTCTTCCATGACTTTGATTTTATCAAGACTTACCTCGATCCCTCTTTGTGAGACCAAGAACCCTAGGAATTTTCCGAAGCCAACCCCGAAAGCACATTTTTCCGGGTTGAGTTTCATATTATGCTTTCTCAAGATATAGAAAGCTTCTTGGAGGTGTTTCAACTGGTCACCTGCGGTCAAAGACTTGATTAACATGTCATCGATATATACCTATATTTTTTTGTCTATTTGTTTCTCGAATATTTTATTAATGAGCCTCTAAAAAGTGGCTCCAGCGTTTTTAAGCCCGAATGGCATCACATTGTAACAATATATGCTGAAATTTGTTATTCCTGATCCTCTAGGTTCATCTAGATTTGATTGTACCCGAAGTAGGCATCAAGGAAACTCATTAACTTGTTCCCGATCGTAACATCAATCATTTGATCAATGTTTGGCAATAGGAACGAGTCATTAGGGCACGCCTTGTTTAAGTCCTTATAATCTATGCACATTCTAAACTTGTTATTCTTTTTTGGAACTACAACTACATTAGCTAACCATTCTGGGTATTTTACCTCCTAGATTAAATCGATGTCGAGTGGTCAAGTTACCTTTTTTTGACAAACTTATTTCTGACCTCGGCTATCGGGCATTTTTTTTACTTACCGGTGGGAAGTTCGGATCCAGGATTAGCTTGTGCACGACCACCTCTAGCGGGATATCTATCATATTCGAGTGCGGCCATGCAAAATAATAGACGTTACCTTTAAGGAAATTAATAAATCCTGACCTAAGTTCGGATTTCCCAAGTGAAACTTCCTTTCTAAAAATTCTCTGAATAAAGCCACTTGCTTGAGTTCTTCTGTAGTGGACTTGGTTGCATCTGTCCCCTCCAATACGTGAAAGTATCTCGGCACCTAGTGGGATTCCGATGACTCATCACTTTTATCATCTTTATTTGGTAAGGGAAAAAGTGTCGGTTCCTATAATTGCTATTTGTTGGGCTCCTTCCCTTTGTTGCTGGAAACCGACACTACGTTCATCTCTCTTGCTGCCAGTTGATCTCCTTTTATCTGCTTGTTTCCTACGGAGTCGAGAATTTCAACAATTGATGATATATTGAGGGCACAACCTTCATCTCATGTATCCACGACTTTCCGATGATTATGTTGTAACCCATGTTGTCGTCTACCACTTCGAATAAGGTGGTATTGGTTAGCCCTTAGACATTCGAGGGCAGAGCAAGATCTCTCCTCGGGTTGTCACACTGGACAAGTTGAACTCAACGAGGAGCTTTGTCGCCGGAATGATGCTTCTGATTAACTTTGCTTGTTCCAGCACTCTTGTGTCTTTGAGGCAGGGTTCGCATTTGCCACACTTGTTTCCCATTTTCCACATTTGTCTCGCATTTACGGTGTCTACGATTGCGAACATGACATCATAATTGTGACACCTACAGCTGGGTAAAAGAGCAAAAAAATGGGACTAAGTTCATTTTTCAACCCTAAACACTCTAGAGGCGATTTTCCAAGAGGTTTTCCTTCCCAAATTCAGTGGTAAGTGACTTTAATCCATTTCCTTTCAATTACCCATTACATTTTATGAGATTTCAACATCAAATTTAGGATTTTCATGGTAGAATTTAGGGATTTGGTTATAATTGGGGTTTTTTTTAAAAAAAAATTGAGATTTAGACCTCTAATTGAGATCAAATTTTGAAACAAATCACATAATCGGGCTCGGGGGGTGAATGGATAATCGGGTTTTGGTCCGAATCCCGAGTTTTGATGAAGCGATATGGGGGTTGACTTTTGTTGACCTTTTTTAAAAATGATCAAAGTTGAACCTCTTTCATTTGTGGGTAGTTTCTAAGGCTTATTTTGAATTATTTGGTCAATAATCTACTAGATTTGGTTGGTTTGGAGGCTTGTTCAAAAGGCAAGGTTGTGGTTGATTGATTAATTGAGTTGTGGAGTAAGGTAAGTGTTGGATCTAACCTTGAATTGAGGGAATTAGGAAACCTTGAACTACAAGTTATGTGAATTATGTGGGAAACGATGTACATGCAAGGTGACAAGTGTATATACATCGTTATGTTACTTGCTTCCATTTCTTCATTACTTCATAGTATATCTTGTTACGTGCCTTAATTGTTACATGCTTATTTGACTTCCATGCCATAATTGTTACTTGTCATTTAGTTATCCTTGTATTATATTGTCCATCCTTTCTATGATTCCATGCTTATTTGCTACTTGTCTCTACATGCTTTACTTGCATATCTAAATTGTCCTATATCTTACTTGTCTTATAGTTTTGGAATATTTTTTTACTTTCTATAACGTAGTTCCACTTGTATGAGTTGTTAATTGGTAGATACCGATGAGTTGGTAAATTTGAGACATTTGAGTTGTTAGAGATTCTTTGATTATTGTGTGATCCCTCATTGCCTCGTACATTTACTCGCTTGATGTAGAAATTCTTGTAAATTTTGGTTGTTGAATTGCTATTGTTTATTAAAATTATTTGGGAGTGGGTTGCACGCTGCAAAAGGTAATGAATTGAAATGGAAAAATAAGGACGGATTGTGATATTGACAGATGGTGATATGGTGGGATCGGGTTGCGCGCTGAAATAGATTGTATAAGTTGCATTTGTTTCTGACTGTTGGATTTGCCTCGATATTTGAGATGAGTTTATAAGACTTGTTATCTTGGGCTCTCTATTAATTGGATTTTGAGTCCGTTTTTGCGAGTTAACTGCTTTATTTCGATTTTCTGCTATTCATGTTATTACTAATATTGTGTATAGATTATTGTAAATGACCTGCCATAGCCTCGTCACTATTTTGTCGAGGTTAGGCTCGACACTTATAGAGTACATAGGATCGGTTATACTCATACTACACTCTACACTTCTTTTGCAGATACTAGAGTGGGTCCCAGCAAAGCTGAGTGAGATTTGCTCGGATCTAGCCATCAGTGGAGACTTAAGGTATAGCTGCACTTTGTCCATATCCCTGAAGTCCCCTTCTATATCATCTTAGTTATTTATTTTGATTTAAATAATTATGTTTTTATCTAGACTATTATATATAGTACTCTAGACGCTCATGTATTCGTGAAACCAGTTTTGGGGATGTGTTTGGATTACATTGTTTATTAGTTTATCACCTTATTTCAGCCTATTTATCTTTATTGTAGCCATTTAATTTAAATTGTTAAAAATGGTTAATGAGTATGGCTCAGAGTTTGTCCCGTGCTCCATCGGTTCAGGGCTCATTTTTACCAGGTCCTTCTACCAGTTATCCTGGTGCTTACGGCTCTCTTTGGTCTCCATCACCAGCACCAAGGAGTTTTTTGAGTACAGGGAGTTTAGGCATGTGTGGAGGTAGTGTCATAGTCTCCAGGGAGGTCTAGCGCAGCAGAGAGGTCAGGATGAGTCTTCTGCACTAGTTGCTACACCACCTACTCAGCCAGCTCGGGGTGGGCCCCAGTCAGCTAGAGGTTGCCCTAGAGGGGGAGGCTATTCAAGTGGCAGTCAGGCCCGATTCTATGCTCTTCCCGCTAGACCAGATGACATTGCTTCAGATGCAGTGATCACAAGTATTGTCTCAGTTTTCCACAAGGATGCCTCTGTATTATTTGACCTTGGTTCCACTTATTCATATGTGTTATCGTATTTTGCTCATTATCTGGATATGCCCCGTGAGTCACTAGTTTCATCTATTCATGTATCTATGCCAGTGGGCGATAATATTATTGTGGACCGCGTATATCAATCGTGTGTAGTGACTATTGGGGGATTAGAGACTAGATTTGATCTCTTATTGTTTAGTATGGTTGATTTCGATGTGATCTTGGGTATGGACGGACTGGTTGTCTCCATGTCATGATGTTCTAGATTGTCACGCTAAGATCGTGACGTTGGCAATGCCGGGTTTGTCACAGATTAAGTGGCGAGGTTCTTTAGACTATGTTCCCAATAGAGTGATTTCATACCTGAAGGCCCAGTGGATAGTTGGGAAGGGTTGTCTATCTTATTTGGCCTTTGTTAAGGATGTTAGTATAGAGATCCCTACTATTGATTCTGTTTCGGTACATTTCTCGAATGTATTTCCTGCAGACCTGTCGGGTATGCCACCCGACAGGGACACTGATTTTGGTATTGACTTGGTGCCGGGCACTCAGCTCATTTCTATTCCTTTGTACCATATGACACCGACTGAGTTGAAGGAGAAGCTTTAGGACCTCCTTGATAAGGGATTTATTAGGCCTAGTGTGTCACCTTGGTGTGCACCTGTTCTGTTTGTGAAGAAGAATGATGGTACTATGAGAATGTGCATTGATTATAGGCAGTTGAACAAAGTCACAATCAAGAGCAAATATCCTTTGCCGCGTATTGATGATCTATTTGACTAGCTTCAGGGAGCGATGGTGTTCTCCAAGATTGATTTGAGGTTTGGGTATCACCAGCTAAAGACTTGGGACTTGGATATTCTTAAGATAACTTTCAGGACCCGTTATGGTTATTATGAGTTCCTTGTGATGTCTTTTGGGCTGATCAATGCCCCAGTAGCATTCATGCATCTGATGAACATTGTATTTCAACCTTATCACGACTCGTTTATTATTGTATTCATTGATGATATCCTAATGTACTCTCGTAGCCACGAGGAGCATGCCCAACATTTGAGGATTGTGTTGCAGCAGTCGAGGGAGGAGAAGTTATATGTCAAGTTCTCTAAGTGTGAGTTTTGGCTCAGTTTAGTGGCATTCTTGGTGCACGTGATGTCCAGTGAGGGTATTCAGGTAGAACCGAAGAAGATATAGGCGGTTCAGAGTTGGCCCAGGCCGTCTTCAGCTACGGAGATTCAGAGCTTTCTTGGTTTGGATGGTTATTATCGTCGCTTCGTGCGGGGTTTCTCGCCTATTGCATCGCCCTTGACCAAATTGACCCAAAAGGGTGCTCCTTTCAGGTGGTCGAATGAGTGTGATGAGAGCTTCTAGAAGCCCAAGACTGCCTTGACCACAACTCCAGTTCTAGTTCTACCATCAGCTTCTGCCTCTTATAAGGTACATCGTGATGCTTCTCAGATCGGTATTGGATGTGTTTTGATGCAGAAGTGTAGAGTGATTGCTTATGTTTCGTGTCAGTTGAAGCCTCGTGAGAAGAACTACATGTTCATGATTTGGAGTTGACTGCCATTGTTCATGCGTTGAAGATTTGGAGGCACTATCTCTATGGTATGTCTTGTGAGGTATTTACAGATCATTGGAGCCTCCAGCATTTGTTCAAACAGAAGGATCTCAATCTGAGGCAGCGGAGATGGTTAGAGCTGCTAAAAGATTATGATATTACTATTCTATATCATCCGGGGAAGGCCAATATAGTGGTCGATGCCTTAAGTAGGAAGGCAGTGAGTATGGTAAGTCTTGCATTCATTCCTATTGGTGAGAGACCTCTTGTAGTTGATGTTCAGGCCTTGGCCAACCAGTTCGTGAAATTAGATGTATCAAAGCCCGGACGGGTTCTAACTTGTGTGATTTCTCGATCTTCCTTATTTTATCGCATCAGAGAGCGTCAGTATGATGATCCTCATTTACTTGTCCTCAGGGACAAAGTTCAACATGGTGACACCAGAGACGTGACTATTGGAGATGACGAGGTGTTGAGGATGCATGCCAGATATGCGTGCCCAAATAGATGGGCTACGAGAGTTGATTCTTGAGAAGGTCCACAACTCACGGTATTCCATCCATCGAAGATGTACCAGGACCTAAGGTAGCACTATTGGTGAAGGAAAATGAAGAAGGATATAGTTGGGTTTGTAGTGTGAGGTCTCAACTGTCAGCAGGTAAAATATGAGCATCGGAGACTGGGTGGTTTGCTTCAGAGGATAAAGATTCCACAGTGGAAGTGGGAGCGTATCACCATAGATTTCGTAGTTGGGCTCCCATGGACTTCGAGGAAGTTCGATGGTATTTGGGTAATTGTGAATCGGTTGACCAAGTACGCGCACTTCATTCCAGTGGGTACTACTTATTCTTGAGATTGGTTGGCTGAGATTTACATCAGAGAGATTGTTCGCCTTCACGGTGTGGCAGTTTCCATCATTTCAGATAGAGGCACGTAATTTACATCACTATTTTGGAGAGCCGTGCAGTGAGAGTTGGGCACTCAGGTTGATTTGAGCATACATTTCACCCTCAGGTGGACGGACAGTCTAAGTGCACTATTCAGATATTAGAGGACATGCTACACACTTGTGTCATTGATTTTGGGGGTTCATGGGACTAATTTTTGCCACTATCAGAGTTTGCTTACAATAACAGTTATTAGTCGAGCATTCAAATGGCTCTGTATGAGGCTTTATATGAGAGGCAGTGTAGATCTCTGGTGAGTTGGTTTGAGCCGGGTGAGGATAGGCTATTGGGTACTGACTTGGTTCAGGATGCTTTGGAAAAGGCTAAATTAATTTAGGAGCGTCTTGGCACGGTGCAGTCTAGACAGAAGAGCTATGTCGGCAGGAAGGTCTCTGATGTGTCTTACATGGTTGGGGAGAAGTTTCTGCTGAAGGTTTCACCCATGAAGGGTGTTATGAGGTTCGGGAAGAAGGTCAAGTTGAGCCCTCGATTTATTGGGCCTTTTGAGGTACTTTAGAGGATTGGGGAGGTGGCTTACAAGCTTTCCTTGCCACCTAGTTTGTCGAGCATGCATCCAGTATTTCATGTTTCTATGCTCCGGAAGTGATCCGTCTCATGTTTTAGATTTCAGCACGGTTTAGTTGAATGATGATTTGACTTATGATATGGAGTCGGTGTCTATTTTGGATCGGCAGGTTCAAAAGTTGAGGTCAAAGGACATAGCTTTACTGAGGTGCATTGGAGAGGTCAGACCATTGAGGAGGCTACTTGGGAGACCGAGCAAGAGATACAAAGCATTTATTCATACCTATTTGTGACTCCAGGTATATTTCTAGACCCGTTCGAGAACGAATATTTGTTTAAAAGGGGGAGGATGTAACGACCCGGCCGGTCGTTTCGAGAGTTGTAGGCTCGTTTCCCCATTTTCTGCTCCTTTTGTGTTCTACAGCTATTATATGACTTATCGAGTTGGTTGGTTCAGGTCCGGAGAGATTTCAGAGTGAATTGAGATACTTAGTCTCTTAATCAAAAGCTTAAGTTGGAAGAGTTGACCGGATGTTGACTTATGTGTAAAAGACCTCGAATTTGAATTTTAATGGTTCCGTTAGGTGATTTTGGACTTAGGAGCGTGTCCGAATTATGATTTGAAGGTCCGTAGTAGAATTAGGCTTGAAATGGCGAAAGTTGGAATTTTGGAAAGTTTGACCAGGAGTGGACCTTTTGATATCGGGGTCGGATTTTATTTTCAAAAGTTGGAATAGGTTCGTCGGGTCATTTTGTGACTTGTGTGCAAAATTTGAGGTCATTCGAACGTGATTTGATATGTTTTGACGTCATTTGTAGAATTTGGAAATTTCAAAGTTCATTAGGCTTGAATCCATGTGCAATTCGTGTTTTTGATGTTGTTTGAGGTGATTTGAGAGTTTGACTAAGTTCGTATGATGTTTTGGGACTTGACGGTATGTTTGGTTGAGGTCCCAGGAGCCCCGGGTGAGTTTCGGGTGGTTAACAGATCATTTTTGGAATTAGCATGTTGGGTGAAGACTGCTGGTGTAATTTTCTGGTTTCCTCTTACGCATTTGCGAGAGGGGTCTCACGTTCGCGAAGGGCATCTATAGGCCGAGGAAGTTTTGTTCTTCGCGTTCGCGAAGATGGGGATGCGGACGTGAAGGTTTGGACTGTGAGAGAATCGCGAACGCGAGATGAGGGATGCGTTCGCGAAGAAGAAATGAGGCAGCTGGGGACCCCGTACTATTGGTCTACGCGTCCACGATAGAGGGACCATTTTGGCGATCAGTTATTTTAGCAAAGCTTCGCATTCACGAGTCAATGGACGCGTTCGCAAAGGGTTAACTTGAAGGGTCAGACAGAGTGTTCTACGTGAACACGAGGGTTAGGTCCCATTCACGAAGGAGGTGTACCCTGGCAGATTTAAAAGATTCAAAACAAAGGTTTCGAGTTCATATCATAAAAATTGAATTGGGAGCTCGGTAGAAGGCGATATTTCGAGAAATTCTTGCGTGGGTGTTTGGGGTAAGTGATTTCTATCTAATTTTGTTCAATTTGCATAATTATGACTTTAATTCCATCATTTAATTTGTGATTTGGGATGGAAAATTGGGGAAAATGAGGAAGAATTCTTGGAGTAGATTTTTGAGATTTTGAATGGGATTTGAGTAAATTTGGTATGGTTAGACTCGTGGTTGAATGGGCTTTCGGATTTTGTGACTTTTGTTAGATTTTGAGATGTGGGCCTGGGGGCCGGGTTTTTGAGCCGATTTTGGATTTTGGTTATAATTTCAAATTTTCTTGTGGAATTGACTCCTTTAGCCCATATTGATTATATTGTACTGCTTGCGGCTAGATTCGGGTCATTTGGAAGCCAATTCGCGAGGCAAAGGCATTTTGGAATAGAGTTTTGCTCGGATTGAGGTAAAGTAACAATTCTAAATCTGGTACTGAGGGTATGAAACCCCAGATTTTGTGTTATGTGATTGTTTTGAAGGTGACACACATGCTAGATGACGTGCGTGTGGGCGTACACTGTGGGAGTTGTGACTTGGTCCATTTTGCGAAATGTAAAGTTGAATAAACTTGTTGTTAGATATATGCTCTCCATGTGTTATAGAAATTTGACTATAAATCATATTAGTAGCCATGTTTAGACTATGTGTTGGTACTGCTGGGACCCACAGAGGCCATGTTACATGTTGAATTACCTGCTAAATGCTATTTGTACTCAATCTCAGTTTTATTCGCATATCATACCTCAATCTCTATTATTCTTGTTGATATATCATATCATTGTTGTTTGGGCTAATTTTTATGACTTCTGAGAGCCCGAGAGATTAGAGAGATTGATGACTGAGTGAGGCCGAGGGCCTAATTGTGAGGATATTTATGGGATCGGGCTGCACGCCACAACATATTTCATTGATTTATGCCATGATTGGCTTGATATAGCGCTTGGGCTGTAGGAGCCCCTCCGAAGTTTGTACATACCCCTAGTGAGTGCAGGTACCTACTGAGTGTGAGTGACGAGTGCTGAGTGACCGTGATGAATGAGTGACTGTGAGGAATGAGTAATTGTGAGGTTGGAGTGAATGGGAGGACTAAGTAATTGTTGCCCTGAGAGGCTGTATATGATTTCGTTGTTGTTGTACATAGTTGCCTTATATCACTATTTTGAAAATCTCTGAAAGATATTATTAACCGGTCTTACTTGAACTTAGCATGAATAAACTGATTTGACTTAATTTGCCGGATTTTAAAGCATGTCTATTTTCCTTGTTGAGACTACTGAAATTAAACCACAACTGTGTAGCTCGTCACTATCTTTCAGTTCCTTATTTATTATTGTTACTTACTGAGTTGGTTATACTCACGCTATACCCTGTGTCACACCTCCTTTTTCCGCGCCCGGGGGGCGCAGGGGAGTTTTTTCCAATTAAAGGACAACCGAAACGGGATTTGTTCATTTATTTCAGAGTCGCCACTTGGGAGATTTAGGGTGTCCCAAGTCACCAATTTTAATCCCGAATCGAGGAAAATAATGACTCTATATTACAGTCTGCGTACCAGAAATCTAGATAAGGAATTCTGTTAACCCGGGAGAAGGTGTTAGGCATTCCCGAGTTCCGTGGTTTTAGCACGGTCGCTCAACTGTTATATTTGGCTTATTTATCTGATTTTTAATACAATATGAACTTATGTGCAAATTTATCTTTTAACCGCTTTATTATTATTGTTTTTACAAGAATGTGAACATCGCTTAAAATATATCTTTGGACTGTGTCATATGAAATGCACCCACAATCCGAAACATATTTTATTTGATGTTTTAGGATTTGGATTTGGGTCGCATGAAATGCACACCCGAGTTTAAGAAAATTAAATTATTAAAGGTGCGCCTAAAGAGACTATCGCGTTATTATTTTGCGGAGGCCGTGAAATTCGCTAAACGACCCTCCTGAATTCTAAGTAATTTTAAACAAGTATTTACTGAGGGCCCCGCAATTTGTATTTTTGTTCGGCGAGGCTCATCTCATTCTTATTTTTATTTATTATTTTTTTTTATATTTTAAAGGGATGCCATTTTTACGCTTTTAACCATACTAAACCTTACAACTTCTTTACAACTAAAATCTCATAACTTGTTAGAAGTTTAATAAAAAGATTTTTAGCGAATGAGTATTTCGGGAGTAGTAATAACATGTACTAATAATAATTTTTTTGAATGAACTAAGCGAAGGAAAGGACGAACAAATTAACGGCAAACTTGTGTCATAGAACAACTAGTCAAACTTAATTAAATGACATCAAATAAACAAGAATCACATAACGCAAAATGAGCAAAAATGCATACGATGAAAACATAAGCAGAAAATTATCATACCAATTTCTATATTGCATTTTTTGAACTTTTGACATAACATTTCCTTATTTAATGCTCGAGGTTTACTAACCTTTGAACCTCGGCAAACTTAGGACGACAAACACGATTCCGACGGAACTCAAGCCGGACCTCTCTGAATGAAGAACAACGACG
Source organism: Nicotiana sylvestris (assembly GCF_000393655.2). Taxonomy (NCBI): domain Eukaryota; kingdom Viridiplantae; phylum Streptophyta; class Magnoliopsida; order Solanales; family Solanaceae; genus Nicotiana; species Nicotiana sylvestris. The sequence goes on along the minus strand of NC_091059.1, from coordinate 87,603,675 downwards.
GAACCTCGGACAGCGCCTCAACGAACCAAAGTCGACCTCGACGGAAAAAGAGAAAACTCGGCCAAGCAAGATCGCAGCAACCCACCGCTGCTCGGAAACGCAGCTACGACTGCCTAGCATGCAGCGATAGCTGCTCGTCGGACTGAAAATGGCGGACTGGTTCGTTAGAGCTAGGAGGAGGAGGGGTGGTTGCCGGTGTTTGGTGGTCGAAGGGACTGGGGCTGCGACGGGGTGGGTTGTTGACGTTGGTCGTGGTGCTGGGGTGACAGTGACGGGGGGGTCAGCTGGGTAGGTTTTGGAAGTGGTTTTGAGGCGTCAATGGTGGTTTTGGTCGGTGTCGTTTGGGTGTGTTCGTTGGTGGTGTCGGACGGTGGTGATGGGGTGGTGTTTGGTCGTTGGTTATGTTGGTCCGGTGCTCGGGGGGAAAGTCCGGTCAGTAGGGTCGTTTACAGTAGGTGTTTGGACGTTGCGAGGAGGAGGAGGGTCGTCGTGGGTTGAAGAGCGGTGGTCTGTTTGGACAGGAGGAGGAGGTTGGTTGTTTGGACAGGAGGAGGAGGTTGCCGGTGCTGGGGGGCTGTTCGTTGATGGAGGGGGGCTCCTTTCGTTCTATCTTTTTTCCCCCCGGTTTTTCTTTCTGCTTCTTCTTCTTAAGAAGAAGATAAACAGTACATGTTTTCTCTTTTTTTTTCTTTTTTTTTTCAAATTTTCAAAATCCCTCCCTTTGTCAAATGTGTAGTCCGTGTATTTGGCATGGTTTGCCCCGAAAAATGAGCCCACGCGTGGTGGGGTTCAAGGCATATGTTCCCCACGCGTGGTGGGGTTCCCCACGTGTCCTGGACACGGTTTATTATGGGCTAGGTCCGAAAATTAGGCCTAAAACCGGGTAGTTTGAACCCGAATATTATTCTTTTGCCCGGACCCGAGAAATAGGAATACGTTGCTTAACTAGTCCTATGTAAGCAAAATAACTACCAAAAATAAGACTAGTATTTAAACGAAACTATATATTTTTAAATATTTTTCAAGATTTTAAAATAGCTACAAAAATATTAATAAAACTATTTTTTTGTAATTTTCGTAAATATTAAGATAAAATATGAAGTAATATTTTTTGTATTTTTCAAAGTTAAAATAACTATAACATATTAATAAAACTATTTTTTGTAATTTTCGTTTTTTTAATAAAGACAAAAATATGAAATAATATTTTTTGTATTAAAATGACTTCAAAACATTAATAGAATTATATATATATTTTTTGTTAATTTTCGAATTTATATAAAGTACCAAAATAAAGTGCAATTTTTGATTTTTTTCAAGTTTATGAGGGATACATAAACTAAAATTTATATATATACTTTTTTTTTGTAATTTTTCTTTTTGCAATGAAATAAAGTAAAAATAGTTAAAATAGCTATACTAGACCCAATTTCACATATTCACACTAAAAATGTGAAAATTCTCGGGGAGGGTCAAAAATCACGTGCTTACAGCTGCCCCTCTTTGACTGGAAACACGAAGAGTTTTCCGACAAAGAACGACTAGCCGTGTTTTTGACCCGACCATTACTTGGACGGACTACACTTCAGGAAAGGGAGGGAATGTGACCGAGCCCTGGTATCTGAAGCTGCCTACATATCCTTGGTTATACAGGAATCAGGCCACGTGTAGTTCGGAAATGAGAGAGATAGTGAAGTGTACCGAGGTGAAGAGCCGATCGAGGTGCCGTTCCGTTGAGGTTCCGGTCCGCGGTCCTGTCATTACAACAAAAATGAAAACTGAAAAAGACTAACTAAGCCTCTCAGCTACTAGTTACAAGGATCCCTATCTCTTAAGTCTTCTGAAACTTGGTCTTGAGTCTTGAATGGTGCTTCATACAAACTTTGGATTTGAACCTTGATACTTGCTAGTTGTAGGCGCTAGTTCTTGAGCAGATCACATCTGTTCTCCACTTCCGTGCTTTGGATTCATTCATTTTTCTTCTTTTTCTTCTTTTTGTTTTGTTTTGTTTTTGTGACTAGCTTTTGTTGACCCTCTCAGACTGTTGACTCGCATTCTTGGGGCGAGCTTCTTGTTGCTTCTATCTTGGATTGAGTGCTGGGGATTTTTGTTGTAGCCTTCTGCCTTCCAATGGGTTACGGCTTGACTTTGAACGATCCCGCTGTTCTACAGGCGGACCCCTAACTTCTTCAATCTTTGACATATAACAATCTTCTGCTCTACAGGCAGGCCCCTGACAATCAAAACAAACAAAACAAACAAAATTTCCTAACCCAGTTTGCACTGGGAAGGTTTGTGAGTCGTTAGCAAAATCGTAGCCCACTGATACTACTGATGCAGTGCTGAGAGTGAACTAAACACTAGATTAGGATGTATTCCCTTGTTATACAGGTGGGCGCCTAACTTCAATGCTTGAAATGTAAGGACTGAAATGTATTCCTCCGTTCTATGGGCGGGCTCCCAACTTCAACACTTGTAATGAAAAAGACTGAAATGTATTCCTCTCGTTATACAGGTGGGTGCCTGGATTTAGGAAAATGACTCTTTTTTTCAAAATGTTTTTTTTAGCATCTTAGGAGAAAGATTCATCGGACTAAGATTTTGATCCTAGGAGAAGGTTCGTCAGACTAGGTCTCTATCTTAGGAGAAAATTCATCGGGCTAAGATTTTGATCCTAGGAGAAGGTTCGTCAAACTAGGTCATTTTTTGTTTTTGGTTATCTTAGGAGAAAGATTCATCAGACTAAGATTTTGATCCTAGGAGAAGGTTCGTCAGACTAGGTCATTTTTGTTTGTTATTGTCACACCTCCTTTTTCCGCACCCGAGAGGGTACAAGGAGTTTTTTCCAATTAAAGGACAATCGAAAGGGGATTTATTTATTTATTTCAGAGTCGCCACTTGGGAGATTTAGGGTGTCCCACGTCACCAATTTTAATCCCGAATCGAGGAAAAGAATGACTCTATATTACAGTCTGCGTACCAGAAATCCGGATAAGGAATTCTGTTAACCCGGGAGAGGGTGTTAGGCATTCCCGAGTTCCGTGGTTCTAGCACGGTCGCTCAACTGTTATATTCGGCTTGATTATCTGATTTTATACAAGTGTAAACTTATGTGCAAGATTTAACTTTTAACCTCTTTTATCATTTTACTGTTTTTATCAAGAATTGCAACGTTGTGAAAACATATCTCGAACCACGTTACATCAATGCACCCATGGTTGTTGACATATTTCGACTCGGTTGAGATTTGGATTTGGGTCACATAAATGTGCACCCGAATTAAGGAGAATAAATTATTAAGACGTGCCTAAAGCAACTAGCGTGTTGTTGTTTTGGGTAAGGCCGAAAAATTCGCTAAATGGCCTGTCCCGAATTCTAAGTGTTTTAATGTATATACAGTTAGAGGGCCCCGCAGCTGTGTATATTTTTATTTGACGAGGCTCGTCTCGTTCCTACTTTTAAAAGGAATTCGCGACGTCATGGATATGCCTCTCGGATCACGTCACAATCAATGTACCCGTGATTAGAAATACATTTCGAATCCGTCGAGATTTGGATTTGGGTCACATAAATGTGCACCCGAGTTTAAGAAGGTAAGGTTTATTAAAGCGTATCCTAAAGAGACTAACGTGTTGTTATTTTAGGAGGGTTGTGAGATTTGCTAAGCAACCCGTCCTGGAAACTAAATGCTTCAATAATATACATTTAACAAGGGCCCCGCATTTGCACGTTTTGTTTATTTTCATCGAGGCTCATCTCGTTCTTATTTTAAAAGGATATCCTATAGCAACTACGTTTCTTATCGCGTTTGTCCTTATCAATTGAAAACAATAGATAGTCCTAATTAATTACATGCTTGCAAGTTGTTTGTAATGACATTCAGAAAAGCTAAAAAAATTTCAGAAATGAGGCTGTATGTACAGTCAGCCGAACAAACAATTATAGGCCCAAATCCAGCCCATGCGTGATAGGCCGGACCTGGGCCTCTGCCTGTTCTACGCGGGCCTACTTGGTTTGCTTCGATTTGGGCTCGACCTTCATGAGGTTGAGGCCCTGAACTGATTCTTTGTTTTGTGAAATGAATTTATCAATTTATGTGACACTATGGCAAAAGGAGAAAGAACTTTAACTAAAACGGATAGCTTTCCTATTTGGCCCACATTAGAGAATATACTACACCATCAGACCGAGTCTGAAATACAACTTATTACACTGGGCATATTTTCACCTAGCAGTATACATACAAGGCTAGCATTCGTTAACCTACATTGATATACTTAGTATGCAGGCTGCTTCTATTGTCCAAACAAAAATGTAACTATTTCATGACATTTAGAGTAACAGTTCATGTACATATATAAAAAACAATCTGCAGGTCCTCTCTTTTGCATTCATGCTCAAACTTTCAGTTACATTTGTGGTATTAATTGTGTACCTGGTATGGAGGACAAAGAAGGAAGGAATGGTCAGCTAGGCAGTATGCAGTAAACACAGCAACAACAGATACACAACAAACACAGCAACAACCAACTGAACCAAGTGTCTTCCCGAGTAGTCGAGCAACAAACAACAAATCCCAGAAACAGAGTAGGAACCAGCAGAGACAGCAGAGTATTCAATGTAAACACCCCAGCAATTCAACAACCACAAGCAGCTCAAACAGGCAACCAACAGTAATTGGCCAAGACAGCTAAACCAACATAAACTCTTATGTAATTTTCAGACAGTGTTTGGTTACAATATTCTGAGACTTTATGTTTCTTGTTTTTCTTTTCTGAAGACTAAGAAATGTCCAGCCTAAGACTCAAAAAAACTCCAGCCCTTTCTCTTTTTTTTTTTTTCTGAAGACTAAAAGTCCAGCCTAAGACTCAAAACTTCAGCCTTTTCTCTCTTTTTCTTTTCTGAAGACTAAAAGTCCAGCCTAAGACTCAAAAAACTCCAGCCCCCTCTTATGTTCTAAAACAGCTTATTTATAAGCTAATCCACCTAGTGCAGCTAAGCTGCCTGCATCCTCAACTTTGCAGTCTGCCCATCCCTATTAAGCCCATCCTAAGCATCTTTTGATGCCAGCCCTTTTTGTTCCCCACGCCTGGCTTTCTTTAATCAAGAGTTATGGGTTCATTTTAGTATTCATTTTAAATTCCCATGCTCTTATGTCTTGTTCCCCATTGGCATTAATTTAATCCCAAATTAGTACCCTACTTGTCAGCTCATTTAAACTAATCATTTTTGTTCTTTTCAAACCCCAGACTACCCTTGCTAGCCCTTGATTATCACTGCCCTGCCCATTGCAGTATCAGGGCACTTTGGGCTTTAACCATTCGATTTCAGAATTGCCCCAGCCTGGCTTTTTGATTGTTTACAAGGTAGTTACAAACTAATATTCATAGGCAATGCCCAATTCAAACCACAATACAGGCTCATTAGTCACGCGACATTATTAGTTCGTTCGATTCATTAGTTATAGAAAACTAATCGACGACATTTATCGAGTCGACTATACTAATTATAGCAGGTAATAATCAATCGCTCACATAAACAATACATTTAGGGACCTAAAGGGCATCAGCCAAATTTTGTTCAATTACTGGGGCCTATATGAGTTAACTTATCTGACGATTAAACTAATCGACGATCATGTTTATCACAGAGCACATTCAGAATCATACACAGAACACAATCGACCAAATAAAAGGTCTTTACAGAGATGAAAGAAATCCGAATGAAAAAAAAAAAAATAACAAACAAACACAATGAAACATGTTGACCACTTAATCAAAACTAACACAAAAGAAAGGAAAACTTACCGAAAATGTTTAAATCAAACAGACCCAAATCTGATTCAACTTCGAACTTTTGAGGCCGAACAAACTTTAATCAGGGTGTTCTCACATGAGAACACCTTGATTAAGGTCTATTAGACCTCAAACCCATGTCCAAACCGGCCGGGTTCCCCAGGTGCATGTGTTTCAAGTTCTGGATTTCCAGATCTGGATTTTTAGGAGTTGTGGGTAGATTCGGACCAAACCAAGCTTGGTTTGGTCACGAGGAAGGTCAGGGGAATGTCTGGTATGAAGATGGGGTGGTTTGGCATAGGTCCGGGTTCGACTCAAATCTTCAAACGAAGATTCGAGACGAGGGAAGGTGATTCGAGGCAAGAGGGTAACAGATCCATGTTCAGGAGAGTGAGGGGGTCTTAGGGTGTTCAGGAGGTGGTCACCGGCGTTCGTGCCGCCGGCTTTAATGGCGAGGGAGACGAGGGCGGCTAGGGTTTCTAATGGGAGGTCCGGGTTCGACTTGGGGACGAAGGGGTGGGGTGTTGGTATAGGGGGCGTGGGTATAAGGGAAGGTTTATATATGGTCTATGGGATTGGATCTGAGCCGTTAGATCAGATGATCTCAACGGCTTGGATCTGATGCTGAGAAATGAGACGGGGTCGTTTGGCAGTTAAACGGGGTCGTTTGGTTTAAGTGAGGGGTTGGGTCAGGCTGGTTATTTGGGTCGGGTTTGAACATGGGTCGCTGAAAGAGGTCCTGAACCGTTGGATCGGCTGGGACGGACGGCTCAGATTGATTTGCCTGAAACGACGTCGTTTCAGGAGGTGCCTGGGCAGGCCTGGTCTGGACCGGGTCAGATCGTTGGTTTGGGCTTGTTTTTGTCTTATTTTTTTGGCCCAAATTGATTTCAACTTTCTTTTGTTTTCCAATTTAAAGAAAAATAAAAAATAAAAAATAAAAATAACTAATAAAACAAAATGAAATTAAAACAAATAACAATATGGCATTTCAACATAATTATCATACCAAGTAAGTTAAATCACAACCTAAAACGGACGATGCACATATATTTATATTTTTGAATTTTCTTTTAACGCCACATATATTTTTTGTATTTTTGTTTGATAATGACTAGATGCAAAATGGACAGACTCACAAACGACTAACAAAACATGTCACGGAAAGACCGAAAAATTGTACAGCGAAGCCTTTTGCCACTATTTTTATTTTCTTTTGGAGCGATTGTCCGTGAAGCAAAAATCACGTGCTTACAGCTGCCCCTCTTTGCACGAAGACACGAAGGGTTTTCGCGCAAAGATAAAGCGAGCGATTTTTGCCCGTCCGAATACTCCGTGTGAAGCATTTTTTGAAAAAGATTTGACCGAACCTTTGCTTCAGAGGTTTCCTACATATCCTGGGCTGAAACAGGAATCAGGTCAATGTAGTTCGGGAAATTTTGGTAGCTGGGACTACCGTGTGACTGTAGTGTTTGCTGTTGTTGTGCGCTGTTGTATGCTGCTGTAGGATGCTACTGCTCAACCGATCTCCCTATTACATTGCTCTAAAAGGAAAACAAGAAGCTAAGCTAAACTGAGGATCCTGAAATCTCATCCATCTTCAACTTGTTCTTGCTGCCTTGCTTTCTTGTCGGCTAACGCTTTCCTCTGACGCCTTTATTTTGTGAACTTGGAGATGATGCTGGTCCTTCACCTTTTTGAATGTCAGTTCTCATCACTTTGCTTGATTTGCTGGGGATACGGCTTTCTTCTTTAAATCTTCCAATGGTTTCTTCAGTGGTATGGCTTTTCATCAGAATTGTTATACTGGGCATGCTACAACGTTCCCAAACTGCTTCTTTTGAGACGCGTTCCTTTTTCCTTTTGAATTGTGCGCTTGCCTCTGCAGTTGTCTGCTTCTTGGTGCTGGGATTTCATTGTTTCCCGTTTGGGGATCTCTGTTGTACCCTTCCGTCTTCAGGTGGGGTAACTGATTCCACAATCTAGAGCTGAATGTATTCCCGCATTATACTGGTGGGCGACCTAGAACTTAAAAGTATTCCCGCATTATACTGGTGGGCGACCTAGAACTTAAATGTATTCCCGCATTATACTGGTGGGCGACCTAGAACTTAAATGTATTCCCGCATTATACTGGTGGGCGACCTAGGACTTAAATGTATTCCCGCATTATACTGGTGGGCGACCTAGAACTTAAAAGTATTCCCGCATTATACTGGTGGGCGACCTAGAACTTAAAAGTATTCCCGCATTATACTGGTGGGCGACCTAGAACTTAAATGTATTCCCGCATTATACTGGTGGGCGACCTAGAACTTAAAAGTATTCCCGCATTATACTGGTGGGCGACCTAGAACTTAAGAGTATTCCCGCATTATACTGGTGGGCGACCTAGAACTTAAAAGTATTCCCGCATTATACTGGTGGGCGACCTAGAACTTAAAAGTATTCCCGCATTATACTGGTGGGCGACCTAGGACTTAAATGTATTCCCGCATTATACTGGTGGGCGACCTAGAACTTAAAAGTATTCCCGCATTATACTGGTGGACGACCTAGAACTTAAATGTATTCCCGCATTATACTGGTGGGCGACCTAGAACTTAAATGTATTCCCGCATTATACTGGTGGGCGACCTAGAACTTAAAAGTATTCCCGCATTATACTGGTGGGCGACCTAGAACTTAAAAGTATTCCCGCATTATACTGGTGGGCGACCTAGAACTTAAATGTATTCCCGCATTATACTGGTGGGCGACCTAGAACTTAAATGTATTCCCGCATTATACTGGTGGGCGACCTAGAACTTAAATGTATTCCCGCATTATACTGGTGGGCGACCTAGAACTTAAATGTATTCCCGCATTATACTGGTGGGCGACCTAGAACTTAAAAGTATTCCCGCATTATACTGGTGGGCGACCTAGAACCTAAATGTATTCCCGCATTATACTGGTGGGCGACCTAGAACTTAAATGTATTCCCGCATTATACTGGTGGGCGACCTAGAACTTAAATGTATTCCCGCATTATACTGGTGGGCGACCTAGAACTTAAAAGTATTCCCGCATTATACTGGTGGGCGACCTAGAACTTAAAAGTATTCCCGCATTATACTGGTGGGCGACCTAGGACTTAAATGTATTCCCGCATTATACTGGTGGGCGACCTAGGACTTAAATGTATTCCCGCATTATACTGGTGGGCGACCTAGAACTTAAAAGTATTCCCGCATTATACTGGTGGGCGACCTAGAACTTAAAAGTATTCCCGCATTATACTGGTGGGCGACCTAGAACCTAAATGTATTCCCGCATTATACTGGTGGGCGACCTAGAACCTAAATGTATTCCCGCATTATACTGGTGGGCGACCTAGAACTTAAATGTATTCCCGCATTATACTGGTGGGCGACCTAGAACTTAAATGTATTCCCGCATTATACTGGTGGGCGACCTAGAACTTAAATGTATTCCCGCATTATACTGGTGGGCGACCTAGAACTTAAATGTATTCCCGCATTATACTGGTGGGCGACCTAGAACTTAAATGTATTCCCGCATTATACTGGTGGGCGACCTAGAACTTAAAAGTATTCCCGCATTATACTGGTGGGCGACCTAGAACTTAAATGTATTCCCGCATTATACTGGTGGGCGACCTAGGACTTAAATGTATTCCCGCATTATACTGGTGGGCGACCTAGAACTTAAAAGTATTCCCGCATTATACTGGTGGGCGACCTAGGACTTAAAAGTATTCCCGCATTATACTGGTGGGCGACCTAGAACTTAAATGTATTCCCGCATTATACTGGTGGGCGACCTAGAACTTAAATGTATTCCCGCATTATACTGGTGGGCGACCTAGAACTTAAATGTATTCCCGCATTATACTGGTGGGCGACCTAGAACTTAAATGTATTCCCGCATTATACTGGTGGGCGACCTAGAACTTAAATGTATTCCCGCATTATACTGGTGGACGACCTAGAACTTAAATGTATTCCCGCATTATACTGGTGGGCGACCTAGAACTTAAAAGTATTCCCGCATTATACTGGTGGGCGACCTAGAACTTAAATGTATTCCCGCATTATACTGGTGGGCGACCTAGGACTTAAATGTATTCCCGCATTATACTGGTGGGCGACCTAGAACTTAAAAGTATTCCCGCATTATACTGGTGGGCGACCTAGAACTGAAATGTATTGAAATTGTTTCCCCGCTCTTCCGAGAAAATTTTCGACAATCGGCAGAAAATTTTCTGCCCCGGTCTTTTGGTAACTTCCATGGCATTGCATCTTGTTGCCGTCATCAATTCTTTATTCTCCTGCAACAGACAAAAGGATTTAGTCAGTTTTAATCGTGGTGGTAGAGGGTGCCTTTCTGGCGAGCAATTTTTCTCTCCTCCCCTTTTCTTGCTCTTTGTCCCCATAATTGGTTGGCGGGCAAAGTTGCCTGTTGGGGGTCTCTAGCCTGCTGGGGATTGGTTTTCAATTTATCCCCTTTTCTTCTTTCTCTTTAAACACATGATGTGGGAGTCTGCTTCTAACTCCCGAAACCACTCCCTTTTGGAGCTTACTTCTTCCAAAATTTCCGGGCACAATCCCTGCATTGCCTGGGACCGGCCTTTAAGACTGTTTGTATTATCCTGCATTGGATGAATTCCCCTTTGGTTTCTGGTAGTAAGCTTTGAAAAATCCTTTCAAGACACATTTTAGGAAAAGAAATAAAGATATGGAAAAAAGAAAAACTTTCTGAACCAATATTTTGTGGGAGGAGACAATCCAAAGAACTTATCTGGAGGACACAACTGGTCCCCGTGATCATGACGTGCACCATAGATTCCCGACCCAGTCTATTTGTATCAATCGATTTGTCCGACGGTCTGACTTGCTGGGGATGATAAATGGATGTTCATCTTGTTGCGAATGTGGTAGCTTTTGCTGCTCTATCTTGTCGCCTCATAGTGCCCTTCGAGGGGTTTTCACTAATGAGACTCTCTCTTTTCTTTCATCTCCCGGCGCCTTATGGTGCCTGTGAAGGTTTTCACCAATAAGACTCTCTCATTTCATATCCCTTATCTTACATCGCCTCTCGGTGCCTGTGAAGGTTTTCACCGATAAGACTCTCTCATTTTATTTCTTTCGAGGAATCGGGGCGTTGTAGATACGACCCTCTCTTCTGGAGATTCTTTTGACTATCAACTCATTCCCAGTCTTACGATCCTCTTCTTTGCTGGGGATCAGTGTATTATTCTCGGCCTTATTTGCCGGATTTGGCATCTCTCGAACATTGATCGGGAGGTCTTTTGGATGTTGACGTTGGTTTTGGTGTGGGATTGAAGAAAGGCTACAAAAATGAAAACAATTTGAAGGGTGATGTGCTACAACTTTTGGAATCTAACCTTTGTTGGAACTTAAAACATAACCTCTGCCCCAGTTTTCTTGCTTGGGGAATTTATTTTTTACGCTTATGTTGAGTTACGTGCGTTACGCACATTGTGCTATATTGTGCACACTATGTACATTATGCATCCTATATTTGCTATGATGCATACTATGACCGAGCCGTGAGGCGCCTACGTATCCTCTTTGAGGAATCAGGTCAAACGTAGTTCCCACGGTTTTATATTCCTTGATTTTATCTTCTTCTTTTTTTCTTTTCCTTCTTTTCATTTTTTCATGTCTTTTTCTTTTCTTTTCTTTTCTTTTTCTTTTTTTTTTTTCGTATCTTTCCCATTAGTGATTCCAAAAGAGGGGTATTGAAAGAATTTGCTTAAGGCTCAAAGGGGGAAGCAAGGGTTAAACAGTGTTTGGGTAGAAGAAAGAATTGCCTCCGTCATCTCATTATCCAATAAATGCCAAATACAAACAAACAAACCGAATAATTGCCATAATTAAAGAAATTACGCATAATATCTCTTGACTGCATCTGAATTGATAGCCATGTCGACACATCTACCTTCGACATCTGTCAAACACAAAGCACCGTTGGACAATATTCTGGTCACGATATAAGGCCCTTGCCAATTTGGGGCGAATTTGCCTTTTGCCTCGACCTGATGTGGGAGGATCTTCTTTAATACCTGCTGCCCTACTTCAAATTTCCTAGGGCGCACCTTCTTATTATACGCTCTTGCCATTCTCTTCTGGTACAGCTGACCATGGCACACTGCTGCCAATCTTTTCTCATCTATCAGGCTCAACTGTTCCAAGCGAGCTTTGATCCATTCATCATCATCAATTCCGGCTTCAGCGACAATTCGGAGGGACGGAATTTCGACCTCCGCTGGTATCACGGCCTCAGTTCCATACACCAACAAATAAGGAGTTGTGCCTATGGAAGTCCGGACGGTAGTGCGGTAACCCAACAAAGCAAAGGGTAATTTCTCGTGCCATTGTCTGGACCCTTCCACCATTTTTCGCAGTATCTTCTTGATATTCTTATTGGCTGCTTCGACTGCTCCATTTGCCTTAGGACGATATGGGGTGGAATTGCGGTGTGTAATCTTGAATTGTTGGCATACCTCTCTCATCAAGCTGCTATTAAGATTCGCACCGTTATCCGTGATGATCACTTTTGGGATCCCAAATCTGCAGATGATATGGGAGTGAACAAAGTCCACCACTGCCTTCTTGGTTACTGATTTGAAGGTTTTAGCCTCAACCCATTTGGTGAAGTAATCAATGGTCACTAGAATGAACCTATGACCGTTGGACGCTGCTGGCTCGATGGGCCCAATGACATCCATGCCCCATGCTACAAACGGCCAGGGTGCTGACATCGTATGTAACTCTGTTGGCGGAGAATGAATCAAATCTCCATGTATCTGGCACTGATGGCATTTCCTTACGAAAGTGATACAGTCGTGTTCCATGGTTAGCCAATAACATCCTGTTCGAAGGATCTTTCTTGCCAATACATATCCGCTCATGTGCGGCCCACAAACTCCGGCATGTACTTCCGCCATAACCGTCGTTGCCTGCCCGGCATCTATGCATCTCAACAATCCCAAATCCGGGGTTCTTTTGTACAATACTCCTCCACTGAGGAAGAAACCATTCGACAAACGCCGAAGGGCTCTTTTTTGGTCTCCAGAGGCATGTTCTGGATATATCCCCATCCTGAGGTATTCCTTGATATCATGAAACCAGGGTTCGCCATCTGCTTCTTCTTCTATGGTATTGCAGTAGGCGTGCTGATCACGGACTTGGATATGCAGAGGATCAACATACATTTTGTCAGGGTGGTGCAGCATTGATGCTAAGGTGGCTAAGGCATCTGCAACCTCATTGTGAACTCTCGGGATGTGTTTGAACTTCACCGATCGAAATTGCTTGCTCAGATCATGCAAGCATTGTCGGTATGGTATGAGCTTTAGATCTCGTGTTTCCCATTCACCCTGAATTTGATGTACCAAGAGGTCCGAGTCTCCCAAGACCAAGACGTCTTGGACATCCATGTCAGCAGCCAAGCGCAGACCCAGAATGCAAGCCTCATATTCGGCCATATTGTTGGTGCAATAGAAGCGTAGTTGAGCCGTAACAGGATAATGCCGTCCTGTTTCAGAAATGAGTACTGCTCCTATTCCAACCCCTTTTGCGTTTGCAGCTCCATCGAAGAAAAGCTTCCAACCCGGTTCCTCAGGTAATTCCAAATCATTCGTATGCAACACCTCTTCGTCAGGAAAATACGTTCTTAAGGGCTCGTATTTTTCATCAACGGGATTCTCTTCCAAATGGTCTGCCAGTGCCTGGGCTTTCATGGCCGTCCTCGTTACGTAGATGATATCAAATTCTGTGAGCAGAATTTGCCATTTTGCCAACCTTCCCGTGGGCATAGGTTTCTGAAAGATGTACTTCAATGGGTCCAAGCGGGATATGAGATAAGTAGTATATGAAGACAGGTAGTGCTTCAACTTCTGAGCTACCCAAGTCAGGGCGCAGCATGTTTTCTCGAGTTGAGTGTACTTGACCTCATGCACTGTGAATTTCTTGCTAAGATAGTAGATGGCCTGCTCCTTCCTTCCTGTGTCGTCATGTTGCCCCAATACACAACCAAATGAATTTTCCAAGACCGTCAGGTAAAGAATTAGGGGTTTCCCGGGCTTAGGTGGGACCAATACGGGTGGATTAGACAGATACCCTTTGATTTGGTCGAAAGCTTCCTGACACTCTGCTGTCCAACCTACCGCAGCATCCTTTCTCAGCAGCCGAAATATGGGCTCACAAGTTGCTGTGAGTTGAGCGATGAACCTGCTGATGTAATTGAGTCTACCCAGCAAACTCATTACCTCTGTTTTGTTCCTTGGCGGTGGCAAATCTCGGATGGATTCAATTTTGGATGGGTCTAACTCAATCCCCCGTCGACTGACGATGAATCCTAGCAACTTTCCTGATGGAACCCCGAATGCGCATTTGGCCGGGTTAAGCTTGATATCATACCTCCGGAGTCTTTGGAAAAATCTCCTTAGGTCTGCTACATGGTCCTCCTGACGCCAAGATTTGATGATCACATCATCGACGTACACCTCTATTTCTTTGTGTATCATGTCATGAAACACAGCAGTCATTGCTCGCATGTACGTTGCCCCGGCGTTCTTTAATCCGAACGGCATTACCCGATAGCAGTAGGTTCCCCATGGCGTAATAAACGCTGTCTTCTCAGCATCCTCTTCGTCCATTAGGATTTGATGATAACCCGCATAGCAATCCACAAAGGATCCGATCTCGCGCCCAGCGCAATTATCGATCAGGATATGAATGTTGGGTAACGGGAAATTGTCCTTGGGACTTGCTTTGTTGAGGTTGCGGTAATCAACGCATACCCTGATTTTTCCATCCTTCTTTGGGACTGGTACCACATTGGCCAACCATTCGGGATACCGAGTGACCCGAATGACCTTCGATTGCAACTGCTTGATCACTTCTTCTTTGATTTTCACACTCATTTCTGTTTTAAATTTCCTTAGTTTTTGCTTGACCGGAGGGTATGCCGGGTCAGTGGGTAGTTTGTGAACCACTAAATTGGTGCTCAATCCAGGCATATCATCATATGACCATGCAAAAACATCTTTGAATTCCCTGAGAGTTTCGATCAATTCTGCTTTGACATTCGGCTCAATGTGGATGCTAATTTTGGTCTCTTGGATGTTATCAGCGTCTCCTAGGTTCACAGCCTCAGTGTCATTTAGGTTAGGCTTGGGTTTCTCTTCAAATTGGCACAGTTCTCGGTTTATTTCTTCGAAGGCTTCCCCTTCGTCACATTCGGATTCATTATCACAAACGACCTCTTGCATCATTGAGTCAGATTCAGATTGATTTATTAGACTAGGTCGAAGATCCGCTGTGCATGCCATGTCATTAGGACCAGTAAAAAGAGAACTGTTCAGAAAGAAAAAGAACAAAACAAGAAATTAAAATGGGACAAAAGAAAAGAACTTTATTAAATTTGCAGGATAAAAAGGGTTCACACTTTTACAAAACGAAAGTAAAACTGGGATTACACCCTTGAATAATCCGATCAAACAAACAAACAAACAAAACATTAATCAAAGCCTACTACCAAGACTCCCCTCGGACAGGAAGAGGAGTAACCGTCCAATTGTTGGTCTTGGCCTCAGGCCCCACGAATTGTATCTCTGCTCTGCTGGAACCCTCTCCAGCTTCCACCATACTGACATCCGCGAATAGTCTCTCAAAACTCTGATTCAGGTCTTCACTTATGCCGATCAAAGGTCCTCGAATCTTTGGGATCGCTGACCCCTTGGCACTAGCTTTAACAAAAGACCTTGAGAGGCGTGGCACTGGTTTAGGCAGAGACCAGACCCTCTTCTTCATTTTTCGCGCTTGCTTCCTGTCTGCTGCGGTTGGTTTGAACCCCAACCCGAAAGTTTCCAGATTCTTAGGAAGGGAGACAGGTTGGACTATCCCTTGAAGTTCAACTCCCAGGCCTTTTCCCGGCACAAACCCATTACCCAGCATTTCTGATACCATCATGACTGTTGCGGCAGCCACCCTAGGGTGCGGGATGATTTCTCCTTCAGAAATTTTGTTGGCCGACCCTGTATCGAGAATCTGGTAGACCCAGGGACCCTTGTCATCAGTGGTCTCTATGAAAGGCACAATGGTTCCGCCCATGGTGCATGTTGTATCCTCGCCGTGCAACACGACCTCTTGTCTTTCCCACTCGAACTTCACTGTCTGATGTAGGGTGGAAGGCACCGCTTTAGCTGCATGAATCCAGGGTCGTCCTAACAGCAAGTTGTAAGATACCGTGGCGTCCAATACCTGGAATTCCATGGTAAACAGGACCGGACCAATGGTCAGTTCAAGTACAACATCCCCCACAGTGGCTGTTCCGTTTCCGTCAAACCCCCGGACACAGATGCTATTCTCCCGGATTCTTCCACGGTCAATCTTTAACTGGTCCAGGGTGGATAATGGACAAATATTGGCGCTTGAGCCGTTATCCACCAATACTCGGGTTACCACCGAGTCTTCACATTTGACAGCTAGGTATAGAGCTTTGTTATGCTCCGTACCTTCCACCGGCAGGTCATCATCTGAGAATGTCACTCTGTTCACCTCGAAAATCTTGCTAGCAATGGTTTCCAGGTGGTTTACAGAAATCTCACTGGGTACATGGGCCTCGTTCAATATCTTTAACAGGGCCCGACGATGTTCCTCGGAATGGAGGAGTAATGACAATAGTGAGATCTGGGCAGGTGTTTTTCTCAGCTGCTCAACCACAGAATAGTCTTGTACTTTCATCTTCCTCAGGAAGTCTTCAGCCTCTTCTTCTGACACTGGCTTCTTGGTTGCCACTGGGTTGGTTTTTCTTAACTCCACCGGAGCAAAGCATCGACCTGATCGAGTCAGCCCTTGCGCTTCACAACTGACTTCTTCCACCTGTTTTCCTTGGTATGTCACCACTGCTTTTTCATATTTCCAGGGCACAGCCCTGCTGTCAAGCATTGGCAGTTGGACCACCGGCTTTATGGTCACCCGTTCTCTACATACCCCTTTCAACATGACTGCCGGTGTGGGCAGGATCCCTGGTATTACCAACTTGCTTGGCTCGGGTTTGCTTGCTATGACGGACGGGCTCTTCCCCCATATTACTACCGGCTTGACGCCTTCTCCCTGCGACTGTACATTTGTTCCTCCACTGGTTAAGACTTCTTTTGGGGCAGCTTGGATCATCATCACTGTTTGTGAGGGTTTTCTTAATTCTCCTCCCTCACACACCAACTCAATCATGTGAGTTTCGTGGTGCGCTGGCAGTGGGTTTTGGTTGATGTTAGGAGCCTCCGGTGTCTGGACCTCGATCTTATTGGTGTCAATAAGATCCTGTATGGCATGCCTTAACTTCCAGCACTTCTCGGTATCGTGCCCGAGCATCCCTGAACAGTATTCACAACTGATTGAACGATCCAAATTCTGAGGCGGGGGATTTGGTTCCCGAGTATGGACAGGACTAACCAAACCCAATTGCCGCAGCTTGTGGAACACAGCGGTGTAGGTTTCTCCCAGTTCGGTGAAGGTTCTTTGCTTCCGCAACCTGTCATTTCTGGCATCTGGATTTCCCCGGAAACCTGCCCCTGAAGGATTTCTATATGCCCTTGGTGGAGGGTAAGTGTTTTGTGGTGGTGCATATATGTTCTGGGGAGCCGGTGCGCGCCATTGTGGGCGAACCGGAGGCTGAGTGTATACCTGGGCTTGGTGTACGGAACAATGTGGTTCTCGAGGTGGATAGAAATTTTGTGGTGGGTTGTATGGGTAGTTTGACCTGTGAGGCCTGGGTTGGTTGTAGTGCGGCCTGCCAGCCCTGGACCAACTGCCTTGCCTCGATCGTGGCAACCTCTTCTTTCTTTCTTCTCAGCGCACCTCCCGTGCCGCTTTGAATAGCCTGGGTTGTGGCCTTAAGTGCCGAATAGTTTAAGATCTTGTCCGACCTCAAACCTTCTTCTATCATGACCCCTATTTTGACCACCTCGTTGAAAGATTTTCCAACCGTTGTCACCAAGTGACCAAAGTAGGTTGGATCCAATGTCTGCAAAAAGTAGTCTACCATCTCTCCCTCTCTCATGGGAGGATCGACCCTAGCTGCTTGTTCTCTCCAGCGGAACCCGAATTCGCGAAAACTTTCCCCGGGTTTCTTCCCAGTTCTCAACAACGTGAGACGGTCAGGGACTATCTCCAGGTTGTACTGGAAATGACCTGTAAAAGCCTGCGCCAGATCATCCCACGTGTACCACCTGCTGAAATCTTGCCTGGTATACCATTCCAGTGCAGATCCACTCAGACTTTGGCCGAAATAAGCTATCAAAAGCTCATCCTTGCCTCCTGCCCCTCTCATTTTGCTACAGAATCCCCGCAAATGTGCCATGGGATCACCGTGCCCTTCATATAAATCAAACTTGGGCATCTTGAACCCAGCCGGGAGTTGGACATCTGGGAAAGGGCACAGATCTTTGTATGCCACGCTGACTTGATTGCCCAGCCCGTGCAAGTTCCTGAAGGATTGCTCCAGGCTTTTGAACTTTCTTAACACTTCATCCTGTTCAGGGGCCTTAACCGGCTTCTCAACCTCTGCCGGTACTTCCAAATGGGGATTGTAAGCCTGTGGTTCCGGTGCGTGGAATGTAGGCTCAGGGGGATAGTATTGTGTATCGTGAGCCTGAAACAATGGCTCACTGGTCGTTCGCTGCAAAGGGGCTGATGCAGGTCCCACAAAAATGGGAATATTGGGTGTTGGGAGAGGTTGATGGGGTGGTGGAGCTTGGGAATCATGAGGGCTTCTTTCTTGATGATAGAGGGGATTTGGGCGGCTTGTGGAAGGGCCAGAGTGAGGGTACTCCGGCACGTGTCCCAGTGTCTCAGGGCTCTTTTGCGTTTTGGCCAGGGCTAGCTGCATTGCATGCATCTCTAGTCCCATCCTTTCAATCTTTTCCATTGCCTCTTTTAGCAACTGGCTCATCGGCCTTTCTTCCTCATTACTATTCTCTGAAGTAGTCATGCTTGTTGCTACCGGTCCTTTGGATCTGGTTTGGTATGAATGTGTTGCCAGAATTCTTTAACAACTAACTGTCTGGTATCAGACAACAACAAACTTTGTTAGTGTTAGAGCTTAACAGATTTGATCGTAACACATAGAGGATGCAATGCACCTAGGCAGTTAACCGTTTCTACATGCTTTGCTTCAAACCACATGCGTCATTCCGGCTTGTTCATTCGTCTCTTTTAAAGTATTTTGCGAAACTCTGCGTTTTATTTTATTTACACTTTCTTTTCTTTATTTATTAAAAGCGGTCGAATCTTATGGGGATTGCCTACGTATCACGTCCCCGCGTGAATCAGACCAGGCGTAGTTCTGCCTTAAAGTAAAGAAACGCACAATTCTTGTGAAATCATTAAATTCATTCCCAAAATTTTGCTATTACAAATTACTTCAAGCAAGGGATAGCAATAGTACAGACTCCACAGTTCTTAACCCGTTTTGACTAAAAGAAAGGAAAACAACATATGGAAAAGCGACAAAGCCAAATAAACAGGACTCAACCAAAGATTAATTTTCCAACTTAGGGACCCGCGAGGCATCATTCGGCCTTTCCGCGGCCCTAGGTGTGAGGTCCCTCTGCAGGTTTTTCAGCTCATTCATGATTCGGTGGACGCAACCCATGATGGAAACAAGGAGGGTCTTTCGAGGCTTTTGCTCGCATGCCAGGCATCTCATGTAGATGTAATGCCCGATCTCGTCGATCTTTCCCCGAATGTTGTCCCTTTCCGCGAACAACTGCCTTATCTGTCGGTTCTTCAATCCTAGTGTTTGTGCATTGCTGGCAAGCCGGTCTTGGAACATCTCCATCTGCCTTTCCATTCTGGTCATTGCCTCGTAACATTGCCTTCTGTCGGCTTGGGCATCTCGTGTTTGCTTGAAGATCCTCTCTTGAAGAGAGGCATTCGTTTCCCTTAATGTCCCGATGCTCAGTTCATAATCCCTTATGACCCGTTGCAGGCGCTGCCTCCGAGCTATCGCACCCTTTGCCCACTTGGTTCGCAATTTTGCTGTGCTGTCCCTGGCTTTTTCCAAATCTTCCCGGCATTCCGCAATCTGATCCTTTAACCCTGCTATCAATCTTTTATCTGCCTGGCTTCTCAGCTGGCTATTAGCCTCTTTTTTCATTCTCCGGATCTGAGCTTTGAGGATCTCGCCTTCTCTGATTAACCTGCTCTTTTCTCCCTCGTGGGCGGCAGACTGTAATTGGCACTCAAACCTCATATCCTGAACTTGTTGCTTCAGTTTGCCTGCTTTGACAAGATATTCCTGCTCTTTGGCCAACCAGCCCCACTGTTCTTGTGAAGATTTGGCAAATTCTTGCAGGTGAGGTCTTTTGGTCGGTCTTCCAGATGATGTCTCCCCTTTGTACCAGGCCTGATACCCGGGCGAAACTTCCCCTTTTGCCCGATTCATTACACAAGTATTTGCTTCTAAGTATTGACATTGGCTCCAAATTTGACGAACCCTTGCTTCAGGAAACTGGCCGTCGGGACTGATCTCGATTACCTGGATGCTCAGATCCTCATCTTTCGGCACTATCTGATACCTCCCAAGTTGCCTTAAAACCCGATGTGGCGCGTATGGTTGAATACTTTTAAGTCCCATTAAGAGAAAATGGGGCCTGGCTGCTGGCATGTATATGACTTTGTCGATCGGTAACCATCCTAGCGCCCACTGTATTTGACTGGCGTTGAGGGTATGGAAATATGAGGTCCATGCTGTGACTCCTTCTGGTAGGTAGGTTTCATTAACTCTGGTATAGAACTCCTCTATGCAGGTCTTTCCAGCGGATCCATGGCTCAGAAACTGGGCTCGGTGACATAGGTGTTCGGTCATCCACATTTGCAACAACAAATTGCAACCCTCGAAAAAGCTTCCTCCGGCTTTGCAAGAAGTGAGTGCCCGGAATATATCAGATACTATCATGGGTGCCAACGTACTATCACTCTGTGTGAGCAACGTACTGACGACCCCTGCTATCTTTATGTCAATATTCCCATCTTTTCTTGGGAATACTAGTAGTCCTAGAAAAGTTATCATGAAAGCAATCCGTCTATGTTCTTCCCACTTTTGGCGATTACCTTTGCTGCACAACTGGTTTTCTGGCTTGTCGAATCCTCCTATGTGACCATATCTTTGATATACGAAACTCATGCTGCAAAAACCTTTTGCCAAGTCAGGGTTATGAATTGTTCTGACTATCTTTAAAGAGTCCAGGAACCGGTGTATTGCTACAACTCTTGGGGCAATCAGATATTTGTGCCTCAAAGGAGTCTCAGCGCTGCCGATATACCCTGCTATTTCTTCTAAAGTTGGGGTAAGTTCAAAATCTGAGAAACGGAAGACATTGTGCGCAGGATCCCAGTGGGGGACTAGTGCCCTTATGATATCTCCTCGTGGCCTGATATCCAACAAACTCGTGAGGCCTTTCAGATACTTCTTGATTTCGTCATGCCCTTCTTTGCCCAAATCATTCCACCAGAGCCGCAATTGGAGGGGAATTTTATTCATGATTGAAAAGGGTTCATTCGGAATCGTGCTCATTCTGCACATTTATTAATAAGATTTTAACAAACGACACTTATCCTGATAAAACAAAAATATATGCGATTTTTTGTGAATTTTCGTATATATATATAAAAACTTTCTAAAGAAGTCAATAACGGAAAATATTTTGGATTTTTGTTTCGAAAACTGGGAGCCTGAAAGGACTTTTCTAGACCTTTAGCAAGACAAATACTTTTGCCACAAATAAAGATATATATACATTTTGAAGTAAAGCAAAACTTTTGAATTTTTCATATATATATATATATACATATATTTGCAACAAATAATAAAAGTAAAGACAACACAAGACTTTTTTTTATTATTATTTTCATAAAAAAAAACCATTTTAAAAATAAGATCTCTTTTTTTTTAAATTTTTATGACAAGACAAACTCTATATTTCTATTGATATTTTATTTTTTGAAAAACAAAACAACGACTTTTTTTCAAAATTTTGGCAGAGTTTTGACAGTATTTGTTTTTTCTTTTTTTTTTTTCAACAATAAACAATCAATTCCTAACCGTTATTTCCCTTTTTTTCATAGTATTCCAAATATTCAAACACCGGTCAGCATGCGGGCATGAGACAAATAAATGTACGGAAAACAATAGGATGCATCAGAATGGTCTTTTCATATCAGGTTGCTAGTCCAAGACGGACCCAACCCCTGTGTTGAGTCCCCTGAGTCATATGCAACATGATGCAAATAAGCGTTCCTACTAGGGATCCGGCATGAAGTCACGTTATTCTATGTTCAAAACCTGGGTCGGTGTTCTAGACAGTGTACCCGAGCGGACAACTCGAGCTGAGGAAGGAGCTCCTTTCCGGGAACCAAAAGGCCAGCCGGCTTAGAAACTTTCCGAGCCTCTTTTATTTAGGGTATGACACTAACAGAATAGGGAGTCTCAACCAGTGAGCACATCCCCGGAGGTAAGAAGAGAAAGGTTTCGGTACAATTTATATACAGTTCAAATAATATCAAAGCGGTAAAAGCAGCATTTAGCACATTAGGCTCAGAACATGTAATAATCAGATAATAAATAAAGCCAAATAATAACAATTATTCTAAGCTCGAATTCTTAACCCTGAACCAGTGGTTCTGGGTACAAATCCCCAGCAGAGTCGCCAGAGCTGTCACACCTCCTTTTTCCGCACCCGAGAGGGTACAAGGAGTTTTTTCCAATTAAAGGACAATCGAAACGGGATTTATTTATTTATTTCAGAGTCGCCACTTGGGAGATTTAGGGTGTCCCAAGTCACCAATTTTAATCCCGAATCGAGGAAAAGAATGACTCTATATTACAGTCTGCGTACCAGAAATCCGGATAAGGAATTCTGTTAACCCGGGAGAAGGTGTTAGGCATTCCCGAGTTCCGTGGTTCTAGCACGGTCGCTCAACTGTTATATTCGGCTTGATTATCTGATTTTATACAAGTGTAAACTTATGTGCAAGATTTAACTTTTAACCGCTTTTATCATTTTACTGTTTTTATCAAGAATTGCAACGTTGTGAAAACATATCTCGAACCACGTTACATCAATGCACCCATGGTTGTTGACATATTTCGACTCGGTTGAGATTTGGATTTGGGTCACATAAATGTGCACCCGAATTAAGGAGAATAAATTATTAAGACGTGCCTAAAGCAACTAGCGTATTGTTGTTTTGGGTAAGGCCGAAAAATTCGCTAAATGGCCTGTCCCGAATTCTAAGTGTTTTAATGTATATATAGTTAGAGGGCCCCGCAGCTGTGTATATTTTTATTTGACGAGGCTCGTCTCGTTCTACTTTTAAAAGGAATTCGCGACGTCATGGATATGCCTCTCGGATCACGTCACAATCAATGTACCCGTGATTAGAAATACATTTCGAATCCGTCGAGATTTGGATTTGGGTCACATAAATGTGCACCCGAGTTTAAGAAGGTAAGGTTTATTAAAGCGTATCCTAAAGAGACTAACGTGTTGTTATTTTAGGAGGGTTGTGAGATTTGCTAAGCAACCCGTCCTGGAAACTAAATGCTTCAATAATATACATTTAACAAGGGCCCCGCATTTGCACGTTTTGTTTATTTTCATCGAGGCTCATCTCGTTCTTATTTTAAAAGGATATCCTATAGCAACTACGTTTCTTATCGCGTTTGTCCTTATCAATTGAAAACAGTAGATAGTCCTAATTAATTACATGCTTGCAAGTTGTTTGTAACAACATTCAGAAATGCCTAAAATCAGAAATGAGGCTGTATGTACAGTCAGCCGAACAAACAATTATAGGCCCAAATCCAGCCCATGCGTGATAGGCCAGACCTGGGCCTCTGCCTGTTCTACGCGGGCCTACTTGGTTTGCTTCGATTTGGGCTCGACCTTCATGAGGTTGAGGCCCTGAACTGATTCTTTGTTTTGTGAAATGAATTTATCAATTTATGTGACACTATGGCAAAAGGAGAAAGAACTTTAACTAAAACGGATAGCTTTCCTATTTGGCCCACATTAGAGAATATACTACACCATCAGATTGAGTCTGAAATACAACTTATTACACTGGGCATATTTTCACCTAGCAGTATACATACAAGGCTAGCATTCGTTAACCTACATTGATATACTTAGTATGCAGGCTGCTTCTATTGTCCAAACAAAAATATAACTATTTCATGACATTTAGAGTAACAGTTCATGTACATATATAAAAAACAATCTGCAGGTCCTCTCTTTTGCATTCATGCTCAAACTTTCAGTTACATTTGTGGTATTAATTGTGTACCTGGTATGGAGGACAAAGAAGGAAGGAATGGTCAGCTAGGCAGTATGCAGTAAACACAGCAACAACAGATACACAACAACAACACAGCAACAAAATCAACCAACAAAGATGAAGCTCCCGAGTAGTCGAGCAACAAACAACAAATCCCAGAAACAGAGTAGGAACCAACAGAGACAGCAGAGTATTCAATGTAAACACCCCAGCAATTCAATAACTACAAGTGGCTCAAACAGGCAAACAACAGTAATTGGCCAAGACAGCTAAACCAACATAAACTCTTATGTAATTTTCAGACAGTGTTTGGTTACAATATTCCGAGACTTTATGTTTCTTGTTTTTCTTTTCTGAAGACTAAGAAATGTCCAGCCTAAGACTCAAAAAAACTCCAGCCCTTTCTCTTTTTTTTTTCTTTTTTCTGAAGACTAAAAGTCCAGCCTAAGACTCAAAACTTCAGCCTTTTCTCTCTTTTTCTTTTCTGAAGACTAAAAGTCCAGCCTAAGACTCAAAAAACTCCAGCCCCCTCTTATGTTCTAAAACAACTTATTTATAAGCTAATCCACCTAGTGCAGCTAAGCTGCCTGCATCCTCAACTTTGCAGTCTGCCCATCCCTATTAAGCCCATCCTAAGCATCTTTTGATGCCAGCTCTTTTTGTTCCCCACGCCTGGCTTTCTTTAATCAAGAGTTATGGGTTCATTTTAGTATTCATTTTAAATTCCCATGCTCTTATGTCTTGTTCCCCATTGGCATTAATTTAATCCCAAATTAGTACCCTACTTGTCAGCTCATTTAAACTAATCATTTTTGTTCTTTTCAAACCCCAGACTACCCTTGCTAGCCCTTGATTATCACTGCCCTGCCCATTGCAGTATCAGGGCACTTTGGGCTTTAACCATTCGATTTCAGAATTGCCCCAGCCTGGCTTTTTGATTGTTTACAAGGTAGTTACAAACTAATATTCATAGGCAATGCCCAATTCAAACCACAATACAGGCTCATTAGTCACGCGACATTATTAGTTCGTTCGATTCATTAGTTATAGAAAACTAATCGACGACATTTATCGAGTCGACTATACTAATTATAGCAGGTAATAATCAATCGCTCACATAAACAATACATTTAGGGACCTAAAGGGCATCAACCAATTTTTGTTCAATTACTGGGGCCTATATGAGTTAACTTATCTGACGATTAAACTAATCGACGATCATGTTTATCACAGAGCACATTCAGAATCATACACAGAACACAATCGACCAAATAAAAGGTCTTTACAGAGATGAAAGAAATCCGAATGAAAAAAATAACAAAAAAAAATAACAAACAAACACAATGAAACATGTTGACCACTTAATCAAAACTAACACAAAAGAAAGGAAAACTTACCGAAAATGTTTAAATCAAACAGACCCAAATCTGATTCAACTTCGAACTTTTGAGGCCGAACAAACTTTAATCAGGGTGTTCTCACATGAGAACACCTTGATTAAGGTCTATTAGACCTCAAACCCATGTCCAAACCGGCCGGGTTCCCCAGGTGCATGTGTTTCAAGTTCTGGATTTCCAGATCTGGATTTTTAGGAGTTGTGGGTAGATTCGGACCAAACCAAGCTTGGTTTGGTCACGAGGAAGGTCAGGGGAATGTCTGGTATGAAGATGGGGTGGTTTGGCATAGGTCCGGGTTCGACTCAAATCTTCAAACGAAGATTCGAGACGAGGGAAGGTGATTCGAGGCAAGAGGGTAACAGATCCATGTTCAGGAGAGTGAGGGGGTCTTAGGGTGTTCAGGAGGTGGTCACCGGCGTTCGTGCCGCCGGCTTTAATGGCGAGGGAGACGAGGGCGGCTAGGGTTTCTAATGGGAGGTCCGGGTTCGACTTGGGGACGAAGGGGTGGGGTGTTGGTATAGGGGGCGTGGGTATAAGGGAAGGTTTATATATGGTCTATGGGATTGGATCTGAGCCGTTAGATCAGATGATCTCAACGGCTTGGATCTGATGCTGAGAAATGAGACGGGGTCGTTTGGCAGTTAAACGGGGTCGTTTGGTTTAAGTGAGGGGTTGGGTCAGGCTGGTTATTTGGGTCGGGTTTGAACATGGGTCGCTGAAAGAGGTCCTGAACCGTTGGATCGGCTGGGACGGACGGCTCAGATTGATTTGCCTGAAACGACGTCGTTTCAGGAGGTGCCTGGGCAGGCCTGGTCTGGACCGGGTCAGATCGTTGGTTTGGGCTTGTTTTTGTCTTATTTTTTTGGCCCAAATTGATTTCAACTTTCTTTTGTTTTCCAATTTAAAGAAAAATAAAAAATAAAAAATAAAAATAACTAATAAAACAAAATGAAATTAAAACAAATAACAATATGGCATTTCAACATAATTATCATACCAAGTAAGTTAAATCACAACCTAAAACGGACGATGCACATATATTTATATTTTTGAATTTTCTTTTAACGCCACATATATTTTTTGTATTTTTGTTTGATAATGACTAGATGCAAAATGGACAGACTCACAAACGACTAACAAAACATGTCACGGAAAGACCGAAAAATTGTACAGCGAAGCCTTTTGCCACTATTTTTATTTTCTTTTGGAGCGATTGTCCGTGAAGCAAAAATCACGTGCTTACAGTTATCTTAGGAGAAGGATTCATCAGACTAAGATTTTGATCCTAGGAGAAGGTTCGTCAGACTAGGTCTCTATCTTAGGAGAAAAATTCATCGGACTAAGATTTTGATCCTAGGAGAAGGTTCATCAGACTAGGTCTTGTTTGTTTTTTGGTTATCTTAGGAGAAAGATTCATCAGACTAAGATTTGGATCCTAGGAGAAGGTTCGTCAGACTAGGTCTCTATCTTAGGAGAAAAATTCGTCAGACTAAGATTTTGATCCTAGGAGAAGGTTCATCAGACTAGGTTATTTTGTTTTTTTGGTTATCTTAGGAGAAAGATTCATCAGACTAAGATTTTGATCCTAGGAGAAGGTTCATCAGACTAGGTTTTTTTTTTGTTTTTGGTATCTTAGGAGAAAGATTCATCAGACTAAGATTTTGATCCTAGGAGAAGGTTCGTCAGACTAGGTCATTTTTGTTTTTGGTATCTTAGGAGAAAGATTCATCAGACTAAGATTTTGATCCTAGGAGAAGGTTCGTCAGACTAGGTCTCTATCTTAGGGTATCTTAGGACAAAGATTCATCAGACTAAGATTTTGATCCTAAGAGAAGGTTCGTCAGACTAGGTCTCTATCTTAGGAGAAAAATTCATCGGACTAAGATTTTGATCCTAGGAGAAAGTTCATCAGACTAGGTCATTTTTTTTTTCAAACAACTTAGGAGGAAATGCATCTCCTATGGGTAAAACTTAACTTTGAGGAAGTGCGTCTCCTGTGGGTACAATAAACTTAGGAAGTGCATCTCCTATTGGGGATAACTGTTTTTTAGGAAGTGCGTCTCCTACTGGGTGAAACTAAACTTTAGGAAGTGCGTCTCCTATTGGTGAACTATTCTTAGGAAGTGCGTCTCCTACTGGTAAAAGCATTGCTTAGGAAGTGCGTCTCCTATTGGGTGCAATAAACTTAGGAAGTGCGTCTCCTATTGGTAGAACTGAACTTAGGAGGAAATGCATCTCCTATGGGTGAAACTGAAACAAACCTAGGAGGAAATGCGTCTCCTATGGGTGAAACTGAAACAAACCTAGGAGGAAATGCGTCTCCTATGGGTGAAACTGAAACAAACTCTCCTATGGCGAAACTGACTTAGGAAGTGCGTCTCCTATGGTGAAACTGAACTTTTAGGAAGTGCGTCTCCTACTGGTGAAACTTATCTTAGGAAGTGCGTCTCCTACTGGTAGAACTGAACTTAGGAAGTGCGTCTCCTATGGTAAAACTGAACTTAGGAAGTGCGTCTCCTATGATAAACTGAACTTAGGAAGTGCGTCTCCTATGGTGAAACTGACTTAGGAAGTGCGTCTCCTATGGTGAAACTGACTTAGGAAGTGCGTCTCCTATTGATGAAACTTGCTTTAGGAAGTGCGTCTCCTATGGTGAAACTGAACTTTAGGAAGTGCGTCTCCTATTGATGAAACTTGCTTAGGAAGTGCGTCTCCTATTGGTAAAACTAAAACTTAGGAGGAAATGCATCTCCTATGGGTAAAGACGTGGAATGTATGCCTCTATTATCTGGGCGGGCTCCCAATTTCAACACTTGAAATAAAAAGACTGAATGTATGCCTCTGTTATCTGGGCGGGCTCCCAATTTCAACACTTAAAATAAAAGACTGAATGTATGCCTCTATTATCTGGGCGGGCTCCCAATTTCAACACTTAAAATAAAAGACTGAATGTATGCCTCTGTTATCTGGGCGGGCTCCCAATTTCAACACTTAAAATAAAAGACTGAATGTATGCCTCTATTATCTGGGCGGGCTCCCAACTTCGACACTTGAAAATAAAAAGACTGAATTTATGCCTCTGTTATCTGGGCGGGCTCCCAATTTCAACACTTAAAAGTAAAGACTGAAACCAACATATCCTATTTGAGGGCGGATGAACCCAACATATCCTATTTGAGGGCGGATGAACCCAACAGATCCTATTTGAGGGCGGATGAACCCGACAGAATCCTATTTGAGGGCGGATGAACCCAACATATCCTATTTGAGGGCGGATGAACCCGACAGATCCTATTTGAGGGCGGATGAACCCAACATATCCTATTTGAGGGCGGATGAACCCGACAGATCCTATTTGAGGGCGGATGAACCCGACAGATCCTATTTGAGGGCGGATTAACCCGACAGATCCTATTTGAGGGCGGATGAACCCAACAGATCCTATTTGAGGGCGGATGAACCCGACAGATCCTATTTGAGGGCGGATTAACCCGACATATCCTATTTGAGGGCGGATTAACCCAACATTCTTATTTGAGGGCAGATGAACCCGACATATCCTATTTGAGGGCGGATGAACCCGACATATCCTATTTGAGGGCGGATGAACCCAACATATCCTATTTGAGGGCGGATGAACCCAACAGATCCTATTTGAGGGCGGATGAACCCGACAGATCCTATTTGAGGGCGGATGAACCCGACAGATCCTATTTGAGGGCGGATGAACCCGACATATCCTATTTGAGGGCGGATGAACCCGACAGATCCTATTTGAGGGCGGATGAACCCGACAGATCCTATTTGAGGGCGGATGAATTTTCCCTTTTTTTTTCATTATTATATTTGAGGGCGAATGAACCCGACAGATCCTTATTCTCTTTTTTTTTTCTTTTTTGTTTTTGCATAGCTTCTTCCTTCGAAGACTACCTCCCTTGATTTACTTACCTGTTGGGGGTAAAATGTTATCAGCTGAGGGTACCTGACTTCCAGAAAATTTTCTAAATGAAAGGAAAATTTTCTGCCCCAGTTTGATAATATCCCTTGTGGCATGCGTTTCTGCATCAATGCCATTTCCTTTACCTGTTTCAAATCAAACAAAATTTGTTAGTTTAAAACATGGTGGTTGGTTGTGATACTCCTACTGGGATGGCTTTCCCTTTCTCCTTCCTTGCTCTGCGTTCCACAACTTGTTGGGGATGATATTATTTGCTGGGGATAATCCCTTCCTGCTGGGGGATATCCCTCTTCTTTGTGGCATAGCTTGGAAACTGGCATTTCCCCGACCTTTTAGTCTAGTATGGATTTCGCCAAATCATGCTCGCTGCTCTCCTTGCTCTGTTCATGGGCCTTGGCCTTTGAGGTTTATAACCTTGGTTTTGGCAAGGATATCTCTCTTGACGCTCGTCAATCCTTTTGTCAATTTCCCTTTGCTGGGGATATCTTTTTTGACACTTACCATTCGGATATACTAGTCAGATCTCATCTTGGAAAGCTGATGGCATATTTTGAAGTCATTTCATACTTGTTCTGACCGGACAGACTCTATTGGGGAAATTTTTTATGAAAGGAGAAAGATAACAGAAACAAAATAAAAGACAAAGGAAACGATGACTCTTTTACAAAAGAAACTATAAATAAAAACCTATCAAACGCAGATACCGACTCTAATGGCCATGACATGCATATGGGGCCTATCCTTTACCGTCAATCATCTTTCAAGATCTTCAATTGGCGATTCCCCCTCTGATTCTCAATCTTAATCGACTTGTAGTGCCCGAAGGGTTTTCACTATCAAGTCTCTCTCATTTTTGGGTTTTCCTCTCAGCTTTCATCGCCTTATGGTGCCTGTGAAGGTTTTCACCAATAAGACTCTCTCGTTTTATATCTCTCTCTAGCTGGGGATTTGGAGTGTTGCTGGTATGACTCTTTCTGTTGGAGATTAGAGTCCTTTCTGCTGTGGAACAGAATGTTATGTTCGCCGGTAAGACTCTTCATTTGTCTGACTTGGCATTTTTGAAAACTGATCAGAAGGTCTTTCTTTGGACCGTAATGTGGGTTTTGGATAGCTAGAAAGAAAAGGTATAAAAGGCTCAAAAATGCATTAATTTTGGGTTATTAGTTACAACATTCGGAATTAGATTTATTTACAACGACCGCAACCTCTGCCCCAGTTTCTTGCTTGGGGATATCTTAATTGTTTTTTTTTTCATTTTTCAAAACTATGACCGAGCCGTGAAGCGCCTACGTATCCTCTTTGAGGAATCAGGTCAAACGTAGTTCCCAATTCCTCTTTTTCATTTGATTTTCTTTTTTTTATTTTTTTTATCACTTTCTCTTTTCCTTTCTCATTTCTCCTTTCTTTTTGTCGTTTTTTTTCTTTTTTTCTTTTATTCTTCTTTTTCCATTTTGTTGTTTTATTTTCTTTCTTTTCTCTTACCTGCCATGCTTGCGTATTTTATTCGCTGCTACTAATTCCGAACGAGGGGTATGAAAGAAAATAAATAAGGCTCAAAGGGCTAACGAAGGATAAAGTGTTTGGGTAGCAGAACAAAATGCCTTCGTCATTCCAGTCTTCAAAACATGCCAAGTGCAAACAACACACTTTAAATTTGTAGTCTCTTCTGATGGTGCTGGACTTGACAATTATGTTAAACATTTTATTTTTCCTTTGTCATTTCTAAGCACCGTTGGGCGACACTCTCATTATCATGACTGACCCTCATGCCAATTTGGCGAATCTTGCTTTTAACGGTTTTCTTTGTGCTTAACTTGCCCCAGTTCCACATGACTCGAGCTCTGAATAATCTCAAACCGTCCTTATTTTCTTTAAATGGTCTGATCGCCTTTCCAGGGTTTTATGATTAACTTTAAAGACTAGGCCCAAAGTGTGTGCGCATGTCATGTCCCTAGAATCGGCATTGAACGAAATGATAAAAGGACTAAACAAAAGACGACTGGAACTAACAAAAGACCGACTTTGTATTAGACTACTGGTGAAATGGTTTAAATAACAAAACAAGCAAAACAAACCAGAACAAAATCCTAAAACAAACTGGACAAGACAACATCCGACTCATCACCCTAATAATCCGAACAACAGAAATGACAACAAAATGAGCCACCACAAGCTTCTCTCTTGCTGACCCAGGAACAAAACGTCCTCCCACTTTATCAGAATTGGCATTTTAGCCACTGAGCTTTGCATCAATACTGCCAGCTTCAACCTCATCAACCTCCGTAGGCAAGTTCTCGAGGAGGTTCGAGTGCTCCATGTCACTGTTATTAATCGCAACCCGCCCTTCTCGGATCATTTTCTCTACTTCCCTTCTCCAGCTATGACAGCTCTCAATGTTGTGCCCTATGACATTGGAGTGGTAGGCGCATCGTGCTGCCGGATCAAAGCTCCTTGCAAGCGGATTTATAGTACATGCGGGGAGTGGCTCAATCGAACCAGCATGCCTTAGCCTTTCAAACAGACTGGCATAAGATACCCCGATGGGGGTGAGAGCATTTCCTCGTTTCAGCAACCTCTTCATTCTTGCATGTTGACAGGGCCGGAAACCTGACCCAGGTGGCTTTTGGTAGGCTTGTGCAGGTGGGTAGGCATTTTGTGGAGCCGGGTGCCTGGGAAGTGAGGTTTGGCGGGGAAAGAAGTGGTGTTGGGGAGCGGAGAAGCATTGAGGAGTGATGGAGCTACTCGGGTAGCTGGGAAGGCTGCCATAAGTGGGTTGGGATGGAGAGTATGGGGGATCTTCCATTATGGTGTTGGGTGCTTGGGAATTGACTGAGTTCAAGAGACTTGGCGGTGGAGGGGGTGGTGCTTTTCCTGTTATCCATGCCTGATACATGTCTGCCACATGCTGTCTCAGCATTTTCACTTCTTCTACCAACCCGTTGTTCCGTTCGACCAATTGTTGTCGGTCATCAGTACCGACCCACTCGGTTCTGCGGTTCTGAGCCATTGTCCTTTGATTTTGCTTTGCAGGGAGGAGTTACCACAACCAACCACTCTCTATATATGGATACATCAAAGGGAAGTCATCACGTTAGTGTTAGGCCATTGGACAGACAATCATATATCAAAAATGTACCCAAGCAGTTAGGCAATTGTGCCCCCTGAAAATCTTCCACACTCTCTTTTATTTATTTATTATTATATATTTATTTTATTATATATTTTTTATTTTATTATTTTTTTTCATTTTAGTGGTGGTCGAATCTTATGGAGATTGCCTACGTATCATGTCCCCGCATGAATCAGACCTTGCGTAGTTCGGACCAATAAAAGATAAACAACACTAAACACACATTTTTTTTAAAATTTTAAAATTTAAAACAAACTGGGTTTCAAGGATTTAAAGATTACCCACCAGCTTGAAAATTAAACAACCCGCATGTTCTAATCAAAAGATTGGTAGACTTAAAACAAAATTCCAGCTCCCTTTCTCTGTTCGAAAAATGCAACCAAATGGTTATTTTTTTTGCAAATGTGGCCCCTTCCAATTTTCTCATGAATTTTGAGGCCGGGGAGGATTATTTTGCCACTTTGAAACTTGTCCATTCTTTTACGAAAATAGCCTTTCGACAATTGAAAGAAACTCTAAGGCTATTTCGGCAAGAACGGTTTAAGACGCGGCCGAAACTGGCTCGGCTTATTTTATTTTTCAAATATTTTTTTTTTTGACTAAACATCCAAACGGCATTCACCCGACCGTTGACTATTTGTTTTTTTTTTTTCAAATTATGATAAAAACCTGGTGTTGCAAACACGGCCTTTCGACGTCTCGGGGACGAAGCTTTTTAAGGCTGTGAGGGTCAACTGGACCAAATCTTAAAAAGTGACCCGATGGTGGCTATTTATGCAAAGTCAGCCTTCCGGCGTCCCTTTTGGGAACATTCGGCTATTTATGACAAAACAGCATCACCCGACTTCTTTATGACTCTTTTTATTGTTTTTCAAATTAGAAAACTCAATATTACAAACACGGCCTGTCAACGTCTCGGGGACGAAGATTTTTAAGGCTGTGTGGGTCAATCGGACCAAATCTTAAACATGACCCAAAGGTGGCTGTTTATGCAAAGTCAGCCTTCCGGCGTCCCTTTCGGGAACATTCGGCTATGTCTTGATAAAACAGCGTCACCCGACTTCTTTATGACAAAAATTAAAATTTGACATATATATTTTTTATGATTATTATTTGTTTGTTTTTGGCTTTTTAGCAAAATGGTGGGGTTGGACCCGATGAGGGTTGCCTACGTATCTCACATCCGGTGAGAATCAAACCCGCGTAGTTCGGGCAAATAAACTGTTTTTGAGAGGACCCTTTTCCATTTTCTATATTTTTTTTTTGATTATTTTCACAACAATCAAATAGACTATTATTCTATTATTTTCATTTATAACAAACAAACGAATTAACGAAAAACATAAAACATTCCTTCTTTTTTGAGAAGGTGGGGTTGGACCCGATGAGGGTTGCCTACGTATCTCACATCCGGTGAGAATCAAACCCGCGTAGTTCGGTCGAATGAGAATAAGTAGGCAAATAAGAATAAGTAGATGAACTAACTCTTTTTTTTTTTTGAATTTGCGAAAGATCTACTTTAAAAGAAGCAAGGAAGTATTTTTTGATTGATTTTCTTTTAAAAGAAAGACTTCTAAGATGTTTTTGGAATTTTCATTTGCTCTTTTTTTTTTATTCTAAAGAAGAAGAAGAAAATGTTTTTCGGGATTTTGCTTTTGGTAAAAGAAATGCTTCTCAAAATGTTTTTTGTGGATTTTGAATTTTCTTTTCAACTTTGAAAAAGAATCAAAATATTTTCGGCTCTTTTTTTTTATTATATATACATGTTTTTTTTAAAAACAATTAGAAAGAATTTCTAAAGAAATCAATAATGGAAAGTATTTTTGGATTATTGTAATTTCAGGATTTTCATAAACCAGTAAATAAACATATATATATACATATTTTTTTTTTAAAAAACAAGACCCTTTTTTACTTTTTTTTTTATGGCAAGACAAACTATTTTTGAAAAACAAAACCAAACAATGATGATTTTTTTCTACTTTTCCTTTGTTGTTAATGAAACTAACTAATAAGACATATATTTTCCTTATTTTCTCAAAAAATTCGGCAGAGTTTCGATACTACTCGGACATTGATTTTTCTCTAAAAATAAGTAGTTATATCTCTACACTGTCATTTTCTCTCTCTTTTTCACGACTCTTTTTTTTTAACCTGTGGAAAATAATGAAAACATACAAAATCTTTTTTTTTTGAATTTTCATGCTTTGTTTTATTTGTAATTTTATTTTTTATATTTATTGTTGTTTTCAAAATGTGGCATGGGAAACATAAGGATTTCCAAGACATCTTGGATTTCGCAAATGTTCCCCATGCGCTTTTTCCAACATATGAAGCGTGGGGGACATATGGGAATTCCAAGGCTTCTTGGATTCCACAAATGTTCCCCATGTGTTTTCCCAAAAAGCAAGTGTGGGGGACATAGGGAATTCCAAGGCTTCTTGGATTCCGCAAATGTTCCCCATGCTTTGATTAAAATAACATCATGCTGGAAATGACCAAATGACCCATTCGCCCTTGACTGAATATAACATGTAGCACATAGGATGCCATAAGATGGTCTATTATTTTCAGGTTGCTTGTCCTAGACGGACCCAACCCCTGTGTTGAGTCCCCTAAGTCAAATGCACATGATGCAAATAAACGTTCCTACTAGGGATCCGGCATGTGGCTTTGTTATACTAGGTTCAGACCTGGGTGTTTGTTCTAGACCTGGCTTACCCGAGCGGACAGCTCGAGCCGAGGGGGGGCAGCGTACCGGGAATACAGAAGCTTCACCGGCTTAGCAACTTGTCCGAACCTCGTTCTAAATTGGGATTTGACACTATACAGAAAAGAAGTCGTACGAAGTACACCCTTCTTCATGATTTAGAAGACTCAGAAAGGATATGGGTTTCGGCACAGTTTATATACAGTTCACATAATATCAAAGCGGTAAAAGCAACATTTAGCACATTAGGCTCAAAACATGTAAAAAATCAGATAAAGCCAAATATAACAATTTATCTAAGCTCGAATTTCTAACCCTGAACCAGTGGTTCTGGGTTGATCCCCAGCAGAGTCGCCAGAGCTGTCACACCTCCTTTTTCCGCGCCCGGGGGGCGCAGGGGAGTTTTTTCCAATTAAAGGACAACCGAAACGGGATTTGTTCATTTATTTCAGAGTCGCCACTTGGGAGATTTAGGGTGTCCCAAGTCACCAATTTTAATCCCGAATCGAGGAAAATAATGACTCTATATTACAGTCTGCGTACCAGAAATCTAGATAAGGAATTCTGTTAACCCGGGAGAAGGTGTTAGGCATTCCCGAGTTCCGTGGTTTTAGCACGGTCGCTCAACTGTTATATTTGGCTTATTTATCTGATTTTTAATACAATATGAACTTATGTGCAAATTTATCTTTTAACCGCTTTATTATTATTGTTTTTACAAGAATGTGAACATCGCTTAAAATATATCTTTGGACTGTGTCATATGAAATGCACCCACAATCCGAAACATATTTTATTTGATGTTTTAGGATTTGGATTTGGGTCGCATGAAATGCACACCCGAGTTTAAGAAAATTAAATTATTAAAGGTGCGCCTAAAGAGACTATCGCGTTATTATTTTGCGGAGGCCGTGAAATTCGCTAAACGACCCTCCTGAATTCTAAGTAATTTTAAACAAGTATTTACTGAGGGCCCCGCAATTTGTATTTTTATTCGGCGAGGCTCATCTCATTCTTATTTTTTTTTATTATTATTTATTATTTATTTTTTTATATTTTAAAGGGATGCCATTTTTACGCTTTTAACCATACTAAACCTTACAACTTCTTTACAACTAAAATCTCATAACTTGTTAGAAGTTTAATAAAAAGATTTTTAGCGAATGAGTATTTCGGGAGTAGTAATAACATGTACTAATAATAATTTTTTTGAATGAACTAAGCGAAGGAAAGGACGAACAAATTAACGGCAAACTTGTGTCATAGAACAACTAGTCAAACTTAATTAAATGACATCAAATAAACAAGAATCACATAACGCAAAATGAGCAAAAATGCATACGATGAAAACATAAGCAGAAAATTATCATACCAATTTCTATATTGCATTTTTTGAACTTTTGACATAACATTTCCTTATTTAATGCTCGAGGTTTACTAACCTTTGAACCTCGGCAAACTTAGGACGACAAACACGATTCCGACGGAACTCAAGCCGGACCTCTCTGAATGAAGAACAACGACGGAACCTCGGACAGCGCCTCGACGAACCAAAGTCGACCTCGACGGAAAAACAGAAAACTCGGCCAAGCAAGATCGCAGCAACCCACCGCTGCTTCGGAAACGCAGCTACGACTGCCTGGCATGCAGCGATAGCTGCTCGTCGGACTGAAAATGGCGGACTGGTTCGTTAGAGCTAGGAGGAGGAGGGGTGGTTGCCGGTGTTTGGTGGTCGAAGGGACTGGGGCTGCGACGGGGTGGGTTGTTGACGTTGGTCGTGGTGCTGGGGTGACAGTGATGGGGGGGTCAGCTGGGTAGGTTTTGGAAGTGGTTTTGAGGCGTCAATGGTGGTTTTGGTCGGTGTCGTTTGGGTGTATTCGTTGGTGGTGTCGGACGGTGGTGATGGGGTGGTGTTTGGTCGTTGGTTATGTTGGTCCGGTGCTCGGGGGGAAAGTCCGGTCAGTAGGGTCGTTTACAGTAGGTGTTTGGACGTTGCGAGGAGGAGGAGGGTCGTCGTGGGTTGAAGAGAGATGGTCTGTTTGGACAGGAGGAGGAGGTTGGTTGTTTGGACAGGAGGAGGAGGTTGCCGGTGCTGGGGGGGGGCTGTTCGTTGATGGAGGGGGGCTCCTTTCGTTCTTTCTTTTTTCCCCCCGGTTTTTCTTTCTGCTTCTTCTTCTTAAGAAGAAGATAAACAGTACATGTTTTCTCTTTTTTTTTTTTTTCAAATTTTCAAAATCCCTCCCTTTGTCAAATGTGTAGTCCGTGTATTTGGCATGGTTTGCCCCGAAAAATGAGCCCACGCGTGGTGGGGTTCAAGGCATATGTTCCCCACGCGTGGTGGGGTTCCCCACGTGTCCTGGACACGGTTTATTATGGGCTAGGTCCGAAAATTAGGCCTAAAACCGGGTAGTTTGAACCCGAATATTATTCTTTTGCCCGGACCCGAAGAAATAGGAATACGTTGCTTAACTAGTCCTATGTAAGCAAAATAACTACCAAAAATAAGACTAGTATTTAAACGAAACTATATATTTTTAAATATTTTTCAAGATTTTAAAATAGCTACAAAAATATTAATAAAACTATTTTTTTGTAATTTTCGTAAATATTAAGATAAAATATGAAGTAATATTTTTTGTATTTTTCAAAGTTAAAATAACTATAACATATTAATAAAACTATTTTTTGTAATTTTCGTTTTTTTAATAAAGACAAAAATATGAAATAATATTTTTTGTATTAAAATGACTTCAAAACATTAATAGAATTATATATATATTTTTTGTTAATTTTCGAATTTATATAAAGTACCAAAATAAAGTGCAATTTTTGATTTTTTTCAAGTTTATGAGGGATACATAAACTAAAATTTATATATATACTTTTTTTTTGTAATTTTTCTTTTTGCAATGAAATAAAGTAAAAATAGTTAAAATAGCTATACTAGACCCAATTTCACATATTCACACTAAAAATGTGAAAATTCTCGGGGAGGGTCAAAAATCACGTGCTTACAGCTGCCCCTCTTTGACTGGAAACACGAAGAGTTTTCCGACAAAGAACGACTAGACATGTTTTTGACCCGACCATTGGAGATATCGAGGTAGTTCCCTGGCGTTCACATCCCTTGCTTATCTTTTTTTTTCGTTGTATTTAGATTCAAATTTTTTATAGACACTTCATTTCTAGACTGGTGATATATAGATGCTCATGGGCTCAGTGACACCCCGATATTTGGGAGTTATTTTTCGCACTTGTGTTTTGGATTTTACCCATGTTTATGAAAACTTTGCTTATTTAAAATTTCTTGGTTCATTTTCTGTTAAATTTTGGAAATCGTCGGCTTGCCTAGTACCATCGATAGGCTCCATCACGATAGGTTAGGATTTAGGTCGTGACATCGGCATTATTTGATGTATTTGAGTTGCTTTTGGCTAGTTTTGAGTCGTTCGGAGGTCGGTACGCGTGGGGTGGCATTCTTGGAGCATCGTTTGGCTTGCTCGGTATTGAAATTGGTTCTTTTGATGTAAGTAATACTTCTAAACTTGGTGCTGAGTGTATGAAACCCCTAATTACGTGTTATGTGATTGGTGTTGAGGTGACGCACATGCTAGGTGATGGGCGTGTGGGCATGTACCATATGAATTGTGACTCTATTATTTTTGTGTACTGTATAGTTACCTAATCTTACCTGTAACCATGAAATTTCTACGTATTTGAGCTATTGAGCTGTGATCCATATTAGAAACCATGTATAGGCTATATGTTTATCATGTTGGGACCCACTGAGGTCATTTCTACTTTTGAGTTATATGCTTTCATTGCTTTATATACTCAGTCATACATATTCATATGCATAATCATATCTCAGCCTTTATTACCGTTTATTAGCATATCATATCATTATTTTGGGCTAGTTTCACGGCATTGTGAGCTCGAGAGACTGGAGAGATTGATGACTGAGTGAGGCTGAGGGCCTGAGTGTGAGTGATATTATGGGATTGGGTTGCACACTATAGCATGTTATATTGATTACATATATGGGATCAGGCGGCACGCCACAACGGTTATACTGATTTATGATAGCGCTAGGGCTGAAGGAGTCCCTCCGGAGTCTGCACACACCCCAATGAGCTCAGTTGATTATATTGAGGGATGGATCTTTCTTGGACATGGGTCTTGTCTGACGCATTTATATACCTGGGGATGGATCTTCCCCACGGCCTGGATTGGCCCTACTCAGTACTGAGTGACTGATGATCAGTTGATGCATATATTTTCGGATGGATCTTCCCTTGACCATATTAGCCATATACAGTATCGAGTGATTGATCATGATGAGTGGAAAGTGTGAGACAGTGAGATTAAGTATTCTGAGAGTGTGAGTACATGAGTTCATCTCTGAGGTACATGGCATTGACATGCACATATGACATACATGCATAGAGATGTATTTTTCCTCATGTTGTAAGGTATCACGTCATTTATGACTTCTCACACATATTGACATATATGCATAAAGATGTATTTTCCTTATGCCATTTGAAAATGAAACATTTACCGTGGAAAATTTTTGGAAAAAATTACAGTTTTCAAACTTACTCATATTTTTTTGGTAAATTTTGGTAAAGGACTTGGATTTTCACTAGGGGTGCAAATGGGCAGTTGGGCTAAATTTGGGCGGGTCAAAATAGGTTAGGTCAATAAATGGTCATTGTCCAACTCAACCCAAATTGTACTTGAGTTAAGATGGGCTGGATCAAGATGGGCTAAACAATAGGTCATAGCCCAACCTGCCCAACTTGGCCCATATTTTAGCACCATGCTCATCTTGCATAAACAAAGTCGTTTACCTTTTATACACATATGTATAAAAGGTAAATAAACACTATTAATATTTTGAGAATCAAAATATATTTTCTTAAATAACAAATTAGTATTTAAATATGTAAGTTGAAAAATATTTTGTATTTTGTGGGTGAGAGATGTTGGGTGGGTGGTGCAGAAAAATGAAAAAATAGAAAACAGAAAATTAAAAACTCAAAAAAAAAGTTAAATAGAAATATTGAGGGGGTTTGCAGGGTGAGGGGGGTTGGGTGGTAAAGAAAATGAAAAAACAGAAAAGAGAAAATTGAAAATACAAAAAAGTTAAAAAAAAATTAAGGGGGTTTGCGGGGGGGGGGGGCAGAAAAATAAAAATAGAAAATCAAAAATTGAAAATGCAAAAAAAAAAATTGAGGAGGTTTGCAGGGCCGGGGTATGGGGTAGGGTGGGTGAGTGGTGCAGAAAAATGAAAAAACAGAAAATTAAAAATACAAAAAAAAAGTAAAATTGGGGCAACTAAATAAATTTCTAGATAAGTTGGGTTGAGATCCCTTTGTTTTAAGTGAGCTTTATGGGTTGTATTTGGGCTATTTCATGGGTCAGAATAGGCTATAAAAAATAATGGGTTAGCTTGGGTTCAATCCAAATAGACCCATAAGCTAAAATATTTGTAGCCCAACTCATTAATCTCAGGGCGAGTTGGATGGGTTTGGGCTCAAATTACCACCCCTAGTTTTCACTGATACACTTGAAAAAGCGGAACCATTTTCGAGAACCATGATTAAGTTGAGTGTTTTATCTCTGTGTTACTTCTTGTATTACTTGTTTTACGTTGTTATGAATTGTTGTTGGCTATTGGATGCTGGACCCGACCTTTGTTCTAGCTCGTCACTATTCTCAACCAAAAGTTAGGTTTGTTACTTATTAAGTACATGGGGTCGGTTGTACTCATACTACACTTCTGCACCTTGCGTGCAGATGTTGGATGCTGATGTTGTTGTGTCCGATGGGAGCTGGATTTAAAGATGTACTTGCGTTCTGGTTATGACTGCCTCTTGTTCATGGTAGCCTTATATTTATAAAAAATTATTTATGTACATTTCGAACATATGATGTATTTATTTCGTACCAGCTTTGTAAACTCTAATCTTAGAAGCTCATGATTTATACTACCAATCCTTATGGAATGTATCAAATTCAGACATTTTCTTTTAGTTGATTGTCTTACTAATTTCATTGGAATTGGTTAATTGTTAACTGGCTTACCTAGCGGGTTGAGTTAGGTGTCATCACAACTAGTTGGATTTTGGATCGTGATAGTGTTTCAAATGAAGGTTTATTATGCTTAACTTGGAAAGAAACTCAGTGTGCTTTAGACTCATATAGCTCATATATATCAAATCTCTATTTCCAAGTGCCTTTATTATTGATAAACTATGATAATGTTTGGAAGTGAGAGAAGTGAGAGTGAGATATAAGACGCGTCCGTGTGGTTGTAACTAATGCATTTGATTTGAATTCATCTTTCAGTCATAAATCATCATGCTCTCTTTTATGAATATTTCCAATGTGATTTGAGTTCTTACATACTCATGAGTTAAAATTGTGTATTGCCCTTTTGGGAAAGAGTATTTTTGAAATTAAGTGGTGTATCATTCATTTATGATTTTAACTCGTGCTTCAAATGCTATTCATTTCGCTTCATTCTTTGGGAAGGAATCTGTTGTGCTTAAAGCCTTTATTACTGATGAACCTAAAGTTGTGATTTCTGAAAGATTTTATTTGTTGATATTTATGATGATGATCCTTGAAAGTAAAGAAATGAAAGTATGAAATATAAAATATGGCCGACGTGCCGAGAATGATATTACAATTGTTGCCACGGGTGCCAATGAAATGGAAAAATTATGAAATAAGTTGTAAATCCTTTAAATAATAAATTCTTTTGGAGTATCGTTCAGTTACCGAGGAAGGTAGATTGAAATAATCTAACCTCGAAACTACACGCGTCGGTGTAGGATTGGGTGAGCAGTAAAATCCCTGTGTGAGGTGATGGGAGTTTTTCTCGAATATAGGACGAGATTGATGTATTGAGATAATTCCCCTTAAATGGGACGAGATGATCGCTAGCGGGATGTGAGTGACGTTGAATCACATGGCATTGTGGAGAGACGGCTTAGCCGATCAGGCTGAGATTGGACTCCGTGCTAAAAGCACGGTGGTGTTGTGAATAGATATCTCGGGGTGAGACGGCTTAGCCGATCGGGCTTTGATCAGACTCCGTGCTAAAAGCACGGTGATATATCAACACTAAAGATCTGGCAACTTAAAAATAATGAAACTTACTTTAAATCTATCTCTCCTAACTTAGTACTTTAATATTGTTTGAGGTTCTCATTGATTCCATATTTTCTTCTCATTTTACTATTGTTCGTTCGATTGAGAGGGTGTTTAGTCTTACATATTAGTACTATTCATATGTACTAACGTACTTTTTGCCATGGGTGCTGCATCTTCAATGGATGCAAATGGTTCGTTAGTGGGCAACCTTGATCTTCGTTAGCAATTACTCTCTACTTAGCAGGTTTTGGTGAGCCCTACTCTGTTCCGGGCCTTATGTCACTTGATATTATTTCTTGTATTTTTATGTATAGCCAGGGCCTTGTCGCCGACACTTCCATACTACTCTTCTGTTGTACTTAGAGACCCCGTAGACATATTGTGGGTGGTGTTCGATGTTGGATAACGAATTAGAAGTGTTGGTATTTTTCAAACATGCTTATCCTTATATCTACAAACTTGTATTGTTTTGGAAATCATAAATGAATATCCTTTAGAGTAATGAAAAAGGAATGTGGAACACTTGTCTCTTCTTATGTCTATCACTTGTACTGATTCGTATATTGTTAATGGGCAAGGTTGGGGTAGAAGGCATCTAGTAGGCTTGCTTAACTAGAATATCTCGATTGAGCGCCGATCGTGCTCCCCAAGGTTGGGGCGTGACATATAATTTATAAAATTGAAGTAATCATATCATCAAATTGGAATCAATTTGAAGTCGAACATACTGATTGAGATGATTGAAAATTTATGCGGACCAAGTTTCTTCCTCGACTCAGTTAAATAAGAACATCAATCATCATTTTTGGGAACTTATATTTTTTTAACTTTTATTTTATAATAACTCAAATATAAATTTTGATACTATATTTATGCAATTATTTAACAAAATTTTTATTTATTAAAATGAGGTACACGCACAACACAAAATTTTACTTATATAAATCTTTTTATGTTTATTATATTCACATATGTTGGGGAATTTTATCATTTTGTTGAACACCAAAACGTCAATTAATTTAAAATGTGGCATTCATGTCGTCCTAATGTAATTCATCAAGGTATTTGAGGACTTGAGGTAAAATTTCTTTCTTTGCTGAGTTAGTTAACAACTATTATCCATTATACAAATGCATTCAACAAGGTACATAAATTTATTTTCACAAAAAAGTACTAACCATGAAAGAAATAATAAATAAAAAAATCTATTATAATATAGTATTAAAATTTAAATTGCTACAAATGTTAAGTTAAAGCAATAAGGATGTAACCTAAGACAAAAGTATTCAAAAGAAGTTGTCATTATCATTTTTATTTTTCTTATATTCATTCCAATAAATGTAACTTCCTATATTTTCATAAATGATAACTTCTCTCTCTTCAAAAAGTGGCTAACTATCATATTTATATGATTTAGGGTTGAGTTGGGCGAGCTTGACTTCTTCTAATTCGGATTGGAGAAGTTTGGGCGCGTCCAAACGCGCTCCCCATACTGCTCCCAGTTATTGATTTCTTCTGCTTTGATTCCGGTCTGGCGAAGCGGACCCCGCTTCGCTGTCCAAGATTTCACTCTTCAGCTTTTCTTAAGCCAATTTTTCTCCTATTTTATCTTTTTCTGTGCAAGTTCGTTCCTACACAAAGAAACACGTAATGAGCATATTTTCACTTAAAAACGGTGTGAACTCTACAACTTACACAAAAAATAATACACACACTCACTCAAGACATGCGCTTTTTACCCTTTATGATTCATCATGCCTCTTTTCTAATTCAAGTTTACTTATGATTTTATAGAGAAACTAAAGTTGATCACTTTGGGGAATCCAAATTCTTTGCATGCCTTAACAATAAAGTGCTCTTAGTTTCTGATGTGAAAAGGGTCTATGATATAGGTAACGAAAAGTAAGGGGATTTTGCAGTTGTTGACTATGGAGAAGTGCGAGTTAATTCTCCAAATGGTCACTTAACTTGATGAATTTACCTACCAAAGTCACTAAACTATTCATTTGTTTCTCCAAAAATCATAAACACTATCACACCTCCTTTTTACCCGCAGGAAGGGATATAAGAGAGTTTTTCCAATTAAAGTGACATAAATCAAAATGAAATTATTTTATTTAATTTCAGAGTCGCCACTTGGGATATTTATTATGGTGTCCCAAGTCACCGGTTTATTTTGAATCCCAAATCGAGGAAAAATTGACTTTATTTAAAAATCCGCGAAACTAGAAAACTAGGTAAGAAATTCTGTTAACCCGGGAGAAGGTGTTAGGCATTCCCGGATTCCGTGGTTCTAGCACGTCCACTTAACTATTAATAATTGGCATAATTATCTGATTTATTACATGTTTTAAAACCTATTGTGAATTTTTAACTTTATAACCGCTTTTAATTATTTATAAAATTATTTCCGGA
Organism: Nicotiana sylvestris; assembly: GCF_000393655.2. NCBI lineage: Eukaryota > Viridiplantae > Streptophyta > Magnoliopsida > Solanales > Solanaceae > Nicotiana > Nicotiana sylvestris. The sequence goes on along the minus strand of NC_091059.1, from coordinate 87,558,732 downwards.
ATAAGTTACGATTGTCGTACACTTGTCATTTTGGAACACATCGCAAACTACACTACATGAAATGTACCCGCGATTCGCTACATGTTTATTTTATTATTGTTCGAAGTTATGGTCGAGTCACATGAAATGCGCACCCGAATTGGGGATTATGTATCACGACTATGCCGCGGGAACCTTACACATAATCGCGATGATTTATTAGTACGCGCCTAAAGCAGACTACGATGTCAATATGAGATTGTTGTTCTAATCTAAATCGAGGCTCTACTATATGGAATATGATTGACGAAAGGCTAATGTGGAAATTCAAAAGTTATGGAATTTGTTTGTTAACAATATAAGAACACTAATTGTGTTGGGCTACCACTGATAGAGATGACTTGACAAACTAGGCCGAAAGTCTTCAATCAATTAAAGGGTCCAAAATGAGTTCATATTTCATTGGGCCAATGTTAAGACCTTTCAATAGGTCTGGGGTATATGAAGACAGGCTCACAATGAGGCCCAAAAATGTTTTGTCTTTCTAAGGGTTATCAGCTCTTTGTGAGCATTGAAGCCACAGACCACTAGTTCATACTACTTGAAATGGGGCAATTATTAAGACCTATTGCTTCCAAAGATTCAATAAACCAGAGTAAACCAGCAAATTTCATAAGGAAAACAGTAGTAAGAATTTCATAGTGAGTGATCATTTAACTCTTCATCACAGCACCAAAAATAGAATCCCTACGCACAAATCAATTCTGAAACAACACTTATTTTTAATGAACGGGTCTACATAATATTTTAAGTGTTAAACCGTACAAAGCAAACATTTAATTCATATGCAAAACATTCTGAAGTTGGGCATAATTGGATTACAAATATAGCCAAAATGAATTGAAACAAACTACGACATCATGTTAACAAATGTAGATTCCGCATTTTAAACACATTTTATAAGAACAATCTTGGTTGTAACAATTTGCAAACTAGTCGACATTTCATCGACGCTAGAACCGATCCAATGCAACAGATCCCAAACAAGCAAGGGGCAAAAAGCTAAATCGATTGTGATTCCATATTAAACCAAGGCTGAAATACAGATGTTAGAAGAAACATACCTAGTTTCTCTAGATTTAAATTTGTAAAGGGGAAATCCAAAAGACAGAGATCAAACAGCAAGCTCGACAATCAAAATCCATAGTGCTCGACAACAATAATACAACTCAAAATTATCCAAATGAAGTTGAAATGAAAAGCTAAAGCCTGAAATGTTCAACGGAATACTCAACAGGAGTCAAAACAGCGCTATCCTTCAACATAATAGCTATGAGAAACAAGGAGATAAGCATAACAAAACGAGCAAAAATCAGAAGTAGTTTGACTCGATTTTATGCCTTTAAGAAGACTGAAAAGATGGGTCGTTACTCTCGTTTTCTGGTGAGTTCGCCGACGACAGAAGCGAAGGAGAAAACGATGGAGAAGATTGTTGAGGCGACTGAAGGCTTTCAATAGGGAGTTTTGTTCTCTCTCTCTCTCTATTTTTCAGGGAAACGACGCTTGGTTCCTCTAGTTTTTGGAGTTGTTGTGACGACCCGACCCGTCGTCTCGTGAGTTATCGCCCCGTTTTCCCCATTTCCTATTTCTTTATGCTTCATTATCAGTGTTGGGTGTGAACGAGTTGATTTAGATTAGTTTTAATAGGAAATGAGACACTTACTCTCTTTAAGGAAGGTTTGTTTTGGAAAAGTCAACCGAACGTTGACTTATGTGTTAGAGGGCTCGAATTTGAATTCCGATGATTCGGTTAGCTTCGGAGGATGATTTGTGACTTAGAAGTGTGATCGGAAGTAATTTTGGAGGTCCGGTGTAAAATTAGGCTTGAATTGGCGAAATTAGTATTTTGGCGAATTCCGGTTGATAGGTGAGATTTTGATCTGAGAGTCGGAATGGAATTCCGAGAGTTGCTGTAGCTTCGTTATGTCATTTGTGTTGTGTGTGCAAAATTTCAGGTCATTCAGACGTGGTTTGGTTGAGTTTTTGATCGAATGCGTGTTTTGGAAGTTTTAAAAGAACTTAGGCTTGAATTCGATGTACAATTCGATGATTTTAGTGTTAGTTGAGGTGTTTTGATGATTGGAGCAAGTTTGGATGATGTTTTAAGACATGTTGGCATATTTGGTTAGAGTCTCGAGGGGCTCGGGTGAGTTTCGGAATGGTTTCGGGCAATTTTTAGGCCAATTTAACTTGCTGGATTTTTTATAGCAAGGTTCGAAAATTTTGATGCGAGGAGCATAATTTGGAAGCTTATATCTCGTAATCTATAAGGAATCGGAAAATGTATAAAACATGAAAGTTGTAGCTCTTGTATTCTAGTTTCCAGAAATATAAATCATTCATCATTTGGATATTTGTACAGAAAGTTATAATCGACTGAATAAGGGATAGTAAAGCTATTTTGAAATTTCCCAGAATTTTCTGATGCGAGGAGGCTAATTTGGAAGCTTATATCTCGAAATATATATGGAATCGGAAAATGTATAAAACATGAAAGTTGTAGCCCTTGTATTCTAGTTTCCAGAAATATAAACCATTCATCATTTGGATATTTATTGAGAAAGTTATAATCGATTGAATAAGGGCTAGTAAAGCTGTTTTGAAATTTCCCAGAAATTTCTGATGCGAGGAGCCTAATTTGGAAGCTTATATCTCGAAATATATATAGAATAGGAAAATGTATAAAACATAAAGTTGTATCCCTTGTATTCTAGTTTCCAGAAATTTAAACCATTTAGCATTCGGACATTTGTACAGAAAGTTATGATCGATTGAATATGGCTGATAAAGCTGTCTCTGGTGAACTTTTAGTGACGAAACTGGACTTTTAGTGACGGACGAACAGAAACTTAAGGACCAAAAATGCTGATTTCTTCATTTTCGTTTTGGGATTTTTGGAGCTCGGTTCTTGGGCGATTTTGAGGTGTTCTTCACGATTTCAACTCAAGTAAGTGTCCTATACTCGAAAGTGTTTATATTACATAAATCCATGGTTATTTTCATTGTTTAATTCGGATTTAAATGGAAGAAATCAAGATTTTTGCAAAATCTTCCAAAAATGAAAAATTAAGATTTGGAGGTCGAGTTGTTGTCGGAATTTGATAATTTTGGTATGGTTGAACTCGTATCGGAATGGGTTGTCGGATTTTATAAGTTTCGCTGGATTCCGAGACGTGACCCCCACGGGCGAATTTTGAGTGCAATTTCGGATTTTTAATGGAAAGTGTAGAATTCCATATGGAATTAATTCTTATAATTTTTATTGATTGAATCGAATTATTGTGGCTAGATTCGAGGCATTCGAAGGTCGATTTGAGAGGAAAAGGCATTGTGGAGTAGTATTTTGCTCGGGTTTTTTCTAATTTCGAGAATTGTGGTATTTTTCGATTATTTTGATTGGGCTTTGTTCCCTTATCATATTATGACATATTCGTTCTGATTTTGGATAGATTCGACGCACGTGGAGGCCAATTCGAGGGGCAAAGGCGTCAGAGCTAAAGAAGTAACCGGTTCGAGGTGAGTAATTGATGTAAATGATGTCCTGAGGGTTTGAAACCCCATAATTTCACATCGTAACGCTTTATTGAGGTGACTTGCACGCCAGATAACGGGTGTAGGGTAGAGTACCATTGGGGATTATGACTTGGTCCGTCCCGAGAGATATTTTTACCGTGTTTTCTATTCGAACTAAATTGAGAATCATCCTTACTTGGATTTAATTGTTACATTTGGGCTTCTTGCCAATTATTTGAATCCTTTAGGGATTGACATCACTGTTTTCGCATACATGCATATCATTTGATCTCAGTCCAAGGTTTTAAATACTGTTTTGCAAACTCAGCCATTTTTCTAAGATTTGAAAACTTAAATGATATTCTAAATGATATTTCGGGCTGAGAACTACTGTTTTACAAATGCCCAAGGGGCTTATGATGATTTCTGGACTGAGCATGGATCGTGTTGCGCGCCGCAACAGTGTTATATTGATATTGAGGCCGAGAGCCTGGTTGATTACATTGATATTGAGGCTGAGGGCCTAGTTGATTACATTGATATTGAGGCCAAGAGCCTGGGGTGATTATACTGATATTGATATGAGGCCGAGGGCCTAGATTTGATGCCACGAGATGGCTTTATATTGCTCTTGGGCTGTAGGAGCCCCTCCGGAGTCTGCACACACCCCTAGTGAGTGCCGTCGATGATAAATAAATGGATGGCTCGGGCTGCACGCCGCAGTGGGTACCAGAGTGTACCGTCATATGCATTGCATTACATCTCATGCACTGTTCTTTATCTGTTATCCCTGCCTTCGTATCTGTACTCTGATTTCATTGACTTGTTGTTTCACTATTTGATGTTCTAAACTGCCAGTTATAGTTTGCCTTGTATTTTCCATGATTTCTTATTCTCAGCCTTTATTTATGTTTATTACTCACTGAGTCGGAGTACTCACATTACTCCCTGCACCTTGTGTGCAGATCCAGGTACACTACAGGCTGAGTGAGGATTTGTTTAGCTGAGCAGCAGTATCCGGGAGTATCGAGGTAGCTGCATGGAGTTCGCAACCTTGATCTCTCCCATCTATCCCTATCCTTTTATTCCGCATTTTTCCTAAACAGACTTGTAATAGGTGGATTTTCTGTATTAGAGGCTCATGTTCATGACACCAGATTCTATTGGGCTATGTTGTGGTATTCTAATTGAACTTTCGCAGATTTTATTATTATTTATAAACTTGAAAGAAATGACTTAGTAAATTCTCTGTGATATTTATCTATAATCTGAATAAGAATTTGGGATAATGTTGTTGAATGGTCGGGCTTTCCTAGCAGTGTGTTGGGCGCCATCATGACCGGGGTTGGGGTCGTGACAAGTTGATATCAGAGCCTAGGTTACTTGGTCTCGCGAGTCATGAGCCGGTTTAGTAGAGTCTCGCGGATCGGTACAGAGACGTCTGTATTTAGCCTCGAGAGGCTGCAGAACCTTTAGGAAAACTTCACATTCTTGAATTCTTATCGTGCGTCCTTGATTCATCTTGAAAAGAAACTTTTGAAATTCCTTCCACGCGTTCGTATGTGTGCATGGGCGCTCAGTATCAGATGTGCCTCGATGGCTTGTGATTCCCCGATCGAGGGGCGAGGTGTTATCTCTATGAGTTTATGGTGGGCCAGTCTGGAGGACTTGAGGTTGGATCTTTGCCTATGGCGGGAGCGCCGAGGTGCTGATTGTGTGAATAAGTGTTTTTGAACTTATATGTTCGGTAGTATCCCTGTTAGAGGAAATGATGGTTGTGACTATGTGATGAGTATGTTAGTACTGCGAGGCGTATCTATATGATTTGGAAGCGACGAGAAGGGTCTGCTGAATGATGAAAGAACTAATAGATGCTTGAAGTCCATCGTGATTCAAGTTATAGCCCGAGTTATGGGCATGTGAAGAATCTTTTCATGTCTCCTAGTTGGGAGTAAAGTAAATTTCATGTTGCGGTATGAGTACAGACTCAGGAAGATCAAGTGACTACGTAATGCTTATGACGGTGGAAGGTATGCAGAAATGTTAGTTGGGTGCAAAACAGGTGGGTCATCTCCTGCGGGGTGTTCTAAAGTTGTGTTATCCTTATGTTATCTATTAGAAGACCTCAATTGCAAGTGAATAAAATGTGTTGAAATCTAAATTGGATCGCCTAGAGAGTGGGCTTAACTGTTGTGTGAGTAAATGCGAGATTTGCAGAAGAGTTAAAAATTCTAAATGACTTGTGTTTCCACAAGCTTATGAAGGATCGAGTTTAATCTCACTATGGTATAGAGGCAACAATGGAGTATATGCGTTATAAGTATAGTATGTTGTGATCTATGGCTTCGAGCCAAGTTGGGGAGCTTGCTATTGGTTAGCGGATTGTGCGGTTATGTACTATGTTAGTTCCGATTTGATGTATGCTGGTGAATTAGTTCTGGTTGTGGAAATTGGGCCGAGAATGGCACGAGTGAAGGAAAATTTTTGACAAGATGTCATGAGCTCGGATGAGAAGGAGATAAGTATCGATATTTACGGTAAGTTGGTATTGTCTTCAGCGTCACCTAAGATCGGTGGTAAAAAGGGTTTTCCGTCCTGGTTAACAATTCTTGATCTCTTTTTAGCGTTAGTGCGACCGGTGGTTTGAATGTACGCTCCAGATATTGTTGTGGTAGGTTGTGGGAGTGTGTCCCACGGAAAGATTATATAAGTGTGGCATGTGATCACTTGATTGATTAAAGATGTAAACCAAGTATGAAGTTTGCAACAGTGTGATGTTGAGTATAGTTTTCTATATGCTATTTTGTATGCATTGCTTCCTGTTTTCTAAGGAAAGTCCGTATTAGTGCGTGGGATTGGTAATTCCTTCCAGAGTTCGTTTTCTTTTTTTGTATCGCGTTCGAATTGGTAGCCTGTTGGCATATTGGGGTATCATATGCGGCTTTTGATTATGTCTGGGTGGCTTATTGCCTGAGCAGTTCGTAATGGGTGATACTAGATCATTGAATTCGAGATCAGTGCAATCTAAGTATATGAAGTAAATTAAGGGTTTAAGACCATTGTTTGGTTCAGAATGAGGTGATAGATCTTGCCAGAAGTATAGACCCAATGAATTGTTGATTCGGCGGTGTTATGAATTTATATAGATCTTATATGTCGTATCAGTATTGTAAGATTTGAACAAGACCTATGTATGTCATGCAGAGCATGGGATGTGTAATGATTTTTCTTCTAGATGGGATCAATAGAAGTTCTTGACTAGTTGAGTACGTAAACATTCATGGTTCGAAAAGGAGGCGAAGTCCTCATGTTACCTTAGGATGGTATGGTATATGCGATATGTTGTGAAGGGTTGAGATTTGCGTGTGTAAGGTTATAGTTCAGTTCTGAATGGAAATTCATAACATTCTTAGGCGGTACGGGCAGATTTAGGTGATTAGAGAAATGAGCTTCAAATGATTAGGGTGAATGATATTCAGATGATTAAGGAAATGGTATTGCTAATTGGAAGTGATTTGATGAGAGTATATGTCTCAAAAAAGGTAATGTGATTAAACTGATGATATTTCGGTAGTATTGCAGCATGTTCTTGGTGGGTCCACTGGTCGTATTCGGGTTTGCTTGGTAGCACAGGGAAATTTTGAGTATCTGTCGTGGAATGATTGGGTATCAAAAGTGTGCATGTATTCACACGGTGGAAACTGGAATCAGGTATGATGATATGTATGCCATATGGAGTTGGAGACTGGGAGTTCTCATGTATAGGCTAGGTTGTGGTGGTGGATCGTGTGTATTCGGCACCGTTTAGCGGCAATCGGGATTTGGAGGCTCGAGTGGATCTTTGTTTGCTGGTATGTTAGATTTTGGATGTGATGTCGGAATTCAGACTGGTTGTCTTAGTGTTGAGTGATTCTGAACTATTGCGCTACGGGCAATACCGAAAATGCCACGGGTTGAGTGATGAAGTGCATTGGATTATGTTCTAGCAGAGTGGTTTATATTTCAAAGGACCAGCGGACGGTTGGGAAGGATTGCGTTCTTAATTGGGCATTCGTGATGGATGTCAGTGCAAAGGTTGCTATCATTAATTCAGTTCCGGTGTTGGGGGACTTTTCAGATGAGTTTCATATGGCTAGGCATGTCGCAGGGCGAGGTTGTTGATTTCGGTATTAATTTGGTGCCGGGCACCGGATCGTCTGGCTCCTATAGGAGTTGTAGTAGTGGAAGTCGAGCGGGATGAGTAATTGGGTGTTGCTCGGTGAATAACGTACCAATTATGTTCTATCAGGTTTGCGTGGTGTGTGTTATTTGTTTCACCATGGGTGTAATGATTTTCTTTGGCTCCAGACATCAATTGAGCATGGTTGTCGATTTCAAGCATAGTGACTTGAGGTGTTTCCTGTGGAGTAGTATTTGGATAGGAACGCGCGTTGCAGCAAAGCTGTGTGGAAACATGACATTGCGGGTCAAATTTGTGTGTCCTGTTTCTATGATGTGAGACAGGGTCTCAGCCTTGTGTTGTGGCAGTACTGGTGAGTTTGAGGTACAACTCTCTCAGTTAAGTCATTTTCATGAATTGAGTATGTTCGGACCGTTTCTTATTGGTGCACGTATTATGCAAGTTGTGGCTTAGGCATGTATTGATGTGTCATGTCACCTGAGTAGTGTGTTTGGTCAGAAGAGATCGTTGAAATCATTAATGAATGCGAACGGATTCGATTTCAGTATGTGTGATGGGTAAATATTGAGGTTCGTTCAAAATTTACTATGGTAATTACCAGGAGAGAAATGACTTCATGAATGGTTGACATAAGAAATGGTTATGATTTATTGCGTGTTTCCTTTATCATTGACAGTATGTGAAAGTGTTGGAATGAGGCTTTAGTTGTTAAGAGGTTTCCTATCGATATTAGATTATTATGTGCAACTACTGTGAATAGAAATTATCGTTCCAAGTGTCTGAGTTATGTGGTATATCAGATAATTGCACCTGATGTTGCAGGTATGGGTTATTACAGCTGGTTCGGGCTTATTCTGAGTATGGATGTGAAGTTCTAATCTTGTGTATGATTTCAGAAGGTGCAGTGTGGTTCTATGGTTTATGGACTAGATGGATTGTGAAATTTCAGCTATGTTATGTTATCGGACCTATGCGAGATAGGGTAGTGTGGGATCACCCACGGGTATATTCTTGGTAAAGTCGTTCGGCTATTGGTTGGCTTCTAGGACAACTCTGGGTACGCTCGAGGACGAGTGTTTGTTTAAGTTGGGGATGATGTGACGACCCGACCCGTCGTCTCGTGAGTTACCGCCCCATTTTCCCCATTTCCTATTTCTTTATGCTTCATTATCAGTGTTGGGTGTGAACGAGTTGATTTGGATTGGTTTTAGTAGTAAATGAGACACTTAGTCTCTTTAAGGAAAGTTTGTTTTGGAAAAGTCAACCAGACGTTAACTTATGTGTTAGAGGGCTCGGATTTGAATCCTAATGATTCGGTTAGCTTCGGGGGATGATTTGTGACTTAGGAGTGTGATCGAAAGTAATTTTGGAGGTCCGGTGTAGAATTAGGCTTGAATTGGCGAAGTTAGTATTTTGGCGAATTCCGGTTGATAGGTGAGATTTTGATCTGAGAGTCGGAATGGAATTCCGAGAGTTGCTGTAGCTTCGTTATGTCATTTGTGTTGTGTGTGCAAAATTTCAGGTCATTCGGACGTGGTTTGGTTGGGTTTTTGATCGAATGCGTGTTTTGGAAGTTTTAAAAGAACTTAGGCTTGAATTCGATGTAATTCGATGATTTTAGTGTTAGTTGAGGTGTTTTGATGATTGGAGCAAGTTTGGATGATGTTTTAAGACATGTTGGCATATTTGGTTAGAGTCCCGAGGGGCTCAGGTGAGTTTCAGAATGGTTTCGGGCCATTTTTAGGCCAATTTAACTTGCTGGATTTTTGACAGCAAGGTTCGAAAATTTTGATGCGAGGAGCATAATTTGGAAGCTTATATCTCGTAATCTATAAGGAATCGGTAAATGTATAAAACATGAAAGTTGTAGCCCTTGTATTCTAGTTTCCAGAAATATAAACCATTCATCATTTGGATATTTATACAACAACAACAACAACCCAGTATAATCCCACTTAGTGGGGTCTGGGGAGGGTAGTGTGTACGCAGACCTTACCCCTACCTTGGGATAGAGAGGCTGTTTCCAAATAGACCCCCGACATACTTCTCTCCAAGAACTTCCCACCTTGCTCTTGGGGAGACTCGAACTCACAACCTCTTGGTTGGAAGCGGAGGTTGCTTACCATCAGAGCAACCCCTCTTGTCTGAAGTTATAATTGATTGAATAAGGGCTAGTAAAGCTGTTTTGAAATTTCCCAGAAATTTCTGATGCGAGGAGGCTAATTTGGAAGCTTATATCTCAAAATATATATGGAATCGGAAAATGTATAAAACATGAAAGTTGTAGCCCTTGTATTCTAGTTTCCAGAAATATAAACCATTCATCATTTGGATATTTATAGAGAAAGTTATAATCGATTGAATAAGGGCTAGTAAAGCTGTTTTGAAATTTCCCAGAAATTTCTGATGGGAGGAGGCTAATTTGGAAGCTTATATCTCGAAATATATATGGAATCGGAAAATGTATAAAACATGAAAGTTGTAGCCCTTATATTCTAGTTTCCAAAAATATAAACCATTCATCATTTGGATATTTATAGAGAAAGTTATAATCGATTGAATAAGGGCTAGTAAAGCTCTTTTGAAATTTCCCAGAAATTTCTGATGCGAAGAGGCTAATTTGGAAGCTTATATCTCAAAATATATATGGAATCGGAAAATGTATAAAACATGAAAATTGTAGCCCTTGTATTCTATTTCCAGAAATTTAAACCATTCGTCATTCGGACATTTGTACAGAAAGTTATGATCGATTGAATATGGCTGGTAAAGCTGTCTCTGGTGGACTTTTAGTGACGAAACTGGACTTTTAGTGACGGGCGGACAGAAACTTAAGGACCAAAAATGCTGATTTCTTCATTTTCGTTTTGGGATTTTTGGAGCTCGGTTCTTGGGCGATTTTGAGATGTTCTTCACAATTTCAACTCAAGTAATTGTCCTATACTCGAAAGTGTTTATATTACATAAATCCATGGTTATTTTCATCGTTTAATTCGGATTTAAATGGAAGAAATCAAAATTTTTGCAAAATCTTCAAAAATGAAAAATTAAGATTTGGAGGTCGAGTTGTTGTTGGAATTTGATAATTTTGGTATGGTTGAACTCGTATCGGAATGAGTTATCGGATTTTATAAGTTTCGCCGGATTCCGAGAGGCGGGCCCCACGGGCGAATTTTGAGTGCAATTTCGGATTTTTAATGAAAAGTGTAGAATTCCATATGGAATTAATTCCTATAATTTTTATTTATTGAATCGAATTATTGTGGCTAGATTCGAGGCTTCGGAGGTCGATTTGAGAGGAAAAGGCATTGTAGAGTAGTATTTTGCTCGGGTTTTTGCTAATTTCGAGAATTTTGGTATTTTTCGATTGTTTTGATTGGCCTTTGTTCCCTTATTATATTATGACATATTCGTTCTGATTTTGGATAGATTCGACGCACATGGAGGCCAATTCGAGGGGCAAAGGCGTCACGAGCTAAAGAAGTAGCCGGTTCGAGGTGAGTAATTGATGTAAATGATGTCCCGAGGGTTTGAAACCCCGGAATTTCGCATCGTAACACTTTATTGAGGTGACTTGCACGCCGGATAACGGGCGTGGGGTAGAGTACTATTGGGGATTGTGACTTGGTCCGTCCCGAGAGATGTTTTTACCGTGTTTTCTATTTGAACTAAATTGAGAATCATCCTTACTTGGATTTAATTGTTACATTTGGGTTTCTTGCCAATTATTTGAATCCTTCAGGGATTGACATCACTGTTTTCGCATACATGCATATCATTTGATCTCAGTTCAAGGTTTTAAATACTGTTTTGCAAACTCAGCCATCTTTCTAAGATTTGAAAACTTAAATGATATTTCTAAATGATATTTCGGGCTGAGAACTACTGTTTTACAAATGCCCAAGGGGCTTATGATGATTTTTGGACTGAGCATGGATCGGGTTGCGCGCCGCAGTAGTGTTATATTGATATTGAGGCCGAGAGCCTAGTTGATTACATTGATATTGTCACACCTCCTTTTTCCGACCCCGCGAAGGGCGAAGGAGTTTTTCCAATTAAAGGACAGTCGAAACGGGATTTGTTTATTTATTTCAGAGTCGCCACTTGGGAGATTTAGGGTGTCCCAAGTCACCAGTTTAATCCCGAATCGAGGAAAAGAATGACTCCATATTACAGTCTGCGAACCAGAAATCCGGATAAGGAATTCTGTTAACCCGGGAGAAGGTGTTAGGCATTCCCGAGTTCCGTGGTTCTAGCACGGTCGCTCAATTGTCATATTTGGCTTATTTATCTGATTTTAATACAATTATGAACCGATGTGCCAATTTTAACTCTTTACCACTTTATTATTATTATTATTATTTTTAAAAAAAATTGTGAACATCGTTTAAAACATGTCTTTGGATTACGTCACATGAAATGCACCCGCAATCCGGAAAACATTTTTATTCAATGTTTTAGGATTTAGATTTGGGTCGCATGAAATGCGCATCCGAGTTTAAGAAGGTAAAATTAATTAAATCGCGCCTAAAGAGTCTAGCGTATCATTATTTTGGGTAGGGCCGTGAAATTTGCTAAAACGGCTCCTCCCTAATTCTAAGCGATTAAATGTACATTTATTGAGGGCCCCGCAATCTATACATTTCATTAAGCGAGGCTCATCTCATTTATTTGGACAAATCTTAAAACGACTACATTTTTCTATAAAAATGAGTCTCTAAAATAAAGAAAGAAAATCCTAATTTATTACTAGCTTTTATTATTTTAAGAAGACATGACATGCTAATTGCTTGATTAATACAAATATTGATGAAAAAGGAATTTCACTCTTAATTTCGAAATTATAAATAAAATAAAAATTCAACAACTAATATTCAAAATAAACAAATATAGCTAGATTAAAACTCAGCATTGTTATTTTTTTTAAAAAAAATTATTGAGATTAATTATTCACAATCATTTGAAACTAGATTTAACCATAATTACTAAAGCTTATTAGAAAGTTTATTAGACTTAAACGTTCTCTTAATCTTGCTTAAGCTCAAGTCATGCCTTAATGCCTAATTTACGATGTTTAATTTAAATTCGTGTCTTAGCTAAATTTAGCTACTTGTTCATGATCAACCTATAATCTTGAAGCCTTCATAACTAGTGAATTAACCTATTTTGCCGAACTGATTTATTACAGACTAACTTATGATATTATTTTCTTATTCCAGTTATTATTTAGTAATTCATGAAATAGCTTAAATACAATCAACAAAAGGAACAAAGAAATAAAAACGAAATTAAAACTTCAAATTTTCATTCTTCATATGTATTCACGCTTCATATTTCGGATTACAATAAACAGCTTTTCAGTTGTGTACCTGATATTGGAAGCAAAAGAAAATGAATATGAGAATCAGCAACAGCAGTAAAATCAGTACAACACAGCAACAATAGCCCAGCAACAGTAACAACCCAGTAACAGACCGGTGGAGTAGTAATCCAAAAAAAAAAAAAAGCTTCCAGCTTTTATGAAACAACAATTAATTCTGATTTCAAACAACAAAAGAAAACAGAATATTTTTTTTAGTTTTTTTTTATATATTTGAAAGCTTAAATATTTTTTCGGAATTTTCTATCTCTTAAATGTTCAGCCCTTTTCTCTCTCTTATTTTCAGATTTGTTTCTCTCTCCCGTTTTTTTCCTGTCTGTGTATTTCTCTATCTGTATTCTTGTTCTTTCTTCTTCAAGACTTCACATATATAACACATCTCATAAACCTTTTAATCAATTAAATCAATACTTTTTCTCTACCCAACCCATTATCTTTCCACTCATCCCCATTACATTAAATAAACATATCACACCACCCCATTATATTTTGTCCCCCATGCTTTATTTAAAATAATGCAAGATTCCCCTTTAATTTAAATCTTGTCCCCCCTTTATATTAAATAATCATATCACAACCCACCCCATTTCATTTTGTCCCCCATGCTTCAAATAAACAATTTCAAAATGTACAATTCCTAAACTACCCCTTCCGACCTTACTGAAATTACCAAACTACCCCTAAACGTACTACAAATTTACCAAACTACCCATCAGCTATAACACATCAATTAATCAAACTTAACCAAAATATAGACAATATGATCAATTTCTAACAATGTTCAAACAACAATATGAACATGGATGAACATCATAACAACAATATCACATGAACACGATTTTAACAACATTTCAACAACAAATCACATGAACACGAATTGAACAACAAAGAACAACTAAAATTTGATTGAACAATATTTTAGCAACAAACAATCCTATTTTCGGATTCAACAACAACAACAATCAAAGTATGAAGATTTCTAAATTCAATCATATTGAACTTAAAATCAACTCTAACAACATTACAACAAACAATTCTTATATTAAACTTAAAACAAGATTAGGAGAACAATTCAAGCAATAATCATAAATGGTAAACAAGAAATCAAACTATACAAAATTCGGATTCAAGATCATCCAAACAAAGTATGAACATGAATGAATCTATTTTAAGACAACAAACATGACGGATTAAACGATTAAAACAATATATTCCTTTAATACAACTAAATTCTTTAAACAAATAACAAGATCGACGAAGAAACAATTATGAACTTAAACTTGAACTTAACAATATTAACAATTTCTAACAATACATAAACACATGAAACAAATTGAAGAAATAGTTGATTAAATTTCAATTTGAATCTAACAAACATCAAACTAACAAATACTTACTTAAACAATAATACAAACATGAAATAAACATGAAAACAACTAATTAAACTTCTATTTTGAAATCTGAAAATTAATTTAACAAACAACATGAACACAATAGAAAATTATTTCAAAGATGAACAACGAACAAAACAAGGATTAAATCATTTAACGATTTTGGATCCGGAAAATATCAAACAAAATATGAACAAAAATAAAACTCAAAAACAACTAACCGGAGATGAATCAACGACGAACTTTGATTGTAAACAAATCTGTCCAAGCCTCGACCAAAGCTCGAACGAAGGACGACGAAGACGAAGAAGAAGTAGAAGCAGCGGCGGAGGAAGGAGGAGCAGCGGCAGCGTCGCGGACAGCCATGGCTGCTCGTCGCAGCTGGACACGGGCAGCAGCTGGTCGTCTACTGCTGCTGCGTTCAGCAGCTTATGGAGAAAATGGAGCAGCAGTTCGGGAAGCCATGGACGACGCAGAGGCAGCAAGAAAAAGCAACAAACATGGCGATGGGTTGACGACGAAGACGCAGCCATGGACGAGCCTTTTGAGCTTGACATGGAGAAGATGGGCTTCTTGGTGGTGTGTGCGCTTGTGTCGAAGGAGATTAAGCTGCTGGAGCTTAGCCATGGCAGCCATGGATGTGTGTTTTAGAGTTTGGAGAAGAAAGAAGAAAAGAAGAAGAAGAATGATAGGGGGGGCGGATGACTTAGGTCATTTTTAGGATTTTTTTTTTTTTTTGTTTTGTTTTGTTTTGTGTCTTTGAAATGCAAGATAGGGGTATTGGGTCTTTTGGGTTATGGACTGGGTCGACCCAGTTCGAAATGGACTGGGTCGTAGGGAAGATTGGGCCATTTTTTGGGCCTATGTCTTGAAATTGAAGAAGAGGCCTAATTCCGACTTTCTTTATATTTTCGCTCTCTTTTCTTCTTTTATTTTTTCTAAAACTAAATTATAAAAATACTTAAACTATTATTAAGAACTAAATTAAGTTATAAAAGCGCAAATTAACTCCCAATAACAATTAACGCACAATTAAGTATTAATTAAGCATAAAATTGTATATTTGGACATTAAATGCTAAAAATGCAAACGATGCCTATTTTTGTAATTTTTAATTTTTGTAAAACAATTTTAATTACTAACAATTGTAGAATTAAATACTACATGCAAAATGCGACATATTTTTGTATTTTTTATTAATTTAGCGAATAAACACGCACAGACAAATACAAATAATTCTTCAAAATATCACAAAATATCACAAAATTGCACACCAAAGAAAAATCATTTTATTTTTAAATTTTTTGGGAGTAATTCTCATATAGGGCAAAAATCACGTGCTTACAGCTGCCCCTCTTTGCCCGAAGACACGAAGGGTTTTCGTGCAAAGATAAAGCGAGCGATTTTTTGCCCATTCGAGTACTCCGTTGAAGCATTTTTTGAAAAAGATTTGACCGAACCTTTGCTTCAAAGGTTTCCTACATATCCTGGGCTAAATAGGAATCAGGTCAATGTAGTTCGGAAAACTTTGGTAGCTGGGACTACCGTTGGACTGCACTGTTACTGTTGTTGCATGCTATTACTACTGCTTACCGATCTCCTTGTTACACCGTGCTTAAAAGAAAACAAGAAGCTAGGCTAGACTAAAATTTGTTCTTGTTGCCTTGCTTTCTTGTCGGCTTGTGTTTCCTCCGGTGCTTTTCTTCCGATGCTTTTCTTCCTTTTGACACATGGACTTGAGTTTATGCTGGGACCTCTTGTTGCAACCTTCTGCTTCCCGGTGCTGGGGATTTTATTGTTTACTGCTGGGGATTCCTGTTGTAACCTTCCGCCTTCTGGTGGGGTTACTGATTCCAAACTCTGTAATACAAGACTAAAAAGTTGCTTCAATGCAAAATTATGAAATGTATGCCCGCATTATACTGGTGGGCGACCTAGAGCTGAAAGTATTCCCGCATTTTACTGGTGGGCGACCTAGAACATGAATGTATTCCCGCATTTTACTGGTGGACGACCTAGAACTGAAATGTATTCCCACATTTTACTGGTGGGCGACCTAGAACTGAAATGTATTCCCGCATTTTACTGGTGGGCGACCTAGAACAGAAAGTATTCCCGCATTTTACTGGTGGGCGACCTAGAACTGAAATGTATTCCCGCATTATACTGGTGGGCGACCTAGAACTTAAAAGTATTCCCGCATTCTACTGGTGGGCGACCTAGAACTGAAATGTATTCCCGCATTTTACTGGTGGGCGACCTAGAACTGAAATGTATTCCCGCATTTTACTGGTGGGCGACCTAGAACAGAAAGTATTCCCGCATTTTACTGGTGGGCGACCTAGAACTGAAATGTATTCCCGCATTTTACTGGTGGGCGACCTAGAACAGAAAGTATTCCCGCATTATACTGGTGGGCAACCTAGAACTTAAAAGTATTCCCGCATTCTACTGGTGGGCGACCTAGAACTGAAATGTATTCCCGCATTTTACTGGTGGGCGACCTAGAACAGAAAGTATTCCCGCATTTTACTGGTGGGCGACCTAGAACTGAAATGTATTCCCGCATTTTACTGGTGGGCGACCTAGAACTGAAATGTATTCCCGCATTTTACTGGTGGGCGACCTAGAACAGAAAGTATTCCCGCATTATACTGGTGGGCGACCTAGAACTTAAAAGTATTCCCGCATTCTACTGGTGGGCGACCTAGAACTGAAATGTATTCCCGCATTTTACTGGTGGGCGACCTAGAACTGAAATGTATTACCGCATTTTACTGGTGGGCGACCTAGAACTTAAAGTATTCCCGCATTCTACTGGTGGGCGACCTAGAACTGAAATGTATTCCCGCATTATACTGGTGGGTGACCTAGAACTTAAAAGTATTCCCGCATTCTACTGGTGGGCGACCTAGAACTGAAATGTATTCCCGCATTTTACTGGTGGGCGACCTAGAACTGAAATGTATTCCCGCATTTTACTGGTGGGCGACCTAGAACAGAAAGTATTCCCGCATTTTACTGGTGGGCGACCTAGAACTGAAATGTATTCCCGCATTTTACTGGTGGGCGACCTAGAACAGAAAGTATTCCCGCATTATACTGGTGGGCGACCTAGAACTTAAAAGTATTCCCGCATTCTACTGGTGGGCGACCTAGAACTGAAATGTATTCCCGCATTTTACTGGTGGGCGACCTAGAACTGAAATGTATTCCCGCATTTTACTGGTGGGCGACCTAGAACTGAAATGTATTCCCGCATTCTACTGGTGGGCGACCTAGAACTGAAATGTATTCCCGCATTTTACTGGTGGGCGACCTAGAACTGAAAGTAAAAGGACAGAAATGTATGCCTCTATTATATGGGCGGGCTCCCAACTTCAATGCTAACTTAGGAGGAAATGCGTCTCCTATGGGTAAACTAAACTTAGGAGGAAATGCGTCTCCTATGGGTAAAAGTAAATTTAGGAGGAAATACGTCTCCTATGGGTAAACTAAACTTAGGAGGAAATGCGTCTCCTATGGGTAAACTAAATTTAGGAGGAAATGCGTCTCCTATGGGTAAAACTAAACTTAGGAGGAAATGCGTCTCCTGTGGGTAAAACTAAACTTAGGAGGAAATGCGTCTCCTATGGGTAAAACTAAACTTAGGAGGAAATGCGTCTCCTATGGGTGAAACTAACTTAGGAAGTGCGTCTCCTATTGGCAGAACTAGACTTAGGAAGTGCGTCTCCTATTGGCAAAGGCGTGGAATGTATTCCCTTGTTATACAGGTGGGCGCCTAAAATATGCAATGGACAGACAAGAAAAGTATTCCTTTCGTTATTCAGGTGGGCGTCTGGCTTCAACAACAACTTTGAAAATAAAATCCTATTCGAGGGCGGATGAACCCAAAATATCCTATTCGAGGGCGGATGAACCCAAAATATCCTGTTCGAGGGCGGATGAACCCAAACTATCCTATTCGAGGGCGGATGAACCCAAAATATCCTATTCGAGGGCGGATGAACCCAAAATATCCTATTCGAGGGCGGATGAACCCAAAATATCCTATTCGAGGGCGGATGAACCCAAAATATCCTGTTCGAGGGCGGATGAACCCAAAATATCCTATTCGAGGGCGGATGAACCCAAAATATCCTATTCGAGGGCGGATGAACCCAAAATATCCTATTCGAGGGCGGATGAACCCACAATATCCTATTCGAGGGCGGATGAACCCACAATATCCTATTCGAGGGCGGATGAACCCAAAATATCCTATTCGAGGGCGGATGAACCCAAAATATCCTATTCGAGGGCGGATGAACCCAAAATATCCTGTTCGAGGGCGGATGAACCCAAAATATCCTGTTCGAGGGCGGATGAACCCAAAATATCCTGTTCGAGGGCGGATGAACCCAAAATATCCTATTTGAGGGCGGATGAACCCAAAATATCCTTAAGACTTGAAAATGTCTTACCTCGAATACTTGCTGGGGATAACACTGTTGGGGAATTATTTACTTACCTGTTGGGGGGTAAAATGTTATCAGCTGGGGATAACGCTGTCGAGGATAACACTGTTGGGGGATTCTGATTCTTTCAGAACTAGTGCTTCACTGAGCTCAAGTTTCATCCCTTTGCTGGGGAACAACTTCCTCCATAGAACTTATTATGTTGGGGGCAACACTGGTTCTAAGACCACTTCCCTTGAGACTGGCGTTATCTTTATTCTTTCCCGCATGGGTACCTGACTTCCAGAAAATTTTCTAAGCGGAAGGAAAATTTTCTGCCCCAGTTTGATAATATCCCTTGCGGCATGCATTTCTGGCATCAATGCCATTTCCTTTACCTGTTTCAAATCAAACAAAATTTGTTAGTTTAAAACATGGTGGTTGGTTGTGATACCCCTACTGGGATGGCTTTTCCCTTTCTCCTTCCTTGCTCTGCGTTCCACAGCTTGTTGGGGATGATATTATGTGCTGGGGATAATCCCTTCCTGCTGGGGATATCCGTCTTCTTTTGTGACATAACTCGGAAGCTGACATTTCCCCGACCTTTTAGTCCTAGTATGAATTTCCCAAATCATGCTCATTGCTCTCCTTGATTTGCCCACTGGCTTTGGCCTTGAGGTTTATAACTTTGGTTTTGGCAAGGATATCCCTTTTGACACTCGTCAATCCTTTTGTCAATTCCCTTTTGCTGGGGATATTTTCTTGACACTGGCCTCGCGCTTGTTCCTCGCTGACTACACCATTTGGATGCACTAGTCAGATCTCATTTTGTATAATTGGGAAGCTGATGACATATTTTGAAGTCAATTCACACTTGTTATGACCAGACAGACTCTATTGGGGAGTTTTTCTATGAAAGGAGAAAGATAAAAGAAACAAAATAAAAGACAAAGGAAATGATGACTCTTTTACAAAAGAAACTATAAATAAAAACCTATCAAACGCAGATACCGACTCTAATGGCCATGACATGCGTATGTGGCCTATCCTCTACCGTCAATCATTTTTCAAGATCTTCAATTGGCGATTCCCCATTGGATTCTTAATCTTATTCGACTTGTAGTGCCCAAAGGGTTTTCACTATCAAGTCTCTCTCATTTTTTGTTCTTCTCTCAGCTTTCATCGCCTTATGGTGCCTGTGAAGGTTTTCACCGATATGACTCTCTCATTTGTATCACTTTCCAGCTGGGGATTTGGAGTGTTGCCGGTATGACTCTCTCTGCTGGAGATTAGAGTCCTTTCTGCTGTGGAACAGAATGTTATGTTCGCCGGTAAGACTCTCATTTGTCTGACTTGGCATCTTTTGAAGACTGGTCAGAAGGTCTTTCTTTGGACCGTAATGTGGGTTTTGGATAGGGCTAGAAAAAAAAGGGTATTAAAGGCTCAAAAATGCATTAATTCTGGGTTATTAGTTACAACTTTCGGAACTAGATTTATTTACCACAAACGCAACTTTTGCCCCAGTTTCTTGCTTGGGGATATTTTACTTGATTGATTTATATTTTTTCAAAACTATGACCGAGCCGTGAAGCGCCTACGTATCCTCTTTGAGGAATCAGGTCAAACGTAGTTCCCAATTCCTCTTTATTCATTTGACTTTCTTTTTTTTTTTTTTTTACCATTTTTCTTTTCTTTTCTTTTTCGTTTTGTTGTTTTTTTTTTTTCATGTTTTCATGCCATGCTTGCGTTTTCTAGTCGTTTTTACTGATTCCGAACGAGGGGTATGAAAGAAAAATAAGTAAGGCTCAAAAAGGGGTAACGAAGGATAAAGTGTTTAGGTAGTAGAACAAAATGCCTTCGTCATTCCAGTCTTCAAAACATGCCAAATGCAAACAACACAACAAACAATAGATTTATAGTCTCTTCCGACGGTGCTGGGCTTGACAATTATGTTAAACATATGTTTGTTCATTTGTCACTTCTAAAGCACCGTTGAGCGACACTCTCATTCTCTTTTATTATGAACGACCCTCATGCCAATTTAGGCGAATCTTTATTTAACAGTTTTCTTTGTGTTTGCCCCAGTTCCACATGACTCGGGCTCCAAATAATCTCAAACCGTTCTTATTTCCTTTAAATGCTTTGATCACCTTCTCAGGGTTTTATGATTAACTTTTAAGACTAGGCCCAAACTGGGTGCGCATGTCATGTCCCTAGAATCGGCATTGAACAAAAATGATAAAAGGACTAAACAAAAAGATGACTGGAAATAATAAAAGACCGGATTTTGTATTAGACTACCGGTGAAATGGTTTAAATAACAAAACAAACAAAACAATCCAGAACAAAATCCTAAAACAAACTGGACAAGACAACATCCGACTTATAACCCTAATAATCCGAACAACAGAAATGACAACAAAATGAGCCACCACAAGCTTCTCTCTTGCTGACCAAGGAACGAAACGTCCTCCCACTTTATCAAAATTGGCATTTTAGCCACTGAGCTTTGCATCAATACTGCCGAGACCATTACCAGCTTCAATCTCATCAACCTCCGTCGGCAAGTTCTCGAGGGGGTTCGAGTGCTCCATGTCACTGTTATTAATCACAACCCGCCCTTCTCGGATCATTTTCTCTACTTCCCTTCTCCAACTATGACAGCTCTCAATGTTGTGCCCTATGACATTGGAGTGGTAGGCGCATCGCGCTGCCGGATCAAAGCTCCTTGCAAGTGGATTTGGAGTACATGCGGGGAGTGGTTCAATCGAGCCAGCATGCCTTAGCCTTTCAAACAGACTGGCATAAGATACCCCGATAGGGGTGAGAGCCTTTTCTCGTTTCAGCAACCTCTTCATTCTTGCATGTTGACAGGGCCGGAAACCTGATCCAGATGGCTTTTGGTAGGCTTGTATGGGTGGGTAAGCATTTCGTGGAGTCGGGTACCTGGGAAGTGAGGTATGGCTTTTGAGGTCACGGGGAAAGAAGTGGTGTTGGGGAGCGGAGAAACATTGAAGAGTGATGGAGCTACTCGGATAGCTGGGAAAGCTGCCATAAATGGGTTGGGATGGAGAGTATGGAGAATCTTCCATTATGGTGTTGGGTGCTTGGGAAATGACCGAGTTCAAGAGGCTTGGCGGTGGAGGGGGTGGTGCTTTTCCCGTTATCCATGCCTGATACATGTCTGCCACATGCTGTCTCAGCATTTTCACTTCTTCTACCAACCTGTTGTTCTGTTCGACCAATTGTTGTCGGTCATCAGTACCGATCCACTCGGTTCTGCGGTTCTGAGCCATTGTCCTTTGATTTTGCTTTGCAGGGAGGAGTTACCACAACCAACCACTTTCTATATATGGACACATCAAAGGGAAGCCATCACGTTAGTGTTAGGGCATTAGACAGACAATCATGTATCAGAGATACAATGTACCTAAGCAGTTAGACAATTGTGCCCCCCTGAAAATCTTCCACACTCTCTTTTATTTATTTATTATTATATTTTTTTATATTTTTTTATTTTGGTGGTGGTCGAATCTTATGGAGATTGCCTACGTATCATGACCCCGCATGAATCAGACCGAGCGTAGTTCGGACCAAATGAAAGGTAACAACAATAAGACACATTTTTTTATCAATTTTCATAATAAAATAAACTGGGTTTCAAAGGTTGAAAGATGACCAACAAACTCAAAAATCAAACAACCCATATATTCTAGCCAAAAGATTTATAACCTCAAAACAAAAAGGCCAGCTTCCTTTCCCCGTTTGATAAATGCAACCAAACGGCTATTTTTGCAAATGTGCCCCTTCCAAATCTCACATGAATTTGAGGCCGGGGAGGATTATTTTATGACACTTTACACACTTGTCCATTCTTTTACGAAAATAACCTTTCGACAACTGACAGATACTCTAAGGTTATTTCGGCAAGAACGGTTCAAGACGCGGCCGAAGTTGGCTCGGGTTATTTTGACTAAAAAAAATCCAAACGGTATTCACCTGACCGCTGACTCTTTTTTTTTTCTTTTCAAATTATACTAAAAACCTGATGTTGCAAACACGGCCCTTCAGCGCCTCGGGAACGAAGATTTATAGGGCTGTCTGGGACTAGACCAAAATCCTAAACAGGACCCAAAAAAAAGTGGCTGTTTATGCAAAGTCAGCCTTCCGGCGTCCCTCTCGGGAACATTCGGCTATTTTTGACAAAACAGCATCACCCGACTTATTTATGACTCTTTTTATCATTTTTCGAATTAGAAAAGTCAATATTGCAAACACGGCCTTTCAACGCCTCGGGGACGAAGATTTTTAAGGCTGTGTGGGTCAACTGGTCAAAATCTTAAAAATGACCCAAAGGTGGTTGTTTATGCAAAGTCAGCCTCCCGGCGTCCCTTTCGGGAACATTCGGCTATGTCTTCATAAAACAGTGTCACCCGACTTCTCTATGACAAAATTAAAATTTTGACATGTTTTTTTTGTGGCTATTTTAGCAAAAGGGGAGGTTGGACACCACCCGACTTATTCATGACAAGATTAAAATTTTTGATTTTTAGCTATTTTAGCAAAAGGGAAGGTTGGACACCACCCGACTTATTCATGACAAGATTAAAATTTTTGATTTTTGGCTATTTTAGCAAAAGGTGGGGTTGGACCCGATGAGGGTTGCCTACGTATCTCACATCCGGTGAGAATCAAACCCGCGTAGTTCGAGCCTCGCGAATAAGTAAATGAACTAATATATTTTTTTTAATTGGAACTGTGAAAGAACTGCTTCAAAAGAAGAAAGGAAGTATATATATATATATATATATATATATTTTCAAAAGAAGAAAAGAAGTATATATATATATTTTTGATTGATTTCTTTTTGAAAGAAAGACTTGTAAAAATTCCTTTTCTTTTGATTTGAACTTTGAGAATTTCAAAAGTAAAAGGAAGTTTTTTTTTTTTTGAATTTCCATTTGTTTTTTTTCTTATTCTAAAGAAAAAAAAAGAAAATATTTTTGGAATTTTACTTTTGATAAAAGAAATGCTTCTAAAAAATATTTTTTGAATTTTGAATTTTCTTTTCAATTTTGAAAGAAGTATCAAAATATTTTCGGATTTTTTTTTAAAAAAAACATTTTTATTATTTTTTGTTTTATCAACAATGGAAAATAAAGATATTTATATTATTTTTTGCAAGACATATTTTTTTGGAATTTTACTTTGAATTTTCTTGGCAAGACAAATATTATTTGCAACAAATAAAGATATATATATTTTGGAAATAAAAAAAAACTTTTCAGATTTATATATATATTTGCGACAAATAATGAAAGACTTTTTATTATTATTATTTTTTTTTTTTGCATTTTCATAATCAAATAAATAATAAAAAAAACCATTTTAAAAATAAGACTCTTTTTCATTTTCATTTTCATGGCAAGACAAACTATATATTTTTTCTATTTTTTTTTTTTTGAAAAACAAAACAGAACAACGACTCTTTTTTTCTTTTCTTAGCTTTTAATAAAACAAACTAATAAGACATTTTTTTTTCATTTTCTCAAAATTTCGGCAGAGTTTTGACAGTATTTGGGCATTTGTTTTCTTTTCAAAATAAACAATCAATTCCCTAACCGCTATTTTTTTTTCAATTTCAAAATATTATTCTTGATATTCACAAGTCAGTCAACACACAAGTCCGAATCAAATTAATGCGCAAGTAGTAACAAGTAAGATGCATCAGGATGGTCATTTTCATTTTTGGTGCACCTGTCCTAGACAGACTCAACCCCTGTGTTGAGCCTCCAAAGTCAGATGCACGTGATGCAAACAAACGTTCCTACTAGGGATCCGGCATGTGGCTTTGTTATACTAGGTTCAGAACCTGGGTGTTTGTTCTAGACCTGGCTTACCCGAGCGGACAGCTCGAGCCGAGGGGGGTAGCGTACCGGGAATACAGAAGCTTCACCGGCTTAGCAACTTGTCCGAACCTCGTTCTAAATTGGGATTTGACACTATACAGAAAAGAAGTCGTACGAAGTACACCCTTCTTCATGATTTAGAAGACTCAGAGAGGAGATGGGTTTCGGCACAGTTTATACACAGTTCACGTAATATCAAAGCGGTAAAAGCAGCATTTAGCACATTAGGCTCAAACATGTAAAAATCAGATAAAACCAAATATAACAATTTATATGAGCTCGAATTTCTAACCCTGAACCACTGGTTCTGGGCTAGTCCCCAGCAGAGTCGCCAGAGCTGTCACACCTCCTTTTTCCGACCCCGCGAAGGGCGAAGGAGTTTTTTCCAATTAAAGGACAGTCGAAACGGGATTTGTTTATTTATTTCAGAGTCGCCACTTGGGAGATTTAGGGTGTCCCAAGTCACCAGTTTAATCCCGAATCGAGGAAAAGAATGACTCCATATTACAGTCTGCGAACCAGAAATCCGGATAAGGAATTCTGTTAACCCGGGAGAAGGTGTTAGGCATTCCCGAGTTCCGTGGTTCTAGCACGGTCGCTCAATTGTCATATTTGGCTTATTTATCTGATTTTAATACAATTATGAACCGATGTGCCAATTTTAACTCTTTACCACTTTATTATTATTATTATTATTTTTAAAAAAAATTGTGAACATCGTTTAAAACATGTCTTTGGATTACGTCACATGAAATGCACCCGCAATCCGGAAAACATTTTTATTCAATGTTTTAGGATTTAGATTTGGGTCGCATGAAATGCGCATCCGAGTTTAAGAAGGTAAAATTAATTAAATCGCGCCTAAAGAGTCTAGCGTATCATTATTTTGGGTAGGGCCGTGAAATTTGCTAAAACGGCTCCTCCCTAATTCTAAGCGATTAAATGTACATTTATTGAGGGCCCCGCAATCTATACATTTCATTAAGCGAGGCTCATCTCATTTATTTGGACAAATCTTAAAACGACTACATTTTTCTATAAAAATGAGTCTCTAAAATAAAGAAAGAAAATCCTAATTTATTACTAGCTTTTATTATTTTAAGAAGACATGACATGCTAATTGCTTGATTAATACAAATATTGATGAAAAAGGAATTTCACTCTTAATTTCGAAATTATAAATAAAATAAAAATTCAACAACTAATATTCAAAATAAACAAATATAGCTAGATTAAAACTCAGCATTGTTATTTTTTTAAAAAAAAATTATTGAGATTAATTATTCACAATCATTTGAAACTAGATTTAACCATAATTACTAAAGCTTATTAGAAAGTTTATTAGACTTAAACGTTCTCTTAATCTTGCTTAAGCTCAAGTCATGCCTTAATGCCTAATTTACGATGTTTAATTTAAATTCGTGTCTTAGCTAAATTTAGCTACTTGTTCATGATCAACCTATAATCTTGAAGCCTTCATAACTAGTGAATTAACCTATTTTGCCGAACTGATTTATTACAGACTAACTTATGATATTATTTTCTTATTCCAGTTATTATTTAGTAATTCATGAAATAGCTTAAATACAATCAACAAAAGGAACAAAGAAATAAAAACGAAATTAAAACTTCAAATTTTCATTCTTCATATGTATTCACGCTTCATATTTCGGATTACAATAAACAGCTTTTCAGTTGTGTACCTGATATTGGAAGCAAAAGAAAATGAATATGAGAATCAGCAACAGCAGTAAAATCAGTACAACACAGCAACAATAGCCCAGCAACAGTAACAACCCAGTAACAGACCGGTGGAGTAGTAATCCAAAAAAAAACAAAGCTTCCAGCTTTTATGAAACAACAATTAATTCTGATTTCAAACAACAAAAGAAAACAGAATATTTTTTTTAGTTTTTTTTTTATATATTTGAAAGCTTAAATATTTTTTCGGAATTTTCTATCTCTTAAATGTTCAGCCCTTTTCTCTCTCTTATTTTCAGATTTGTTTCTCTCTCCCGTTTTTTTCCTGTCTGTGTATTTCTCTATCTGTATTCTTGTTCTTTCTTCTTCAAGACTTCACATATATAACACATCTCATAAACCTTTTAATCAATTAAATCAATACTTTTTCTCTACCCAACCCATTATCTTTCCACTCATCCCCATTACATTAAATAAACATATCACACCACCCCATTATATTTTGTCCCCCATGCTTTATTTAAAATAATGCAAGATTCCCCTTTAATTTAAATCTTGTCCCCCCTTTATATTAAATAATCATATCACAACCCACCCCATTTCATTTTGTCCCCCATGCTTCAAATAAACAATTTCAAAATGTACAATTCCTAAACTACCCCTTCCGACCTTACTGAAATTACCAAACTACCCCTAAACGTACTACAAATTTACCAAACTACCCATCAGCTATAACACATCAATTAATCAAACTTAACCAAAATATAGACAATATGATCAATTTCTAACAATGTTCAAACAACAATATGAACATGGATGAACATCATAACAACAATATCACATGAACACGATTTTAACAACATTTCAACAACAAATCACATGAACACGAATTGAACAACAAAGAACAACTAAAATTTGATTGAACAATATTTTAGCAACAAACAATCCTATTTTCGGATTCAACAACAACAACAATCAAAGTATGAAGATTTCTAAATTCAATCATATTGAACTTAAAATCAACTCTAACAACATTACAACAAACAATTCTTATATTAAACTTAAAACAAGATTAGGAGAACAATTCAAGCAATAATCATAAATGGTAAACAAGAAATCAAACTATACAAAATTCGGATTCAAGATCATCCAAACAAAGTATGAACATGAATGAATCTATTTTAAGACAACAAACATGACGGATTAAACGATTAAAACAATATATTCCTTTAATACAACTAAATTCTTTAAACAAATAACAAGATCGACGAAGAAACAATTATGAACTTAAACTTGAACTTAACAATATTAACAATTTCTAACAATACATAAACACATGAAACAAATTGAAGAAATAGTTGATTAAATTTCAATTTGAATCTAACAAACATCAAACTAACAAATACTTACTTAAACAATAATACAAACATGAAATAAACATGAAAACAACTAATTAAACTTCTATTTTGAAATCTGAAAATTAATTTAACAAACAACATGAACACAATAGAAAATTATTTCAAAGATGAACAACGAACAAAACAAGGATTAAATCATTTAACGATTTTGGATCCGGAAAATATCAAACAAAATATGAACAAAAATAAAACTCAAAAACAACTAACCGGAGATGAATCAACGACGAACTTTGATTGTAAACAAATCTGTCCAAGCCTCGACCAAAGCTCGAACGAAGGACGACGAAGACGAAGAAGAAGTAGAAGCAGCGGCGGAGGAAGGAGGAGCAGCGGCAGCGTCGCGGACAGCCATGGCTGCTCGTCGCAGCTGGACACGGGCAGCAGCTGGTCGTCTACTGCTGCTGCGTTCAGCAGCTTATGGAGAAAATGGAGCAGCAGTTCGGGAAGCCATGGACGACGCAGAGGCAGCAAGAAAAAGCAACAAACATGGCGATGGGTTGACGACGAAGACGCAGCCATGGACGAGCCTTTTGAGCTTGACATGGAGAAGATGGGCTTCTTGGTGGTGTGTGCGCTTGTGTCGAAGGAGATTAAGCTGCTGGAGCTTAGCCATGGCAGCCATGGATGTGTGTTTTAGAGTTTGGAGAAGAAAGAAGAAAAGAAGAAGAAGAATGATAGGGGGGGCGGATGACTTAGGTCATTTTTAGGATTTTTTTTTTTTTTTGTTTTGTTTTGTTTTGTGTCTTTGAAATGCAAGATAGGGGTATTGGGTCTTTTGGGTTATGGACTGGGTCGACCCAGTTCGAAATGGACTGGGTCGTAGGGAAGATTGGGCCATTTTTTGGGCCTATGTCTTGAAATTGAAGAAGAGGCCTAATTCCGACTTTCTTTATATTTTCGCTCTCTTTTCTTCTTTTATTTTTTCTAAAACTAAATTATAAAAATACTTAAACTATTATTAAGAACTAAATTAAGTTATAAAAGCGCAAATTAACTCCCAATAACAATTAACGCACAATTAAGTATTAATTAAGCATAAAATTGTATATTTGGACATTAAATGCTAAAAATGCAAACGATGCCTATTTTTGTAATTTTTAATTTTTGTAAAACAATTTTAATTACTAACAATTGTAGAATTAAATACTACATGCAAAATGCGACATATTTTTGTATTTTTTATTAATTTAGCGAATAAACACGCACAGACAAATACAAATAATTCTTCAAAATATCACAAAATATCACAAAATTGCACACCAAAGAAAAATCATTTTATTTTTAAATTTTTTGGGAGTAATTCTCATATAGGGCAAAAATCACGTGCTTACAAATATTGAGGCCGAGGGCCTAGTTGATTACATTGATATTGAGGCCGAGAGCCTGAGTGATTATACTGATATTGATATGAGACCAAGGGCCTAGATTTGATGCCAAGAGATGACTTTATATTGTGCTTGGGCTGTAGGAGCCCCTCTAGAGTCTGCACACACCCCCAGTGAGCGCCGTCGACGATAAATAAATGGATGGCTCGGGCTGCACGCCGCAGTGGGTACCAGAGTGTACCGTCATATGCATTGCATTACATCTCATGCATTGTTCTTTATCTGTTATACCTACCTTCGTATCTGTACTTTGATTTCATTGACTTGTTGTTTCACTATTTGATGTTCTAAACTGCCAGTTATCGTTTACCTTGTATTTTTCATGATTTCTTATTCTCAGCCTTTATTTATGTTTATTACTCACTGGGTCGGAGTACTCACATTACTCCCTGCACCTTGTGTGCAGATCCAGGTACACTACAGACTGAGTGAGGATTTGTTTAGCTGAGCAGCAATATCCGAGAGTATCGAGGTAGCTGCATAGTGTTCGCAGCCTTGATCTCTCCCATCTATCCCTGTCCTTTTATTCCGCATTTTTCCTAAACAGACTTGTAGTAGGTGGATTTTCTGTATCAGAGGCTCATGTTCGTGACACCGAATTTTATTGGGCTATGTTGTGGTATTCTAATTGAACTTCCGCAGATTTTATTATTATTTATAAACTTGAAAGAAATGACTTAGTAAATTCTCTGTGATATTTATCTATAATCTGAATAAGAATTTGGGATAATATTGTTGAATGGTCGGGCTTGCCTAACAGTGTGTTGGGCGCCATCATGACCGGGGTTGGGGTCGTGACAGCTGTACATAAAGAAGAAAGGAGCTTAGGGTGTATAAGGGTTGGAGAAGAAGAAACAATTGCTGAATTTTTGGGGTTTGGGTCATATTTTTTTTTTTTTTGTGAATGAAGAAGAAGAGCTAGAACAGCGCTCTCTAGGGTTCTCCAAAGGGGAGTCTGATGTTGGTCTTCGGTCTTAGGTTCATGGGAAAAAGAGGGCGGGGGGGGGGGGAAGGTCTGATTATTATCTAGGTTTAAGGGGAAGGGGGTTTTAATGTAGGGAAATGAGCTAGGGGTGGGCGTTCGGTATTTCGGTTCGGTATTTAAGAATTTTGGTTCGGTATTTCGGTATTCGGTTTATCGATTGTGTATACCAAATACCATACCAAATTATTTCGGTACGGTTCGGTATTTCTTATTTTGGTTCGGTACGGTTTCGGTACGGTTTCGGTTTAAGAATCAATGAACAATCAATGCTAAGTGCTAACAGTGCACATGGACAATTGAAATTTTCACTCTAAAAGAATATGTTTTTCGATATATAACACTATTAACATATTAACACTAACAGTGCACAACTGCACAACCACAATGTGCACATGGCTGAAAGCCTGAAACAAGAATAACATCTGCAGTTGCAACTTGCAACCTTGCAGTTTGCACGCGAGTAAACTGAACTCAATGTTAATATTGTATGTCATATACAAACTTGCAAATTTGCAATGAATCTGGCGTATACTGTAGTTGGCAAAAGCTGGCCAACTACACAATGCACAGCACATTACTGATTACACAACTATATTAAACAACTTAAACACAGTTAAACACTTAACACAGTCCAACAAGTCCAACAACTTAAACACAATTAAACAAGTTAAAGACAGTCCAACAAAAACAGTCTTAACTCTTAAGTATTAACACTTAAACACAGTGCAACACTGCAACTGGCCAACTGCAAGTCTGCACAGTCTTAACACTTAAACAGTTAAACATAGTGCAACAAAAAACAAAGAGGGCATCCCTCAACAAACAGTCTTGAGCAGTAGCACGGCCTCACGGGGCGTTGAGCAGTAGCACGGGGCATCACCAACATCACTTACATTGCTTGTATCTTCCATCTATACAAAATTAAACAAATATAAACATAAATTCCCAGTAACTGTTATTTTGAAACCAAAATCTACATAAAAGGTTTCAATAACTATTGTTCAACAAATGATCTTGGGTTAAAGAATTAAACAAGAAAATGAACGTTATTATACAAGCAAATGAATTAAACAACATGAACGTGATTACTTGAATTTTGTAATATTTGTTATTCATGTTGCAGGTGGTCCAGGAAACCATTGATCCAAATGCGCAGATTCAAAGTAAACTCATAGTCTTTGTACAGTATTGGTTTATTTCATGGATTTTCCTCATTCTCTGCTTCCAGTTAACTCATAGTATTTGGCTTCTAAAATCTCTTGGAGCAAGCACTACACTTAGGGAGGTCAAGAATGAAAGGATTCAAAGTAACAAAACTTCAAGTTCCGACAGGTGGATGGTAATATGGTATGCAACACATACTCCTCTAATAAATTTGTTCCATTCTTGTTTATGAGAAAAACAAATTCAATCAGCAGTACAACCAAAAGAAAGCGAAACAACAAACCTCTGAAATTGAAATTGAATCGAGCTCGGAACACTGGAACAGGACAGCAGCGTCTTCGATAGTCGACACTTCGTTTGCCCGGAATTTGTGAGGAGTGAGGAATCGAATCGAGCTGGAAATCGCCTCCTATAACCCTAAATTAGTTTGATGCAGAAAATCAGAAATTAAAAAATTTATGCGTCTGAACTCTGAACTCAAAAAGTTCAAAACTTAAAAATGTAAAAACTGAAACAAACCTCAGAGAGTAGTCGAGTACTGGGATGAGATCATGAGAATGAGATGAGACTTACAAAACTTACAAAGTAGTGAAGTTAACCGGTGAAGATGAGATGAGACTCGAGCTCGAATGTCGACTGGTCGTAACTCGTAGAGACGTAGACTGATATCCTAAGCAGTCGATTCTCGTCTAGAATCGCAGACTGATAAGTGATATCCGCAGTCGATTCTCGTCTCCTTCTTGGCTTCTTCTCGAAGAAATGGCTAACTTCTAACCTAAGCACTGAAGCAGTAAGCTAAGCACTAAGCAAGCCCTAATTTGATTCTCGACTTGGGTGTTGGGTTGGGTACTTGCCTACTTGGGTATTGATTGGGATTGGGCTTGGGGGAGCTGGGCCTGGGTGGGAGTGGGACTGGGACACTGGGGCCTGGGATGGGGCATGGCCTAGCCGCATTGGCCTATAAAATAGGTAATTGGGCTTAGTCACTTGGATATTTTCGGTATTTCGGTTTACCAAATTTGTAAAATTATAAAACCGAAAACCGAACCGAAATACCGAAATACCGAAAATTCATTACCGAATTAGACCGAAAAACCGAAATACCAAATTAATTTGGTTCGGTTCGGAATTCGGTTTTTCGGATTTTTTGCCCACCCCTAAAATGAGCATTGAGATTTTGGGCTTGAAGGGATTTGGGTCATTATGAAGCTGGCCCAATTCGGAATTTAAGGCAAAACTAACCCTTTTTTTTTGTTTATTGGACTTTTCAAAAATGGCCACATTAATTCTAATTGAATTTATTTTTTGCAAAAAGACCCAATTTATTAAACTAATTGATTAAAGCTAATGTATATTTTTTTGTGATTTTTATTTGATAATGTAATTAACTCAATGTAATTAATTTCTAAATGCAAATTAAACCTAAGATGGCATGCAATAAATATATGACAATTTTTATGATTTTTCTTATGATTTTAAAATATTAAACATGCATGAAATGCAACTAAATAAAGAAAAACTCTTAAAATTCATTAAAATTATTTTTGGTCTATTTTTAGGAGTTATTTCTACGCGGGGCAAAAATTAGGTGTTCACAAACACCAACAATAAATATACGAACCATTGAAAAGGCCTCTTTTTAATGTAAAATGACTAATTTATTCATTTTATCCAGCCGTAAAAATATAAATTATTTTTAGATATAAAAACTCCAGGTTCAACCACTCTTCCTTATACCCTTTCGATCTTCAAAACCCTATAGTTGAAAAGCAAAGTCATATTTTTAGATATAATAATAAACACAGTTTATCTACTTATAATCTAAAAAGTTTTTAAAGTTTACTTTATTTTTTTGTAGTCAAAATTTCTTTTCAAATTAAAATTTATATTAAATTTGTAAATAAGTATTGTTCTTCCCATCGCTCTATACTAGGGACAACAAACGAGCGGGTCAAAAATAAATAAAATATCTGATTCGTTCATATTTAATACAGATAAAAAATAGGTTAATCACTAGATAATATGAATACTCATATCATCCATGACTTCTTAAATGTAATTACTTTTGGGAGATGTCTAGTCTCCCAAATATGAGGAACCCCCAATTTAAACCTTTACAAATAAAAAAATTAAACCGATTGGTTATCCACTAAGTATCTATTTTTTTAGTATATAATACAAATTTTATTTATATTTGAGTTATTTTTAAAAAGTTCATTATCCAATCCATTTTAATGAATAATAGGATCGATGATTATTTTTTTATTCATTTGTCACCGTTACTCTACACATTTATCTAGAAACATATTTTTTACTCCTCCCCAAGGGTCACATTATTTTTATAAATCAAAGCCAATATATGAGTTGTTAGTATTATATCTTTTTATCTATCTATATTATTATAAAAGCACGAATATTAAAACGCTAAATATTGAACGACAAAAATATCCCTAAAATATTGATTGACGTTTATACCCTTCAAAATATTTTAATTTTTCAAAGAAGTTATTTTGTATTGGATAAAATTGTACTCCAATATTTAAGACTCTGAAATCAATTAAAATTGCGATAAGAACTTACAAAGCATGTATATTATCTATCTATCTATATCTATATCTATATATATATAAGTGGGAAATACAAAAGTGAGGTGACACATCTCTTAAGCCAAGAAACACACTTATCTTTTTTCTCCTTTTTCATCATTTTTTCATTTATTTTATATTAAAAATTCTATCTTCATAACTCACACCTCTTTATCTTCATAACCTATATTTTTAATAATCTTAATAACTCTCATGCCTCTCATATTCATAACCTTTAAATAGTTAATGTGTAAGTTTATTATAATCTCTCTCTTTCTCTCTCTCTATATATCTTTGGACTTGGCACCTCTCTTTGACTAGCTTTACCATTTATCTTTTTCCTCAATTTTTTGATTTTTCCTCCTATTTCTTTCACTTATGTGTTGTATTAAATAACCCAAAAACACACCTTAAATACTCTTAACGTATGTATTTTATTTATTGAATTCCATTAAGCATTACAATTCCATATCAGTTAAAAACCTTTACATCTCCCCAGACATATAAATATTCATGATTAAGGTTGTCTCCATTCATGTAGCTGTAACTTTCTTTCATTATGATGTCATGTGATTCCAAAGGAGATTAGGACTTGTTATGTATAGTTCATTCTTCAATTTCTTTCTTTTGTTTTTGGTGAGTGGGGTGCTGATTATCCTCAATCTACCATGGCTAATTGCACGTAATGTATTCTTATGCATATTTCCTTTATCTTTTTATGTGCTTCCTATTTTATGCATATTAATTTTTATCTGTATTGATGTTTCAGGGAATAAGAGAAATAGATTAGAGTAATGCCTTCTTATAAGATGAGAAATTTACATTCTTATTTTTAGTTTTATTTGGAAAAGAAAGATCAATAATGCTTTGTATATATCTTTAGTTACATACATTGATATGCTTCTAGCCTCTTAACTTACCTTTCTTTCTTTATTATGTCTTGAATCTCTTTGGTTACATGCTCTCTTTACTTTTGAGAATTCAGGAGGGGGAAAAGAAAGGAGACTTGACTTTGTAAGGAGTAAGAAAAGAAAACGGATATTCATAAAATTTGATTCGACTGATTTGCAGTGATGAATTCATTTTTACTTTTTCATTTTCCCTTTCATTCTGTGTTGTTTCTATTATTATCATCCTTTTTATCTATCGAAAACATATATATATATATATATATATATATATATATATATATATATATATATATATATATATATATATACACACACACACACACACACACACACAATTATATATAAAAGATTAAAACTCGTGGTGACATATTAGAAAAAGGAGTATAGAACATATTTATAAATAATAAAAAGGAATAAACTTAAATTTAATCTATTAGATTTTAAAATCGAAAAAGAATAGTGTACATATTTCCATCTTCTGCTATTAGTGTAAAAATTATTTTGTATATCAAGAATTATTAGTATAAGTTTATATATATAGAAGGATCAATAAAGATGAGTTGGCATACCTCTTCGGCAGCAATATTATTTATCTTTTTTTCTTTTTTTGGATTTATCTCATTTTTTAGGCAGTAATTATATAATATTTACACATTAATGAAATTGATTTGATATCTGTCCCAATAATGATTGATGTGATACTTTGTTTTCCAACAATTGTTATGGTTCCAAAAATGTCAAGAAATTAATTGTTGTAACAGTTTCAATCTTTCATATTTCTTATTTATCGAGCAAGATAACCCGTCACTACACTTGCCAAATACCATGTCATATGGGAAAATACATGAAAAATTATATATCCGAGTTTTCAATTTTTTTTAATTTTTTTTTTTGTAATAAGTGGTGGATGCAACGAACTTCTTGAAAAGGTTTGGCTGTGAAAGATTTCTAATGAGATATTCATATTTTCTATTGTCTGGCTCCTATTTTATTCCGTCTAACTTGTAAAATGTTTGGGAGAAAGGACTCTAAGGGGTTAGTTGTAAAATGTTTGGGAGAAGGATTCATATTTTCTAAGGGGTTAGTAAGGGCTCTTTGTTGAATTACTAAAATAACTAATAGTGAAGTAATTTTCTTTTTTTTGAAAAATACAACATGAAATCGCCTATAGATGAATGCGGAGTACAAGGTTTTTTTTGTAACCTAATCTTTTTTATTTCTTCATGCTAAAAAAGTATTCTCAGATTTTTTTTTATTGTCCCTCTAATCAATATTTTCATTTATTTCTGTTTACTTTTCTATAACTGCGCAAATAAATAATTGAGATTGCCACATTAACCCTTAAGTTTTAAGTGATTGCTTAGATGAATTTTATTTTGTATTGGAAAGTGTTCGGTTAGACCATTTTACTTTCACACTAATATGAGAAAGGGAAAAAAATCTTGAAGTAATTTTTTTTAGTTCTTCAGAATTAAGAAAGGAGAATAGATTTGTAAGGCATGAAGGAGTAGGGGATCGATAATTAAGAAGAATATCGAGGAATAGAATTATGAAGAAAAAAATTTAATAAACGAAAACAATAGGAGAAGAAACATATGCCGAATTACAATGCAGTCCACTTATTTGGTTTTAGTTTTTTTATTTTTAAAATATTTTTTATTTAAATAGAAGAAAATTTTTGAAAAACAAAAGTTTTGTAATTTGAATCTATCAATCTATATGTGAAGTTAAATCATAAGTATGAATTTACATTTCCTTTCTTAAAAATAATCTAACTATTTAAATGAAGTTTATTTAAGCTTCACTTTTGATATTAGACACTATTTTATGTTTTTGAATTCACCAACATATAAAATTAAATTTTGTGTATAAATATACAAATATATCTCTAATATCTTATACAATCACGCGAAGCAAGGTAATTTCACTAGTGTATTCTAATAAAACACGACGTCATATGAAATTTCTTATCCTAATACGGAAACATGTCGTCCTTTATTTTACTTTTTGTGGTAATTGAACTTATTGGAATTACCTTTATATTGAACTCCTTCCGCCAATCCTCTCGCCCTCAATTTATAATACCTTCATTAATGCTCTAGATAGTTAATAAGAAACAAAAATTCATGTACATAGCTTCTATTCGAATTGAACCTAATTTATTTATTAGGAAAACCTGTATTTTAGGAATTCCAAAACTAAATTTTTTTTGATGTTCTACTGTTCCAAATAGGATTTGAAACTGCGAAAAGAACCAACAACATTTTTAAAATAAAATAAACTTTAAATTCCTATTAACAAATCACTTTCCATAATTAACATTATCATGTATATGCCTTATAAGGCAATTTTTATTATTTGGATTTTTTTCCACAAATACAAATTGCCATTTTGTTTCATTAGTCATTCTAGGTAGAAAATATGGATTAATATCTTTGGTCGGTCAATGATTACGTGTTGGAGAAATATACAACATATTTCAATTAATTTTTTTTATTCATTTTTTATTTAAAATAAAAATGTTAGAAAATCTAAAATAAAACCAAGTAATAGAATTAGCATTCTAACATTGCAATTAATTTATAAAAGAATACATCATCACCCTGCAACTCACTGAGTATTTCAAGATGTGCTCGCTAGACAATGAAGAATAAACGTACTTATATAAAGAATTTTCAGAGTATTATATCTGAATCTCTCGGTGAAACAGAGATAAGAAGGAAAAAAAGGTACATAATTGGTCGAATTGCTACTGTTAAGCAATTTAAGATTTATACTAAAAAAAATTCTTTTGTAAATTTAATCTACTTAACTTTATCATAAATAGTGAAGCCAATCATAGAAAAGCTGAAAGATACTAGCTATTTGAGATTATTGTTGAATTATGTCAGGGGCTCCTTT
Source organism: Nicotiana sylvestris (assembly GCF_000393655.2). NCBI lineage: Eukaryota > Viridiplantae > Streptophyta > Magnoliopsida > Solanales > Solanaceae > Nicotiana > Nicotiana sylvestris. The sequence goes on along the minus strand of NC_091059.1, from coordinate 87,520,834 downwards.
CTTTCGAAGACTTGTTGTTAATGCAAAAGAGTGCTAAACATTCAAAGAAGCAACAAAAGAAAGAGGATTATTAGAATTAGATAACAATATTTATGAAAGTTTACATGCGACGGTCCTTTTCAAAAGCCATTAGCTCTCCAAAATTTTATCCGCAACTATGTTGGTACATTGTAAAGTCGATCTTAAAAAGCCATGGGATATATATTATAAAGATCTTTCAGAATATTTTATAAGAGTATAGGATAATTTATGTGATAGTCATCTATAACAAACATTGAAATGCATTAATTATCTCTTAGAGGTTATGCCAAAGAGCGGCGAAGAAAATAACGTACCCAAACTGGAATAGATGATAATTTATAATTGGAGAAGTCTATAAAAGAATAATAAAGATTTCAATGCATAATAACAACTAAATCCTAAACAAGAGCAATGCTTCTAGACTATTTAGCAAAGAGTCACTTTTAATAAAGCAGGCTTGTTCTTTGTAGATGGACTTGGAGAAACAGGAGAATCATCATATATTTTGTATTACTTACAAATATCTGATCAAGAGGTATGATAGCTTTAACAACAATAACAACAACAAGTGACATCGTAATAGTAAATTTACAGGACGTCATACAACTCACTCTAAATTCGACATACCTCTTCAAACAATTGAGATAATCATTTAATTATTTTGAGTTCATGTATTTTCTCAATGTAATAACATTGATATTAATCATTTTGGAAGATTGTTGCATTTTTTCGCCCTTCAATTGTTTTACGATAATTCTCCTTCATATAATATAAGAGACTAAAGATATACGTGCAAAGCACGTACATAGAAACTAGTACTCTATTAAAAGCACGAAGACACTTAGCGAAATGTCATTCACCTTTTTTACCTTTTAAAAACAGATTTTATACTGGACAAAATAGTAATTTAAGTTATATTCCTAATATTTTGAGCTTTAAAGTTAGCTAAAATTTTGATAATCAAAATCCTTCCTTATTTAAATTATGTAAAAATCCTAATATTTAGTAATTTAAACTCAAATCAAAGTTTACTTATATAGACTACTAACGAAAGCTAGGATGACAAAGAGAAAAAGCATTACACGCTGGAACATCTTTTTCTACAATTGCTAAAAAAAATTAAAAATTATAGATATGCAGTCATTGTTACGGTAACTACTTTAATGCTTATTAGTGAAACTTTATGGAATGCTAGATATTAAATGAAGGATTCAATTAACAAAATCTTATGGATACTATAATAAAATGTCGTATCAATATATATTTTTTGGGTCACACATAGTGTGACGACCCGGCCAGTCGTCTCATGAGTTACCGCTCCGTTTTTCCCATTTCTGTTTCTTTATGTTTCGTTATCCGTGTTTTGTAGTATCGGATTGGTCAGATCGAATTCGGAATGATTTTGATAAGGTTTGAGACACTTAATCTCTTTTAAGAAAGTTTAAGTTGGAAAGTCAATCGGATGTTGACTTATGTGTTATAGGGCTCGGATGTGAGTTCCAATGGTTCGGTTAGCTTCGGGAGGTGATTTATGACTCAGGAGTACGATCGGAATGAGTTTTGGAGGTTCGGAGTTGATCTAGGCTTGAATTGGCGAAGTTGAGATTTTGACGATTTCCGGTTGATAGGCGAGATTTTGATATAGGGGCCGGAATGGAATTCTAAGAGTTGCAGTAGTTCTATTGTGTCATTTGGGATGTGTGTGCAAAATTTCAAGTCATTCAGACGTGGTTTGGTTGGGTTTTGATCAAAAGCGGAATTCGGAAGATTTTTGAAAGTTTGGCTTGAATCCGATGTGTTTTGGGTGATTTGATGTTGTTTGAGGTGTTTTGATGATTGGAACAAGTTTAAATAAGGTATTAGGATATGTTTGTTCTTTTGGTTGAGGTCCTGGGGGCCTCGGGGTGATTTCGGAGGTTAACGGGAAGTTTGGATTGTTGTTGCAGCTACTGAATTGCTGCTTCCGATATTTTCGCACCTGCGGATTGGGGACCGCAGGTGCGGTGCCGCATATGCAAGAGAGTGGCCGCAGAAGCGACTAGAGGTATGTTTGACTGGGACCGCAGAAGCGGCTAGGAGAACTGCATCTGCTGTCACGATCTGAATTTCCCACCCTCGGGAGTCGTGATGGCGCCTACTAATGGGAGCTAGGCAAGCCAAACCTTAACTACTTGTTACACTTCCATATTGCTTCATTTTAACAAACACAAGATGATAACATGATAATAGCGGAATTTTAAGTAAATAAGCGAAAGTCAACAATTAAATATCTTAAGTCTACGTCTACTACAACTTTCAAAACCTCGAATACCCAAAACCTGGTGTCACAGTGTCACAGACTGTCTAAGAGTTACTACAACCAAGGTGTGAAGGAAATACAATATACTGTTTCAGAACGAAAGAAAATGAAACAGAGAAAAAGGGATGGAGGGGGACGTCAGGGCCTGCGGTCGCCTGCAGGTCTACCTTGGGTCTCCGGGTGGACTGAAGAAAGCCCTCCAACTACTGTCTGAAAGCTGCTCCTGGATCTGCACATAGTGCAGAGTGTAGTATCAGCACAGCCGATCCCATGTGCTGGTAAGTATCTAGCCTAACCTCGGCGAAGTACTGACGAGGCTAGGACCAGACTACCAAATAAACCTGTGCAGTTCATGTATATATATACAACGGAAAAGAAATAAAGGAATAACCAATCAGTGTGGGAGGGGAAAATATGCTGTGAGGGAGATAATAATTCCGAATAGAAAGGCATCAAGTAAGGAAAGAAACGACATAACTAGAATATCAACAAGGAAGCAGAAATCAACAATTGCACGGCATCACCCTTCGTGCTTTTACTCTCGTTCTCACCAAAACAATCATATAATCAAAATATGCACGGTATCACCCTTCGTGCTTTTACTCTCTTTCCTCACCATATAATCAATAGAATCGGCACGGAATGGTACGTCGTGCGGCATGACATCACCCTTCGTGCGTTACACTCTTTCCTCACAATAACAAATAACGCACGGCATCACCCTTCGTGTTTTACACTCTTTCCTCACTAATAACAAACAATGCACGACATCACCCTTCGTACTTTAACAATCTTCCTCACCCAAATAACAATCACAAACAAAGGGGCAAGGAAATAATCAAAATGATAATAGAAATCACGGCAAGGGAACACAATTAAACAATTAAATCTCGGCAAGGGAACAACAAATGAATCAACAATAGCCCGGCAAGGGTGACAACATAATGATCTCTTCTCTTTCTCAATTTTTACTTCACAATTCACTTCACAACTCGAGCCAATACTCTAGAGGTTCGATTATCACCTATACTTTCACAACTCATTTCACACCTCGAGCCAATGCTCTAAAAGTTCAATTGTCACTTATACTTTCACAATTTCGCTCTACAACTTGAGCCAACGCTCCTCAATGTTCATAGGTCATAATTCTTTCCACAAATTTTATACAACAATTATAAATCTTCACCAAGTCATGAATAATACAACGAAATCATGAAAATCACAATATAAGATCCACAGTCATGCTTGACACCAACGTATAGATATTCGTCACCATGCCTATACGTCGTACTCGGCAAGAAGCAAATAGAAAATAGGACACAACTCCTAATCCCTCAAGCTAACGTTAGACCAAACACTTACCTCGATGTCACGAACACAACTCAAGCATCAACTACCGCTTTACCTCTTGTTTCCACCACCAACTCGCTTGTATCTAGCCACAATTTGCTTAACGATATCAATAAATGCTAAATGAATCAATTCTAATGCATGAAATAGGTTTTATAAAGATTTTCCCAAAAAGTCAAAAATCAACCCCGGGTCCGCTTGATCCAAACCCGAAATTCGGACCTAAACCCGATTATCCATTCCTCCACGAGCTCAAATATGTAATTTGTTTTGAAATCGGACCTCAAATCGAGGTCTAAATCCCTAATTTTTGGAAAACCTAGGTTCTACCTAAACACCCAATTTCCCCCATGAAATCTTTGATTTTAAGTTGAAATCATGTTAAAAGATGTTAATGATTAAAGAAAACTAGTTAAAAGCGACTTACAATTGATTTGGAGAAGAAAGGTTGTTTGAAAAATCGCCTCTTATGTTTTTGGGGTTTTTGAAAAGTGCAAAATAACTAAAAATCTCGTCTATTTATACCCCTTTCAGACTCCCTGTGCGGACCGCACAAAATGGACTGCGGCCGCACAGTCCTTCCTGAAGTGTTGCGGTCCAGTGCCTTGTGCGGACCGCACGAAATGGACCGCGGCCGTACAGGTCTCCACCGTGTACCGCACAAGGTCGACCGCGGACCGCACTGCAGGGCCCTTTGCGGACCGCACAAAGTCGACTGCGGCCGCACAACCTCTACCGTGTACCGCACAAGGTCGACCGCGGACCGCACTGGTGGGTTCAGAAACCTGCAACTTCTGGTTTTAAGTCTAAAACATCCCGAACCTACCCGGAACTCACCTGAGCCCTCGGAACTCCAAACCAAGTGTGCATACTAACTCAAAAACATCATATGGACCTACTCGTGCGATCACATCATCAAAATAACATGTAAAATCATGAATTAAACTTCAAAACTCAATATTTTCATCAAGAACTCTCAAAGTTCATAACTCTTCAACCGGAAGTCCAACTCACGTCAAATAAACTCTGTTTTTCACCAAAATTCACAGTTATATTTCAAATACTATAACAAATTTGTACCGGACTCCGGAACCAAAATACGGGCCCGATAACAATGGTTTCAAACATTAATTCTTTTCTTTATTCCTTAGATAATTCAGTAAAATAATTTCTTTCAAAAATTGATTTCTAAGGCTTGGGACCTCGGAATTCATTTCCGGACATACGTCCAAGTCCCATATTTTACTGCGGACCTTCCGGGATCATCGGAACACGGATCTGAGTCTGTTTGTTAAGAATATTGACCAAAGTCAACCATAATTAAAGTTTTAACTCTAAAATTCTATTTCTCATATTTTCACATAGAAGGATTTCCGAATATAGGTTCGGACCACGCACGTAAATCAAGGTGGGGTAAAAGGGGAGGTTTATAGGCCTCGGAATAGTGAACGCACTTGCAACACAAGCGATGACCCTTTTGTGTCATCACATCTGCGATGTCACAGATGCGGGCGAGGAACCGCAGATACGGATGGCTGGGAACTTAACCGCAGAAGCAGACGTTGAACCACAATTGCGGTACCCTAGAAGCGGGTATGGGACCGTAGATGCGAAAAGGTCTGGGCAGAAGGTATAAAATTGTCTTCTTCGTGAAATTTTGCTAAGTTTATCATTTTTGAAGACGGGAAAGAGGCTAAGGCATAAGATTTCAAGAGGAATCAAAGGATATCAGTTGGGTAAGTTCCCTAAGCTTAATTACTTGGGTTTAAGATCATTTTTTCATTGTTTAATCATGGTTTTAGTGGAGATTAAAGAAGAAAAATTGGGGATTAGGGCTTGAGTTTAAGAGGCCTCTAAATTGGGATTTTAAGGGTCATTTGGACTCCGATTTCAGTGTTCTTGATATGTATAGACTCGTGGGAGGATAAGGATTCCGTTGATGTGAAAATTATTGAATTCCAAGGCATGGGCTCGGGGGTCAGGTTTTGGTAATTTCGGGATTTGTGTCGTATTTTGATTATTTTCGCTTAGGCTTCGTTCCCTTAGCATATTTTGACGTCCTCGTTCTGATTTTGGATAGATTCGACGCTAGTGGAGGCCGATTCGAGGGGAAAAGGCATCGCAAGATAGAAATTTGAGCGATTCGAGGTGAGTAATGATTGTAAATAATGTTCTGAGTGTTTGAAACCCCGAATTTGCACATCGTAGTACTATATTGAGGTGAGGCACAGCTTAATGACGAGCGTGGGGTCGAGCACTATTGGGGATTGTGACTTGGTCCGTCCCAATTGATGATTTTACCGCGTATTTGACTGAATCCATTTGTTATCATCATTATTTGGGTTGAATGCATATTTGGGCCTTGTGCCAACTATTTGAACCCCTCGGGGATTTTTATTGATATTTCCTTACCGTTTTGACTTTATACTTGAACTCAGCCATGTTATTTTCCACTATTTTCATACTCAGCCATCTTTACTCAGTTTTAAGACTTAAATGATGTTTGGGCTGAGAAACACTATTTTACTATTGCCCGAGGGGCTTATGAGGATTTTTGACTGAATAAGACCAAAGGCCTATGTTGTGAGGAAACACTGATATTGATTTGAGGCCGAGGGCCTGAGATATGTACGCCACAAGGTGGTTTGATTGATATGAGGCCGAGGGTCTAGTGATGATGCCACGAGGTGGCTTGATATTGCGCTTGGGCCGTAAGGGGCCCCTCCAGGAGTCTGTACACCTCTAGTGAGCGCGAGTACCCATTGTGATGTAAGATTGAGCCCGAGGGGCTGGTATTGTTCTATGTTATTGCCCGAGGGGCTAGTACTGTTCTGAGATGTTGCCCAAGGGGCGGATTTGTTGATATTGTGCCCGAGGGACGAGCCTTTATGTGTTTACTTTTCATAATTGACTGTCAATTACCTGCTTAATTATTGAAAAAGACTTTTCATGAAACTAAATTTGAGTTAAAGGATTTTACCTATCTTTCACTGATTTACTGTTTTTAAATGGTTTTACTGCTTTATTATAGAATGCTTTGTGCCTTACGTGATTTCTTGCTTTCAGTCTTTATTTACACTAGTATTAGTACCTGCGCGGATGCGCGGACACTAATCATGTAAAATATTTAAGTAATTTGAATTATTTGTAAATAATCTTAAAATTTACACTTTCTCAGTAAATATAGAGAATCATTGGATATTAACTACATGAAAAAAATTAACCATTTCTTCTATTTTTCCTTTTTGATACCATTCTTGCCGGTGTCATTGGATCCTAAAAATAGTCAGGAAGCAAAATAATAACTCATATTTATGGCAAAAACAATCAAATGTTGAAACAATGAATGACTCTTTAGATAAGACTTAACTCTTTTACTACTACTTGAACTCATATTTGGTGTATTGATATCTCTTAAAAGTATTTCTTTCTTAAAATTTAAGTTTCTAAAACATTATTTAATAATAATTATTTTTATAATAATGTAATTAAAAATACTATTCTTAATTCAAAACTCATTTTAGTTGGCTATCTAAAAATATAAAAAATTCTTTAGCTAGTGAATTCTTTTTACTCCATTTTGATATTTGACATTAACCATGCTAAATATTTAAGTTATTTGAATTATATGTAAATAACCTTAACATTTAAACCTTCTAAATAATTATAGATAATCGTCAGATATTAATTAAGAAACACTACATGAAAAAAGACTAATATTTTCTCAATTCTCGTAGTGATAATTTTATTTTGCACTATTTTCATAGGGTCATTGGAACCTAAAAATAGTCACAAAGTGAAATATAACTCATATTTATGGCAAAGCACAAAGGTTAACACGATATAAACGATTCTTTGATTACGACGTGACTCTTATACTACGACTTGAACTCTTATTTGGTATGATTTTATCTTTCAAAAAATATTTCTATCTCGAAATTTCAATTTCTAAAACTTTATATATATATTATAATAATGATTATCTTTATAATGATGCAAGTGAAGATATTATCCTTAATTTAAAATTCACTTTAATCGGCTATCTAAAAATTTAAATAATTCTTTGGCCGGATTTATTTCAGTATGACTCCACTTTAAGTTTATCGATATCTCTAGCCCCAGAATTTGAATTTTTAATACCCTATATATACACAAATTTTGTTCTTTGAATCATTAAATGTTAAATTAGTTGATTATGATTATTATAAAACATTGCATATGTTGTCTTAAAATTGTCAAGTAGTTTATTTTTCGACACCATACTTGGTTTAACCTCAATGCAAACTACTCAAATTGCATTCCAATTCAAATTCGAATATCATATCAGTTTGTTAGTAATAGTATTTTTTTTAAAATGACACATAATGTAAATTAAAAAAAATATTCTAAGATATCCTTATCTTATAATCTATGTATTTGAGTTGGAAAAAAAAATTGAAATCGATGAGATTAACTTTCAAAATTTTTATACTCAACAAAGATGAAACATAAGAAGAAATTTGTTGTCATCTTTTATTTCTGGTTTTTAGATCTTTCTAGCATCTTTTTTCAATATTTATTTTCTTTTATCTTATTTTTTATGTCATTATTTCTTTTGTTACAAAAAATTAATTTATTTCACTATAAAATGATAAGTTTTAATAAAATTTGTCTACATATGAACTTTAATTATATTTTTAGTTTTTGGTTGTAATTATTTCATATTTTTCTTTTGGCTTTATCTAATCAGCCTAAATAGGTGCTCACCCGACCACTTAAATTAAAAAATTGAATGATGTGTAATTTATATATAATCCATATATAATATGTGTATAATCGTGTATTGTCGGTATATCATCTATTTATATTAGGTATAACAAGTAAATAATAAATATGGTTGGATATTATATATATATTCCATAAGATTTCGGTTTTTTGAGTTTATCCATGATATAACTTCTATTATAATAATTTTAAAACTCTCCACTAATGTTCAAAAATATCTTATCTTTTTATTATCTTTGAATTAAAAAAAGTAAAGAGTTTTTTCGAAATAATTTATTTACATTTTTAAAAAAATATTTCACGTCATACCAATTTTTTCTTTATATACTCTTTGTTATACTTAAAAATCGCTATAGAAACTATCAATTAGAAATCAATTTCTCTCTTGTTGAGTTTGAAAAAAAAACCTTTCACATAATTTAATGATTCAAAACTAATATTCTTCAAGGAAAAAGATATTATACCCTTGCAATATTGGCTTGACTACAGCTAAATGAAGGGGTTTCAACTTATACCCTTCAATTCCTTGAATGTACTAAATTGAAATTAATGATAGCAGTTGTATAGCCAAAGTTTTGTTATTTGTTTGATGTCCATTTATGCAAATTGACTCTTCAAACAAATATTCTTCAAGAAGAAGAAAAAACAACTTTTTTTTAATATTGACTGATTTTGTGATGTTCTTTCTCCAGCGTGTATGTTTACTTTATTAATATGTATGTAAACTCTTTGTGACTGATTTTAAATATGTATGTAAACTCTTTTTTTTTTATTTAGATAAATATAGATGTGTACCATATATATTAAATTTATTTTAAAAGAATTTCGATTTATTCAAATCTGGCTACAGTGTTTCAAAGAACTATACTTATAGGATTTTAAATGTGAAAGAGTTTTATAGTTATATGGAGTAGTTTTTTTTTTCTAGAGGCGAAGTAGTATTTAAATAATTAGAAAAAATTACAAAAGTTCCTAACATGATTACATATGATAATTAACCGAATTAAGTATGATAACATGATTAAAAAAAGATAAATTTTAATTCTAATTTTAGAAATTTATTTATAAATTCAAAATTATCTTTTAATTCAAATTCCGTATATATATATATATATATATATATATATTATTTGTATTTAACTAAAATAGTCAAATGTAGAATAAAGTTACCATATACTATTGACGTTTATTAGCTTGCCACTTGGCTTAACCATAATGTCAATTATATATGGTAACTTTCATATATATATATATATATATATATATATATATATATATATATATATATATATAGATTTGTTACTCACTGAGTTGGAGTACTCACTTTACTACCTGCACCTTGTGTGCAGATTCAGGCGTAGCTGGTTCCGCTCCTGAGTGCTGATTCTTCCAGCTTCAAGCGGACATTCAGAGTTCATGAGGTAGCTGCTTGACGTCTGCAATCCCGTGTTTCTCCATCCTTATCATCTCTATATCCTTTCAAACAGTTGTACTAGTTTATAGACTTAGCGGATTTGTATTATGACCTATAGATGCTCATGACTAGTGACACCCCGGTTAGGGTTGCGCTGGGTGTTCTTCCACGTAATTATGATATTATCTGCTACTTTGGATTTATTTATTCATGTTTCGACTGTTTCTAAATGCTTAATGTTAATAAATTGGAAAATGGGAAGTGTCGGCTCGCCTTGTCTTCACGAGAGGCGCCATCACGACTGGGTCCGGGTTTAGGGTCGTGACAAGTTGGTATCAGAGCCTAGGTTACATAGGTCTCACGAGTCATGAGCAGGTTTAGTAGAGTCTCGCGGATCGGTACGGAGACGCCTGTATTTATCCTCGAGAGGCTGCAGAACCTTTAGGAAAAACTTCATATTCTTGAAATTCTTATCGTGCGTCCTTGATTCAGCTTGAAAAGTAACTCTTTGAATTCCTTCCACACGTTCGTATGCGCGCATGGGCGCTTGGTATCGGATGTGCATAGATGGCTTGTGATTCCCTAATTGAGGGGCGAGATGTGATCTCTATGCGTTGATATTGGGCCAGTTTGGAGGACTCGAGGCCGGATTTTTGCCTATAGCTTGAGCCCTTAGCTGTTGATTTCGTGAGCGCGTGCTTCTGGATCTATATGTTCTGTTCTGTCCCTATTAAGGGGAGGAATGACTGTATATTTACGTGATGGGTATGTTCTGACTGCGAGGAGTATTCATACGATTTGAAAACGACGAGAAGGGTGTGCTGGAGGATAGAAGAACTATTAGGTACTTGATTTTCATCTTGATTTGAGGAATAGCCCCGAGTTTTGGGTGTGTGAAGAATCTTTCCATGTTTTCTAGTTGGGAGTAGAGTAAATTTCATATGGCGGTCTGAGTTCAGACTCAGGAAGTTTAAGTGGCTGCGTAATGTTTATGATAGTGGAAGGTATACAGAAATGTTAGTTTGAGGCAAAGCAGGTGGGGCTATCTCCTGCGGGTTGTTCTGAAGTTTGCGTAATACCTTGTGTCATATATTGGAAGATTTCTGTTACCAGGGAAAAATATGTTTTACAATTTAAATTTGGGTTGCTTAAGAGAGTGGGTTTAACTATTACGAGAGTGAATGCGAGATTTGCATAAGAGTTAAAGTACCAGATGGTCTGTGTTTCACAAGCTTATGAAGGATTGAGTTTAATCTCACTATGGTATTATGGCAGCAATAGAGTATATGTGTTATGAGTTATTGAGTGTGTTTTGATCTATGGCTTCAAGCCAAGTGGGGGAGTCTGCTATTGATTAGTTGATTGCACGATTATGTGCTATGTTGGTTCCAGTTTGAGGCGTGCGGGTGAATCAATCATCGGCATTAGCGCCAGTTACTTCACCACCACCCGCCCAGCCAGCTAGGGGTCGCCCTAGAGAGGGGAGGTTGATCAGGTGGTGGTCAGGCTTGTTTCTATGCACTTTCGGGCAGACCCGATGCTATTGCTTCAGATGTTGTTATTATAGGTATTGTTTCAGTCTGCCACAGAGATGCCTCTTTATTATTTGATCCTGGTTCCACCTTTTCTTATGTGTCATCATACTTTGCTCATTATTTGGGTACGCCCGGTGAGTTTCTTGCTTCACCTGTTCGTGTATCTACCCCGGTGGGCGATACTGTTGTTGTAGACCGTGTGTACTGGTTATGTGTGGTGACTATTGGGGGTCTGGAGACCCACGTGGATCTTTTAATATTGTGTATGGTGGATTTCAATGTCATTTTGGGCATGGATTGGCTATCTCCATGTCGTTCTATTCTGGACTGTCATGCTAAGACAGTTGCATTGACTATACCGGGTGTGCCACGGATCGAGTGGCGAGGTATGACTGATTATTTTCCCAGTAGAGTGATCTCATTCTTGAAAGCCCAACGTATGGTTGGGAAGGGTTATCTTTCATATCTAGTGTCACACCTCTTTTTTCACTACATCCTTGAAAAGGGGTATAAGGGAGTTTTTTCCAACTTAAAGTGACAATCGAAATGGGATTATTTATTTAAAAATTCAGAGTTGCCACTTGGGATAATTTATGGTATCCCAAGTCACCGGTTCAAATCCCGAATCGAGGAAAAGATTGGCTCTATTTTACAGTCCGCGAACACAGAAATTCGGGTAAGGATTCTGTTAAACCCGGGAGAAAGTGTTAGGCATTCCCGAGTTCCGTAGTTCTAGCACAGTCGCTCAACTGTTATAATTGGCTTATTATCTGATTTTAATACATGTTTTAACCTATGGTACATTTATTAAACCGCTTTTTAATTATTGTTAGGAAGATTCAACGTCATCTAAAACACGTCTTTGAACCACGTCACATGAAATGCACCCGCGGTTCACGACACGTTCTATTTAACATTGTTAAGAATTGAAATTGGGTCACATAAAATGTACACCCGAGCCCATTTAATCTAAGTTGACATATTTCAGTTGATGAATAGCAACCCAATTTCTATACTATGACAAAATCATGTTTAGCTATAACCAATTCAAGTAAACACGAGCAGATAACCGAGAGAGCAAATTCAAAACCACGGAGATCAATTACAGAATCAACGGGATCATATCATTAAACAAATAATTAATACCAAGCTTGCATAAAACAAATAGAGGATGAAAGAGGTGAACCTCAATATAGCCGGTTCATTATTTTGAACTAAAACATGTGACGAACCGTAGACGGGACTCGAATTAGCACCGGAAACTCGGACTCGAACGCCTCAATAAACCTCACCCCAGTCGAACTCGAATCCAATTCTAGCACCTATCTCTTTCCCCCGCTCACTGCCGACACACTCTTTAACAAGATTTACCTTCAAATTTAATTTCCAGAACATGATTCTATTCAAACGATGCATTGGCTGATAAATGAACATCAACATGGAAATGAATGGTGATGTCTTTTCCCTTGGTACTGTTTTACATTTGTTGTCATTTTGTATAAGCTCGGGGAAAAGGAAGTCCTTAGAAATGGTTTTGCATTGTCAAGAAATTTAAAGCAGTGTTCTTTACAAGAATTTCATCGAACAACACGACGGCTCTAGGTAAACAATGACTTGGCACGCAAATTAACCAAAATAGAGAACACATACACGCTTAAAACAAACCAGAATATTCATGTAAAAGGGCGTGAATTACTTTCGAATTTTTAAAGAACATGTTGCTCGTTTACAAAGAAACTCAGGCCTCTGAAGCTAAACACGGACAGACCTGACCGGGAACCTCAACGAAATAAACTCGACTCTTCAATGATGATTGAAACCAGATCGGACTAAACTCAACAACGAGTTCAATAATCAACAGCAGCAAATTTTTGACCTCAACAGCTTTTGGGAACAGATCGCGACTGAGGTTTTCGAATGGAAGAATTTCGATCTTAGTCGCTTCCGTTCGTCCCTTCTTTGAGTGTGTTCGTTGATGCTGGTTATTATGAGAGATGGGGCTCCGTTTGGTTTCTGTTAAGAAGATGAAGGGTTGTATCGGGTTGAAGAGAGGGGGTCAGGGGTGTTGGAGGTTTGCGTTTTTATGTCTGTTAGGTTGTTGAATCTCAGATAAAATGGCTGCTTCAGAATTGTTTGCTGAAGAAGATGAAGATCGTGCGGGAGGGGGGGTTTAGACGTATTGCGACTGATCTCTATTTTAGTCTAGGGATCTCCCTCTCTATTTAGGCATTAGGTACTATTATATAGGGGTAGGGATTAGGTTAGGGGTATGGGCCTAGAAATCATGGGCTTGAGAATTATGGGCTAGGTCCAAAATTAGGCTTAGAAATGGGTTGCTCGAGCCCAAGTTTTATTCTTTCCTCGCGAACGAGATTAAAATACGACCTCATTTATTAATTAGTCCTACTTAAATAAAATAACTGTTAAAATAAGACTGATCATTAAAATAAAACTATTTTTTTTTATTTTCAAAATATCGTACTAAAAGAATCCTAGAATTATTTTTGTATTTTTGAATTTAGTAGACAAATTAAAAGTAACTAGATAAAAATATTAACTAGCTAAATAAGAGAAAATATTTTTTTGTAATTTTTATTTTTTTTGTGATAAAATAAAGCAAATAGAGTCAAAATTAGTTGAAATAACTATATTAGGCCTAAACTAAATATTTACACGCTAAAATATATAAAATCTTGGGGAGGGTCAAAAATCACATGTCTACAGCTGCTCCTCTTTGACTGGAAACGCGAAGAGTTTTCAAACAAAGAACGACTAGACAGGTTTTTGACCCGGCCCTTATTTAGAGAGACCGAAAGCTAAGAGAGAGGAGAATGTGACTGAGCCCTGGTATCTGAGCTGCCTACATATCCTTGGCTATAAAGGAATCAGGTCACGTGTAGTTTAGAAGTGAGTGAGATGATGAAGTACCGAGGTGGAGAGCTGGTCGAAGTGTCGTTCCGCTGAGGTTCCGGTCCGCGGTCCCGTTATTACATCAAAATCAAAAATAAAAAAAAAGACTAACTAAGCCTATCAGCTACGAGTTGCAAGATTCCTATCTATGAGTCTTCTGAAGCTTGATCTTGAGTCTTGGTTGGTTCTTCATGCGGACCCTGATCTGAATCTCGATGCTTGTTATCCACAGGTGTTGGTTCAATCTTCTTCAGCTTTTCAAACCAAGACGGGACATGCAGAGCTTGTGACCTCAGCCTTGTCTTGAGCAGCTCACATCTTTCATTAACTTCTGCATTTGGATTCACTTCTTGTCTTTCTTTTTGTTTTTTTTCTTTTTATTCTGGATTGTGACTAACATCTGTTGATCATCTAGGACTGCTGACTCGCATTCTTTACGGGAGTTTCTTTTGTTGCTGACCTGAATTGCATTCTGAATTGAATTCCCTTTTTTCCAAGTGGGCGCCTGATTGCTGAACTTGAACCGTCTTCTCTTGTTACTTGACATTGTTTTCCCTTGCACCTTGAACCATTTTCCCTTGAAACTTGAACTGTCTTCCTTCGAAACTGCTTTCCCTTGAAACTTGAGTTGTCTTCCTTCGACACTGCTTTCCCTAGAAACTTGAGTTGTCTTCCCTTGTTCTCCGGTGGGCGCCTGATTATAACAAAACAAACAAAACAAAAGAAATTGTTCTGCCCCAGTTTGCACTAGGAAGATTTGTGAGTTGTTAGAAAAATTGTAAACTACTTGTACTATTGATGCAATGATGAGTAAACTAAAGAATAGACTAGGAAAACTATAAACTAAGCTTGACTAAAGTAAAGACTGACCCTATTCTCCAGGCGGGGCCCCTGATTTCAAGAAAACTAGACATTGATAACTAAACATTGACCCTTTTTTTTTCAAATTCAGACTTCCCCCTTCTTCTTTTTTTAAAATTATTATCCTAGGAGAAACTTCATCAGACTAGGTTTTCTATCTTAGGAGAAAGATTCATCAGACTAAAATTTTGATCCTAGGAGAAAGTTCATCAGACTAGGTCTCTTTTTTTTATCTTAGGAGAAAAATTCATCAGACTAAGATTTATATCCTAGGAGAAAGTTCATCAGACTAGGTCTCTTTTTTTGTATCTTAGGAGAAAAATTCATCAGACTAAGATTTCTATCCTAGGAGAAAGTTCATCAGACTAGGTCATCTATCTTAGGAGAAAAATTCATCAGAATAAGATTTTGATCCCAGGAGAAAATTCATCAGACTAGGTTTTCTTATCTTAGGAGAAAAATTCATCAGACTAAGATTTTAATACTAGGAGAAAGATTCATTAGATTAGGACATCTATCCTAGGAGAAAGTTCATCAGACTAGGTCTTCTATCTTAGGAGAAAAATTCATCAGACTAAGATTTCGATCCTAGGAGAAAATTCATCAGACTAGGTTTTCTTATCTTAGGAGAAAAATTCATCAGACTAAGATTTTGATCCTAGGAGAAAATTCATCATACTAGGTTTTCTTATCTTAGGAGAAAAATTCATCAGACTAAGATTTTGATCCTAGGAGAAAGATTCATCAGACTAGGACATCTATCCTAGGAGAAAGTTTATCAGACTAGGTCTTCTATCTTAGGAGAAAAATCCATCAGACTAGGTTTTCTATTTTAGGAGAAAGATTCATCAGACTGAGATTTATATTGGGAGGAAAATCCATCAGACTAAGACTTTTATCCTAGGAGGAAAAATGTGAAGATCAATGACAAGATTTTATGCACAATAGCAAGACAAATAAAGGCAAAGATTTGAGAAACTTCCCTTTGTCGGCTCTTCTCGTATTTTCTTTTTCTTCTTTTTTTTTGTTTGTTTTTTTTTCTTTTTTTCTTTTTTTTCTCTTTTTGAATCACTTTCCATGCACCGCTTTGGTCTTGTTTCATACAAAGAAAAATTTATCAGTTTTGCAAATGGTGGTCGGTTTGTGGCCTTGAGTCTTGGGCAGCTTGGCTTCTGCTCAATCACCTTGAGTCGGCTTCAAGAGACTTTTGCTCTGCATCAACCCTAATTGTTTCACACCTAGTATCATTTGTACTTGCAGCTCAATCAACCTTATCTCAACTGGAGATCTTTGCCTAGGTGACCCTTTCCGATATCTTGAATGACTTTTTGCTTTTTGAGCAATTTGTCTGTCAAAGAGAATCACTAGTTATCTTTCTTGCACCAAGTAGGCTGAGAAGAGTCTTTTTGGGGAAGCCTTTGTATGAATCCTCAAGGTATATTGACAGAAACAACTTAATGCTGGCCAAATTTGCTTTATGCAATTGAAAAGCTGGTAACTGATTTTGAAATCTTTTCTTACATTGTTTTGACAAGGACTGACTCAGAGTGAAGGATACAAATGATGAAAAGAAACAAGTATTAACAAGAAATGCCCCTGTCAGAAGGACAGAAGGAAGAGTTTTTTTTTTCTTTTCTTTTCTTTCAATAACTAGCCTTAATGATCATGACATGCATTTTGGACTTAGTGGCCGATCTATCAAACTAATTCACTCTTCCCTTTACTATTCTTATGACCTTCGAAGTTGGGCTTGTTTATGCCAATTCTTCGCACCAGCTTTATGACTCACTTCCGACTAGTGGTGCCCCGAGGAGTTTTCACCAACAAGTCTCTCTCATTTATTCATCTCTGCTTACCGTCGTCTTACAGTGCCCGTGAGGGTTTTCACTAGTAAGACTCTCTCATTTTTCTTCTCTATTTTTCTTTTTCTTTTGCTTTCTTGTGCGAGCATCCTGACAGTATTATATGTCGCGTGACAACCGTTGCTCATTGCATGCATCTCTTGGCATTCTTGAAGATTGATCAGGAGGTCTTTATTTGGAAGGATTTTGGATAGGGTTGGAAAGAAAGGACGTCATGAAAGCTCAAAATAGACTAAAAAAGATGGAGTTGCAGACTTATAACTCTTGGAATCAACTCTTTCAAAAGTGAAATAAAATCTCTGCCCCAGTTTCAGCTATTGGGAATTTTTTTTGAATTCTTATTTGGTTGGACCGAATCGTGAGGCTGCCTACGTATCCTTTTTAAAAGGAATCAGGTCGAACGTAGTTCAAACATTTGACCTAATTTTTTTTTCATCTATATTTTTGTTTCTTTTCCTCTTTTTTTTTTCAAAACAAGTTGCCCCAGCTTCTATTTTCTGGTGGCATGGACCTTTGCCAGTTCTTTTCTATTGCCCCAGTTTGTACTCTTGGGACATGGACTTTTTTTGACTCTTGACTCTAAACTTGATTCCAAAAGAGGTGGTCAGAGAAAACAGCACATGCTCAAAAGGGGTAGCGAAGGATATAAAGTGTTTGGGTAGCAGAAAAAGGGCCTCCCAACCTCAAGAACGTCAAACATGGTATCTTTTCGCGATCACAGCATTGACGAACATGTCTGTCTTCTTGGTGTGCCGTGGTCAAAAGACATTTTTTCATCCCTTAGTGACAAACTTTCCAACAAACATCAATTTATTAAACATCCTCAAACCCGATCTTCATAATGATTTGAAGGTGAATTTTACTCGACCTTAGTTCCAAAGTATTCCAACTCTTTATTCATCCTCAAAAGTATTTTTTTAGTTATCGAATTCCAGATTAAATCAGTTCCTAAGATCTGGCCAAAATTTCCGCATGCATGTCATGTCATTAGAACTAGCGAGAAAAGAACTAGGAACAGAATGACACAAAAGGACAAACTGTATTTTATTGAGTAAAGGATGAAAGGGTTTTACAACTAAACAAGCAACCTAAAATACGAGTTACAACCCTAAAATAACCCGAATAATGAAAATAGCAACAGAACAGACAGACAAGACTCACACAAACAGAATGGAGGGATAGAAGGGTTTGACTCAATAAAACAAATAAAATCTGGATCACAACCCTAAAATAACCCAGATAATAGAAAAAATATCAAAACAAGCTACCAAGATTCCTTCCTAGTGAGGAGGTAATGACTTTTCAATTGCTAGGCTTGGCATTTAGCCACAAATTTGCTCATCAGAATTAGCAGAGCCTTCTCCAATTTCAACATCATTAACTTCAGTTAGCAAGTTCCCGAGAGGATTCTCATACTCCATGTCACCAGGCATCATCCCCACAAAGTGTGCATCATGATGTGCAGGTAAAATGTTCTGCGCGATATTCTGGATGTCACTGCCTTGGATCACAATCAGGTTTTCCTGGATCATCCTTTCTATTTATCTTTTCAAATCCTGACAGCTTTCAGCATTGTGCCCCTGGGCATTAGAATGGTATTCACACCTTTTAGAAGGGCCAAAGCTTCCCGCACGTGGGTCCACATGATTTGGAGGAATAGGTGCAATTATGTCATAATGCTTTAACTTCTCAAATAAGCTTGCTTAGGACTCTCCTATTGGTGTAAAATTATCTTTCAACCTTTGTTCCCCTTTATACCTCTGGCTTGGATGTGGGTTATAGGGCACCTGAAAATTTTCTGTAGGCTGTTGGAGATTTTGTGATGCTCGTGCTCGCCTTCTGGGTGTTTTGGTGGCTGGACAACATACTGAGGTGGAGCGACGGAGTATTGAGGGTTCTGAGGTGCATAATACTGCTCAGGGGAGTCATGGAAAACTTGAGGAGGCTGCTCATACCTTCGAGATGTTCTCCTAGGACTTCTTCTCGACCCTGATGTCATCATGATTTCTTCAACCTTCTCATTTATGTCGCTAAAATTATCAGATTCAACCCGGACAGCATGAGTTGCGTCTTTAAAAACTACTTGACTTATAATTTTGCCTGTCTTAAGACCATTCTCTACCATTTCTCCCATTTTGATTGCTTCCGAGAAGGATTTGCCAACTGCGGACATCATATTTTGAAAGTAATCTGGCTCTTGCGCTTGAAGGAAGACAGTGATTAGCTCGTGGTCATCCATGGGTGGCTTAACTCGAGCTGCTTGCTCTCTCCATTTAATGGCATATTCCCTGAAACTTTCACTTGGTTTCTTCTTCAAGTTTGAAAGGGAATTGCGGTCTGGGGCAATGTCAATGTTGTATTGGAACTATTTAACAAAGGCCTATGCCATGTCATCCCAGACATACCAGCGAGACGTATCTTGATCCATAAACCATTCGGAGGCTACTCCCATTAGACTTTCCCCAAAATAAGCCATCAACAATTCTTCATTTCTTCCCACACCTCTCAGTTGATTGCAATAACTTTTCAGGTGGGCTATGGAATCTCCATGTCTATCATACTTTTCAAATTTGGGAGTCTTGAAACCAGGAGGCAAGTGGACATCGGGGAACATACATAGATCTTTGAAGGCAACACTCTTTTGACCTGCCAACCCTTGCATGTTTTTCAACTGTTGTTCTAAGCTTTTCACTCTTTGGGTCATTTCTTCCTGTACCAACTTTCGGGCAGGCTTCTCAATGTTTGTAGGAAGATCAAATGAGTACGAGTGGTACTCAAGAGAGTGGTACTACTCTTGCTGTGTAGCAAATTGTGACTCATGATGAGGCTGTCCTTGACCACTGGCCCATGCTTGACACATTTCGGTCATTTGCTGTTTCAGTATTCTATTTTTCTCAAACACAGTAGACTCTTGTTGAACTCTCTGACCCTGAGTCTCTTGAGCACTTGTAACAACTTCGATGTCAGTTATCATTTTTCCTTGGGTCTTGTGTTTCCAGCTTACCACAAACCGACCACCTCAACTTTCTTCACAATTCAAAACAAAACATGTTAGAATGGACTCAATCGGTCCTTATTATTATCAATATTTTTTCATTTCTTCATTTCTTCATTTTTTTCATTTCTTTTTAATGGTGATAGAACCTGATGTGGGTTGCCTACGTATCTTGAGGGAACATGAATCAGATCTAGTTCGGGAAGATTGGGAATAAAGTAAATAAACTAACTCTTTTTTTATTTTATTTTTTGATTTTTTTTAATTTCCGAAAGAAAAACTTATAAAGAAGAAAGAAAATATTTTTGGATTTAGATTTTTTCTTTTTTTTAGAATTTTCGAAAAGAAGGACTTCAAGAAGAACTTTTTTGAATTTCGACTATTTTTTTTTGGAATTTCAAAAGAAAAACTTCAAAGGAAATATTTTTGGATTTTTGGACTTTTATTTTGAATTCATAAAGGAAAGACTTCTAAAGAGAAAACAAATTATTCTTGAATCTTGAATTTTTCTTTTCAAAATTCGAAAGGTGAACTTCTAAAGAAAAATGAAAATATTTTTGGATTTTTTTGAAAATTGTGGGCTCAAAGAAAGACTTTTCTAAAGAAGGAAGTAAAGGAAAATATTTTTAATTTTTTGAAAATTGGGTTCTAAAATAAAGACTTTTCTAAAAAAGGAAGTAAAGAAAAATATTTTTGATTTTTTTTAAAAAAAATTGGGGTCTAAAATAAAGACTTTTCTAAAGAAGAAAGTAAAGGAAAATATTTTTGGATTTTTGAAAATTGTGGGCCGGAACCGATGAGGTTTGCCTACGTATCTCACATCCGGTGAGAATTAGAACCGCGTAGTTCGCCCTGTTTTGACGGAACAGAAATTGACTTATTTTGAAATGACTTTTCCTCTTTTTTCAAAATTTTGGCAGAGTTTCAGGATAATTCAAATACCTACTTCTCACTCTTGATTTTTTCTCTTTGATTTTCTCTTTTTTTTTTATTCTCTTTTTTTTTCATTTTCTTTCCCTATTCTAGAAGCTAGTCAACATGCAAGCCGAAACAGACAGATACACAAGTAGCACGTAAGATGCATCAGGATGGTCTTTTAATTTGGGTACACATGTCCTAGACGGACCCAACCCCTATGTTGAGTCCCCAAAGTCAAATGCCTGTGATGCAAACAAGTGTTCCTATTAGGGATCCGTCATGAGGCTATGTTATTCTAGGTTTAAAACCTGGGTGTATTGTTTTAGACCTGGCTTACCCGAGCAGATAGCTCGAGCCAAGGGGGGGGCAGCGTACCGAGAATACAAAAGCTTCACCGGCTTTGCAACTTGTCCGAACCTCATTCTAAAATTGGGATATGACTCTAACAGAAAAGAAGTCACACGAAGTGCACACTTCCTAGATGATTTAGAAGACTCAGAGAGAAGAGGGTTTCATAACAATTTATATACAGTCCAAATAATATCAAAGCAGTAAAAAGTGGCACTTAGCACATTAGGCTCAAACATGTAAAAATTATATAACAAATAAAAGCCAATCATAACAACTATTCTAAGCTCGAATTCTGAACCCTGAACCAGAGATTCTGGGTTCTTCTCCCCAGCAGAGTCGCCAGAGCTGTCACACCTCCTTTTTCACTACACCCCCGAAAAGGGGTATAAGGGAGTTTTTTCCAACTTAAAGTGACAATCGAAACGGGATTATTTATTTAAAAATTCAGAGTCACCAGTTGGGATAATTTATGGTGTCCCAAGTCACCGGTTCAAATCCCGAATCGAGGAAAAGATTGACTCTGTTTTACAGTCCGCGAACACAAAAATCCAGGTAAGGAATTATGTTAACTCGGAAGAAGGTGTTAGGCATTCCCGAGTTCCGTGGTTCTAGCACGGTCGCTCAACTGTTATAATTAGCCTATTATTTGATTTTAATACATGTTTTAACCTATGGTACATTTATTAAATCGCTTGTTAATTATTGTTATGAAGATTCAACATCATCTAAAATACGTCTTTGAACCACGCCACATGAAATGCACCTGCGGTTCACGACACGTTCTATTTAACATTGTTAAGAATTGAAATTGGGTCACATGAAATACACACCCGAGCCCATTTAATCTAAGTTTACATAGTTCAGTTGATGAATAGAAAACCAATTTCTATACTATGACAAAATCACGTTTAGCTATAACCAATTCAAGTAAACACGAGCAGATAACCGAGAGAGCAAATTCAAAACCACAGAGATCAATTACAGAATCAACGGGATCATATCATTAAACAAATAATTAATATCAAGCTTGCACAAAATGAATAGAGGATGAAAGAGGTGAACCTCAATATAGCCGGTTCATTATTTTGAACTCAAAAATGTGACGAACCGTGGACAGGACTCGAATTAGCACTGGAAACTCGGACTCGAACGCCTCAATAAACCTCACCCCATTCGAACTCAAATCCAATTCTATCACCTATCTCTTTCCCTCGCTCACTGCTGACACACTCTTTAACAAGCTTTACCTTCAAATTCAATTTCCAGAACATGATTCTATTCAAACGATGCATTGGCTGATAAATGAACATCAACATGGAAATGAATGGTGATGTCTTTTCCCTTGGTACTGTTTTACATTTGTTGTCATTTTGTATAAGCTCGGGGAAAAGGAAGTCCTTAGAAATGGTTTTGCATTGTCAAGAAATTCAGAGCAGTGTTCTTTATAAGAATTTCATCGAACAACACGGCGGCTCTAGGTAAACAATGACTTGGCACGTAAATCAACCAAAACAGAGAACACATACACGCTTAAAACAAACCAGGATATTCATGTAAAAGGGCGTGAATTACTTTCAAATTTTTAAGAACAAGTTGCCTGTTTACAAAGAAACTCAGGCCTATGAAGCTAAACACGGACATACCTGACCGGGAACCTCAACGAAATAAACTCGACTCTTCAGCGATGATTGAAACCAGATCGGACTGAACTCAACAATGAGTTCAACAATCAACAGGCCAAATTTTTGAGCTCAACATCTTTTGGGAATAGATCACGACTGAGGTTTTTGAATGGCAGAATTTCGATCTCAGTCGCTTCTGTCCGTCCCTTCATTGAGTGTGTTCGTCACTGCTGGTTATTGTAAGAGATGGGAGCTTCGTTTGGTTTCTGTTAAGAAGATGAAGGGTTGTATCGGGTTGAAGAGAGGGGGTCAGGGGTGTTGAAGGTTTGCATTTTTATGTCTGTTAGGTTGTTGAATCTCAGATAAAATGGCTGCTTCAGAATTGTTTGTTGAAGAAGATGAAGATCGTGCGGGAGGGGGGGTTAGACGTATTGTGGCTGATCTCTATTTTAGTCTAGGGATCTCCCTCTCTTTAGGAATTAGATACTATTATATAGGGGTAGGGATTAGGTTAGGGGTATGGTCCTAGAAATTATGGGCTTGAGAATTATGGGCTAGGTCCAAAATTAGGCCTAAAAATGGGTTACTCGAGCCCAAGTTTTGTTCTTTCCTCGCGAACGAGATTAAAATATGACCTCATTTATTAATTAGTCCTACTTAAATAAAATAACTGTTAAAATAAGACTGACCATTAAAATAAAACTATTTTTTTGTATTTTCAAAATATCATACTAAAAGATAAAAAAATAGAAAAATCATTATAAAATTAAGATAACATTCCTAGAATTATTTTTGTATTTTTGAATTTAGGATACAAATTAAAAGTAACTAGATAAAAATATTAACTAGCTAAATAAAAGAAAATAATTTTTTGTAATTTTTATTTTTGTGATAAAATAAAGCAAACAGAGTCAAAATTAGTTGAAATAATTATATTAGGCCTAAACTAAATATTTACACGCTAAAATATATAAAATCTTGGGGAGGGTCAAAAATCACATGTCTACATCTAGCCTTCGTGAGGGATGTCGGTGTTGAGACTCCCAGTATTGATTCTGTTCTAATTGTGAGGGATTTTCCCGATGTGTTTCTTGCAGACCTGTCGGGCATGCCACCGGACAGGGATATTGATTTTGGCATTGACCTGGTGCCGGGCACTCAACCCATTTCTATTCCGCCGTATCGTATGGTGCTAGCGGAGTTGAAGGAATTAAAAGAACAGCTTCAGGAACTTCTTGATAAAGGGTTCATTCAGCCTAATGTGTCACCTTAGCGTGTGCTGGTTCTATTCGTGAAGAAGAAGGATGGAACCATGAGAATCTGCATTGATTATAGGTAATTGAACAAGGTAACAACTAAGAACAAGTATCATTTGCCTCGCATTGATGATTTATTCGACCAGCTTCAGGGAGCGAGAGTGTTCTCCAAGATTGATCTCCGTTCAGGTTATCACCAGTTGAAGATCAGGGACTCGGATATTCTTAAGACAGCTTTCAGGACCCGATATGGTCATTATGAGTTCTTGGTGATGTCTTTTGGGCTGACCAATGACCCAGCAACGTTCATGCATTTGATGAACAATGTGTTCCGGCCTTATCTTGACTCATTTGTCATAGTCTTCATTGATGATATTCTGGTGTATTCGCGTAGTCAAGAGGAGCACGCGTAGCGTTTAAGGGTTGTGTTGCAGAGATTGAGAGAGGAGGAACTATATGCAAAATTTTACAAGTGTGAGTTTTGGCTCGGTTCAGTGGCTTTCTTGGGGCACGTGGTGTCCAGCGAGGGTATTCAGGTTGATCCGAAGAAAATAGAGGCAGTTCAGAGTTGGCTCAGACCGTCCTCAGCCACAGAGATTCGCAGCTTTCTTGGTTTGGAGGGTTATTATCGCTGTTTTGTTCAGGGATTCTCATCTATCGCATCGCCCTTGACCAAGTTGACTCAGAAGGGTGCTTCATTTGTATGGTCGGACGAGTGTGAGGAGAGCTTTCAGAAGCTCAAGACAGCTTTGACCACAACTCCAGTGTTGGTTTTGACATGCTTCAGGTTCATATATCGTGTATTGTGATGCTTCGAGAGTTGGGGTTGGGTGTGTGTTGATGGGGGAGGGTATAGTTATTGCTTATGCTTCTCGTCATTTGAAGCCCCATGAGAAGAACTACCTCGTACATGATTTGTAGTTGGCTTCCATAGTTCACGCGTTGAAGATTTGGAGACATTACTTGTATGGTGTGTCTTGTGATGTGTTTACTGATCACCGTAGCCTCCAGCACTTGTTCAAACAGAAGGTTCTCAATTTGAGGCAGCGAAGATGGTTGGAGTTGCTTAAGAATTATGATATCACTATATTGTACCATCCTAGAAAGGCCAATGTGATGGTCGATTGAGCCGAAAGACAGTGAGTATGGGGAGTTTGGCATATATTCTAGTTGGGGAGAGACCTCTTGCAGTTGATGTTCAGGTCTTGGCCAATCGGTTCATGAGGTTAGATATTTCGGAGACCAGTCGGGTATTGGCTTGTGTGGTTTCTCGGTCTTCTGATGTTTTATACGTCAATACCACACAAGAGGGGGGGGTGAATACTCAAAGTACCTATTACAATTGCTTCTAGATAAAACTGAAAAGTAAAATATGAAAACACCTACTACAATTGAACTAGAAATAAAGAAAGACACATAAAACTCTTTATGGAGCTGGTTCTTCAATCTGCTTCATGTAGCTTCAGGTTTGCACACTTGGATCACACACGAACTGCTTGCAAAAAGCCTTGCTATTTTGATCCCAATTCACGTTTAACTTCTACGTTTTTGTGCAACACCTGTAATGTGAGAATATCCTGCAATTTATAGAGTTAGTAGATGAAGAAATAACTAGAGTTCTAATGCAACTCTTCCTTGGTGGAATAGTTCTAGTTGATTTCAACTTCTAACTCCTTCCCTATCTTGGATAGTGTTCTCTTCGATTAAGGAGTCCTTCTCCTTATTAATTATGCAACCTTTTCGATCAGGAGATATTAAATACACCAAGTTAAGCCTATCTCCTTCACGTGCAACCCACATGCTCGAATCTGCCCGTTTTTGTGCACCTGAGGGATGGACCTGGTTCATCCTGAGTTCCTTTGTCAGTCTTCAAAACTAACCTTTACTTGGGCCAACAAATGCCCCCTTTTTGATGATGACAAACTCTGTGCTTTTCATAAGCTTAGGCCCTGTTTCAACTCAGCTCAACATCAACACAATGTTAGAAATATTTTTCCTTTTTATCACTTATCATCAAGGACCAGGTTTATTAAGTTATAAACATCACTTGTTTAAAACACAACCTTTTCTCCCCTTTTGGTATCATCGAAAAGTTGCATAAAAATGTGAGATAACGAGATTTTAAAGCTTACTCATGGCCACTGAGGCTACTTCAAATGCAATGATAGATTAATCATCATAGATCAAGCTAATAATTTTAACCATCAAAGAAATATAAACAAACAGTTAGAACAAAAGATAGTAAATTTCATTGATGATTGATAAGATTCTACCACAAAGCATAAGAAGAAATAAAAATACTAAAAAGATGAGCAAAAGAAACAAAAAATCCCGAACTGGGTCACTGGTTAATCTACACTAGGCTAGGAAGCTTGAGGCTGGGAAGAACTAGGTGCTTGGTTTTTAACTTGGAAGAGTTTCAGCACACCTTGAAGAATGCCATCATTCTTCTCTTTTTCTCTTACCAGCTCAGTTCTGAGAGCATCTCTCTTAGTCTCCATCTCAACCAACCTCTTCTTCATCCTTTCAATCTCAGTATCCTTAGCCCCACTTTCTTGCACCAAGGCTCTGACCTTGCTATTCACTGGTACCTTTTTGGATGAACTAGGTTCTTTAGGAGTGACATTGACTTCATGTCGCAAGCAAGCAGAGTATTAACCCAAAAATGATCCATGTTTGTACTAACCCCCACCTTTTCATAGATACATTGAAATGTGCAAGCACAGTTGTGAGAATGAAGCCATAGGGAATGGTATGAGTTTTGGTGCCATTAATAACTCTATCAAGAAGCTGGATTATAGCTTTCAGTCACTTTCTTCTGCAGGTCTTGCGAGGGTTTACTCTACAGATGAACCAGGTTCATCTCCCCAAACAACCATTACACTTGCATCTTTGGTTAAACTCACAGGAGTGGGTGAAGAATCAGCCACTCTTGTCCCCTTTCCCCTCACAGTACTCCTAGCACCCTTGCTCTCCTTTTTTCTTTTTCATTTTTACCACCAACTTCTCCAGATTCTGTAGTCTCAACACCTGCTATAGATCCTACAAATCTAGTTTCCAAATCTGCAGCAACTTTAGAAATTGTCTCAGGAGAAACTTTAGAATCAGAATATACCTGTTCAGTTTCGGAAGAACCACTTTCTTCCCCCTGAGTAGCAGACTTAAAAGAATCTAGGTAGTTTAATACGGTCAGGAGTCTTGAACGTAACCGGCTCACTTGTAACGGATAAGTTCACAAGAACTTTGGTATTTGGTAGGACTCTGCTCGTGATCCAAATATAGTTATTTCAAAGTATACATAGTGTAGAAAACATATTGTGTTATCTTGATGAACCAGGTTCTTCACTGATAATTCTCTTGTGTAAGTCTAAATTTGCCAAAATAGAGAAAATATCATTAGAGATTAATGAGTCATTTTAACACATGGCACAAGAGTATACTATGGAAAGTATGAGACTGAGCAAGATTTAATCTAACTATATACAATTTACAGACTTTCTTGACAACATCCAAGTGGGATTCCTTTGGATTTGCTTGAAATCGAGCACAAAGCCCTACACTGAAAACAATGTCAATTATGCTAGCAGTAAGATACAAAAGAGAACCAATCACTCCCCTATACAACTTCTGATCAACAGATGAACCAGGTTCATCTATATCCAATTTCGTGGATGTTGCAATAGGAATGTCAATTTCTTTGGATGTTCCTTCCTGTTTTTGTTATTGAGGAATAGGTTCATGGACAGGTTCCCTCGAGGTTTGAGGATCAGTTCCTCTCTAATCAGTTGCCCCTGTCATGTTGTCTTGGGTGGAAGGACCTGTTCCATCACTTGTTCCTTCCTGCGATGCATCTTCAGGCTGGACTGTGGTTTCACCATTTGAATTTCTTATCAGCCCAATCTCTTCATTATCTTGTTCCTTCCTCTCAGAAAGAATGTTAGTTTTTAAGAAAAATAACATATACATTTTTTCTACACATATAGTTCTTTTACTATATATCTTATAATGTGAAGAATATCCCGAGAATACTCCCTCATCACTTCTGGGATCATACTTACATAGAGAGTCTTTGCCATTATTGTGCACAAAGCACTTGCATCTAAATGCTCTAAGATGGAATATATTTAGCTTTCTCCCTTTAAGTGACTCATAGGGAATCTTCTTAATAAGAGGTCTAGTCATGCAACTATTTATGATGTAGCATGCAAAAATTCAGCAAACTTAGCATTTTCAATTTCAGTTCCATGATTAGACCTAATTGATTCAAGTTGATTACCTAGTTGTTTCTGAGTTTTTCTAACAAAAGAAGTAAACATGTCAAATGCTTCATCTTTAGATGTTAAAAACAGTGTCCAAGTAAACCTAGAGTAATCATCAACAAGCACCATCACAAATCTTTTACTACCTCTGCTTAATGTTCTCACTGGACTGTAGAGATCCATATGGACCAGTTCCATCGTTCTGGCGGTGTTTACCATTTTCTTGCTTTTGAAGAGGATCTTACCTGCTTCCCCCTTGCACAAGCCTCACAAACTTTGTCTTCCTTGAACTTGATGTTAGGCAGCCCTATCACCAGATCCTTGGAGACTAATTTGTTGAGTTGACTCAGACTTGCATGTCCAAGTCTCTTGTGCCAAAGGAGGGGATCATTATCCAACACACTTAAGCAAGTAAGTTCATTTTCTGAAAGTGTGGACAAATCTACAATGTATGTATTGTTTACTCTTTTTCCTTGCAAAACAATCTTGTTAGTGGTAAGATTAATCACAAAACATTTGGTAGAGGTGAATGCTACCAAGTTACCTCTATCACATAATTGTAATACACTGATTAGACTGTACTTTAGGCTATCTATCAAGTAGACATTCTCAATAGAGTGAGAATCAATCTTACCTACCTTTCCAACCCCAATAGTCTCACCTTTCTTCCCATTTCCAAAGGAGACATTACCTCCTTTGAGGTCCTCAAGTAAAAGGAACTAGTTCTTACTTCCTGTCAAATGCTTTGAGCAGCCATTATCCATGTGCCGTATTTGGCTGCTCCCCTTTACTTAGACCCGCAAAAGGAAATCAAAGGTTAGTCTTAGGAACCCAAACT
This sequence comes from Nicotiana sylvestris, assembly GCF_000393655.2. Classification (NCBI taxonomy): domain Eukaryota; kingdom Viridiplantae; phylum Streptophyta; class Magnoliopsida; order Solanales; family Solanaceae; genus Nicotiana; species Nicotiana sylvestris. The sequence goes on along the minus strand of NC_091059.1, from coordinate 87,491,579 downwards.
AGTTTGGGTCCCTTTATATAGGACAAAAGGTGAATCAGATTTTTTTATTTTTCCCTTGAACAAATTCTTTATTCTTTTGACTAGCCTTTTCTTTTGCAATACATTCACTTTTATAGTGACCAGTTTTGCTACAGTGTGTGCAAATATTTTTCTCAGGAAGTGTGAGCTACTTTCTTTTAGGATCCCGCTTAGGTGCAGGAGTCCCGTAGCCAAGTCCTCTCTTGTTGCTACTATAATGTTCGTGTAGCCATGAAAGTGCATCGGAGGACCTGTTCCATTTACAGGTTCTGTCTAGCTCGTGCTTAACCCTGTTTAGATCCTCCTTAAGGACTCTTATCTGCTCATCTCTTTTGTACAACTCATCTTTCATTTTTCCTACATTTTCTTCTAAAGTGAGTTGTGTGTGATCAGCTTTCTTTTTACCAGTTCCTAATTTCAATTTTAGATTTTCAAATCTAAGCTCTAGGATAGTGGTGTCAAGTTCACGAACCTGGTTCTTTAACTCAGCATTTTTACTTTCACTTTCACTAGCCCTAAGTTTCAGATTTTTGCACTTAGCTTTCAAAATCACACACACCTTAGACAGTTATTCCTTTTCATTATTTAGATCCTCAGATTCATCAATGAAATCCAAGAGTAACTCAGATAGCCTTTCTTTAGATAAAAGTTTAATCTTGTCTTTGAGATGAATTATACTTACCTCAGATTCCTCATTGGATTCTCCAATTGCCATAAGTTCTTGTTCATCTCCATCTTCACCCTCGGAGTCCTCATCTGAGCTTTCTCCCTAGGCAGTAACCATAGCCTTTGTTGATCATTTATTCTTCTTGGGTTGAACCTGTTCCTTCTTCTTGTTCCTTCGTTCACCTCTTTCCTTCTTCCATTCAATTTCCCATTGAGTGTAGTTTTTTATATGGTGATCAGTCTTCCCACACTTGTAACACCCCTCATTGTTTTGTATTTTAGGAACCCTTGGTTTGTTGTAGCTTCCACTTCTGGAAGGACCCTTTCCTCTCATTAGGTACTTCTTGAAGTCCTTTGTGATCATGGTCATTCCATCCTCCTCTAGATTAGCACCTTCAGTGATTCTGAATGCCATGCTCCTTTCCTTCTTGGGTGCATCCATCTTCATGGTTTGCCTTCTAAGTTCATAAGCAGTGAGATTTCCAATTAGCTCATCCAACTTAAGAGTGGCAATGTTCTTTGATTCCTGAATGACAGTGATTTTGCTTTCCCAAGTGACTGGCAGAACCCTTGTCAAAATTTTCTCAACTTTGTCCTCTTCAAGAATAACCCTTCCTCCATGGTGAAATTCTCATATTGAGAATATAGCAGTGTTCCTCTAGACCTCTTCACTTGAGGTGTTCCTTTATGAGCCACTTGCAAAGTATCCCAGATTTCCTTAGTAGTGGTACAACTTTGAATTCTACTATACTCGTTTGGACCAAGTCCACACACAATCCATTTCTTCTCTTTAGCATTCTTTTTCCATTTCCTCAAGTCCTTAGCATTGTAGTCAGCTCTTGTTTTTGGCACATCTACTCCTTCAACATTCTTCTTCATGGTAGCCAGGGGACCATTAGTGATAATGTCCCATAGCTGATAGTCTTCTCCGATTATGTGATCTCTCATCCTATTTTTCCACCAAGATTAGTAGTGGCCATTAAAGAGTGGAGGCCTATCAGTGGATTGCCCTTCCCAGTTTCCAGGTGGTGCGCTCATCTTGATCTGTTCCTAAGGTGTTAGACTCTTCAAGGATAACTTGCTCTGATACCAATTGATGTTTTATATGTCAATACCACACAAGAGGGGGGTGATTTGTGTGGTGACCAATTTTTTGCTTAAACTATTTATGGAAGGACCTGGTTCTTCTATGTGTTCCAACTACTACTGTTGCGGAATAATAAATATATAAAGTAAAGAACACAAGTATTTTAAGTGAAAAACACCTGACTCAAAAGGTGAAAAAAACCACGACCTACTACTCAGTAAGATTTTCCCAAACTTTCACTAAAATCACTAAGCCAAAACAACATTTACAAAAACTCTTTGTAAACCTAAGGATTAACTCTAATCCCTTGTAGCAACCAGCCTCTAACTATTGCGACAACTTCAAGTTAACTCTAATTTGAATACTCAAAATCTATTACAATTGTTTCTAGATAAAGCTGAAAAGTACAATATGAAAACACCTACTACAATTGAACTAGAAATAAAGAAAGACACATAAAACTCTTTATGGAGCTGGTTCTTCAATCTGGTTCATGTAGCTTCAGGTTCGCACACTTGAATCACACACGAACTGCTTGCAAAAAGCCTTGCTATTTTGCTCCCAATTCATGTTTAACTTCTGCATTTTTGTGCAACACCTGTAATGTGAGAACATCCTGCAATTTATAGAGTTAGTAGATGAAGAAATAACTAGAGTTCTGATGCAACTCTTCCTTGGTGGAAGAGTTCTAGTTGATTTCAACTTCTAACTCCTTCCCTATCTTGGATAGTGTTCTCTTCGATTAAGGAGTCTTTCTCCTTATTAATTATGCAACCTTTTTGATCAGGAGATATTAAATACACCAAGTTAAGCTTATCTCTTTCACGTGCAACCCACATGCTCAAATCTGCCCGTTTTTGTGCACCTGAGGGATGGACCTGGTTCATCCTGAGTTCCTTTGTCAGTCTTCAAAACTAACCTTTACTTAGGCCAACATCTTACTTATATGATCGCATCAGAGTACCAGTATGATGATCCGTATTTGCTTGTCCTTAAGGACAGAGTTCAGCATGATGACGCCACAGATGTGACCATTGGTGCTGATGGGGTGTTAAGGATGCAGGGCCGAATTTGTGTTCCCAATATGGATGGGCTTTGGGAGTTGATTCTGGAGGAGGCCCATAGCTCACGATATTTCATTCATCCGGGTGCCGCGAAGATATATCAGGATTTGAGGCAACACTATTGGTGGAGAAGAATGAAGAAAGATATTATAGGATTTGTAGCTCGGTGTCTCAATTATCAGTAGGTGAAATATGAGCATCAAAGACCGGGTGACTTACTTCAGTGGATATATATTCCAGAGTGGAAGTGGGAGAGGATCACTATGGACTTTGTTGTTAGACTTCCACGGACTTTGAGAAAGTTCGATGCTATTTGGGTGATTGTGGATCGGCTGACCAAGTCCGCTCACTTTATTCCTATGTGCTACCTATTCTTCAGAGCGGTTGGCATAGATCTATATCCGGTATATTGTTCGTTTGCATGGTGTCCTAGTTTCCATCATTTCAGATAAGGGCACTTAGTTTACTTCGCAGTTTTGGAGGTCTGTGCAGCAAGAGTTGGGTACTCAGGTTGAGTTGAGCACAACTTTTCAACCTCAGATAGACGGGCAGTCCGAGCGCACTATTCAGATATTGGGGGACATGTTGCGTGCTTGTGTCATTGATTTCGGAGGGTCATGGGATCAGTTTCTACCGCTCGTAGAGTTTGCTTATAACAATAGCTATCGGTCGAGTATTCAGATCGCTCCATATGAGGCTTTGTATGGGAGGCGGTGTAGATCTCCAGTTGCTTGGTTTGAGCCCGGTGAGACTAGGCTATTGGGGACAGACTTGGTGCAGGATGCTTTGGAGAAGGTGAAGGTGATTCAGGAGAGGCTCCGTACAGCGCAGTCGAGACAAAAGAGTTATGCTGATAGGAAGGTTCGAGATGTGTCCTACATGGTTGGTGAGAAGGTTCTGTTGAAGGTTTCGCCCATGAAGGGTGTTATGAGATTTGGGAAGAAAGGGAAATTGAGTCCTCGGTTCATTGGGCCTTTTGAGGTGCTTCAGAGGATTGGGAAAATGGCTTATGAGCTTGCTTTGCCACCCAACTTGTCGAGTGTGCATCCAGTATTTCATGTTTCTATGCTCCAAAAGTATATTGGGGATCCGTCTCATGTTCTGGATTTCAGCACGGTTCAATTGGATGATGATTTGACCTATGATGTGGAGCCAGTAGCTATTTTGGGTCGTTAGGTTCGAAAGTTGAGGTCAAAGAATATAGCTTCAATGAAAGTGCAGTGGAGAGGTCGGCCCGTGTAGGAGGCTACTTGGGAGACCGAGCGGGAGATGCAGAGCAGATATCCTCACCTGTTTGAGGCTTCAGGTATGTTTCTTGATTCGTTCGCGGACGAACGTTTGTTTAAGTTGGGGAGGATGTGACAACCCTGCCAGTCGTCTCATGAGTTACCGCTCCGTTTTTCCCATTTCTATTTCTTTATGCTTCGTTATCCGTGTTTTGTGGTATCGGGTTGGTCGGATCGAATCCGGAATGATTTTGGTAAGTTTTGAGACACTTAGTCTCTTTTAAGGAAGTTTAAGTTGGAAAAGTCAATCGGATGTTGACTTATGTGTTAGAGGGCTCGGATGTGAGTTCTGATGGTTCAATTAGTTTTGGGAGGTGATTTATGACTCAGGAGTACAATCGGAATGAGTTTTGGAGGTTCGGAGTTGATCTAGGCTTGAATTGGCGAAGTTGAGATTTTGGCGATTTCTGGTTGATAGGCGAGATTTTGATATAGGGGTCGGAATGGAATTTCGAGAGTTGCAGTAGTTCTGTTGTGTAATTTGGGATGTGTGTGCATAATTTCAGGTCATTCGGACATGGTTTGGTCGGGTTTTGATCAAAAGCGGAATTCGGAAGATTTTTGAAAGTTTGGCTTGAATCCGATGTGTTTTGGGTGATTTGATATTGTTTGAGGTGTTTTGATTATTGGAACAAGTTTGAATAAGGTATTAGGATATATTTGTGCTTTTGGTTGAGGTCCCGGGGGCCTCGGGGTGATTTCGGAAGGTTAACGGAAAGTTTGGATTGTTGTTGCAGCTGCTGAATTGCTGCTTCTGGTATTTTCGCACATGCGGATTGGGGACCGTAGGTGCGGCGCCGCATATGCGAGAGAGTGGCCGCAGAAGTGACCAGAGGTATGTTTGATTGGGACCATAGAAGCGGCTAGGAGAACCGCATCTGCGATGTCGCAGATGCAGGCGAGGAACTGCATATGCGGATGGCTGGGAACTTAAGTGATTCCGCAGAAGCGGACGTTGAACCGCAATTGCGGTACCGCAGAAACGGGTATGAGACCGCAGATGCGAAAAGGTTTGGGCAGAAGGTATAAATTGTCTTCTTCGTGAAATTTTGCTAAGTTTATCATTTTTGAAGACGGGAAAGAGGCTAAGGCATAGGATTTCAAGAGGAATCAAAGGATATCAGTTGGGTAAGTTACCTAAGCTTAATTACTTGGGTTTAAGATCATTTTTCCATTGTTTAATCATGGTTTTAGTGGAGACTAAAGAAGAAAAATTGGGGATTAGGGTTTGAGTTTAAGAGGCCTCTAAATGGGGATTTGAGGGGTCATTTGAACTCCGATTTCAGTGTTCTTGATATGTATAGACTCGTGGGAGGATAATGATTCCGTTGATGTGAAAATTATTGAATTCCGAGGCGTGGGCCCGGGGGTTGGGTTTTGGTAATTTCGGGATTTATGTCGTATTTTGATTATTTTCGCTTGGGCTTCGTTCCCTTAGCATATTTTGACGTCTTCGTTCTGATTTTGGACAGATTCGACGCGAGTGGAGGCCGATTCGAGGGGCAAAGGCATCGCGAGCTAGAAATTTGACCGGTTCGAGGTGAGTAATGATTGTAAATGATGTTCTGAGGGTTTGAAACCCCGGATTTGCACATCGTAGTGCTATATTGAGGTGAGACACAGCTTAATGACGAGCGTGGGGTTGAGCACTATTGGGGATTGTGACTTGGTCCGTCCCGATTGATGATTTTACCACGTATTTGACTGAAATCCATTTGTTATCATCATTATTTGGGCTGAATGCCATATTTGGGCCTTGTGCCAACTATTTTAATCCTTCAGGACTTTTTATTGATATTTTCTCACTGTTTTGACTTTATACTTGAAGTCAGTCATGTTATTTTCCACTGTTTTTATACTCAGCCATGTTTACTCAGTTTTAAGGCTTAAATGATATTTGGACTGAGAAACACTGTTTTACTATTGACCGAGGGGCTTGTGAGGATTTTTGACTGAGTAAGGCTGATGGCATATATTGTGAGGAAACACTGATATTGAGGCCGAGGGCCTGAGATATGTACGCCACGAGGTCACTTGATTGATATGAGGCTGATGGCCTAGTGATGATGCCACGAGGTGGCTTGATATTGTGCTTGGGCCGTAAGGGGTCCCTCCAGGAGTCTGTATACCCCCAGTGAGCGCAAGTACCCATTGTGATGTGAGATTGAGCCCGAGGGGCTGGTATTGTTCTATGTGATTGCCCGAGGGGCTGGTACTGTTCTGAGATGTTGCCCGAGGGGCGGATTTGTTGATACTGTACCCGAAGGGCGAGTCTTTATGTGTTTACTTTTCATAGTTGACTGTCAATTACCTGCTTAATTATTGAAGAAGGCTTTTCATGAAACTACATTTGAGTTAAAGGATTTTACCTATATTTCACTGATTTACTGTTTTTAAATGGTTTTACTGCTTCATTATAGAATGTTTTGTGCCTTACGTGATTTCTTGCTTTCAGTCTTTATTTACATTTGTTACTCACTGAGTTGGAGTACTCACTTCTCCCTGCACCTTGTGTGCAGATTCAGGCGTAGCTGGTTCCGCTCCCGAGTGCTGATCCTTCCAGCTTCAGGCGGACATTTGGAGTTCACGAGGTAGCTGCCTGACGTCCACAATCCCGTGTTTCTCCATCCTTATCATCTCTATCTCCTTTCAGACAGTTGTACTAGTTTATAGACTTAGCGGATTTGTATTATGACCTATAGATGCTCATGACTAGTGACACCCCGGTTAGGGCTGCGTTGGGTGTTCTTCCGCGTATTTATGATATTATCTGCTACTTTGGATTTATTTATTAATGTTTCGATTGTTTCTAAATGCTTAACTGTTAATAAATTGGAAAATGGGAAGTGTCGGCTGGCCTTGTCTTCATGAGAAGCGCCATCACGACCGGGTCCGAGTTTAGGGTCGTGACACATAATAATAATAATAATATGGGATTTTGTGACCAATATTTAGGTGTTTTATCCTAGCCAATAGCTTCTTAAACCTTTCATGTTAGAATTATTTAACATAATTATAATATCTTTCATATTAATTATTTTAATGTTGAGGACCTGAAAATTAACTAAGGTTATGTAGAAATTTTTAGCATTCAGTACGTTAAATAAATTAACTTTTAATTACCTTACATAATTATTTTCTTATTTGAGCAATGTAACATAATTATAATCTCTTCTAAGTTATAATTAAATATTTAAAACTTAGAATGATCTAATATTAAGAATTTGAATAAACAAAAAATAAATTCTTTTTTTTAATGTTAACTCCAAATAATTAAGTCTAAGAATCCAATTCAATTATTTATCTAACTTATCGTTAACTAAAATTATTTTTCAAGTTGACAAAACTCTTAGGAGGCCTAAATTGGTTTTCATAAGAGTAGTATTGGTGGTGAAAGAAAATAAAAAAATAGAAAAATTAACATGGAAGTTTTTATATTAGCCTTTTTAACTAAAATTAAATATAAGTTTTAAGGAGTATAAAATAATTTTGATTTTATAATACAAACATAGGAGTATATTAAATAGGAGTAGTACTTATGTGATTTCTAAATAGTCTCACTAACTTAGGTACATGCGGCGTACCATAAGACTAGTTTTAGAAAAAACTCAAAGAATAGTATTTTTTTTTCCAATACAAAATTACCCATTCTGAATTTCGAAGTGTTCTTGTCACGACCCGGATTTCCCACCATCGGGTGTCGTGATGGCGCCTACTATCGGAGCTAGGCAAGCCAAATATTTAAAACACCTTTCTTGCTTTCTTTCAAACAATATAATAAACGAGACAAAATCTAAGCGGAAGACTTTAAATCTAAAGCAACTGAAAACCAAAAGTGCGGAAGTTTGAACCAAAATGCTACCCAGAGTCTGGTGTCACTAGCTCACGGACTACTACAGAATACTACAATCAATGTCTGAAGGGAAAATACATCATGTTTGTCTGATACAAGATAAACAAACAAAAAACATGGAAAGGGACTTCGGCCTGCGAACGCCAGCTAGGCTACCTCGAGAGTCCCTGGACTGAAGATAGCTCCTAGAAGTCCTACTGCTGCGGTCCGTAAGCTGCTCCCTGATCTGTGCACCAAAAATGCACAGAGTGTAGCATCAGCACAACCGACCCCATGTGCTGGTAAGTGTCTGGCCTAACCCCGGCGAAGTAGTGACGAGGCTAGACAGTACCTACCACAATTAACCTGTACAGATATATATACAACAAGTGCAAGAAAACAATAACAAGATAATACAAAGTAAAACTGGGAGGGGACATGCTATCGGGGAGTAACAGATAAAAATGAAATATCGGAAATAAATAGAAGAAACTCCGGTTTCCATGATATATATATATATATATATATATATATATATATATAGTGGACGGCGTGCCACACGATCCCATAATATCATATATAAGTGGACGGCGTGCCACACGATCCCATAATATCATATATAAGTGGACGGCGTGCCACACGATCCCATAATATCATATATAAGTGGACGGCGTGCCACACGATCCCATAATATCATATATAAGTGGACGGCGTGCCACACGATCCCATAATATCATATATAAGTGGACGGCGTGCCACACGATCCCATAATATCATATATAAGTGGACGGCGTGCCACACGATCCCATAATATCATATATAAGTGGACGGCGTGCCACACGATCCCATAATATCATATATAAGTGGACGGCGTGCCACACGATCCCATATTATAGTTCATAATATCTGACTTCATATAGTAGACCCCTTCAGGGGAGAATAACAACTCAATACCTTTAACCCGGCAAGGGTACAGCTAACAACCCAAAATATCCCGACAAGGGAGAATATATATATCAGTCTACACATCCCGGCAAGGGAGTATTCACAACACATTCTCCTTTTAAATCATTCTTCCTCAACCGTTCACATTATATGAAACTTATCAAATAAACAAGGAGCTTGTGTCACATTATTCGAATTAAAAGCAATCAAGACTCACGGTCATGCTAGACTCCGGTGCATAGATAACCGTCACCATGCCTATACACCGTACTCCACATTAGCAAGTAGCAAATATCATCCTAATCCTATTCCCTCAAGCCAAAGTTAGAACAAACACTTACCTCGAATGCTCCAAACTCAACTCACGCTTCTAGTATAGCTTTACCTCTTGATTCCACCACCAATCCGCTCGAATCTAGTCATAAGTTACTTAATCACATTAATAATTACTAAATGAATCATCCCCAATGCATGAAAATAGATTTTTCAAGGTTTTTCCCAAAAAGGTCAAAAATACCCCCGGACCCACGTGGTCGAAACTCGAGGTTCGGACCAAAACCCGGTTACCCATTCCCCCACGAATCCAAATATATGATTTGTTTTTAAATCGGACCCCAAATTGAGGTCCAACTTCTCAATTTGTAGAAAACCTAGATTCTACCCAAAACACCCAATTTTCCCCATGAAAATCTTTGATTTGAAGTTGAAATTATATTAAAAGATGTTAAGGGATAAAGAAATTAAGTTAGAAATCACTTACCAATCGTTTTGGAGAAGAAAAGTTGTTTGGAAAATCGCCTCTTAGGTTTTGGGTTTTTGAAAAGTGAAAAATGACTGAGATTTCCGAACTTGTATACCTTTCTGAGGACCTGGCGCGGACCGCACAAAAATGTGTTGCGGCCGCGCCGAGTGGGAGAAAAGTGGGGCTTCTCTGAACCCTTCCAGCGCGGACCGCACTGTTTTGGTGCGCAGCCGCGCTGGCTAACCTGAAACCCTAGTCCTCAGACTCAGCCACGCGGACCGTACAAAAATGCATCGCGGCCGCGCGGAAATGGCCGCGGCCGCGCTGGTGTCTGCAACACCTGAACCTGCATTTTCTTAAGTCCAAGACCTCCCGGGCCCCATTCAAAACTCACCCGAGCCCTCGGGGCTCCAAACCAAACATGCACACAACCTTAAAAATATCTTACGGACTTACTCGTGCGATCAAATCGCCAAAATAACATCATATACATAGGATCAAGCCTCAAACACATGATTTTCTTTCTTCAACTTTCATAACTCAAACTCTCCATTTTTAGTCCGAAACACGTCATATGACGTCCGTTTTTAGCCAAACTTTACAGATAGTGCTTAACACATATTTAAGACTTGTACCGGGCGTCGGAACCAAAATACGAGCCCGATACCTATATTTTCTAACTCCTTTTCATTTCAAATTTTCATATCAAATTTCAGAAAAATAATTTCTTTCAAAAATTCATTTCTCGGGCTTGGGACCTCAGAATTTGATTCCGGGCACACGCCCAAGTCCCATATTTTTCTACGAACCCTCCGGGACCGTCGAATCACAGGTCCGGGTCCGTTTACCCAAAATGTTGACCGAAGTCAACATTATGCATATTAATACCAAAATTCATCAAATGTTTCACATAATTCACATATTCTAACATAAAAATTTTCCGGCTACGCGTCCGAACTGCGCACGCCAATCGAGACAACTAAAAGCGAGGTTTTCAAGGCCTCGGGAACACGGAACAAAGAAGAATTACGGTGATGACCCCTTGGGTCGTCACAATTCTTTATGTATTCACTTTGGGACCGACCTTTTATTTTTGAGCATTTCGTCCGAGGAAAGTGGAAGAAGCACAAGGTAGCAGTGTTTGAAAATTGAAGGCTCTCCGCTCCTTTCTATGGCGATATTGAAACTCATTGGACTCTTACGCCCCAGGTTCTCTGCTTAAACCACTGCTTTCTGTTTTCACGATACTCTCCCATATGTATTACACAAACCATTTAAGCTAAACCCCTGCTTAAACCCTAACTGCTCTTTTTTCTTTTTGTTATCCGATGTTCAAGTTCCAATCTTATTTCTCCCTTTTCCCATTATTCGAAAGTGGACGCGTATGTTTTCTTTTACAGGCATGGGTTATGGAAAATACCCTTGACCTTTAGTCAATGAATATTGATTTGGAAGAATGATTGGTCCTAGTTGAAACGCTGTGATCATTTCCATTTTACTGGGAAAAATAGGAGCCAAACTCTAACTTGAATCTTCGTGCACTGTTGATCACTCTCGAACTTTGGTGTATATACACTTCCCATTTTGGATTAGATGCCAAATATGCCCGTTAAAAGAAAAAAAGATAGACGCCAAATATAAGTTAAAGCCAAGCACCAAGGGTGTGAGTGTGTGACCTAGTGGTCAATAAAGCGAGAGGAGAATTATGAGGTCTCAGATTTAAAATACCAGCGGAGTCAAAAAGCACTAGGTGATCACTTCCCAAATGCCTAAGCTTTGGTGGAAGCAAGGAAGCCGACCATACATAAACTACTACTTCCTCCGTTTCAAAAAGAATGAATCTATTACTATTTGGGGAGTCTAGCAAGGTTTTCTTTGACCATGTTTTTTCCAAATAGGTTTTTAATATTTTAAATTGTTAACTATTGTGACTTATAGTATTTTTTTTATCTATTTCAGAAAATATAAAGAATTTATGCCCAAATTCACACGGAGAATAGTCAATTTGACCCTCGTAGTCCGAAAAGGTTCAAACAAATTGAAACAGAGGGAGTATAAATTTATTTAAGACCCCAGTTCAAAGTTATATTATGGAGGCACTTAAAATTCTCATTAAAATTTGTAGAAAGCAGATCAATTGGCTTAAGGACCCAGAAAAATAACTGCTAGCATGCAGAGTGAGGATAAACTTTCTAACATGATGTTACTGATTAAAAAGAAATAGAAGAAAACTTTCTAACGTGAGTTTTTCTCTCTGCTTAGTAGGAATCAGTTGTTGCATAAGAGATTACCTGGAGAGGGTGTCAGAGATTCCATCTGGCAGCATGCCATCAACACTCTTGCAGGTTTTTCTACTGTTAGACAGAATATTGTGGCTGATGGTATAGAGAAATTTTCCAGATACTTATGAAGTCTCTATGTGATATTTTCATTAATAAGTAGTAATGTTAGATGTTGATGCTATTGGAATCTTTTTGTCTTATCTCTTGCCAGCAGGAAAATTGACAGGTCGAGTGTTTGCTCCCTACTCAGTATTTAAAGGCAAGGCGGCACTTTCTGCTGAACCTAGACTGCCCACATTTAGCAAACTGGATGTATGATATTTGTTACCTTTTTTAAAAATAGAATCGTCATGTTCAAATGATGCTTCCTCTCATCCTTTCTTCTTCTTATAGTCTGGAGGTGTTAAGCTCAATCGCCGTGGTGTCATTATGTTGACATTCTGGCCATCTGTTGGCGAGCGCAAATATGACTGGGAAAAGAGGCAGGTAATGAATGTGCTTATATAGTTTGCAAATATGAGCAACTTATTTCCTTTTCATCCTCAATAGTTCCTTCCAATCAACAGTCTCTCATTCTCTCTAATGCAGTGAGTCAAACAAACTTAATTTGAGCTTACACATATTAACGGACATTAGATATAGCAGGAGCTTATTTTCTGCTTTTAGGTGTCTTCTTTCAGCTTTTAATGCTATTCTAGGCTGCAAAATTTCTTTCTTCTTTGCTGGTTATTAGCAGTCCTAAATCTCTGACATTGGGTTGATTGGTCTTGTATGAGCCACCAACTTATAAGTTTATAGTAAGCTTGCTTGTAAATTTCTTGTTGGTGTTGCATTGCTGCTTGGCTTGGTCTTCCTTAGAGATATTATTCATCTATAAATCCGTCTTTTTTTCTTTTCTCAAATATCCATCTGTATGCTACTTCTAAATGAATACCCATCTGTATGTTTTCTGCATCACTCTCACTTTCTCTTTCTCTACTTGTACGTGTTCACATATCTGAACTCTGACTTGACTGACAGATAATTCAACATATTGCAGTTGTTTGCTTTATCAGCAACAGAGGTTGGATCATTGATAAGTATCGGGACCAGAGATTCTTGCGAATTCTTCCATGATCCTTCAATGCTATCAAGGTTTATTGGCTGATTCAGTTCTTGGCTTAGGGTTATTTTGAGTAGATATATCATATATATACATATACATTGATTACGCACTTTCAGATGGGATCCTTTCGTCCTACTCTTTAGTAGTTTCCCTTAATTTCCTATCTCTTACTGTATATCTAAGCAAAAGTTAAATGTTACAGCAACGCTGGTCAAGTAAGAAAGAGCTTGTCTTTTAAGCCAAATGCTGATGGCAGTGGTTATTTCGTTTCATTGAGTAAGTCTCAATCTATATGTGCGCCTGTTCACCTTTTCTATTAAATTTTTCTTTCAACCCATTAGATGCTTTCAAAGTGTCACCATCTGTTCTGTAATGGGTAGCTATCCATGTTAAGGATCCATGGTATCCTTAAAGTAACTGTTTTAGCTGCATGTTCAAGAAATGATATAGTATATGTTACATCCTTTTCCTGTATGGCGTCTTGGTGCGTTTCTTTCATAATTTGGCCAGCCAGCACATGTTATTAGTGCTCATAATTTATGCAGCATTTTGATTTTTTCCTTTATGCAGGTGTGGTCAACAATAATCTCAAAACCAATGATCGGTTTACTGTTCCTGTTACTACTGCTGAGTTTGCTGTTATGCGGACAGCTTTCAGTGTACGTTCTTCTAAGATGCTTTTGTTGAAAAAGAATCTGTTTCCTATTACTAAGAGATGCTTCTGTTTCCTTTTATTGTCCTAGCTCTGAGTTCGTTAGTGAAATATATATGATGGTGGATGAACATTTTATATCAGATAAATGGAGCTTGTGAGAAAGAAGTTAAAATGGGAGTCAGAACCTCGTACATCATCATCTGTCCAGCGATCTGGTTTATAAGAAAACGTTTTTATTCTTTACACGAAAACGAAAAAGCATACAATCTTTTGATGGGCAATAAATGAACCTCATATGACGCTCATTGGAGTGAATGCCTTTATTTTGAGATTTTTTGAGAAAGTTTTGAAAATTAAGTTTTCCAAACAAAAATATTTCTAGGAATATTAAAGGGATTTTATTTATTGTTTGCTTCCTTTAATTTATTCTAATCTGTTTGACTTTGACGGCTTACAAGTTGTGTACTTGCAATCACATTCTCATATAAAGTAATCACCAAGTAAAATGTCCTTTTCTGATGCGTGCCTTCTACAAATGTCTCTCTATTGGCTTGCAGCTTCATTTGACTTTTTGGCTGTTCTTTTTTGAGATGGAACTTTTTTTGCTATGGTTCTCATTGTCCATTTATGATTTTGGTCTTCTAAATGTAGTTTGCGCTGCCTCATATCATGGGATGGGATCGCTTCACTAATCAGCCTTCAGAAAGCGTCTCTCAAAGTCCCTCAAAGGTGGTTCCACAACTTATGGAGACGGAGTGGGATAGATGAGAGACTATATGTTATTGTGTACTGTACTAGTCTCATTCTCCTATGAACTAGGTTCTCTTTTTAGATTCTACCGAAGAAGAAAATGTATGTGTATTAGCTAACTTTTCAGAAAGACTTAAACATTTTGGTTGTGAAAAGGACCTTGCTTGCCTTTCTGTCTTTTGGGTGCAATGTAAACTTAAGAAGTGTCTGGTTCTCTTGCATCACAGGTTGATTCTGTCTTATTGCTCTAGACTTCCTGCATACGATCAGATTAATTTCAGAGTTGAAACTTTGGAGAATATATCCTGTGTAGTGTAGGGCAAACAATTACAGTCTGTTACAATGGAATTGAAATCTCCATATCAGCTTGTGACACAGCCAGTATGTCCAATTAGAACGAAATGCAGTGGCTTGAATAAATGATGTGTCTAACACCAGGCATCTAGTGACTTCACGCTGATTAGTGTCTCTTTATCTTGATTGTTTATTTTGTAGACTTGCAAAAGCAAAGATATAGAGTATGTTTTGGTGTTACATTCGTTTTCATTTAATCCACCTCAAGACCCATGACATAATGCCCAAATACAGTTATAAATATATACTAAAACATGTAGATTTTATTAAGAACCTAATAATCCATTTGGCACGGTTCCATTTCACCATTTTGGTCGGTTTCACAAAATCATGGAGCCATACATGAGAGATTGACTAAAAGGGACTTTTTGTGTGGTCTCAGCGGAATGCCCTCAAAATTTGTGGTTGTTAAAAAATGATCCCTGATATGTACAAGCTCTTTAGGGATTTTTCTATTGGATAAAATTAAGAATTATCATATTTTTGCTCTTCAAGATTTCTCTACCAATTTGGTAGAGTTGAGCTCTTATTACTCTACCTATTTGTTAAGTTGTTCGTTGAAGTTTACTACATTGTCATATTTATGCTCTTCATGGATTTCTCTATCCGGTCGGTAGAGTTGATGCTATATTTTGTCTATTATATGTTAAGTTGTTCACCAAAGTTTACTATTATTAAATTCTCCACCGCACGTCAAACTGTAAAAGGAGGGAGTGAGGAGGGTAGGTGAAGCATGTCGGGCTCGTGGAAGTGACCAACCAAGATTTCCGCCACTTACCAATTGATTTAAGGAATGTTTTACATCAATTTGGTAACTTCTGTCTCCATCTTGCTCTAAAGCCTTTAAGAGAGATTCTCTTTTTACTAGACCAGAGTATATCACAATTCACATCACAAGATTTTTGAAGGTATAACTTGACATTATTGCAAAATCTCTAAAAGACTAAAAAGGTAAAGCAATTATTAGATACACTAATTGGAAGGGGTTTAGGTAGTGACCAAGTGATAGTAGTTTCAAGATTTTGAGTCACTGAATGATTACTATGCTTACTTTTTTCTGTGTACGTAAAAGGAAGAGTAACTACTACTATTAGAAATAGATGAAAGAAGGATTTTAGCTGATAGTGGGGATTTGTTTATCAAAAATAATTTCTCTATTTTTACTAGATAAAAGGTAAAGTATGCGTATATTTTGTCCTCTTCATATCTTCACTTGTAAAATTACCCTGGGTTATTATTGATATTGTTATTGTCGTCGTAGAGATTGATTCAAGATATTAACTTAGTAAGTGTAATGTATGAAATACAATTACACATGTTTTTATTATTTACGAAAATGAATTTAAAATTGATGTTAAGTATAAAGAAGTTAAGCAGCTACCATTACTTTGCATTCGTGAATGGTCACCGCAGCCCCTGCGTTGCCCACGGCTCTTAAGGGGTCCGCATGATAGGGAAGTTAAGGGTTGCATTTTGCCCAATTCGAGGCCCGCCCACATTTATTAATGGTAAAATTTCACATTAGAACAATTGAACTCCTTACTTTTCAATTTTATATCCCATATTTTAATTTACAATCAATTAGCCCAAAAATAATAAGCTAAGATTCAACATCCAACTCCAATAAGTTCTCAAAATTACTATTTAATTTTTAAAAAAGATTCCTCAAGCTTTTAAATTAATTTTCGAATTAGTAATTGTGACTCAAATATTATTTCAACAAATCAAATTCATTTGGGTGGTGAAAATTAGATTTTTAACAAGCTTAAATATGTATGTTTAAATTTCGAATTTGATTTTGTGAGATTTTGGAGTGGGTGTTATTTAGACTTGTTAGAAATAGTATAAGGTGGTTGTATATAAAATTTGAAGTCATTTAATGAAGATTTGGACTGGTTTTGAACAAGAATTGCAACTGAAAATCGTGAAAGAAGTTCGTCTACAGACGCTTGTATAAAGGTGTATAATGGTGTATAAGGTATGTTTCTACACTCATATACACTATTATACAATATTATACATAATTATACAACTGATTTCGTCTTCTTTCTTGCGTCTTTTCTGAAATTTAACTCAAATCTTGCTCAAATCTATTCCAAATCACTTCAAATTTAAATTTTGAACTCTTTTTGATATTTTCAATCAATTGGAACAACACCTAATCCAAACAACTAACAAATTCAAAAAAAAAATATTTTCAAAAGCAAAGCTTTGAATGGTTTTCAATGGTGGACGTCTACTCTTCAATTTTCTTACATTGCAAGTAGCTGACACAAGAGGAGAAGTAGAAAATACATGGTCCCTTGAAGTATATGTAGAAGATGTGAGGAGAAGAGAGAGTGAAAGCAATGATTGTGAGAACACAGATTTAACTTCATAGCTTTTAGAAGCAATGGTTGTAAGAACACAAATTTTGAATTTACTAGTGCTTTTAAAATATGTACAATATGTGTTAGGTGAGGTAAAACTTAAAAAACATAAGCTATTTTTTATTATCGTGTGAACTCATGTGTATTTTCTTGTAATTCTTTCTTTATTAATTCGTTATGATCTTTTGGAATTGTTCCTTTTACTCCTACCCTCTTTTGTCGACTGAATCACTCGTTCCTCAACATTCTATTCAATATTCATACCACTACACATTTTTACAAATGGGGTGGGCCTAAAACGAGGTGCTTTACATATGCCGCACCAAGCCATAAGTCCCGAGTCACGGGGCATAAACCCGGTAAATATTTAATTTTTAATATTTTATATAATAATATAATTTATTAAATATTTATGAACATGTAAAATTACATAACAATAGAGAAAATATAAATATGTTCTAAAAACCCTTTACCAAAATTTTTACATGTTTATGTTGTAACTTTTAAGTTGTCTGGAGATTGTGATTATAGGTACAGTAATTAAGAGATAAAATTTAATAAAAATTACAGACAAAGAATGTATTAGCACAACTAGTTTGATAGTGGCTGCTATAATTACTGAAAATGTTTATGTTTGATTTTATTATCCAATCTGCAAGAAAATTGAAGCCAAATGACCAAAAGCTAGAACCTTTACGAAAATCTTGCTGATTGGGAATTTGAGCTTTGACATTTTACTCCAATTACTGAAAATGGTTTTCTTCGATTTTGTGATCCAATCTGCCAAAAAGTGAAGCCAAATGAGCAAAAGCTTGAACCTTTTGCGAAATCTTGCTGATTGAGAAATTGGGGTTTGTTTTCTCAGGCCAAATTCGCCGAGATATTCTTGCAGAGAAAACTGGAAGAAAACATGCGTGCAAGTTCTGAATTTGGCTGTTGAATTGGACGTTGAGTTCGTTGAAGTTGACCGCGAGGTTAGTCCAACTGATTTTCTCAAATTACTCTGTAATTGATACAGTTTTATTGAAGCTAAATAAATTAGAATACTCAAAAAAAGAATTTTGCTTAAGAGAGTAAATCATACTACTAGTACAATGTGATACACCCTTAAAGCCCCTATAATTTTGGATATATGTTATACGCGTTGATACACTGTCAGTATAAATTAACCTATGATAACAGGTTTACTATAATCAGTACATAGAGATTAAACTGTTTGCAAAATTACAAGTTGCTTGCGATGAGGTCATCTGTGAATTAATGACCAAACGATCAAACTGCAAAATAATTGCCTCCAGTCATGTGAATGGTGGAAATCCTACAAAAGAGAGACTTTGTAATTTAATTACAAACCTGCAATCCACAGGAGCAGATATTATCAAATTAGTGATTGATGTAGCTTATATTACAGATGTTGCACCAGTTTTCCATATGCTTACACATTGTCAGGTATTTCTTTTCTTGCTTTAACTTGCACTTTTTCCTTGCAAAAACACATCCTCAACTTGATTTTAGCTTTACACCTATTGATATTCAAAGGTGGGTCCAAGATTTAATTTGAGGTGTTCAGTATTTATATTCTCACTACTTAATTTGTTGCAATTTTAGTGATCATTCACATATATATAGTTATCATCCGTGTAAAAGATACCGAGTTCTCTTGAACCCGTAGAAACTACATTGCATCCCCGCTGATGGTATACTTGTTCAATTCAACTTACTGACAAGAAGAGAAAAAAGGGGGTCTGCTTTAAAATCTTTCTAATGCAAACTGCGATTGTTATACTAAATTTTTCTGCGGTGAAGTGTTCATTAGAAAATACTCTCATATTCTTCCATATATATGACATACTTTTCTGAGTTGTTTTAACAAAGTGTTTTTCGAATTTACAACGTCAATTTCGACAAAACCATCCAAAATCTGCTCCAAATGATCTCAAATTTGAAACAAAGCATCCAAATACCAACACAAACAATCCTCAATCACCAATTTAATCGAACAACACCCAAAAAAAGTTCACCTTCTTCAACACTTTATAAGGTCCAACAATGAAGTTTTGAGATTTTTATAGTAAATCATCAAAGTTCGTGTCTGAACTAAAAAAGTTTAAGCACGAATTATCAACATTAAAATAAATTTAATAATAAATCATCTTTAACTTTTATTTTCCACCATCAAAGAATTTAAAGCTTTAAAAACTACTCTTTCTGTTCACTTTTACTTGTCTAGTAATCTAAAAATAGTTTTTCACTTTTACTTGTCACTTTTAGCATATACTAGTCTTAGAGTACGCGCTTTGCGCGTGTAGCTATATCAATGAGTATATAATTTTAAAAAATTACGTAAATATTATTAAATAATATATTTGAATTATTGAATAAAAATTAAAAAAATAATTTATTTATTTTTGCATTTGGGATTCGTGCCTTTACAATGATATAGAAAATAGAGATACTTTTTTAAACTCCTTCTTACTCGAATAACATCTTTTTCTCTTCATCGATGTTTTCGCATAATATTTAAAAATTATATTTAATTATTAGAAAAATAGTTAATTAAGTACATACATCTTAATTTAATAGTAAGAATATATAGTATCCTCCCCTTAGAATTATAAGTTCAAACATATTTCATAAAAAAATTGTCGTAAACAAATATAAGCAAAGGACAATGTAATACTGTTATTTCTCCCCAAACAATATTTATGTTAAGACAATGTAATATTGCTATTTCTCCCAAATAATATAAGTAAATGATAATAGATCTTTGTGGTGTGGGCTTTACCTGGACCCCGCACGTATAGTGCACCGAGCTTTCTTTAATATTTATATTAAAGTCCTAAATATTAGGACTTCCTACATAATTTAACACAAGAAATATTTTATAACCAAATTAGTTGATTTCAAAGTACTGTATTACGATAATAACTAAATTACGATTTTGTCTAATGTGAAGTTTAATTTAAATGATAAAAAGGCGAACAATATTTCATTAAGGGCCTTCGTGCATTTAATATAGATAGATAGAACAATATGCAAGTTATTATGTATTCTAGAAATTAATCAATTTAGTAGTGTACTTGATTAATCTTCTCTTCTTCTTTTTTAACGTTTTAATTTAAAATCCTACAAATGATATGGAGATTAGACGTGGTAAAAAGAGAGTATTGTTTTTCCTTTTGAAACAAAAGTCTTTATTGTATTAAAATCACGTCTTCCTATTGCAAATAAAATTGTAATACAATCTAATAAGGAAAGATTAACAAATTAATTATAGTTGATTTTAAAGTTCTAACTTTAGGAAAATTAGCATAAATGGTAATTGAATGTTTATTCCTAAATATTAGGAAGGCAACTGAAATTACAATTTTATCTAGTGTAAAGTCGATTTTTTAAGGGTAAAACAGTCGAACGACATTTCGCTAAGGGCCTTCGTGCTTTTAATATAGTATAGATAGAGAAAATAATTTCTTTTTTCCTGCTATACCTACAATCCTAATTACTCATTTTAAATTATTTTCTCAAATTCATTAAAAATATGTATCAATTAATATGAGTACCATGGTAAATTATGTACTTTATTTATTATTTCTTAAGAGATGTGCAAAATTAGTAATATATAAGTAAAAGTGAACGGAAAGATAAAGAACTATGGTGTTCAAGCAAAAAAATAAAATAAAATCGCTGAGACCATAATAAATAGGACGTTCCGCCCAGGCCATTCCCTTTGGGGTCACGCCGTGCTATTTCTGGCCATACATTATACAAAATCCATATACCAACTTTCTTTTAAAAGAGTTTTAGAGCCCGTTTGGCTTAGCTGATTTAGAGTAGTTGATAAGCATTAGGTGCTGAAAAACACGTTTAAATGCTGAAGCTGATTTAAAAAATAAGTAGTTACGCGTTTGAATAAAAGTGCTGAAATTAATAATACGCAGCTGAAGAACTGGGTATACGAAGAGTTTTGATTTAAAAAGAAGTATTTTAGGGATAGAATAGTAAATATTTTGGTCAAACCTAAAGTGCTTATAAGCTGAAATTTGATAAGTTGGGTAAGACCAACTTATGACTTTTGGCTTATTTTTGGCTTATAAGCACTTAAATTATAAGCACTTTTAATTTTACCAAACGCATAAATAAGCCAAAAAGTGCTTATAAGCCAGTTTGACCAGCTTATAAACTTAGTCAAACACCCTCTTAGTCTAAACACTACAAGTCACATTGTACTGTGTACATTGAACTCCAAAGTAATTTAAAGGTAAACCCAGAAACCTTCACTTTCTTTTTTGGGTACAATGAACCTCACTAGACACTAATAAAACTAATGAACCTCAAACCAAATAAAAAACCCTATACTGTTATGAATAGTTTGTATATTGGATGCTATATTGGATGCTACATTGGATGTTCATGTTGTGAATAACTTAAAGATTAAATCTCCTACTTTATGTCTACCATCTTTACTTTTTATGCCTATAAAAGGCCATGTAATTGTAATGGAAAGATACACTAAAGCGAAAGAAGAAAACACTTCTCCCTTCTTTCTATTTCTTCTTATTTACATTTTACTGCATTACTTTAATTTTATAATACGTTATCAGCACGAAGCTCTAATTTTATTCTTAACTCCCGCTAAGTTGAGCCATATTTTATTAAGTTATGTATCATTATAATCATTTTATTTATGGCAGTACATATCATATGCTCACTGTTTGCAGATTACTTGTGCGCTTGGGCATCTTAAATAGTTTAAGTGCATTGCAGTGATAAAATAACTATTTCCTTCCGTGCTCAACTCTTAGAGGACCTCAAAGTCATCAAACTAGCTATGCACTAATGTCATACTTATAATATTCATGGACTCCCTGGATCAAAACATATCTTTAAGGCATTTTGAAGAACTGTGAGAAATGAATTGACAAGCAATAATTTTATAGTTTAATTACTTTATGTTTATTAAGACATATAAATAATGTTAGTCACGTTCGATTCTATTAACACATATATATCAATAATATAAAGTGAAATGAAACAAGTATGTAATTTCTACTTTATGGCAAGAATAAAATGAAATAGTAGATTGTTAACATGATATAGCTCTATTTTCATTTCTTTTACCTTAATCGTTTTGTTTTCATTAATTGTTTATTATTATAATTATTTCTCTAACTTATTCATCTTTTATGATAGTTTTCACTATGTCAAATTTATCAAAACTTGAATTTGTGGCACTTGACATCACCGGGAGGAACTATTTATCATGGGTCCTTAATGCTGAAATTCACTTTGACGCTAAAGGTCTTGAAAATACTATTATACAAGGAAATGAAACATCAAATCAGGATAAAGCGAAGACCGTGATTTTCCTTTGTCATCATCTACATGAAGGGGGTTAAAAACTAAATATTTAACTGTAAAAGATCCACTTGAATTATGGATTAATTTGAAGGATCGGTGTGACCACCTAAAACTTACGGTATTACCGAAAGCTCGGTATGAGTAGATACATTTAAGGTTGCAAGACTTTAAAACCGTAAGTGAGTATAATTCTGCTATCTTTAAAGTAAGTTCTCTATTAAAATTATGTGGAGACACTATCACAGATGAAGACTTATTGGAAAAAATATTTTCTACTTTTCACGCTTCAAATGTGGTGCTACAACAACAATACCGTGAAAAAGGTTTTAAAAAATATTCCGAGTTAATCACATGCCTACTTGTGGTAGAGCAGAATAATACTCTATTAATGAAAAATCACGAAGACCGTCCTACTGGGTCAGCTCCATTTCCGGAAGTGAATGTTGTAGCAGCATATGATAAGTTTGAAAGAAAACAAAATAATTACCGTGGTCCTGGATATGGTCGTAAACGTGGACGTGGCAGGGGGCGAAATAATTATCGTCATTATGGTGGAAATAAATTGGAGAACAATAAGGGTTCTCAAATTAATCATTCAAAAGGTAAAACTAGTATGTGTCACCGATGTGGTATGAGAGGTCATTGGGTACGCATTTGTCGTACGCCAGAACATTTTGTCAAACTTTATCAAGTCTCCCTCAGGAAAAAAGAAAATAATGTGGAGGCACACTTGACCTTTCAAAATAATGATGATGAAGCAGGTCCCTCAAACAAATATGATTCTAAGGCACATCTTGCATATAAAGATGATGATTTTGAAGGCCTAACAAATATTACTCATTTAGAAGCTGGAGACTTCTTTGAGGATATTGACTGAAGAACTAATCATCTTACTGGGGAATGAAGCTATAAAAGTTGTTATTTTTATGTTTGCAACTACTTTATTTTTCTTGAGTTGTATTTTCCTAACGCATCACGTGTTGCTAGTTTCTACATTCCTAATGTATTTCTTAATATTTTTTTCTGCTTGTCTTTCATATTTCTTATGATGTATTATTTGTCTTTTTTTATGAAGAATATGAAAATTCCCCAGTCTTCAATTGGACTCAAGATTAATAAAGATGATATATGTCTTCTGGATAGTGCTACAACACACACTATTTTAAAAGATAAGAGATATTTCTCTTATTTGGTAATGAAAGAAGCGAATGTTAATACAATATCCGGTAGTACAAGATTAATTGAAGGTTCTGGAAGAGCCAATTTATTACTACCAGGAGGAACAAATTTGGCTATTGATGAAGCACTATATTGTAGTAAATCTCAAAGAAACTTATTAAGTTTCAAAGATATTCGCCAAAATGGCTATCATATTGAGACTACAAATGATGAAAAGATTGAATATCTTTATATTACTACAATAATGTCCGGTAAGAAATATGTGCTTGAAATGTTACCTGCTCTTTCCTCCGGCTTATACTACACAAGTATTAGCAGGATTGAAACACATGCCGTAGTAAACGAGAAGTTTACTAATCAAGATAATTTTATTATTTGGCATGACCGGTTGGGCCATCCTGGTTCTAATATGATGCGTAAAATAATTGAGAATTCACATGGACATGCAATGAAGAATCAGAAGATTCTTCAATTTAAGGAATTCTCTTGTGCTGCATGTTCTCAAGGAAAATTAATTATTAGACCATCAACTATTAAAGTTAGGATGGAATCTCTTGCATTTCTAGAACGTATAGGGTGATATATGTGGGCTCATTCACCCTTCATGTGGACCATTTAAATATTATATGGTTTTGGTAGATGCATCTACAAGATGGTCACATGTGTGCTTACTATCAACTTGCAATATGGCATTTGCGAGATTGTTGGCTCAAATAATAAAGCTAAGAGCACAATTTCCAGATTATGCAATTAAGACAATTCATCTTGATAATGCTGGTGAGTTTACATCCCAAGCGTTTAATGGTTATTGTATTTCAACTGGGATAACAATTGAGCATCCGGTTGCTCATATTCATACACAAAATGGTCTAGCAGAATCATTGATCAAACGCCTCCAATTAATTGCTAGACCAATGCTTATGAGAACAAGACTTCCCATTTCAGTATGGGGTCATGCTATTTTGCACGCAGTAGCACTTGTGCGGATAAGGCCCACAAGTTATCATAAAGTCTCCCCATTGCAATTGACTTTTGGTCAGGAACCAAATATTTCCCATCTTAGGATCTTTAGTTGTGCGATATATGTTCCAATTGCTCCACCACAATGCACAAAGATGGGTCCTCAAAGAAGGTTGAGGATATATGTTAGATTTGAATCTCCTTCTATTATAAAATATCTAGAGCCGATGATTGGAGATTTATTTACGGCAAGATTTTCTGATTGCCATTTTGATGAATCAGTATATCCAACATTAGGGGGAGAAAATAAGCAGCTGAAAAAGAAGATAGATTGGAATGCATTATCACTGTCTCATTTAGATCCTCGAACAAATCAATGTGAACAAGAGGTTCAAAAGATTATTCATTTACAAAATATTGCAAATCAATTGCCAGATGCATTCACTGACCTACCAAGGGTGACTAAGTCACATATTCCAGCTGCTAATGCTCCAATTCGAGTTGATATCCCGGCAGGACAATTAATTAAAGCAAATGAGTCTAAGCCATGCTTGAAACGTGATAGACCAATCGGTTCTAAAGATAAAAATCCTCGAAGAAGAAAAGGAGTAAGTGATCAAAGTGAACATAACACAGATGTAGTGGCTCAAGAAGAGCCCCAAGACGTAACAAATGATAAGACCTTAGGGGAAGTCCAAGTACCTGAAAATAATGAGAATGAAGAGATATCAATAAGTTACGTCTCAACCGGGAAAAGATGGAACCGAAATAATATTGTTATCGATAACATTTTTGCTTATAATGTTGCTGTTGAAATAATGCAACAAGATGAGGATCTTGAACCAAAATCTGTCAATGAATGTAGACAGAGAAATGATTGGCCAAAATGGAAAGACGCTATCCAGGCAGAGTTAACTTCACTTGGAAAACGTGAAGTCTTCGGACCCATAGTTCGAACACCTGAAGGCATAAAGCCAGTAGGGTATAAATGGGTTTTTGTGCGAAAACGAAATGATAAAAATGAAGTCGTTAGATATAAAGCACGACTTGTGGCACAAGGGTTTTCCCAAAGGCCTGGAATTGATTATATGGAGACATATTCTCCTGTAGTGGATGCTATCACCTTCAGGTATCTCATAAATATGGCAGTGCAAGAAAAACTTGATATGCATCTAATGGATGTTGTTACAGCCTATTTGTATGGATCATTAGACAACGAAATTTTTATGAAAGTACCTGAGGGATTTAAAGTGCCAGAAGCATATAAAAGTTTTCGAGAAACTTGTTCAATAAAGCTTCATAAATCTTTATACGGATTGAAACAATCAGGTCGTATGTGGTACAATCGCCTGAGTGAATACCTGTTGAAAGAAGGATACAAGAATGATCCAATTTGTCCTTGTGTCTTTATAAAAAGGTCTGGATCTGAATTTGTTATAATCGCCGTGTATGTTGATAATTTAAATATCATTGGAACTCCCGGGGAGCTTCCAAAAATAGTAGACTGTTTGAAGAAAGAATTTGAAATGAAAGATCTTGGAAGATAAAATTTTGTCTTGGTCTACAAGTTGAGTATATGAAAGATGGAATATTTGTCCATCAATCAACATACACCGAAAAGATTTTTAAGCGATTCTATATGGATAAAGCACATCCATTGAGTACCCCGATGGTTGTGAGATCACTTGATATAAAGAAAGATTCATTCCGACCTCATGAAAATGATGAAGAGCTTCTTGGTGCCGAAGTACCATATCTTAGTGCAATTGGGACATTAATGTATCTTGCCAATAATTCCCAACCAAATATAGCTTTCTCAGTAAGCTTATTGGCAAGATTTAGTTCTTCGCCAACACAAAGACACTGGAATGGTATTAAACATATATTCAGATACCTCCAAGGGACCATTGATATGGGTTTATTTTATTCAAATAAATCCAAGCCATCATTGATTGGTTATGCAGATGCAGGATATTTGTCTGATCCACACAAAGGTCGATCTCAGACAGGCTATTTATTTACAAGTGGAGGTACAACCATATCATGGCGTTCGACAAAACAAACTATGGTTGCTACTTCTTCAAATCATGCAGAGATAATAGCCATTCACGAAGCAAGTCGAGAATGCGTTTGGTTAAGATCTATAACTCAACACATTCAGCAAACATGTGGTCTTTCTTCGAAAGAGAATATTCCAACAATATTGTATGAAGACAATGCTGCATGCATAGCTCAATTGAAAGGAGGATATATCAAAGGAGATAGAACAAAACACATTTCACCGAAATTCTTTTTCACTCATGATCTTCAGAAGAATGGTGAAATAGATGTACAACAAGTTCGTTCAAGTGATAATTTGGCTGATCTGTTCACTAAGGCATTACCAACCTCAATATTTGAAAAGCTGATATATAAGATTGGAATGCGTCGTCTTCGAGACATTAAGTGATTTTTCATCAGGGGAGTAACTACACGCTGCACTCTTTTCCTTAACCAAGGTTTTGTCCCACTGGGTTTTCCTGGTAAGGTTTTTAATGAGACAACAAGCAATGCATATTATAAATAACTATGTACATCCCAATATTTTTTTTTGTAAGTTCTTAATAAGGCACATTATCTTACATGGACATCCAAGGGGAGTGTTATGAATAGTTTATACGTTGAATGCTACACTGGATGCCCATGTTGTGAATATACTACTTTATGTCCATCATATTTAATTTTTATGCTTATAAAAGGCCATGTAATTGCAATGCAAGAAGAAAACACTTATCCTTCTTTCTATCTCTTCTTATTTACATTTTACTGCATTGCTTTTATTTTATAACATATACGCTATTATTCATGAACAGTCAATCAATAAATCAACTCAATTTCATCATATTTGAACCGAAACCTGTTATGTAAAAGATTTATTACTGTAATTCGCAAGTATTTCACAGTGTGTTCTTGTTGTGGAGAAAAAGAAAAAAGAAAAGAGAAATTATTTTTTCGTCAATCACGATATTGCCATTTTAAACAGTAACCACCGGCGCCGCCGACAGCCAGACCTCTTTTTATGAACAGAGCCACCGGCGGTACAGCGAGAAGAATGAAGAATAAGGATGAAGATACAGAGAGTGTATCTCCACAAATTATACACATACCTGAAAAGCCACCCTTTTTGCCTCACCTCCAACCCACTGGTTTTTTCACATTCTTCCATTTCCTTTTTTTCTTTTCTTATAGCAAATTGTAACGCTCCAATTTTGTTAATGCGCTAACTCCTCCTTTTTTTTCCTTTCTTCTTAAAGTGAAAGTTCATGCTGCTGTGATTGAACCTAAAGATGCCAATACTCTAGTCAGGTTTGTATTTCATGTCCTCCCCTTTTTTTTAGCTTATTAATTTTTTAGAGTCCTCAGAGAAAGTTTGCATTTTTCTTTAATCAGGAAGTTAAATCAAATTGCACCATTGGAAAATTTACGGCATGTGAAGCGCGTGCAAAAGAAGTGCATTGGTGAAGGTCATTTACTATCTCATTCTGAGCTTATTTACTGTTTATAGGCTGCTTATCACTAAAACTCCGAAAACTCTCCTCTATTCTGCATCTTATGTATTCTATTGTACCGTTTACCATGGTTGAATTTGTCAAGCTTATATCCTTTCAGACAATTAGCTAAATGAGGGATATGTTTTAGAGTAGTCCATTAAAGATATTAAGCTTATATTGCTTGCTGCTGGGTTTGCATTGTTATACTGAAGGAAGCGTAATAAGCTTCTGCATCTGTGTTTGGTTTTTCAAATACTAATTTTTTATGCCAGTGTAGATGGCTTCTCCTGTGGCCTAAAGACGGTGAATATATTGTGGTGACAGTAGGGTCTTTTTGTTTTTCATTTTACAGGAAAACTTCAATTATGTTTGCTTTTATCTACTGTTGAAAATGATGGCGAGGTGGATGCATTGCCATATGAGATTCTCGAGCTTGTCAAATCATACCAGTTGAGTACTTACATTACAAAAGTGGGTCATCCTTTTATCTTATAGTTCCAAAATTTAGTTGATGTTTGATATAAGTAGTTACATAACACCTTTGTCCTCTGACGACCTGAACAATGATTACATGATACTCGAGAGATGGCTAGAAAGCCTAGATATTACGCAGTTAGACTGCATTTCTCTAGTGAAACCAATGTGCTTAAGTGAACTAAAAATATAGTCTGATCTTATATTCTCGTGGCATATCAAATTTGCTAGTTTGCCTCTGTGTAATTCTAGAAAAAATTGAATATTTAGCGCTAGCTCCATTTCTGTATGTGACGCACTTTAATTTTTCAAGTTCCAATATGTTCATGTTTTTGGGATATCTGACTTGCTCATTGAAAATGGACCCTTGTGTTTGTGATTTAACACGATATAATAGTTTTTCGGAAGTAAGATATAGAGATTCACACAACTAGGAAATTAAAATGCAAGGGATTGATGAAAGTTGAAAATTGTTTCCAAATATTGGCAAATTCTTAGAAATTGTGGTAAAATAGACAATCTTTGTCTAGAAAGCAAGTGGCGTGGGTTAAAATGAGGACATTGTAGCATTTGTGGAATTGAGTCATCAAGCTCCATTGGTCTAATGTTTTCAAACAGGTAGTTGGTCTGAAGTTCTCTTTCAATTTGTTTTTCAAGTTCATGAAATTTCTAATATCAGTATTGGTATTGATTAGTCATGTGGAAATTTAGTTTCCTCTAAACAGGAAGACTTCATTTTTTACCGATGGATAAATTTATCTGATATTTTGCAAAACTCTTCAACATGTTGCTTTATTCATATCTTTTGTACTGACGGGAGTGGGTCTAAAGTGTTCATAGTTACGACAAAGGGAAGAAATACTCTAGATTCTTTGCTTATATAATGTGTAAACACTACTTTTATGTTGGTTTTTCGTTGTTCCAATTTACTTGTTGCTTGTTATCCTTTATCTTAAATGTATTATGTTCCTTTAGCTGCAAAAACTCTATATTTCTGCATTTAAATCAGCTTTTTGCAGGTATGCAA
This sequence comes from Nicotiana sylvestris, assembly GCF_000393655.2. Taxonomy (NCBI): domain Eukaryota; kingdom Viridiplantae; phylum Streptophyta; class Magnoliopsida; order Solanales; family Solanaceae; genus Nicotiana; species Nicotiana sylvestris. The sequence continues at coordinate 87,461,896 of NC_091059.1, read as the reverse complement.
ATATGCTGCAACATCAAAAGAAGAATGGGATGAACAGTGCAAGCTCTGGCCTACTTCCTATCATCCGCCAACCTAGTAAGTGTTGAAAGAAAAAGGCAGGAGAATTCTGCCTATGTGTGCATCTCCTAGGGCAGTAGGGCGAGCTTAATTTGCAGCTGACCTGACCTTTTTTCTTTCTCCCCCAATTACAGCAACATCAGTGGCATAACTGGATTTACTGAAGAGGAGTCACAATCAGTTTTCAATTTCATGAGGCATGCCATTGATTTGGCAACATCTTGTGTTGGTCAGGTAACTATTTACCATTTTCTCCAATTGTCTGGGAAGTCTGTCTTATTCTACTTGTTCCTACATTTTTTCCTATACATATGTTGGTGTCTATTCTCCGTCTACCCAAGACCCAAAAGAAAAAAAGAAAAAGACAAATAGATTCAGGGTCCTTTTGTTTGGATTGGATCAGTGCCTTTAATCCCAATTAGTGTTTTCCAATTGATTAAAAGAAATCATATTTTAGAGCTATTTAGCAGCTATTACTTAATTAAAGCGATTATCTTCCTTATAAAAAAAAGCAATCATCTTAATTTTACCAATAAAAAAGTGATTATCTTAATCAAATTTCTAATGATCACTTTTTCAGACAACCAGAAATAGTTTTAATTGTTCAAGACAAATAGACCATGTGGTTTATATTTCTAATTTCCTTATGCATTGTTGATTCTACTGTTCTACCAACTACTTCATTTAGAAGAAAATTTCAAGCATAAATGAATTGAAGCAGTGGCAATGTTTATATCTGAAAATGAGAATGATGAATGCTTTGTTTGGCAACTAGGAAAGTGAAGAGAAGAACAAAGTCTTGAGTATCCCGAAAGGCTCCAGATGTTTAGGTACTAGAACACAATTCGGAACTAGGAAAGGGAAGAGAAAAGGAGAGAGGATTATAAAGTTTTCTTTACCCTTGTTTGATTTAGCTATAGAAAGAGGGAAGGAAGAGGTGAGATAAATAAGTTTCCTCTTTGCACCACTAGTTATCCTCTCTCTCTTTTTATTTTCCATCTTGCTGTTCTCCCTTCTCTTCTGCAAATTTTACATAGTTTTGTATACTTCGTACGAAGATTTTCATGAAGGTAAATTTATTACTCAATCATGTTTATATTTGTGATATTAGGCTTCAATAGGAAGTATTTTGGTCCTCCGGATCAGCTGGACTAGAAGTTTTTCGCCTCTTGAGTTGCTTTTATATTATTGTGCTCCTCGTTAAATAAAAGAAATGGACTTACTGAACTTGCTGTAGGAGGGAGTTTGGCCTTGTCTAGAGTGTAGATGAAGGCATTACCCTACTTCATCTCACATTCAATACTTTTGGGTTTTGAATGTTTACGAAAAAGTGTTTCATGCAACGTGAATCCTTGCTCTCGTGCGCCTACGGTCATGTCCCTCTTTTGCTCGAGGGGGTTTCCCTGCTGAGGGGAAGTTATACCACCCTGTCAAACTTATGTTTGTGAGACCGCCTCAAGAGGATGATTTTGAACTGGCAGGGAGCTAAAAGAAAATCTTGTCACATACTTTGGGACAGATGTGAAAGTTTTAGTTTATCTTGACATAAGTATGCAGCTATCCTTCGCCCCCAGAGATTTGGTCTTGTGGTAAGAGCACAACGCGTGATGTGTGGATTAGGTACATGTCACGGATTTGAACCCTGCCACAAACAGAAGCCTGATATTTAAGTAGAGAAGGGTAGAGGGGCCGGCCCATCTAGCGAGTTTCGGCCCACCTAGCGAGTTTCGGCCCACACACTATTGGCCTTCGGGAATTTCTCGGTTATAAAAAAAGCATGCAGTTATCCTTCCAAGTTTCGATGTACTGTATGAGTTTGCAGGTGATAGTTATTAATATGTGGTTAACCCTTCTACCTCTGTAATCTTTTAGTTTTCACCCAGCCATAGGCTGATGGTTTCTGATTGTATGGCTGATGTCTGATTGTGGCAGTGTATATTTTTGCCATTTTTCTATTATTCGGTCCTTAATAACTGTGAAGGCTATGTTTATATTGTTTCAGTCATTTAGAAAGGAAGTATATCTGTAGTATGCTCTTGTAAATATGTCTCAGACATGCAGTATTTACTTTTGCTTGAACTTTCTCTGCAGGTGGTCAATGCTGCTGTTATTGTAGATCCTTCAACTAAGCAGGTGATTGCAAGTGCTTGTGACGGGGTAATATCCTCAGCAAGTCCTGCAAATGAGGTCAGCAAGGAAGGTAGCTGCTCTGACTATCCCGAAAACCTCAATTCCTCTAACTTGGAAAACCAGCAAACATCACTTTTGGACAGTTCAATTGGTGAATTTGAACGTGTAATTAGTAATGTTGCTTGTCTACATCCTTGGCGATGGGCTGTGCAATCGTTAAGTCCAAGCTGTGGTTGCTGGCATCCTTTGCGTCATGCCGCTATTGTAGCTATCGAGCATTCTTCTGCCAGAGATAGACAACTTTTTCCTGATTACAAACTTAATGGGGAGGACTCTATCAAGGAGGATTGCACACTGTCTCCTTCGAAAAGACAGAAGGTAAGTCCAACAGATTTAAGCTACATGCCTTTTATCCTTTATGTCTTTGTTATATCACTTCAATAATATGTTGACTGCTTGATTCCCAGCAGCTCTGTCTGCTAAATTCATCCTTTGTCATCACTTCAATAATTTCCTGTTTTTCATTTCCAAAACATAAAAAAAAATTCTCTCTTTTGAATCACACATGTCAACTTTTTGATGAACAATATATCATAATATGCCTTTTCAGATCATGGACTCTGACTTCCAAAGTAATGACCGTAGTTCTGAATCAGTCAGACCTTATCTATGCACTGGATGTGACATTTACCTGGCTTGGGAGCCATGTGCAATGTAAGTTCATATGATTTAACTGCTGTTTTACTAATTTTTTTTTCTTGCTTAGCTTCAATTGGGTAGTTCCACCCATCAAAGGTCTGTGCTTGTTGAATTCTGCGGTGAGCTGTTGGTTGGTGGTAGCTTTGGTTAAATTCTTAATTGAGAGATTATGCCAGTCATTCCAGAAGATTATAGAGGTGCCAGACAGAGAATGAAGGACAAACACGTGGGCTCACTCAGATAAGGGGGGGGAGGGGTTAGGTTTGGGAAAACACACCAAAAGCAGAGAGTAGAGTTTTACCCTGAAACAAGAAAATAATATCTTTCTACCATAGAGGAAGTAGGTCCAATCAATATTTTTCAGGATAAGGCGTCTTCCTTGAGCATTCATGGGGAGTATCATACGGAAATTTGATCAAAACCTAATATCAGATGACATTCTGGAAGTTAGCATACAAGTTCATATTTGTAGATGTGAGAATGCACAGGAGAAAATATTATTGATATTATTCTCTTATGTTAAACACAATACAATGAGCCATATATACATACATAACATGTCCTACTCCTAATACATATGGGATTAGGGTTATTTACTCCTATTTACATAACTATTCTAACACTCCCCCTCAAGCTGGTGCATATAAATCATACGTACCGAGCTTGTTACATATGTAGTTATTACGAGGACCAGTGATGGACTTGGTGAAAATATCTGCAAGTTGATCATTCGACTTCACAAACTTTGTAGCAATATCTCCCGAGAGTATCTTTTCTCTGACAAAGTGACAGTCAATCTCAATGTGTTTAGTTCTCTCATGGAACACTGGATTTGACGCAATATGAAGAGCAACTTGATTATCACACACAAGTCTCATCTGACTAATCTCACCAAATTTCAACTCCTTGAGCAACTGTTTGATCCAATTTAGCTCACATGTCGCCATAGCCATCGCTCGATATTCTGCTTCTGCACTAGACTGAGCAACCACATTCTGTTTCTTGCTCTTCCAGGACACCAAATTTCCTCCTACTAAGACACAATATCCAGGCGTAGAACGCCTATCAGAAGGTGATCCTGCCCAATCAGCATCTGAGTATCCAACGATCTGCTCATGGCCTCGATCCTCAAACAATAAACCTTTGCCTGGAGCTGATTTTATATACCGAAGAATACGAACAACTGCATCCCAATGACTATCACACGGAGAATCCATAAACTGACTCACAACATTCACAGAAAAGGAAATGTCAGGTCTTTTCACTGTAAGGTAATTTAATTTACCAACCGTCTATATCTTGCAGGATCGCTAAGAGGCTCCCCCTGTCCTGGCAGAAGTTTAGAATTCGGATCCATCAGAGTGTCAACAGGTCTACAACCTCTCATTCTTGTCTCCTCAAGAATATCTAAGACATACTTTCGTTGTGAGATCACAATACCCGAGCTAGACTGAGCGACCTCAAGACCCAAAAAATACTTTAGTTTGCCCAGATCGTTAGTCTGAAAGTGTTGAAAGAGATGTTGCTTCAATTTAGTAATACCATCCTGGTCATTGCCGGTAATAACAATGTCGTCAACATAGACCACCAGATAAATACAGAGACTCGAAGTAGAATACCGATAGAATATAGAGTGATCAGCTTCACTCTGAATCATGCCAAATTCCTGGATAACTGTGCTGAACTTATCAAACCAGGCTCGAGGAGACTGTTTTAGACCACAAGCGACATACAAGGCCACGAGACTCCCCCTGAGCAACAAACCCAGGTGGTTGCTCCATATAAACTTCATCCACAAGGTCACCGTGTAAAAAAGCATTCTTAATGTCCAACTGATAGAGGGGCCAATGACGAACAACAACCATGGATAGAAAAAGGCGGACTGATGCTATCTTAGCCACGGGAGAGAAGGTATCACTGTAATCGAGCCCAAATATCTGAGTATATCCCTTGGCAACAAGACGAGCCTTAAGACAATCAACCTTACCATTCAGACCAACCTTGACTGCATACACCCAACGACAACCAACAGTAGATTTACCTGAAGGAAGAGGGACGAGCTCCCAAGTACCACTCGTATGTAAAGCAGACATCTCGTCAATCATAACCTGTCGTCATCCTGGATGAGGCAATGCTTCACCTGTAGACTTAGGGATGGAAACAGAGGATAAAGAAGATAGAAAAGCATAATAGGGTGATGACAAACGATGATAACTCAAACTGACATAATGGGGATTAGGATTAAGGGTGATCCGTATACCTTTCCGAAGTGCAATCGGTGTACTAGGAAGAGACAAGTCCGCAGGAGGAGCAGGGTCAGGTGCAAGACGTGAATCAGCTAGGCCTGATGCTCGGTGCGGACGACGATGATATGTCAAAAGTGGTGTTCCTGTGGCAAGGAGTCAAGGAGGAGCCACACTAGACTCGCCAACGGTTGGAATGGGTAAGACTTCTGTAGCGGAAGGTGAATGAGGAGCTATAGTAGACTCGGGTAAGACCTCTGTGGCGGAAGGTGAAGGAGGAGCTATAGTAGACTCCTTAAATGTTGGTATAGGTAAGACCTCAGATATATCAAGGTGGTCAGAATGGTCAGAAGAGGTAAAGAAAGGTTTTCCACGCCTAACTAAATGAAAGAAAGTAAGAGAGAGAGTGGATAGACTCAAAAAATGTGACGTCAGAGGACATAAAGTACTTACGAAGATCAGGTGAGTAACAACGATATCCCTTCTGAACACGAGAATAACCAAAGAAGACACACTTGAGAGCACGAGGAGCTCACTTATCTTTCCCAGGGGCTAAGTTATGAACGAAACAAGTGCTCCCAAAAACACGAGGGGGAACAGAGTATAATGGTGATTGGGGAAACAATACTGCATAAGGTATCTGATTCTGGATGGGAGAGGAAGGCATCCGATTAACTAAATAACAAGCTGTGAGAACTGCATCGCCCCAAAAACGCAACGGAACATGAGATTCAATGAGAAGTGTGCGAGCAGTCTCAATGATGTGCCTATTCTCTCTCTGCAACCCCATTTTGCTGAGGGGTATAAGGACAAGAGGTCTAATGAATAATTCCTTGAGAAGTCATAAACTGCTGAAATTGAGAGGATAAATATTCTAAGGCATTATCACTGCGAAAAGTGCAAATAGAAACACCAAATTGATTTTTAATTTTAGCACAAAAATTCTGGTATATAGAAAATAACTCAGAACGATCTTTCGTTAAGAAAATCCAAGTACATCTTGAATGATCATCAATGAAACTAACAAAATAACGAAATCATAAGGTTGAACTGACTCTACTAGGACCCCATATATCAGAATGAACTAAAGAAAACAGACTCTGCATGACTCTCAATACTACGAGGAAAGGAGGCTCGGGTATGTTTCGCGAGCTGACATGACTCACACTCTAATGTAGATAAACTAGACAAACTAGGCACCATCTTCTGAAGCTTGGATAAGCTTGGATGTCCTAAACATCTGTGAATTAGGTCCGGAGTATCTGTAACTAGACATGCCTTAGGAGGAATTGAGTGAGTTAAGGTAGTAAAGGCCTTCTGATTCAAGTCCTGTTCCAATCGTCTGCCCGGTACTGCGGTCCTGCATAATAAAGGAATCATCAATAAATATATACCACAATGGAGGGCACGAGTCAAACGACTAACAGATGCAAGATTAAAAGGACAGACAGGGACATAGAGAACGAAATCTAGAGTGACAGAGGGTAGGAGATTCGCTTGCCCAACTCCTTTTGCTTTGGTTTGAGACCCATTGGCTAAAGTAACAGTGGGAAGAGACTGTGAATACGCAATATTTGACAAAAGTGATTTATTACCAGAGATATGATCAGAAGCGGCTAAGTCCACAACCCATTGTCCAAGAGTACTAGACTGGGAAACACAAGCAAAAGAATTACCAGCAACAGAAGTATCAGTCTGAGCAACATAGGCTATTTGTGGAGATGTCTGCTTACTTGCTCGATACTGAAGGAACTCATTATACTCCCCTTCAGATAAGAAAAACCCTGGTTACCTGTAGTCTCAGTCGGAGCAACATAAGCATTTTTGGGTGGGCAACCATGTAAAGAATAGCACACGTCACGAGTGTGTCCAAGTTTATGACAATAAGAGCACTTGGGTCTAGATATTCCAAAACGATCTCCTCCTCGTCTATTCTCCATAGTATGAGATGTCCGATTGTCCACTGACTGGGATACGAGGACAGATGAGTCAAGTGTCTGTGATGAGCTCACTGGGGGACTTGGTGCTGCAGCAAGGCGAAGTAATCGAGAGAATAATTCATCAACTGTGGGGACAGTCGGACTAGCCAAAATCTGGTCACGTACTGAATCAAGGTCATTAGGGAGTCCAGCGAGTGTAAGAACTAGAAACATCTTCTGTCGTTGCTCTTGTTGCTTTTCAATACTAGCAGAAACTGGCATCAATGTCTCAAATTCTTCCATGACTGCCTGTACTTGTCCCAAGTAAGTAGACATATCCAATTCCTGTTTCTTCAAGCTTATCATTCGCGATATTACATCATAGAAACGAGATGTCATTAGTGTATAAATTACGAGCCTTTTCCCAAACTAAATAACATGTCTGGAATGGACGGAACAAGGGCATCAACTTGGAATCAATATATCGCCACAGGATACTACATAACTGAGCATCGACCTTCTCCCATAGTGTTTTGGCCTTTTCATCACCTTCGCTAGCCTTTTTTGTTAAATGATCTTGAACTCCTTGACCTTTACACCACAACTCGACAGACGAAGCCCAAGCTAAGTAGTTTGAACCTCCCATTAAAGGTTCTGAGGTAATCATAACACTGGAATTGCCAGAACCCGAGTTTTTAGACCCGAAAGCATCTACTCCCAAAGACATCGTGAAAACTCGCTGAAACAGATGAAGGAAACACTGTTTTTGCCGGGAAATTAATGTAGCTGCCGGAAAAAATCAGTGTAGATGCCGGAAAAAACTCAAAGTGGTCGGAATCAAACGAAAACAGGATGGGTAGAGCCGGAATTAGTAGCCGACCCAACTGTTCTGAAGATCCGCCGTCAAAAAATGGCCGTAAAGGGCTCCACGCGCCGGCGCATGAAGCAGATCTCGTTGGAAAAAAAATCCTCCGGGCGGCGCGTGGCGGCGCGTGAGAGGTTGTCTGCCGGAGGTGTTTGATGGGGTTTGGTCGTCGAGGGTTGGGGGATGTTGTGGTGGTGTTGATTTTTGCACAACACCGATGGAAATTGATTTTTTTTCGAAAACAACCCTAAAAGGTCGCCGGAATTGATGCACGGCGACTGTTTTGGGTGGGTTTTCTTTCCCGGATGTTTTTTCACTGCTGCTCTGATACCATGTGAGAATGCAGGGGAGAAAATATTATTGATATTATTCTCTTATGTTAAACACTATACAATGAGCCCTATATATATATATATACATAACATGTCCTACTCCTGATACATATGGGATTAAGGTTATTTACTCCTATTTACATAACTATTCTAACAGTAGATATTTAACTGATCTCAACTTCACTATCCTGTTGTCTTGCTGTATTAGGTGCGCAATGGCTCTTGTCCATCAAAGAGTTAGACGGATATTTTTTTCCTTCCCAAATTCCAATGCTGGTGCACTAGGAAGTGTTCACAGATTGCAAGGGGAGAGGAGCTTGAATCACCATTATGCTGTTTTCAGGGTTGTTTTGCCTGAGGAGGTGCTCAGGAATAAAGTTGTAGATGCAAAAATTGCTGGGTGTGGTTGAAGCAAGCACTAATCAGCTTTTGAAGAGGTTAGGTCTTTGAGACTTGGTTAAGTCGGATAATAGTTAATTTGGATACTTCTCCTTGATACATGTACATTCAGTCTCCTTTCTGACGTATAAGTACTAAAAGTGTTAGTATTAACTAGAGCTTTAAGTGTTAAATTTGTAATCCTTTAAATAGGGAGCTGCCCATTTCATTAGCCACAAAATAGCCCCCAAAAAAGAACAAAAGGAATGAAAATATGTTGGTTGGCATGCTCCTTTAAGCAACTTCAGATATCTATGTATTTGAACTCTGGATTGCTTTTTACTGTGGGTCTCCATGATACCCTTTATAAGCCATAGGCTGTTATTTTATGTGTACTTAAGCTACCTTTCTGCTCTCTCAGGTTCACAATTCAAGTTACGCTGACAACTAAATATTTGCCTAGTTGCTGATGATCTGTTCCCCTTATTGGGTATTATGCCAAGTTCGCAATACGCATCAGGATGGACAAGCTAAGTCTTGGAATTGGACAGCTGTTTTAACTATTCTTTATTTCATATTTACAGAGCTGGTGTAGCTTGAGTTTGTAATCTTTCCGAGAAAGACTGTAACATTAATGTGCATTAGTACTATATCACTCTGTATCCCCCTCGCCAACTAGAGAGATGAAAGAAAAAGGATTATTTATTTTGACAAGGTCTGGAGATCATTGATTTGTCATGCAAATGGTTACTTTGAGATAATTCCTGTAATTGACGAATGCCAAAACCATCACCTGACAGCAAATCAATGTTGCCTAGCATCATCGGATGACTTTTTTTTGAAGCTTCTGGCAATTAATTAGTTTATATTAAGAATATCGCGAATTACAATAAGCAATGGTATCGCAAGGTGAACAATCAACCACATTCTGATAGTTGCTGAAAGAGAGATATAATGGACAATACATTTAATCCTTAGTCGCAGTTCCCCTTAATAGGACAACAAAGGAGATGGATATGATACTCTGGCTATTAATCATTTCCATTACAAGCACATAATTGATACTCTCTAGCTTTCATTGGATTATCTCGTAACAAATTTTCCTTAAAGCACAACTGGTAACCCTTGAATAACATCATGTCAACGCAGGTCCTGGATGTAGAGTATGGTCAGTGGTTTTGAAATACAACTTTCTCTAAGAGACAGGTGTTGGATTTCATGTACTGCCCCATCACTGTATTATTAGCCCAAAATAATTGCAGTGAACCTATGAGGTATTGCAGTGACAAATGGACAACGACATCAGTCTAACCATGAATACTACTCTTATTCACAGGAGAAAAATTAACACTATGTGAGTGCACAACAAGTTCAAGCTTGGATCTTAAAAAAGGTGAAAAGCCTAGGGATGTTTTCTTACAGAAGAAAACCTACAGTTTCAAAGAAAGAACCAGGCAACACACAAGTCAACACAAGAAGCGCGTGCTCATTTTGGCATTAATTTCTACTGAGAATTAATGCTAAGATTTTCATCCTCCTTCAAGATTAATGCAACATTTCTTCGATAGAAGATTCCCTCAGTACATGCCGATCATTCAAAATAATAGAAGCAGCAGAAACAGCAGTGGCCATCTAGACAAATCAAATATCAAGCCCAGTAACCAGGCGCCAAAACTTTCTCCATTAATCAAGATAACATTCTGTGCAACTCACGTTTTATTCACAGTTAAAGTACGGGAAGACTAATCCAGCATTGAAATTTTAAACTATGCCTCTGTTACAAGAACTATGGGCGACAACCTGAATAGAGCTTCAACGGGGAGAGAGAGAATCTAGTCCAAACCAACCCTTGTATGTGTATCCAAATATATAGGATGTCGACGAACTCAAATAAGAAGTTCTTATCCCTTTAGATCATAGAGCTTCGAGGATTTGGGGGGGGGGGGGAGTTGGTTCTGGACTTGAATACACTTAAAGACAATGATATCTAGAAAGATGACTAACCACCAAGGCCCTTCTTGGACAGCATTATATAAATGAAGAATCACAAGTTAAGGAGATAGAGGAGCAACAGATTACCCAAAATAGGTCCAAGGCTTCAAGCTGTTGGTAATTATTGATAAAGATCAGTCTATTCAGAAACAAACTATTGCTTATACCTTTAACAATAGTTCAGAAAGAGAGGGTGAGGGGAGTGTGTGAGCTCAGTACAATGCAATATAAGCAGTCAGATTAAAAGGTATTACAAAATACTACCATAATAAACTCCAGTTTCTGGCCTGACTAAAGCAAATAACAGAATGTTGAAAACGAACACACTTCCCCATCTAAAACTCAGCAGATTGATTCTCATATTTTAGATATCAAAAGAGTAGCTCAAGTAAGTTCAAAATTGTTCGCCTAACTACTAACATTCAATCTTCATTTTCCTAGATACCAACGGGTAAAATTACTTTCATTCTACCAGGAAAAGTTTCACTAGGCTCAACCAAACGAATCCTGTGTGCTTATAGATTTCCTACAGCAAATTATACTGATGCAATTTGCTTCTTATTCCTCTGCCGTCAGTAACACATTCAAGGTTTTTATGAAAGAAACATTTTTGTTTTGCTCCATTGAATATCTAACAACAACCAAAAAATGCAGCTTGATAAGTACTAAAAAAAAAGGTCAAACTTATTGGGTACTGTAATTATGCTCTCCATGTTGTTTCTTCTCCTTTAAACCGACAATATTTCCATTTGATTTGTTCTTTCTATATGGTCATCATTGATATATTGATGTTACTCTACTACTGGAATCGGTTATTTTCTCCGAACCCCATCATTAAGGAAGGCCTGCCGCACTATTTGCATACTCAATTTTGGCAAGTTCCTTATAGTCCTTCGCACGGCAGGGCAAAGCGCCTCCCTCAACCACTAAAAAGGAAAATTTACCCTCCAAGAGTAAAATAGAAAAGAAAGGAAAATTTTCAGAAAGCCCAGAAGAGACATTGTAGAAAAGTAGATGCAGCTTGCACGGCAGAGCAGACAAATGCTGTATTGTATTTTACTTCAGAGTATGTATGACAGAAAGGCAAGGGAGATGATAAAAACATGTTTTGTGCACATAAAAGCAGGGAGTTCTAAATATACAAAAACACTAACTGAAAAAACAAAAGCTTCAAAATAATCACAGGAAGCACACTACTTTCGGTTCTGGCAAGAAAGTTGGAGCTGCAAGCACGGACTATATTAGCCAAACAAGAACCTCCAGATATGCTGTAGCGCACTATATCCTATATCCATAAACAAGAGATCACTGTACAATAAGTTCCTATATAAAGTGCAAAGAAATTTATACTCGGACATACGCATAGAAGCTGTGAAATTCATTATCCATCTTCTTCAATAATGTGGCTGGAGTAGTTTCAAAACTTTGAACAATGACCTCAGCGAAGGCACTTTGTACCTCGACATATAACTAACCAAATCACAAATAGCACAACACATACTGCAGCATCAATGGCAAGAACAATCCGTACTTGGCGACACCACCTCCTTTGGAAGTTTTGAGAGCCTGATCTAGTCCTCACCAAGCCAAACTCCTTTTGTACCATAGGTGGAGGAAGAACTCCTGCACCTTGATTATTTGGATCAGTAACTCCTGAATCAACCTTAGCTCGTTCCGTAGATTTCCGGTGCTCCTCCAACTCAATACCTCTCATTGCAATTGCATGATCCTTCATTTTCTTCTTGTCTTGTCTACTAGGCTTGGCCAACAAAGGGGCTCTTGTCGAAGATCCACTCCCCTCAATTTGTCCATTGGCATTGTTGCCACCGTGCTGTGGAGGAGTATCTGCTGGCCATCCAGATACATGCTCCAACGAAGTAATCAAGTGTCGAATAACAGGAACTAGTTGTTCTTGTACACAAAGTGAGTTCAAATTCGACATACTCCGGCCAGAACCCTTTCTAGCCACCTTTCTGAATTCGTACCTCAATTGCTCTAGAAACCGAAGAACTTCACCGTTACCAAGACCCTCATCCGCAATAGCAAAATAAACATACCCCTCTTCCATCAAAAACCCAAAAGTCCTTTTAGCCATGGTCTGAAAATACCACTTATGATAAGAAGGTGTTTTTTCCAAGCACAGTCCAGCCAAGTTCTCAATCTCATCATCTCCTCCACCAATATAAGAATACAGAATTCGACCCCCTTTTGATACTGAGCAATAGTATACTGCCTTTTGGATTTGATCCATCTAGACAACAGACAAAATCTAATAATTTTGACTCAGCTAAAATATCTTCCAAAATAAACAGTGGACTAGTAAAAAGCTCAAATTATGGAGAGCAGAATCTAAGCAATCCAGATTTGGCAGATAAAGTGGGCAAGAAAGTCTTCAACCAAAAAGGCAAAAACCAGAAATTCATCAGCAAGGAAATCGAACACATCAAAGAAATACCAAAACATGCCCTCTGCTAAGTTCTCAAAATCAAGAATGAAGTCCCTCATATCTCATTAATTAAAGGAGATTCCAAACACTATAATTGCAAAAAATTACATGGAAGTTTGTGGGCCAAGCATAAAAATCCAAGATTTTTACTTACTAAGAAGACAGAATTTACCTGTTTGAGGTTCTTAAGGTCCTGGACCTTCTTAGAATAGCAGACACAGAAGCAGACCAAGTCAATATATGTAGGATATGGTTTTGTTTTGTTTAAGGAATATTAGTGTTTAATCGTGTAATTAAGGATGATGATGATGATCACAGTTTGACCCAGTTCTATGTCAACACTTTGACCAAAAGTTTTAAAAACAACAAAAGTACTAGTTGATCTACAAGTGCACCATTTTTGATTGGGCATTCTCACAACCACCGGTGGGATTCTTTTGATGAGTTAATATCTAGGGTTTTATGTGTTTGGTTTTGAAATTTATTGTATATTCATACGAGAGTAAATTAAGTAATATAAGTTGAAGTGAAATAGGCAAACACAAAATGAAATTAAACATGAAAAAATCTTATGTAATGGACTCGGATGAAATTTTACAAGAGAATAAAAAAAATTGCGCGTACAAAATGCAAAAACAAGTCTGCAAGCATACAAGCAAAATTTGTAAGTTCAAATCACTCCGTAACCTATTCGAAATTCACCCGAGCACTCGAGGCTCCAAACCAAACATGCACACAAGTCTTAAATATCATACGAACTTGCTAGTGCGATCAAATCGCCAAAATAACATCTAGAACTACAGATTTAGCACCAAAACACATGAAATTCCTAAGAAGACTTTGAAATTCCTTCCTAAGGCTGTATTGTGGTCCGGGCCAAACGGGCCTAAACAGGCTGGGCCAAACGGGTCTGGGCTTTAGGCGGGCCGGGCTGAGGCGGTCCCGGGCCAAACGGTCCCAATGTGTGGAACCGGCCCACGGTGGTCCTAAGCCCACATGGTCCTGGGCTAAATGGGCTGGGCCCGCGGGCCTAAACGGGCCTAACGGGCCTTTTTCGTTCCGGGCTATTTTTTTTATTTTTTTTTATCTAAGGCACTTTCTTGTAAACTATATATGTATATACTCGTATAAATTGCTTATATATAGCTATATAAATAT